>NC_140593.1:959701688-960970854 GCF_964204655.1 Triturus cristatus | reverse complement strand
TGATGACAATTATCTGATTGGATAATGAATGTCTTTACAAAAATTGCAGGCAGCCATGTTGTAATAGGGCCACTTTTCCAGTGTTCTGGTTTAGGGCCTTAAATATAGGTAATTATTAGGTTTCATATGTTTTCTCTACCTACTACCACGTAATTTGAGTGGCAATAGGTAGGGAAACATAATTATACATTTCTGTATATTTTTTTAAATATTACAGAGTACAATGATACAACCTATGAACTATCTAGGTAGTACTGCAGTACCTTCAAATAATAAAACAGACATAAACAAAATACATTACAATACATAATATTTCACAAATATAGTGCAGTTCAGTGTCTTTACAATTTTTTTTACATATTTACTTATGTATGAATAAATCTATACAGTACCACGGTAATACCTATAAATTACTGCATTACGTACAATACATTTTTAAAAATATGAACATTTTGTTAAAAGCACAGTACATGCTAGGTAGTAACACAATACTGTGTCAGTGGTTAAACAAATATATAGAAACTAAAGAAATCCATACCTATTACCACTTTAGAAAAACTGGTAATATGTGGGGATTAAAAAAAAACTATGTTTGAGTCCCAAAGCCAAAAGTACACCAAAAGTGTACAAAACAAAACAAGCGTGCCTTTTAAATTTGTAAAGGCAGACATTAGGCAATTACATACTGGCTTATCATTGCCAAGTAACATGGTATTCCGCTAACTTACAGGTTTATACTGTGGCACAATAGAACAGTACAGAAAAATTTGGGATGCTATGGCATTACCCTTGCGCTATGCAAACTATTGCAAGGGCAACACTATACTAACATAAGATATACCAAACAATGCAAGGTCACCGTGCTTTGCCTCTCTTTGCTTGGTACATCTAGAGAAACACAATGCAGTACAAGTTGCTGCCTTGTGTTAATCTGCACACCATAATATACAGTCCTCCAAACATTTTATCTAAACACTACCCATCTACACTGTGCTGCACTACACTATACACCACTCCAATCTACACAACTCCACTATATGCCACTCCACTGTATACTACTCAACTGTACACTATTCCAATCTATGCAACTCCACTGTATACCTCTTCAGTCTGCACTATTCCACTGTATGCCACTCCACTCTACCACACTAAAGTTCACGCTATTCCACTTTATGGCACTCCACTGTACGGTACGCCACTCTATGCCACTCCACTGTAGGCTCCTCCACTCTATATAGCTCCACTGTACAAAACACTACTAGACTCTGTCACACTCCACTAGACTGTACTCCATGTACGCTTCACTGTCTAAATCTGTATTCAAGTCTATGGCCATACACTCTATTGTCCAACACTCTGCTCATTTCTACAACACTTCCAAACACTATGCGACACAGCACAGCACTCTTCTGTATGAGATGCCAATCCAGTTTGTAACAGTTTACTTGAGTCCGTGCGACTTCACTTCAATGTACGCTACTCCACTGTACGCTAATCCAATAAATCCGACTCCATTCTATGCCTCTTCACACTACAACACTCCACTGTTCACTTTTCCACTGTATGCCAATCCACTCTTGTACACTCCACTGTACACTATTACACTGTACAGTATTCCACTGCTTGTTATTTGACTTTCTGCTACTCCACCGTACGGTACTCCACTACATGACACTACAGTGTATGCCAGTGTATTGTACGATTCCACTGTATGCCACTCTCTATAACTCCACTCAGTAAAGCTGCACTATACTTTATGGCACACTACGAGACTCTACATCCCTCTATCTCAATACACTCCACTGTAAAGCACTCTATTCCACTATATGACCCTTTTCAAAACTCTATAACACAGCACTGAACTCTAATCTATGAGACGGCACTTCAATTTATATGGCTTTACTGTACCATACGCTACACAGCTGCACTATGATCCACTATAACTTGTGAATTCTCTATGCACTGGTTATACCCTTGCACATTACATCACTTATAGCATGTGAAATCATAATTACATAGCAACACTTACTGCATTTCAAATCAGATGACTTATCAGACCACAGTGCATGGTAAAGCGATGAGTTAAAGTTAATGTTGTGTTGCGAGTGAGGTGCCAACACTGCTTAGGCAGGTGCACGACTTATGGTCATTTGAAGGTGGTGAGTAAATTAAAAATGTAAGTTACAAGTAACACTGTGTAAGGTGGTGCATGACTTATAGTACCTTGAATGTAAATTATAAATTTACGTTATAACTATAACTTCTGAATTTCTAATGTAGGTGTTGTTCAAGTTTGGTTTGTATGGAAAGAATAAATATAACTTATCCCCAACCTTTGTTTTTTTCACATATTGAATATATATATATATATATTATCTACTGGCAACCGCCAGTAGATAGTTATAGTTAGGACCTATTTTCCATAGGAAATCCGCAACATTCTATTCCCAATATGTCTGGCTCCGGTTGATGAATCCTCGCGAAATTTTCCAAACTTTTGTCCAGCTCCACTCCGCTCCTACCCTGAAAGTTTCGTGGTGATTCGTGAAGCGGGGGCCGAGAAAAAAGCGGGGTCCCAAAACGCATTTTTCCCATGCAATTTCCCATAGGATCTGTTGTCGCAGCTACAGCCTGAACCGCTGAACTGAATGACACCAAATTTGGCAAAGAGGTAGTCCTCAGTTCAGACTCGTGATTTTTGCATAAATGGTGTGAATCCGTTCAGTAGTTCCTGAGAAAATTAGAGTTAAAAGTACATATATATCTATTGCCGGGGTGGATCTGCGCACCCCACCCACACTGCAAGCGCACCCTCCTCGAACCGAGCGTGCACCCTCCCGATCGCGCGCTGAATGCTAATTGGCTGTCGAGTGTCTGTCTACATTCGAAACCAGAAACTGTTGGCGGCCATTTTCTGCCTCGGTAGAAGCGAGGCTGAAGAAGCAAGGGGAATAAGTGTGTAAAACCTATAAAGGGGGCAGAGTGGAAATACTCTGACCCTGTAGAGGTGCTGGGACCCCAGGGCCACCTTTTTCAAAAAAATAAAACAGCAAAATGCGCGCATGGTGCGCGCATCCTGTCGCGTTTGGTGCACGGATCCTCTCACGTTGGGTGCGCGGATCCAAGAAAAAAAAAGAAATCATTGGTTGTATGATAACTTTCAACACTGAAAGTTAGGGTGTATATTTCTGTTTTTTAAAGGCATGATTCTTATTGGTTAACAAAAACTGATTGTAAGGAACATTATGTGTGATAAGCTGATATGTTGAAAAGTCAAGCACACTTGCTGTCTTGTTTAGCAACATTGTGTGCTGAACATGTGACCTGTGTGCTCAGTGCAGTGTTCCATGACCTGTTTCTATGGTAACAGGCAGAAGGCAGATTGGGGGAAGGGTTGAAATGTATTTGATTTGGAAAGGGTTGAAATGTTTAACCAATAGAAATGTGTGTTTGCTTTTGAATTTATGTGTGAAGGATTGTGATTTGATGTTTACATGTATATGTGTGGAAAATGAAAGGGAAACTTTTCCATTCTTTGTTTTTGCTGAGAGGTGCACACTGCACAGTGCAGAGATTCTGTAAAAGAAAATCTGGTGTGTGACTGATATCTGGTGTGTGACTGATATACTTCTTAATCTACAAAACAACTTGTAAGGTGAGTTATTTAATTGTGAGGAGATGTATGTAGACTATTGTGATTTTAATCAGACTAATGTATTTCTCTTGCTAAAGTGTAGGGAGTACTTTTTTTCTCTACAATCTTATTGACAGTGTGTGTGCATGTAGAAACCATTCTGTGATAAGCATTTGTGTTTTTCATGTGTTTGCAGACAGATAACTGTGCTGTTTTTATATTTTGGTAGAATTAGAAACCAATCATTGTTTATGGATTTGTGAAATGAGTTATGTTATGTTTCTATACTAAAATGTAGTACTCCTTCTAGTTGAAATGATTTTTGGTAAACTCCTAGGTATAGTGGTTGTTGTCTAGAATCACACTGTGAGTCTGTGTGCATTTGGGAACCACTGTGAGAGAAGCATTTGGTAACATCATGTATTTTCTGGCAGATAACTCTTTTAAAACCTGTCATGTTGTCAAGTTTTAGTAGCATTAGAAGCCAGTCTTTGCTTATGCGTTGATTAAATGAGTCATGCTTTGACACTAATGTGCTGTACTTAAATATGTAGATTGTGTGCAGTACCCTTACCTCTTCTAGACTAGTGAATGAGTTTTGGAAAACTTCTAGGATTGTGTTGCTTGTCTAAAACCACACTGTGAGTCTGTGTGCATTTGGGTAAGGATTGTGATAGAAGCATTTGGTAACATTGTGTATTTGCTGACAGATAACTGTTTTAAAACCAGTCATGTTGTCAAGTTTTAGTAGCTTTAGAAGCCAGTCTTTGCTTATGCATTTATAAAATGAGTCATGCTTTGACACTAATGTGCTGTACTTAAATATGTAGATTGTGTGCAGTACCCTTATCTCTTCTAGACTAGTGAATGTGTTTTGGTAAACTCCTAGGATAGTGTTGCTTGTCTAAAATCACACTGTGAGTCTGTGTACATTTGGGTAAGGATTGTGATAGAAGCATTTGGTAACATTGTGTATTTGCTGACAGATAACTGTTTTAAAATCGGTCATGTTGTCAAGTTTTAGTAGCTTTAGAAGCTATTCTTTGCTTATGCATTGATAAAATGAGTCAGGGTTTGACACTAAAGTGCAGTACCATGTACTATTCTCTTCACTGTGCCAGAACTGAAAATTTAAAAGTTTTACCCAGGCACTGTCCTAGCAGTAGTCTGATGATTTAGTCAGTTTCCAAGTACTCATGTTGTGAGCCATACATTAACACATAGACTGCTTCAAATGTCTATGCAGTATGCATGCAGTCTTCTAACATACTATACACTTGTCTTTCACATCTTCAATTCCCTAGTCAGTATCCATACAGTCCAGCAAACATCCTGTCACTCCCTTTGCACTCCTCTAGTGACCCATTCAGTACCAAGTACTAATCCATTCACTGTGTCAAAAGCCAACCACTTATAAATTCACCCAGGCAATCTCTTTGCTGTACTCTAATCATTCCGTCAGGTCCCAAGTACTCATGCAGTGAGCCAGGCCTTAGCACATAGACTGCTTCAAATGCCTATTCACTATGCATGCAGGCCTCTAACAACCTACACAGTTGTCTTTCACACCTTCAATTCCCCAGTCAGTATTCATACACTTCTAGCAAACACCCTGTCACTCACCCAGTGTGTCTCCTTATAGTACTGTAATCATTCAGTCAGTTAGCATGTAGTCTTTTAGTGAGGTAGGCTTTAGGGCATGAACTGCTTCAAAGTAGTATGCACTATGCATGTAGTGTTTTAACCATCGTCACACTTGTGGTTCAGGGCTATAGTTTCTTAGTCAGTTTTTATATAAAATGTGTTTGTACAGTACTGGGATAGTATAAATGTGAAAGTTATTAATGTACATTTATTTGTGATTCTTTCTTACAGATACAGAACAGGAGTGTTTCTCATCTGTTTGCACTCTTCTCGTGCAAGATTGTTTGGATGAAGGGTCCTTAGGTGTTTCCTCATACTTGCCGTACAAGTATTTTTTGTTAGGATCCCCTTGCAACAGAACTCGTTTGCAAATCTTGCACGTGACCAAGGTGGCGTTGATCTTTGTTTGCCCCTCGGGAAAAGTAAAACATTTCCACACCACTGAAGAAAAACGTTGTTGGCGTGGTGCGTCCTCTAAAAATTCATCCTTAGATTCGGTGAATATTTTAAAGCGACAACATTTACAGTTTTTGTAAGTTAAACTTATAAAATTTTGTTAGCCGTAAGCATTTTATATATCTGTGATTTGTATCTTGTGGTATTTTGCTGAGAATAGCATGTTGTTGTTTTTTCAACAATCATTCTGATTGGTTTTTTTTTGCCCGCTGTTAAGTGATGAGTACGATTGAAATCACTATTTTTTGTGAAATTCAATATATTCTGAGAAGAGCAAAAAAGGCAAACAAATTACTTTGTGGAAATTATGCAGTGTTGTAAAAAATGTATTATTAAATGTTATAATTTTTTTTTCCTTTTCTTTCACAGATCCAAATTTAAAAATAAGCAATTTATATGAATTTAGATTGCAATGAAAATCTGAAAAAAATGTATACCATTTTTTATTGCTATTACTGTGAAGGTAACTTTAACTAAGTCTCAATATGCAGAATGAGGAGGTCTGCAAGAAGCTACAAAGTTGAAAAACGTTTCTAAAAACACTCTGTTTATACCTATGTAGTTTTGAAATCTGACCATAATCAGATATCATGTGTCATGTTCACGGCGCCTGCCGTTTTCCCTTCCCCGCTTCCCCGCTAACACACACAGAAACGGCCGAGGGACTCACTTCCGGCTGGAGGGTGAGTCACGGTCTAGTCTTTGCCAGGCACAGCGGTTCACGGAAGCACTTCCGGGGGAAACGCTTAAACATCGCGTTTCCCGCCGGCTCCGTGCTTCGGATTCCTCTGGATGTTTAGAACGACGCGAGGCGCTGTTCCTGTTGCCCGGAAGACGTCAGAAGCGGTCTGGTGCGTTCCGGACTGGAGCGCTGCTGGTGGTCTTCGTTTTCTCACTGGAGAACAGTCAAGGTACATTCGTTCTCACAAACTGTGGAGCCATCGTAACGCGGTTGCGTTGTGGGTGGCCAGGGGTTTTGTCCACGCAGGAGCGCTAAGGGTTATTTTGGTTTTGTCCGCGCAGGAGCGCTAAGGGTTATTTTGATTTTGACCGCGCTGGAGCGCTTTATGGTTCTTTTGGTTTAGTCCGCGCTGGAGCGCTTTATGGTGATTTTGTTTTGTCCGCGCAGGAGCGCTTGTTCGTTCTTCTTGGTTTCTCTTTGCGCTGGAGCGCACTCCAGAGCAGTATTGATTTATGTTTCACGGTTACCCGTGCCCAGGAGAGGAACACCAGGTTTCCTAGCACGGGAGTGCTTAACGTGGGTTTGTCGCATCATTGCTCAGTTTCCCAGCGCGCTGGTGCGCCGAATTGGGAAAGTTATCCACAGAGTTGTAGCTAGGTTCTCTGTAACATTTGCCTTCCAGGGATACCAGTATTTCGTTGTGTCCAAATTTGTCCTACCTACGCGCAGGAGCGCTTTCCTTTGATTTCATGAGAGCCTAGCACTGACACAACTCCCCTGTATGGACCTTCCTTGGAGCTGTACTGTTCAGTGTCCCGTGGTCTGCCGTCCACTGGTGAGTCTCCAGGTTTGGGGGCAGGGCTTTTCTGCGTGTGTTTTGCGTATCTTGTATTAGCGGGAGTCTGGGTCCTTCACTGATCTGGGTCTTTATTGTCTTCCAGTTGGTTCCGAGATACCCTTCACCTCAACCCACTACTTTCTTTCTGGCTCCCTTCCCTGCGTCCATCTCATCCCTGCTGGGTTCTACTGTCCACGAGGGTCAGGTGGGTACAGGGGCGGGCGCTCTTGTCGTCTCTGCGGACTTGCTTCACAAGCAGAGGTAAGCATTGTGGGGCACCCGACAGAATCCGAAGCCCACGTTTATCAGTCCACCTAGACGACATGGGCGACCCGGAGGTTACCTTACAAGATATCGCAGTCATGCTGGCTGCCATGCAGGCAGAGAACCTCAGTCTACGCCGTGACATAACCACCCTACAGGGCCAGATGTCAGCTGGGGTCACCAGTCCTTGGGGAACAATCCCTAGCCCCAGGGTCAGTCAGGAGGGTCTTTTGAGACAACCTACATTCACCTTTGGGGGGTCCTCCGCTGCCACCACTCCGAATACAGCCATTCAAGTCATCGCCCCTCATTCCGTCCAGTTGGCACCACCTGAACGCTTCTATGGGGACAGTACCAAGTATGGCATTTTCATCCACCAATGCCACCTGCATTTCATGGCCAGAAACACGGCTTTTCCCGACGACGCAGCCAAGGTGGCTTACATCCTGTCATACATGGGCGGAGACGCCGCTCAGTGGTCTATTGCGTTGGTAGAAAACGACGATCCCATGCTACACCACTTGCCGACCTTTCAGGAGTCCATGCGGCGTATGTTCGCTCGTCACACCTTTGTGCAAGCGGCGGATAACGAGCTACTCAACCTCAAGCAAGGCAACCAGGACCTGCTTCACTACATCACCATGTTCAGCAGGCTTGTTATCGAATCTCACTGGCCTGAAGATAAGAACGTATCTGTGTTTTATCGAGGATTGCGCGATGACCTGAAGGATCTCATTTCACAATTACCCAACCCACCGGATGAGATAGGTCCTTTCATTGATCTAGTGGTGAAAATGAATTTCCGATTACAGGAACGAAGGACCGAGAAAGGAAAGGGCAGTGATAACCGCTTCTTGTCCTTTGGGGACAAAAGTATAGAAAAAGTCAGAGAGGACTCTGCTTCCCAGGGCGAGACAACTGAACCGATGCAGATCGGGGGTATAAGAGGACCCTTAACAAGCCAAGAAAGAGAAAGGCGGAGGAGGCAGAATCAATGCCTGTACTGCGGAAAAAGCGGACACTTCGTCAGGGAATGTCCGGTGAAGCCAACGAAACCCCGGAGCAGAAGGCCTTTCGCATTGCCCATCACCAAGACGGACAAGGCGGGAAACGAAATCACCCAGTAGACAAGGGGATCCGTCCTCTGGGTTCTTCGAATTGCACCTTAGCGATCCCTGCTGTATTTGACGGCAGTCACCACGTAGGGATGGAAGTATCCTTATGGAACCAGGCGGGCAGGACCTGGCAGGTGACTGCTATGTTGGACTCCGGTGCTACAGGAAGTTTTATCGATACTGCTTTTTCATGTGCCCTGGGCATTACTATAGTGTCAAAAGACCAACCTGAAACCGTCAAGGCTGTTGATGGTACGGATCTCACTTCCGGCCCTATCCGGCATCAAACCGAGAGCATGACGATGTCCTTTGCTAATCACCACGCCGAATCCATTAGCTTTGACGTCATCGATGCCCCTCAATTCAAGGTGATTTTGGGATTGCCATGGTTGGTGAAGCACAATCCCCGCATTGACTGGGTGAAGCACGATCGCTTCCTCTACGAGGAATGGGGATAGTTTCCCAAGTAGCTACACCAGCCATACCAGAAGAATACCAGGACCTAGCCGATGTGTTCGACAAGAAGGGAGCTAACACTTTGCCACCGCATCGGTCGTTCGACTGCCGAATAGACCTCGTCCCAGGCTCCACCTTGCCTTGCAGCAGAATTTATTCACTCACGGAGAAGGAGAACATCCACCTTCGCTCCTATTTGGATGAGTATCTGGACAACGGTTTTATACGTCATTCCAGGTCTCCGGTGTCCTCTCCTCTTTTCTTCGTGTCGAAGAAGGAGGGTGATCTGAGGACCTGCATAGACTTTCGAGCGATGAACGCCATCACCGTAAAAAACCGTTACCCCCTACCATTGATCACTAACCTTCTGGATCAGGTAAAGAACGCCTCCGTGTACACCAAGCTCGACATGCGAGGGGCTTACCATCTAGTCAGAGTCCGAAAGGGTGACGAATGGAAGACCACCTTCCGGACGAAATTCGGTCTGTTCGAATACCAGGTCATGCCTTTCGGACTCTGTAATGCCCCCGCAGCGTTTCAATTCTTTATAGACGAGGTGTTAAGGGACTACCTAGATGTCTTCTGTATCGTCTACATAGACGACATCTTGATATATTCACAAACCATCACCGAACACGTGCAGCATGTGCGTTCCGTCCTACAACAGCTGAGTAGACATCGCTTGTACGTGAAACTGGAAAAGAGCGTTTTTCACGTCACCTCTGTGGAGTTTCTGGGTCACATCATAACTCCAGCAGGCATACAAATGGACAGCAAGAAAGTGGATGCCATCCTGTCCTGGCCTCCTCCGGAGTCCGTAAGAGGGGTCCAACGGTTCCTGGGGTTTTCCAACTACTACCGTAGATTCATCACAGGTTTCTCCGAGATGGTAGCTCCTATTACCCGCTTGTTGCGCAAAGGAGTACGGTTTGGTTGGAATCAGACAGCAGACGATGCTTTTCAGGAACTGAAGAGGCGTTTTACCATAGCCCCGGTTCTGGTGCACCCGGACACCGAGCAGCCCTTCATTGTGGAGGCAGATGCATCAGAACATGCCATAGGGGGCGTGTTATCTCAAAGAAGTACCAGCACAGGACAGCTGCATCCGGTGGCCTTTTACTCCAAGAAACTTCAACCAGCGGAACGCAACTACACCGTGTCAGACAGGGAACTCCTCGCTATCAAGACCGCATTCGAGGAATGGCGCCACTTCCTGAAAGACGCTAAACACACGGTAACCACACGGACCACAGGAATCTCCAATTTCTGAAGTCAGCCCGTGCCCTCACCGCCCGACAGCTTAGATGGACTCTATTCTTTAATGAATACAACTTCGTGATCACGTTTCGTCCTGGGAAGGAAAACGCCAAGGCCGATGCCCTATCACGGCTAGGAGAATCAGACGAAGAAGCGGAAAACACCGAGCCTGTCCCCATCATCGCTGAGACACGCTTCCAGGGCGTTGTAGCATCCTCGGACTTCATGCTTCAGGTAAAGAAGGACACAAAGCAGTCCGACCTGGAGGTTCTGGCAGACGGACAAGGAGGGGTAACGTGCGTAGATGGGTTGCTGTTTCATGGAAAACAATTGTACCTACCTGGGTTGACCAGTCAGCAAAAGGCAGTCTGCCTGTGCCACGATCATGTACTATCCGGCCATCCTGGTTACCACAAAACGCTTGAGCTCGTACAAAGACATTTTTGGTGGCCATCGCTGGTGACGGATACCAAGAACCATGTGGCTAGCTGCGCCATCTGTCTCTTAAGTAAGAACAAGTCAGAGCCTCCTGTGGGTCTTCTACATCCCATCCCGGTGCCACCGTATCCGTGGCACACCATCTCCATGGACTTCGTGGTGGAACTCCCTCTCACCAAGACGGGGCATACCACGATTCTCATAGTGGATCACCTCTCCAAGATGGCTCATTTTGTGCCTTTGTTGAAACTGCCCACGGCTGCGGAACTGGCTTTGATCTTCGTACACGAGGTGGTTCGCCTCCATGGAATTCCATCGGTGGTGATCACAGACCGAGGATCGCAATTCGTATCCCGCTTCTGGAAGGAGGTATGCAGGATCCTCGAGATGGACGTACGCCTGTCCTCGGCATACCACCCTCAGACCGACGGTCAGGCCGAAAGAACCAACCACACCATGGAGCAGTTCCTCCGTTGTTTACTGCTTATGGTCGAAAAGGAATGGTCCGAGGTGTTATGGATGGCGGAATACGCCTACAACAACAGCAAACATTCAGCCATCGGAATATCCCCCTTCTTTTGTCTTCAAGGCCGTCATCCTCGCACCTCCGCATGGGAGGGTCCCCGGGACAGCAGGTTGCCCACAGTCCTATCATATCACGAGTCCTTGCGCCGCATCTGGCAACAAGCCCGTTTTGAGTTGGCCAAAGCTAAAGACACCTACAAAGCACATGCCGACGCACATAGACAGAAGGAGCCCAAGTACAGCGTGGGTGATCGGGTGTGGCTGTCCATTCGGCACCTCAATGTGCACGGCCCCAAGAAACTGTTGCCCCGTTTTGTGGGTCCCTTTGGCGTTGAGCAGGTGGTTAATCCCGTGGCTGTGAAGCTCTCCCTTCCTCCGCACATGAAGATACACCCGGTCTTCCATGTCTCGCTTCTGCAGCCGGTCCGTTCTGGTGGCTCTCTTCCCTCTCCTCCTTCTCCGGTGGTGGTGGAGGACCATGTCGAGTATGAGGTCAGGGCCATCTTGGGTTCTCGTCGTACTAAGGGTAAACTATTCTACCTGGTTGACTGGAAGGGGTACGGGCCGGACGAGCGTTCTTGGGAGCCTTTGTCCCATGTTCGCCATGCTCCCGTTCTGGTCCGTGCTTATCATCTGAGCCATCCGTTCAGCCCTCGTCCTGCCTCCCCCATTTGAGGTTCTGGCGGGGTTGGGGAGGGACCTGTTTTAGGGGGGGGTACTGTCATGTTCACGGCGCCTGCCGTTTTCCCTTCCCCGCTAACACACACAGAAACGGCCGAGGGACTCACTTCCGGCTGGAGGGTGAGTCACGGTCTAGTCTTTGCCAGGCACAGCGGTTCACGGAAGCCCTTCCGGGGGAAACGCTTAAACATCGCGTTTCCCGCCGGCTCCGTGCTTCGGATTCCTCTGGATGTTTAGAACGACGCGAGACGCTGTTCCTTTTGCCCGGAAGACGTCAGAAGCGGTCTGGTGCGTTTCGGACTGGAGTGCTGCTGGTGGTCTTCGTTTTCTCACTGGAGAACAGTCAAGGTACATTCGTTCTCACAAACTGTGGAGCCATCGTAACGCGGTTGCGTTGTGGGTGGCCAGGGGTTTTGTCCGCGCAGGAGCGCTAAGGGTTATTTTGGTTTTGTCCGCGCAGGAGCGCTAAGGGTTATTTTGATTTTGACCGCGCAGGAGCGCTTTATGGTTCTTTTGGTTTAGTCCGCGCTGGAGCGCTTTATGGTGATTTTGTTTTGTCCGCGCAGGAGCGCTTGTTCGTTCTTCTTGGTTTCTCTGCGCTGGAGCGCACTCCAGAGCAGTATTGATTTATGTTTCACGGTTACCCGTGCCCAGGAGAGGAACACCAGGTTTCCTAGCACGGGAGTGCTTAATGTGGGTTTGTCGCATCATTGCTCAGTTTCCCAGCGCGCTGGTGCGCGTAATTGGGAAAGTTATCCACAGAGTTGTAGCTAGGTTCTCTGTAACATTTGCCTTCCAGGGATGCCAGTATTTCGTTATGTCCAAATTCGTCCTACCTACGCGCAGGAGCGCTTTCCTTTGATTTCATGAGAGCCTAGCACTGACACAACTCCCCTGTATGGACCTTCCTTGGAGCTGTACTGTTCAGTGTCCCGTGGTCTGCCGCCCACTGGTGAGTCTCCAGGTTTGGGGGCAGGGCTTTTCTGTGTGTGTTTTGCGTATCTTGTATTAGCGGGAGTCTGGGTCCTTCACTGATCTGGGTCTTTATTGTCTTCGAGTTGGCTCCGAGATACCCTTCACCTCAACCCACTACTTTCTTTCTGGCTCCCTTCCCTGCGTCCATCTCATCCCTGCTGGGTTCTACTGTCCACGAGGGTCAGGTGGGTACAGGGGCGGGCGCTCTTGTCGTCTCTGCGGACTTGCTTCACAAGCAGAGGTAAGCATTGTGGGGCACCCGACATCATGTGACCTGCAAAAAAAGAGATTTGAGGGGTTCATAATATTTCCCATTGTAGCTATTGAAGGACCGCAATTATTTCAATCATTCTTCTTTGAACATCTTTGCAGACAAAACTCTGTGCTTACCTTCTATCATTCGCAAGGAATTTTTAAACTGGAAATATGTCACTTTTTGTAACATAGTTACTGCACAAGACACTCTTTCATATTTACACAGAGAGGAAAAGGCACTCTGTGCATTTTTTATACTCCATGTAAATACAACCTCATTATGCACACCAGTTTGCGTTGAAAGGGTGTTCTATAAGTGTTGTTGTGCATGATTGCACTGAATACTCATAGAACAAGACACATGTCTAGATTTGTCAGAAATCATAAATCTCGATATGTGTGTGAATGCTGCACCATTCTAAAATTGGTGTAGGAAAGCACAACAAGGAGAATTGTTTTCATTTCTCCACATTTTTATATCTTCAATGCATGCTACAATGCTCAGCAAACATTGAAGGAGAAAAATGCCTTTACTGATTGTTTTTGTGCAGGAAGGTGTGTCTTCCTGCACAAAAACAAACAGCTCATGACACAGATATCCTTGTACTATGGTGCAAGGGTGCCTGTGTCACCACATGGCTGCAGTTTAAGCAGTCGTGCAGAGAGAAGCATAGATTTGCAACATATTTATGTACATATGTTGCATCCCTGTGCTTCGGAAGTACTACAGCACACTGTAGTTAAAGAGGTTACTGTGTGATGCTGCAGCACTTGCTCATAGTTCTGCACTTATACATTCACCATACACTACTAATGCATTCATTCACTCAATTACCTACTACACATACATTCATCTAAACTTTCACACACTAACAAAGAAATGTAGCTCTTTTTTTAAACCAGGAAAGTTAGTTCTTACAAGAACTTTTTTTTTTCTTCTTTCTTCTTTTATATTTTTGGGGGGGGGTTTCTGAACAATTTTTAATTTCTGCAAAAAAAAACAAAAAAACAAAACAGGAGGAACCAAACAAAGAACTTCAGGGAACAATAAAAAAAAAAATGTTTTTAAACTAGCTAATGTGACTTTCTTGCCGGACGGCAGATCAGATCGATCGACTGCTCACCGTAACACAAAGGTGCCGATCACAATCCTGTAAAAACCGGGTACGAACCGTCGGACGGAGCATATTCTCCGTTCGACGCGTACCCGGTCGTGTAAATATACAAACAAGGAATTACGATTCGTACGGAAATACCTTTTCCGTACGAATCGTAAAAAAGCCCGACCGAACAAAAAAACAACTACCAATGTGATCCGGGAAAGCGCAGACCTGACGTCTGGACGCACGCAGCCAGCCATTCACGAACCAGGAATCACGATTCGCACCGACGTCACCCCGCACGGTGAAGATTCTGCGGCAGCCAAAAACTGCCGGGAAATCAGGACGACGCGAACAAGGACCACCAGTACGCGACGGACAGACGACGACGCGAACAAGGAGGACCCGTACCCGACAGGACGACGCGATCAGGGAGGACCCGTACGCGACGGACACAGGACCACGCGACCAAGGAGGACCCGTACCCGACAGGACGACGCGATCAAGGAGGACCCGTACGCGACAGGACGACGCGAGCAAGGAGTACCAGTACGCGACGGACAGACATGGACCCGAACCTACGAGTCATCCCTGCCCTCATAGCAGTCCACCTGCTCTACAGGCACCGACGCAGACGCCGCAGAAGGTAAGAATAACTAAGGGAGGGGGGAAAGTGGGGTGGGGTGGGGGTGGCACGACCAGGGCAGGCCACAAAACAACCACATAAGTCACACATGGCCTGGACATACCTGACTCCCATGCCCTGGTCACCACGAGGGGGTGGGGGCGTGTCCTGATAAGCCAGCTACCGCCACAACGGAAGTCCGTCACCACGCGAACCGGCAACACAACCAGACAGGTACGTCCCGTACCCACGCCTGAAGAGCGTGGGTACGAGTCGTACCACGCCCACACACACGTCACCCCAACAATGGCGGGACGGATCGTACCCACGTGGCAAAGGCCTGGGTACGGCCCGCACAAGCATCACATAGCGTGGGGATGGATATGTACGGACCCTACCCCCACCCTATATGCATGGAGCGTACCCCCCATGCCAACAGTGTAGTACGACTCGAACCCTCACCCGCGGACCTACGGACTGTACCCCCACCAGTGTAAGTACGACTCCGACCCCCAACAGCGGACTCAGGGACCATACCCCCACCCCAACAGTGTAAGTACGACCCGTACCCTCACCCGCGTATGCATGGAGCGTACCCCCACCCCAACAGTGTAAGTACGACTCGAACCCTCACCCGCGTATGCAAGGAGCGTACCCCCACCCCAACAGTGTAAGTACGACCCGTACCCCCACCCGCGTATGCAAGGAGCGTACCCCCCATGCCAACAGTGTAAGTACGACCCGTAGCCACACCCTATATGCATGGAGCGTACCCCCCATGCCAACAGTGTAAGTACGACTCGAACCCTCACCCGCGGACGTACGGACCGTACCCCCACCCCCACCAGTGTAAGTACGACTCCTGGACTCACGGACCGTACCACCACCACACCAGTGTAAGTACGACTCGAACGCACACCCGCGTATGCAAGGAGCACACCCCCCACCCCAACAGTGTAAGTACGACCCGTACCCCCACCCGCGTATGCAAGGAGCGCACCCCCCACCCCAACAGTGTAAGTACGACTCGAACCCTCACCCGCGGACGTACGGACCGTACCCCCACCCCCACCAGTGTAAGTACGACTCCTGGACTCACGGACCGTACCACCACCACACCAGTGTAAGTACGACTCGAACGCACACCCGCGTATGCAAGGAGCGCACCCCCCACCCCAACAGTGTAAGTACGACCCGTACCCCCACCCGCGTATGCAAGGAGCGCACCCCCCACCCCAACAGTGTAAGTACGACTCGAACCCTCACCCGCGGACGTACGGACCGTACCCCCACCCCCACCAGTGTAAGTACGACTCCTGGACTCACGGACCGTACCACCACCACACCAGTGTAAGTACGACTCGAACCCTCACCTCGAATGCATGGAGCGCACCCACACCGTGTATGTCCCAAGCGTTCATATCCAGAAATTGGAGGTGTGTGTGCAGAGTCCTCCCAGCAGTGTCCAGACCCAGGAGGGGTGGGCGCAGAGTCCTCCCAGCAGTGTCCAGACCCAGGAGGGGTGGGTGGTGAGTCCTCCCAGCAGTGCCCTGAGACAGGAGGGGTGTGTGCAGAGACCTCCCAGCAGTGCCCAGAGACAGGAGGGGTGTGTGCAGAGTCCTCCCAGCAGTGCCCAGAGACAGGAGGGGTGTGTGCAGAGTCCTCCCAGCAGTGTCCAGACCCAGGAGGGGTGTGTGCAGAGTCCTCCCAGCAGTGTCCAGACCCAGGAGGGGTGGGCGCAGAGTCCTCCCAGCAGTGTCCAGACCCAGGAGGGGTGGGCGCAGAGTCCTCCCAGCAGTGTCCAGACCCAGGAGGGGTGGGTGGTGAGTCCTCCCAGCAGTGCCCTGAGACAGGAGGGGTGTGTGCAGAGACCTCCCAGCAGTGCCCAGAGACAGGAGGGGTGTGTGCAGAGTCCTCCCAGCAGTGCCCAGAGACAGGAGGGGTGTGTGCAGAGTCCTCCCAGCAGTGTCCAGACCCAGGAGGGGTGTGTGCAGAGTCCTCCCAGCAGTGTCCAGACCCAGGAGGGGTGGGCGCAGAGTCCTCCCAGCAGTGTCCAGACCCAGGAGGGGTGGGTGGTGAGTCCTCCCAGCAGTGCCCTGAGACAGGAGGGGTGTGTGCAGAGACCTCCCAGCAGTGCCCAGAGACAGGAGGGGTGGGTGGTGAGTCCTCCCAGCAGTGCCCTGAGACAGGAGGGGTGTGTGCAGAGACCTCCCAGCAGTGCCCTGAGACAGGAGGGGTGTGTGCAGAGTCCTCCCAGCAGTGTCCAGACCCAGGAGGGGTGGGCGCAGAGTCCTCCCAGCAGTGTCCAGACCCAGGAGGGGTGGGTGGTGAGTCCTCCCAGCAGTGCCCTGAGACAGGAGGGGTGTGTGCAGAGACCTCCCAGCAGTGCCCAGAGACAGGAGGGGTGTGTGCAGAGTCCTCCCAGCAGTGTCCAGACCCAGGAGGGGTGTGTGCAGAGTCCTCCCAGCAGTGTCCAGACCCAGGAGGGGTGGGCGCAGAGTCCTCCCAGCAGTGTCCAGACCCAGGAGGGGTGGGCGCAGAGTCCTCCCAGCAGTGTCCAGACCCAGGAGGGGTGGGTGGTGAGTCCTCCCAGCAGTGCCCTGAGACAGGAGGGGTGTGTGCAGAGACCTCCCAGCAGTGCCCAGAGACAGGAGGGGTGTGTGCAGAGTCCTCCCAGCAGTGTCCAGACCCAGGAGGGGTGTGTGCAGAGTCCTCCCAGCAGTGTCCAGACCCAGGAGGGGTGGGCGCAGAGTCCTCCCAGCAGTGTCCAGACCCAGGAGGGGTGGGCGCAGAGTCCTCCCAGCAGTGTCCAGACCCAGGAGGGGTGGGTGGTGAGTCCTCCCAGCAGTGCCCTGAGACAGGAGGGGTGTGTGCAGAGACCTCCCAGCAGTGCCCAGAGACAGGAGGGGTGTGTGCAGAGTCCTCCCAGCAGTGCCCAGAGACAGGAGGGGTGGGTGCAGAGTCCTCCCAGCAGTGTCCAGACCCAGGAGGGGTGTGTGCAGAGTCCTCCCAGCAGTGTCCAGACCCAGGAGGGGTGGGCGCAGAGTCCTCCCAGCAGTGTCCAGACCCAGGAGGGGTGGGTGGTGAGTCCTCCCAGCAGTGCCCTGAGACAGGAGGGGTGTGTGCAGAGACCTCCCAGCAGTGCCCAGAGACAGGAGGGGTGGGTGGTGAGTCCTCCCAGCAGTGCCCTGAGACAGGAGGGGTGTGTGCAGAGACCTCCCAGCAGTGCCCTGAGACAGGAGGGGTGTGTGCAGAGTCCTCCCAGCAGTGTCCAGACCCAGGAGGGGTGGGCGCAGAGTCCTCCCAGCAGTGTCCAGACCCAGGAGGGGTGGGTGGTGAGTCCTCCCAGCAGTGCCCTGAGACAGGAGGGGTGTGTGCAGAGACCTCCCAGCAGTGCCCAGAGACAGGAGGGGTGTGTGCAGAGACCTCCCAGCAGTGCCCTGAGACAGGAGGGGTGGGTGCAGAGTCCTCCCAGCAGTGTCCACACCCAGGAGGGGTGTAACACATGTGTGTGATGCCACTATTACCCACATCCATACTGCCTACAAGGGAACATGTCCCCATGAACTCATGTCAACTGACTCCACACACAAGTACAGTGATCACCAAGGATGCCACGATTGTTGCAGGTGGAGACATGGCCATGCATGCATGGCCAAAGTAGAAGGGCTCCGTCACACACACAGCTCATGTACACACAGCTCTGCGCTAAACATTGGGAACACCCTGCAGGGAAGAAACTGGGTACACAGAGGAAGGAATACACCCTGGGACAATTGAACCATGCAGTAACTGCTGACATGACCTAAGGAAGTTAGCCAACACCTTGTGATGGCACACAGATCCTAGGGTGGCCCCAAAGAGCAGAACACTACTACAAATCCCACACACCCAAAGCCTTAAACACCACCCAAAACAATGTAGCAGCCCCACCAACACCAATACCACCATAGCAGGAGTGTGATAATGAAAAAAAAAATAAGCTTTATTCAGCATGAGCACAATGTCCGTGGATCAAAGGCAGTTCAAAGTCAACAAAGGCCATAGGGCAGTCAATGATTCCCAGCTGCATGGGGGACACAGTGGGATGTGTGTCCCCTACCTTGCCTGCACAGTCAAATGCCATCGTCTTCCATACTGGTGAGGGCATCAGGGGGGGGGGAAGCAACAGGCACCGCAGGGACATCAGGGCAAAGGGGCGGCGTTGTGGGTGCAGGGATGGAGGACACAACCACAGGGGGTGTGTCATGGCCAAAGGCGGAGGCCAGGATGGCACTACACACCTTAGCAAGGTCCTCCAGGGAGTCCCCTGCACCCGAAGTGACCTCAGGCCCCAAGGAGGGGGGGGGGTTCAGAGGGATGGGTTGCAGCGCCACCTGGGGAGGGTGGAGACAGGGGGGGAGACTCAACCACCCTGACCGAGGACTTCCTTGACCGCTTGCGTGGTGGCGTAACTGTGGGGCTCAGGGACAGAGCGGCCATGAAGGAGTCCTTGGGGGAGATGTGGCCAGGAGAGCTGAGGGGAGGGGATTTGGAGGGAGTGGATTGTGTGGAATGCGGACTCCCACTCTGGCTGCGTGTCACACGTTTGCCCCCCGACCCAGTGGGTGTGCCTATCTCACCCTGTGTGTGCGTGTCAGGAGGAGTGCGGTGGACCTTCCCTGCTGGTGTGGTGCCTGTGTCTGTTGTGGTGGGTGCATGCCGACGTCTGGGTGTACGTGGGACAGGCATGGAAGTGGGAAGTGTGGATGGGGCAGGGGTAGGTGGGGGGAGGTCGCGCTGCAGGAGACCCACTGCTGCAGTCAGTGTGGAGTCTAGGGACCTCAGCAAGTTGCGTTGGTCAGCCTGCAAAGAATGAATGCCCTCCAAGAATGCCTCGATGTTGCTGAGGGTTTTCCCGTGGGAATGGAGGACATTCAGGATCGCAGCCTGACCAACCTGCATTTGCCGCTGGATGTCCATAGACTCAGCATTGGCGGCAGCAGTGGAGACAGGGGCAGGGGGTGCGGTGCCTGGCAGGAAGGAGACATGCGGTGACCGGGCACGCTGGGAAGGGACACGAGCAAGTGGGAGGCGGTTGGTGGGAACTGAGGGGGCGGTGGCAGGTGTTGTTCCACTGTCAGCTGCTGGTGCAGCCTCCGCCAACTCTGAGACATCCTCCTCGGACCTGTCAGCTTCGTAGTCTGATGTGCCAGTCGACAGGTCCTCGGCCACACTATCCTCCGCCTCTGTCCCACTCGATGTGCCAGCCCCGATGTCACGGCTGCCACTGGTGCTCGGTCCCTCCGCCTGGTCCGTGTCCATGTCTCCCTCTGTGTCCCCCGACGATGCTGTGGGCAGGGTGGAGAGACAGAAATTAATCAGACACCTGTACACATCTGTCACATGAGTCCAATCTACATAGTCAACATTGCATAGCCTGAAGAGGCAGATCCCTAACATCTGCAAAACAAGGTACCGATGTAGGGCATGAAACACAGTTGGTTGAGCCACCATGCCACAGAAATACCATGGAGAGCATGAGACAATAGCTGAAGACAGGAAACGGAGTCTGACATAGCACCCAGGCCCTGGGGACAATCCTGCACTGCCTCTGCACCACACAGCGTTTGTGAAAATACCTATGACCAGGGACAATAACCATGAACTTGAGACACATGCTGCATAGGTAATGCTGCAAACATGCCCAACATAACTCGGTCACTGCACCTTGCGTGTGTGTCCAGTAACATCACACACTCTCCAGACCCAGCAATTAGGAATCAGGATTTGACACATAGGCATTGCCCGCCCCAAGCAACCCCCACACGATGCTAATTGCTGAGACACAGGTGGCACCAACATCTCATAGTCTGGGTGATAAACACAGTGGCAGGCAAAAGGCAAGATTGGACGCAAAACAGCAAAGGTGCGCCTGTACAAAGAATGAGGTACCAGTGCCCATCCTCAGATGAGTATAACAAGACACACAGGCACTGGCAACTGTGAGTATGAAGAAGGACAATCAGGTCAGGCTGCACAGTGGACACCTGTACATAATAGCACGTCTATATACATGGTGACAGGGGACAATGGCACAGAGCACAACCTACGCTGTAGACAGTGAGAGTGTCCACGTTGATGATGACACAAACAACACTGAGGATAAGGTGCCCCAGGGGACAGTATTGGGCACGCAACTACATGCTACTGAATGGGAATGACTGCTACACACGTCACCATCCCTGCACTATGCGTAGCGCACACTCATGCACATCATGTCACAGGCCACTACATAGGACATGCGCGCTGTAAGGCATGACACATGAGAGACCAACTCCCATGTCTGGAGCCAGCATCAGTGCCAACTGACATGGAACCCACATGCAGTGAACTTGACAGTTCACAGGCAAGGTCCCACAACCTGTTACCCACCACCACCACCCATGATGCTACAGTCATTGTTCTCGTGGACAAAGCGCCAGCCTACATTACCTTGTGAAGGAGTGACTACACACAGACCAGGGAACACATTGCAAGGAGGGGAAGGGTGGCAGGGGCGCAGCGCTACACTGGGGCAAACTGGATGGGCACAGCACCTTTAAACCCTGCCAGTGAATTAATGCCACTGTGCCCTTACAAATGCCGGTGACACACAACAAACGCACATGTACCTACCCCCTTCCGCCTGCTGCATCGCCTGTAAGCGCCTCTCCAGGTCTGGAAAGACCACCGGCAGCACACGCCTGTGGAGGTGGGTCAGACGGCGGCGGCCGCGGTTCTTGTGGCTCTCAGGTGAGTCCCCCAGCAGGAGCCGTGCAATCCTCCGCGTCCAGCACCGGATATCCTGCCAGCGTTTCCTCACCTGGGACAGGCTCCGCCTCCGACCATCCACACGCCTCACGGCACTGACGGCGGTCAGCCAGATCTGCTCCTTGGCAGTGGCGCCTACCTGTGAGGAAGTACAAGTGACACCACATCAATACACCAGCCACATGTCACAGAGAGACATATGTGAACATAATAGCTGGTTACTACATGGCATGTAATGCAGCCAACGCATTGCACCTCTGTCATAGGGACATCATCCTCTGGTGAGGGAAAAGGCAGTACGTGCCATAGTGGGTACACAGGTGGAATGATGGCAATGTCACAATCAATGATCAAGGCTCACACTGTGCATCACACCCACCCCTCCTGTCTCAGGGCACTGCTGGGAGGACTCCACACCCACCCCTCCTGTCTCAGGGCACTGCTGGGAGGACTCCACACCCACCCCTCCTGTCTCAGGGCACTGCTGGGAGGACTCCACACCCACCCCTCCTGTCTCAGGGCACTGCTGGGAGGACTCTGCACACACCCCTCCTGTCTCAGGGCACTGCTGGGAGGACTCCACACCCACCCCTCCTGTCTCAGGGCACTGCTGGGAGACATCAGGCACCCCCCCCCCTGGTACCCCCCCGACAGTACATGGCATGTGTGTCACACCGGGACACAATGCCTGAAGACACAGTCACAACATAGGGACAGTCTGTGGCAGTGGCCTATGCACTCACCTGATACCCTGGTCGCCCATACAGCATGGGGTACTGTGGGAGGATCACATCCAGCAGAGCCATGTTCTCCTCCAGGGTGAATGGCTGTGTCCTCTCCACAGCCCTTGACATGGTTCCAGGGAATCAGTAGCAGCAGCTTGGTCGACAAATGCAAAGATGTGCAGGCAAGTAATCCCTCATGGGACCTGGCTGCCTTATATGTGGCCTTCTGCCCAGTCTCATGCACAGGAGTACAGAGTGATTGGTCACTCACTTTTGCATCCTATGTTTCCACCAATCCCTTCAAACCTAGCAGTCTGTGGGTTCTCTATCGGTTTCATTCTCCTGCATGATGTCAGCCCCACAAACACATTGCAACAAAGTAGAAGAATTCCAACTGACTTCTGCTGTGCACCTTCCAGAACAAAATCGAAATTTGAACCTGGTCGCCATGACAACCAGCATGCATGTAGGCCTTAATACTTGTCTCCTATGTAATTAGGAGAATCACACACAGGTACGGTGCGTTTCCGGGCCCTAGGGCACCCCAAATGCATGGCAACGGCCCGTACATGCATGCCTACGTTCAAAATCACTATGGGTCTGCACGCGTATGCGTACTCGTAGTGGTACGGACCGTACACTCGCATGTACGCTCACTATCACTATGGGTCTGCACGCGTATGCGTACACGTAGTGGTACGGACCGTACACTCGCATGTACGCTCACTATCACTATGGGTCTGCACGCGTATGCGTACACGTAGTGGTACGGACCGTACACTCGCATGTACGCTCACTATCACTATGGGTCTGCACGCGTATGCGTACACGTAGTGGTACGGACCGTACACTCGCATGTACGCTCACTATCACTATGGGTCTGCACGCGTATGCGTACACGTAGTGGTACGGACCGTACACTCGCATGTACGCTCACTATCACTATGGGTCTGTGTACCCGTAGTGATAGTGAGCGTACATGCGAGTGTACGGTCCGTACCACTACGAGTACGCATACGCGTGCAGACCCATAGTGATAGTGAGCGTACATGCGTGAGTACGGTCCGTACCACTACGAGTACGCATACGCGTGCAGACCCATAGTGATAGTGAGCGTACATGCGAGTGTACGGCCCTCTCACTATGGTTCTGCACGCGTATGCGTACACGTAGTGGTACGGACCGTACACTCGCATGTACGCTCACTATCACTATGGGTCTGCACGCGTATGCGTACACGTAGTGGTACGGACCGTACACTCGCATGTACGCTCACTATCACTATGGGTCTGCACGCGTATGCGTACACGTAGTGGTACGGACCGTACACTCGCATGTACGCTCACTATCACTATGGGTCTGTGTACCCGTAGTGATAGTGAGCGTACATGCGAGTGTACGGTCCGTACCACTACGAGTACGCATACGCGTGCAGACCCATAGTGATAGTGAGCGTACATGCGTGAGTACGGTCCGTACCACTACGAGTACGCATACGCGTGCAGACCCATAGTGATAGTGAGCGTACATGCGAGTGTACGGCCCTCTCACTATGGTTCTGCACGCGTATGCGTACTCGTTGTGGTACGGACCGTACAAATGCCTGTACGCTCGCCATCACGATGGGTACACATACGGCAGCACTCCCACAGTGATTGGGGAACATACACAGGCCCTCTTAGCAGCAGTACGGCGGTTTGTACACATCACTGTGGTGATAGTCGACACACAGGTAGGAATAGGGCGGACATACTTGTCCATGGATGGACATACTTGTCCAGGAATGGACATCAAGGCATCGTCTGTGCATTACTACATGTGTGGGGCACAGGTGTGACAGGCTGTGATGTGGAACATGCCTCCTGAGTGGAGGAGGCACCAGATGTATGATGAGATGTGTACAGGTGTACTGTGTGAGGGTGCCATGTGTGCCAGGCATGCCCTTGACTCCTTTGACATGTGTGCATGTCGTACTGCGCACTTGGGGTGAGCGTCACTGGCATGGCACGGACACCAACACACAGAAGTGTCCCATGATGCCCGGTACAGGGGTCATGACACATGACTTGTCACTACCCACAGTGCACAATGTGACTATGTCATTTATGTGTCCGGGATTTACATCAGGTTGATGTTGTAGCACCCTCAAAAGCTGCAGCCGTTGCAGCAACCAACATGTGTCTGTGTGTAGATTGTCATTGCACACTGTTCCGCACACCATGCCACATGTGTTATCGGATGTGAGGTGCACATGTATGCATGGGACACGGAGTAGCGTGACAAGGCCATGTCAGCATCCTCACAAGGAATGTGTGGTGAGTCATGACATGTGCACCTTCATGGCAAGGTGTGTGGGCAGGCCTAGTGTAATGTCATGTGACCTGTGGCTCCGGTGTTCCGCTACCAGTCTCTACAATCGGCATCCTACTTCTGCTGATGTGTGGGTGTATGTCACTCCTGTCTTGCGTCGGGCTGTTCACTTGCACTGGGACACAGCTATTCCCATGGCGTGGCATGGGGAGGTTCTCAATCTCCGTGTGTAGCTGGGTCTTGGAAGGAGTGTCACCTTGCATCCATACGTGTCCTGGGCATGTAGCACATATCTGACTCCCTATGTAGCATGTGTGTATTGCCAGATTTACATGTGCTCAGTAGACATGAGTTGTTGTCGTAGTGCACTCACTCTTCCTTGTCACTTCCAAATTACTGCAGAGCGCCGCCTGTTGCCCGAATAATTCCAGACTTGGCTGCCATGCAGGAGAATGACAGGATCCGGCTCTACCGCTTCACCCAACCGTTGATTCTGGAGCTGACCGCGAGACTGGCACCACACCTGCAACCGCAGCACAGGTATCCTACGGCACTGACACCCCAGCTGAAGGTAATGGCTGCCCTACATTTTCTTGCCACGGGTACCTTCCAAAATACCATAGCTCATGTTGGTGGCATGTCCCAGAGCATGTTCAGCGGTGTGCTGCATGATTTCTTGGAGGCCATGTTGATTCACCTGGATGACTTCATCAAGTTCCCAACCCCTGAACAGATGACAGAGGTCAAGCGTGGATTCTATGCCCTGGGAGGGATGCCCCATGTCATTGGGTCCATAGATGGTACACATGTAGGTTTGGTACCACCACACGCACGGGAGGTGGCGTACCGAAATCGGAAGCACTACCACTCCATCAATGCCCTTGTGGTGTGTCTGTCCAACATGGTGATTTCACATGTCTGTGCTCGCTTTCCAGGATCAGCACACGATGCCTACATCATGAGGCGTAGCGGGATGCCTGATATGATGATGCAGCTGCGCAACGAACGGGCATGTGTTGTTGGTGGGTACAGTCTGTCTGTCCTGTATTCTGTATAGCCGAGCAGCACTACCGCTTCGCCAGTTCTAACGATATCCATGTGCTTTCCATGTAGGGGACGCTGGCTATCCCAACATGCCTTGGCTGCTGACACCTCTCCGCAACCCCATCACGCCGGCCCAGCTCCGCTACAACACCGCCCATGGCCGGACAAGGCGTGTGATAGAGAGGACGTTTGGCATGCTGAAGAGCCGATTCCGGTGCCTCCACAAGACCGGCGGCGCACTCCCATATGCCCCGGCGAAGGTTTGCAAGATCTTCATGGTCTGCTGCATGCTGCACAACATGGCAGTTGAAAGAGCTGTGCCACTCATCCTGAATCAACATGACGAGGACCATCCACCCGTGGAGGACGAAGGGCTTGGCAATGGGGCTAGTGATGTGGAGGATGTGGAGCCGCAAGAGGACATCCGGACTCGGCTCATACGCGACTTCTTTGCTTAGTGGTGAGTACCAGTGTCTTGAGTGTGCACGCCTTGGTCCCCGTGTGGCATGCGTTGTGATGTGTGTCTCCACCTGCATGTATGGCACGTGAGTCAGAGGTGTGTGTGGGTGTGTCACTGGAGTGATGGTGGCAGTGATGGTAGTATTTCCCCAGTCATAATTATGACCTAGCATGTTGTCATCCATACATGTGTCGAGTAAATGCACATGCAAGTGGCTGTGCTTTTTGTGGCTGACTTCTTGTGTGTCTCTCTTCCCCAGGTACCTGCGCATGCCATCTGCTGGTTGCATTGTTGTGGCACTGCTATTCCTCATGGACATGGCATCGTGGGCTGACTCAGCGTTACAGGCACGGACACGTTTGGAAGTCTCCATGGGGTAAGGGATGCATCAGGGGTGTATTGGGTGTGGCAGTTGTTCACGATGTGTGCACACTGCCCCGGTCGGGGTTTGGTTCCTCTGCAGACATGGGGCATCCCCATAAGACACGACATGCAGCTGGGTTCACCAGAATAGATGGGCTGCCTGGTTGTCAGTCATCAGTGATGGGATAGTGGATTGTGATGATGCCATCAATGTGTGTGACACTGCCCTCGGACACATACGGTTAACAATTGCTTGACATGGCGTGGGACTTCCACATCAGCGGATCTGTGGTGTATGTTAGGCTCTCCGTGTGCAGCTGTGGGTATTTAGCTGTTGGCCGACGCTTGTGTGCCAGTACCATGGCTATCACGCATTTGTGCTGCAGAAGGGGGGTGCCAGTGTTGGACCCACATGTTACTCCACATGAAGTGTTCATGTGTACTTCAAGTTGCCTCTGCAATCCCGAATACATGACTAATAAAGGTGTCCCTATGCCTCCAAGGTGCCTCTTCTCAGTCAATGCTGGTGTGTTGGCACGGTGCATCCAGCATGTCTGGCATGGTATCCCCTGATTGTGGCTATGTGTCAATGTGTCGACTGGCGAGATGCAAGCTGTGTGTGTTGGCTGACACTGTGTATTGGGCATGATGTCCATGACTGCGTGGGTATTGTGACATGTGCCATCCCCATGCATCCAACGTTGGACAGGCCCCCATTCTCTGCATCCACCGGACTCAAGCTTGCAGGACATGGTTCTGCCACCTGTCTACACATACCTGGGTGCCCCCCAGGACACTGGCCAGGATCCCTGACCTCTGCGCATGACTGTTGCTGTACTGAGTGTGTGTGTCAGCACGGTTGTTCGGCCACCCCCTCAGCTGGTTGTGCCCATCACGGGTGTGTATGGTGCTCCATGTCTGTCTTGCCTAATAGACTGGGACCCATGTGTCCTGTGCCAGACTCAGGCCCCAGGGTGTGGATGGTTGAAGAGAACAGATAACTCAGGCATGTTTCGACTTTACAAGACACATGTTAGGTAATAATGCTACCAGCAGGCATCTACTCTTAGTAGTGTGATTTATTAGGGGGGGGGGGGGGACAAAGTGAGGTGCTTTCCGGGATTATGGAATCCAAAGTTCAGTAGGGGAGTTGGTGTCCTTGCCATTGGAAATCCTCAGAGTCCATGCCACAGTCTTTGTCAACATTGGTCAGCCAGTGACCAGCAGGGCCATGTGGCAGAGAATGTCTCTTGATGCTGTGATGCCGTTGCTCCAGTGGGCCAGGTGCCAGGCCAGGTGTCCTGGGAGATGGTGATGTAGCAGCCACCCTCACGGTGCTTTCCGTGGACGACCCGGCCTCCTGCGGGGAACATCACCAGCAGGCCGTGACGACGTCTGGGATGCTCCGTTGGATGTTTCCTCCTCCTCCTCCTGATCCCTCCCTGTGGGTGGTGATGTTCTCCGCCTTCTGGCACAGGGAGGGTCGGCCATGGTGTCAGCCATCCGACGGAGTGTAGCGTGAATCCCCTGGAACGACGTCACTTGCTCAGCCTGTCTGTCCTCCATCCTCCGTTGGTGTACCAGTAGACAGGCTATTAGCTCAGCATGTTGCTGGGCCTGCTGGGTCTTGATCCCCTCGAGGACGGACACAACCTGGGCCATGCCCGTGGTGTCCTGCCGGTATGAGTCCAGGATGTTACGGACATGGGAATATACCGGATCCCCAGCCAACTGGTCAGGCTCGCGCCTCCGCCGTCCTCCACTCCCACCACCCCTGCCCACTTGCGCCTGGCCTGCACTTGTGGGCACATCGGGTCTCCGGGACCCCTGAGGGGTGGCATTTGCGTTGTCGCCTGCCTCCTCCTGGGTGCCCGGGACACCGTGTCCCTCCTGGCGAGCCTGGCTGCATTGTGGTGTTGGGGCAGGGATCCTGGGTGTCTCCTGGGATGTGGCAGGAGTGGGGGTGGTGGTTGGCACGGTTGTACCTGACGCAGGTGCTGCAGGTGGTTGGACACCAGAGGGGCCAGGTCGGTCGAGGTCGTCCGCAGAGTGGTGAGAGTGGTCGCTGCCGGTGGGATCGGTCTCCTGCAGATCCGGGTCCTGTGAGTGTTCCCCCCCAGTGTTGGGGGGTGCAGCACGACGTTGACCTGTGTGTGAGAGAGACAATGTTAATTTTGGTCCATGAAACATCCATGTTTCATCAGTTTCAAAGTTGGCACTTTTCCTCTTGGAATTAGGATCTGTCTTGCATTCCACTCACAGTGCACTTGTGCATGGGTGTGTCCCTTGGGCACCACTTTGGCCCCTTTCACTATGTGTGGCACAGTCTTACTTGCTGCGTCAAGTGTGACTGCAGTCAGCAGTGGAGTGTGCAGGTGTGGCGAGCCATGCATTTGCGCCTTCCTTGTAGCACTGTACATGTGCACATGGAGTGGATCCACACACTTATACGATGCAGGTGGCTATCCTTGTGCTCGTGTACAGGTTGTGACATGGCCCTGCGTTTGGCCCTGATGAAGAGGGGGGGTTCTTGCACTGGCCACCCATGTCTACATGCACGCGGTCCACCTGCTTACGAGCAGACATTCCCACACACCAAAGGACTAATTTGCTCTCCCTGTGTCTCCCTCCTTCTCTGTCCCCCTCTCCCTCCCTCTCTGTCCCCCTCTCCCTCCCTCTGTGTGTCAGCCTCCTCCCTCTGTCCGTCTCCCTGTGTCTCCCTCCCTCTCTGTCCCCCTCTCCCTCCCTCTCTGTCCCCCTCTCCCTCCCTCTGTGTGTCACCCTCTGTCCCCTCAGCCCAGCTTCCTGGGCACAGACTGTTAGCAGATCTTTGAGTGGCCCTTGGCTTGTTGATGTGAGTTTGTTTCTGGTCTCCAGGCACCCATTTGGTGTGATGTGTGTCTGTGCGCTGCTGCTGTGGTGGTGTGTGCTGCCACTCTTTCACAATGTTGGCTGTTCATTAGCTGCCGTCATGTGCAAACCAGTGCCTTCACCCCCATGTGTTGATGCAAGGCGTCCGGCATTTGCTGGCAAGTCATTCCTGTGTTGGGACACACTGTTTGTCTGGCTGTGACCTAGGCCATATGGGCAGAGGGCATTGTTGTCTGCTTTGGAGTCGCACTATGTGATTTTCGGTGTCCAGCCTCCCGCCATCCGGGTTACCGTGTCATGTGTTGTTGTCTTCTGTGGCCTGTGACTTGACATTGTCCAGCTGGGTGCATGGGGCATGGTGGCAGCAGTAGCATGTGCCTGCTCATGGAGTGTGGTTGAGTCATGCGATGGCTTGTGGTAGTTGCGTGCCTGTTAGTAGTTTTGGTTGTGGTTGCAGTTCCCCCCATGTGAGGTGCGTTGTTTGTGTACTCACCCGGGTCTCGGAGTCCTTCTAATCCTTCAACTGCCTCCACCGGCAGTATGGCCATCACCCTCTCCTCCCAGGGATGGTACTGTACGGGTCTGCGGGAGGGCCCTCCTCCGGTGGCGTTGGCATGGTCGAGTTCCTCCTGCCTCTTGGCTCTGACCCTCCTCCGCAGATCGTACCACCTGTTCTGGCAATCCTGCTTGGTCCTCCTGGTGTCCGCAACGGCATTCACAGCATCGACGATGGTCTGCCACATGGCTGTTTTGGCAGCCTGGCTGGTGTTTCTGACCAATGTTCCAAAGATCTGTGGCTCGACTCTGAGGATTTGATCCACAAGGACCTCCAACTCTCGGTGACTGAACTTTGGATTCTTGGTAGTGGGCATGGTGAGGGGTGTGGGTGGGGATGGTGTGGGTGCGGGTGGTGTGTGGATGTTGGGGGTGTGTGTGGATGGTTGTGTGTGTGTGTGAATGTGATGAGAGGGTGTTTGTGAGGGTGGTTGTGTAAAGGTGTGCAAGTGTAAGGTGTGGTGTAGCTTGTAGTGTGGTTCTGTGGTGTCTGGCAGCAGTGAGTCTGTTGCAAAGGCTCATGGTTTGTGTGTGTGGGCCCTTTTTATTGGTCCATGGGTGGGTGTGGCAGTGTTTGAAGTTTGGGTGGGTGTGTTATAAGGAGTGGTGGTGTATTGGGCCTCTGTTTGTTTTTGGCAGTTGCAGGTCAGTGATTGTGTTATTTTAGTGGTTGGTGGCCATGTTTCGTGGCTTTGTGCCTTTCGAATGGTGTATTCTTGTGTAGTTTTGTTTTGTCCTGGTTGTGTACGTGCGTTTTGAGCATGTGTACGGTGTGTACATGGGCCATTTGGTTGTAGGGTGCTGTCCTTGTGTGTGGCTTGGTACGAGTCGTACATGCGGTGGTGATGTTGGGGCCTGGGGTGCGCTCCGTACTTAGGAGGTTGTGTTGGAGGTAGGACCGGAACGTACTGGGGTGTACATAGACGGTGGTACGACACGTACTGGGGTGGGGGTACACGGGGGTGCGACACGTACTGGGTGGGGGGGTGTACATTGACGGTGGTACGACACGTACTGGGGTGTGGGGGTGTACATTGACGGTGGTACGACACGTACTGGGGTGTGGGGGTGTACATTGACGGTGGTACGACACGTACTGGGGTGTGGGGGTGTACATTGACGGTGGTACGACACGTACTGGGGTGGGGGGGTGTACATTGACGGTGGTACGACACGTACTGGGGTGGGGGTACGACTCGAACGTACTGGGGTGGGGGTACACGGGGGGGTACGACACGTACTGGGGTGGGGGTACGACTGGAACGTACTGGGGTATCGGTAGACGGGGGATATGACACGTACTGGGGTGGGGGTACGACTCGAACGTACTGGGGTATCGGTAGACGGGGGGTACGACACGTACTGGGGTGGGGGGGTGTACATTGACGGTGGTACGACACGTACTGGGGTGTGGGGGTGTACATTGACGGTGGTACGACACGTACTGGGGTGGGGGGGTGTACATTGACGGTGGTACGACACGTACTGGGGTGTGGGGGTGTACATTGACGGTGGTACGACACGTACTGGGGTGGGGGGGTGTACATTGACGGTGGTACGACACGTACTGGGGTGGGGGGGGTGTACATTGACGGTGGTACGACACGTACTGGGGTGGGGGGGTGTACATTGACGGTGGTACGACACGTACTGGGGTGGGGGTACGACTCGAACGTACTGGGGTGGGGGTACACGGGGGGTACGACACGTACTGGGGTGGGGGTACGACTGGAACGTACTGGGGTATCGGTAGACGGGGGGTACGACACGTACTGGGGTGGGGGGTGTACATTGACGGTGGTACGACACGTACTGGGGTGGGGGGGTGTACATTGACGGTGGTACGACACGTACTGGGGTGGGGGTACGACTCGAACGTACTGGGGTGGGGGTACACGGGGGGTACGACACGTACTGGGGTGGGGGTACGACTGGAACGTACTGGGGTATCGGTAGACGGGGGATATGACACGTACTGGGGTGGGGGTACGACTCGAACGTACTGGGGTATCGGTAGACGGGGGGTACGACACGTACTGGGGTGGGGGGTGTACATTGACGGTGGTACGACACGTACTGGGGTGGGGGGGTGTACATTGACGGTGGTACGACACGTACTGGGGTGGGGGGTGTACATTGACGGTGGTACGACACGTACTGGGGTGGGGGGGTGTACATTGACGGAGGTACGACACGTACTGGGGTGGGGGGGTGTACATTGACGGTGGTACGACACGTACTGGGGTGGGGGGGGTGTACATTGACGGTGGTACGACACGTACTGGGGTGGGGGTACGACTCGAACGTACTGGGGTATCGGTAGACGGGGGGTACGACACGTACTGGGGTGGGGGGTGTACATTGACGGTGGTACGACACGTACTGGGGTGGGGGGGTGTACATTGACGGTGGTACGACACGTACTGGGGTGGGGGGGTGTACATTGACGGTGGTACGACACGTACTGGGGTGGGGGGGGTGTACATTGACGGTGGTACGACACGTACTGGGGTGGGGGTACGACTCGAACGTACTGGGGTATCGGTAGACGGGGGGTACGACACGTACTGGGGTGGGGGGGGTGTACATTGACGGTGGTACGACACGTACTGGGGTGGGGGGGTGTACATTGACGGTGGTACGACACGTACTGGGGTGGGGGGGTGTACATTGACGGTGGTACGACACGTACTGGGGTGGGGGGGTGTACATTGACGGTGGTACGACACGTACTGGGGTGGGGGTACGACTGGAACGTACTGGGGTGGGGGTACACGGGGGGTACGACACGTACTGGGGTGGGGGTACGACTGGAACGTACTGGGGTATCGGTAGACAGGTGGTACGACACGTACTGGGGTGGGGGTACACGGGGGTGCGACACGTACTGGGGTGGGGGGGTGTACATTGACGGTGGTACGACACGTACTGGGGTGTGGGGGTGTACATTGACGGTGGTACGACACGTACTGGGGTGGGGGGGTGTACATTGACGGTGGTACGACACGTACTGGGGTGGGGGTTGGACTGGAACGTACTGGGGTGTACCTAGACGGGTGGGGGTATACATACACGGGGGGTACGTGTCGGACGTACGGGGGCTGGGGGGTGTGTTGGGCGCGTATGCGGGCACATGTCTCCATGGTTGCTATGGATGTTCGGTGCGGACGGTGTTTTTTTCCATACGGTTGTACGCTCGGACGCACGGGATGGATCGTGATTCCTCGGTCGGACTTGGCTTTTCACGTTTGTAAGGTAATTCGTCCGAGGACGTGTCGGACACATTTTCCGACCCGAGGACGTGTGGGGAATGATTCCCAGTGCGGTTCGTATGGACTTTTTACCATGCGAATCGTGATTGCGAGTTCGTACGGCACTTGTACGATTCGTACGGTAAAAAGACCCGATACGAGTCGCACGGGGATATTTTTTGCCGGATCGTGATCGGCACCAAAGTCGCATTGCACTTAGTGCATAGCACTTGTAAATATTGAAATTGAGGACGGATGTCCAAGTTTTTGGCTCATGAATGCACTCTTGAAGTGCTCGGCTGCAATGAGGTGTAAGGTGCAGGAGCAGGAGTGTTTCTCATCCGATTGCACTCTTCTCGTGCAAGATTGTTCGGATGAAGGTGCTTCATCATACTCGCCGTGCCGCACGAGTATTTCTTGTTAGTATCCCCTCGCGACAGCACTCTTTTACAAATCTTGCACGTGACCAAGGTGGCTTTGGTCTTTGTTTGCCCTTCGGGAAAAGTAAAAAATGTCCACACCACTGAAGAAAAACGTGGTGTGCACGGTGTCTCCTCCAAAAATTCATCCTCAGATGTATGAGGAGATGCAGGTGATGCCTGCTGCCCTGAAGCCATTTTTGGTAGAAAAAAGTTAGAGCTAAGTGTAAACTTAGTCTAAAAAAATCTTCTTCTCTGCAAAGAGATGCTCCTCCAAAGAAGGTCAAAGAAGAATGATTGAATTGGGTGGGGTCTTTCAATAGTTAGAACAGGAAGAGTAATGAACCAATCAAATCTCTTTTTTTGCAGGTCACATGGGATCTGCGCACCGTGCACATACGCAGCACGCACCCAGCACGCATCCACGAAATTGAATTGAAAAGAAATATAGGATTAGATGTACAAATATATTACTTTTAAGACTAGTTTAGAGTTTGTCTTCAATTAATATTCACATGAAATACATATATATGTTTTTTTAAATGTTAAATATTTCGCGGGATCCGCGCAACTACCGCATCATAGACGCAGATGACGCATCGCGGAAGCGCGTAAACGTCGCGTTACGTACATCGAACGTGTCGCGTATAGGCTGGGAGTCGCGTACCGGTCGCATTGCGATCGCGCACTAAACACGTACCCAACGCATACCATGCTCGGATGCTATCGCGTAGGGAACGAGAACGGTGCGCATAGGGTGCGCGGATCCAAAAACATGGAAAAAAATATATAAAATAAAGTTTTGAACATATAGTTAAAAAAATATTTTGAAAAATATAAAAAAATATGTTTGAAAAACCCATTAAATTCAAATTGTATTTTTTAATTTTTAAAAGAATTAATTGAAAAAATAAGTTTAAAAAATGGTGATAAAAAAGTATTTAAAAAAAACATAATTAATGAAATTGACACACTGAATTTGAAAAATATAGAAATCCAATCAAAATCATTAAACATGATATCTTTAGAGATAAGTTATAGATAGGAATTAGCATTTAAAAAACCTTTGAAATTCACTGAAAAAACCATAGGTTTCATGCACGTTATAGTTAAGAATTGGCATTTAAAAAACGTTAGAAATTCACTGAAAAAACCATACATACCCACTCATTGACTCTTAGGTGTACATACACCTCCACTCACTCACCTGTACAGTCACTCATACTTACCGTCACTCCGTACAAGACTATCTTATGCATTTATACTATATAAGCAGTGCATTGCGGGGGCGCGAGTTATAGTTAGCTGAACTAACTATAACAGGGGAATTTCTAGGGTTTTGTACGAGGGAAATGTCCAGCTAACTATAACGCCCCTGAAACCTATGTTTTTTTCAGTGAATATATATATATATATATATATACATATACACACATATATATATATATATATATATGTATATATATATATAGATTATATTTTTTTTCTCCTCTTACTGACCGGTTAAACGCATCTGTCAGGGGGAGGGGGTCTGCAGAATATCTGCAGAATAAAGCACATTGTACACCGGATACCTTGTGAGTACTTTCCTTCATCGACGCAGGATTGGCGTCATTTGAGATGTGATCAGTGGTGTCATCAGTGATGTCACTGACCATTTCATGAATGATGCAATATGTGACATCATCAGCAGTGCATTGCGGGCACGCAAGTTATAGTTAGCAGAACTAACTGTAACGGAGGAATTTCTATGGTTTTGTACGAGTGAAATGGCCAGCTAACTATAACACCCCTGAAACCTATGTTTTTTTCTGTGAATTTCTAAGGTTTTTTAAATGCTAATTCCTAACTATAACGTCTCTGAAACCTATGGTTTTTTTCAGTGAATTTCAAAGCTTTTTTAAATGCTAATTTTTAAGTGTGATAGCAGTTATACCTATTTTTTGTACTGATTTTCTACAGTTTTTAACTGTTTATTTATAAATATTTTATTCATTAAATAACATTATATATTTTTCTGAAAATTGCAAAAAACAAATAAAAAAAAAATTCAAACTGAAATATTGATTAATTTTTTATTTGAATATATTTATATTATTTTCTTTAAAAAAAATGTTTTCCAATTTTTATTTCGGAGTCGCGCACTCAAAGCGTACACATCGCGGTGGGTGCGCGCATTCTAACCGCCATTTTAGAAAAGTCATGAAGGATCCGTGTACGGTGTGTGACGGCTGCGTGTTTTTCAGTTACATCATATACATTTAATATTACGTGATGTAGACGATAGGTATGCGACCAGTCCGCGACTCCTGCTCCCGCGCATTCGCAACACATGCGCATTACGGTACGAGATGCTTGCGCGGTTGCGGGTCCCGTGTGACGTCATATATGTGCTGGGGCGCGCTGGGTGCGCGACTCCCGCAAAAAAAATGTATGTTCCAAAATGATATGTATGTGTCTTTAATATACATATTAGGGCAAGAGATTATCAAAGTTATTCATAAAAATAATATATTTGTACTTATAATAAACTTATATTATTTTGAAATATATTTTAGCGAAGTCGGGTGCGTGCATCGTGAGTGCAGAGAACCAGGTCAGCAGAGCTGCTGTAGAGCCACAGAAACCAGGTCAGCAGAGCCGTTATAGAGCCAGAGAACCAGGTCAGCAGAGCTGCTCTAGAGCCAGAGACCCAGGTCAGCAGAGCTTCTCTAGAGGCCGAGAACCAGGTCAGCAGAGTTGCTGTAGAGCGAGAGAAACCAGGTCAGCAGAGCTGCTTTAGAGGGAGAGAACCAGGTCAGCAGAGCTGCTTTAGAGCCAGAGAACCAGGTCAGCAGAGCTGCTCTAGAGCCAGAGAACCAGGTCAGGAGAGCTGCTTAAGAGCCATAGAACCAGGTCAGCAGACCTGCTCTAGAGGCAGACAACCAGGTCAGCAGAACTGCTTTAGAGCCAGAGAACCAGGTCAGCAGAGCTCTTTAGAGGGAGAGAACCGGGTCAGCAGAGCTGCTTTAGATCCAGAGAACCAGGTCAGCAGAGCTGCTTTAGAGCCAGAGAACCAGGTCAGCAGAGCAGCTCTAGAGGCAGAGAACCAGGTCAGTAGAGCTGATTTGGAGGGAGAGAACCAGGTCAGCAGAGCTGCTTTAGAGCCAGAGAACCAGGTCAGCAGAGCTGCTCTAGAGCCAGAGAACCAGGTCAGCAGAGCTGCCTTAGAGCCATAGAACCAGTTCAGCAGAGCTGCTTTAGAGCCTGAGAACCAGGTCAGCAGAGCTGCTCTAGAGCCAAGGGACCAGGTCAGCAGAGTTGCTCTAGAGCCAGAGAACCAGGTCAGCAGAACTGCTTTAGAGCCATAGAACCGGGTCAGCAGAGCTGCTTTAGAGCCAGAGAACCAGGTCAGCAGAGCTGCTCTAGAGCCTAAGAACTAAGCCAGCAGAGCTGCTCCAGAGCCAGAGAACCAGGTCAGCAGAGCTGCTGTAGAGCCAGAGAACCAGGCCAGCAGAGCTGCTTTAGAGCCATAGAACCAGGTCAACAGAGCTGCTTTAGAGCCATAGAACCAGGTCAACAGAGCTGCTTTAGAGCCAGAGAACCAGATCAGCAGAGCTGCTCTACAGCCAAAAAACCAGGTTAGCAGAGCTGCTCTAGATCCAGAGAACCAGGTCAGCAGAGCTGCTGTAGAGCCAGAGAAACCAGGTCAGTAGAGCTGCTTTAGAGGGAGAGAACCAGGTCAGCAGAGCTGCTCTAGAGGGAAAGAACCAGGTCAGCAGAGCTGCTCTAGAGCCAGAGAACCATGTCAGCAGAACTGCTTTAGAGCCATAGAACCAGGTCAGCAGAGCTGCTTTAGAGCCAGAGAACCAGGTCAGCAGAGCTGTTGTAGAGCCAGAGAACCAGATCAGCAGAGCTGCTCTGTAGCCTAAGAACTACGTCAGCAGAGCTGCTCTAGAGCCAGAGAACCAGGTCAGCAACCTTGCTGTAGAGCAAGAGAAACCAGGTCAGCAGAGCTGCTTTAGAGGGAGAGAACCAGGTCAGCAGAGCAGCTTTAGAGCCAGAGAACCAGGTCAACAGAGCTGCTCTAGCTGACACTGAATGACAGACACTGACTGACTGACACTGACTGACACTGATTGACTGACACTGACACTGACTGACACTGACACTGACTGACACTGATTGACTGAAACTGACTGACTGACAATGACTGACACTGATTGACTGACACTGACTGACTGACACTGACTGGCTGACACTGACTGATTGACACTGACTGACACTGATTGACTGACACTGACTGACACTGATTGACTGACACTGACTGACTGACACTGACTGACTACTCTCTACTACTCTACTACTCACTCTCTACTACTCTGTACTACTCTCTCTCTACTACTCACTCTCTACTACTCACTCTCTACTACTCTCTACTACTCACTCTCTACTACTCTCTCTACTACTCACTCTCTACTATTCACTCTCTACTACTCACTCTACTATTCACTCTCTACTACTCGCTCTCTACTACTCTCTACTACTCACTCTCCACTACTCACTCTCTACTACTCGCTCTCTACTACTCACTCTCTACTACTCTCTACTACTCACTACTACTCACTCTCTACTACTCACTCGCTACTACTCTCTACTACTCACTCTCTACTACTCTCTACTACTCACTCTAATACTCACTCTCTACTACTCTCTACTACTCACTCTCTATTACCCACTCATTACTACTCTCTACTACTCACTCTCTACTACTCACTCTCTACTACTCACTCTCTACTACTCACTCTACTATTCTCTACTACTCACTCTCTGCTACTCTCTCTACTACTCTCTACTACTCTCTACTACTCACTCTCTACTCTCTATTAGTCATCCTAGACTCTCTACCTAGACGGCTGCGTGTTTTTCAGTTACATCATATACATTTAATATTACGTGATGTAGACGATAGGTATGCGACCAGTCCGCGACTCCTGCTCCCGCGCATTCGCAACACATGCACATTACGGTACGAGATGCTTGCGCGGTTGCGGGTCCCGTGTGACGTCATATATGTGCTGGGGCGCGCTGGGTGCGCGACTCCCGCAAAAAAAATGTATGTTCCAAAATGATATGTATGTGTCTTTAATATACATATTAGGGCAAGAGATTATCAAAGTTATTCATAAAAATAATATATTTGTACTTATAATAAACTTATATTATTTTGAAATATATTTTAGCGAAGTCGGGTGCGTGCATCGTGAGTGCAGAGAACCAGGTCAGCAGAGCTGCTGTAGAGCCACAGAAACCAGGTCAGCAGAGCCGTTATAGAGCCAGAGAACCAGGTCAGCAGAGCTGCTCTAGAGCCAGAGACCCAGGTCAGCAGAGCTTCTCTAGAGGCCGAGAACCAGGTCAGCAGAGTTGCTGTAGAGCGAGAGAAACCAGGTCAGCAGAGCTGCTTTAGAGGGAGAGAACCAGGTCAGCAGAGCTGCTTTAGAGCCAGAGAACCAGGTCAGCAGAGCTGCTCTAGAGCCAGAGAACCAGGTCAGGAGAGCTGCTTAAGAGCCATAGAACCAGGTCAGCAGACCTGCTCTAGAGGCAGACAACCAGGTCAGCAGAACTGCTTTAGAGCCAGAGAACCAGGTCAGCAGAGCTCTTTAGAGGGAGAGAACCGGGTCAGCAGAGCTGCTTTAGATCCAGAGAACCAGGTCAGCAGAGCTTCTTTAGAGCCAGAGAACCAGGTCAGCAGAGCAGCTCTAGAGGCAGAGAACCAGGTCAGTAGAGCTGATTTGGAGGGAGAGAACCAGGTCAGCAGAGCTGCTTTAGAGCCAGAGAACCAGGTCAGCAGAGTTGCTCTAGAGCCAGAGAACCAGGTCAGCAGAACTGCTTTAGAGCCATAGAACCGGGTCAGCAGAGCTGCTTTAGAGCCAGAGAACCAGGTCAGCAGAGCTGCTCTAGAGCCTGAGGCACTAATCATACTTTCTATGGCAAAATTAAATGTTTTAAGAGTTACCACTTTATTCCAATCAAGATGGCTTCAGGTTTGTCATACGTAGGTCTGTTAGCGCTCTAGTTGTTCTTTGGAACACTCTGGGAAGCTGCAGTAGAAAACAAAGGAATCAACTGACAGTCTCTGCCCTTGTTGGATGTACATGTTTTACTGAGAATGTCAGACTTCATTCTCACATGACTGAGAAAGATAATGTGAATTTACAGAAAATATGCTCTCAGTTTAGCTTATAGATCACCTTCCAAACCTCTGTGGGAAAAGCATGAGAAAATAGTTTTCTCTCAAACATGATTCATGATATCCCAGCAAAAGGCTTTTTCACATGGTAAAATCACCTTAGAACATACCACAATTCCTAAAATGAGTATGGTACCATCAACAAATGATTTATAATGTAACTAAAGTCTTAAAACCTTCTATTAACTGTAATGCTTTTTAATGAGGTGCTATCATGTATATTGGTCCCAAGATGGCTGCCAACACTTCTTGGATGAAGTGCTGACAGCCAATCAGATCTCACGATGAGATGTGTGGTTAGGCTCCGCCCAGATATATATGTGATTTTACTTTTGATTTTCTCAGGAACTACTGAACGGATTTACACCATTTAAGCAAAAGGCACGACTCTGAACCAAGGTCTACCTTTCTGCCAAATTTGGTGTAATTCCGTTCAGCTGTTCGGGCTGTAGCTGCGACTAAAGGTCCCTATTGAAAATTACATGGGGAAAACATGTTTTGGAACCCCCCTTTTTTCTCGGCCCCCGCTTGACGAATCACCCCAAGACTATCAGCATCGGCCTGGAGCGGGCCACGAGTTTTGAAAATTTCGCGAAGATTCGTCAACCGGCGCCAAAGTTATTCTAAATAGAATGTTGCGGATTTCCTATGGATAATAGGTCCTAACTATAACTACCTACTGGCAATCGCCAGTAGGTAATATATATATATATATATATATATATATATATATATATATATATATATATATATATATATATATATATATATATATATATATCAAAGCAAAAACCATCGCATTTCCTTCGACACCGGAGTGCGACACAACGACAAAGGTATTTCCTCCAAATTACTTTATTTGCATAGTATCGAAGGCTATATGTATACGTATATACATACATACATATATTACCTACTGGCGGTCGCCAGTAGGTAGTTATAGTTAGAACCTAATTTCCATAGAATTTTTTTTTTATTGATTTGGCGTCATTTGATGAATCTTCGCGAAATTCTCCCCCAAAAAAGTCTATCCAGGTCAGCTCCTATCTTGAAAGTTTGGGGGTGATTCGTGAAGCGTGGGCTGAGAAAAAAGGGGGGTCCCAAAACGCGTATTCCCCATGTTAATTTCCATAGGACATTTTGAGACAGGCTACAGCCCGAACTGCTGAACGGAATTACCCAAAGGTAGTGCTTGGTTCAGAAAGCTACCTTTTTTTTAAATGGTGTAAGTCCGTTCAGTAGTTGCTGAGAAACTCAAAAAATAAAAGTCAAAAAATCTATTTCCCATAGGAAACTTTAGGCAAGGCTATAGCCCGAACTGCTGAATGGAATTACCCCAAATTTGGCAAAAAGGAAGTGCTTGGTTCAGAAAGCGACCGTTTTTAAATGGTGTAAATCCGTTCAGTAGTTGCTGAGAAAATCAAAAATAAAAATATCGATATCTATGGCCGAGGACCCTCCCGACCACGAGCTTTATTCTAATTGGCTGTCAACACTCCAAACCAGGACGTGTTGGCAGCCATCTTGTGACTCGGTAGAACCGAGTCACAAGAAAACAGAAAAACAAAGGTGAAAAAAAAGAAAAGGGGGCAGGGTAGAAGCAAAAAAAATGGCAAAATTCGTGCTGGGGTCTCGAATCCCGCCAAAATGTTTAAAAAATGCTTCATTACATTGAAGCCCCTGGGTGAGCCAGGTCCCGGGGGCATTTGCAACAAATATATGCGGGGGCCCGCGGAGGCCCCAGCAGCCCCGGGGACTGCCAACCCCCAGGGCTTGCTTAACATTATGTGCGGGAGGGCACTCGGCCCTCCCACAGCCCCAGGGACCGCCACCCCAGGGCTTCTTTTTTAATGTGTGGGGGGCCTCCAAGGCCCCCTCAAGCCCCAGGGACCGTACAACCCCAGGGCTTTGATTAATTATTTGCGGGGGGCACACGGCCCCCCCGCTGCCCCGGGGAAATCCACCCCCAGGGCTTTGAAAAAAAATAGACCTGTTTGGGGGGCTCAAGCCCCCCCACATGCCCCGGGGACCGTCACCTCCCCGGGGAACTTAATGTTGAGATATGGAGGTCCGTAGCGGACCCCTGGCCCCGGGGACCACCACCTTTGAAACGATGGGAGGGGGGCTGCGCGGCCCCCCTCCTGGAGCCCTTAATGGCCCTGGGGACCGTCACCCCCCAGGGCCGGCTCCTGCAGTATCCCAGGGAGCCCACCACCTGAGACACTGCTGTTTGCAATGACAGGGCAGGAGCCGTGCAGCTCCCGCCCTGTCATTGCAAACTCCGCTTTGCTTTATTGAAGCGAGAGCATAGGAGACCTGCTCTCGCTTCAATTAAGCAAAGTACAATTGCTTTTCCATAAGGGGAGCTGCATGTCAGCAGATCCCCATGTAGAAAAGCAATGCCGCTCCCACAGGAGGCGGGGAGCCGGCGGGACTGTGGGGTATTGGGGTCCCCCCACAGTCCCCAACGGATAGGGCCGGCCCGGGGCCAGAAGTGGCGAGGGAGGGGGGCCACACAGCCCCCCTACCCTAAAAAATAAAATAAAAAAGGAAAGGCCGGCCCCGGGGGATGGGGTCCCCGGGGCCATAAATGGCCTAAGGAGGGGGACCCCCTCCAAATATATAAAAAAATTAATTCATCATTCATGACCATGTCATGAATGATGCAATATGTGACATCATCAGCAGTGCATTACAGGGGCGCGAGTTATAGTTAGCTGAACTAACTTTAAAGGGGGAATTTCTATGATTTTGTACATGTGAAATGTCCAACTAACTATAACGTGCCTGAAACCTATGGTTTTTTTCAGTGAATATATATATATATATATATATATATATATATATATATATATATATATATATATATATATATATATATATATATGTATATATATCTACATCGCTAGAGATTCAAAACTCCCTAAGAGCCCAAAATAAGGTACCTCTGGTTCGGATTAATGACTGGTTCGATTCAAAATGCACCAAAGCCTATACCCAACTGAAAGAAGCATTACATAAGACAGAGAGAAACCAAGAAGAAATTAATGGGTGTAGGAAGGCGTATAATTTAGCCTGAAAAAAATAGGAAAAAAGAACTGAAAGACCAGGCATGAGACACGCTCTATGAAGCATCATTGAAAAAAGATTGCACTTCATTCTGGCTGCCAGTTAATGGCCCATTTCTTTCTAATAATGACGGTGCTAGGGTTGAAGTTGCAATTGACAAAAAAGTATGGATTTACTTTTTTCGAATGTATACGGTATCAAGGGGATTGAAAAATTATCTACTAATAGAACAGGAAGGCGCGGTAGGCTTTACCCCTATTGAGTTACATATAACAATGGATGAAGTTACAGCTGCAATTAATGCTAGCAAAGGAGGTGAAGCCCCAGGGCCAGATGGTGTACCGATGGACTTATTTAAATCCATCCCATCATTGTGGTCCCCGCTGTTGACTCGGGTTTTGGAGGCTTGCTGCACGAAGGGCTTCATAAAGTCCTGGTCAGAATCGGTGATTATTCCAATTTTTAAAAAAGGGGAACATGACAATCCTGCCTGCTGCCGACCTATTTCCCTTTTAGATTCTCTAGTTAAGGTAGCAGGCAGGATTGTTCTGAATAGATTACAAATATGGGTTGAGGACAATAATATTTTAAGAATGGTACAATATGGTTTTAGACAGGGGTTAGGGACAATCGAGCAGGTTTTAAATTTTACTATTTTAATGGGAAAGTATACTCCAGCCAAGGAGGGGAAACTGTCTGTGGCATTTGTGGACCTCTCGGCCGCATTTGACTGCATTATATATAATAGACTCTGGGAAATCCTTTAGGATCTAAATGTTGACCCACTATTAGTGCAATTTTTGAGGCAGATGTATACTAGGGCATCTGCTAAGGTGAGGTATGGATTGAAGGGTGAATGCACTACGCCATTCCCCGTGGAGAAGGGAGTGAGGCAGGGCTGCGTCCTGGCCCCGTTTTTGTTCTCCTTATATATTAATACCTTAGAGGAGGAACTGGTGGCCAGGACAAGAGATCCTGCACAGTATAAAACCAAGTCGATTGTGTCCCTGCTCCATGCGGACGATGCAGTGCTTATGACCAGAACTAAGATGGGCCTACAGAGTGCTCTTGCGGCATATATTGGTTTCATGGATGGTCGGAGGTTAAAACTTAATATTAAGAAAACCTTTGCAATGACATGTGGGAAGGGGAGAAACAAATGTAAAAGTTTGGTACTGGGGAACGACAGGATAGATGCAACTGATACATTCTCCTATTTAGGCGTTTTATTGCAACACACTGGCTCTTGGCACCCGGCGGTCAAAAGTAGGACTCTCCTTTTTAAGATGTCAATTGGGGAGATGGTTTACTTTGCAAATAAATTGGGCAAAAGACCCCTGGGAATCCTACTTTACCAGGCTAAGTGTTTAAGTATTGCGATGTTTGGGGCAGGAGTCTGGGGTCACCATGATATATCCCCAATACAAATTGTGGAAAATATTTTCTTAAGGTTTATTTTAGCAGTTCCGCAGAGCTCTTCAGTATTTAATTGCCACAATGAATTGGGGATCCCCTATATTTCTGACATGATTAAAATACAACCCCTGTTATTATGGCATAGAGTTTGGACGTCCACGAATACAGGGTTGAATAGGGAAATCATTGGAGACGCCATAAGTCTACACTATGCAAATAAGATCACCTGGTTGAATTATATTAGAAGATTTTGAACAGATTTGGATAGACTTGATTATTAAAATCATCCTGATACTATGAGCTCCATTTCCTGTCGCACTTAGAATCCTTAAGAGCTGTAAAGGAAATTAAGAAAAGTACTGTGATTCAGCACCAGCTAACCCTGGCACCTTCTAGTATACAACCATATTTGGCTTGGTGCACAGGAGGGTACGACAGGTATGTCCTTACCAGATTTAGGTTTGATAGTTTTCATCAGTTAGTTAGTTTCCCCATTGTAAATGATTGGACAAGAGATTTATGTCAATGCTCATGCGATGAGATGTCCACCCAATCAACAATACATGTGATTTTATTTTGTAAATTTTACTACCGTGAAAGAGTAAGATGGATTTTACCAGTGTTGAAGAGAGGGGGTGGAAGCAATGTTGTCCCGCTTTTTTATACTTACAAAAGTTGGAAATGTTTACTGTGTGGGAGTTATGGCTGGATTTCTGAAAAGTGTATTGAGAAAAAGGAAAAGTATAACTGCCTAAACAGGAAGTTGGTCAATATACATTATTACTTCTATTTCCTATAGACTGATAGGATCGATTCACGCCTGACAAGTGCAAGTGGAGGCCCATTGGTGGGCTTGAAATGTTTCAAACAGTGGCACATAACTGAGGCACACACCACTAGACCCACAAACCAACGCAAACTCATTCGAGTCGCCCATTGGAGGGCTCATATTTCAAAGTGGGAGGTGTGGCCTCTATGCCAAAATGACTGTCACGCCTCTGAAGAGTGCAATGAGCACAAAACGCGTCAGGCGTGAATCGACACGCATGCTGTAAACTGGATCCGCTCGCCGACCCGGCTTTTACCTCATGAAGGTTGCTGCAGTGGATGTCAGAGTGCGTCTCCACAGGTGGGAACCTTGGAGCTTTGACATATATATATATGTATATATATATTCACTAAAAAACCATAGGTTTTATGGAAAGGTATAGTTAGTTGGACATTTCACTCGTACAAAACCAGAGAAATTCCCCGTTATAGTTCGTTCAGCTAACTATAACTCGCGCCCCCGCAATGCACTGCTGATGATGTCACATATTACATCACTGATGACATCACTGATAACATCTCAAATGACATCACTGATGACATCATCCAGTGACTGTGTGTTTCTGTAAAGTTTAAATATGTTTAATATATATAGGGAAAGGCGTATTGAAGAATGAGTGGGTGTATAAGTGTCTGAATGGATGATTTAGTAGGTGCGTGACTGACTCTATAAGTGAGTGATTAAACTTATCTTACTGAATACATGGGTTAGTGAATAAACTGTGCTAATGTCTGTATCCGTCTGTCTGTTGGTGTGCAAGCGGCTGCATGGGTTTGTGAATAGCTACATGAGTGTCTATATGGGTTATTGATTGGTTGTGTGAGTATCTGTATGGGTGCCTGAGTGTTTGTGTGGGTGGGGTGTGTGTGACTGTACATAGATGTGTGAGTGGGTGATTCACTAGGTGCATGGTTTCAAGAGTGCATCTGTGATGGACTGTATGGGTGGGTGAGTGTGTGTATGGGAGTGTTAGTGAGTGAATGTATATCTCAGTGGTACATGTGTGAGTAACTACATAGGTGAAAGGCAGTATATATGTGTGTTGGAATATATAAATGGCTATAAGTGAGAGTGTGATTGTGAGAGTGGCTGTTTGGATAAGTGTGTGCTTGTATCGGTGATTGTATAAGAGCGTACGAATGTGCTAATATTTGTATGAGTAAGTGAGCTGGTGTATGTATAACTGTATAGGTGAGTAAATGGCAGTGTGAATAATTATTTGCATGACTGACTAGGTGTGTGAGTATCTCTATGGATGAGTGGCGGTGTGTGAGTGTCTATATAGGTGTATGAGTGCATATGATAGTCCTGTACTGAGAGACCATAAGTATGAGTGACTGTATGGGTGAGTGAGTGGATGTGTGTGTAAACCTAAGAATCAGTGAGTGGGTATGTAGTTATTGGTGTTGGAGTGCCTATGGTTTTTTAGAGTGGGTGTATGAAAGGTTATATTAGGGTGTGAGAAGATGCATCAAATTATCACATGGATGATGTCATTAGTGATGTCACTTGAGGTGTCATCAGTGATGTCATCAGTGATGTCACTGACCATGTCATGAGTGATGTAATGTGTGACGTCATCAGCAGTGCATTGCGGGGATGCGAGTTATAGTCAGCTGAACTAACTATAACGGGGGAATTTCTCTGGTTTTGTACGAGTGAAATGTCCAACTAACTATAACTTTCCCTAAAACATATATTTTTTTCCGTGAATTTCTAATGTTTTTTAAATGCTAATTTCTAACTATAACGTGCCTGAAACCTATATTTTTTTCAGTGAATTTCAAAGTTTTTTTAAATGCTAATTTCTAACTATAACGTGCCTGAAACCTATGGTTTTTTAAGTGAATTTCAAAGGTTTTTTAAATGCTACTTTCTAGCTATGCCTACAAAGGTAGGACATGTGAAAACCGAAGAAAAAATGCACAGAAATAAGCAAAAGAAATGCAGAAAGAAGCAACAGAAGTCCACAAAGACGAGAAAAGTGCAGGAAGAAGCAAGACATGTGCAGAAAGAACCAACAGAGGAGCAGAAAGAGGCCTTGTTGCAAAATCATCCTGTGCCTATAACTTTTTCAGATGGGTACTGATGATAACTGACTCTGACTAACCAGGCATAGAGGCAGTGCTATGCTAAAATACACTTAGAAGAGAGTGAAAACACCTACATACACTAGGGAACACTATGTGTTGGAGTACCCCTGTGATTAGCATGACCTCCTCTGTAAGGCCCTAGTACATAATAGGGCAGGGGGATTAAAACTACCTCTAAGTCAGAGGTGCAGAAATATGCTACTTTAACTAGTAGTCGTGTTTGCAGAGTGGTGCAGAAAGGGTGCTGGGCATCCAACCAACGCTCAGGAATTCCGCTGCGTAGGACTTACAGGAGGTACCAGGAGGGATTCTTGGCCCCCAAGCTCCCTCAGGACTAAATTGGACTTCATCCCCCATCCCATAGTCTGCCACGAGTTACGTTTGCAGGTGGTAGAGAAAGGGCGCCATGGCCTCCGAAGACGTCTTAGCAATCCCACTGTGTGGGACTTACTGGAGGTAACAAGAAGGGCAGTTGGCCCCCAAGGACATCCTTGGGGGCCAACTTCCCAAGCTATTACCTCCAGTCAGTCCCACACAGAAGCACTGGTAAGTACTCGTACCAGGCCACGCCCACTTTGCCCACCCCTCTACAAACGTGCTCCCTGGTGCGCTCTTGGATGGGGATTGTGAAGTTCCCTTCACTGCTGGTGGTCCTTTAGGGGCCAACTAGCCTACCTTTTACCTCCAGTAAGCCCCACGCAGTGGGATTGGTGAGAGGTAGACAAAGGCCATACCCCCTTTCTCCACCACTCTGTAAACGCGCCCCGTGGCATGTTTTAAGTTGTGGGATAAAGTCCCCATGAATCCTGAGGGTCCCTGGGCTCCAACTAGCCCACCAGGTACCTCCAGTAAGAGCCACAGAGCTGCGTTGCAGAGAGGTGTAAAAAGGGGTGTGGCCTGGACCACCTCTCTGCAACGCAGCACAGTGGTGCTTACTGGAAGCACCTGGTGGGGTAGTTGTCCCTCAGGGGCCCTCAGGAATGAAAGGGAATTAATTCCCCAACTTAAAATGCGCCACAGGGTATGTTTGCACACATGTCACCTCAGGCCCCGCCCCCTCCCTTCATCACTGGGCAAGCACGCCTGTGGTGCGTTTTAAGTTGGGGGATAAAGACTCCTTGAATCCTGAGGGTCCCTGGGCTCCAACTAGCCCATGAGGTACCTCCAGTAAGCGCCACAGAGCTGCGTTGCAGAGAGGTGTAAAAAGGGGCATGGCCTGGACCACTTCTCTGTAACGCAGGCCTGTGGCGCTTACTGGAGGTACCTGGTGGGCTAATTGGCCCCCAGGGGCCGTCAGGATTGAAGGGGAATTAATTCCCCAACTAAAACACTCCACAGGGCGTGTTTGCACACATGTCACCTCAAGCCCTGCCCCTCCCTTCACCACTGTGCAAACGCGCCCCATGGCGCGTTTTAAGTTGGGGACAAAGTCCCCTTGAATCCTGAGGGTCCCTGGGGTCCAACTAGCCCACCAGGTACCACCAGTAAGCGCCACATAGCTGCGTTGCAGAGAGGTGTAGAAAAGGGACATGGCCTGGACCACCTCTCGGCAACGCAGGCCTGTGGTGCTGACTGGAGGCACCTGGTGGGCTAGTTGGCCCCCAGGGGCCCTCAGGATTGAAGGGGAATTAATTCCCCAACTTAAAACGCGCCACAGGGTGTGTTTGCACATGTCACCTCAAGCCCCACCCCCTTCTTTTACCACTGTGCAAACGTGCCCCATGGCGCGTTTTAAGTTGGGGGATAATGTCTGCTTGAATCCTGAGGGTCCCTAGGCTCCAACTAGCCCATGAGGTACCTCCAGTAAGCGCCACAGAGCTGCGTTGCAGAGAGGTGTAAAAAGGGACGTGGCCTGGACCACCTCTCTGCAACGCAGCCCTGTGGTGCTTAATGGAGGAACCTGGTGGGCTAGTTGGCCCCCAGGGACCCCCAGTATTGAAGGGGAATTAATTCCCAACATAAAACGCGCACAGGGTGCGTTTGCACAGTGTTGCTGGGAGGGGGCGGGGCCTCGGCGATGCCGGTCTTTTTTTAAATTTGATTTTTTAAGAAGGGGAGCTGTGTGGACCCCCTTCCTTTCCTATGCTATTGTCCCTGGGGACCTCATCCCCCAGGGCCTGACCCCTATTTTTTTTTTTTTTCAAAAATGGAAGGGGGCCGCGTGACTCCATCCCCCGGGCCATGGCCAGTGTTTATTTTTAAAAAATATATATTTGGAGGGGGGCTGCGTGGCCCCCCTCCTCAGTCCATTTATGGCCCCGGGGACCCCATCCCCCGGGGCCAGCCTTTGCGTGCTTAAAATATATATAAATATATATATATATTATGGGGAGAGGGGCAGCATGGCCCCCCTCCTGGGCCACTCCTTGCCCCGGGGACTTCATCCCCCAGGGCCAGGCCTGGGTTTCCTGCTCTCTCTTCCAAAATCCAAACCACAGTTTGCTATGGCAGGGCAGGATCCGCGAGGCTCCCGCCCTGCCGTAGCAAACAGCAGTGTCCCGGGGGTGGGCACCCTGGGTCACTGCAGGAGCCAGCCCTGGGGGTGGCGGTCCCCAGGGTCATCACGGCTCCAGGAGGGGGGCCCCCCTCCCATTCAATGCACAGCCCCGGGGAGGTGGTGGTCCCCGGGGCTCAGGGTCCATAATGGACCCCCAAATTTGCGTTTTAGTGCCCCGGGGAGGTGGCAGTTCCCGGGGCGTGTGGGGGGGCTCGAGCCTCCCACACAGGTTTATTTTTATTTTTTTAAAACAAGCCCCGGGGGTGGCGGTCCCCAGGGATACGGGGGGGCCGTGTGACCCCTGCAAATATTTGATAAAAGCCCTGAGGAGTGGCAGTCCCCGGGACTTGGGGGGCCTTAGAGGCCCCCCAAACACTAAAAAAACAAGCCCCGGGGTGGCAGTCTCCGGGTGCAAATATTCAATAAAAGCCCCGGGGGGTGGCAGTCCCCGGTGCTGTGAGGGTCCCCCTGGGCCCCCGCAATTACTTTTCATCATGCCCCCGGGACTTGGCCCATCCGGGGACTAAATAATAACGAAGCTCGGGAGCCCGCCCTTCATTTTTTGTTATTTTCACGGTGGGATTCGCGGATCCGCTGCAAATTTTGCCTTTTTTTTTTTTTACAAAAATGCTTTTTGGGGCTTTAAGGGTCCTTGTTGGACCCCAAGAGCAGGCCTAGGGGTGAGGGTGTTTCTACCATGCCCCCTTTTCTTCTTTTTATCGTTTGCTTTTCTCTTTTCTCGTGACTCGGTTCTACAGAGTCACAAGATGGCTGCCAACACTTCTTTGTTTGGAGTGTTGACAGCCAATTAGAATAAAGCTTGTGGTCGGGTGGGTCCACGGATCCACAGCAGCCATAGATATCGAAACTTTTCTTTTTTGATTTTCTCAGCAACTACTGAACGGATTTACACCATTTAACAAAAGGAGTTCTTTCTCAAACAAGGGCTACGTTTTTGCCAAATTTGGTGTAAATCCGTTCAGCAGTTCTGGCTGTAGCCGAGTCTAAACTTTCCTATGGAAAATAACATGGAGAAAACACATTTTGGGACCCACCTTATTTCTCGCCCCCGCTTGCCGAATCACCCCGAAACTTTCAAGATAGGAGCTGACCGGAACGCCCCACGAGCTTCGAAAGTTTCGCAAAGATTCGTCAACCGGCGCCAAAATTATTTGGAAAAGAAAAAATGCTTTTCCCTTGGAAACTAGGTCCTAACTATAACTACCACCTTCTGGCGGTCGCCAGTAGGTTGTTATAGTTAGGACCTATTATCCAGAGGAAATCCGCAACATTCTATTTGGAATAACTTTGGCGCCGGTAGACGAATCTTCGCAAAATTTTAAAAACTGGTGGGGCGCTCTGGTCCGCTCCTATCCTGAAAGTCTCAGGTGATTCGTCAAGCGGGGGCCGAGAAAAAAGGGGGTCCCCAAACGTGTTTTCCCCATGCAATTTTCCATAGGAACTTTTAATTGCAGCTGCAGACCGTACTACTGAACGGAATTACACCAAATTTGGAAAAGAGGTAGCCCTTGGTTCACACTCGTTAGAAGCAAGGCTCAAGAAATTAGTGGATCAAGTGTGCAAAATGTATAAAGGGGGAAGGGTAGAAATACCCTGACACTCTAGACCTGCTTAGGGGGTCCCACAAGGACCCCCAGGGCCCCCCAAATTCTTTTTTTTTTTAAACGGCAAAATGCGCACTGGTTGCCCCCCTCCTGGAGCAGTCGATGGCCCTGGGGACCGCCACCACAATCAAATCTCTTTTTTTCAGGTCACATGGGGTCTGAGCACCCTGCGCATAGGCAGCATGCACCCAGCGCGACTTTGCGAAATCGCATTGAAAACTAATATAGGTTTACATGAGTGATGTAATATGTTACGTCATCAGCAGTGCATTGCGGGGGCGCGAGTTATAGTTAGCTGAACTAACTATAACATGAACTAACTATAACAGGGGAATTTCTAGGGTTTTGTACGAGGGAAATGTCCAGCTAACTATAACACCCCTGAAACCTATGGTTTTTTCAGTGAATTTCTAAGGTTTTTTAAATGCCAATTCCTAACTATAACGTGCCTGAAACCTATGGTTTTTTCAGTGAATTTCAAAGGTTTTTTAAATGCTAATTCCTATCTATAACTGATCTCTGAAGATATCATGTTTAATGATTTTGATTGGATTTCTATATTTTTCAAATTCAGTGTGTCATTTCATTAATTACATTTTTTTTAAAATACTTTTTTATCACCATTTTTAAATGTATTTTTTCAATTAATTCTTTTAAAAATTAAAAAATATTATTTGAACATATTTTTTTATATTTTTCAAAATATTTTTTTAACTATATGTGCAAAACTTTATTTGATATATATTTTTTCCATGTTTTTGGATCCGCAAACCCACCACGAGAGGATCCGTGCATCCAACGCGATAGGATGCGCGCACCATGCGCGCATTTCGCCATTTTTTTTTTTTTAAAAAGGGGGCCCCAGGGGGTCCTTCTGGGACCCCCTAAGCCCCTCTAGAGGGTCAGAGTATTTCCACTCTGCCCCCTTCATATGTTTTACACACTTATTCTCCTTGCTTCTTCAGCCTCGCTTCTACCGAGGCAGAAAATGGCCGCCAACAGTTCCTGGTTTCGAATGTAGAGAGACACTCGACAGCCAATTAGCATTCAGCGCGTGATCGGGAGGGTGCGCGCTCGGTTCGAGGAGGGTGCGCATACGATGTGTGTCTATGGCCGCGGATCCTCCGCGGCCATAGATATCACGAACTTTTTTACCCTAATTTTCTCTGGAACTACTGAACGGATTCACACCATATATGCAAAAGGCACGAGTCCGAACTGAGGACTACCTCTTTGCCAAATTTGGTGTCATTCCGTTCAGCGGTTCGGGCTGTAGCTGCGACAACAGATCCTATGGGAAATTGCATGGGGAAAACGCGTTATGGGACCCCCCTTTTATCTCGACCCCCGCTTGACAGATCGCCGCAAAACTTTCAGGGTAGGAGCAGAGCGGAGCTGGCCAAAAGTTTGCAAATTTTCGTGTGGATTCTACAACCGGCGCCAACGTTATTCCAAATAGAATGTTGCGAATTTCCTATGGAAAATAGGACCTAGCTATAACTATCTACTGGCAACCGCCAGTAGATAATATATATATATATATATATATATATATAAGAATATATCAAGCTCCTGGTTGGCACACGCCGTTTGGAATGCACCTGAGCAGCTGCGTAAGGCTAAACCTGTTCCTTGAATCACTGGTACGGGCAGCATCCGCCTGCAAGCAGAAATAAATGCAAATCACTTTTTTGCCTGACGCGTTTTGTTGATTCACTTCCTCAAAGGCAATACCATGATGAACACTCCCCCATCGCTTTTAACGTCTATTTAACATCTGCCACGCCCAGATGGGCTGTCCGAATGGGACTGTGGTGATTTCTGGGAAATGGAGTGTCCGAAATTAATCCTCAGATGGAAGCACATTTCTTGTAAGCTCTGGATGAGCCCCCACAAGCGTCACTTTCCTCAATCCAGCGCAGTTGCCCCATGATCAGGTAGGTAAATACCAAGCCTCATGGTTCCCAGTGTTCGCGGGGTGGTGCCCTTCCGACGGCCGTGTAGCCACCAAAACATCAAGCATCCATGCTTTCTCACAGGGTTGTGATGTCAGTCTGGGTGTAGACAGAAGGGTGACTCGAGGAGGAGTGGATTGGGAATGATGATTATTACTTTAGTATCTGATTGCTTTGCCATACACTACCTAATGTCTCTAACCTGGCAAGGAAGACTTGTCTATCCATGTACAGCTGTTAATACACTTACCATACCAGGGGAAACTTGTGTAATCTCTCAGGAGAGATTTTTTTAAACCACAATGTTTCTGGCTTTAAAGTGCAGGACCACTAATATTTATTTTTCAATAAAATGTATTATTTCTGGTTGCCATTTAATTTGCACAATGTTTTTTTAGCAGTGTCTCCCTTATATTTTTTATAGACTTGGTCTGTTTTCTGCATTTATGGCGATTGATATTTCAAAGACAGAGACTCTTGTTACAACCGATGGCTGAATATTTAAAACCCCTCCTCCTGTGTTTTACTGTGATCAGAGTAAAGTTGATGGAGACTAAGCCAAGCAAATGTCAAAATTGTTTTAGGCGCATTTCAAAGGCCGAGTCAAAGAAGCATATGCCAATGTGTTTGTTTCTGCCAACAAGAGAACACAATTGTTGTGCGCTAATGCTGGATTATCAAAAAGTAATTATTGAAGAAATCTGGCAGCTGTGTACTGGGTGGTTGGGACTGACACGTATTCAAATGTCAGCATCATGAACAGAGTAATTTATCTCAATCTATCTGCTGGCTCGAAGCAATTGCATGCTAACATTTTGCTAAATGTGTTTTTCGAAGCTTCTGCCATGAAATGAAAGTTCTGGGAGGCTCTCTCTTCAACCGGAAGTAGCAGAAGACAGGGAATGGAAGTGCCATATTTGAGTGTTGCATTTAAAACACCATTGACTGAAAAGCACTCCATCATAATAGACTGCTATCCTGGGGCGTAGCTTGGTCACTAAGAGTGGGAGGGGGCAGGGGGGTGAGCTTCAGATTCTCCAACAACCACTCGGGATAGAATGTTAAAATCAGAGCTGTTTGCCAGGGCCGTTTTCAGTTCCCTGTCTGGCCCTGATTATAAACAAGCAGGGCGCATGAGAGGGGCTTTAGGGGCAGTTGAAAGGGAAAAGAATACAGATTGATGAGGGTTCTAGGTGTGAGAAAGCACATTATTTTTTAAAATAACCAACATTTTTGAAGACTTTCAAAACAGAGGCCATACCCAACTGAAAGCGGCTATACCCAACTATTTACCAGATAATACATTTATTAGTGTGGTGTAACACCCCCATGAAGGTATGCCCTGTTGCTCTCTTTAACAAAAAGACACTCAAAGACCAGGATTTTTAACGTCAAAAAGGAATCCTTTACAATTAATTAAGATTAAATCGCATGGGATTAAATTAGGGTGTGGATAGAAGTGGCATTTCGGGACTAAGGGTAATAATGCCATACATGTAGGTGGCATTAGTCCATCAATTACCAGGGTCTCTGGAATTATGCAACAAGGGAGGACCAAATTATGCAGCACAGTTGAATAAATTATGCGGCAAGAAAAGGATAAATATGCTATCTAATGTGGCATATTTTCTGATTGTATTACTTATAATTTTGTAATTTGTTAACATTATCTTGGCAAAGGTTTCACTTCATTAGTGCCAAAAACAGTAATAGGCAACTGAAAGATGACCAGTCAACCTTTACTTAGGGCTAACCACCTCATGGCAAAACAGGTCACCACAATTTTAGTAACTTTTGATCCATTTGAGCTAGTAGCATTTTTTTTATTAATCTGCAGCTGAGGCACCAGATAATGGATTATGTGGCGCATAAACCAAATCCATAATTACATGTAAAATTCGGCGGCTGCAGAATTGCATAATTTCTGTGGCCCTGTCTATTAGATATGTTTTTGCCGCAATGTCTTACATTTTAAAGCTTTCTAGCATATATTATTTTGTAATTTCGGAGACAGCAATTATATGTGACAAGATAATGCCCACAAACGTGCTGCATAAAGATTAACTTTGGCTATTGTGAACTTCAAGTGCCAAATACATACAGCTCCTCTTCCCTAGCACACATCAGAGAACAAGCAAAATGCGAGTTTGACACATTGGAGTGTGTGGCACAATTTCTGTTGAACGTGTTAAATTTTGATCGCAGCACTCCATGAGTAATGCATTTTCATTTAATTTAATCTTGTTTTATTGATACAGTGCATATATCCAAGCGCTATACAGAGACTACTTAGGAAAGCGTCCATGACTGTACATATAAAACATGTGATAATGTTGCACTGCAGGGTGAGTCGGCTGTGTGGCAGGTTGGGTCGGCTATGTGGCAAGACGAGCCGGCTATGTGGCAGGGAAGATTAAAGGCTGGGCTGGACTGGCTATAGCGGGCATCAGGCATTTTCCCAGCGGGCCGCCAGGGTGGGGACTTGTTTTGGGCCCTCGGGGACCATTTTTATTACCGGGGGCTGGCAATATGGGCCCCCTGTAACAAAATCGGCCAAAACCAGCCGTAGAATACAGCTCGGCCGCACCCTCACTCACCCTCCCCCCGGGGACTTGCCGAGCAGTTTGACAGGGCTGGTTTTGGTTTCCAGTCCAGCCCTGATTAAAGGTAGTTGGAACGCCTCATGGATGAGATCAGATTTTAAAGAGGACCAAAAGAGGTGTTAGGAAGGAGAAGAGTATTCGATAGAGCAAGCGAGGTTCGCAGTTTAGAACTATGAAGGTCACCTGGAGAAGAGGGGAGGCCATCCGATTTGGGGAGGCGGTGTCTAGCGAGGCACAGAGGCTTAGAACAGCAGTAATATATGGGCCGAGCAGAGACATTTAAGTATGGTGCATAAGAAACAGAATTGGAGACGAGAGAGATCAGTGTTAGCAAAGCCAATAGGTATCGCATTTGAGTCCTATTGTCTTTGGAAATTACTTTAGGCAATGTTGTATGGGATCAGCAAAATGCATTTTTTGCTGATGCTGTGCAGCATGGTCAAAAGGAAAAAAAGACCCAATGATGGGGTCAACAGAGGCCGCCTCATTGTATAGGTACATGCATGTGTGGTGGCGTATGTTCATGCATCCATCATCACACTTGAATGTGCCCACCAAATAGCAAGGGTGACTTTTTTTTAACAATCCGAGAAAGAACAGTAAATAAATAAAAAATGTAAACAATGTAGCGTGAAAGTGCTTCTTTTTATTAGACTGCATGGGCTGGGGGCAACAGACGAGCGCTCAATGGAGTGGGAGAGGGGTTATATTTAAAATAAAGGCAGGTGGGGGAGCAAGAGAAAAGAAGCACAAGAGGAAGGGAGCAAGACAGTGGGTGGAGGGAAAAGCTCATGAGGAGGGGAACAACACAGGGGCGAGGGGAGATGCACACGAGGGATAGCACAACATGGAGTGAACAGCGGCATAGTGGGTGGACTTTTATTGCAAGTAAAGAAGTCCAGTCTAATAAAAGGCTCTGTGCTCAGTACAGAGGGATTTATAAATGACCCTCTTAACCACTGCCAGCTAGGGCAGGGCATCCAATTCAGCAGAAGCAGATGAGTAACTAGGCTCTTGTAATACCAGTCTGGCTGCTGCTTTTTCAATTCATTTTAACTGATACAAATTAGATGCCGAAGCCCCTAAGAGCAGTGCTTAATTTGAGACTGTGGTTTCCGGTGCTTGGCACTGGCACTTAATTGTTAACACCAGTACTTATGAAAGTCTGCCACGTGGTGGCACCATTTGTCGAGCACTACAACAGTTGTTTGGTAATTCAATATGCCTAAAAATGACTATACCTGCCTCCCAAGCAATTCTATAGCTTTGGGGTCCTGGAATAGTGTGAATTGTCACACTTGGAGGAGTGTGATGCTTAGTAGTAGTGTTGGCACTGTCAATGGCAGCGCTGGCAGGGGCAATGGGTGATGCAAGCTACAGTAGCCTCCTGACAAGGGCTCTGGCACTTATTTTTTCACAAATTAAGCACTGCCCAAGAATAGAGAGTTACAGAAGTCAAGTTTACTTTGATTGGTCGACTGGACAACTACCTGCCTTGCTAAGTCAGGCAGGTGAGGCAAAAGTGCCCGCAAGACACGAAGCAACGCAAAACAGGTAGCTGACAGCTTTTATCATGGCCGAATAAATACAGCTTCTCATCTAAGTGGAACCCTAGATTCCGAACTGACTCAGTCAAGAAAGGGTAGCATCACCTATTGTCGACCAAAAGTCAGAGGGTATTAAGCATTAGCCAAGTGAAAATGTCTCTCATGGTTTGGTAAAACATGTCAAAAGGTTGAGGCACAGAGAAATCAATTGAAGTAATCAATTTAGTATAGTCCGCATGGTTCATAAAATGTATTCCATGTGATCTGAGCAGCTTAGACAAGGGATGAATGTCCAGATTAATAAGTTTGGGGCTTAAGGCAGATGCTTGTAATATGCCATTTTGGTGTCTTAAACTGAGACTTATAAGGTGGAATATGTACCGCCTGATGTCTGCCCTCCAAATATGAGCGACACCATTTCAAGGTAGACCCTCCAAAGCCTACCTAAGCCGTCCAAGAGAGCAGGATGATGTGGGAAACAATGTAGAATGTGGCAGAGAGGTCTAGTAATACGAGAGGGTCAAAGTGACTCTTGTCAGCCAGCATTCTCAAACCATCCAGTATAGAAACGAATGCAGTCTCTATTTCGTGGCAGGGCAAAATCCAGACTGACTGGATCCAAGAGATAGTGACATTCAATAAAGCTGGAAATGTGGCTGTTGACGTGTTTTTCCAAGATTTTAATAGAAAATGGAGGGAGTGATATTGGGCAGGAGTTTCTCAGAACAGGTGAATTCGCACCAAGCTTTTTCAGTAGAGGAGCTACCAATGCTCTTTTCCACTCATAAAGCACCATTGCCTCAATTAGTCGTCTGTTGCAGGTGTCCATCAGTGGTGTTGCTACAAAGGAAGATATTCTTTTCCAAATCCTGGCAGGGATTGGATCCAGCTGTGACCCAGATGTGATAGAGTACGATAGTCCCATAATTACTTTTGGACAGATAAGGACAGCCATTGAAGTCCCTCAGTACTACTTCTCTCCTGCTCTTTAGTCCCTCTACAGTTGATGGGTTAATTGCATGTGTAAAGCAGTCACAGATTTTATTGTTCAAATGATTCTAAAAAAAATAGATAGTTTGTCACAATGTTGTAAGTGATCGAACATCTGTCTAATACGCAGCAGAGGCACAAGGCTGCAGGCTTCCTGCATTTTTGTAAGCATGATACTCCAAGGTGAGTGTCCTTTTGTATGTTCTCAGAAAGTGGTACATTATCCGATCTAAGTGGTACATGATCCCTGTGGCTGTCTTGGGGTCTGAGGGCACCTCCTGCCTTAACAGGCTACAGATTCTCTGGTGCTTGCTGACTTGCTCCCGATGGGTAGGTCTCCACTGTGGGTAGCAACCTCTCCAGTGCGAGAAGTCAGAGCAGGAAAATGGTCTACAAAGCATGGCAGGTTGACCGATGGATGAGTGTGAACAAGGCCTCTCCTGCCAGGGTGTTGCAGGAGAGGGTGGTCATCCATGCACAGTAAGCAAAAGAGCGAGTGAGCTTGTTTATGGCTCTCCTATATGAGAGATCTTGTGAGAGGGGTGGGCTGGTGTGTGTAGCTGGCTGATGGGCAAACAGGTGTGGTTGTGACCTCAGGCTGCAGCAGGTAACGGTCTCCATTATTGACTCCTCTACTGTCATCTGTCTGCCCCAGAGAATACCAACAGGGCTACATTTATTCCAAGAGGGCACCTGGATATATAGAGAGAATTGAAGAACAATCATTCTAAAAGATATATAGAGTTGGCTGAGAGAATCAAAATACCAACAATTAATATCAATCAAATTTATGCAAAGTCACAAATAGGGACCATTTCAGAATAATTTCTTGTCATACAAACATCTCAAGTACTCACATGTATTAAGGATTCATAGATGCAAATGTCTTACAACTATATGTAGTGCTGATGGTGCAGTGCATGGTGATATAGTAAATGTGTGATAAAGTTTGCAACAAAAGGGTACAGGATGGATCTAGGTCTAGAGGAGCAATACCTATTTTATCTTTGTGGCTCTTTCTAATTGTGTTTGTGGATCCAATCCTGAATTAAAATTGCTTATATTGTTACCAAATTGGCTGGAGCCCTTGGGCTTCTTGAGGACAAAAATGGCAAATCAGACAATACCGTTTGATAGATGTTCTCCAAATCTAACTCAACAAATGTAGAGAATGGCACCTATTGATAGCATCAGAAGCCAATCAAAAGGTGTAGGTACGAGCTGCAGTGTTGTCATGAACTTCAGTAACAATTTGGTAAACAAGCCGCCAGGGAATGCTTCACCATTGATATTGACTGTGGACAGGGAAGAATTTCCTACTGCTTTGTTCACCAAGTATACTAATAGTTTCTGAATTCATCCAATTCATGTTTATTTATAAATATGGGGAATATAAGAAAAGCTCACTGTAACCTGTATTGACAGTGAAGATAACCCAAAGAATAGCTTGCAGAAAAAATATCCATGCATCAAACTCTCTGTTAGGTCGCAAGCGGATATTGAAATATGCTCGCCTGCTCCACTGGTCCATTGGAGATAATATTCAAACAACTTATATTAACACATCTTCAGTAGATGACTGTAAGGAACATTCCAACTGAAGAAGGTAATCAAGAAACATCAGACTAGCACAGCACTGCACAGAAAAGTTATAACATTTTCCTTTCAGAGTAGGGTCGACGTTGTGTCCTGATCTTATTGATGCAGATCAACAGTTCACCAGAAAGGGATAGCAAGCAGAGTAGCTAAGGGAAACATAGTCACATATCCTGCTGTACAAGAAAAGTTGAGGACAGACTGCTTAATTTGCGGTGGTCACTAACACTCATTTAACCCTGGGCGCAGTGCTATGCTCCGGCCGCGGAGTGTGCGTAGCTTTGCCTACTTCGTGATCCGTGAAGTAGGCGTAGGGCATGCAAGCTATGCACACCCACGGCAGAGCAAGTTGCCCGCCACCCACCTCCCTGCTGCCCGCTTTTAAAATACATGAAGAATAATGTTAAACTTTTAAAAAACAAGGTTTAAGTAAATTAAATAACTTACCTGAGCTGTGGCGTCCCGGGGTTCCCTCTTCCTTCTCTCGCCGACGACTTCCTCACAAATGCGCATGCGCGGCCACCCGCGCATGCAAATTTGACAGCATGCGCGGGCGGCCGCGCATGCGCATTTGTGAGGAAGTCGTCGGGGAGAGAAGGAAGAGGGAGCCCCGGGACGCCGCAGCTCAGGTAAATTATTTAATTTACTTAAACCTTGTTTTTTAAAAGTTTAACATTATTCTTAATGTATTTTAAAAGCGGGCGGGAGGGAGGCGGGTGGCGCATAGTGGGGCTACGCGGAGTGTGCAGGTGGGCGTAGATTTGTCCCCACTCCGTGATGCTACGCGTAGCTTCACTATGCCCACTACGTCCAGCCTTACACTCATTGTGGGGAGAGGAACATATTTTTCATTATCAGACTTTGACAAAGGGCAAGAGAAAGAAATGTACAAAATGGAGGAAGGATAAGGAGGAGAAAGATAGGAAAACAAATGGAGAAAAAAGAATAAAAAAGAACGCACAGGAGTGGACAAGGAGACAGGAAGTGCAGGGTGAGGGAACAAAGAGGCATGAGGTGGAATCAAGACTAGGCAACCTTGGTACTCTGCAACTCAAGCATTTGTCAGCACCGTTTTCAAGCTCCTAAGAAAAACTTTGGGCACTGGCACTTAATTTTTTAGAAATAGAGCACTCAGAGAGGATACCTCTGATCATGAAAAGGTAATTTGTAATTAAAGATACAGAAAAAGGATAAATACATGCACTGGCAAAGCCAATAGGTTTCATGTAGCTCGGGTGTCGGCCTTTTAGGCTTTATAAATGCTTGATTTGTTACAGGTTATGTAAAACTTTATTGTTGGGGAAGCTGTAGACCCTTGTCAACCTCAAAAAACATTGCCAAACAGAAACAATATTTATTTTGTCGCAAAAAGCACACTTTGCTTTAACACTTGATAGAGCGCGACGTTATTCTGAAATTTGTAGGGGTGCACCATAATCACTGTTAGTCCGCACCCACATATTATTCAAATTAGTTTAGAGGTGACATAGAAATTTACCGATTCGGTAATGAGGCATACCTTCCCATTGATGGGAAGGTATGCCTCATTACCGAATCGGTAAATACCGATTCGGTAATGGGGGAGCACATGCAAGGGTGGCAGGGTGTCACATTGACACCCTGTTGCACCCCTGATTCGGCCATGTGTGCACATGTGGCACACAAACATGCCCTGAGGGCATGTGTGTCTGCCACATTGCACACATCTACGGGCAAAATATTGCATTTACACACATATTCGTCATTTACCACCAACTATTAGTTGGTGGTAAATAACGAATCCCCACACACACCACACAGTCCCCCTACATCTCATTTCTGTATTCGGAATTTACCGAATCGGTAAAATTACCGAATCGGTAATTTTACCGATTCGGTAAATTCCGAATACAGAAATTCTCCCCCTACATCTCAAAAGCCAAAATACCGGTCGGTAACGGTATAATTACCGAAAATCGGCCGTTACCGACCGGTATTTGGCTACCTACATGAGGCCCTAGGTCTTTGTTTTAGGAGTTAGGATGGTACGAGAAGCCAACAGGGGAGTGCATTGGATTTTACAGATGATACTTTCAGCGAAGAAGGTGCCTGGGATCCAAGGTCAAGCAAACCGTCGTTGGATGAAGTACAAGTTTCACTGGAAAAGTACTGGAAGAAGACCTGGCTGAAGAGGTGTGCCGAAGGGCGTGTTCTACGTTTTTGGGATTTTGTATTAGGGACAGTGCCCCGAGGGTGGAGCAGTTGAGGTTTAGATGGGAAGCTAGAAGGAGCATCTTAGAACGAGCTCTGACTAAGTGAATGTACTTCTAAGGAAGTCTTCACTTCTGACACCTTTTTACTCTCTTGCCTGGCAGGGAAATGTTAAGTAGGGACGTCACCTTAGAGATAGAGTAGGGATAGACTAACTATTTTCTTTTAGGCTAATGATTCCTCATGTAGATATTGGACTAACCATTGCATTTCTTATGCTCCTGGAACTGGTTATTCTTTTTGTTTTGAGTCGGATGAGACTCTTACGTAGACTTGCGTTTGTTCTAGTGCCCATTTATCTTCTTCACCTTGTGCTGAGGTGTCTGTATGTGCAACTATTTTTGGTTGCAATAAAATCCTACAAATTTTAGATTCGGAGTCAGTGGTCCTTATTAAATGAGACTTGATTCTGGTGATTATGTATCGAAAAATTGAATTTCCTCCCCTCTACACTATTTAGCAGATAAAAAGATCCTGGCGACCTGAGAGGAATCCTAGTAGAGAACCAGGTAGGCAAGAATACGGTCCTATCAGTTGGTAGCAGAGTAGGATGGTTATCTCAGATAGTGAGGGGAGATCTAGATCAAGATAAGAGATTTTAGAGGCCCATAGAAGTCAAGTGATGGTGACCCATCGGATGGTGAGCGGCGGACGACGGCGGCTGATGGAGATTGATGGAGAGTAGCAGTGCGGCGGATAGCAGCAGTTCGTGGAGGAGTGAGTATGAATAGGGTGAGATGTTTTGTAGATTGCGGTGTTGATTTGAATGTGTGATGTCTTTGGGAGTTGGAGTGAGTGTTGAGTGATTGTGAGATCAGGCTGTGAGCGCAAGCAGCCTGGAAAAATCTTAGGCTCGACGAGTAGCTTAAGTGATTGTGGTGTAGAAGACACCCGAGGTAGATTTTGTTGACCACCGAAAGGGGATTGTGAGACGTCATCGATTACCCAGACCGATGCTGGTCATGGGTTGTTGTATATGGAACTTTGAGTGATTGAAACCTATCAGTTGAGGCGATTGTCAGGTTGTTTCGCGGACAGACAGTTGCCAGTTGAGGTCGACAATTTCGAGAGACTGTCGGAGGCAGTCAGAGAAGTGATTTTCCGGTCGTTTCATGGACAGATAATTACTTCAGCGTATGAATGGGACGGATGCAAGGGTGAGACGTGAATTGTGAAGGAGGGGAACTGCTGCGAGTGGAGGAAGCGTGACGTCAGAAGGTGTCGCGCTGCGATAGGTCAGTTGGTGTGAGTCGCGCTGCTATTGGTGGATTGACATCAGGAAGTGAACGAAAACATTGTGTGCGATCGAAAATTTGTTAACCATGAAATGTTTTAAGGTTTCCCGAGAATTATTTAGAGGTGATAAACATGTGGTTACTCGAGGGGAGAAGAAGCCCCTCCCGAGGATACTCCGGCGCATTATATGGCAAGGAATGTGGGATTGCATACTATAATTTGGCTTGAAAATTGGCATAAAATGACACATGGTGAGGGAGAACTGGCTTTCCCGCGATATGGTACTTTCAGGCTGGAAGTGTTGTATCAGTTGAAATCTGTAATGTCTTTGTTACTACCTTTGCCGAGACCAACTCAGTTTGAGGCGTTGCATACATGGATTAGAGCAGTGCATGACAGGAAAAGAGATCGAAGTCAAGAAAGGGTGAAGAAGTTAATTAAGGCATTCCAGGATGTGAGGTGGGAGGCACAAGAGAAGAGGTGGAGAGTAGAAACGATAGAGGGAGACAGATTGCACCCGCTACTGGTAAAGACAGACAGCGCTAAGGCAAAGAGTGTGGATGACGATGACAGTGATACAGATGACAGTCTAGTAGAGAAGTTGTTGTCTGAGAGACCACCTCCATACAATCCAGATTCTTATGAAGGGAAGTCGGCTCAAGCAGAAGGGACTAGTGGATTACAGACTCAGTCAGAGGTGAGAGTAGAAGGGAAAATCTCGACAGGAACTGAGGTCACGAAAAATCAGCCAGTAGTAAAGACAGAGATTGTGAGAGGCGTGAGGTTACCGGATGCTCTAAAGGTACCGGTTACCATCGGGCCCATTGTCTCAGTTTACGACCCAGATCAAGAAAGAGTTGGGAGTCTAGTACGGTCAGCTGTAGGAGCAAGGAGTGTGGTGGAGGGAAATGGATCAGTGAATGGGATGGAGCAGACTCCAAAACCTATAGAATGGAGTACGCCACTGCCAGCCACCGCAGACTCCTCTAGGGGACAGGTGGATGCGAGGTCAGTGAGACCGAGGTCTTTGGTTGAGTCAAGATCAGATTTGCGGATATGGGCACCGCCGGTGAGGAATCAGAATCAGAGTGAGAGAACTGTAGAAAGTGAACAAGGTAATTTAGGAAATCTTTCCGGTTCTGGGAGTATGACAGAAGGGATTAGACCTCAAGAACAGGAATGCGAGTACGATGAACAGAATGGGGCAGCTTGTCGAGAAATACTGAAAGGAGCCTTGAAAGGGAGGATGCTAGATGTGGTAAGGTTGAAAGCGGAAGTAGACGAAATAATAAGTGGAAATCTGCCTCTTGAAAGGGTATACATGTATGAGCAAGATGAGTTACTTTTTGTAGCGAAGGATGTGACTCGCAAGGCAAGAACTGCGCATGAGAAATTGTCAGAATTGGCCAAAAGGTATGATGTGGATCTGTCCAAAACAAAGTCATCGCAGGGAAGCCATAGGTTGCAGTATAGCGACCAAGAATTGGAAGAGAAGAGGGTCATGGGGTTGAGGTCCTATATCAAGGTTTTGATTATAGCAATGTGTGCATGGATCATGCTTGACAAATGGGAAGAAAGGTGGTCTAAGAAGAAGAGTTCAAAAAGGATGATAGGAGAAACGCCACCTCCAGGTGGGGGGATGGTGGATGTAGGAAATTTCCCTTTACAAGAGGTACAGAATGGAGGGTACGTGCATGTGCCTTGGAGTAGGGGTGATTTGGCTGCATGTACGAATGGCTTGCGGGAGAAGCCTGTCGAGTGGTATAAGCAGGTTGACCGGTTTGTCAAGATCTCAAAGGTGTTGTGGATCGACTTGAATACGTTGTTTGATATTGTGGTTCCAGGTGATTTAAGGTCCGCATGTAAAATTGCTGTTGAATGGCCAACTTCAGAGCCCTAAAGAGATCCTGTTTCGAATGGTCCGTCACCCATAGTCATGAAGAAGTTTGAGCAAGTGATCACATGGCTAAAGTCAAAAATTTCTTCTCAGGATATTGATTGGGTTAAGATAGATCGGACAGTGCAAGAACCAAAAGAGACAGTGCATGAGTATTATGAAAGACTCTTGCAGGCCTTTAAGCAGTACAGTGGATTGGATGCCTTAGAGACTAAAGACATGGGACAGTTTGTTTCAAAGTTTGTGTTAGGGTTGAGACCAGAGTTTAGTCTTATGATTCAGCAACATCTGATTTGCTGGCAGAATAAGCCTGTAGATGAGATCTTACGGAATGCCAGGTACTGTAGTGATGAGATAGAATCGAAGCACAGGAAATTGAAGGATAAGTTGATGCTTGTCCAGATGCAAACGGTTCAAGCTCAGTCCAGTGGAGGGACATTAGGAAGGAAGCAGGGAAATAACCAAGGAGGAAATGAGAATGCCCGGAATCAGGGAAGACCAAAGTCAGCTGACCCCAAGACAGGGATGGATGTGGCGACATTGAAAAAGACCACCGCGTGTTATCTTTGTCACCAGGTTGGACATTGGAAACGCGAGTGTCCCTTGAACCCAATAAATCAGGTGCAGCAAGAAGTAGAGATAACCCAGGTACCTGTACCTGAAGTAGTTCCCACAGTGACTAGACCTAGGATGATCAAAGGGGGGACTAGTAGTCCGCAGGTGCAAGTTCCTCAGCCACCTAGGGTTCAAAATGTTCAGCAGGGATTCCGAACTTATCAACAGATGCCTTTGTTCGAAGGGAGTGAGGAATTTGGTCCAGACCCGTTGGCATGACGGTGCCTGAGGGGGGGGAAGACTGCACACTTGGAGCAGTCTTGGAGGTAGACCAGAGGGGACCATTTGTAGAAGCAGATGTTGATGGTCACCCTACCACCTTTTTGGCTGACACTGGTGCTACCCGGTCTACTGTAAGATCAGCAGTAGTCCCCAACCTACCCCTCTCGGGACAATCAATACAAGTTGTTGGCGTAGCAAATAAGAGAATGACTAGCCCACTGACAGAGCCAATTCCTGTGAGAATAGGAACATTCCAAGATCGACACCAGTTTGTGGTGTGTGACTCGAGTCCAGTTTGCCTGTTAGGGAGAGATCTGTTGTGCAAGTTGAATTGCAACATCTATTGCACACCAAAGGGAGTTGAAGTACAGACAAGAGATGATGACGCAACCTTTAAGGTTGCAAATCAGCATGTGTGCATAGAAATGTACCCAGCGCTGACAGTGGAGGAACTTCCACTTGACTTGAGGGATTCTGTGTCACTTGATGTGTGGGACTTCAGTGGAGAAGAGATCGGATTGATCAAAGGCGTAGAGCCAGTGAAGATACAGGTCAAGCCAAACGTAGAATTCCCTAGGACACCCCAGTATAATTTGTCACCTGAGACTATTGCAGGGATCAAGCTTGTAATTGAGTCTATGATCAAGCAGGGAATTCTGAAAGAGATCATGGGTAGCCCATGTAATTCACCTATCATGGGACTACAGAAACCAAGTGGGAAATTCAGGATCGTACAAGACCATGCTGTCCGGTGGTACCGAATCCATCTGTGATACTGTTTCAAATCCCATGTGAAGCTGAGTGGTTTACCATGATTGATCTGTGCCAAGCATTCTTCTCGATCCCACTCCATGAGGAAAGCCAATTTCTTTTTGCTTTCCGGCTGGAGAACCGTGTGTTAACATGGTGTCGTATCCCACAGGGTTATACAGAGAGTCCATCGATCTTTAATCAGATCCTGAAGAAGAATCTTGAAGGTCTTGTGTTGCCGCAGAACTCTGTTCTGGTGCAATACATTGATGATTTGCTTGTTGCCTCAGAAACAGAAGATGCTTGCAGAATTGATACCATTGCTTTACTGAATCATTTGGCTGAGAATGGACACAAGGTGTCCCCGAAAAAATTGCAGTACTGTCTGAGTGAAGTGCAGGATTTGGGTCACAGAATTGAGAAAGGCAGGAGAAAGGTGTCACCAGATCGTATTGAAGCTATTATGAACATGCCTGTGCTCACCACTCAGAGAGAAGTCAGAATGTTTTTGGGGATGGTTGGTTACTGTCGCCAATGGATTCCCAACTTTTCCTTTGCAACGGCTGACGCACAAGGACGTGAGTGATCCGGTACCATGAGACAATGACTGTTTAATGTAATTTTTGAGGCTGAGAGAAGCCCTGTGTCGCGCTCCAGCTTTGGGGATGCCTGATTACAACAAGGCATTCACATTGTTCTGATGAGAGAGAGAAGGTTGTGCATTGTCAGTTCTGACTCAGAACCATGGAGGTGTACGTAGACCAGTTGCCCATTTTTCAGCTACCTTAGATCCAGTAGCTTCTGCGTTGCCCGGATGTCTCAAATCCGTTGCTGCAACAGGTGTCAGTATTGAAAGATACGAGAGTATTGTAATGGGACATTCACTTACAGTTTATGTGCCACATTCTGTTGAACTGCTGATGACGAGGACCAAAACACAGCACCTCACAAACAACAGATTAACACGTTATGAGCAAGTTATACTTGCTGCAGAAAATGTGTCTTTGAAGAGGTGTTCTGTTTTGAATCCCGCAACATTGATGCCTATCCCAAATGTAGATGGTGAAGATTGTGAGGATCATGATTGTCTCGATGTGACTGAACTATGCACCAAACCGAGACCAGACATTGTTGATGAACCGCTCCCTGACCCTGATGAAATTTTCTTTGTGGACGGTTCATGTCTAAGAGACGATGTTGGTCGATTGAGAGCAGAATTTTCTGTATGTACCATCACAGGAGTGGTTGAAGCTGCTTGTTTAGAAGGAGTACACTCCGCACAGGTAGCTGAAATCATTGCTTTGACCCGTGCCTGTTTGGCTGCTGATCAGATTCGGATAACGATTTACACAGACAGTCAGTACGGGTTTGGTGTGGTTCACGATTTCGGACAGTTATGGTCACAGAGAGGGTTCATGATATCTTCTGGTTTGCCCATTAGAAATGGGGAATATGTGAGACAATTGTTGGAAGCATTGCAGTGTTCCAAGGAAATTGAGGTTGTCAAGTGTTCTGCCCACAGTAAAGGGAATGATTTTTTTTCTTGGGAAATAATTATGCAGATGAAGTTGTCCGGTTTTGTGCAGAACAAGGATGCATATTTACAGGAGGGTACACTGGAGAAAACCAAGAAAGAACCAAGCTCAGCATGATGTTAGCCATGGCCGATACATGGGAGGAACTAAAACAATTGCAGGATGAGGTTCCTGATCAAGAACGAGATAGCTGAATACGAACAGGATGTGAGAAGGGAGATGTGGATGTGTGGGTTTCGAGTGATGGACGAGCTGTGCTACCGGAAAATCTGTTGAACCCAATGGCAAGATTGATACATGGTGCAGTACATCTTGGTAGAGACGCAATGGTGCGAGTGTTCAGACAAACATGGTACAATCCGAAGTTTTGTGCGGTTGCTGAAGCTGTGTGTCAGAGGTGTGTTACATGTCAGCAGATGAATGCAGGAATGAAGACTGCTGTGACTTTGAGTCACATTGGGAGGTCAGGAGGGCCTTTCAATAGGATGCAGTTGGATTTTATCGAGATGCCAAAGTGTAATGGGTTGAGGTACATCTTAGTTGTGGTATGTGTCTTTTCAAGATGGGGGGAGGCTTACCCAACACGTAGGTGCGACACACTCACTGTAGCTAAGCTGTTATTGAGGGAACTTATCCCTAGGTTCGGATTTCCGACCTCTTTGGAGTCGGACAGAGGGACACACTTCCACAGTGAGATCATGAAATTGCTCTGTGCTGCCTTGAATGTGGATCAGAGATTGCATTGCAGTTATCGACCAGAGGCTTCTGGGATTGTGGAACAAGTTAATGGGACTTTGAAAGGGATGGCCAAAGTGTGTTCTTCGACATCCCTGAAATGGCCTGACGCACTGCCTTTGGTCCTCATGAGCCTTCGCAGTGTTCCTGATAGGAGAACGGGGTTGTCACCTCACGAGATCCTGATGGGGTCAATGCGATTACCAGCGATACCTGCTACTTTTTTGATTAACATCACAGATGATTTAATTCTCGATTACTGTAAGGGACTGGCTGACGTAGTCCGTTCTGTGTCCCATCAGCTGGAAGCAGCAACTGTTCCAGCCGCAAGTGACCTGTGCCACGACCTGTGCCCAGGAGACTGGGTGCTTGTCCGCAAGCACGTGAGGAAGCGTTGCCTGGATGTTAGTTGGCATGGCCCGTACCAGGAAATAATGGTCACGAACATGGCAGTGAAGTGTGGGGGACTGCCGAACTGGGTGCATGCCTCCCATACCCGCAGAGTTCCAGCACCCTTGGAAGAAACAGCCCCTCTCTTGAATGAAAATCCAGCTGAGGTGGCAGGGCCATCTGAGAGGGTAAGCCAAGCTGTGAGGGTTGCGGATGCAGTTGGTTGTGCACTAGATCGAGCTGAAAGGAATTGTGCTAATCAAAGCCCCAAATTTGACTCAGACAGAGAAAGTATTGCTGTGGGTGGAGTAGAGTCAAATTCTGTCGAAGAAGGAAGTAGTGCACAGGGTACCCCAAGGGAGAGCAGAGTTGCCGCAGGAGCGGAAGAGGTTTGGCCCATGAGTCAGAGACGGCTGAACTTGAGATTGGCACCTGAAAGAGATCTTGCCCCAGTTTCTGAAACATCTGAATCTGAACAGAGCGACGAAGAGCAAGCTCGAGGTGGTTTGAGAAGGTCCAGGAGAAGAGTGCCGTGTCAAAGGTACGCCTCACCAGAGTGGGCATTCGCCGTTACTGATGCCAGGAGTGTTGAGCTCAGGGAGACTGAGGTCCTTGACGCTGGTTGGCGATTCTCCGAACCTGAAAGTGGATGTGCTGTTGCTGGTTCCAGGGGTGGAGATCAAAGGAATACTGACTCTCACTATTCCGAATCCACCACTTCTGAGCAAGATTTGTGAGCTGATCTTGGAGACGTTGGTCTTTCCAACCTTTGGTTATGTACCACCGCATCAGGAATTAGTGGTGGTTCGTCTTGAACTTTTGCAGCGTGTTTTAGAGATCTTAGGAGCTGATCTGATTTTGGACAGACGGTGAACTTTCTTGTACATAAAAGTCTAAAGAAGATAGCCTAGGCCCGAGTGAAAGAAGAATAAACTTAGGGACTTTCCATCGAGACAACGAAAGAGGGCTAGGGAAGTCTTTTTGTGAACTATGTAAATAGGGAACTGAAAGTTGCAAGCGGATTTCCAGTTCTTGAAGTATCGTTCGAACTGGTTGACAAGCGATATCTGGAGGAGAAAAGAGACTCTTAATTGTTGCCGAAACCAACAACTTTGAGAACTTTGCAAAGATGGTAGATGCTGGAAATACTCACCGTAGGTCTAAATTAGTGATAGGTACATCATAGGGTTGGTAATAATTTCTATAGCCATAATAGTTATAGCCTCGTATATTGTTTCACATGAGCAGGAAGCAGAGGTACAGGGAACACCGACGCCTATCATTTCTAGCCAAAAGGAGGTCAGTGTAGGAGCTAAAAGAGCTTTACTAATCGAAGAGAGTCGTAGATTTCACATAGACCTGTCTAGAAGTGATTTTAAGCTTAATGCGTATGCGAAGTTGTTGTACGAGTATGTTGATGTGATGGATGCGAAAGACTGTTATGTGTGCATGCAGTTGCCTTCTTCAGTAGATGAGGGTATTAGATACCATCACCTTCCACTAACATATGGAATTTCTTGTAGTCTGTTGCTTAGTATCTTTTATGAAAGAGGTCAGTTTGATTTTTTCTTTTCCAATTACGATGCAGTACTTCCCGAGGTTCCAGCTTATAAGCATTTGAATAAATACGATTACTGTAAATCGGAAGACAGACTCCGGAAGTATTTCATACCATCTTTGGAACTGGATACAGCTTATGCTCACCGACATAATTTGGCATGTCCATTGTCAGATACAGAGAAGAAGTTTATAGGTCAAGTAGAAGATAGATATAGAAAACTAACACAAACACGAAATACAGGAGATAGTCCAGTAGATTGGACTGATGAGGAGAGATTACACAGATCTAAGGGGAGTTATGGACCCATAGCATTGGACCAGGTGCAAAAGGGGACGTTTTGTGTGAGACATCCTCAGACCTACTATGAAAAGGTTTCGGTAGGACAAAGTACGTGTGATCATGTCTTCACTATGGAAGACTCAGTTGAGAACTTTTTGCAAGACTCTGTGCAAGTGATTCCAACTGTGTATTATATGTGTGGAAGGAATGCCTATGTGAGGTTGCCTGCAAATTGGTATGGTACATGTAATTTGGCCATTATTTTTCCGAAAATCTATCATGCAGAAGATTTGGAGCTTTTGGAGACTGGACATCATTCTAGAGCCAAGAGAGCTGTGAGTGCAGGAGCAGTGATTGGGGATGTCTTGGGAGCAATAATACCGAGTTTGGATGTGGTTTTGAATGATGTGAAGATCAGAAGGCTGGCGACTGTGGTTGATGAATTGTCGATGAATACGGCAAGGTCCTTGATATTGGTGGATGGAGAGATGTTATCGATAAGGATGATGGTTTTGCAGAACTACCTTGCTTTAGATGTATTATTAGCAAAGGAGGGGGGAGTCTGTAAATTATTGAAGGTTCAGGAATGTTGTACGTATAATCCAGACAATAGCAAGGATCTGGAGACATATATAGACAACATTACCACAATTCATCAAGAGATTGAGGATCTGACCGAAGAGGGTGTATGGGAAAAGATTGGTAAAGGATTTGGTCGTGTGGGGAATTGGTTTGCGAATTTGGGAAAAGGGTTCCTTGGGTTCGTGTTAAAACCCCTTATCATTGTTGTGGTTTGTGTGATCTGTTTGTGGGGATTCATCAGAGCTTATAAGTGGTACAGAGGAAACCGAATTGAAAGGGCCCTTAGAGCGAGTGAAATGCGAATGGCCCGACTGCAGGACAGTCAGTACCAGAATATTAAGAATATGGAAAGATTCCGACGGGGGAGGATGGCGACAAGTACTGTTTAGGTTGGTTCTTTCTCCAAGGGAATTGATTGTGTGATGACGTTTGTCATCAAAGGGGGGAACTGATAGAGCGCCACGCTATTCTGAAATTTGTACGGGTGCACCATAATCACTGTTAGTCCGCACCCACATATTATTCGAATTAGTTTACAGGTGATATAGAAATTGTATTACTAGGATCGTTTAACATAGAGGTGATTCGAAATTTAACCATGATTTTCATAAGGAATAATGTTGTAGAGCATTGCAAATGTATTTTTGTAAATGCATAATGTTTGATTTTATGTAATGCAATGTATTGGTTTAAATGTGTGCCATGTTAAAGTTGCACGTGTAGGTTGCTTACTTACGTTTAAAGGAATCATGAACTAATGCTTAAATTGTGATTTAGGAGTGTGTTTAACAGTGTAAAGGCCTGATCGCATATATGTTTAAAGAGAAAGGCCTGTTCATTTCTTATGTTAGTTAACGTTGTAGGCCGAAAATGATTTCCCTTGGTAAAGGCTTTGGGTTTCAGGAGAATGGAAAATCTTAGAGAAGTGAAAAGTTTCTCATTCCCATGTTTCTGTTGCAGGTGTAAGGACATTTAGCTCGTTAGAGAGACTAGGTCTTTGTTTTAGGAGTTAGGATGGTACGAGAAGCCAACAGGGGAGTGCATTGGAATTTATAGATGATACTTTCAGCGAAGAAGGTGCCTGGGATCCAAGGTCAAGCTAACCGTTGTTGAATGGAGTACAAGTTTCACTGGAAAAGTACTGGAAGAAGACCTGGCTGAAGAGGTGTGCCGAAGGGCGTGTTCAACGTTTTTGGGATTTTGTATTAGGGACAGTGCCCCGAGGGTGGAGCAGTTGAGGTTTAGATGGGAAGCTAGAAGGAGCATCTTAGAACGAGCTCTGACTAAGTGAATGTACTTCTAAGGAAGTCTTCACTTCTGACACCTTTTTACTCTCTTGCCTGGGAGGGAAATATTAAGTAGGGACATTACCTTAGAGATAGAGTTGGGATAGACTAACTATTTTCTTTTAGGCTAATGATGCCTAATGTAGATATTGGACTAACCATTGCATTTCTTATGCTCCTGGAACTGGTTATTCTTTTTGTTTTGAGTCGGATGAGACTCTTACGTAGACTTGCGTTTGTTCTAGTGCCCATTTATCTTCTTCACCTTGTGCTGAGATGTCTGTATGTGCAGTTTATTTTTGGTTGTAATAAAATCCTACAAATTTTTGATTCGGAGTCAGTGGTCCTTCTTAATTGAGACTTGATTCTGGTGATTATGTATCGAAAATTGAATTTCCTCCCCTCTACACTATTTAGCAGATAAAAAGATCCTGGCGACCTGAGAGGATTCTTGGAGAGAACCAGGTAGGCAAGAATCCGGTCCTATCACACTGAAGATAATTAAATTGGATGTGGATCTGCTCCTTGTGAAAGGGCTGATTATTTTCACTCCTACTGAAGTTAGTCAATGGCTGAACAGCACTGACCAACTGCCCAATACTCTATGCTGTAGTAGCTAGAATAAAAAATGTGAATGATGCAATACCAAGCCAATGGATGAAAGGGCTGGCTGAAAGTCCCTACAAGTAAGTACATTACACAAATAATGTTAGTAAAATCTAAATGTCATGGCAGATGCCAGACCTAAAAATCAATGGTTCACCTGATCCTATATCAAGTGCTGTCTTGCCTGCACTCCATACACATGCGAGAAAAGAACAATGCAGACTTAAATGATTCATTAACACAGTTATACAGACTCTATGACTTTACTTAAAGGATATTTCTTATTCAAAAACCTAACCAATGGCATTGTTATTAGTCTGCCTTCCTTTCTACACTATATTTCATTTACAAAATACTTTAAAGGCACAATTATTAATTTTTTTAGGTCCTTGTTGAACCTCGAGTCCAAAAAGAGCTGAACGTTCATGTGGCTTCTGCCTGCCACAAATAATGTAACCTCAAGCACCAACACAAAGCAGTACCATTTGACGTAAAAGGAGAGACAAAGAGTTAGCCATTTATTGACAAAATTGCACAAAGTGAAGCCGTAAAACCTGGGATCAATCACAGCTTCCCTGCATAATCAAATCTTGTGATCCTGGGCAAATATTTTATATCACTGAGCATTCTTTTTCTTCATGTGACTACCTTCAAATATGTGAGTTCCGAATGTGTGCAAAAACCTCTTGTAATCGATGTAATAGATTATAATGTTGCTGTATCTATAATAAGCCTCTAGGCCACATACAGGGTGCACATGACACTAATGGAGTTGTTGCCAAGGTGGTGGGACAAGATTGTTTCTAAGTTCCTGTTTACAAATTGTGGACCTTTTTCCAAAACTGTATTTTGTAGTATATCTAGTAGTAAAACAATAGTACTACTAATGTACTAAAAAATGCTATTCACCAACCTACGTACAGTGGTCTACGCCTTCGCATCTTCTACCTTTTATGTGCAGACATTTCCGCCCTGAATATGGAGATCTCTGCACATGTAGGTATATGTTTTAGTAGTAAATGTGGGAGGAATGGGGGAGTAGCTGAAAAGAGGGGATATTTTTGACTAAAGGGGATGGGATTGGGAGAAGTAAGGAGGGATTAAGATAGGCCTAGGGAGGGACATACACCCATCCACAAAAGAGTAGGAGCATTGGTATTAACAAAATGCACCTCTATAGTAACTACAGTCAAAAAGGACCTAAAATAGTTTTTAAATGTAATCCACCCCAGAGCTGGAGTAAGTCCAGCACCATCCATTACCACTCCAAAGTACTGCACCACCCTCCCATAGAAAAAAATGGATGTAGGGACTTAAAATAAAACCCCACAGGAAATAATATTAAAATACCTTAATTTATTGAAACTTTTTAAGTATATATGTGTGTGGGTGTGTGTGTATATATTTTAATGTTAAAAATATATAAATAAATGTTGTTTGTTAAAATATTTTTTAAACAGTTTTTCGATTTAAAAATAAATGTAACTGAGAAAATTAAATTGAATTAATTTAAATTAATACTGTAAATAACTTTTTGCATATTTTAATGCATATTAAATACATATAACTGTTTTACTTAAGGTGGGTTTTATTTTATTTTAAATAAATATTTAGAAAGAGTAACTGTATTTAAAATAGTTAATTACATTTTTTCTTTTAAATCTAACAAATCGTACAGTAGTATTTTTTTATCTTAACCTACATTTAAAATCCATATGTAAAAGTGTTACATTTTCACGCAATTTACATATATTATTAAAAAATGTTTTACTTTGATTATCTTTTCAAAATTACCCTATACTTTACCATAGGGAGATCTTCAACCGCTTTACCAAGTGTGCAAAACATTTAATCTAATGCAGTTGTGAAGTCACTGGTAACTTTACAGCTTTATATGATGCTTTTACTGACTTCTCCTCCTGTTTCAGGAGGTGGCGACATGCACACCTGCACTTTTGAGTAACTTTAATTAATCAATAAAATATAAGGTTTCTACTTTTCTAATAAACAATAGTATTTGTTGGTTCTTTCTTTCAATATGTTTTTTAGTTTATTATTTGCCTTGTAAAATGTATGTTGTATCACTGTTGACTTGAGTATTTACACTGTGATGCCTGGAAATTCAGCAATATCATTGTGATCAGGGCGGAAACAGGAATGTTTCTCAGTTCATGTTTAAAACTCTCACTAAATGATTTGCAAAGCAGAGATATCTGCTGTAGTAAGGTGAAAGGCTTCTGCGTGTTAAAGACATACATTTAATACAGCATATCCTACTCTACCATGATGTTTGTTTAATGATTTGCATGCCACATATTTTCAAGGCTCGGCTCGCGATGGGGATCTCTGTGCCAAGCGGCCCACTGGCTCGGATCTGGCTCGACTCTCCCTTTCTGTTTGTTGGCTCGCTCACCCCTAGTCCTGGCAGCAGGTGTGCCAAGAACCACCAGACATGGTGAGCTTGTCTGCAAGATAGTCTACCTTCGTTCTTTTCATTTATTTGTAAACTGTGTGTCTCTAATGTAGCCCAGTTAAGAATGTGTGCCTGTCTGTGTAGTGACACATGTCAATTGGAGCATATTATTTATGCACACCTGCAGTGTTTGTTATCTGTCTGTGCCAGGCCTTTTCGGTTTTCCAATGATTGTTTACTAAAGCTCTCTTTTTCACTCTATGTCTCACAAAATACGCATGCGTCTTGACGTCACTTGGCTAAGTCATTTTCTAAGCAGTGACTTTATTATCTCATGCATGGGTTTCCCCGGAGACTAGTTTATATGTCCCTGCAATTTCGACATCAGGTTTAATTAAAGTGCAGTAGACATAATCCCTGCGTTTGTTTCCTAAAACAGCAAACAAAATGCCACGCTGCCCCTGAACACTTTTCAATCACCCTGGACACGTCTTTCCTGTGCCTGGCAAGTAGCTTCGTCACAACGGACGCACCAAGTACCTGTCCCTCCCAAGATGTCGCTAGCTAATTAATAAGTGAGCTGTACACAGAAAACAACAAAGCGGCAGCAGCCCCTCCATCCCAGCGCGGGAGATGCAGATGTGTGTCACGCGCCTGCTGCTTCTGTCAGAGGCGGAAGATCGCCGCACGGATTCTGTCTCCTGTGTCTCGCGCTGGACAGGTTTTCGGTCACGTGGCCTAGCAAATTTACTCTGGCGGGTTTAATGCAATATATATCTCGTGCAGCAGATAAGGCTGAAGGCAGGGAGACAATTCCCCTTGATATGGAGCTCATCAAGGACGGAGAATGAATCATCAAATTAGCTCACCTCATTTATTGGTTCCAACTGTCCTTTTAGAGATCCACGGCAGGGCAGAGGGGAATAAAAAGGAAAGATAAAACTAGTTTAGTGAGGCTCACATAACGCAGAATCAACTCCACTGTTTAACAAGCGCGCGCTTTAATGGAAGCTATTTATAGAAACAAGCTTAGTAGGAAGTATAAATGCATTTCTACGCAAGTCTGCTGACCACAATCTACGCGCACGTTCTCAGGGAGTGTACTTGCCATAAAATACGTTATAGGTTACTTTTTCATTTTTGCTTACGTCATTTTATTTACATAAAAAGCTATGAATTGGACAACAGAATTCAAGGTTAGTCTTCTCACTACCTGGAATCGCACATTTTACACCATCATGTTTTTCAATATTTTTCGTAAAAAATTTAAATAAATATCAGATCGTTAGCACACAAGTTTATTCCATTTTTAGAATGCGGTTAAAATGTATATTTTTGCACTTTATAAATGAATTCTAAATGTGGATGCAGCTAAAGGCTCCTTGGGTACATTTATTAAATCGCTGTTTCCTGTGCCTCCACAGAATCCACTAACACCCTTAATGTCTTGGTTACTTACTAGTAATCTTCATTACTCCGAGTCATAGTCTTCCTCGTCACAGTCATGTTCCCTCCCTCCCTCCCTTGGGAGTTGGGGGACGAACAAAATAAAACCTGATCCTTCTGGTCGCTACTCCGATTGTGGGAGTGTCAGGATATGGTCTGGGGTTGCCCCAACCTTGGAGGTCAGGTAACAGGTACTTCCTATCAGGCCGCCATGTTGGGTGGGGAATTTTTTCTAAGGGTGAATGCTGTGCCCCAAACACATAGTGCTCCTGGGTGACTGCGACTAGGAAGACGGAGTAAGAAGGTAATATGAAATATGTGTAAAAGTGCATTGGCAATACCACACCTGAAAGTACTAATATTGCGTGGTACGTTAGTCACTATTCAAAGACTTTATGCATGGACTGGGGAATAACCAAGGAAGTCGGTGTTTACACACTTATTTCCCATATGTTCTCTTTCTGCGTTTTTCCACCTGGATTTATCCAAATCCTTTTAGAACCTGAAATGTGTGTGAGGAAAATGGTTTTCCCACGTAACTGGTAATCTCAATTTGTCTGGTAACTCACAGATAAAAATTGAATTTACAAGAATGTTGTGGACTCATGACAATGAACAACCTACATTATGGTATTATTCTCGAGGGCGAGGCGCGACGAGAGACACGCCCACCTCAGGTGGCCACGCCCCCTGATAACAGTATAAATAGTGCGCGCAGCTGGAAAGCGCGACACTAAGACCCACGAGACTCCTGAGGCGGAAGCCGGGAGTGATTGAGAAACTTCTTTTAAAATCTCTTGTGTGTGATACTCTGTGTTTTAAATACTCACTTCTTGCACTCTGCAGTCCACGAACAGCGATCTCATCGCTGCAACGCTTGTCACTCTCCCACCGCCATTCTCGAGGGCGAGGCGCGACGAGAGACACGCCCACCTCAGGTGGCCACGCCCCCTGATAACAGTATAAATAGTGCGCGCAGCTGGAAAGCGCGACACTAAGACCCACGAGACTCCTGAGGCGGAAGCCGGGAGTGATTGAGAAACTTCTTTTAAAATCTCTTGTGTGTGATACTCTGTGTTTTAAATACTCACTTCTTGTACTCTGCAGTCCACAAACAGCGATCTCATCGCTGCAACGCTTGTCACTCTCCCACCGCCATTCTCGAGGGCGAGGCGCGACGAGAGACACGCCCACCTCAGGTGGCCACGCCCCCGTGACTCCTCTTCTCCCCATTATAAATTATGTGCCTCGCCAGGAAGCGCAGCGGACGAGCGCAGCGGGCGCGCCGATGGCGCGCCGAAGGCGCGCCTAAGGTAAGCCCGTCTGCGCCCGTCCGCGCCAGACCGAGCCCTGAGCCCATACCCCAGGCTGGTCACACCTGCCCTCGATTGAACTATTCACTAGATACTCTGTACCAGCTCAGGAAACCATTAAACACCAGGTGTAATGGAACTATCACTCTGGAAACCGATCCTACTGGCTGCCCAAACTGCGACTACAGATTGTCCCCATCCCCCCAACCCGAACCAGTACATATTGAGATGGCCCTGCTTAACTGCAGGTCACTCCCAAAGCACCAGACAGAAATTCACCTACTTTTATCAGAGTCGGACTTAGACGTCCTGTTCTTAACAGAAACTTGGCTCTCCCCTAGCACGGATCCGGACATCAATCAAGCACTTCCCCCCGGATACCTCATTAAAACCCTTAATAGACCAAAGGGTATTGGAGGGGGTATTGCGATTATTTATCGTGACAATTTCTCATGCCAGTTTAAAGATAGCCCCATTTTAGATAGTGAAAATGTTCTGTTCTCCCTTCACTTGCCGCCAGCTACGACACTTTCTGGGGCCCTAATCTACCGACCTCCGGGACAGGTAGGGTGTTTCATAGACTCACTCATGGACGCCATCTCTTCTTTTGCCTGTGTGACCCCAAACTTCACAATCCTCGGAGACTTAAATCTCCACTTCAATGATCAAGGCAACAAACTCGCCACTGACTTACAAGCCGATTTGGCTTCCCTTAATCTTCAACTTCTCAACAATGAACCTACCCATACGAAAGGACGGCTACTGGACCCCATCTTTGCCAACCTTTCCAAACTCTCCGTACAAACCCCTCTGCCCCTTCCCTGGTCAGACCACTTTTTGGTCCCTTTTAAACTTCAACTTCCAGGTAAACCGCCTGACACCCCCCTTCCCCGAGTCCCTTCTCGTCCCTGGAAAAAATTGGACACAATCCTATGGGATCACGCTCTGACTTCCACTCTGCCTATAGTAGACCCTAACCCCTCGTCAGCTGAAATCCAACTTCATAACTGGATAAATGACTCCCTTGACTCAGTCTTACCATTTAAAACTCTCCCATCCAGTAGGAAATCGTCCAAATTACCATGGTTCTCTGAAGAACTACGCGAAATAAGAAGGAAGGGCAAAAGGCTTGAACGCCAATGGAGAAAGAACTGGAACACAGCTGATAAAAACGACTATAGAACCCATATTAGGTTTTATAAAAACGCATTAAAAACCGCGCAGGCCTCCTACTTTGAGGAGCAAATAGCCTCAGCTGCTAATTCCGCGAAAGAGACCTACCGAATAGTGAAACTCCTCACCAAAATACAAGACCCCCCATCATCCTCAGACTTGGATGGGGCAAAATGTAATCAAATGGCAGATTTCTTTTCGGCAAAAATTGCTAAAATACTGAGCTCCCTTCCAGCTCCTTCTACCACACAAACAGGCTTTGGTTCCTCTCCCCCTCAAGACACCCCGAGATTAACCTTTTTCTCCCAAATCTCCATTGAAACGTTTCTTAACGTTCTACAGAAAATCAAAAGTGGCTCCCCATCAGACCCAGCTCCCATTAGTAAATTGAAGCTAGTTGCTCCCACTATTGCCCCCCTTTTTACCAAACTGATCAACGCTTCCCTTAAAACTGGTATAGTCCCGGCGAACTGGAAAAAAGCCACAGTCAAGGCTCTCATAAAACCGCACTTAGATCCCACAGATCCTTCTAATTTTAGACCGATCTCATTGCTACCGGCTATGAGTAAAATAGCCGAACGAGTAGCAAACCAACAACTTTCGGCTTTTTTAGAGACCAATCATCTTCTCCGCATGTCCCAGACAGGCTTTAGACCTGGACAAGGGACTGACACCGCATTGTTAGCCGTGGTCGAAGAAGCCAGGGGCATAATGGACGCAGGAGGATCAGTGGCAGTGATCCTCCTCGACCTGAGTGCCGCCTTCGACACGGTGGACCATGCAACCCTTGTCCAGCGCCTTGGTCTGATGGGAGTGGCGGATTCCGCTTTGGCCTGGATCTCATCCTTTCTCAAAGACAGGTCCTTTCAAGTTGTTGACGGCTATTCCGTCTCTAATGCTCAGTCTCTCAAGTGCGGTGTGCCTCAGGGATCCTCCCTGAGCCCCACACTTTTTAATGTCTACATGGCTCCCCTTGAGGATGTTGTCAAGCCATTCGGCATTAAATCAATAATGTATGCTGACGACACTCAGCTCGTCGTCTCCCTTAACCAACCAGACAACGCCTTGTCCAATCTGAGCAGTTGCCTGGAGAAGGTGCATCAATGGATGTGCGAATCCAGGTTAAAACTGAATGGGGAGAAATCTGAAATTCTCCTCTTGGGAACCTCTAACAAAATCCCCATATCCCTCCCTTGGCCACCATGCATGGGAACGCCACCAATTCCCAAATCCGAAGTCAAGAGCTTAGGGATATGGCTTGATCAGGATCTAAGTTTCAAAACTCAGGCGAGGAAAACGGCGGGAACTTGTTTCGGCCTGATAAAGATGGCTCGAAAGATTTTACATCTACTCCCGCTCCAGTCAAGGAAACTCCTGATGCAGGGGCTTGTGAACTCCAGACTGGACTATGGAAATGTCCTGTATCTGGGGGCCCCAGGCTCGGTTGTCCAAAGACTTCAATGCGCACAGAATGCGGCGGCTAGAATCCTCACAGGAACCCCAGCGAGGAATTCGGCCAAACCAGCTCTCAGAAGCCTGCACTGGTTGCCAGTAAAGGAGAGGGTCAAATTTAAGACCCTGTGCATTACGCATAGAATGTTGCACAACGAAGGCCCTCCCATTCTTAGGACACTCGTGACTCAACAACATTCAAGTCGACAATTAAGATCTAACTCTCTTTCCCTCGCTAATGTCCCTAGAGTTAGGAAGGCCAGAACAGGCGGTCGCCTGTTCTCATATAATGCTCCTAGACTGTGGAACGCCCTTCCTCTCTCCCTGAGGCAAGAACACAACCACCTCAGGTTCAGGAAACGTCTAAAAACCCTACTTTTCCCTTGAGCTCGTCTTCCTGTCCTTTCCTTCCCTCAGTACCGTGGTCTTTTTAGCGCCGGGATGCCCTAGGGTAGCTGCGCGCTCTAGAAAACCTAAAAGCAAATCAAATCAAAATCAGAAAGAGCAATTACAAAAAAATATATATCTAAACAAATATTTTAGGACAAGGACCAAAAATAGATCCAATAACATTTTCATTATTGTGCTGTGTTTACATATCAATGGATGTGACTAAGCATTTTGCTCTTGAGACTCCGACACACATGTTTTTGTAGGCTGTAGTCTTAAATGAGATTCAGAAACCGGAAGCGTATTCCATGGGCCAGAGGTACTCAGCAACGTAGATCAGCTTAATTTTTCTTGATGTTTCTCAAAGAAATTACTACAGCTTATGCAGTTGGTCGATTTCTCCAATCTTAAGAGTGAGACAGAGAATAAGCAGCACATTTCCCAATTCCTTTGCCACACAGATTTATGGTAGGAGAAAAGTGGCCTGAATGAGGGAAAACGTGGGGAATTTCAGAAACAGGCATCGATTAGCCCTCTGGTAACTTGACAAAAAAACAGTCAGGCTTAATGTAGAGGCGAAGTGTAACATTTTTGTGCACCATACAAACAGCATTAACGTGAAAACAAAACACAAGAAAAATCCCAAAATAATTTAGAAATTAGAGTAAATTCTAATAAATAAAATGGTACTGAAATTACAAACATCAAATCAGTAGATCCAAAGATATGCACTTTTAAAGTTTTAATACAAAAAGCATCAAGAAGCAGAAAGTGACAGTTGAGGGTATCTGTTCACGCAGGACCGTGACAAAGTCACAAATTCAGGCCGACTATGGTGGAGTGCAGGCCCGGCACACAGTAAAGTTTTGCACGCTGGGAGTTGTACCTTATGGCTTTGGTGCGAGGTCTGCATTGTGTTGATTTGTGAGGCTACGTGTCACTTGGTGTCAGTTCCGATGACGCATTAAGCTGTGCGTTGAGACTTTGCAGGGCTTTGCGTCACTGGACATTGGTTCAGATCATGAAGCTTTCAGCTGTGCGGCAAGGCTTTGCAGGTCTTTGTGTCGTTCTGCATCGGTTCCAATGAAGCTTTCAGCTGTGCAGCGAGGCTTTGCGTCAGCTGTGCAGTGAGGCATTGAAGGGCTTTGCACCCCTCAACATTAGCTTTGAGGAAGCTTTCAGCTGAGGGTTTGTGGGGCTTTGTGTTGCTGTGGGGCAGATTTAATGGCACCTTCAGTTGGGCAAGGAGATTAGGGACTCCCTCAAGCAGAGTCCAGTGGGCTCAGGCCGGTCCTGGCAGGAATACTGCAGCAGGCCAACTGGACAGAGACGGGGAGGCCTCGGGAGCTTGTTGTGTCCCTAAGTCCCAGTAAGGAGGTCAGCCAATTGACACTTGGAGTCACTCAGGTTGCCTGGGATTAAGGGAGCAGGTCCAGTCTTCCTTCTAATAGAGCAGGGTAGGACTCATTCAGCAGGAGCGTCCTCTGAGGAACAAGACAGGCTGCAGGCAGCAGGGCAATCCTGTGGTGAACAAGACAGGCATCAAGAAGCAGGGCAGTCCTCTGGAGTATATGTCAGTCCTTCTTTGTTAATGTTCACAGGTCCAGGAGTGTACTGGAGAGTGGCTCTGGAGGTCCAATATGTATACCTGGTGCCAGCCTTTGAAGTGGGGGGATTCACTATACTACTCTCGCATCTGGGCCTAGAAAGTTCTTCCCTTCCCCTGTCAAGGCTCCAAGAAGTCTTAGGTGACAAAAGACATGTGTCAGGTTCCTTTGAGTGTGCTGGAGGCAAAGCCCTTTAAAATGTCAGTAGGGTTGGGAACAGCTCCACTCCCAACCATCCTTTCTGAATGGCTCATCCTTTCCACACACAATCCCCTTTATGTCACTGTCAGGAAGGAATACATACACAACAGCACAGCCATTTACAGTCATGTGGCCCAGAATAATGGCAGAACACACAAAATGGTGAGGGCAAGAAAATGCCAACTTTCTAAAAGAGTCATTTTCAGATTTGTGACTTAAAAAACAACTTTACCATTTAAGAGGATTTTAAATTAACATTCATTTGAGTCCAAAAATTACATTTCAACCTGCTCCTAATCGAATGTTAACGCTGAATAAATGTAATAAAGTAACCCAATTTTATCCAATGGGAGAGGTAGGCCTTACAGTAGTGATAAATGTTTTTTTTACATTACAAGGACATGTAAAACTGAATCTTACTTTTTAAATATAATGCCCCCTGCCCTTAGGAGCAACATATTTGTATTTGAAAGGAAGGTGTCGGCCTGGCAAAAAGTTTATTGTGGCAGGTCGAAATTGCAGTTTGAATCTGCACTACAGGCTGTAATGGCAGGCCTGAAACATGTTTTAAAGTGCTACTTTAGTGGGGGAGGGGGCACACTGAATGTTGCAGGCCCACTGGTAGCATTTAATATACATGCCTTGAGTACCTTAAGTACCACTTTACTAGGGACCTACAAGTAAATTACATGTGCCAAACAGATGCAGCCAATTTTACCATGTTTAGGGGAGAAAGCACAAACACTTAAGTGCTGGTTAGCAGAGGTAAAGTGCACAGAGTCCTAATGCCAATAAAAATTAATTCAGAAAACAGGAGGAGAGAAGGCACACAGTTTGGGTTGACAGTGCAGAGATGACCGTGTCCAACTGTCAGTTATTTCAGGTTTAGTGTTACCCCAGCAGTTATCACTCTGTACATATAATAAGGGATACAGAGTCAGTGGGACTGGCGATTAAGTGATAAATGGGTGAAAATAGCATGAGTACACATTAGAGTGCTCCATTTTCTGCACATACAGTTACATCAAATGTATAGCTTCTGGTAAATGCACATGCAAAACAGTGTGCTAGGATTGATCACATAGGCAAAAGATGTCCAAAAACCATGTGCGAATCATATTACCCAATATTTAGCGAGTGCACAGTTTGCACCTGATTCTGAGTGGTTGACCACTGAAGAGGGGAAAACACAAACTGTGCATCTTTTCTACTATTCCAAGTAGCACAAAATGAGTTTTGCATTATTTCTCCGTATTATCTCCAGGTTTTAGCTGACTTGTAATCCTGTTTTGGCGCAATACAGAAGTCGTTGCCTCAAACAGGATTTGCAGCCCATTAGTATTCAGGGTTTAATGGTGTAACTTTGCACAAATAATCAACAGACGTTTGTCATATTTTAAATTTGCACATAATTATCACTTATGTTCCACTAATTTTAAATTGGAACACTTTCAAGATTGAAAGTAAAATGCCAGCCGGCTATATCCTTTATAGATCTGTAATGATTCCTATTTTTTGAAATTCCCAAAACAGGTTGAAGTTGAAGGTATAGCATTTAAATAGAGAGAAGAAAGTGCCCAACAGTGCCTATTTTATGCATCAAGAACCAAATGTATGACCAGATAACTACATTTTTCTCCAGGATGACTATAGCGTAGATTGGTAAGCAGATGTATGCTTGGTAGGCCCAGGGAGGGCCACAGGGTGGACAAGGGCTACTGGGCCCCAACTGTTGTGGTTGAGGTAATTTGCCAGTGGTGTCCTGGGGTCCGCCCTACTGTGGTTCTGCAAACTTTCTGAAGTACAAACTTTCCTGCATTGTACTCCTAGCACAGCGATGGGGAACAGTCACAGGTTTCGAAGAGAAGCAGCGTGGAAGGCAAGAGCTCAGAACTCAACAATCAAGCAACAGTCACAATAGCGTAATGCCCAGCTCAGAACTTATATTTTACCAAAAAAGCAAACACTTTAATCACATGACAAAACTACTTGCTACACAACACAATGAGAGAGTAATAGAGGGTTGTAATCAGTTGCATCTAACAGTGATGCACTACACCTCTGTCTCCCTAGTGTCCGTTTCCTTCCTATTAAGGTTGAGTTTCTGTCTCTTAATTTCCCAATGATATATAGAGTGGGCAAGGATTGGGTGTGGGTTCAGCTAACTGAAAGCAGCCACACTTCATTAGCAGACCAACTAGCATCAATGTCTTTTTCAATTCTTGGTTAAAAAGTCTTAAGCTGTGCAGTCTTAAGCGGTGCAGAGGTCTTACCCACATCCTTCTTTGGCAGTGGCAGCCCTTATAGCTGACTGCACACTGGTGTCGGATGTATTAGTTACAGACTTGTGACCAAGTTTCGCCATGATGATGTCCCTATGACAGTTCCGACCTAGAGGCAAATCCTGAATTTCAGCTTCCACGGCATGCTGCTTTCCCTTTTGCTTCCACACTGACGGTTCTAGTATCTCAAGCCCACAGTATGCTGCCAGGTGAAACAGGAATTTGGACCATGGTGGAGTTGTGACACAGTTCACTCAAAAACTGCGACGAGAAACTGGTAGTGCCCTTTGCAGTACGGGCTACTCCTAGCTCACTATCATTGTTCATCAGCTTCCTCGGACTGCTTCACATGCCAAGGACTCCCTGAGACTCTACATTTGGACAGTCTCTTTCTCAATACAAGGCTAGGCCCATCTCTTCCCTTTATCAGCAGAGAGGCATACTTATAGGCCCTTCCAGCACAAAGAGGAGACTTCAGGGGATGCCCGCTCACCTGTAGACAATTAGCAGACACCAGCCTTGGGCACAGAGCCGCTTTGAATACACTGTAAAGCAGTCCCTTCATGGGTCAACAACTTCAGACTGAAACAGTGGGGTGGTGCGGGTCCCACTTTTGCTCACATTTTCCAAATAAAGGATCCGGATCCATTGTCTAAGGTTAGGGACTAGTTTGGGTTGGTTCTCTTTCAAGTTGCGTGAGGGACAAAATGTAATCAGGATGCCAGTTTCACATGCAGTCACACACTCAGGGATCGGGAACACGCCCATTTACCAGACAGCTAACACTGTACTCCAAACGGAACTCAGTAGAGATAAATACATTGCATACGCGTTTAGAATTTTTGCCCTTAAATTAAGGTTTGCTGAGCAATGAACATATAGAGCTAAATAGTCAATATGTCAGAAAATGCTTAGAATCCCTTGACCTGACCAGTCTTTCTATTACTCACTTCTCATTTGGCCCCCTCTTTATCTCACTGCTCTTTCTCTATCTAGCATCTCTTTTTTCTTCCGTTGTTATCTCAACTCTATCATGTAAACATTGCACTATGCAGTATCAGCATTTCTCTGGGCAATTTTACCACACCCAAATTCCACAGCCCTCTGAATGAGCACATTAGAGTTCCACTGATCTTCTTTACCCTGAATATAGTGAAGGCTTTGAGACCCAGCAATAGCATCCTGGAAATATAGAGAAAATCCAAGCTTTTCCCCCTCGCGATCATGCCACAAAAGTCACCTAAGCATAGACCCTCTTCCATCTTCACTGTTGCAAGGCCTGCATGAGCCGGACCTCCACACACTAACCGATCCAAATCATGGTAGCTCAGGTCAGAACAACTCTAATCAACACCAGAAAGACTCAGCGAGATCGCCTTTATACAAGGGTTAAAATGTGTGTATCTGTACATGCTTTATCAAACCCCAAAAACTAAAATAGCTGCCTTCGTTCAAGCTCATAACACTGCTGCTCTTGTACTGTCCCAGAGTGAAATATACCAGTTGCTGATGGTGTGGAGCACTTAGGCAGCTTTCCTGTTCACCATAGAGCAGGCCTTTTGGACTGGTGGGTAGTAAATGTTCCCTCTTGAATAGACAAGTGGCCCAATGTTTAAACCTTTACCTGATCCTTGGCAAGTACACGTTGGCCCGCCCAGGTACGATCTACATGGCCTTCATGGACCTATCTTCCGCGTTTGACTGTGTAAATCGGGTCAAATTGTGGCAGTCCATGAGGGCCATGGGGGTGGAGGCCTCTATTGTGGACTTTCTAATGGATCTGCATAGGGATACCAAGGCAAATATTAGATATGCACAGGATCTCCGGGTTTCCAAGGAATTTAATATTGAAAGAGGGGTGAGACAGGGCTGTATTCTTGCACCCTTCCTGTTTAACCTATACATCAATGATCTTGAAGGAGCCCTGGTAGCCACAGGGGCGGACTTCCCGCGTGTAGGTCACCGGGGTCTCCCCGTCCTCCTATAAGCGGATGACGCCGTCCTGATAGCGAGAACTGCGAGAGGGCTCCAATCTTTACTAGACGCTTTCTTGAAGTTTATGGGGTCCCGTGACTTAGCGATTAATAACGCAAAATCCTATGTCTTGCAGGTAGGGGCTCGTCCCACGAAAAAGTATTCTTTTTCCGTAGGTTCTGCGAAGGTCCCCACAACATCAGTTTTTTCATACCTGGGGGTCCTGTTGGATGATCGCTTAAAGTGGGGGCCCCTTATTCTAAGGAAAAAGGGGGAGCTTATCCGAATAACTGCTGCCATTTTCAACTTTGCTGCTAAGATGGGGAAGCGCCCAATTGCAGCCTTGTTGAAAATCTATCAGGCTAAGGGAGTGTCAACTGCATGTTACGGTAGTGAAGTCTGGGGGTATACCACAACTGATGCGCTGCAGGTGGCAGAGAATAACTTTTTAAAGCGCCTACTGGGAATGCCAACCTGTTTATCTAACCTAATAGCTCATGAAGAACTGGGGGCCCCATTTTTAGCTGATACTATTGCCTTGCGTCCCCCAGTGTTCTGGCTTAAGTGCTGGTCAAACAAGGAGCTAAAGCTCACCCAGCAGATCCTAACAGACTGTATGACCCTGGAACAAATGTCCAGAATTCAATGGTTGCAGTATGTTAGAGGTCGCTTTACGGAGTTGGGGCGCCCGGATCTTTTCTCAAAACCGTCAACTATAACAAAAAAGGATGTGGAACTGGTTAAAAAAGCATTTATTTGCACCAGGAAGCTAGAAAGAGATGAACAGGAATTATGTAAACCAAGTGTCCGTAAATTTCTGAGCCTAAAAACCCATCCATTGGCTGAGCCATACCTTTTGGGAACATTGACCACCTATGAGCGGTTTTTACTGTACAGGTTTCGTCTCGATTTTTTTCATCTTTTAATTGCCGTTCCGAAAGGGTGTAGCAGAGGACAGGTGTTAGCAACCTGCGGTTGCGACAACCTGTCTCCACAGGACCTGCTACACTTTATGTTCCTCTGTACATTCTATGAAGTACCTCGGAGGCATTTTTTACTCCCCCTCTTAAAGAGGCTTAATTTTAACCAGGCTCGCCCAGCACTTTTGTATTTACAGCTGTTGAAACCAGACTGTATAATCTTTATTGTAGGCTATTTGAAATCCTTGGTGAGAACCAGGGCCTGCCTGGAATATTAGTTATTTCAGGGGGAGGAGGTGCCCATAGTTTTAAGGTATACCTCTTATGTGTTCTCTATTTTTAGCACAGAAACGTACTTATTGTACCTGCCATATTTTATTTGTAATCTTCTATGGCTATGGACTGTAAATTATTTTAATGTATTTTTTTTTTTATGGGATGTGTATATACATTGTGACTTTTATGGTTTTCACATTGTAAAACCGAATAAAGTTTTATGAATGAATGAATGAATAGACAAGTATAAGTTTACTTTTTGATTTTGCTATTCCTAGGATTGCGTTTGAAAATAAGATTATTGTTTTTATTATGTAAGAAATAAGACGAGCAGTAAGTTATCACTCAATGAACTTAATTTTCTATTGGGCAGTAAGCTTAAAGGGAACACAATTATTTATTAATGTGGGTAAATATAACATTCAGTGAAACAGATACTTTCTGGCATTTTTTGCAGATAAATAAATACAGGTAAGAATCAAAATTAAATTCTAGCACTAGAAAGTACAGCGAGGCATTACATACTTAATTTCCAGAAACTAGTATAACGTCCGTAAAGCAGAAACAACTCTTCTTTCATTACCTGAGTGTTTAGTCACCACACATTAGATTGTCAGGACAGACGCTTCACATCTTTAATACCAGTTTAACACCTGAATACGGCAATCAGCAACTGAAGGGTGACAAGGTAACATTTGCAAAGAGTCTGCCATGGCACATCACCACGTTTGGTCCATTTTTAGTAGCTTTTGATCAAAATACTGCAGCATGCAGGGCCGCTTCTAGAATTTCCGGGGTCCAGGGCGGAAAGGGAATGTGTGAGGCCCCTCTAATTTACATAAGTGACACATTCAGGGCTCTGGAAGAGGTTTGTGCAGACTTCTCCTAGTCCGCAGCTCCTCCTCTCAGCCCAAGCACCTCTTTTACAGCCCATTTCGGGCTGAAGGAGTGAGAATTGCTTGGAGTTGAAAGTTAAACCTGTGGGGCGCTAAAGGGCTGACAATGGGAGTCCCACATTGTCTCTGAATGGGCAGCTGGGCAGGAGGCCTAATTGCAGGACAAACCTGCAAAATATGTCTCTTTGCAACTGGGACACCATACCTAAGAGGCCCAGGGAGGGCCCCCTCCCTCTCATGGGCCCAATTGCAAAGAGATGCCTTTCTTTGAATTGAATCGGCAGGAGTACAAGAGGGCTGGTGGTGTGTTAAACTGGTGCGGGCCCCATGCTGGTGGGCTGACTGCGAGGCCTTGGGCAGCAGCCCACACTGCCCATGCCTAGCGCCGGCCCTGGCAGCATGTGGTGTATAATGCAATTAGTGGTAGAAATACAAAGGTTTATAGCATGAGTGGGTTTAAGTGAACTGCAACAAAGAAGAACCAATGGTTAATCCATACACTTACAGGATGGCACAGTAGTTTGGCAATGGTTTGAGGAGCTGTTCTCCTGCAGGTTTCATGGTGTGTTTTTGTTGCTTGATGCTTTCAAACATTTGGTGACACAATGTTAGATATATATTCTCTTATACACTATATATTACTATCCATCCATGCCCTTTTAGGTTGCATAGTGCTCGAGTACTAGGCCTCATTACAAGTAGAAAGTTTCTACTGTTTCAAGTAGAGTGTTTCTCCCATTACATGTAGAGTTTTTCCCGCAGAATAACACTGTGTTACTGAGATATTCTGTTCTAGGTTGCACAGTGATAGCTTAACGTTTGACTGCATTTCTCTCTAAGTTAAACATTCTCATCAAATCGTGTTGAAGTGCTAAAGAACCTTCTCTGGCATGGTGAAAAATAGCATTTTTTTCTCAGCACCAAAGTGCTCTTTTATTGGGTTAAACTAGGGGTACTCACAAACATTTTCTCAGGGATCGAAATTCACAGTTTGGGCTATCACCAGGGGCCCCATAGATGACCGTGGGGGTGTGTGTGATTTGGGGGCAGGGTTAAAATGGGCAGAACATGGTATGGTGGGGAGCTTGGCGGTCAAATTCTACCATGCGGAGTAAAGCCACGCATGGAACTCAGTCTGGGGTTTATACTGTTAGGACAAATAAATATTTATTTATTTCATGGGTTATTCCACAGATGACTAACTACCAGTCACCTGAATGTATATTCCAAGGGTGAGCGATAGGCATACTGAGAGTGGTGTCTGTGATTTACACACATCTCACAAATCCATGTCAAAAGAGAAAAGATGCAACAGGCCAGAGGATGTGACTTGGAGAAGAGCTTGGCCCAAAACTATCATGGGTCATCCTGATGCCTGGCAGGTCTGAAGGGAGAGCTGCCCAAAGCAATCAAACTGGTTTAGGTCTCTCCTTATTTCTCCATCATTAACCTGGTAAAAGTGACATTGGATTCTCACAGCCTTTCCACGTGAGCTACTGAGCTTTGCAAGGGGGCCTACATGGGGAATGTATGTATGTATGTGGTATTTCTATAGCACAAACCTAGCTAAAGGACAGTAGAGAGAATAATATGTCCACAAGGCAACATGAAAGGGAACCTCCATCCTGAACTACATTTGCTGTGGAAGGGCGCAATCCACACAGCAAATGAAAGCAGTTTGTGTGCTGTAAGTATGCAGGGCCGAACTAGGAACCCAAAGCAGCCCTGGCAAATTGTCAGACCAGACCCCGTACTGTGCATAGCGAGTGCAGCGAATGAGCCTGACCTCTTCAAAAGGGGTTTTGAGATGGTTCTTCCTCCAAGAAAATATGGGAGGAAATGTTGCATTCTACAACACATTTGTCATTATATATACAATTGTATTCGTTTTTAAAGCATAGTAAATGATTACTATAGAGTGCAACAGGATTCAACAATCTGTGTGGAGAGCCACAAACTCAGATTCAGAACATAATACAGTGGTTAGGGTTGACTTTAATAATAATTTATTTCTACCTAAAAAAATATTTTTTTTACCAACATGAGGCTAATAAAAAACTGGGGGAAAAAAACGTTCTCACCCGTACCATGCAGGTTGCATGCAGCTCTTTGATGGTAGTCGATAGCTCACTGTGCTAGATTACGAATGCAACTTATGAACTCCCCAATAACAAAAGACTCGCTGTGACAAACGTAGTAACCCATTGAGCTATGCCCATCAAATATTGTTATTTGATATGCATAGTATACATTCTTTGCAACAGGCACATTAACCCTCTGCCCTACCCTAGATGAGTCAGAACTGGTGCTACACAAAACTCCCATCTCTCTCCAGCAGCTACATTAATCACCAGAGTTAACTTGACACTTTTATTGTTGCCCGAAAACTGCTGAATATACAAGGAACTTTGCAGTGTTTTTAAAACTGCTACACTGCTACAAATCCTGCCCCCACTAACAAAACCGACCCCCTACCATTGAAGCACCCCCCCTGGGAAATGTCCGATGCAACCGGTCTGGCCTTGTAAGTCCGCCCATCAGTCCTCCCCTACAACTAAAACGATTCTACCTTGAAGCACCACAATGAGCTGGTGATGAATCAGACCCCCCCCCCCCCCAGAGGGCCTCCCTCCATTTTTGTTTTGACCCCCGAACAGCCCCCAACACCAATGATACGCCGGCTTCCTCTCCTGTCCTGACCGCCAACCCCACCAAAGGGCTGTTTCGGAAGTTGCGACGATCCCCCAGTTATTTGACTCCTCAAGATGGCGATCACCAGTGTCTCTCCAGTGAGGCCTGGGTTTGCAAGTTTCCAGATTGGCTTCAGACACAGAGAATGGGCTCTGGTTTCAGGGATCCCAGCGCTACTTCCCTGGTCTTATCCAGACTGGTTACAGCTATGAAGTACGGGCATTGGTTTCAGGGATCCCTGTGCTGTTTTCCCAGGCCAGCTCTTTGTGTGAATTCTTCAGACTTTGGAACTGTCACTTCCTCCCATCCTCCCATCACTCGTGTCCTGGGGGTAAGCTGAAAGACGAGGCGGACGGCACTCCCCAGGAATACCGGGACCTGGGGCTTTTTGATGGAGGTATGAGGATGTCCCCTGGGCTGATTCCAAAACTGTTTGTACCTACTGCGGAGCCCGAGCAACCTTGGCTGATGCCCGGTGGAGCTGTTATTTGCAGCTATAGAGGAGTCTGGCTCTGGTTCAGCCCCTTGGCTGTCACCTACCCAGCCGGACATCTGACATTGTTTTCCTCGTCCCCCACTGTTTTTCCTCCCCCCTACCTCCTCCCTCCTCCTCCTTCCGTTTTCGTTTATCTAATTGCTGTAACTATGTAACCTGTAACTCGCTGATCCTGTAACTATGTAACCTGTAACGCACTGATCCTTATGTAAAGTGCTCTGATACCTCCGGGTCTAGCCAGCTCTATATAAAGCTTTATAAATAAAATAAAATAAATAAATAAATAAATAAGTATGACATAAGTCACAACTCATCCCATACATGCAGGGACAAGTGACGGAATCCAATTATGGGGATTGATTGGAGTTTACATTGGGATGGTTGTAGAGTTGTCTATCAAAGATACCGGTAAAAGATCAATGTCCCTCACTGCAGTTTCATCAGTGTCCCTGTGGTGGTGATGGGGCAGGAGCCAGCCTTTGTATGGGTTCGGGCAGGAGTCAGATTCTTGTGCTCTGCTGTTGGAAAACATGGAGCTCCATCAGGGGACATATGAGTGTTAAATACACTGAGGGAAAATATTGGCCTGTAAAAGGCAGAATGTGAGATTTTAAGGAGACAAGAAAATGACAGAACCATTTTCAGGACCAGCTACAAATTGGGACCAAATGTTGGAAAATCTAGGTCACAGTGCAGACATAGGAAAAGCAGAAACTACACGTACGATTAGACCACAAAGAACTATGTGCACCTTTGCTTATGCAATAACAACATTGCACATCCCTTCCTTTGACGCAAGCCCCTGGTATTAGGAGCAAGGCTATCAATAGTGCAGCAGGTGCAGTGGCACCAAGCCTGGGACTCTAGGTATCCACTTCAACCAAGTTATGGCTTTATTATGTTACCTAAATCGGTGGATAGGGGCTCATTTTCACTGCTCGCGCGGGGCCAATGCCCCTTTGCTACGCCACTACAGCTGTTGTGGGGAATATGTTTCGCTCTCTTCTTACCCCAGATCGCTCAGAGATAATGCTCATGCTGCGTGTGATAAGCCCAGCTCATGTTCATTTTCCAATAAACCATCTGAATCTCTTTTCAACCTTTGTCTGGGATTGTGACAAACAGTGCCATCACTTCACATCAAAGGAATGCAGCACAACTGTGCTGAAAACTAGACTCCTCGGAAGTAGCTGAAAATGTTTGATGGAGAAATATTTTGGGGGACAATGGGGGCAAGAGTCTACCTTCCGCAGCAGCTGGTGCTACACAAACCTGTCTCGCAACCAGAGATTGTTTATTCTCACTTTGAGAAGTCACTTATATCTTTAACCAGGGAAACGGTGCAGCGAGTGCTCTAAGTTTCATGGGAGGTAATTAATACACACAGACACGAGAAGGGCGTGAGGCCCAAAAGAAATGCACTCACGGTACAGCACCACACCTCTGGTGCCTCCCGTCTCCTGGCAAGAGACCGATGACACTGACCAAAATGGGGGAGGGGCCTGCAGGTGAGCAGGCATGACACTAATTCATTCAAGGAACGAACAACAGGCAAAATAATGGCTGCTGACTGTGTGTGTTGTTGTTCTTCACACAGGGGCCCAGTGGCCTAGGAAGGGGGGGTGCGGTGGGTGCGAGCCGCCCGGGGTGTCACCACTCAGGGGGGGTGACAAAATTGCAAAAATAGGTGTTTTGCCATTATGTCAAGCCGGGGGTGACAAGAAATTTTCTGCACCGGGTACCACCTGACTTTGCTACACCCCTGCAGGGGCCCCATGGAAAGGTCTGGTGGGCCCCAAATGGCCCACGGGGAGTACTTTGAGTATCTACGGATGAAACAGTGTTAGCGACCCATTTTCGCTCAGGGGCTTTACCTGTAGGTGGCAGAGTGTCAGATATTCTTTTTGTACAGCATGCACTGTGTCGGGTACACAATCTCCATTTTGCAAGATGTTAGAGGGCCATTATCCTTTAGCTGCACATTCCTTTCCTTAGATAAACATTTTAAAGGGACACTCTCCGCCATGCTGGTCCATCTTAAGGCCCATTTGGCCCGGAGGTTGCACAGTGCAAGATATCCTTTCACCTCTATGTTACAACATGTAGAAAATACAGTTTTCTCTAATCAGTAAAGGATTAGGGCTCATTCACTTCTGAGTGCCTAATGTTAGAGTCTGTGCCCTGTAGGTTGCACCCCATTACAGTATTACTGTACTTGGTTGGAAGGCGTTGGAGTGGAATTCTTTGCTAATAAGCACAAAAGCAGAGCTCCTTTCTCCTTTAGGTCTCTATCATTATAAGTGAGGTTTTCTTGAGTAAATCAAAGCATCAGAGCTTTTGTTCCCCTTTAGATTGTATCAGATTAAAAATCAGCTAGCCACTCTATCGTCCAAATGGTAGAAAACCAATTTTTTTTCGGTGGCAGAGTGTCAGAGCTTTACTTCTGGGATACACCGTCTTAAAATAACATTTACCTTAGATTGTGTAGCGGTACCTAACCTTTATTCTAGGCTTCATGAAGTAAACAAACCTTTCTTCTCTAGGTTGCACAGTATTAGGAACGCATTCAAACGTGCTGCGCAGGAGTAAACATTCTCTTCCCTGGTACACATTGTCAGAAATCTTTTATTCTGAATCCCAGAGAGATAATGAATATTTTCTCTGGGGTTCAGAGTGTTAGACGACCTTTTTCTTTAGGCCACACAGTGTTAGAGGTTGTTTGCCTTTCAGTTGTTCAAGAAAACATTTCCTCGCTAGACTGCAGTGTTTGGAAATCTCCTCCTTTTAGATTGCAGCATCATGGAGATTTTAGTTCCAGGCTGCACTGTATTAGAATAATTGTCTTCTCCATTAGGTTATTGATGGAAGCCTTTGTCCAATAGGAAACACAATATCATAGAGTTTTTCACCTTCGAGTTATACAGTTTACAGAACCCAGTCTTTTTTGCCAAGTGTTATGTAGCTTTTCTCCCCTGTGATGAAAAACATGCATCTTCTACAGCTCACAGTGGTACATATCTTTTGGGCAGCACTAGGGATCCCTTTTATCTCAAGAATATATTTTTGTTTAGCTCTGCTCCCTGATAATGTCCCAGCTTCTCCCCTCTGGGTTCAAGAGTGTTTAAAGACTGCTCTTCTTTGCACCCTATGGTGAATTTTAGTCTCCTAGCTGGAATGTGCTGAACCACCTTTTCAATTCTAGATTTCACAGTAATAAATAATGTTTTCCCTCTAGGTTGCAAGGCATCAGCAGTTTATTCTCCAAGTATATATGAATATATATTTACCTAGGGCCATTGCTTGATTCGTAAAAAAAATAACACAAGTGCCAGGGCTCTAGTCAGCATGCCACTTCCAATTGCACTGCCCGTTGTCACTATCAAATACAGTAACAGCATAGCTAATAAGTCACACTCCAACAAGTGGGACAATTCTGACATTTTCAGGACCCCCAAAGTTAAAAGAATGGCTTTGGCAGCAGGTATTAGTCATGCTTAATGTATATTGAATTACTAAATAACAGTTGTCGTGCTCATCTCTGAATTAATAAAAGAGTGCCACTATGTGGCAGACTGTCATAGGCACTGATGCTGACAAATAGGTGCTGGTGTTGAGCACCGAAAACCCCAGGCTCAAATTAAGTACTACCTAGGGCAAACCTAGTTGAGTGCAAAGGTGCAGCCAAGATTGAGGCATCTAGGCGCTAGAAACGGGTAACTCAGGAAAGGGAGGACCTAAATGCAGAAATGTTTTAAGACATTAGCAAAGTTGTCAATTGCCAAAGTCACCAACCTTCCAAGTAATCTCAACCTCGCTGTCTACCTCCACCACCATCTATCGCTTTCTACAAATCCCTACATCAACACACTTTACTTCTCTATCTACCTCTCTTTATCTCCTCCTCCATCTTTTTCTCTATTATATCTCTCTCCATTCCTGACCACAGTCCTCTTTATCTATCTACTTCTCTATCTACTTACCTTTAACTTACTCTTCAAATCACCTCCTTCAGTCTACTCTGCCTCTCGCTCCCCTTTCTATCTCACCTTTCTGTATGTTACTCCTCCCACTACCTATTTTACTGTACCTCATTTCTCTCTACCTCATGAATTACTAAATCCCCACAACTACACTGGGGAAGGAATAAGATTTAATCGTGTGGTCGGGTGAAAGTCATGGCTGATGCCAATAAAAGAATAACAAGATAGGATTTACTAGAGCTTGATGGGCCACATCTGAAGATCAAATGGACTTGAAGTCACCAAACCCCCTGAAATTATAGAGTCTGAATTGACGAAAAATATGAGATGAGCACCTCAGGAACCCACTTGTGATTTTTATGCCATGCGGCATAAACATCCACCCTGCCCCAAATCTCCAGTTTGATCACTTACCCTTTATTCTGCCACAAAGAGGACAGAGAATAGAAACAAGTTACATGAAATTAGAAAGGATATTCTATAAACTAGTGGAGTGAGACTAAGCAGGAAAAGACAAGAATCCTACCTATCTCTCTGCAAGAAATGAGGGACTGAGGAGTTCACTGTTAGCTAATGTCCAAGAAGGGGGCCAAACAAGTGCTAGGAACCAGATACACCAACTCCAGTAATACCATGACTCGAAATAAATCCACCAATCCAATTGGGAATAAAAATGGTGGTGCTGCTCTACGTTCTGTATCTGGACTATCCTACAAGGGCAGGACATCTAATACGGGGGTCAAATACACAAAGAATAAGAGACTACGGAGAAAGGCTGTGGAAGACGACAGCCAACAGTAGCCTGTACTCAAATAAAAACGTAGACCAAGCCACACCATCAAGACCAATATTTTAAGGTGATGAAAACCATATTGGGAGAAATCCATACATCAGCCCAAACCATTGACAACTAACACACAACTTGGATGTCAAGACCAAAGTCACCAATCACAGTGTAAATTGACTAAACTTCAAATCTGCACATCTCGACAAAGAAAAAATCCAGGAGGGACGAAAAGGCGGATTCATTGCCTATGTGTACAAACTGTGTACACCTCCGGCATAGGAATCATTGTTTTCAATAAAAACAGAGATTACAGCAGTGAAGAACAAAAAGATTCAGGACATAATAAAAGATGGTGCTTCAAAGCAAAACTTTGCAGGATTAATAGAAAAAGAACAGTCCTTCAGCATTTCACTGACATTACCCGCAGAGGCCCCCAAGATTATTCATTACTAAAAGGGAAAGCTACAACCATGGAGGTGTGATACCAGAATATTGTCTGACATTAATACTGTCTAAAGTATTGTTTAGAAAAATATCCACCCATTGGAGTTAGTAATAGAAAATCTACACCAAGGTTTTGTACACAAGATTTCACACACAATATTTATGAGGAGCGATATTTCTGACAAAGTTATTTTGACATACAACCATGAAGGAATACATATAGACCAAGGATAGGAAAGCTACAGAAAGCAATCACTGGTTCATCCATGTTTAAGAAAAAAATCACAAAACTGAAAGTCATACTGTCCACTCCATTCTTAAATGCAAGTAGATGACTAACGGCCTGATTTAAAGTTTGGTCTAGAGGGTACTCTAGTGCAACTGTGAGAGAGTCCCCTCGCTGCAAAATTGAAGGTCTACCTATCTCCTTTAGAGGCAGGAGAACCTTAGGTGTGTCTGCAATAGAGACTACTCCAGCTCCGTGTTGTGGCTTGGCTTGGAATGTCGTTGGTAGGGTGTTCCACCAGTGATGCTCCAGGGGCACCTAGACAATGTTGGGGGGGAGTTGAGACAGCTGTTGAGCAGAAGGAAGCATAAGACAGTGTCTCTGTTGGTGGAATAAGACTTGGATTAACTCTTCCGTCCAGCCCCATATCTTATCAATGGCGACGGATTGATCTGTGAGGGGCAGGAACCCACCACCAACACCCCTCTTGATTTCACCACAAGAATTCATTTTGATTGTTAATCCAAACTACATATGGTCGCTGAAATTTCTACAGAGTAAGTGACCTTAATTGAATATCTCAGTGAGTCATTTGGGAATCAAATGTCTTAGCCCATGCACAGTTTATATGTGGGGCTCACAACTGCAATTTATTGGGAAAAGTGCATTAGAGCTGCACGAGCAACAGCTTACTGTTTACAAGTAGCGTGTGCCATGTTGTCACATACCGGCATCGCGTGTGCACTCGCAAGCCATCACCGCATTCCGCACTATCGGGCACTGAGCTGCCTTCTGACGTCACACAGTGACTGGGCTGCAATCAAAGGCTGCGTATGCTTTGACGGCATGCCATATTTATGCCATTTAGTTCAACGCTTAGACGGCACACCGCTTTGAAAATAGACTGTCTGTGACAGGTGGGTGGTCCCGCATTAAGCTGTCTGTTTCCTGCATTTAACAAGCACTGTTTGGCAGCGGAGTGACTCCGGTGATACAAGGGACGTTTCTGGACTCTAATTAAAACGTGACTTGTACAAATATTGGAAGACTGCAAACATTCACATCTCACACCTGGTAGGTGGTGAGAATAATTGCAATAGAATCGTTATCAGCGTTAGAAAGAGTTATGTTTGTTGTAGATCTAGAAGTGAAGTATGCCATGGCTGTGGTGAATCCTGAACACAGAAGGACATATTTCCATACAGTGAAAACTATTTATTTTAGTTTATTTTTTTTATTTTTTTTATTTTTTTTTTAAACCGTTTATTGCAGTTCGTAAAAGTTACAAGTATGGGCCTACAACCATCCGGCCGGCCGCTAGAATGACAAAAAACATATTGCACACATACAGTAAAAGTCTCTAGGCAGTGTAGAGCAGTGAAAACAGGAGTAATCAATGGTGCAGGCCACACAGCTCCAAGCCCACAGTACGGTTCCCTTTTCTTGAAACAAAACAACACCAAAAAACCACACCCGCAAGGCAACCCGCGATCCAAAATAACAGCACGTGCTCCATAAGTGGGGGATCCAAACCAGCAGCAGAACTCTGGAGAGGGGAATGGGAATAGATCAGGGACTGGGGGACCGCGCGCCCGCGGCTGAGGGAGGGGGGCCGTCTAGGGAGACGGAGCAGGCGAGGCAGCCGGTAGCAGTGGTGGCTCACAAATACCCCCGCGGTAGGTGTTCCAGGGGCCCCAGATTTTCACCCACGCCCCAGGCTTACCTCTCGCCACATACACCACCTTTTCACGAAACATACACCAATCCATATGCTCTTTCCAGTCCGACACCGCCGGGGGCCTCTGGGATCCCCACAATTGAGCAATGTCGCGCTTGGCTATCATGTATCCCAGAGTCACCCACCGCGTCTGCGGGACCGAATAGTCATTCGGTTCCCATACATTCAGCAAGCATCTCCTCGCTTCAGGCAGCAGCGCAACACGCGTCACCACACGCAGGACCTCATGCACACCACGCCAGAATCGCTCCACCTTCGGGCACTCCCACAGTATATGCATGAAAGTCGCCAACGCACCACAGCCACGCTTACACATTCCGTCACCAGCAAAGCCCATACGCAGAAGCCTTGGCCCCGTCACGTAAACCCGGTGAAGGATCTTGAGCTGGACGAAACGAAGGCGAGCCGGGATGGCCACCTCTTTCGGAGAGGCCACCGCGGAAATCCAATCCTCATCGTCCAGCTCCAGCCCGTCGGCAACCCAAGCCTCGCGGAGACTAGTCAGCAGGCACGATCTATCGTTGATCAGTTTTTTGTATATGAGGGAGATCGTGCTGTCCGGGACATGGCCATCTAGGACTCTGTCCTCCAGGGGGGAAGACTCCGGAATGGATGCGACATCCGGGAAGACGGAGCCCAGCGCATGGCGAACCTGTAGGTACCGAAAGTACTCACTGCCCTGCAGCTGGAACTCCGCCTGCAGCGTCTCAAAAGTTTTGAATCCCCCCCTCGTCCAGAGATCTCCCACCGTGCTGATTCCGATCGTGTCCCACTTCTCGAAGCCCTTCGACGTCCACAGGGAGCCCAACCTCTCAGACGCATACAGCGGTGACGCCCGGGTCAAACGGTCCTTCCACCCCATAGCTGCATTAGCCGCGTGCCAGACACGCACCATGACACGCGTCGGTCCCGTCAAACGGGAGTCGGGCGCGCCAGCGTAGAGCGCTCGATTGTAATCGCCACCGGGCAGGAGCATCTTATCCATCTCGAATGCCGGGTTCAAGGCGGGCCCGTAAAGGCCATGATTAATTGCAGCTAGTTGGGAGGCCCAGTAATACCGTTTAATGTCAGGGAGGGCGACCCCCCCATCGTACCACGGGAGCGTCAATTTAGCCAGAGCAATGCGCGGCCTCCCGTCCCAGAACAGGCGCCGCTGGAGGCCCTCCACCTCACGGAAATAGCGTGCCGGGACCAAGTCCATAGTATTCTGGAGGGCGTAGAGGAAGCGTGGCAGGGACATCATTTTAAACAAGGCCGCTCGGCCGAGCGGCGAGAGCGGCAGACGCCGCCAGCGCACCACGTCCTCCCTCAAACGCCGGAGGGGGGGTAACAAATTCCGCTCGTAGCGGGCCTCCGGGTCAAGAGTGATATAGATACCCAGGTACCGAAAACCTTGGGAGGCAATCTGGATCGGACAGTCCCGTGGTAGGGCCGGAGCCTCCCCGGAAAGCACATATACACAGGATTTCGCCCAGTTGATGACCAGGCCTGAGTTGCGACCGAATGAACGCAAAACATCAACCAGGACGATCAGTGATTTACGCGGGGAGGCGAGATACAGAAGGATATCGTCAGCATAGAGGGACACACGGTCCTCATGCTCGGGGGTCCAGCGGAGACCACGGATAGAAGGGTGCCACCGCAGCCACTCCGCCAGGGGCTCCAGGGCCAGGGCAAACAGGAGAGGCGACAGGGGGCAGCCCTGTCGCGTACCCCTCCCCAGCGCGAATGGGGCCGAGACTCGCCCATTCACTACCACCTGCGCCAATGGGCCCGAATATAGCAATTTGACCCAGCTAATGAAACCCGGACCAAACCCGAATTTTGCCAGCATCGCCCAGATGTATGGCCATTCAAGCGTATCAAACGCCATGGTGGCGTCCAAGGACGCCAAGATGGCCGGCTCCCGCACAAATGGGACACGCGCGAGCACCCCGTGCAAGCGCCGCAGATTGAGCGCCGTGTTGCGGTGCGGTATAAAGCCAGATTGGTCTTGGTGGACCAAATCGCCCACCACGCCAACCAACCTGTTGGCCAACACCTTGGCGAGGATTTTGGGCTCCGCGTTCAAAAGCGAAATCGGCCTATAGGATGTGACCCGTTCACGGGGCCTCCCCTCCTTGTGGATCACCACAATTGTGGCTAGACGCTGGTCCGGCGGGAGGGAACCCCGCGAGTGGGCCGCCAGGAACATCGCGCGCAGGTGGGGCGCCAACACATCCGGGCGTAGCTTGTAGAGCTCGATGGGAATACCATTGGGGCCCATGGCCTTGCCGGATGCAACCGAGCGAATAGCCAAGGCAATTTCGTCCGAGGTGGGAGGGGCGTCCAGCGAATCCCTGTCCTCCACCGTTAGGGAGGGCAGTGCGATGTCCCGAAGCAGGGCATGGGAGTCTGCCTCCGAGCAGGGGGAAACCGGGGAGTAGACTTCGCGGAAATAATCCGCGAAGCAGGAGACAATGGCTTCCGGCTCAGTGACACACGCACCATCAACACTCTCAATCAAAGGCACCACACGGCTCGCTCTCTCCCTCTTATCCAACCACGCAATCAATTTGCCAGCCTTATCACCCACATCATACAATCGCCCCTGCTGCTCTCTACTGAGGCCCCTGGCCGCCTCCGTGACGAGGGCCCGATAGGCCGCCTGCTTTAGGTGTAGAACATGCAACTTGTCGTCTGTTACCCCGCTTCCCAGGTCACCCTCCAGGTCTGCAATCTCGGCCTCTACCCGGGTCACCTCCTCCCGCTCGCGCCGCCGGGCATGGGAGATAAAGGAGAGGGCCTCCCCTCTAAGGACTACCTTGAAAGCCTCCCACAGGGAGATGGCCGAAGAGACCGACCCCACATTCTCATCGAAATATCGCTGTAGGGATTTGATCAAATCAGCACGAATGGTGGGGTCGCGCAAATACCATGCATTGATTGGGGCCACCCTGCCATCCCCCCTCGGGAAGACATCGAGATGCAACAACAATGGGGAGTGGTCTGAGATACCCCGCGCTAGATGGCGCACCTCCCCCACCCTCCCTGCGTGGGCCGCCGGGACAAGGATGTAATCAAGCCGCGAGAGGCTACCATGGGCACCCGAGTGGAAGGTGTACTGTCGCAATGCAGGATGCTTTAATCGCCAGCAATCCACCAGGCCCAGCGTGTCCAGAAGGCCGGGCAGCCACGCCTGTGCCCGGGGGAGGTCTCTAGGGGGATGGCGATCCATAGACCCAGAGGCTACCGCATTAAAATCCCCTCCAACCACCAGCAGGCCACTCGGAAGGTCCAGAAGGAGGCGCCCCAGGTCCGCAAATGTGGTGGCTTGTAACCCAGGCGGGACGTACACTGATATAAAGATAAACACTCTACCCTCCATTCTTCCCACCAGAACAGTGAAACGTCCCCTCTCATCATGGCGCACCTCATCAATCTCCAACGGGAGCGAGTTCTTGATCATAATACCCACCCCCCGCGAGCCCGAGGTGAAGCCAGAATGGGCCGCCAAACGATATCCCCGCCGGTTCATTGCATGAAAGGAGTTACCTATAAGGTGCGTCTCCTGCAGGAAGACAACATCTGGTGAAATACGTTTTAAGTACTGCAGGACCACACCACGCTTAATCCTATCCCCCAGGCCGTTAACATTCCATGACAACACAGCCAAATCCCTACCCCCCATCATACGAATATTTTAGTTTATTATATTAATTTGTTGACTGGGCTAGGTTTTTTTGGGACTTGTGTTAGTTAATTGCTTTAGTTTGTTACATTAGGTTGCTTTGCAGGTACGGAGAACATGGCTGAAGCAAATACGCTGCAACCCCACAATTTTTGTCAGAGTCGGGGAAAAGGTAGAAACACTAATTTGATTAATACTTGGTGACAGCTAGGAAGTAGGTGATACTTTTACATAATTTGGGAATTGAAGGGAGCAATATTTATGAGAGGATAGAGGAAATTGGCACTGGCAATGAGGTAGGTGAACCAAAAGATCTGTTCGAAATATCCCTCACCATGTTGGAACAACATTTTGGCCCACGTATTAATGAGGTGATGGACTGACATACATTTTTAATGAGAGTTTAAACCAGGGAGGATGAGTTGCCAACTATGTGGCTGCCCTAAGAAACCTGGTGTGAACCTGTGATTTTGGTGATTTGGCTAGGTCCCTCATCAGGGATTAGCTAATGCCTTGCATGATTGACCCTAGGGTCCAAGAAAAGTTATTGGCAAATAATCCTTCACTTAAAGTGGCTATTGAAATTGTGGAAGGTATGGAGCATGCATCTGGGTGGGTCAAGGAAGTGTGAGGAAACGCTCCTCGTTCAGTAGACTGTGTGTCTGCACTTTCTGAGAAAGTAAAGACTGGCATGCTGTCGAGTAACAAGGTGCAAAATGGCAGTCAGAGGAGTATCCCTCAGAATCCAGGGGGAAATTAAGATGTAATAGAACCTTGCGTTAGAAGGGACTCCAAATTTAGGTGCTTCAAATGTGGCAGCCCCTATTATGTCTCGAACACTTTGCAATGTATAGCCCGGAATGTAGTATGTTGTACAGGCGCGCAACAACTATTGGGCTCACCGGGCTTCAGCTCCCTCCGTCGTGTGTGTCAGTCTGGGCTGAGACAGCTTCGCGGGCTGGCTTCTGTCTAATTGCAGCTGCACCAGAGTACTTCACAGGTCTTTATAAGACCATCTACTTGTTAATGAGGCTTTTGTTTTGTTTACACCCCTTCTTAGAGCCACTCTGCCTATGGCTGGAAGAATTAGCCCCCCCAAATCTTTTTCAGCCCCCCCCCCCCAGAAATTTGGCTCTAGTTGCCTGCCTGATGTTGTAGTTATAGGAAGAAGGGGCATTTTCCTCAAGTTTTCAAAAGTGTGAAGGAGCATGAAATGTTGGAGATACATAGGGAAGGTCAGAGTGCGATTTTGAATATAGGATCTTTGGCCACTGAAGTGAAGCATGGGGAGGATATGGTTGATGGTGGTCCCATAACTATGCTTGAGTGTGAGGTTGAAATATGTGGTAAGAGTCTCGCCGTTTTGGCAGATTCAGGGTTACCTTTCACATTGGTGGGGGACAAGAATTGAAAAAATGAATACGGCTCAAGTAGCATTTCGTTGTAACCCCCAGATATTAATCCTGAAGGGTATGAAGGCATGAAGATAGATATTGTGGGTTACACTGTGATGTTGATTCATTTTCAAGGAAGACAGATGGTAGGTAAAATCTACGTGGCTAATTTTTGGGGATGGTGGCATCAGCAAGATTTGGGTATAGTGTAGAACCCCAATTCTCCTAATCAAGTTATGATGGTGACCACTCATGGAGAAGACATTAGCTGGGTGAATATATTTCCAGAAGTTTTTAATGATCGATTGGGGCTGCTCAAAGGCTTTGAGCACAAAATCACATTAAAAAAGGGCATTAAACCAGTAGTGCACAAAATGAGGTAGGTGTCCAATCTAATGATTAAGCCTTTAAAGGTAGAATTGGATAGGCTGTTGCAAAGGGAAATTATTGAGATGATAGAGTCCTCAGAATGGTTTGCCCCAGTGGTTCTTGCTCCTAAGGACAATAGGGCTAAGATCCCCATGTGCATTAATCTTAGAGATCTCAACCAATGTATCTGGGTGGATCACCAACCCTTGCCAAACATCACGGAGGCTCTTACCACACTCAGGGGTGCCACAGTGGTCAGTGTGATGGATTTATCTGCTGTCTATCAGCAGGTGCTGTTGCATCAGGATTCCAGGGCTTTCACCTCCTTCGTCATGCCGTGGCAACCATACAGGTAATAGAGGCTGTCGTTTGGACTGGCTTCTGCAGCAGCATGCTTCCAATGGCTGATGAAGGTGGTACTAGAGGGAGAGGGTAATGTATTTTCAGGATGATATCCTGGTGCATGGATGGGATAGGCAACAGCATGATGAGGTTTTGAGGCAGGTGTTGACCAGATTGAAGAAAAAAGGTTGACTTTAAAAAAGGAACAGTGCAGGTTTGTAGTAGGGTCAGTCGAGTGCCTAGGGCACACCATATCGGGAGAAGGAACCAGTCCCAAAATTGAGTTGGCCAGCTCCATTATTGATGCACTGTCTCCAGCCAATAAAGACCAAATCAAAATGTTTGGGGGCATTGCGGAGTATTAATCCATATTTTTAAAGAGCTTTGCCAGTGTGACGCAGCCCATTCAGCTGCAACTTAAGTAGAATGTTCCATTTGAGTGGACAGAGGATGCTGAGGAGACTTTCAGATTGGTGAAGGGAAAGATTGCTAAATTGCCAACCTTAGGTCATTTTGATTTCACAGAAAAAAAATTTCTAACAATTGATGCTAGTTTAAAGGGTCTGGGTGCAGTGTTGTCGCAAGTGAAGGATAGCACGGAGAAGGTGGTGGCTTTTGCTTTGTGTCCGCCTAAACGTGTTGAGGAGACATACTCAGTGATTGAGCATGAGGCATTAGCTTTCACCTGGGGAATGATCTATCCTGAGGATGAGGATGAATGGCAAGCCACACAGAAAAAACACCATTCTTAGTGTTTTTTCTGTGTGGCTTGTTTTGTAAGAGATGTTGTCCAAAGAAAACGGATGAGCGATTTGTTTATCCAAGTTCTTGTATTTATTGCAGAAGAAGTTAGTTCAGTACAAGCGCCCCATCGGTCTGTACCTTCTTGCATACAATCTGCTTCCAACCGCCCCTACACTCGAATCCCGCATTCCTCACCCCGTCACGGAATCCCCTCGAGCTCACAACACGTAACCGAACACATTCATGCAATGGCTTGCAAGCCAAGATGTAACACATCTCCTTCCTTCAAAACAACACTAAATGCAAAACTATTTACAATATTAAACAAAAACTAACTAAGACACAAATGGAAAAAAACTCATAAAAAAAATATAAAGCTAAAATAATGTTGATGACCTAAATTGCAATGACCAACTGCTCAGACTAGAAACTTATTGCTTTCAATACAAAACATGACATCAACATAGTTAAAAACACATATAATCTTTTTGCCACACTGGTTTATGAATGATTCGTCCTGATAATCTCCTATGACCGGCTTGATGTGCAACAGATGATTCATCCCCAACCTTATCATTCATGGGAACCAAATTGGGAATACCCAGCTTTGGAGAACGGACACTGTCCTCCACATTAGTCCATACTCTAGATTCAAGCTCATTACATAACGTCACCTTCCTGAGATTCCACCATCTTCCATCACTTAACCTAACACAATTTCCTCTAGTTTCCAAAACCTCCTTGGGTTTAGACCATCTGGACATTCCCGTTCGGGGCAGTCCCTCAAGTGAAGTTCTCACCCAATCTCCTACTCTGATTGATCGCATTTGCCCTTTAATTTTACTATTATGTCTCAAAACATATTTTTATTGATAATCTTCAACTATTTGCCTTATAGTTTCTTTAGGAACTTCCCTTACACTTTCCCTATGCATCCAAGCAGGAGTGATTTTACTGCATGCTAATCTTCCTTTAAGAAGGCTGAAAGGAGTCTCCCTAGTAGCTGAATGAGGAGTGTTGCGGTAGTTCCACAACATTCTCTTAACAGATACCCTGCAATCCTCTCCCCCTGTTTCAGCCAACTGTATACACTCCTTCAATACCCGGTTGAATCTCTCTACCATCTCGTTACTCCTAGGGTTGTACACTGCAGTAGTAATATGTTTAATTCCATGAACTTTCAAATATTCCTGAAATTCATTGGCTAAAAATTGTGGACCATTGTCTGTGGTAATGCTTTCCGGATAACCTTCTCTGTGAAAAATTTCCTCACCAAAACCTATGACATTAGATGCTTTGATTTCCCTAACAAAAGCAACTTCAGGCCATTTGCTATAATAATCCATCAACACCAGAGCAAATTTACCCGATATATAGCCCGTACTGAACGGACCACAAATGTCCATTGCTAGCTTTTGCCACGGTTTATCCGGAAATACAGTAGGTGCAATAGTGGTGTCCTGTGATATGTGAGATTTGTCACTACACATGCAAGCTACACAGTTCCTTACAAATCTGTCTATGTCCTTATCAATTCCAGGCCACCAAAAATCACATCTTGCCCTCTTTTTCATGCTGGACATACCAGGGTGTCCTTCATGTAAAAGTTCCAACAATCTATGGCGTAAACTCTCAGGCACCACCAATTTATCAGTTCTTCTTACTATGCCCGTTGACAATTCAACAAATAATTCCGACCAAACCATTTTGTAATCAGGTAACTCCATATTGTCCAAACTCTGATGGTTATAACTTTTACCCAAACATGACACAATTCATTGTAAAGCCGGGTCTGTTAAGGTTGCCTGTTGCCATTCCTCTAAACTAATTGCACCATTGCACACTTCCTCAACCGAAGCTGTCAAATAATCATCATCCAGGTCCATAAAAGGAAGATCCTCCTCGGAAACTACTGGAAGAGGTAACCGTGATAAGCAGTCCGCATTAACATTTTTAAGGCCAGGTACATATACTACTTGAAAATCATATTCTTGAAGTTTGTACAACCACTTCGCAATTCTGGGGGTGGCCTTCCCTGCTCCTTTGGTCGTGCATATATCTATTAAGGGTTTGTGATCAGTCCTTAATTCAAATTGAGTACCCCAAACATATGCTCTGAAATGGTTTATGCCCCAAAAACACGCAAGGGCTTCTTTTTCAATTACGGAGTAAGTTGCTTCCGCACCTTTTAAAGTGCAGGAAGCAAATGCAACTACCCACTCATTAGTACCATCTTTCTGCATCAAAACAGCACCCAACCCATAAGAACTGGCATCTACCACAATGATGGATTTGTTGTGGGGATCATATGGTTTAAGAGCTACTGCTTGACTGATGTCTTTTTTAAGGTTGTCAAATGCCAGTTGACAATCTGAACCCCATTCAAAGTTTACACCTTTCTTCATTAGAAGCCTCAAACAATGCACTTTGGATGCGAAATTATTTACAAATTTAGAATAATACTCCACTAAACCCAAAAATGAGCGAAGTTGTTCTTTATCAACAGGAGACGGAGCATTATTAATGGCATCTAAGAGATTCTTCTTGGGTTTGACACCATCAGCTGACAAAGTGTGACCTAAATAGTCGATCTGAGTCATGGCAAATTTACATTTATCAGCTGAAAGTGTCAAACCAGCTTGTTGAAGTTTACATAAGACATCATCCAAAATTGCATCATGAGTTGACATATCTTTTCCCCATACAAGCACATCATCTTGAAAAACTAGCATGTTGTTTATACCTTTGAGAATACTACACATGATTCTTTGAAAAACTGCAGCTGCAGAAGCCAAACCAAAAGGCATTCTAAGAAATTGAAATGCTCCCTCGGGAGTGATAAAAGATGTGAGATGACGCGAGGTAGGGTGTAATTTTATCTGGTGATATGCATTAGACAAATCGATTGTCGAAAAATATTTGGCATTCCTAACACAAGCTATCATTTCATTGATACGTGGGAGAGGATGACGATCTATCCATATGTTCTTATTTAAATCCCTTAAGTCAACACACATACGCAAATTCCCATTGGGTTTGCGTGCCAAAACCACTGGACTAAGCCATTCAGATGATTCAATAGGCTCTATTATCTTCTCTTTCCATAATCTATCCAGTTTTAACTTTAATTGTGGTCTTAATATCAAAGGAACATTGCGAACCTTGTGGACAACAGGCCTAGCATCCGATTTTAGTATGATGCGATGCTCAAACTTATTTAAACAGCCTAGCTTGGCTTTAAACAACTCAGGATATTTTACTCCCCAACTTGACATGTGAGGATCACCTGTAAGTAATACCTGGTTAGGGTGATTGGGATCAAGAATTATTCCCAATCCCTTTTGTTCTTTCCACCCCAACAAGGCTCTACCTTTGTCAGCCACATAAATTTTAGCTTGCGTGTTCCTACCCTTGTAAAATAAGTTGCCAACAAAATATCCTAAGACAGGGAGTCTGTTACCCCCATATCCGACAGGTTCCACATCAGGTGGTAGTAGATCGTTCTTGCCCACAGATAACCACATATGTTTGTCTATGATGGTGAACGGTGAACATGAATCTGCCCACATAGAAATCTCCACTTGATTGATTGATAACATACATTTGGGTGGTTGATACATGTCTGACAATTCATTTATCTCCAAATCCCAAATAACCATAACCTCAATATCACTGTCCTTGTCACTTAAAGGTGAATCATTAGTGTAATTAACTGTATTTACGGACTGTTTCCAAAATTCACGATCACCCGTTTTACACATCTTGGAAAAATGACCCGTTTTACTGCATTTAAAACAAGTGACATTGATGGCTGGACATCTTGGATTGCTGGCGGTGTGCATGTTGCTTCCGCATCTGAAACAAAAACGTTTAAAACCAGCCAATTGTAATTTTCCCTTGTTAGGATGAGTGCGAGATTCATTCTGTCTTTCTACGTCTGACTTCGTTTTTGGTTTGAATTTATACGTATTGCTATGATCTTTAGGTATACTAACTGTGGTCTTGGTTGCACGGTTGTCTAAGAGATTTACTTCATTCTTTGGATTTTCCCCTTTTAATTCTTTTACATACCGTGAGGTATTTTCAATTCTTCTCGCTACACTGATTGTTTTCTGTAGGTTAGGATCTTTTAAGTCTAGTAATCTCTCTTGAATTTTTGTATTGTTTGTTCTGTTTATAAATTGATCCCTAATAATTTCTTCATGTAAATCTTTGAATTTACAAGTTGCTGCTAATGTCCTTAAAACAGCGACATACTGTTCTACTGTTTCCCCAGGTAACTGAGCCCTTGAAAAAAATGTGTATCTTTCGACCACAATACTAGTTTTCTTCCCATAGTTTTCCTCTAATGCATTTAATGCCTCAATGTACTCATCAACGTCAAAGGATTGTACTTTAGAACTGTCGAATACAGTTTTTTCATCAGTGGAGTTTCCACCATCATCTCCCAATACCACATTATTTATTGATACTTTAACATTAGTGGCGGGTTTAGGTAAGGTTTTTAAAACTTTTCTACCTTCCACTCCTAAATTATGTTTTAAAAGAGCTAACTTCCGTGAAGCTAAAAATGTTTCACCACCTATCGCTTCCAGATAGGTTTCGAATGATTCCTGCCAGTCTTCCCAAACCATGGAAGGCAACCCTGGATTTTGTAAGAATTTGGGTGGGGCTAATATTGCATTTGTTTCCATGGTGACCGATAGTATGTGTTAAATATATTAACAACAATGCAACATGTTCACAAATAACATTGATACTACCTAACGTTCTTGCTACATTCAAGACAATTAACCTTTCAATCTTAACGTGTGAAAATGAAAATTAAAAACATGTTAAAATGAGTCAATATGGGTAATCCAAACAAAACAAATTAAAATAAAGAAAGTAGTCTCCGTCGTCAGTGCTGTTTACTTCCAGAAGTGTCTCTGTTAACTGTTGCTTGTTGAATAAAGATTGTTAATTTACCCCAAAAAAATAAATATAACTCAAGTTGTCACCGTTGTCTTTTCCTTATTAAACCAGCTTCTTTTAACTTCTTATACTTTAAATTAACAACTTATGAATTTTGTGGACTTTTAACGTTTCAGAAAGGTAGGTTCTCACGTTACATGCTGGCTAAACTGAACATGTGGAAATCCTTCGTGAATAAACACCGTTGCTAGGGAACAAAAATGCCATAACGTAATGACGATGCACGTTTCCTTCCGACTTCCTGTTGCACCACGGAAACACGGCTCGTCCGCTTTAAGGACAAGAAAGAACGTCGCGTGATGGTAGCAGTCGTAACACTATGATTATTCGAAAATATTCAGTGTCACAAAGATAAAACGGTAAGATAAATCTTGTATCTTTTTATCTTTTGAACTGAATAGGAGAAGTTTGCGAATCACGTGCAATGCATCCAATTAGTTTTGAAACGCAAATTTTAGTTTCTTTAAAAACGTGTAAACCCAAAGTATTATCCAATATATCCGATGGGGCCACCGAATGTTTACCCTTAATTATGGTGCAGTGCGTCAAATGAGGCTCGATGTGTGCCCCCGACTTTAAGTAGATCAAGCGTCCACATACCATCAAGAAGATGAACAGAAAAAAAATCTGCACGCTGAGTTCAAATCGTCGCCACTTTTGTAAGAGATGTTGTCCAAAGAAAACGGATGAGCGATTCGTTTATCCAAGTTCTTGTATTTATTGCAGAAGAAGTTAGTTCAGTACAAGCGCCCCATCGGTCTGTACCTTCTTGCATACAATCTGCTTCCAACCGCCCCTACACTCGAATCTCGCATTCCTCACCCCGTCACGGAATCCCCTCGAGCTCACAACACGTAACCGAACACATTCATGCAATGGCTTGCAAGCCAAGATGTAACAGCTTGCCATTCATCCTCATCCTCAGGATAGATCATAGACCTCTTGTACAATTGTTGGCATGTAGGAATGTGGATAATGTTCCTCCACTCATTAAGAGGTGGATAGAAGAGTTGATGGAGTTCAATTTCCAGGTGCAGTATTTACTAGGTGTCAAGAATGCTCCAGCAGATTTCTTGTTGAGGTCGTCTGCTGCCAGCTCTGACAGAGGGGGAAGTTGTGACAGACCCCGTGATTTGGGTAAAGGAAGCGATGATTGGCAAAGATGATTGGGACAGTGAAGCCACCAAAGATAAGGTGAGAGAGGTGGTAAAGGATATTGCGGTCTCAGGATGGGTGAATTTCAAGGATCTTGTGGTGGAAGCCTTGGGAGTTTTGGAATGTTCAGGAGGACCTTTGTATTGAAGAGGGTAATTTTTTTAGTGGCAGTTGGATGGTCCCCCTGGTTGGTTTGTGTGACAAGATTGTTCAGCTTGTAGCTATGTAGGAACCTGACCAAGGCAAGAGTCTGAGAACAATAATGGTAGCCGGGTTTGTATAGTCAGGTGGATGGAGTAGTGAGAGATTGTGTTCAGTGTGCAGCGAGTAACAAGTTTAGAGTGGCCAGGGTGGCTCCATTATCACCTGTGGCAGTACCAAAAGAACCCTGGGTCAAGTTAGGGCTTGATATTGTTGGGCATTTTGACTGTTGTCGCCGGGAGAAAGATTTGCCTTGATGTTGGTTGATTACACTTCGAAGTAGGGTGCAGCATGTTGCGTGAGTACTGTGATGACCAGAACTGTTGTGGAGTTTTTAAGAGATGATTTTGCCTCAGAGGGGATTGCCAAACAGAATGTCATGGTCCATGGTGTTCAATTTGTTACGGCAGAGATGAAGGAATTTTTGGAGGAACTGGGTATCACTCATTTACGCACAACACTCTACTCTTCACAGGCCAATGGCCTGGCTGAATCCATGAACAGGATAATTAAAGCATCTGTCCAGTTAGCTGTAGAAAAAAGGATTCAGCTTCAAGCGTGATCATGGAAAAATTGTGGGCGTACCGCAATGCACCCATCGTGGTGACCAAACTTTCACATTTCCAATGCTTAAGGGGTGGACTTATGAGATTCAAATTCAACCCTGTTTGGTTGAAATATGAGGAGAAAATGAAGGTGGTAGACGCAAATGTGGTGGAGAGATATTAAGTGAAGTACAAACAGCTCTATGATGACAAACATAATGTGTGTGCGAGAGAGTGGCATGTGAATGATTAAATTTTTGTGAAGAAGCCACGATAGACCCCCAAAGGGGATCTCAATATTGGAGTCCTAAGCGCATTTTTCAGGTGAAGAGGAATGTTGTTGTTTTGTCTTATGGTGGTGTTTGGAGTATGTCCAGGCTGGCAAGTTGTGGTGAAAGAGTCAAACATAGTGACTATTGCATCTCAGATGATAAGGGGGCTGAGGGGACAGTTGAAGGAGGTCATCACAGTCTCGGCCCAGAGAGCATACCTTCCTACTTGTTGGACTATGAGTTGAATGACAAGTAGCTGGTGGGGCTATGGGTGTTCCCGGTTTTCACTTACATTTCTTGCAGTGTGATTTTACTATGTAAGTCATATATGAACTTATGTCTTATATGAACTTAGTAAGTGTTAAGAGACTTGTGTTTATTTGATGAAAAGTAAATGTAATTGTTTGGGAGCCTGTTCCTTTATAGTTCTTATTGTTATAGAGGGGGAGATGATTGATAAGATGCAAGGATGGACAGCAGAGTTAATCCAAGTCTTTATTCCACCACCAGAGAGACACAGTCTTTTGTTTCCTTCTGGTCAACAGCTGTCTCAACTCTCCCCCTAACATTATCTTTCCATTGCCTAGGAGCCCCTCGAGCATCACTGGTAGAACACCATACCAGCAACATTCCAAGCCAAACCACAACACTCCATCACTGACATACTCTTCTGATGGAGTTTGGGCCATCTGAGATGTGGCCATTTGACCGCCTGTCCGATTTAGAGTGGGTGGTCAAATGGTCAGTTTTCCCTGTCTGTCACCACCAGGTAAAACCTAGTTTTTTTTGTTTTAAAAAACAAAATTCCACTTTGGGTGATCGTGGGACCTGCCAAAGTAAGAGGTGTATGTTGGGGCAGCATGCATTTCAGATTTTAGAGTGGGACTGTACTCACAAATACAGTATGTAGGATTTATGTATAAACATCCTGTATTACGGTTCATATATTGTTTTTCAATCCAAAAGTATACAGTTCATGCAAAAAAAGTTGATCCTTAATTATCCCTTCCTTATCGACACATAGCCGCTATTCAGCCACTGTGTTTCATTCTCTTTTTAGGCCTATATGGTCTTCATTTCATAACACATCAATACTCCATGTACTTCAAACAAGCATTAAGCTCACCTTGCTTTAGAAGGGTCGACAACTCTTTACATCCAAGTTTTCAAGTTCATGTATGTTTTGGGTCATATTTACAAAGGCCCTGATTACAAGTTGCATGGTACTGGTAGTATGCAAACTCCTCATGAGGAATTTATTTTACTTTGCTGTGCCATGCTATTACAAGACAAACCCCATGGAATGGTGAATAGACATGTGGAACTAGATTTACTAGTTGTAAAACCCCACAAAATTCTCAGTTCTGTGAAATGTAATGCAAAAAAATACTGCCACAATCATTACAATTGAGACCCGCCCTGACCCCTGACCCAAGACAAAGTAACTCCCATCCTAGTCACCAAAAATACCAACCCCCAAAATTCTTCAGAAGAACCTCGTTTTCCCCCGGAAGTAAAAGGGACTGGTGCATGGATGTACTTCCTACTTTCTCTGACGCTGCAAGACAGTCGCACCTGTACAAAATTGTAGGTTTGTTTTTATGGTAACAAATTTATCTCATACCTGTTTGTGGATCTGCTACAGCAACTCACTGAAGATGTAAAAATGGCTACAGTGGTTGTAGCTAAGCCAGCACTCAAAACCCGGTATATCAGGATTTGTCCTCCACAGTTTTTGAGCATGTTGCAGGGGGCTGGCAGGGAGTCACTCCTGTAAATAACAGCCTCCACTGAGTGCTGAGGCATTAGTAGCGAGAAATCTGCCCTGTAGGGTTTGTTTGCTGCTCTGTAAGTCTTTTTCAGAAATCTACATGTTATCATGAGATCTTACAGGTGGGATTTTGCTTTTATTTAAACTGAGTCTCGGAAGCCTGACATGTCATTTTTAGGTCTCGCAGACCTAGCGTTGGAGTGCGCATGCGCTTCTCGCTCTGCGAGGCTTATTGTGATCGAGATGATTTCTGAAGGGGACTTAAAGCAACGCCCATCATTTTCATTGGCTGGCGTCATACTTTATGGTAAACGCTGGCCTCCGATTGAAAGTGAGGCTTATTTGTTACCGCCCTGTCTCCTTCTGTGAAGGCCCATCCAGACTCAATTGTGTACTCGCGGAGATTACATGGTGGGCTTTATCTGGTGGGTGAGCACTATTTTCTTTCACTCGTCTTTGTGAAAGGCAGCCGTGTGTTTATTTTTGCATCGCGCTTTCACTTAAAGTGAAAGCACAATGCAAATATAAACAAGCGGCTGCCTTTCCGCAATGGCGAGCACTTGTTAAATTTTACAAGCGGGCCGATTCTTGGTAGGCTGATTAAAGCTATCACTGCTGGCGTACAAATGAGTCGCCGGGTTTTATGAGTAGCTGGAAGCATGAATCTCTTCTGTAAACAACTTCTGCATATGGGGTCACGTCAGTGAAGTTTGCTACAGATACATGTGCGGTGCATGTTGGGACATGAAGCGCGTGCCATATAAATGTCTCTGTGTTGGTTTCTCTCACCCCTCCCCCTGCATCGTAATAATTACAGAGCTAGGATATTCTCTCAACTCTCTCTTTCCCTCCGTTTATTCAACATTTCTCTGTTAATTTATCATTCGAGCTCTGTCTTCCTCTACTGTGTCTCTCTTCTTCGCTTCTCCCCGTTTTTAATTATCTTTTCCGTTTTCATTTTTCACTTTAGATCTCTCTCTTTCCTAGTCCTCATTAGTCACTGTCATTGTGTTTCCCTGTGCCTTTTTTCAAATGTTTAATTTCTCTCTTCTCCCATGTCTCCGCCTATTTTATTATCTCTCTCAATTTCTGCCTCATTCTCTCGCTCCCCATTTTCCTGTTTCTCCACTCTCAGACAATCACTTTCTCTCACTATTTTGCTCTTTCTTTCACTTACTATTTCTCTACCTTCCCTCTTCTCTGTATCCGTTGTTTTTGTATTACCCTTTCCTTTGTCACACCTTTCTTTCCAGCTCTTTCTCTTCCTATGTTCTCTCCCGTCCTACCTAACCTCTTCCCTTTTTGTCTATATCTCTCTCATGTTTTCTCTTGTCCCTTCTTTCTGCTCATCCTTTCCTCCTCTTTGGCCTCCCCGTTGCTCTCTTCTCCTACTTCTCCCTACTCCATTTTTTGACCTGTCCCTATCGCTCATCTGCCCGTTCTTTCTTTTTCTCTCCCAGCCTCGCTCTCCTCTCTCATTCTAATTCAGCCACTCTTCTCACAGTTTCCTATGGCTCCTCTTTCTTTATCTCCCTCGCTCACTCTCATAAGTGTTTCATGCACAGTCACACTCTTCCATGATTTTCTGAAACGTGAGATTCTAGGTCAAGGCGGGTATCTTCCCCCTCGAGCGCCTTCTCATACTTGCGAGTTTCTTGGCACACTCTCATTTTCTCTTGGTGGTGTATGTTCTAGATTTTCCAGGGTCTGCCGGTGCCAGATTATTTTCTCCCTCTCATCAGAAGCCGATCAAACCTGGTTCCCTTTCTCTAGGAGTCCTGACGGCTTTGGTCTGTTTTCCTCTTTAGTGGAGTCACTTTGCAGAGGAATCAAAAACATCTCAGCGCTTAATCCCGATGAAATGGAGTGGGGGCTCCCCCACCCATATGAAAGCGAGGAATCCGAAGAACTCCGGTGTATAGTTTTACTAGAAAGTAATGCCCAGCTAACAGGACCTGGTCCCGGCTCCGTCCTCGTCTACTTCCCCCTGGTCCCCCAGCAGGAAGCCGGCCAGCCCTTTGCAGCCGGGCTACCAGAGATGGGCACTCTCAAGGCCTGCATGATTAATGGACTCTGGGGGTCCAAGGCCACCCTGCAGGCTGACTTTGCTCACGTCCAGCAGTGTCTGTACGAAAACATTATTGTAGGGCAGCGGGGCATGCCTGGCGTGGCGCTGAGCGAGCAGCCAACGCTACACTCGCAGGTAGGGCTGAGGGGGGGAGGTGGGGGGCGGCCGTGGCAGGACCTCCATACCCTACCCAACCCAAGAAGAAATTTGTTCATGGCTGAAATAACTGGACTCGCTCTCGGCCACCCTGATGCAAGCTGGGGGCTACCCAGGAGGAAGTACGCCCATGAATTGGTCAAGCTCCCCTTGCTGGAGGTAAGATGGACCCCACCCAAGAGACAGTACCTCCATTGCTGGACTAATTGGACAAGCTCCGGGCATGCTGGACGCAAGATGTGCCCTACCCAAGAGACAGGATGCCCATACTGGCCTAATTGGACAAGCTCTCCCTGCTGGACAAAAGCTGTGTCCTACCCAAGAGGCAGAATGTCAATGACTGGACTATAATTGGACAAGCTACGGGATGCTGGACGTAAGCTGGGCCATACCCAAGAGGCAGAATGCCCATAGAAATGATGACCTCACTTCCTTAGTTTTTAGGTCTTCTCTAGAGACAGCTTTTAGTTGTCTATTTCGGTTAGAGCGTCGACCTCTAAGGGGGGAACCGGGTTCGAGTCCCGGCAACAATGCTCAACATCCTGTGATTCTGGACAAATCACTTAATCTCCCCGTGCCTACCAAAAATCAAAACAAAAAAAATAAATGTGTCCATCTATAAAGAAACTGGTGCTGACGTAAAGCGCTCCGATACCAATGTCTCGGGTCTAGTTCGCACTATATAAAACTGTTAAAAATTAAATTAAAAAAGACTGTGGACAATTCCACTACTTACAGTGGTCTTTGGGTCAGCCCATTGCTTACAATAGGTTACAATTTTTTTCACTCTCATTTGCTTCTTTAAATTCAATGATTTTCCTTCCTTTTCTTTTGTTTGTCTGTCCCCTGAAGCATAGCTTCTTTACTATCCTTTCAATCGAATGACTTGTAACCTGGCACTGCTCACAGGTAACTACTTTTTTTCTTTTTCGTTCAGCACTCCCTGGGAGTGTGTGTTTTATTGCTATCTCCCTTGTCTCCTGCTTCCACACTCAAATCATGGTCCCCTATGCTGTGTTGATGCCCTGACCCAAACTGGTCCATTACTTCACCCACCCCGCCCAATCTAGTTTGTTTTTATATATATTTTTTTTAATTTAACACCATTCAACCAGCTTCTCTGTTGTAAACTTGGCTTCTGCGGCTGCTCATTCGCATTTAATTAAACCTGCACTGCCCGCCACAAATTACAACAAGGATTTGCAATGCAATAGGTCTTGCATTTGCGAGAGTTTAAACTATTGGCATTGTAAATGACAATGCCTTTTATTTATGTTTTAAAAACCAAAACGTAAATAAAAGGCATTGCCATTTATAAAGCCAATAGCTCAAACTCTCACAACTGCGAGACCTACTGCATTGCAAATGCTAGTTTATCTTGCTTCATCTGAGCAGAATGTTTATCATTGAAAAGAGAATTTACGTCTTCTAGCGCAAATACAGTGTTTCTACAAAGGCTTCCTCTTTTAATACAGAAATAGTGGAGGGGCAGTTTATTCTTCTTTGGAATTACCAAATATATGTACTTTACAGGCTATGACTGATGCAGCTGTAGCTTCTGCCCTTCAATCAAATTTAGCCAAACTATCTAGAACTTAGATGTATGTCCACTTTGATGATCAAGACGAAGAGCAGGATGTAAGGGGCCATTGTATTCAGTTTCATAGTTGGAAGAGGGTCTGCAGCATATAAGGGAGAGTACCCATTCTTTCCGACCTGTGAACCAGAGGGAGGTGATGATTGCTTTCAGCAATTCCAGCAAAAAATACGAAGCAGCTGCTGTTGCGTTTGCCCATCAGAAAACATTTATCGGGAGAATGGAACGAAGATGAAAAGTCCAACTTTCCAAGGTTCCTCTCAAAAAGATACACAACACAAGGTTCTATGGAAGAATTGCCACAAATTGTCAATGTTGATTCTCTTATAGCAAACCTCTCTTCATGGTTCCATGATATCTTAAGATTCCTTCACAGACGACCTTTTTGCTAAATAAGGGGAGGTAGCACTAAACAGATCCAATGTGGCATACAATTTTGCAATTTGCTCAAATATGTATGAAACATATGAGGTCTAAACTCTTCTCAGAGGTTTTCAATTTCTAGAAGATATCTTGCCGGAAGGTGCTGATTGTACTCCAATTCTGTCACAAAGGGTGCAACATGTCAGATTTCTGGCTGGCATATTTTTCAACTCTCTGAGTGCTGCTCCAGCTGCTTTGGGGTCTACCATAGCAGCCAGAAAACATCTTTGGATGCAAGCATGGAAAGTTGACAATTCCCAAAATAATATTCTGATGAACATCCCACTTTCTGGAATTAAACTTGTCAGACCACAGCTTGAGCACATGATTAAAAAATGTACTGAAGCACAAAAGGTAATGGCTCTCATAAGCCCTTCTTTCAAAGGTAGAGGTTTTGGATTTCTTGTTTTTTTGGTCCCATTGGGGAACTCCAAAGGACCAAGTCAGCCCTTTTGATTGAAGGGTAGGTGTTGGCGGGCACTATCTCAGACACATCTATGCCCTCTAATTCCTCCTCATCTTCCACCTCCTCTTCTAAGTCCTGACTGTAAGACAGTGGAGTTCAGTACAAGGATTACTCAGAAGTTTGTTATTCATAATGGCAGGCTCTAATTTTAGACTCCTGGGTTCTAAAAACCATTCAACAGGATCACAGGATTTCCATAGAATATTTTGTCCAAACAGCTTCATTTGTGACCCAAATTCTTTGCTACCCTCTACAACGTGAAGCCTTGTGGAAGGGTATACAACCCTTAGTAAACAAAGGAGACATTATCAAGATTCCACCAGAAGACAGAAGAAAATATGCTGCTCAGTATTGTTTCTGGTGCAGAAACATTCAGGAGACTTTCAGCTACTAATAGACCTCAAGGAGGTATATTCATTTATCCATCATGTGTCATTTAAAATGGTCCCTCTTGAGTCCCTTATTTCACTTATCCTTCCTAGGGACTCCTTGGTATCACTAGCCATGCAAGATTTAAATTAACATGTTCCCCAGGATCCAGACTCCAAAATGTTTCAATATTGTGGATCAAAACTTTCAGTTTAAAGTCATCTCCTTTATGATCTCTTTAGCTCTGAGGGTGCCTACAGAGGTTCTTTCCCCCCTTACTGGCAATATTAAGAGTATTAGGGTGTTTCTTTACATTCATGACTGGCTAATTGCTGCATCTATTTTTTCCAATGCAACAGAAGATGTGCTGTTGGTATTCCAGTTTATCCACTCCTATGGCTGGATAATCAATCACAAGAAGGATCAGCTTTCTCCAATCCAGAATATTAAATTCCTCAGCATAATTTTCTGAATGGACCTGGTTCAACTTTCTGCCACAGGTACGGAAGGAGAAGTTGGCACAATGATTAACATTGCTACTACAGAAAGGGCAAGCCTCCGTCAGGGAATAGTGGGGGGTTCAAGAGGACATGGCCTTCACTCCTGCAATTGGGCAATGGTCCCAAATCCTTCTACAACACAGTTTCAACTTCTAATGGAGTTCTGTAAACTCACATTACAAGACTAAGAAGCTCCAGTCCCACTGAAGTCACCAATATGACAAAAGGACAGTGTTAAACCTATCATCCTTAGGGTGGTCTCCCCCAAACTTTTTACCTGCTTACCGCCTCTTTTTGCTGATTATTTTTGTTGTCCTTAGGACTCTGTGCACTTTATCATTGCTGACAAGTGCTAAAGTGCATGTGCTTCTCCCCTATACTTGGTAACATTGGTGTATACACAAGTGGCATATATAATTTACTTATAAGTCCCTTGTAAAGTAGTATACCATATACCCAGGGCCTGTAAATGTAATGCTACTAGTGTGCCTGTAGCACTAACTGCGCCACCCACACCAGTAGTTTTCAAACCTATCTCACATCTGCCACTGCAGGGCCTGTGTGTGCAATTTACTGCCACTTCGACTTGTCAGTTAAAACCCTTTGTCAAGCCTTAAAGTCCCCTGCTATTACACATAAGTCACTCCCAAGGTAGACCGTAGGAAGCCCATAGGGCATGGTGCTGTGTAAGTAATTGGTAGGACATGTACTGTTAGATTTTGCATGTCCTGGTAATGACAAACACCTGGATTCGTTTTTCATTACTGTGAGGCCTACTCCTCTCACAGGTTAACATTAGGAACTCCTTAATACCCTTTAAGTTGTAATTCCTGATTAGCAATCAGTAGCTTTGTCATGTTTTATATCTTTGGAATGATAATGATAAATCCTCTTTACTGGCGAAGTTGGATTTAAAATTACTAATTTAGAAATGCCATGTTTAGAAATTGGGCATTTCTCTGGTCTTACAGCTCTGTGTTCCTGCAGCCTGACTTTAATACACATCTGGGGTGGGTCACAGCTTCACTTTGTGCATTCCCTCTAGACAGCCACAAACATGGGAAGGTTAGGTGAGTCTTGGTGCCCATCTGCATTCTGATAGCTATTCCTGGACAGGAAGAGAGAGGAGCTGACGTTTGCACCTGACTAGGTAGGGTCCTGTCCGCACACAAAGGGCTGCTTACCCCCTACTGATAGTCTGGAGCCAGGGCTGGAAATAAAGGACCTCTGTGCACTTCAAAGATCCTTCTTTGAAGTCACCCCACTTCAAAGGCACAACTGGGTATATGTATTGGGTCTCTGACCCCTCCAAACTAGACTCTACTGGACCTGTAAAAAACTCTGCTATGAAGAAGGACTGTTGTGCTGCTACAAGGACTGCCGCTCTGCTGGACTGCTGCTCTGAAAGAATTGCTTTTCTGTTCTGCTGTGCTGCCCTGCTGCCTGCTACCATTTGATCTGCCTGCTGAGGAAAGGACTGGATCACCTCACTTGAACCCAGAGTGACTCTGAGGGCATGCTGGCTAGCTCCCCCGTTATGAAGTCTCAATGACATCAAAGACTTCCTTCAACCCCTGCAACATCACCTAGACTCTGTGAGTCCTTGCCCTACCAAGTGGTGCCAACCCAGTCCTGAGCTCTTGGAAGTGAGGTTTTCAGTGCTGCATCTCTCGACAATGATGCATCACTGCCGTTGTGCCGATCAGAACCTGCGCAGTTCACCCAGCAATGACGCATCACCAACTCGTTCTCTGCTCAATGACAAAGTCTCCTCGAACGCACTGCTCGATGACGAAGCATCCCCCATCTTCTGTGCTGCGTGACAACAAAGTTTTCCCTGAGTGCGTGGCTTGACGACGACGCATCATCTATGAATCCCTCACTTCGAAGACGATGCATCGCCTCCCTGCTCCTCACATCTCATGTTCGACATCAACGCAGCACCTCCAAAGATTACTGTTTTTAGCGGGCCAAGGCTGATACTTCTGTCCGATATGCACTCCATTGCAGGCGACTTGAACATTTGGATGTGCCCCGGTCCAGCAAAACCCGATGTCCCCAGTTAGTGCTTTATGACTCTAAGCACTATATTTTCATTTAATCTCTAAAATGTATAACTACAGTTCTACTTATTTGATTTTTGTGTTTTTGGTCTTGTTTTACTCATAAAAATATTCTCTATTTTTCTAACCCTGTGTGGAGTCTTTAGTAGAACTTTCATTGTGTTACTGTGTGCTGTGCTGCACAAATACTTTACACATTGTCTCTTTGGATAAGCCTGACTGCTCTGTACCAAGTTACTAGAGGGTAAGCATAGGTTATCTTTTAGTATGTATCTAACTCACCCTGATTAGGATTGTGGTCCCTACTAGGAGATGGTGCATACCTCTGCCTACTAGAGACACACTTTCTAACAGTACAGTACCTCCAGTAGTGATTCCTTCCGGAGGATTTGAACAAGGGCCTTCCTTTGATTCTTCCTCTCACTCTCATTTTTAGGTCTCGTGCCTAGAGTTGCAGTGCGAGGGTTTAGAAAGCTACCCACACGCTTGTGCGTGTGGTTTTGCTTTCCCCGCCTGGCATTGGCTTGCGTGTGTTTTTTTTAAAAAAATGGCACGCGATTGGGCAAAGGCGGGACAATGTCCCACCTTTGAAACGCCCATTCATGGCGGTGTCCAGCACGCGCAGCAGCGCGTGACCGCCTTGCTGTCACTGCTGCGCTCCCTCCCCCCGCTCCTCTGTGGTGCGCGCGCACCACTAGTTGTTGACAATAGCGATCGCGACGCGATAGCTTTCAGTGCCGCTTGTTTTCTTTACTTTTGGTATAATCGCGGCACCCGCGCTTTACTTTTGATGTTATAAGTAAAGCGTGGGTGCCGCGATTATACCAAAAGTAAAGAAATAGAAAAAAACATCTATTTCTTTACTTTTGCTATAATTGCGGCACCCGCGCCTTACTTTTAATGTTATAGGTAAAGCGCGGGTGCCGCGATTATACCAAAAGTAAAGAAATAGAAAAAAACATCTATTTCTTTACTTTTGGTATAATCGCGGCACCCGCACTTTACTTTTAACATTAAAAGTTAAGCGTCGGTGCTGCGGTGCTTGTTATATAGGCTAGCACGTAAAGGTAACTGGGCATTTGTTAATACATTCGTTACACACTAAAACGCGACGGACTAGGTGGATTGTGTTATAACAAATGCCACATACATTATTTTAATGATAGGCGGGCTTGCTGCGCTCATTACTATGACCAAGCATCCATTACTTGCATAAAGCAATACACCGTGAGCTTCCACACAAGAAGCGACCAATTGTCAGGTCCGTTCTATTTACACGACGCATAACAAGCCTTAGGTGAGAGTGAGAATAACCTGGTTTGCACTGAGTCGACTTAAATAAAATGGCGCCGAGTTTCGTGTTAACCACGATGTCCACCTCGGCGCCATTTTGGTTCAGTTGTACGTCTGCTGGGATGTAATTTTTAGCCCGTATCATGACTAGCAGAGAGTGATTTAAAACAATGAGTCATGGTTGGGGTAAAGATGGACGCAGGGCCGAGTGTCCCTCGAGTGGGCTAATAGGCCGTGTTAGGGGTGGTTGGATTTTGAGGTGATTTTTGCTACTCAACGCAGCACTTTATTCATTCTTTTTTTTTTTTTTTTACAGCTAAACTCTACCGATAGAGTGCTCACTGCTAGGGCGATGCAGGGATGGATCTATCCTGATGAGACTGCAATTTTTGTAAAACTTCGTTACACACAAGTCGCTGCAGCAAGTGCCTTAACCCAATGATGTATCATGCTAACATTCAAACCTGCGACCAATACTTTACATACACCTCCCTGCAGAACTCACATCAAAGCACTGCTCCCATTCACTTCAAGCAGAATCTAGGATTGCAGAATGCACACTAATTTGATGCTCATGAACAAACTTGAACAGAACTGTTTTTTAAATATGTTTTATTGAGTCCTGTCCCGTTCCCACAAAAGATTCAAGAGCTGATGTCTAACTCACACAAAGGCAGTCACGGCTCAATATCTAGGAAGGCTTGGTATTCGTAGTTAATTGCACAATGTTTACTTCCCTCCTTACAGCGAGAATCTTCAAGATGCACAAATAATTTTAAAACACATTGTTAAATTATCAACCCGTTTGTGCATGCAAAAACCCACAGGGCCATGTACCAAGCCTATTTAGCGAGTCGCAATTAATTTGAGACTCATTAAATATGTTTTGAAACTTGCTATTAGGAAGGGGCGTTCCCTTCCTAGCGACCCCAAATGCCATGTATGACTGTTTTGTGACCACAATTGCGGTCGCAAAACATTCACAGTTTACCACCCTTCACAGAAGGGTCGTAAACCACTAGCAAACTGGAAGGGGTCCCCAGGGGACCCCTTCTCCTTGGTAAATGGCACTAAAAATATTTTTTAAGGTGCAGGCAGTGGTCCCAGGGACCACTACCTGCCCTTAAAAAATGAAACGAAAATGTTTCATTTTTATTTTTTTTAATTCATCCTTTAAATGCATTCCTTTAAAGAAAACGGGCTGCGTTAAAAAAAAACTGCTTTATTGAAAAGCAGTCCCAGACATGGACGTTTGCTGAGCCCAGCAGGCCACCATCCCTGGGAGAGTCAGCCATTCCTAATGGGGTCGCAAATTGCGAGTGCCTCATTAAAATTCATGAGGTTCGCATTTTGCGACCCCATTGGGAATCACAACCTGTATCTCTGACACTTTTGTACATTGTAAATTGTGACTCGCAATTTGCAACTCGCAATCGAACTCAAATTGCGAGTAGCAATTTACACTGGTCGTACATCTGGCCCTAACTGATTTGTTCTGAATCACAATATGTTGAACCAATTCCAGGACTCCCTAGTTCCCCAGTTTTAAAATCAGCAGCTCTGATGGTAGGCCACATCTTCCCCACCTCTGCAACTTCCAGAATTGCAGGGCAAGGAGAGCGCCCTACCTCAGCCACTGTAAGCAAATGGATTACATTTACTAATACTATTTCCTAATTTGTCAAGGGTGGGTCTTTATAAAGTAATAACCAGGGATAATCAACCAGAGGAAGGGCTGCTTCCTGGGCCTTTTTGATAGGTGTCTCCTTGAGGGACACTTGTGTGCCTTCACCTGGTCATCCTCAACACTTTTACTTTTTGTTATCAGCTGAATGTGGGCAGACGTTATTCCTTGGATTTTGCTTCCCATGTCTTGAGTTGGGATAACTCATAGATATTTTCTTTCAAAATTATCCACTTTTAGAGAAAGTTGTATCAATAGTTTGTTGCTTTTTTAAAAAAAAAATGCAATTTCTAAAACACAAGTTCTTGGATTCCTTGTGCTTTTTTTCCTGTGAAAAATGATTGGATCTTTGGCTTGGGTACAGCCGATTAAGAGGACGGACAAGGCGGTAATGCCCCATTACTTACTGGTAATTTTCATCACTCTGCGACTTAGGCCTCTTCACCACAGTCATAGTTACCCCGCCCGCCTCTCTCTGACAATTTTGTCACAGAATGTAATATTTGGAGTTAAGAATACTTAAGAATCAAGAAGTTCATCTATGCACCAATCCCTTTTTTACTTCCTGTGGAAGTGGTGGTTCTTGTGAGGAATTTTGGGTTACGTAGTTTTTTGGTTGCTGGGACGGATGTTATTCGTAATAACTGAGACATGAAGGATTAGAACGCAGAATAATGAAGATTACACGTAAGTAACTGGGACATCGCCGGCTATCACAATATAAAGTACTAGTTGTATCTTTTTAGAATAGCATGAAGCATGTTTGTAAGGGGCAAAAAGACAAAAATATTATAGGTGCAGGTGGAAAACCACAATTATATTGTTGCCCCTTATAAATCAATAAGAGCAGCATTTTTTAAAAAATCACACAAGATTATATTGGAAAAATGTATAAAATATATATTTAGTACAGACTTTTCAATTCTTCATTGGTGTTCAGCGCATTTTTAGAAACAATTTGCAGAAGATCTACCAGTCATACACAGGAATATGTTAAAACATTGGTTAGTACTTGTTTCAGTCTATGGTTCCAAAGTAACAGTCATCTTGGTTCTTGATTTGAAGTGCATCATGTTGTAATTGTGGAAAGGATAAAGGCGATTAATAGAACCAATATTGGTACAGCCTGCACTTTGCCCCTAGCAGACATGTTACATGCAATGTTAAAAAGTTAGGGGCAGATTTATAACGGACTTGCGCCACTTTTACGCCGCCGTTGCGTCACTTTTGTGACACAGCGGTGGCGTAAACCCTGCGCCATGTTGCGCCCCATTTACAACGTGACGCATCTAGGGAGATGCGTCACGTTGTAAAGCTTGCGCCACATGTGGGCGTACCTGCACAGGGGGGGGCGTTCCAGCGCAGGAACGCCTCCGAAAAGTGGCTGAGTGAAATCTACAAGATTTCACTCAGTCACTTTTCTGGCCATGCTGCGTCAAAACCCTGTGCCTCCTTGAAGCAGGCGTAAGGATTGACGCAGCATGTAAGGGATAGGGCACCCCCGAGCCTTGCTGGAGCTGCATCGCGCTTGCGACGCAACTCCAGCAATGCGCCGCCTTTCCGACAGGAGATGCGTCACGCATCTGCCCGTCCGAGTGCCACGGTGCGCCGCATTATAAATGCGGCGCATCAATGGTGGCGCACGGGTGGGCAGATGCATCGCAACTCTTCTGGCGCATCTCTGCTGATTAGCAGAGATGCGCCAGACGTCATAAATCTGCCCCTTGATGTTTACAGACAGGTTGGTGTTCGGTCTGTGGGGCAGTTTGTATGCATTCACAAAATCAGCTGATCAGAAAGAAAAGCATAAAAGAAAGAGAAGATTTCTGAAACTGTGTTTATAATTTGTGTATACATGCATTGGTATTTAATATTACTCTACAGACGTGTGCTGAGGGGTTTGTGAATTTCTATGTTGGCTTTGGCCACAACTTTGGGGGAGGTTGGTGGTTCTCCTCGCCTCACAGCACCGTAACTCAATACTATCCTGAACTGATATATGTGTGATTGTTCCTAAGGTGCCGCATAACCTATAACTATACCACTGTCTATTAAATTCAGTTAGTACGCATGACTGCTACAAGTGTCTCTTAATCTAGGCTCCTTTACCCCACCGCTTTCTAAATTTTGCTGGTTATCTCTAAAATGATGGAAGGGCGATTTGTGTATTAGAGTTTTTTACCGCCTGATGGAGTGATCATCCAGACAGTGGTAAATCTGAAGGCACACTTAGAACACATTGAGGCCTAGATCATACCACTGAGGTGGCAGCTACTGCAGCTGGAGTTGGTGGAGGCCACAAAGGAGACAACACGTTCAAAGGGAACATCATCTGCTGCGGTTTGTAGTCTTAAAACCACTGGGAACCTATTGCATATAATATGTAAAATATGGTGTGAAGTTGAAGCCGCATGCCCCATGACACGTGCACTCCCTGTCATTACACCTCTCTCTCGATTGCAAGAGAGGTAAGGAATTCTCGCATTCTCTTCTCCCGGGAACTCCATTACCTTACCGATATCCCATAATCATTCCTTCTTTTCTTTGTTTCTCGCACTCCTCCTTCTGACACTTTTCAGGTGCTTATTCCCTCCTTTTATACCTTTCTTCTTTCATCACCTGATACTTTTCTTTCTCTAACCCCAATTACTGTACTCTCCCAAGAGCTTCAACGCTTTGACAGGGGTATTAAGCGCTATATTATAAATGGAATTACAATACAGTGTAATATTCATGCCCCTGGTGCCCCCCTTTTTTCTATTACTCCATGCCCCCCTTTATTAACTCCTCCGCGATCTCTTTGTTCCCCACAAATTGTTGTCTTATTCCCTCCACCTCCCATTGACTCTGTTTTCCTGCCACCCGTCTGCTCTGTTAATTATACCTTAATTATTCGTCTATGCCCCCTCATCCCTTCTCTGCCGCTCCGTTTCCAGGAACCTCACCACCTTTACATCTGCACCCCCACCCCATCTTATAAATAACCACCCCTCTTCAGACCCCCTAGGATCCTGCGTTTCCCTGCTCCCTCTTCCATCGCCTCGTCTACGGGACTGGTCCACCCTCGCCAAGGAGGGGTGGTGCTGCGTGTGTCCCTTGATTCACCAGACAAGCTAAGGAGGGGACATTGTTTGTGTCACCAAAATGCACACACCAGGTATCAGCCAGCTCCCTCCTGCGGTGGTTCGTTACTGAGGTTGAAAGTGAGAGGGGGGCGGGGGGTCCTGTTACTACTTGAAACGTACCCGTACGCACTAATGCACGGAAATTCACGCACAAGCACAGGCACACACACTGACACATGCAAGGACACACAAACACACACACAGCCCCCATCCACCCCATCCCTCGCGCGGGCAGCCTATACACGCCCTCTCTCTCCTAGGAGGCCATCTGTTGCCTTCTGCGAAGCAGCACCGTTCTTCACACACACCCCACCCACCTACCCCGAGGAGTGGGAGTCAGAGAGGACGGGGTCTCCGGCAGAGGCACTAGAGGTTCTGTCAGGGGTCACTGGAAATGAAAGGTGGCGTTAATGCAACAGATTGAGGAGGACTTGTAGATGCAGAGCCCGCTGACCGCCCCCACATGTTCACGGCTGCGCGCTCTCCATGTACCCCGGTCTTCATAGCTGGTGCACTGTCTGACTGATGCTGTGGTACGCGAAGTTGCACTAAACAACATTACAATTGTTTCAGGCAGACTAACTATCCACAACCTGGCAGAAATACTTATAAATAACGAGCATAAAAATTAATTTTGTTGGTTTAATTCTGAGTTTAGTTTAAAGCCAATCTTTGTACAAAGTTTGGCTGGCTGTATACAAAGTCCCTTTTCAGTTTCACGGCTTGTTTCTTTCTCAAAGGTGCAGCGCAATTTGCTCACCAGAGATCCCGTGCGTCTCAGACAAAAACTGGGTGCAGCACCTGTTGCCGGCAGTGGAGGGGGGCTGGCACCTGAGGGGGAATGGAGGGCTGCCGTGTGCCAGAGTGGCTTGTCCCTGCCCTCCCCCACCCTGTTATAGGCTGGGGTCGCCCCTCTCCTCAGACCTACCTGTACATACGCCATCTTCCTTTCCGGGCTCACAGTGGCGCCACTTCCCCGCTCAGCCCGAGCATGGCGTCCCCCGCCTCTCTGCCCTCAGAGGCGGACGTGCTCTGGCGGCTGATGGGCGAAGATGCTGGCTGGACCGCCCTGCAGGGGCCGACAGCACTACCCTGCTGGTGGTGGCAAAAATCAATGTTGGGTGTTGCAGAACTTCACTGCTGGTGCTGCCTGGACTTGCCGGCTGGTGCTGGCTGAAACTCACTGACACTGCAGGCTAGCTTTCTCTGACAGGTCTGACAGACACTCCATGTGTCAGAATCAGGCAGGAACTCACTGCAGGCACTGGCTGGACCTCCCTGGAGGGGTTGGCAGGACTTCCATGATACGACTGACAGAAATTCACTTCAAGTGCAGTCTGGACTTCCCTGCAGGTACTGGCAGATACTCCATGCAGGTACTGGAGAGATACTCACTGCAAGTGCAGTCTGGACTTCCCTGCAGGTGCTGGCAGATACTCCACGCAGGTACTGGAGAGATACTCACTGCAAGTGCAGTCTGGGCACTCCTACAGGTGCTGGCAGAAACTCCATGCAGGTACTGGAGAAATACTCACTGCAACTGCAGTCTGGACACTCCTGCAGGTGCTGGCAGAAACTCCACGCAGGTACTGGAGAGATACTCACTGCAAGTGCAGTCTGGACTTCCCTGCAGGTGCTGGCAGAAACTCCATGCAGTGCTGGAGAGATACTCACTGCAAGTGCAGTCTGGGCACTCCTACAGGTGCTGGCAGAAACTCCATGCAGGTACTGGAGAAATACTGCAACTGCAGTCTGGACACTCCTGCAGGTGCTGGCAGAAACTCCACGCAGGTACTGGAGAGATACTCACTGCAAGTGCAGTCTGAGCACTCCTGCAGGTGCTGGCGGAAACTCCATGCAGTGCTGGAGAGATACTCACTGCAAGTGCAGCCTGGGCACTCATGCAGGTGCTGGCAGAAACTCCATGCAGGTACTGAAGAGATACTCACTGCAAGTGCAGTCTGGGCACTCCTGCAGGTGCTGGCAGAAACTCCATGCAGGTACTGGAGAAATACTCACTGCAAGTACAGCCTGGACACTCATGCAGGTGCTGGCAGAAACTCCATGCAGGTACTGAAGAGATACTCACTGCAAGTGCAGTCTGGGCACTCCTGCAGGTGCTGGCAGAAACTCCATGCAGGTACTGGAGAAATACTCACTGCAAGTACAGTCTGGACACTCATGCAGGTGCTGGCAGAAACTCCATGCAGGTACTGAAGAGATACTCACTGCAAGTGTAGTCTGGGCACTCCTGCAGGTGCTGGCAGAAACTCTATGCAGGTACTGGAGAGATACTCACTGCAAGTGCAGTCTATACACTCCTGCATGGGCTGGCAGAAACTCCATACAGGCACTGGAAGATTTTCCGAAAACAGATGCCCAGCAGGTGACCAAATCAAAACTTCATGGAATCCACTCTAGCACTTCTTACAGTTCACGCCTCACCTCCCTAGCAGGTGCGTACAGCCCAAGTCACCACGAAGGCGAAGCCCCCAGATTTGAGTACAGAAAAAACCTCAATTTATGTGTAGATGTTCCTGCAGCAGTGTGACACCTGCACACACCTGCAACCCAACTGAGCAGCACGCACATCGTCCCAACACGCACTGTAAGACCTGCATGTGGCGCGTGGATGCAGGTGACACTCCCTGCAGACACTGAGCACTGAACCGAGTTCTCTTCAGGTGATGAGCCATGCAGACCGTTAGAGTGACGTACCACTTTCGGCGGCCTGGGGGCGCTCCGGCAGCTGACACGCACCTCCCTTTTCAGCGAACGTGCACAGGAGTCCTCCTTGAAGCCTGTGAGGAGATTAGACCGCCCTCCTGCTTGAAATCCCGCACACGCTCCCCCCAGCAGGTAACGGGGCCCCGAGAAGGCGCGTTTCAACAGCTCTGGCAACTCCAGGTAATCCCGCCTCCGTGAGGCGGCAGAACTGGGCAGACTTTTATGGAGTTATCATCACCACACTATTCTGTGGTCAGTTCTGAGCGCGCCCCTTCCAGTGCTCCAACCTGCAGGAGGAATCCCCAGAAATAAAGAATGATGCTTGCTATGGCTCTCAGCCGCCTTTCCGGGGCTGCAGGGCCGAGAAGGCTGATGTTCTGCACTCGGGGACAATTCCCATCGCAGAGTCTCATTGGCTGGCTGCGCCCGTGGCTCCCCACTCCTCCTTCATACCCAGATGGGAAACACGCATCAGGCAGCGGTCTACGCGCCCTCTCCTTCCCGGCACTGTCTTCTTTCTGCACAATGTCACTACTTTTTATGTTTTCAGATTGGAAGGAAGACTAAATAACAAAACCATTATTTTTAGCATTCTTTCAAATAAAAAACTAAATAAAAAACTTCATCCGTTAGCAAATGGAGCAGCTGAATACATCAAATACGCGACAGGTTCAGTTTACAGCCCATCGTTTGATATTATTTTCTTCTAGTTATCCCGTCATGCTAATCTAAAGACAGGTTGACGATAGCCTGCAGCAACAGGAGGTGTGTGTTTTTTGGAAGAGAGACGGTACAACAGGGCTTATAAATGAGTGGTAGAACAGCGCCGCCAAATGGGTGTCATGAAAACTGGCGCCTTTGCCTCTCGCTTGCATTTTCGCACCATAACGGGGTGTTTCATTAATATCTTTTAGCGCCCTTTAGCAAAGTACACATTAGGCCACTTAATTGCGGCCCATAAAAAAGCATTTAAAAATACACGTTTCTGGTTTATTATGCATAGGATAATTTCTTGTAAGTATATTACTATGTTATTGTTTATTGTTCCTATGTTCAAGTTCAAAAGACCTTTATTCGAATTTGTTAAAATTCATAAAAGTACCGACACATCAAAGAACATATGCATACACATAATACAAAGCAATTAAATAATTTACATTTCATAATAACAAAACAATTCATACAGAGGATAGACAATAAATTCCATTAGCTTATAAGGTTTTAGCAGTAGTATTTTTTGACTGAATCTGATTACAAGGACTTTCCATAGTCTTGCGTGCACGTATGGCTAGTCTTAAAAAAGTGCTAGTGCGAAATGTCAATTCATCATTGTCCAGGGTGAGCAGCAGCATGTAGGATTCCTGAAGTGTAAGAGGTCTGAGTTTTCTAAAATATGGGGTTAAAAGCCATTTGGTATATCTCACATAATATTTACAGAAAAACAGAAAGTGCAAATCGTCTTGAGTGCTTGTACCGTCACAGGGGCAGGGGGTAAGAACAGTATGGTGTTGATACCCCAGAGGAAAAGAGAACAGAAATTTAACAGTTCCTGCCCTTAAACGAAACAGTAGAGATCGTTCCCAATTTGACATAGGCAGTGATAGGTAGGATGGCATGATTTGCATACAGAGACCATTACCAATGTATTTTTTGACCCCTGATTTCTGTAGTTCAATTCCTAGCCGTTCATTACGATAAAGTGCATAGAGTGCCTTTTGAACCTCATGTTTGTCCTTTGGTTCGATAGCCGTTGGCTCAGTAAACAAAATACCTCTTCCAATTTCATTAAATATTTTAGAAACTTCTTTAAACCAGGGGATCTGTATGCCATTATCACTATTGAGGCAGTCCCTATTGTTCCTATGGTAAACGCCATCTTTTCTTTTTACAAGTTATGACCTATCTGTTTCTTAATATGTGACCTGCTGATGTCAAATAGCTTCATTTATTTAGCGCTTAGACCCTCGTTGTCTTTGCATATTTTACATTTAATTCAGTCATTTTTCTCCTGATGTAGGCTCACTGTCTGTCCTTTATATTTGTTCCTGTGATTATCCTGTTCTTGCTGGAAAGTGCCAGGACACCACATGCTCATTGCAGGCGCTATACTGCACCTCAGAGGAATACATAATTAAAAACAAAAAGAACACTGGCAGGATCAGAAGACCCCATTTATGTTTTGGTACTTCTAAAGAACGAGCCTAGCTGGCTAGCAGCGAAGCGCTATACACTGAGCAGCCCCCGTGCTGATACATGTTGTGGAGACAGAAAAAGGTGGTAGAGCTCTTGAAAGGGTGAAAAGGCAGCTTATCCGAAGTCGTTTTCCTTGAAACAGTAGGCACGTCTATTTGTTACATGTAGACATTTTTCTATATACGTTTACCAATTCTATTGGTAAACTGCCTACGTACATCTCCTAAATTACGTCTTAGAGAGTAAACAGCCACTAACAGTCATATTTTCTATGCGGGGTGTACTGGCAATTAGAGTCTGACAAAGGGACACCAGGCTTTGAAACTTCCTCGTCTTGAAAAACAAAATTGCAGTACCACCCCTCACCCCTACCATCTGTGAAACAGCAATGCCCAGAAAGAAACAATTTAGCGCCCCGTTGCTAAGAAAGTGAAGGGGATTGCTAACAGTAGCCCTACATCCTCACGTCATTGTCTGAATCGCCGCCTTCCAGACACAGGGGTGTAGGCAATACACTTACACTGTCCGAGAGGATATCTTCATCCCAGCATTTGCCATGCTACAACCAATGGCATCTAAAATGGATCTCACTTCGCTTTTGTGATTAGCACTTGCAGCCAAAATGTAAGGTTTACTACCGGAAAAATCCACTAAATTTGCCTCCTTTTCGATGTCTGCATTATTTATCCTGTAAACTCTCTGATATTGCTATTATCATAGGTCATACTGGTCATAAGGTTACTGTTGCCTTGGAGCATGGCCTAAACCTCTTGATATGTCTCTATATATAGCCATTATTTTATGCTTCCAGCCCATTGCTGAAGCAGCGGTCTGGCAGTAGCCTCTCAGGACATAGTATCTTTGCCTGATTCTTGTGCTTATCAAGAGTATTTAATATAGCACTGTGTCACACGCATATAATGTGGTTTCATTTCACAGTTATGTATCCTCAGATTGCATGCAATCTCAAAAAAGCCTCCTTAGTAGTCACAGGAAAATTGATTTTGCCTTAAAACTTTGAATTGTTGCCGTCATTTCCATTAAAATAATCCTCTACTTTCTTTACATCCTCTGTGTGCCTCCTCTCTCCGAGTTCAACTTACTCCAAGTCATATGTATGTTTGCCTTTATTTCTATTTCTGTATTTCTGCAAATTACCCACGCCTGATTTCAAAGATCAAAACCTACCCTTAAAAAAGCCCTACCCATGCAACCTAACAGTAATTAGTCTCCTGTTGCTCATCTATTAATGCCACCAACCAGGTGCGTGAATTGATATACCCCCTTTCCCACTAAAGATCACATCTATCTCCTATTCATTTAATCTACCACATAGAAACTGGAGTTAATGCATGAATGTGCTTCTTAAGATCACAAGTTTAATCTCACTAGCTAATAACAACCACTGAAAAAAATAATAACCTTGGGTGCTGGAGCAGCATGTTTCCCAGTATAAAGCACTTTAATGCCTCATCAAGCGTAATACGTGCTATATAAATGCAAATACAATGCAATATTGAACCCTCAAGGCCAAACAAATACATTTATGATGACAATCAGTGGTCGGGCAGTTGATTGTAGTTTATACAGGCTGCATAATAATTCCCTTATACTGCTTGACACAAAAGTTGCTATGGGCCGTGTCCATTGTTTAGTAGTGTATCAGTTCACAGCATTAACACACCCATCGCCAACTGAACAGGCACAAAATAACTGAAGAGACTGGACATAGAGAACGTTTATTTAGTCCACTACTTCAGGTCCTGACAAGTAACAAACAATGACTGCTTATTGATACTTCACAATGACAATTAGATATGGGATGTGTGAGGAAGTGACTCACTAGTTGGGGTGATTGGTAGTCCACCACAGGTAATAATGGCACTATCTTTGTTCGGTCTAGTAAAGGTTTCAGTAATTTAAACCTGAGCTCAGCCTCTCATAGATATGACACAGGGCAGACAGATGTAACTTATGTAATTGCATAAAGCATTTTAAAGTACCAAAATAGTTCAACAGTAAAAAACACAACACAATAAAAATCTCACACAAATGTAAAAAAATTGAGAATATTTTACAGACAAAATGACACACAAACAACAGAAATCAAATAAGGAGAACCAGAGCTATGAATGTAATCTTCTTAGATGGAAATAGCGCCAAAAAGCGCAAAGCTCTAGCTGCAGACAACTGGTTGCTCTAGACGGTGAGATGGGTATGGCTTAAGGCCAACAGCAATGGAGAGTGGGTCGAATACAGAGACCAGGTTCGTCACGGTTGGAAGTTTTACCTTCTGATTTGTCTATGAAATGGAAGTTAAAAACCATCGGTGTGGGCAAGGCAGCAGGCTGCAGCCAAGATGGGCTCCACAAGAACGGATAGCCATCAGAGGAATTCCCAGTGTTGCCATTGACTTCTGGTGGGAAAGTTCAAAGTGGGAGGAATTCAAAAGTCAAGCCTAAGGAAGGTTTGTTGCCAGTTGGACACTCTTGGCACCTTCACCTGGTGAAGATTTCTACCTTTGGACTCGTCACTTTTCGGAGCTCGGATTCCTCCAGAGGGGCAAGGTAGCAAGAGTAGCTGAACAGGGCTTCATGAGGCTGAATACCTTCTCTGTGACGTCCCACTGAAATAGATTTGCTGCAGTGGAAATGCTTTTGAGCAGGAGCAATCCCTGAATCTTCAGTCTAGCGGCTATATATCTTTGTTGAACTGACTTGTCAGGCGTGCCCTGGTCTTCTGTCATTTGGGCAGGTAAAACTCCTTGAAAAAGTTTATAAGTCCCAGGTTTTAGGGTTAGGCAAGAGGAGTACACTCTGGCACTCATCTAAGGGCCCCAGGACCTCAGAGACACCACTTAGGGGCCAGGAGTCACTCCAGTAGAAGCCATTAGCAGGGTCCATGACAGGTCCAGTTGGAACTAGTCAGCTGGGCTCTTCAGGAATGTGGACTTCTTGCAGCTTTTCTGTTCCTGCAGTTTAGCCAACTGATCCTTGGAGACAACTTTTCAGTCCTGGGTACAAGTGGGAGCATGTCCAGCCCTTAGGGTTTTTAGTGCAGTCTAGGTTCCCTGTGGGAAGAGGTGTCCTGCTGGTTGAGTTAATTGGGTGGTATTGGTGTCAAAATGCCAGCGTAAGATTTCTGTGGAAGTGGACACTTGGCAAATGGTGTGTCTGGTTAGAACCCATTGCCACTTGTTACCACTGGCTAGGCAAGAGTACCCACGAGCAATGGAAAGTTATTTCCATAGTGTCAGTTGATGGTGGCGTATGTAGCAAAATGGGTTCCGCCCATTTAGTCCATCCAGATTTTTAACTTTTGATCAGCCAGTTTTTGAACCTTTACTGTGGGTGAGTCTCCTTATCTGAGTCTCATCCAGAATAATTTACTGGTAATTGGACTGAGTGTGTCTATCTTAAGAGTCAACCTTTTAAAATAAAGCCGCTGGGGAGCAGCTAGGGTAAGGGGCATTGGGGTGTTTACATGTGAACAAATATGCAGATACGTGTTTGCACATGTCATGTGCAGGTTGTGTGTAAATTAAAAGCTGCAGGTGGGCTGCAGCACTGATTTTGCCACCCACTGCAGGAGCACTATAAACAGGTCTCAAGGCCTACCACTGCAGCCTTTGTGTGCAGTTTTAAACTGCCATTTTGACTTAAAAAATAAAACCTTTTGCCAGGCCTAACCCTTCCTTTTTAGTACCTGCAAGTCAACCCTGAGGTAGGCCATAAAAGCCCATAGGGCAGGGTGCATGGTATTTAAAAGTAGAACATGTGTATTCAAGGTTTTTCATGTCCTAACAGTGAAAAACCTTCAAAGTCATTTTTCACTGTAACAGCACAGCCTCTCTCATAGGGAAACATTAGGTTACATTATAAGAAATGATAATGCTTCATTTTAGTTTGAGAGCAGCTATGAAAATGATCCGAGTACTTATTTTAATAGTAATTTAAAATTCAACGAATGGTAAAGTCAGATTTTATATACAATTTCTGAAAATGACACTTTTAGAAAGTTGTCATTTTCCTGCCTAAGGCAAAAGTACCTTTCTGCCACTGTTTAGTGCCACATGACTGGTGAATGGCTTCCCTGTGGTGGGATGTGGATTGCTCTAAGACGGTGGGCAAAAGGTTAAAGTTGGAAGAGGTATTTTTCTTCCTTGAGCAGGATGGCCTGGGTGTGGTGCCAGCCCATTTCTGAGCTTGAAAGAGTGCCTACCCTGTCACTGGCAGAGGTAGCTCAAACTGAGCCCTGCTTCCCTTTGTTTTCCTATTCAGCTTGGCTCCAAACCTGGGGTGGGGGTGGGGGGGTGAGGCTGCCCTAGAACTGTTTTAGAGTGGCCACAAGGTATGGGTTTCCCATTATCCCAGCCACGCCTCTGGGTGGGGACAGGGCGTTGCAATCAGGAGAAGAAGGGTTTTGCCATGGTTGATTTAGACAGAGAGGGGAACTGTGGGATAGTTTACAATACTCAAAAACTCAAAAGAGAGAATGGGATTTTCACAGGTTTGAAGGGGATACTCCTGGTCCCCTTAGAATCAAATAAACAAACAAATAGAGGAGTGTACCCAGGAGACAGCTCACTGTCTTCGTGGTATTGGGAGAAGTGCACAGGAAAGGAAAATGTCCTTTCTTAAGAAGACCCCTCACTCACCAACCTAGTTGGTGACATGCTTCATCATTGGGGTCCCACCCGAATAGCCGAGTGCTATCCGGGTGTGCTACGACACCTGATTACAGTGGAGCAGGTTATTTCGTTGTTGTGAAACTGAGTGAAAAAAGTGTTCATTAAAAATTGGCCAGATATAACCCACAAAAAAATTCTCTATTCTGGGGCAACTGGACAATATTTAAAGAATTGTTAAGATGCCGAACTTGGTTAAATTGACCTTCGGTATCTTTCAGTGAACAAAAAAGTGCATAGAAGAGTGCAGTAAAAAAGGTCTACATGTTTCAACCTGCAGTTGATATTACCAGGTTTTCGTCAGGACCAGTGAACGTGACCCGGGAGGTACACACTCGCTAAGGTGTACCCTACCCTTGATCACTATGATCTAACCATGTACTCATGGTCAGGCGTTCTTTCGTCCCATTTGTTGAAAGGAAATTATATGAAAAGACAAACACATGTTCACAGACAAACAAAATCGTGTCGCTGTAATGTGCTCTCTCAAAGGATAAGTGCTCTTCCAGTTCCCAATAGTTTTTATGCATAGCGTGAGAATTACAAACATCTCAAAGTGTGTCTCGTAGAATTGGAGGCAGTGAACTTGTAGTAATCGTACGCTCACTTCAGTGACTAGCCACTAAGACATAAAACATACCCACTACTCGTAATCTTTACAGTGGGTGTCTGTGCACTCCATATGGATTCGCAGAGCATATGCATCGATGCAAAAATTGACCCACGGAGATATCAATGGGGCCGATGGGTATATAGTAAACATCACATACATCACACATTCGTAGTGGGTTTACACGGTCTCATTCAATTCTGTGAGGGCGCAACAAAATAGCATTCATGCCAAAATCGCAAGCGTGTTGTAGTCCAGGTATCTGGGTTCGTAGGGAGAAGAAAAGGGTTTGCTTACTAAAAACACGTTGTTTGCGTGCCTCATGGGAGTCGGGGTCGTGGTGCTTAGCTCAGTACACGATCTAGACAAAATGAACAAAATGAGTAAAGTGATCCCCAAAGGTAAATCTAGAGGGAAACGGGGAAAAGGCCTCCCGCATCAAGTCCGGGTACTTACTTGGTGGAGCTAGTCACCGGCTGCTGCGCCTATTAACAGGACCCGCCGCCACTCCCTGCAGGATCACCGCATCGGAGCGGCCATGCCGGTTAAGTGCAGGCGCTTCCGGGTGCGCGATCTGGGGGCATGGCTAAGCGGTCATGTGTCTAGCGTCAGCAGGTCGGGGTGTGGTTGAATCTATGGTTGCTAGTTTCAGTTTGCATGTGATCGGAGCTCTTTTGGACAATAAAGCTATACAATTACTAGATGAAGGGCCAAATGAAAACCCCAACGTTACTGTTAGTGTTGGAAATAACCTAATGAGCAAGATCAAAATGTTAGGTGCTTGCAGTGTACATACGAAAGATCCACACAGATTCGGGCATTCAAACAAATTACGCTAGGTGACCTGAAAAGCATTTCATTGGGGAGGCTTTTGTAACGAGAATAGTGTAAATCTTAACAGGCCATATCCTGTGATCACATCGTCTCTGCGTTGGATATTAATGTGATGATCTAGGGCCATATGTAGGTAGCTAAATACCGGTCGGTAACGGCCGAAATTCGGTAAATATCCCGTTACCGACCGGTATTTGGTCAAGTGAGATGTAGGAGGCCAAAAACCAGTTTTCGGTAAATATGAAGCGGTAAATACCGATTCATATTTACCGATTTCTAAAATACCGATTCATATTTACCGAATACATATTTTCCGATTCGGTAAATATGAAGTGGTAATTATGAAGTGGTAAATATGAAGTGGTAAATATGAAGTGGTAAATATGAAGTGGTAAAACGGAAAAAGACATGTAGGTAAATTCGGTAATTAAGAAATCCATGAAATTCGGTAATTAAGAGTCGGTAATTAACACAGATTGAAAGCAGGTGGTAAGCATCAACAGTGCATATAAGCAATCCCAAAATGCAACAGCGTGGACAACATGGCCGCTCTGTATGTCATTGCAAGGCGCCTACGTCTACAGGCAGCAGGTCTGAGGATTTGGAGACGGGAGGAACGCATCTACAGACAGCGCATCACACTCTTTCAACAGACTGACGCAGAGATACATGAAAGGTACAGGCTACACCCACAAACCATCATGGACCTGATAAGGGACCTGCACCCACTCCTGGACCAGCCAACAAGAAGGGCACATGCCATACCACCACATGTGCAGGTGCTCTGCAGCCTACATCTACTCGCATCTGGCAGTTACCAGGGGGTGATAGCTGCGGTGGGCGGTGTATCCCAGAGTTGCCTGTCCCGTTTCTTCAGGAAGTTCCTGGATGCCATGATGCAGAGAATGCACCACTACATCAGCTTCCCAAACACACAGGCTGAACTGCAGAAAACTAAAACTGACTTTTATCACATGGCACAGTTCCCCCATGTCATTGGCTGTATTGATGGCACACACATCCCAATCTGCCCACCAGCTGCCACTGAGCACATCTACAGGAACAGAAAGTCCACCCACTCCATCAATGTGCAGGTAATCTGCGATGCAGGGAACATCATCACTGATATTGTTGCGAAGTTTCCTGGGAGCACCCACGACTCCTACATCTTCCAGAACAGTGGGATCTACACACAACTGCTTGCCGGAGAATTTGGAGAGGGATACCTGCTAGGTAAGTAACAGTGACGCCCCATGAAACTTCCAAATCATAGTGTATTGAGGTATGTGACTGATGGTTCCCTTTTACTCACCTAGGCGACAGTGCATATGCCGTGCGGTCATTCATCCTCACTCCCTACCTACACCCATCAACCCAGAGTGAGAGACGATATAACGTGGCACACAAATCTACACGCAACGTGGTGGAGCGCACGTTTGGACTATTGAAAAGCAGGTTCCGCTGCCTCCACAAGAGCGGAGGCGCACGCCAGTACACACCCATCATCTGTTGCAAGATCATTGCCACTTGTGCAATGCTGCACAACCTTGCCACGAAGAGAGGTACAGAGGTGGAACTAACAGATTTTGAGGACAATGAGGATGAGTCAGGTCAGCCAGAGGCCAACGCAGCTGGAGTGCCAACAGCAACAGATGGGAGAGAGAGACGGGCAGAGATCACATGCAACTATTTCTGAGTAAGTAAGGGGACACAGCCAGTTGTTGGATGTCATGACGTAGTTTAATAATGCGGCACTACGCCACAACACCAAGAATATGCCATTCTGGCAACATTGCGTAATTACAAGTAGTAAGTCCAGGGTTACGTCACCCAATAGTCTTTGGCTATGCGGTGCTGCATTAATGTTTGCGGCCACGCGCTACAGTGTGGGATGGCACGGATTGAGCCTCCTCACTAGTGCCAGCCCCAAGCCGCCTGCTGCTCCTGCGTGTATCTGGGACCGGGGGTGTTATGCTGCTCCTGCTGCTGGTGTCGATGCTTCCGCAGCATCCCCCTTGTGGCCGCCTGACTTGTCAATAGCACCTCAAGTGCACTTGTGACCTGCACCATCCCCCGAGACATGTCGCTGCTGCAGTGTGTCAGGCCCTCCTGCATAGACACAGAGCGCCGGCAGAGTAGTGAAGTGGCAGTTGCCAGCCGGTTGAGTGCCCTGGTGTGACTGTCTCTCCTCTGCCGTTCCCGGCGCCGTGCAGCTCTGTCTGCATCATATTTGCTGCACAACAGCTTGATGGACTGGGACATGTCCCGAATGCCCGCTGCCATGTCACCCATCCCCACCGCCATTGCGCTGATGTTCCTGTCCATGTTGACAAAAGTGGTTTTCAGTCCCCGCATATGCCGCTGAACTGACATAACTGCCTTTGTTTGCAGGCGCTGTTGCTTCAACATGTTGCCCTCGAGCCCCGAGAAGACCCCATGGCTGTCAACGTCTGCTGGTGGACTCTGCACCCGCGACCTGCGGCGCCGTCTTGCACCCGTGTGTTCTCCCTGTGAGGTGGAGGGCACAATGGCATGGCTCCCATCCTGGGGCATAGTGTTTGGCTCCAGGCCCCTGCTGTCGTCAGATGAGGTCTCTAACGCTCGCAACCTGGCAGCAGCACGCCTCCTCGACCTCACAAATGCAGGCGGTGATGTGGCCGGTGACTCAAACATGAGTGGCGATGCTGGCTGTGGTAGAGGTGATGCTGGCTGTGGTTGAGGTGATGCTGGCTGTGGTAGTGGTGATGCGGGCTGTGGTGGTGGTGATGCTGGCTGTGGTAGTGGTGCTGCTGGCTGTGGCAATGCTCCCTGGGCAGAACTTGTGCTGGCCAGAGCTGACCTGTGTTGCCGGTGTGCCCTCTCTCCTGTAGCATGTGCAGTCCTGCGCGATGTTACATCTGTGGACAGAAATGCAACATCAGCTCAGTGTACCTGAAGCCCTGCATTGCTAGCATCACAATAAATTTATGTAACACTCTCACATTGTCCTCTGCCTGCTTTTGGCTAATGTGTGTACCATGCATTGTTGTTCTGTGCTATTCAGTTCATGGTTGGGGTTTCCCTGACTACATCTCCCATAATGCATTGCCTGTCTGCACTAACACATGGACTGGAGTGGGATACTCATTTCACAATGGGGGATGTGGGATAGGGGTAGGGGGGGCTACATTGCTGTGCATTCGTCTTACCTTGTTGGGTGGCGGCTCTGGCAGAGCTGTCGGCATCCCCAAGGCCCACGACGCTCTCGTGCTCTATTGTGGCCTCCACCAGCTCCTCCAGTTCGGTGAGGGCAGGTGCCCTGTTAATTCCACCTCCTGTCCGGCTGGCCTCCCTCTGTATTTCCCCCATCTTCCTCTTTGTGACGATCCTCAGGTCGTACCAGCGCTTTTTAAGTACCTCAATGTCCCTGGGGGTCACTCCAACAGCATTGACCTGCGCCTGGATTCCCAGCCATATATTGCGCTTCTCTGACTCTGGCACTTGCAGGGACTGCCTCCCAAACAGCTTCTGGTGCTGCTTCACCACCTCCTCCACTAGCACCTGGAGTTCCCTGGGGCTGAATTTCTGCTTCCTCCTCCTTTCCCCTCCATCTCTCTGTGTCCTCTGGCTGGACATAGTGATTTTGAGCTGCACAATCAGGCACTGGCTCCCTGCCTCTCCTCTGCACTCTCAGCCTCTCCAGGGTCTGTTGATTGTGTGCACCTGCCTGGGTGTGGCCACTTCCTGGTTGGGTGGGGTGTGGTTGCACAGGATTGGCTGTTTCATCCAATCATGTGTTTTCGTTTTTCCGATTCGGTAAATACCGATTCGGTATTTACCGATTCGGTAAATACCACTTCGGAATTTACCGATTCGGTAAATACCACCTCGGTATTTACCGAATCGGAAAATTCCGAATCTTGAATACCGAATGTTACCGATTCGGTAATTATTACCGAATTATTACCTACATATAACTTACCGATTCATAAATACCGATTCGGTAAAGTTAGGTATTTAAGAATCGGTAAATTATATTTACCTACATGAGGCCCTTAGTGATTACACAGTGTCATTCTTACTCCCCAATTAAATGCTTTTCAGGTCACCTAGCGTAATTTGTTTGAATGCCATTTTTGAAATGTCGAGGTATTTTAAAACTGTACATTAGTAAACTTTGTGCCATTATAATATATGTGATCGATACATTCTGTAGCTTTTTGCATTATCTATAAAATAGTGAACGATTTTTTCTGCATGACACTATGATCTTTCAGCAATATATTTGAATCCCCCTTGAGGGCTACCTGCTGCCAGGCAACATACAAAAACATTCCTGAAATTCTTCTATCTTTCGACATTGTGCTGGCTTTAAGAATACTGAAAATAAGAGATGAATCACGACATTGGGGTTTGGGGATAGTATTTAACGATCACTGTTGGCCTAGTTTGGATTTGTACCCTTTGCTGTATTTTGCAGCTCAACTCAAGTAGGCAACGAGGATGTTCTTTTAAGAGTTGTTACAAAAACAGTGAATTATCTCTAGGTCATGTTGCCTTTCCATGGACAAGTGGTAAAGAAGGATGTTGTAATTAATGTGGAATTAGTTTCAGCTTGCAGTGCATGACATTGCTTTCTGCCAAATAGTGTTTATACGACTCGTTCGTGTATTGATCTCATTTTAATTAAAAGCAGTATATATAGTCTGATATACGGGCCCTTTTACACGCTTACGTTTATACGATGCAGAGTCACTCTTACTGTTGGACAAAAATACTCTGGATTCATCTCCTGTACACGTCAAAATGAACCATGTCAAACCACCCCAGGCACCCAGAAGCACATTTCAGAGAGAAACAACCATTCGCACAATAGGTCTCGCCTTTGGGACCTTATAAGTGTTTAGCCATGCAACAGTTGCTGTTGTTGCACCAAGAATATTGTGCTGGATAACTAAACACTTATAAGGTCCCAAAGGCGAGACCTATTGGCTATGCCAATGCTTGTTTGTAGTTTGTTGGCCGTTTATTTGGCAAGGTGGACCGATTATTACAGTTGATTTCCATGATATTCCTACAGGAGCTCACAGCGGAAAGGCCACATACCTGGTAACTGCTGTATGTGTCAAAGCATGGTCTTGTTTCCTCTAGGGAGTAAGGCCTGGTGCTAGGATGAGGACCCCACAACAACCAAAGCCACCAAAGAAGGGAGTAGGGCGTGTCGGCCTTCAGAGAGGTGAGGGCGCCTTCTTGTATTTTAACATTGTTTCCCTATCAAAGATGGATCATTTTCTGTGTGTTTAGTGAGCCTTTCCCCAATTCTAGGTGGTGGGTGTTGGGTTCTTATTTTGCTTTTTTACTTTCAGGCTATTTATAACCATATAAGCAGTGCTGAAGCAAAGTAGCATGTGTTGAAATTCTCTAGCTGCTTCCTAGTTGGGGTTGGCTATTATTCCTGTCCTAGTATATCATCTTTCCTGAGGTTTACCTGTGTATTTTTTCCCACGGGATGTTTCCAGCATTTGCACCAGTGTTTGGTTAATTTTGCTACTCTCCCCTCTGATACCATCTGGAGGGTTTTCAGGTCTTGGGCTTTTTCCTCCTTTAGCAGTGTTTTTTGTAAGGACACTCCCCAGCTGCTGTTTCTTTCACCAGTAGGTACGGTGGCTGTAGAAAGGTATCACCCCTTCCTTGGGGTCAAGCTCTCATGGATGAAGGAATGTTCATCAGGAGTAACCCTCGACAGACGGAGCCAAATCTATGGTCTCTGAAGTTCTGTTATGTACCTGTAATTTAGATGAATCCATCAAAGAGTGATTCAAGTCCACTGTTTCTCTCCTACTCTTTTCTATGCTTTTCCCTGGTTCTTCTTGCATTTGTGTTGTTACATCCAAGTGTCTGTGTGGGGATTTCTGGATGACAGGGGCATTCAGCTTCACTCCCACCCCCTACACAGACACCTCCTCCCCCATTGGGACATTACACACTGTTGTATTTTTCCAAAAGGTGGAATCCCCATGTATGTGCAAGCTGTTTCAGGGAAAAAAGGCATCAACACTGTAGTACTCGACTTGGCATTCAGGCTGGATAGGGGCTGCTTCAGAAAAATCCATAATATACAAATACTTTAATTAAGAAATGAAGAAAGGTGGCACAGCTTAAGAAAGACATTGAAAAGAAAAGACAAGAAAATGTAACTCTTTCAGTATGGAATAGCTATTGGCATCTTTTTGTGGGTTACTAGTTACACTGAGTAATTTATACTCTACACTTCTCTATGTATAGGTGAATTTCTTGTCACAAGATTTGTGCCAGATTTGGAAATTTGTACTCAAAGTTGATGTGAATTACCCGGCTTCACAAACCATTAAGTTCTGATGTTGCCAGACATGAAGATGGTGGGAACAAGGCGAGGAGCAGCTCGCCCCAATAGGCCTTGAGTCACAACCCCCCTTATTTTTTGTTCCTTTTTATCACTAAAATTGTTGCTGCAAACAGAATTTGCCAGCATTCTCTCCCAAAGAGTTTTATTTAAAGCAATCGCAAATATAGTACATTTTACAACTCAGGCTTAGTCTTGAAATGTTAAGCAGCTTGCTTTACCAGAATGCAACCTTATTGTATTGGTTAAATGAAAGGTGAACCACACAGTAGTTATAAGAATATATATTTATTATTATAACACCTTAAATACCTCACCGTATCTGCTACATGCAGATAAACACAAAGCACACAATACTGTAGCACAGAAACAATCGTAAGTAGCACTAATACACAGTGGGCTCCTGGGGGAGACCAAACCATATACTAAAATAGTGGTATAAGAACCACGACTCGAGTCAAGACAGTGTCTAGAGAGTGTAGAATCGCTGGGACCCCCAGGAACCACCCAAGGTGAGTAATTAGGGACCCCACTGTTGTGTGCAGATTTAGATTCCGTATATAGGTTTCCCGCTTTATGCCCTTATATAGGTACAATTCACATTGCCCTTATTTGGACATAGAAATCCGGCCCTTATTTAGACATTGTCCGTACAAACCAAATACAGGCATGGCCACCTACATTCGTCCATCCACGTCACAACGAATTCTTGGAAAACTAGACCTTAAGCCTTTAGGAATTTCCCTCAGCTTGAATATTGATTTCTCCAAGAACTCATTAAGTATGCGTGAACATCTATTCCTTTGGGGTTCATTCATGACGTTCCTCTGCCCAACTTTTACGTCAATACTGGCATTCATAGACACCTTCAAGGTATAAATATTCCAGCACTTGCCCTGGCAAATTGCGGTTCCCAGAGGATTCGATCCAACCCAGACTACGCGGTTCGCCGTGGCAAGTTCAGAAGGAGATCGAGTTCCAGCCTGATGCACTGACCTGACGCTGCCATTCTCCTCGCAGACAATCCAGCTCCAGTGCTCTCTAACTTCCCTTGCGGGGGGTTAGACTATCGAGTCCAGAAAAGAGATTCCAACCTCTCTCATTCTAAGGTATGGAGCTGACTAGAACTTAGAGAAACTTTTGGCAACTCTTGGCTAAACTTAAATATAGCTAGCTATACTTTAGAAATGGCACCTACTTCAAACCTCGTACTGCACTTAGGTTAGGTACAATGGGGTAGAACAATTTAGAAGCATCAGATGAGTATCACATTTTAGCTTATGTTATTTATGTATGTATTTTGATTAATATATGTCATAGCTACAAACCATGCTATTGCAGTATAATTTTTATCTTACTGGTAACCTCGTACATTGTGTACTTCGCAGTCTGTCTTATGATTGTAGCAATTCATATCTCTTGCATGAGAAATAAGACTGTTCAATAAACCCTTTTATTGAAACACCCGTCTCTCTAGTTCTGTGCAACTCTGTAGAAACAAATCATGCATGATTGACTGAGTGAAACTGTTATCTATTGTTTCCACAATTCTGAGACTGTTCCGATTCTAAATGGAAACAAAGTTGTCATGTTTATGCGGTTGTCAGAGACTAATCCCTTCAAGAAGTTTCTAGTGACCTCTGAGTTAGCTGGCACACACACGTAATTCAGTTTAATATACTCGATAGAGACATACTGACCATAGTCCTATGTCAAATCTATAGTGTATGTTATTCCAATGCGCAGAGCCTATCAGGGATATAGGAACTACACTCCACCACGGAGGATGGGTGCAATGTGAGAACACGACGTGTTACGTGCAATTCAATGGGAGAGTCGCAGTCGCAATTTTAAAGTTTAAGGACCCTTCCCAATGGGTTACAAGGAAACCCTTGGAAACATAGAAGGTTGGAGAGCCACCCCACCCATGGATACTGAAGTACCAGAGTTACCGGGCATGAAATATAATATGCAATACATTGTGAGCAATGACAGATTCATTGGAGAGTGCGAGATAGCACAGGCACTAGCGCGTGCTATGCGATATGCGCCTTGGAGTGTAATATGCACAGGGCAGTGTTGTGTAACCTAACTAGTCTCTAAAGTTGTAATATAAAATATGTGCTGGGGAGTGTAACGTTGCATATGCACTGTGACAAAGATATGGATCCCAGATTGTAATATGTATGGCATAGCACTGTGCGTTATAACATAGGCATCGAGGAAGGCACGTTAGATGGGGCAATATAACCCGTGCGAAGACAAGTGTGGCATGACATATTCACGGGGTCGTGTTACAGTGCACATGGGCTAGAGAGTGTCATAGCATATGCACTAGCTAGTGGAATACAACACAGAGGTGTGTGGCACTCAGCAGGCAATGGTGGGTGTAACACAGCATTGGGCTCTGCCAGGAGCGCGCTGTGACTCTCAAGTGATGTTCGTCCCCTTTCCAGAGAGTAAAATAAAAAGTATTACACATCCGGCAGTGGATGTGTGTTTTATTAACCGTGACGGGGGTTTCTTGCATAGTTTTGGTCGAATTTTCGTCGAATCCCCTTTGAATGGCTTGGTGTGCATGTGTATTAAATGTGCCCGACAATAGCTACCCATGTTTGTATAAATAAACGACAAGGGTGTCTACCGGGATTAGGCACGGTAGGGCATCAGACATGTCAGAGCTTCACTAGTGGTGTAAATACATTCCACGTGGATTCATTGTATGCATAGTCGCCTTTTAATGAATATCACGCAAATCGTCATGGTGATAGGTACGTACGGTTTGTCCAGCATGTCCTAGGTGTGTCTATAAATATATATTTTTTTAAAACAATAAAAAACAGTGGCCGGCCCTGGGGATTGGGGTCAAAAAAATATAATTAGGAGACAGGCCCTGGGGGATGGGGTCATCAGGGCCAATAAATTAGAATAAGAAGGGGAACCACACAGCCCTCCTTCTTAAAAAATTAAAATGAATAAAAGACTGGCATCGTGCCGGAGGCCACGCCCCCTCCTTGCAGCACTCTGCAAACGCGCCCCCTGGCGAGTTGTAAATTGGGGAATCAATTCCTCTTTAATACTGAGGGTCCCTGAGGGCCAACTAGCCCAACAGGCATCTCCAGTATGCACCAGGGAACTGCGCTGCAGACAGGTGTTCTGAGGCCAAGCCCCTTTTTACACCTCTCTGCAACGGAGCTCTGTGGCACTTACTGGAGGTACCTAGTGGTCTAGTTTGACCCTAGGGACCCTTAGGATTCAAGGGGACTTAATCTCTCAACTTAGAACAGCCACAGGGCGTGTTTACACAGTGGTGAAGGGAGGGGACGGGGCCTGAGGTGACGTGTGCAAACACGCACTATGGCACGTTTTAAATTGGGGATATAATTTTCCTTCAATACTGAGGGCCCCTGGGGGCTAACTAGCCCACCAAGTGCTTCCAGTAAGCGCCACTGAGCTGCATTGCAGAGAGGTGGTCCAGGCCGTGCCACTTTTTACACCTCTCTGCAACGCAGCTCTGTGGCACTTACTGGAGGTACCTAGTGGGCTAGTTGGACCCTAGGGACCCTCAGGATTCAAATGAACTTAATCTCCCAACTAAAAACGGACACAGGGCGTGTTTACACAGTGGTGAAGGGAGGGGACGGGGCCTGAGTTAACGTGTGCAAAAACGCCCTGTGGCCTGTTTTAAGAGGTAGTTTTAATCCCCCTGCCCTATTATATACTAGGGGCTTACAGAGGAGGTCATGCTAATCACAGGGGGACCCCAACGCATAATGTTCCCTAGTGTATGTAGGTGTTTTCACTGTATTCTAAGTGTCTTTTAACATAGCACTGGCTCTAGGACTGGTTAGTCAGACTCAGTTACCACCAGTATCCGTCTGAAAAAGTTGAGGGTACAGGATGATTTTGCAACAAGGCTTCTTTCTGCTCTTCTTTTTGTTCTTTCTGCACGTTATCCTTCTTCCTGCACTTTTCTTCATCTTTGAGGACTTCTGTTGCTTCTTTCTGCACTTCTTTTTTTATATTTCTGTGCATTTTTTCTTCTTTCTTCACATGTCCTATCTCTGTAGGCATAGTTAGAAATTAACATTTAAAAAACCTTTGAAATTCACAGAAAAAAACATAGGTTTCAGGCACGTTATAGTTAGGAATTAGCATTTAAAAAACCTCAGAAATTCACTGAAAAAACCATATGTTTCAGGGGTGTTATAGTTAGCTGGACTTTTCACTTGTACAAAACCATTGAAATTCCCCCGTTATAGTTAGTTCAGCTAACTATAACTCGCGCGCCCGCAATGCACTGCTGATGACGTCACATATTACATCACTCATGACATGGTCAGTGACATCACTCATGACATCACTGATGACATCTCAAATGACATCACTGATGACATCACTGATGACATCATCCTTGTGATAGAGTGGCAGACCTCCTCTCACCCTAATATAACCTTTGATACACACATTCAAAAATAGAGACTTAACTTTTCAAAACAATGGACATACCAATACCAGTTGCAACAACCTCTTCAGTAATTCTAAGATCCACATACACATCCACTCATTCACCAACAGTCCTATACAGTCACTCATACATGTATTCACTCATCATATGTACTCATACACCTATACATCCTGTTACACAATGCCACTCATCCATAGAGTTACTCACACACATAGTCACTCATGCTAATAAAGAATCAAACATACATTTATTTGCATATACAGTTATACACACACCACCACACTTACTTCTACAGAAACTTACACATACATAGCCTTTTAAACAATCACTTATAGAAACACATACTTATTCATAAAGGAACTCTTTCAATCTCTCACTCTCACATATACTCACTTATATACACCAATAGTCACATATACTAGTTTAAAACATATGTAGTTACTCATAAAGACACTATTGAGACAGTCATTCACTCACTAACACACCCATACACACACTCATCACCTATACAGTCCTGCACACATGCTGTCTTCAACACATACAAAGAGTGAGTCACTCATTCATGCACCTATGCACTACGTAATACCCCCCACCGAACCATGCAGACACTCAGACTGATACTCAAAAAACCAACTAATAACCTATATAGACACCCATGTAGCTACTCACCAACCCATGCAGCCACTTATACACAAAGTGAGAGACTGATACAGATATTTACATATTTAAACATTACTCACTAAGCCATGTATTCACTATGATACACTTAATCAGTCAGTTACACAATCAATTTTTCAAAAACAAATCATCCATTTAGACACTTATATACCCATTTATTCTTCCATCGACCTTGAGATATACATATATAAAACATATTTAATTTTCAGAAAAACACACATTCACTGGATGATGTCATCAGTGATGTCATTTGAGATGTCATCAGTGATGTCATGAGTGATGTCACTGACCATGTCATGAGTGATGTACTATGTGACGTCATCAGCAGTGCATTGCGGGCGCGCGAGTTAAAGTTAGCTGAACTAACTATAACGGGGGAATTTCAATGGTTTTGTACAAGTGAAAAGTCCAGCTAACTATAACACCCCTGAAACCTATGTTTTTTTCAGTGAATATATACATATATTCACTTAAAAAACCATAGGTTTCACACATGTTATAGTTAGCTGTACATTTCACTCATAAAAAACCAATGAAATTCCACGTTATAGTTAGATCAGGTAACTATAACTTGCGCGCCCACAATAAACTGCTGATGACGTCACATAGTACATCACTCATGACATGGTCAGTGACATCACTCATGACATCAATGATGACATCTGAAATTACACATTGTGGATTGCGGACGCGCAAGTTATAGTTACCTGATCTAACTATAACGTGGAATTTCATTGGTTTTTTATGAGTGAAATGTACAGCTAACTATAACATGTGTGAAACCTATGGTTTTTTAAGTGAATTTGCAAGGTTTTGTAAATGATAATTCCTAACTATAACGTGTGTGAAACCTATGGTTTTTTCAGTGAATTTGTACGGTTTTTTAAATGCTAAGTTATGTATTTATTTTTTATTTTTTTTTCTGGTTTTTCACTATGCGCACACCCTGAGCGCACGGTGCTCTTCGCGCACCGTGCGCGCGCTGTGGGCGCTCGGTGCGCTTCGCGCACCGAGCGCCCACGTTGCACAGTCCAAGCCGTGCGCGCCTCGCCTTTTTTTACGCAGTAACATTTGTTTTTTTCTCCCTTGTGGGTCCTTTAATTTATTTAATAAATGTGATTGTTACTTCTTGATTTTTTTTTTTTTTTTTTGCCGTGCGCGTACGGTAAGCTTACCGTACGCGTACCCCGCGATTTTTTTTTAAAATTATTAAATTTATTTTTCGTACTTTTGGGTCCTTCTTGGACCCCCTGACAAACACTAGGGGGTCTGCAACTCTCTTCGTTGCCCCCGTTTCACGTTCCCCACCTTTGTTTCTCAGTGCGAGAGACAGAAAATGGCGGCCGACACTTCCTGATTTCGACCGATTCGAATGTTTACAGTCATGTAACCACCAATCAGAATTTAGCTCGCGCAAGGCACCGTACGCGTACGGTAAGCTTACGGTAAGCGCACGGAGCGCGCTTACAGATATATATATTGATTTAAATGCTATTTTCTCAGGACCTACTGAACAGATTTACACCAGACCTACAAAAGGCACATCCTTGACCTGAGGACTACCTCTCTGCCAAATTTCAAGTAATTCTGTTCAGCCGTTCGGGCTGTAGCTGTGTCTAAAGGTCCTATGGAAAAATGCATGGGGAAAATGCGTTTTGGGACCCCCCTTTTTTCTCAGCCCCCGCTTGACGAATCCCCCCCAGACTTTCAGGGTAGGAGCGGAGCGTAGCGCCCCATTAGTTTTGAAAATTTCGCGAGGATTCGTCGACCGGCGCCAAAGTTATTCCAAATAGAATGTTGCGGATTTCCTATGGAAACACGGTCCTAACTATAACTATCTACTGGCGACCGCCAGTAGATAATATATGTATATGTGTATACATACATATATATACCATATATAAATATATCATATTTTTTTATATCAGCTTTAGTTAATGTCGTTTTTGTTTCTTATATTTAATTAATTTGGTACTTTATTTAATGTTTTGCAGCTGATTTGTAAAATTTTTGTTATATTTAATTCATGAACAAAGTAAACACAAGGAGATCATGGATGGAGCGCTGAAACTTTTCAGACACTCACCCCCAGTCAGATCTGTGACTGGGGGTGAGTGGCTGCAAAGTTTCAGCACTCCGTCCATCATCTTGTTTTGTTTGCTATGTTCTCCCCAAGTGGCCAAGGGTATGCCCAGACGTGGGTCCTTGCTTGCTGTAGCACTGGATTCAAGCTAGCCTGGCTTATGAGAGGTGAAACCGGTCCCAGGATGCTTGTTTTCGGTCCAGGGAAGACCTGGCTTAGCAGTTCGGACTGGACTGGTCACCATGAGAAACAGGGTCAAGACTGATTTGTATATGGCTTTATCTGAACTGGGGTGGCGAAGTGAACTAAAGGACGATGATGGGTTCAACCCAGATCTAATACTATATATATTTGTGTTTGTTTTTAACAATATTAGTCTCAAACAATATTTTTGTACTTACCATTATAAGTAAAGGGAAACTACATTTTCGTAATCAATATTTTTGACACAATATTTCTGTATCTCAATATTGTTGTGTTCTATATTGTGTCAGTGATACACAGACAGTCCAAGCCTTCAGGGAGACTAAATGAACAGTAGATTCACTGTGTCCCAAATTATTTAGTCCCCTGATGTTTTGAGCTCAGTAGGCAAGACTGAATTGTTCAGTTTTCCAAAGTTTCCTGAACCGATTGGTGAAATGGGCAGAGAAGACCTTTGTTGACTTTATTTGCTGTTTGCTTACATGTACATACTCGAATGCATACTTTGAATTTTATTCTGGTTTCTTGGCATGCACCACTGTGAAGCTCTGAGATTTTAAATTAGTGTCCTGCATCATGCAAAAAGTCAGCACTCACCCCTGCAAAATGTGGGAATTCTTTCCTAACATGTCACCGTCACACACCATCAATAAAATAAAAATGTTCTGGGGTAATCACGGGTCCCTTCATGGGTTTGCCCCTCTTTCGGGCTTTAGTCGCCTGCTAAAAGGTGCTGATCTACATGGCATTATTATCTCCAGCAAAAATGACCCCCTTTTGGACATTTTCAGTTTCTTCCCGATGTCTCTTGCAGGAACTAAACAATATATGTATTTAATACACATTAGGCTGTTGTGATTTTGGCTGTTTTTAAGTTGATGAGCACAATTAGTGGGCGTTTTAAAGTGTTCACAGGGTTTTAAAGAATTGATATGGGAATTACTTCTGTCCAGGCACCCAGCAACAAAACTGGCCCCCACCCTACCAGCCCACCGGGAAAATGCCTGTGCCCAGAACAGCCAGTCTGTGTCTGTATACTAACAATAAATAGTAAGCTATTTGTATAATACAAAATGTAGACCCCCTTAATATGGCAAAGGGTTGAGTAGCAGTCTGAGGCAAGCAGTGAGATCTGTTTGATGGCTGGTGTCTACGCCTGAAATCAGCTGCACCAACCACTAAACAGTTTGTCCACGGCTGTATAAATCCCAGCCCTGGTGTCAGTGGTCTCTGTGCCTGCCCCTTTGTAATGCGTAACAGCATTGCATGTAAAGGTACCCCTGGGCTTATTAGGCTAAGCCCTTTAATGCCCATGGTTACGCACCAATGAGCCTCTCACCTTACTCTGTCCGAACTCATCACATAGTTAGGAAAGAATGAGGTGAAGGCAGGTAGGACCTGTACCAAGGGTCGGTGGAGCACCAAAAGCTGAAATGGGACATGCACTATCAACTGAGGTAAATACTAAATTACTTTCAAATTTAGTGCACAGGTGAGAGTTTGTATGTGCGAGAGGGCAGGTGTATGTGTGAACCTGTGCCTTTGTATATCTATGATTGTGTGTGAGCAAGTGTGTGTGGGAGTGAAAATGAGTGACAAAGGGAGTGCGTTCGAATGAGTAAGAATGAGTGACAGCGAGTATGAGTGAGTCAGAGTGAGAATATGCAAAGCTGAGTGAGAATTAGTGTATGAGACAAAACGGGCCCGATTACGATGTCGTCCGGAAAGCAGTCCAACCTAATCGGTCCTGGAATGCTTCCCGAACTAATTGGGTTGTGCGAGTCCGAACGACCGATCACGATGCTTCCCAACATCGTTCGGTCGGACTCGCATTGAGTTCAATGGGAGCCTGTGTTCTGAACGAGAACACAGGCTCCCATTGAAACAAGCATTGGCATAGCCAATAGATCTCGCCTTTGGGGCATTATAAGTGTTTAGTTATGCAGCACAATATCCTTGGTGCAACAACATGAACTGTTGCATGGTTAAACACTTATAAGGTCCCAAAGGCGAGACCTATTGGCTATGCCAATGCTTGTTATTTGTTAGCCAAGGGAAGATTAATTGATTTGCCCAGAATCACAGGTTGTTGAGCGCCCCTGCCGAGACTCGAACCTCGTTTCTCAGTTTCAACATCGACAGCTCTACCCGTTACGCAACATCCTCTTTTTTTTATTTTTTAAAGGGGGGGTAATTGTGCAAACTAATTATCGTATTTGTCCTAGTTTTGCATTGGCTGTGACCTGACATTGACCTTCAGCAGGGCGCATGACCAAAAATACAATCAAGTCATGGTAAAAAAATGCTGTGGAAAAATATTCAACTTGTGTCACTTACATCAGTAACGGAAACAAATTGTCATTTTTACCAGGAAATTTCAGCTGAACGCCTGAAATCACCAGCCGAGGTTGCGCGAGATGGTGGTGACGCAAGATAAAAGAAAATGTGAATGTCTGGGCTGTTAGCTGGGTTGAAGTGGGCCCTGGAGAGCCCAGTCGCGATGGCATGTTATATGCTAACAATGTGCAATTGTTAAATTTATGCAGCGCTCCTGGTGTTGGGGAATTAGTTGAAGACAGTGGGAACTCGCACATGCAGTAGAGTAAATGGGGGCATTAAGAGAGCCTGAGGGCGTGATGCCCGGTCGACGGCTCGTGACGCATCTATAGGTGACTCAGTTGCACCTTTGGATATGTGTGCACTGCCTCTGAGTGACAGACAATTGTATGCATCTACCATGACCCACCTGAATGTTTATCTATGAAATGCATTTGAATGAAAAGCTCCCCATAGACTAGTGTTCACGGTCAGAGGACCCTCAGCGCAAAGTTGACAGGTTGTGAGTCAGAGACTCACGTTCCACCCTGTGACGGTACAAAGAAATGGAACACTACGGGCCTATACAATTGAAACGCACTTACATGTGCGTGAGAGGCAGGTGCTGACATGCACCACCAACGATGTTTTCCTTACCTTTAACCCATTCGCTGCGGCGCGAATTCCGCCGCGGCGCTGGGGGTGTGCGGGGTGAGCGCGGCGCCGCCATGCTCGTGACGGAACCACGCCGTCATGAGTCACGGGCGAGCTGTGCTCATGACGGCGTGGTTCCGTCACGACTCCGCCCACTCTCTATTTCGCCCGCACAGGCAGGGAATCAGTGCCGCGTGGGAGGAGCGGCCGCAGCATGACGGAACCACGCCGTCATGAGCACACGCCGCCCGTGGCTCATGATGGCGTGGTTCCGTCATGCGCACACAAGGGGTTAATAGGCCTACCTACGTCTGACAGGGCGAATGTCACTAGGATGGTGGCAGCAGGCACTGTACCAAAGGGCATCTTGATTTGTGTAAAAAAGTTGGCCATTAATATAACAAGTGCCTAAGGAAATTAATGACGGCCTTCATGTTTGAGAAGTTGACATAGGTGATAATACGGAAAAACTGTGCTCGCGTCATAAAAGTTGTGTTTTTGTGATTCAATAATCAAGTGCACCTCTGTGAAGTTTGTGCATGAAGAGGTAGAAAAAAGTGCAAAAGCGACCCAGACAGCATTAACAACGTCACCCCTGACATAACGGGAAACCACGCGCATGTACTCACCAATGGTGCCCTCGGATGTCAATGAGGTAGCAATGCTTTGTACCTTATATAAGCATTGTCGACTGCTACAGCTTCTATCACAAGTAATGCATAGCCTACCAGACGTTAGAGAGGCGTGCCGATGAATGATGTCACAGTAGGTCTAAAAACGCAGCTGTCGTCATCAAAGAGCCATTCAACGAGAGAACACCGGAGGCAAGAGGAACGGAGGGTATACAAAGAGAGATAGAGAAGGGGGCAGAGAGAGTAGAGGCGCGAAGAAAAATAAACAGAGGGGCGAAATTTAAATTGAAAGAGAAAGTAGGGCAGAACGAGAAAAAGAGAAAAGGGCGCAGATGCAAAGAGTAAGGCGAGAAAGAGATGAATATTACAACATGAAAAAGAAAGTAAGAAGATATTAGGGGAATCCTCAATATTACTACAATGTAACACTGCAACATTAGGAATATGACTACATGGCAAAGCAACAGAATAAAGAATAGGATATAATGTAACAGTGTAACAGCATTAGTAATATTACTACAATGTAAAACTGCTGCATGAGGAAAAGAAATCTAGACCCTCCAGCCCTACACAATTTAGATAAAGCTAGAGACTATGGTCCTGATTAGAAGTGACCCGTGTAGGGCTGAATGCAATAGTTATCACATCCGATAAAAATCCAGCACAGAAGTGTTTAGATGTATCTGATGCGATAATTTTAGTCTATTCCGATGTTTTAGGGGCTAATGCGTGGAGTTTTGTGCTTACTGCTCCAAAATCAGCTTGCTACACCAAATATGGAGTCTTTTCCCTCTTGTTAAATTCTAGCAGATTTCCCTGCCAAAATTTAACAAAAGGGTAAGATATTTATCGCACCTCTCAACTATCACGTGCATCATCAATACTTGTGGCTGTAATCCTTGCGCAAAAACGACATTTGTAATCAGGCTATAGATGTCTTTTAATCAATGGGCACACAGGATACCCATCTGTCAGTTACTTCAAAGATTCAACAGTAAAACAGATTCGGTCTACTCACTAAATTTGGTGCAAAATACCGCTATAAATGCAGTTGTGTGCCTGAAAATGTCCTTTTTTATGACGCAAAATTTTCAAATCAATGCCACAATATCCTGCCGGTCCCTGACATTTATGTTCATAAGTACGCAGTAACTGTGTAAGACTGCACTACTCTTGGGCCTGCCATCCAATTAATGCTGGACACACCCTGTAGTAGCTTTTAAGGATCCCATTTCACACTACTGGACCCCTAACATACCGACTCCATGCCACTTGACACCTCGAGCACTGCACAGAATGCAGCTCTTTCTCGGCTCATCCACAACTTCCAGCTCCTAACACACCCCACCCCGCCCCAAATAAATCAACTGAAGATTGCGGCTGCATTCGCAGCCCATATATGAGACCCCGTTCAGTAACAGGCTTTACTCCCCTCCTCTATTCACTGAAATAGTAGATGTGCTTATTACACAGACTCTGGGGCGACACCCTCCTCTTTGCCTTCACCCCAAGTAACAAGGTCCTCGCCACCACTACCCCCACCTTTCCTGATCACTCATAGGCTTTGCTATTCCTTTAATGGCTGCGATCGTCGACCACCCAGGGAAGCAGCCAATAGGAGGAGCAGCTGTGTCACCCCAGACCCTGGTAGGCATCAGGCCTGGCTAAAACTCCAGCCCAAGCCGTGACCCTCTTAACGGCTTAAGGAGCATTGTCTGCAAAAGAGCAGAGACAGCAATAGCCGGTGAAGAGGATCCGAGTCCCTCTGGGTGGCTGCAATCCTCCTCCTACTCCCGGTGCTACACAAAAGAGCTTGCACTCACTCCATCTTCAGCAGTCCATGAAGAAAAGGTCACCGACAAAAGGGGCAGCGTGTCTTCTTCTCTAGTCCCCTGGAGTGCCAGGCAGCCTACTGGTGCCAGATGCGGTCCCCTTAACCGGGAGACAGCGAGAACAACATTCCACAGGACTATTTCATAGGGGAATTACAGCCCCTCACGGTCAGACACAGGTTTCCAGAGCGGCGGATTTCCTGGCCAGTAAATTCATGGGTCAGTTAAAGGGATTGTGAAGTTTTTATTACAACAGTCTCATCTACATACCGATTACTGCATGTGCAGTATGCTGCTTTTCAGCCATTTACGCCCTCTGTAGTTTTTCCCCACCATCTGACAATATTTTCTATTGAACGTTAGTTGGCGTTGAAAACAGATGCCAATTTTATTACCTCGAGAACGAACTTTAAATCGCGTTGTCTTGCGACTTTGAAAGTGAATGGGTGTTGTCTACCTTCTTCCCTTGAAGCAACTTACGAGGAGAAAGATACCCCATTTTAAAGTGAAAGTTCAAATGAAGAAAACTGTGCGACCTATGAGCATTCACTGTAAAATTTATAAGAATTACATGACGCTCACAAGTGGGACATGCACATTTACACACTGATGGCACGTACCAAGCAATCCACACGAGCAACATCGTGCAGCCGCTTTTCAAAAATCAGGACATGGTCAAGATTTTATCAGAGGAAAAGGGCAGAGGGAGAGGGGAGCGAAGGTAGAGAAGCAAGCAGCGAGTGAGCTGTTAACACACACATGAAAAGCATGGATACCAGTGACGTGTCTATTACAGAGAAAGAGGTCCGAGAGTACTAGACGTGATGGTCGGGCCGTGGGCACCGCTACCCTCAGAAGCGCTGGTGAGTGAGACATCGGCTGAAGGGGAGGAATACGTGAAGGGCAGGCAGCCTCGAGGTGGTGTCCTGCCCCCTGCATGGTACCGCGAGTTAGTCCCTACCCGGGGCTGTCGCTGCCACTACGAAGCCTTGAGGTGCGGCCTGGCAACAAGGACTGCCAACGGCCGCGGACCTTGATCGACTGGAGTGAGCGGTCGCAGCATGCTGCCTGACCGGAGTGCAGTGGCCTGCCCTGCATATATAATTAACGGCGGCGCTTTGCTGAATGCGGCTGCGGAAGCCTAATAAACAAGCTTGACGAGGAGAGGAGGAGGCAGCAGGGGAGGGGAAAGAGGAGGGGGCCTGCACATGTTTACCTTGCGGGAGCAAGCAGGGACCATCTGTTAATTACAAACAGATGGTTTCAAAGCTCGCTCCCGCAACGGAATCACCCAATGCCATTGAAAGCAATGCAACACGTGCACGTTTTTGGGCCAAAAACTGAATCGATTCCTAAAGGTCTCCTCCTAGGCATCGTATGCGTGCTGCGTAGGCGAGACCTAAAAAGGGGTTGTTGGGGAAAACCTTGCACCCTCTGGCTGGCACCCCATGGTGTCTGCCACATTATATATGGTTGATAAGAGGGGTCTCTTGGGTACCCACATGGGCCCCAATTGGATGCCTCTGGGTAAAGGGGGTCCCGCAACGGGCCCCCAAAGACAGATTCCAACAGCCGTTTCATGACAGGCAGACCGAATCAGAACGGCTGTCTGCATCGGTCATCGTACTCGCTTGTTCGGCAACCATGTCCATAGAGCTGTACGATTCAGTTCCGAAAGACTCGAGCTTTCAGAATGCCTTCGGACTGCACGAAAGCTTTCGAGGGGTTGTTATTGGTAGGTGGGAAATGTGTACGATTCGTTCAGAAACAAGGGTTCCGAATCAGATCCTCCAATACCAAATCCCATCCGGAGCCCTTCCAGACGACATTGCAATCTGGCCCTAAGAGTGAGTGGGAGTAAAAGAGCGAGTGGCAGTAAAAGAACAAGGAGTGTGAGGGAGTGTAGAGGGTTGGAGGGAGTGAGAGTGAGGAAATGTGAGTGAGAATTCGTGTGAATGAGAATGAGAGTGAGTGACAGTAGTAAACAATGGCCATTTTCTGCATATGGGCATTTAGGGCAAAATGCAGATAATGGCATACTACAGGTAACATTTGGCATATGAGTCACCCATGGTAAAATGCTGGCACTGGCATAGTAGAGGTAATCCTTGATATATGGGGCAATTTTGGTACAGTGCAGGTCATAAAATACTAGGGATAATACTTGTCACGTGGGGCGTTCATGAAAAAAAATCCTAGTGTTACAATACAGGAACTCAGCCTGCCCCTAACTGGCATATGTGACTAAATACTGCCACACTAAAGCTAATTCTCAGCATAGAGGGTACCCATGACAAAATGTTTTTTTTCTGGCATACTAAGGGTAATTCTTGTCATATGGGGCACCCTGGTAAAATGGTGGTGCTGGCATATTGGAGGTAATTCTTGTCAATCGGGGGAACCCATGGTATATGGGGGACACCCATATCATATTGTTGGTCCTTGGACAATGGATGTCATTATTGACATACGAGTGGGACGTTTGCCACATTTAAAAAAATCTGGTCAGCTAATGGGGAAAATCAGGCTTCATTGGCTTACATCACCATGAAAGTATTTGGACATTTAATGGTTGCCCTTTTGGAGCATTTGGCTTTTTAGCAAATGTATGTGAAAATTATGCTTTAAAATGCATTATTGAACCCTAGGTTTGAAAAATGTTCTCAGGGGGAGAACACCCAAACCATCGGGGAAGAAATTGAGTTTTCTCACTTTACTCACTTGCTGGAATTCAGGTCAAGGGTTATGGCCCACCTCTTTAAAGGATCACTAGCTGCCAATGGAAAAGACGAACCCCTGTTGAGCAGAAATGATTTTGCAGATCCACATGCAGGAGAGATCCGTTTGGACATTGTGGCAGTGAAGGTTCTGAGGTTGGATAAGAGACTGAAGAAAGCCTGTTGGAGAAATGGTCAACTGAGTTGAAAATAATAAAAGGGAGAGGATGTGGCTAACAACCAAAACTGCTGACTTGGGAACTGGTTTCAAGTCTCGTCGGCGGCTCAACATCCTGTGATTCTGGGCAAATCCCTTCATCTCGAGGGGCCTTCAAAATTTGAATGTGTCCTTGTCTAACATAACTGGTGCTCATGTAAAGCGCTCCAATACCTTGGGTCGAGTTCATGCTATATTAAAAAACTGCAAAAAGGAAAAAATAAAATTATAAATTAAATCATTGCTAATCTACTTTATGAGGTGTGAGGTAGTCACCAGTTGAGTGGAGGAAACTAGATGCCTTAGGGTCCATTTACATTTTTGCAGGTGGTCAAGCAGCACTCTGAATCGGACGCTGCTCTGGACTCGGCCAACCAAATTTAGAGATTCCTACCGGCCTGGCAAGGATCTCTATGCTGAAAGTGCATCAATTGCTACAGCAGGAGCACTTTCTGACAAGCTGAATGCCGAACAGATGCTACTTTTTTACGTGCTCAGGTCTCCACTTTTGTTTTTCATCAGCAAACTCCCAGTCTAAGAGTGAGTTTGTGAAAAAACAAACACTGACTGACACCAACATGTGGGAGTTTTCTCCCTTCTCATCAGGACAATTGTTTGTTATAACTTCCTGGTCTGCCATGCCTCGCATTGGCAGACCTGGGCAGGGAGAATTGACCTCTGGAGTAGCACCATAATTGTGGGTCCCACTGGTTGCATGAAAGGCAGCAACTCAGTGCTGGGTGGGTCACCATATTTGATTGACGTCTGACAGGGTATGGCTCCACAAGCAGGGAATTAGTGGCTTCCCGCCTCTAGATAGAGCTTGGGATCCACAAGTTTTGCAAGGTGGGAGTACAGTCAACTTAAAGAAGTTATGCAATCCCACCAAACTTTAATTAACCCCCAATAATCCTCTCTCGTCATGTTTCCACTACACCTTCAATCAAGAGTTTCACAGATAGACCGAGGGAGGTCAAGATTTTGTTGGGATACTCATGGCTTAACTTTAAACGAGCTGTCGAAGCAAAAAAACATTTTACCCCAGAGGTGCTCAGGGTGCAGAAATTATAAAGCACTGTGCACTAGTGTCAAGAGCTGGTGGGACAGACGTTAGGTGATTTGAAAAATAGAAAAACAATTATTAAGTAGATACCAAAAGTTGTTTGGGAATGGTCATAGGAGAAGCTCATACAAAAATATGGCGGCACATTTAATAATGTTATGCTATGAAATCTTTTTATGTATTTTGCCAAAGTACCCATTTCGGCCTATGAAAGGACAGAAATATTTGGAAATGTTTTTAAGTGCACTTATGTGTCTTTTTAGCTGTAGCAAGATCAATCAGCAGCAAATTAACTGATCGCTTGTGGTTGGGGTTTGGCTAACTGGAGAAAGATATCTTTGAACTGAGAACCTTTTCTAGAGTTCACTTCACTTATGTGATTAGGTGCCAAGTGATCTCCTAAGCAGCTTACACAATCTCATGTCGACTAAACAGAAGAGTCCTCATTAAAAATGACCGGTACTGAAGAACCAAAAGCTGAATGTAAAGTCAAGAAATCTATGCAATGTGTTTCACAAACTTGGTTCTTTCATAAACAGCTGCCCAAAGCAAAATTCACCTATTGAGTTGTATGCTAAACATGGAGTTAAAAAATGGTTCCAAAACTTCAGACAAGTAGAGTAGGCACACACTGTCCAGAGTCATGAAAATTAAGAAAATTCTCAAAGCAGAAGCAGTCTATGCAAAAGCAGGATATTATGGGACTAATTAAATTGTCAGGCGGACGACATTGTTGTGGATTGGGAACCGCCCGACCCAGGTCGGCGGTTCAGACTGCAGTATTTGGATGCAACTGCCCATAGGGCGGTCGTAAAAATCAACTTTTCAATGGAAGCTTGTGCGGTGGGTGGAAAAGGCCTGCAGCAAAGCTTCCATTGAAAAATTGATGTTTTCAAACATCCCTGCATTATGTGACAGGTGGTGCAGGGATGTTTAAGGCCACGTTGTGGAGGGCCAGGAGGGAACGGGACCCTTCTAGGGCCCCCAATGTCACTTTCCGACAGCCTTTCCATGTCGGAAAGGCCGACATGGAATAGCAGTCAGAAACCGACATCATAATCCCAACGGCGGAGCCACAGTCATTAAGAGATTATGAAGTGTTTCTGCCGCACTTACAGGCTCCTTGAGCCCGTTGGAAAGCTATGGATGGTCCCTCCGCCTGCATTGTAATGCGTCTGTCGTACCGCAGCTTCAGATGGCGGTCAGACCGCAACCGACGAGATGTCAGTTGCAGTCTGACCACCATCATAATTGTCCCCAATCTCTTTATATGTCTTTATATCAACAAGGGGATCTTTTTCAGTTGATTCTTTTGCGAGTGCTGAAACAGACTTGGACTAGGGTGGTGGTATATATCAACCAAAGTAGTTGCGCTGCCTGCTTCTTTGAGGCCCTTTGTGAATTGGGTCCCCATGCTCAGGATTCTTCCTGCCACCTAAAGAATAAGATATTCCTAATATTTCAGTGGTGAATACCAGGTCCTGCTACACTGGGGACAGAATCAGGGGACTTCCAATTCAGCAATGGAAACAAGGTCAATCCAGCAGGACATCATGTAGGTAAAACAGGTTTTCAGCTGGAAAAGGTACCAAGAAACTGAACAATTCTTGAAGTGGTGGTTTTCAGGTTAGCAGTTTATCGGATGTATTGATCAGTGATTGCTGGATTTTCAACAACTTCAACTTGCCAACACTAAACCTTTGAGCTGTGGTGTACATCTACGTTTTGTGACAGAGAAGAAATCAGAAATCGACAGGTGAGGTATCCTAAGAATCACCCCACCTCACCTCTGAATCCAAGATGGCTGGGGACAGTCCTTATCTTTTGATAAAGTTCACTGTATTCCATACTGTCAGCTGCTTCAAATAATCAATGGGAACCTCATGCTTTGATTATGCATGCAAGCTCCATGCACACAATTTATTTCTTTTTAAGAATTAAATATTGTTCATCTGGGAATTTATTATGACCTCTAAGTCTTCTGCCTCGTGCAACCTACATAGATGAGCCACTACATCAACTGCAACTACATTGAAATGTTTTAAATGTAATTTACCCCTATTCTAAACTCATAACATTGGCTCTGCTTCTACATTGACCCTAACTTCAAGGCTAACCCTACACTATATTACACTTAAATGAATTACATTAAATAACATATGATCTCACTGTATAACCAATCACATGAAATGTTATTTAGAAATAGTTTATAAACAACCCCAATCACGGCCAGACTGGGAACAGCAACCAGCCCTGGCAGACCGCCAATGAAGCGGGGGTGATTTGGGGGGGGGGGGGTGGCGGTACAAAACCATCCCCCACCCCTCTGGCCCATCGGGAAAACACCCGGAGCCCGCTATGGTGAGTCTGGCCCTGACCTCAATTCATAGTTCAAAAATTAAAGTTTGCCCAAGACAAGAGACAAATGTGGTCTGCCATCACTTACTTTCTCTACAAAATGTAATTAGTCTTGTGAGCATTTTTTACGTGACATAAGGGCATCATGTTGAATCTGTACTCTAGACCCACAGCACAGGGAAACATTGTAACACTAGATAAAAAATTATGTCATTTAGCGCACATTTTCTAGTTACAATGTGACCTCGCAGAAGTTTTGCCTACTGGGTAACCCTATTTTACTTTAACACGAAGGATCTTTTTTTTATTAGAAAAACATGAGGGTGCGGCGAAAATACCCAGATGCCAAGCCTCGACTGAAGTCCAAAATGGATTACAGTTAGTCAAGTAAAATGTCTCAAGGTAGAGAAAAGAATGAACGGAAAAAAGCCTTTACTATTCCAGATGAAAGGCGACTATTGCTTTAAGCCTCAATCACCAGCTGTTCATCCCTCAAGCCCGGAGTCCATCTGCCGTTAAAGAATGTGATTATGGGTATAGAAACCTTGAATCAATGTACTTGAAATAAAAATGTCGAAACTTGAAAAATAACCTAAGTTCAGTTTAAAAAAAAAATCAGTTTGGTATGAGTGACACATAGTAAGGAAAGGCAAACTTACCCTAAAACAAGCACAATTCCACCATCACATCATGTAGTATTTTTTTTTACATCATATGCTTATTATGAAATAGTGTATCAAAAATGTATCAATTGAAAATCAAATTGTTGTCATGCAGAATATTATTTGTGTGGCAAATTCCAACTACCCTTAGTGTTTCCCCAGTTGTTTGTTTGTTGGACCCCGACAGTTTTTATGTTGGATATATACGCTTTTCAATTTTGTTACTTGTGCATCATGTGAGCACTTTTTCAGGACAAACCCACGTGATTTTTCATTCATGTGTCTATTGTGATTAATAAGAAGCTTCTCTCTGCACTACTCTCATAAATGTTTCTTGATATCTTGGCAAGTTGATTTATAGCATTTAGTGCAATATTGGTTTACTTATTTGTCCGATGACAAAATAAACTTGTTATTAAATGAGTCCACCACGAAGCACTGTGTTTATTCTTTACCATAAATACCCAGGATTTTGCAGTGACATAATGCCAGCGTAATTTGCGTAATTTAGGGAATTTTGGTTATGCTTGTCCCGTAAAATTCCCGAAATTACTCCGTAGGGCCATTTTCCGTAGTTACATGCCATTAGCAGTAAAAAATGTTTAGTGAATGTGCGATTTGCAGTTAAAAAGGGCCACAGACGCATAGGAAAAAAGAACACAAAAGGCTGTTGTTTGCAGTGTTTTTTCTTTTTTTAAATGAGTCATCGTGCCAAGAATTGGCGCAAGGTTGCATTTCAGATTAAAATATAGTGCAAAATGACAGACTTGAATTCCACATAGTTACGCATAATTTTGCATAATTGTGCATTATGTGTACAATTTAGATACACCAAACACACTCTCAAGCAATAGACTGTGCATCCTGTTTACTACATTTGCCTGGTGCATACAGTACATTGAATACTATATATAACGATTCCCTACACCAAACACACCATGCAGCCTCAGGCTGTTAAAAAAAAGTGTGAGGTACACACAGTACTCACGCTGCAGCCATGCACACTGTCTGCCATGGAGAGAACTCCAAGTATGACCCGAAACCCTTAGCACCTACCCATGTTAGGGTACTTCTCTGCTAAATAAAGTACATGGTCTATGATGTGTCCCGTTTGCACTATTCAAAATGAATAAACACAGCTCACATATCTTGGGTGAGGACCACATTTCCAGCATTTGAAAATTAAAAATTGGGCTTAACTGTTGCCCTGAACTCTGTGCAACACTGAAAACACTGACACTCTTGGCTACTGGCCACTTTCAAAATATGTGCATGCTACACAAATTGCATGACCTGCTTATGGTCATTTCAAATCCAAATACACCCTTTCACCTGCAGCTGTTGAAAATGTTCAATACATGTGCATGCAATGATGATTCCCCTCAGATACATCAATGTGTGTGTGTGTATATATGTGTGTGTGTGAGAGAGAGAGAGAGACAGACTTTGCAGCTATGTACTGTGTATATCACCTCAAATGACATTAAAAGGAGAATAGGTGTTGGGAGCACACTGCCTCACAGTCCCAGCACAGTTCGTCCCTTTGCATCCTGATAAATGCAGTACACAGTTCAAACTTACTTCACAATTAGCTTGAGTATTTCACCAAAGTTGGTGCAGACATTGCTGTATATCTCTAGACATGTGTTTCTGGGTTGAGCCCGTCATCAGTAGAGAGCAGCAGTATTGGAGAGCAAAGAAAAATCATCTGGGGCTGCTGGAAATACTGCCAAGCTCCTCTCAGGTCACAATACCACTCACAGGCACACTCGGCAGCATTTCCAGCAACCCCAGATGATTTTTCTTTGCTCTCTAATACTGCTGCTCTCTACTGATGAAGGGCTCAACCCAGAAACACGTGTCTGGAGATATACAGCAATGTCTGCACCAACTGTGGTGAAAAACTCCAGGTAATTTTGAAATAAGTTTGAACTGTGTACTGCATTTGCCAGGATGCAAAGGGGTGAACTGTGCTGGGACTGTGAGGCAGTGTGCTCCCAACCCCCATTCTGTTTAAAAGGCTCCCTTATGGCCCAGGGGGAGAGAAGACCAAGCCCATCACTTCGACAGAGGGGGTCCGGCAAGGCTGCATTCTAGCCCCGTTTTTATTTTTGGTTTATACAAATGGGCTGGAGCAGTTTCTGTTAAACAAACACTTGAACTGCCCAAAAGTAGCAGGTGCCCAAGTACCTTTATTGTCGTATGCTGACGATACGGTTTTGATGGCCATGACTGCCAATTGCCTTCAGGGATGTTTGGATGCTTTCACCGAATACATGACGTCATTAGACCTGTAGGTGAATTATAAGAAATCCTTTGTCATGGTATGTGGGCAAAAATTAATGAAAACACGAAAATATACAGTGAATGGGACAGGTATTGAGAAGGTAAAAAACTTTAGCTATTTGGGGAATGTTTTTAACTCTAACTTAAACTGGGATCAACTTTTAGTATCCCGGGTGCAGCAAACTTCAAGAGTTATTGAGGGGTTGTTTCGATTTGCGGCCAAACTTGGCCATAAGCCTGTTGCAGAGCTGATAACACTGTATAAATCAAAATGTTTGTCAGGAACAACTTACAGTGCAGGAGTGTGGGGATATCAAAAGAGTACCCTGATTCAAATAATTGAGAACATATTTTTGAAGAGACTCTTATTTATCCCGTCTAGCTCCCCTACATCATTTTGCCACTCGGAGGTGGGTATGGATTATATCACAGACAGAATACACAAGGCACCCCTGCTTTTATGGGGGAAACTTTGGTCCTCGGAGGAACTTAATTTCTCCCGACTTGTCTTAAAAGATTGCATGAATTTAGACTATGAAATGGCGGTCCCTTGGTTACGTTACGTTAAACAAACCTTTTATTTTATGTTATGTTAGTAAGGATTTATAAAGCGCTCGGCTACTCAAAAAGAGTGTCCCGGCGCTAAGGAGAACCTGACCGAAAAAACCAAGAAGCTCCAATACAACCTCTAGGACCTACAACCAGCGAAGAAAAAAATAAACTATAGGAGATACAGCCAGGTCTTGAGATGTTTTCTAAAACTGAGAAGTTCAGAGATGCTTCTGAGGTCCAGAGGGAGAGTGTTCCATAATTTACTGACCATCACCTGGAATGATCGCCCACCCTTCCTGGTTAGGAGGAACCTGGGCACCTGAAGCAAATAAAGAGCAGAAGATCTTAATGTCCTCCCCGGACAGTAAGGGATAATTCTCTTTTGAAGATAAGAGGCTCCTATATTGTGAAGCGCCTTAAAAGCAAGGACCAGGGCCTTGAAGTCAATTCTGTTTTTTATTCTAAGCCAATGAAGAGCCGTGAAAAGGCTAGACAAATGGGTCCTGGGACCCACCCTCAAGACAGCTCTGGCTGCAGCATTCTGGACCAATTGCAAATGATTCAGCAGAAATTTCGGCAAACCCAAGTATAGGACATTTGCATAGTCCAATCTGGAGATGATAAGCGACTGCACTACAGTGTGTCTGTGAGGCCTAGACAGAAGGGAGAGAAAATTCCTCATCATTTTGATAAGCCCGAAGCAAGTGCCAGTCACAGATTTTACTTGCGACTTCATAGAGAGGTCGGAGTCCAAAAGGACGCCTAGATTTTTCACTGTAGACACAGGATTAGGAGGAGAGGGCTGGTCCTGTGGCCACCAGTTTTTCCATTCATCCCCCGGTGAGTGGCCAAAAAAGATGATTTCCGTCTTAGCCGAATTGCAGGCTAGCTGATTCAGACGGAACCAGCCAAAGATATTGGACAAACATTCCCTAATTGAAACATCATTAAATGGTTCATCCTTCCCATAAGAAAACAGGATTTGGGAGTCGTCGGCGTATGTAATGATTTTGGCTCCAGACTTTTCAGCAAGAGAGGCCAGAGGGGCCATATAAATATTAAAAAGAGTCGGACTCAACACTGAGCCCTGAGGTACTCCCACATTTAATTGGGGAATAGCAGCAGAAAAAGGAGGGGACCAAACAGATTGTTGCCGCTCATTGAGAAAGGAGGAGAACCAGTTGAAAACTGTGCCCCGTAGGCCGCACTCCCACAGTCTCTGAAGGAGGCGGTCATGGGGCACGGTATCAAAAGCAGCTGAAAGATCCAACAGTATAAGAACTGCTTTACCACCTTTGTCAAGAGTGTTCTTAATACTTTCGGAGATCTCCAACAAAGCTGTCTCAGTACTATAGTTTGCTCTGAAGCCAGATTGGCTAGCGTGAAGAGCTTTAGTGGTAACAAGATGCTTGGTAACTACTGCATTAACATATTTTTCTAAGGTTTTAGCGAAGAAAGGGAGCAGCGTAATGGGCCTATAGTTGTTAGTGATTGCAGGATCAGCCGTAGGTTTTTTCAAAAGGGGGAGTATCAAGCCATGTTTCCATTTCACCGGGACAGTTCCGGTACTAAGTGCCAAATTCAACACATGGTTGACGGCCGGGTTTACAACATCTGCAATAGATGCTAGTATCTTAGCAGGACACGGGTCAGACGGTGAGCCCGATTTTAGTGTTCTCATAATGGCTAGGGAAACATCCAAGGATATAGGCGGAAATTCTTCCAAAATATCCGTCTGAGAGTTGTCATAGAGATCAGAGACGCTCTCAGACATAGGTTGAGGGGGTACAGCAAAAGAGTCCTGGATGGACTTGATCTTGTTATAAAAGAAAGTAGCGATGTTGGTCGTCCATATGGCCGTAGGAGTAAATGGATTCTGGGTAACAGTAGGGGAAACAAACTCCTTCACTACTTTAAAAAGAGCCTTACTACAGTTATTTGCAGATTCAATTTTGTTTCCTAAGAACTCCTTCTTCGCATTACGTATTTTCGAGAAGTGGGCTTTCAAAGCCTGTTTATAAATGAGCTTGCTCTGGGGGAGATAATCTTTCCTCCATGAGCGCTCCAAACATTTACAGGCTTTTTTACTCTGCTTAAGTTCCTGGGAGAACCAGGGAGCCGAGGCTCTGTTCTGTGTGTCCCTGTGTATTTTATGAGGAGCCAAGTGGAGTGTCCACATATGTAACCAATCATCAAGGGAAGATGCTGCATCCTCAAGCAGGCTATCCGCCGAAACAGGATGATCAATTAAAATCTTCTTTAAGGCCAAGGGGGTAATATTTTTAAACGATCTGGTTTCCTTACATTGAGAGCTAGACGGTGCCCAGGTCATGTGACCATCTACATGCAGCCAAAAGGTGAGCAGGCAGTGGTCTGACCAAGTCAAAGCTAAAGGACTGTCAAGTTCGATGTTCTGAGACGAGAAAATTTGATCTAGTGTATGGCCTCTGTCATTATAAGGTTGGATTAGAAGATTTTTATGATAAGCCTGAGTGTATACCGCCAAACATGAAAATGTCCATAAAAGAAGCTTTTGGATCTGAGCTGAGTATATCATCTAGGCCTACAGATAGACCGGACCCCCCTTTCTTAAAACAGCAACAATTTTATTTGTCTTTTAGCTTGCAGGGCAATGCACATTTTTTAATGACAAGATTTCGTTTAGGCACACTGCACTTTCTTGTGGCTTTTCCAAAACAGAGGGGGTGGTGTGAGAGGCTACCCCCCTGTCCTTGTAATAATACAGCCCAACAAAATTCTATGCACCTTATGCTATTTTGCACATTATATAAAGACCCCAGGGCGCGCTTTCTTAAACCAATTTTAAACGAAAACTGTTTTCGCTCCCATAAAGAGGGTTTTAATTATTTACATTCCTTAGCAAATGCCTCCATTTGCAGCTCTGTGCTTAGTTTTATAAAAATTGTTTTTATAATAAGGAAACGATATGCAATGTAAAAGTATGGAATTAGGTGTTTAATTGCCTTCGAAGATATTTTTTATGCTCTTTTGTAAATATTGTCTTATTTTATGATTGTATGTTTTTCCTGTGAACTTTTATAATTCATCTGGAATCAAATTAAGGTTTCTGACTGACTGACTCAGACACTTACTCATACAAGGTGAAACACAGTCACACAACCACTCACATAATATGCTTTACAAACAGTATAACTCATTAGTAGTACACAAAGCGAACAAATTCAACTTTTCTGGTACCTTGGTATATATGTTGGTCCCTCATAAACCTTTAGAAAAACACTCACAATCACTAGATGATGTCATCAGTGATGTGATCTGTGATGTGATCTGAGATGTCATCAGTGATGTCACTGACCATGTCATGAGTGATGCAATATGTGAGGTCATAAGCAGTGCATTGCAGAGGTGTAAGTTATAGTTAGATCAGATAACTATAACTGCTGAATTTCTATGGCTTTGTACAAGTGACAACTGAGCCTAACTGCAACGTCCCTGTAACCTTTGGTTTTTACAGTGAATATATATATATATATATATATACACGCACACACGCAGACACACAATGTTTGCCCCTTGTTTGATGAACTAAATGAACCAATTGACAGAATTAACAGATTGCCAGCATTTCAAAATGGTCTAAATTTGGAGTGAACATTAACTGCGTTTTTAATTTGGTGTTAACCTATTTATAATTGTTGTGCTATGAGTGAGTTTCACTTACATCTTTTGACCACTCCGACTGATCTTTAACAAACCCGGCTTGCACATTAATAACATAAAGGCAGAATTTAGACTAAACTTCATGAGAGCTGGGAGCAATGGAAAACCAACTATGCCATGTTTCCCTTTCAGCAATTTACGGAACTTCATAAAGAAATGTTCGGTGGGGATTATTTTGACACAGCAACTAACTGTTTTAAAGATTAAGGGCCTTATGTAGGTAGCCCAACATTTACCACTTCATAAATACCGAATTTTACCGATTCGGTATTTATGAAGTGGTAAATGCTATGTAGATAATAATTCGGTAATTATTACCGAATCGGTAAAATTCGGTATTTTAGAACCGGTATTTACCGATTCGGTAATAATGCATCCCTTGAAGCCAGTTACCATTACCGAATCGGTAAATACCGATTCGGTAATGGGGGGAGCACAATCAAGGGTGGCAGGGTGTCACAGTGACACCCTGTTGCACCCCTGATTCCTGCATGTGTGCACATGTGGCACACATACATGCCCTAAGGGCATGTATGTCTGCCACATTGCACACTTAAACGTGCACAAAAATGCTTTTTTTCACCTATTCGTCATTTACCACCAACTTTTAGTTGGTGGTAAATAACGAATCCCCACAACACCCACACACTCCCCCTACATATCATTACAGGATTCGGTATTTACCGAATCGGTAAAATTACCGAATCGGTAAAATTACCGATTCGGGAATTTTACTGATTCGGTAAATTCCGAATCCTGTAATGTGCCCCCTACATTGCAAAAGCCTAAATACCGGTCGGTAACGGTATAATTACCGAAAATCGGCCGTTACCGACCGGTATTAGGCTACGTACATATGGCCCTAAATGTATACAAATGACACAGAAGTTACGATGTCATTATGTATATTTTGGGGAACTTCTGATGTTTCAGTTAATGCTTTGTGATTATTCCTGGATATTACTTGATGTTGATTGATGTTGATTCTTTATAATCAATTTAGATTATTAAATAAATTAATACATTTTATTATTTACTGCAATTTTATTGCTGGGAAGCCTGGCACAACTTTTCCAAAAAGGCCAAAGATACTGGCCACCAAATATTTCAATGTATAATGCTTCTGAGGCCGAATGAAAACTAAAGTCAGTCACGCTAACTCTCTCACTACTATACAGACTCTGGTCCATTATACATTTAAATGTATGCATTAGACGCACAGCAAGTTACAAATGCAGGGCATATTTATCAAGGGTTTGCGCCGCTTTTGCCCCACGCAACGTGGTGCATGCATGACGCAACCCCAAAATGCGATTTATGTCATGCGAGGCCATTTTATGTGGGCCTGAGTGGCTTGATAAATCTGGAGTAACGCAACGTAGCATAAATCGCTGCATTGCTTACTCTGCCCCAGGGAGGCATTCCATGGGCATTGCCAGATTTACCATTATTGTTACAACAAACAAATGATGGACGGAATGCTGACAATGCATACATTCTCTGGACTGTTCCCATGAGGCACAGGGTCAAGACTGATTTGCATATGGCCATGTCTAAACTGGGGTGGTGTAGTGGGCAAAAGAACGATGGATTTAACCCAGATCTCTTGACTGGGGGAGAATGTCTGCATTGTCAGCATTCCGTCCATCAATTGTTTGTTGTAACGCTTTTCGCCCTAAGTGGGATGGGTATTCCCAGACGTGGGACCCGTGCTCACTACGCCACTGGAGTCAAGCTATCCTGGCTGATGACGGCTGATAGCCAGAAACCGGTCCTAGGATGCTTGATTCCGGTCCAGGGAAGACATGGCTTGGCAGTTCGGGCTGGACTGTTCCCATGAGGCACAGGGTCAAGACTGATTTGCATATGGCCATGTCTAAACTGGGGTGGTGTAGTCGGCAAAAGAACGATGGATTTAACCCAGATCTCTTGACTGGGGGAGAATGTCTGCATCGTCAGCATTCCGTCCATCAATTGTTTGTTGTAAAGATTTACCATTATTGGCAGACCTGGGAATACGCCAAAATGCGGCACCTTCCCAGGTAAGGTGTAATTAGAAGAAATATCTTTATTTTTCCTTGTTACTTCCTCTTTCTATGTGTAGAAAGAGGAATATGCCTCAGGGGATTGTTTTTGTGCAGGAAGGTGCCCCTTCCTACACAAAAACAATCCTACATGCAACGCAGGCTCCCTTGCACCATGGTGCAAGGGTGTCTGTGTTGGCGCTAGGCAGCCCACTGTGCGCCAGCACTGGGGAAAAGGCAGGAATGCATCGCATTGTGTTCAATAGTGCACATTTCTGCCCTTTCCCTGTAACGCAGTGCAGTGAGGTTACCTGCAGCGCTGTGCTAAGTTACATCTAGATAAATATGGCCCTCAGTTTCTACTCAGCCTGTTGGACGTTGACAGAATTTTCATTTTAACGTGATAGACCAAGAGCCTCCCTTCCTTCTACAGCCATTATTACGTCCTGAAAGAAAATCAAGTTGTATTGATATTGTGTACCAACTCTTGACAAACATGTCTGACTACAGTGACAGAGTTAGACATTTGGGGGATACATAGTAAAACATATGTTAAACTATTCATACACAGCACTGTTTAAAATTGTAATTTAAGTATCTGTTAAGAATTTCTGCTGTTGGTCATCAGTCTTTACATTGCACATCTCCATCAAGTTGTCTTTGGAATGCAAATCCTCAACAACAGGCTCTGATTTGCAGCATGCTGATTTATGTTTGGCTTGAATCTTAAGTGCCACCTGCAGCTTGTGGAACATGCATCCTGGAGATGCACCCACGCCAAACTTTCCAGCATTTAAAAAATGCCACAAGAGCTGTCCTTTCTGACAAGCATTTCAAATCTCTGCCTCACAGATGCTTATCATGTTTTTCATTTTCTCTTTTGAAGTATTGCTTTTTTTATCTGTATCACTTTGTGCTTCTTAGTTACTGTTTATTCTCTTAAACTTTTTTTTATGAAAAAATATGTGTTCATATATATATACATACATATATATCACCAGTTTCCGTAATCAGGCATCGAAGCACTCACGGACACGGACCAAATAATTAGTGCAAATAATTTATTTAGTGCGGTATGTCGCCATAATGTTTCGGCTCGTCCGAGCCTTGTTCACATGACAATGTGAATGTGTTAGACCACAGTATTTAAAGTGACAGTGCAGATTTTCAAAACTCAACCATGTGACTGAACTAAGAATAGAGGTAGAAAACATACTGCGGCATTGGATTTACATCATGTGCAAAGATGCAGTCTAAAATCATTGTAGATATCCAACAAGCATAGTAAAATTATCGCAAATCAACAGATAACTTTAAAATTGATTATAATCCAATAACTTTGTGCAAATAAGCGTGTTGTGCAATTGTACATGTTATTATGTATAGAGCGCAGTAATATCTCCCTATAATAGGCACTCCCATACTGCAATTAGATGTCTAGGGTCTGCAGCTCTCGGCAATTAATGTATACATATTGTTGCTGTTAATAGTGTAAGTTGTCAAGACACCAATGGACTTCACAGACTTAAGGTAAACTTCATAATGTGCAAAGGTGCGCAAATGTAAACTCGCCCAATTGCGAACAAAAGGGTCTATCAATAAGTACCTTAGTCATAATTTTGTGAAATCGATTTAGAAATCATAGGTTAAATCCCATATGTGCAAAATATGCAAAAACACACTACTAGCATGATCATTCCTAATGGACACTTATAATTGAATTAGAATTATTTGATCAATTTATCTAGGCGTTAAATAATACAAATAATATAATAAATCACATGTTGATATCACATATTCCTGCCTGATGCCTTGTTGATCCTACCCCAAATGCATCCTACTAATTTCAATATTCCCAATTATTAATCTAAAACATTTTTTTTTTTTTTTTTTTTTTTTTTATGGAAATGTTTTTTTTTGAAAATTTTATTGTGCAGAAAGAAAATTACAATCACGGGCCTACAACCACCAGGGCCGGCCGCTAGTAGGTGAGAGATCACACAGTACAATAAAGATGACTGGCCCACCGGGGACCCGCATAATACAGAAGAGCATACTGCACATAGAGGAAATCAGGATACACCCTTTTAACATAAATAACAACTTAAAACAAAGGCGAGGCAAGAAAACATAAGATGGGCGTCAGGCCACAGCAGGGGCACGTCCATATCCGACCACCCGATGGCAGTCAGAAACAGGGAAACCAGGAGGTAGGGTGGGGGGGGGAGAGACGGGAATACAAATCTATACTCATGTGCCAGATAAGTAAGGAACCATCAAGGATCAGGGGGACATGGCTACATCAGACGTTTCCATCAGGGGGGGAGCACAAATACTTCCACGATACACATTCCACTGCCCCCAGATTCTGTTCCAAGCCCCGGGCTTACCACGAGCCACATAAACAGTCTTTTCCCTAAACATGCACCAGTCCATGTTCTCCTTCCAGACAGACACGGTGGGGGCCCGCTGCGAACCCCAAAGCTGCGCTATGTCCCTCTTTGCTATCATGTTCCCCAGGGAAACCCACCGCGTCTGGGCAGCATTATAGTCATTGGGCTCCCACACATTCAAAACACAACGACGCACCTCCGGCAACAGCGCGACCCCGGTGACTCTCCCCATAACCTCATGCACCTGACGCCAGTATTCCACCACCTCGCGGCACTCCCACAGGATGTGGAGAAAGGTGGCACTGTGCCCACAGCCACGCTTACAGAGCCCGTCCTCAGAAAACCCCATCGAGACCAAACGGGGGCCCGTAACGTAAACGCGATGGAGGATCTTAAGCTGGACCAACCGGAGACGGGCCGGGATGGCCACCTCCTTAGGAGATGACAGCGCGGACTGCCAGTCCTCGTCATCCAACTCAACTCCATCCCCCGTCCACGTCTCCCGTAGACGCACCAAGAGGTCAGCCCGGTTATTTATCAACTTTTTATATATCAAGGAGATAGTACTATCGGGAACGTGACCGTCGAGTATGCGGTCCTCGAGGGGCGAAGAAACAGGGACCGTGGACCCTTCCCCAAAGACCGAGAGCAGGGCATGCCGAACCTGGGCGTAGCGAAAAAACTCCCTCTCACTAAGATCATACTCGCTTCGGAGCGCCGCGAAGGTCTTGACCGCGCCCTTGACCCACATATCCCCCACTCTGCTAATACCGATCGTGTCCCAGTGCTCAAAGCCTTTCGTCGTCTTAAGGCTCCCCAGGCGGTCTGAGGCAAACAGGGGAGTAGCACACGTTAAACGCTCACCCCACCCCATCGCAACATTCGCCGCCTTCCATACCCTTACCGCAATCTTGGCAGGGCCCGTGAGGGTACCACCAGCAGATCGGGAATAAAGCGCTCTGTCGTAATTACCGCCGGGAAGCAGGAATTTATCCATCTCATACGCCGGGTTAAGACCAGGAGCATACGTGGCATGGTTAATTGCCGACAGTTGAGAGGCCCAGTAGTACTGTCTAATGTCAGGAAGCGTGATGCCCCCGTCGTACCAGGGGAGAGTAAGCTTTGCCAGAGCGATACGCGCCCGCCCGTCCCAGACCAGTCTCCTCTGCAGGCTCTCCACCTCCCGAAAGTAGGCCACCGGGATGACATCAAATGAGTTCTGTAGTGCGTAGAGAAATCTGGGAAGGGACATCATTTTGAACAGGGCCGCGCGACCAAGCGGAGACAGGGGCAACCTACACCAACGCGCCGTATCCACCCTCAAACGTCGGAGTGGAGACAGGAGGTTCTGCTCATAGCGGACCGCCGGGTCCAACGAAACATACACCCCCAGGTACTTAAAGCCGGATGAGGACGTTTGGATAGGAAGTAGAGGCGGCAAGACGGGAGGGCCACCGGAGAGAGGGTACACACAAGATTTGGACCAGTTAATTGTCAAGCCCGAGTTTTTCCCAAAGGAGGTGAGGACATCAAAGAGAACATTGAGTGACTGTCGCGGCGAGGTGAGGTACAGAAGGATATCATCCGCGTACAGCGAGACCCGATCCTCGAAGCCCGGAGCCCACCGGATCCCCCTAATAGAGGGCTCCCAGCGGAGCCAGGCGGCGAGCGGCTCCAAGGCCAGAGCAAAAAGCAGAGGGGACAACGGGCACCCCTGCCTAGTGCCCCTCCCGAGAGCAAAGGGCCTGGAAGCCCACCCATTGACAACCACCTGAGCCATTGGTCCGGCATAAAGAAGCCTCACCCAGCTCTGAAATCCCTCCCCAAAGCCAAACTTCTCCAAGACCGCCCAGAGGAAAGGCCACTCAATGGTATCAAAAGCCATGGTGGCGTCCAATGAGACCAATACGGCTGGTTCCGAAAAGTATTTCGCCCTATCTAGGACACCGTGCAGACGCCGCAGATTAAGAGCGGTATTACGGTGGGGGATGAAGCCGCATTGATCCGGATGAATCAGATCACAGATAACGCTCAGCAAGCGGTTGGCGAGGACTTTAGCCAAGATTTTGGGTTCTGCGTTTAAGAGGGAGATAGGCCTATATGAAGCACAGCGGTCACGTGGTTTACCCTCCTTAGGAATCACGACTATAGTCGCCAGACGCTGGTCGGCGGGAAGGGAACCCCTCTCGTTCGACTCCTGAAACATACGACGAAGGAAGGGCGCGATTTTATCCGGGCGTAGTTTGTATAGTTCGATCGGCAGGCCATTAGGGCCCATGGCTTTGCCCGAGCGAAGGGAGCCAATCGCGGCAGCAATCTCGTCGACGGCCAGGGAGGCATCCAACCGCTCACGGTCCTCGACGGATAAGCCGGGCAGGACAATATCCCGTAGTAGAAGACGAGAGTCGTCTTCATCTCTGTCAGACACCGGGGAATACACCGTCCGGAGGTGGTCAGCAAAGCACTCCACAATCTCGCCAGGCTCAGTCACACACGCTCCATCCGCAGCCCGGAGCTCTGGGACCACACGATTCACTCTCTCCTTCCTATCCAGCCAAGCAATCAATTTACCAGCCTTGTCCCCAGCATCATACAACCTACCCTGCTGCTCCCTATACATAGTCCGGGCAGCGTCTGTGACAAGGGACTTATACTCGAACTGTTTCAGGCTGAGGGCATGTAGCCCATCCGGAGAGACACCCGTCTCCAAGGCCGCCTCCAACCCCAAGATGTCGGTCTCCAGCTTCTCCACCTCCTCCGTCTTAACCTTCTTAGCCGCCACAATCTGGGATAGGGCATGCCCACGGATTACTGTCTTAAAGGCCTCCCACAGGGACACTGCGGACATCACCGACCCATCATTCTCAAGGAAGTATTGGTCAATCGACTTGACCAGACTATAGCGGATCGTGGGGTTCCGCAGGTACCAAGGGTTAATAGGAGTGATCCGCCCAGCAGACCGCGTCCCAGTATCAAAGAACAACCACAGTGGGGAATGATCAGAGATACCCCGGGCCAAATGCTTAACCCCTCGAATCCGAGCAGTCTGGGCCGCGGGCATAAGAAAGTAATCCAATCTGGAGAGACTCCCATGCGCCCCCGAATGAAAGGTGTACTGACACTGTGTAGGATGCATCAACCTCCAGCAATCAACCAGACCGAAGGTCTCCATGAAACCGCCAAGCCACCCCTGCGCAGCAGGGAGGGCCCTGGGCGGGTGGCGATCCCGGTCGCCCGAGACCACCGAATTGAAATCCCCACCCATAAGCAGAAGACTATCAGGAAGCTCAAGCAGCATTCGACCCAAATCTGAAAAGGTGGAGTTCTGGAGGCCCGGGGGGACATAGACAGAGACCAGGGAAAGGGACTGCCCCTCCCACCACCCAGTCGTCCGGGACTACCCTGGTGATCTCCAGCGGAAGTGAAGATCGCAGGAGAATACCAACCCCTCTAGAGCCAGTGGTGAAACCAGAATGGGCAACGAGTCGGTACCCCCCCCTGTTCATGGCATGACAAACGTTACCCACCAGATGCGTCTCCTGTAAAAACACCACATCAGGTGACATACGTCGCAGGTACTGCAGCACAACACCCCGTTTGATACGGTCCCCCAATCCATTGACGTTCCATGACATCAACCTCAACCCGTCTCCCGCCATCCCCCCCAATCGATCAAGAGTCCCCCAGCAGTTAGCGCAACGCCCAAGACAAGAACAGAACAAAAGCCTCGCATGAAAAACAAAACACACAAATCAAAACCCCCCAACCCCCCCAACTACCAACTCCCCCCACCCTGCACCCCTGCGACCCAAAAAACCACCCCAACTTGCAGTGTGCCTGTCGCCCCATAAACCCCATTCTACGGAAAGACCCCGGAGGAGGAGAGGGACCCGTCCCCAGCCGTCCCCCACATAGATCATAATGAAACAAAATGAAATAGAGAAGTCAAACCCAGCCGAACAGTACAGGATGGCAAAATCAAGGACCAAAGTCACTCCGAGGGAGACCCGCCACCCTCGGTACCAGGAGAGGGCCCAGGCCGGTCCCCGCGGCCCGGCAACGAGTCAAGCCAGTCACTCACAGTCACGGGAGAGTCAAAAAAGAGTGTCCGATCTTCGTGCTCCACTCTGAGCCTAGCAGGAAAAAGCATGGAGTACTTGAGACCCAGGTCGCGGAGGCGACGCTTTACCCCTTGGAAGCCCATCCTTTGCTTCCGGACAAGTTGGGTGAAGTCCGGAAAAAAGTTAATAGACGCATTCTCATGGCGGACCGGGCCATGGGCCCGCGAGGCCTGCAAAATCACATCTCGGTCTCTGTAATAGAAAAGTTTGGCAACAATAGGCCTCGGGGGGGCCCCGGGCCGCGGCCGACCGCCCGGGACTCGATGGGCCCGCTCCACGGCAAAGAACTTACTCAGGCCGGCGGGGGCAAGATGCTTGAGGATGAGCTCTTCCACCAGGAGATCCACCGGGTGGTTGTCGGAGGACTCCGGGACGCCCACGACTCGGACGTTATTGCGGCGGGCCCGTCCCTCAAAGTCCTCCAGCCACCGGGCCATCAGATCGTTGGCCGACTTGAGGTCGCCGAGAGTGGCCCGCTGGTCTGACACATCCGTAACCAGGGTGGACGTCCGCACCTCAAGCGATTGGACCCTCTCGTTGGTCTTCGAGAGATCCGCCCGAATCAGCGCGACATCAATAGCCACCGTGTCGATTTTACGGGCCAAGGCCTCGTATTGCGTAGCAATAGTCTCCTTGATGCCGTTAATGGCGCCCATAATGTCCTGCAGGGACGGATCCGAGGGCATGGTCGAGCCACCACCAGCCTCGTCCGAGGGGGCTCCAGCCGCTCCAGGGGACCCTCTTCCTTGAGTGTAGCGATCCATGTTGTTCGTCTGGACCGGACCCCCGCGGAGGGATGTCTTAGTCTTACGCCCCTCGGGGCCTCCCCTGCCACCCATGAGAACCACGCTCACCAACGGGGACCGCCGGCCCAGCGTCAATGGGGGGTGCCGGTCACTCAGTCAGAAGCCGCACCCGGTACCGTTCTGCGGCCGGGCGAAGAAACAAAAATCCACGGACACACTGGTGGCAAGCGGAGACAAAGGCATCCAGCGGAGATGAACACCCAGCCGCTCCAATCAGTGACGACCTCCAGCTCCTCAGGGATCCAAAAGTGAAACCGAAAGTAATGGAGCGGCCCCTGGCACAGAACCGCTGCCGCTGTTGTTCAATTACACCCCGGCTCCACAGGTCACCCTCGCACCGGGCACAGCCATCGATTGGGCCTCGAAAGTTCCAACCACCGTAAATCAGGATTCCCAGGTCCGATTTGATTTCTGAAAGAAGATCCACGCTCAGCCAGAATTCGCCTTCCAGATTCCGTCAACCAAGTCAGGATAATTTCAGGATAAATTCCGAGGAGCGGCAAGGGTCCGGGGAGCCCTGTGCTCACGCGACCATCTTGGATGCGCGCTAGGCTCCTAATCTAAAACATTTTTAAACCATTTTTTATAAATCCTTGTGTTAAGTGAAATTAAAACATATACATCATTACTGTTCACCGATGGATTATGGGACCAGAAAAACCAGTAATACCTGTTAATTAAACTTGTAATATTCATTCATATTATGGAGAACATGAGAAATTTCTAGAATTTAACAAAAAACGTAAAATCAGGATGGGTAATGTCCAGCCCTGAGAGATACTGGCATATACTGATAGTAGGGGTAATGCACACATGTTGAGTTCTAAGGATGACCCATTACTGAAGTCCATGTATTTTTCTAACTGGTAGCAAAGTCCAAGATAAACTAAATAAGAGACAAATATTGTACAGCAATTATTTGTCTCAAAGGGAAGCATAAATTGTGAGGAAACGGGCCCTGAGGCGCCTACCTAGCATCTAAAAGTACAAGTCCCAGCAACCCTGTAACCAGGAAATGGGCGTCCTTATAAGGACGTCACGCACGTCAGAAGACGTGCGTTATTTTGAATCAGAGGAACCTGTTCGTCGATCGGAGTTTGGCGTTACGGCGAGCAGAAGTATTCGGCAGCACCGAAGGAGACATTCCCAAGGTTTCCGCGTCCCCGTCCCTCGGAGCTAGGCGACCAGGCGGGGAGCAGCTGGGGCACTGCGGCGTACGCCGAGGAGGCAGGTGAGAAGTGGCGGTGTTCGGCTGAGCACGCTGCGGTCTACACGGTGCGGACCCCGTCTACCCGCATTTCCCCTTCCCAGACTCATCGGCTCGGACGAGCCGGAAAATTCCGCGCTGAAAGAGCGCATCCCAGTTTCAAGGCTCACTGAAGAGCATTGATCGCGCTCGGAGGAGCAAGCGGTCGGACCAGCATTCAGCGCTGTGAAAGCATCGGGAGCCGAATAGCGGTGGCGGTGATTACGCTTCCTTATTGGTTGTACCGGCTCGGAGGAGCCTTCATATTCGAGACTTACCGTGCTGGAAGAGCGCCTACCCACTGTCAGAGGGAGAGTAGAATGTACAGAATACACGTTTCTTGCCTAAATGCTTTAGTGAGACCGCATGAGTGTAGAGTGTACTGATTACACGTTTCCTAATTGCTTTAGTGAGACCGCATGAGTGTAGAGTGTACTGATTACACGTTTCCTAAGTGCTTTAGTGAGACCGAATGAGTGTAGAGTGTACTGATTACACGTTTCTTGCCTAATTGCTTTAGCGAGACCGAATGAGTGTAGAGTGTACTGATGATAGAAATATATTGTGTTTTGTCATTTCAGAGCCTAAATCCCTGCTGACCCCTTCCCCTATCCTTCCCTCGCCTGATCCCCTCTGGGCTCTGTAACCTTTGGTTGGAGTCCGGGGAGATCTGGAGGTGGACCCATATATCATCATCCGGATCCTGAGGAGTTCTGAAGCGTGACAGAATAACGCACCCACGATAGGTGCTCCTCCCGGTCCGGGGGAGGTTATAAGGGATGGCCTCCTTGGAGGACGTAGTTCAGGCGTTAGCATTGATCCAACAGGAACTGGTGGCATCACGGGGGGAAACAGCTCCATTAAAGGATAGGGTGGATAGATTAACCCGTAACCCTTTTGATGCAACGTCGCCTATGGGGCAGCAGATACAGGTAACGGTTCCACAGCCTATCCCTTTGGCCAGTCCCGAGAGATACGCGGGAGACCCGCAAAAGATTCAAATTTTTCTTACGCAGGTGTTATTACATTTTTCGTGTAAGCCTTCGTCCTTTCCGACTAACCACTCCCGAGGGGCTTTTGCCATCTCGTACTTGGTGGGAGACGCGGCTTCATGGGCGGTTCCGTTGGTCCAGAACAACGATGCGATCCTGTCGGACTGGGAAGCCTTTCGAGCCGCGTTTGAGGGGGTGTTTGATAGACGAACAACCACCTTCAGTACTGACAAGGAGCTACTGTCGTTGAGACAAGGAAAGAGCGACTTGGTGTCATACCTCACTTCTTTTACTCGGTTAGTTGCGGAGGCGGCTTGGCCGGAAGAAAAGCGTATGTCCCTATTTTATCAAGGGCTTTGTGACGACTTGAAGGACGTCGTGGCACAGATAGACCCCCAACCCACCAGTTGCGAGGCGCTCATGAGTTTGGTATTGCGACTAGACGGTCGCATGTCCGAACGAGGGGGGGATAGACAGAAGGGGAGCGGAACAACTGTTAGGTACACTAGGAGTGAACCCCACCCTGGTGCATCACCTACTGAACCTATGGAGGTAGGGGCAGTGAGACCCCCTTTATCCAAGACTGAGAGAGAAAGTTGACGCACTCTGGGGCTTTGAATGTATTGCGGGAAACGGGGGCACTTCGTTCGTGAATGCCCGTCCAAGCCTAGAAACCCGGGGGTGCCCTATAGAGGCAAGAAGGCCGCGGTATCCACCCTCGTAAGGGAACCCAACCCTGCGGAGGTTGCCTCGCCGGTGCTACGCGAGGATACGGTGTGGAGAATACCGTCTCTTGCCAACACGAGGTCTACCGCCACAGAAACCCACATAGTGTTAACGGCAGGTTTAGAAGTGGGGGAACAAGAGCATCAGGTCCTAGTAATGTTGGATTCAGGCGCAACAGGGAACTTAATTGACAGCGGTCTGGTGCGGTTGTTAGCCATGGCAGCAGTACCGAGAGACTCCCCGGAGGAGGTGTTGGCCGTGGACGGTGAACCACTAAAATCCAGAAGGATCACTCTCCACACGGGGGACGTGAAAATGACCCTTAAGGATGGAAATCAACAACACCAGGAAGTCATTGAGTTTAAAATCATAGCCGCACCACAATACGAAGTGATCTTGGGGATGCCATGGTTTGTACGCCACAATCCTACGGTGAACTGGCGGGACAAGACTGTACGCTTTTTGTCTAAGGGGTGTGCCGAACAATGCCTACAAAGGCCTTGCTCACAGGCTATGGCTCTAGCGGGTCCCTTCCGCTTGGCTACGGCCGCTGAAAAAGAAGTAGAATTGCCAAGGGAGTATGAGGGTTATGCGGACGTTTTTAACAAAACGCAGGCGGAACAGCTGCCCCCGCATCGACCCTTTGATTGTCGTATCGATCTGATAGACGGGGCAATCATACCTTCTTGTAGGGTATATGCATTGTCAGACCCTGAGACGCGTCATCTAAGGGAGTACCTAGACACATATCTTGCTCTGGGATTCATTAGACCATCCCGTTCCCCTGCGGCCTCTCCGCTCTTTTTTATAGCGAAGGCCAATGGGGATTTGAGAGCATGTTGTGATTACAGAATGCTAAATAAAAACACGGTCAAAAACAGATACCCGTTGCCACTAATCAGTGTCCTGCTGGATCAAGTCAAAGAGGCAGTAGTATATACGCGCCTAGATCTTAGGGGAGCCTATCATTTAGTACGCGTCAGACAGGGGGATGAGTGGAAAACGGCGTTTAAGACGAGGTTTGGGTTGTATGAGTACTTGGTGATGCCGTTTGGGCTCTGTAATGCCCCGGCGGCTTTCCAGTTTTTCTTAAACGAAATACTCAGAGAGTATGTGGACATCTTTGTAGTGGTCTACATCAATGATATTTTGATCTACTCCACAGAGGTGGGAGTGCACACCAGACATGTTCGGCTGGTTTTGGAAAAATTGAGGGATAATCACTTGTATTGCAAACTCAGCAAGTGCGAGTTTGGGGTATCCACTGTAGAATTCCTGGGGGTAATCCTGACGCCAGAAGGGTTGTGTATGTTGGAAAGAAAGATTCAGGCAATACGAGACTGGCCTCTTCCTCACAATGTTCGAGAGGTACAGTGTTTTTTAGGGTTTTCAAACTATTACCGCCGATTTAAACAGGACTATTCCTTAATAGCAGTACCCATTACCAGACTCCTACGGAAAGGTGTCCCCTTCCAGTGGACGACTGACGCCACAAAGGCATTTGAAGCGTTAAAATCTATGTTTACTTCAGAACCGATTTTGCGGCATCCCCAGACAGACCTTCAGTTCATAGTGGAGGCGGACGCATCCGAAGAAGCCATCGGGGCAGTGCTGTCCCAAAGAGATAAGGTCACAGGGTGGCTGCATCCAGTCGTGTACCTATCGAAAAAACTGGACAAAGCAGAGCGCAACTATACGATTGCCGAGAAAGAACTATTGTCCATAAAAAAGGCGTTCCAAGAGTGGCGTCATTACCTGTGGGGGCTCAGCATCCAGTACTGGTTTACTCCGATCATCGGAATCTCTTATATATGAAGACGGCGCGTCACTTAACACCGAGACAAATGCGATGGTCTCTTTTTTTGCCGAATTTGACTTCAGCATTACCTTTAGACCAGGCACGGAGAACCGGAAAGCAGATGCCTTATCGAGACAAAACACAGCAGAAGGGAGTGCAACCCCGGCTCCGCTAGCTATCATCAACCCAGCTAAAGTGATATGTGTCGTCAGAGCAGAGGAGTTTCTGGATGAAATAAGAGCTACCCGCTCAGCAGAAATGTGGCAAGAGTGGGGCAGCACAGCCACAGGACGGAGCTTAAAACAGGGGCTGCCTTTTCAGGGACAACGGCTGTTCATCCCGACAAAGGCGCTCCGAATCAAGGCCTTTCAATGGTGTCACGACTCCCCCTTGGCAGGGCATCCTGGCATCCGAAAGACAACGGAGACAGTATCCAGGCATTTTTGGTGGGAAAAGATGCATAAAGACATCCGCCTATGGGTAATGTCCTGTGAAGTATGCGCTAGAAACAAAAGCGACAGAGGGAAAAGGAAAGGAAAATTGCTCCCGTTGCCCACCCCACCACAACCATGGCAGAACATTAGTTTGGACTACATTACTGGACTGCCGAGGGATAGCGGTAATACAGCGATCCTGGTTGTGGTGGATAGCCTAACCAAAATGGGTCATTTCATCCCATGTCACAACCTCCCTACGGCTGGAGAGACGGCTCAGCTGTTATTGACTAATGTGGTGCGACTTCACGGATTGCCAAGGGTGATCGTGTCCGACCGGGGCCCGCAATTCATCGCCAGCTTCTGGAAAACGTGGTGTAGGGCGCTCCGGATTGAATCCGCTACATCCACCAGTTTTCACCCACAGACAGATGGGCAGACCGAACGCCTAATCCAAACATTAAAACAGTATTTAAGGTGTTACGTATCTCACTCACAGGAGTCCTGGGTATCGCTGTTGTGGATGGCCGAACTGGCCTACAATGGGGCTTGGCATAGCTCGATTGGGGTTTCTCCCTTTAAAGCCAACTACGGATATGAAGCAAGAACATTACCGGTATCGATGCCGGAGGACTTGGGGAACCAACCGGCCGTCCAGGCCAGGCTGCGGGAATTGCATAGCCTACATAAACACGAACAGGAGGCTTTGCAGGCGGCTAAACGGAGGTATAAGATGTGGGAGGATCGGAAATGGAGTTCGGGTCCCACGTACGAAGTGGGCGATCGCGTTTGGCTGTCTACACAGTACATAAGATTTAAGCTCCGTAGTGTTTTCCACCCGAGATTCATTGGCCCTTACCAAGTAGTGAGAAGAATCAATCCGGTGGCTTACAAACTCAAACTGCCGGGTTCCTTGCGGATTTACCCCGTTTTTCATTGCAGTTTGTTGAAGCCGGCGAGGACAGCGTCTATGAGAGCCCCCACTCCTATATGGGTGGATGGGGGATTGGAATACCGGGTGAGAGGCATCCGCGACGCCCGCTATCGACAGGGCAAGTTGCGGTTCTTGGTTTCCTGGAAGGGTTACTCGGCGGAAGAGGATTCTTGGGAGCCCTCCGAGGCGGTGCACGCCCCGGCGGCGGTGCGGAGATTCTATGAGAACCATCCAGGGAAACCTGGCTCTAGGACGCGCTTGGGGAGGGGACCTACTGTGAGGAAACGGGCCCTGAGGCGCCTACCTAGCATCTAAAACTACAAGTCCCAGCAACCCTGTAACCAGGAAATGAACGTCCTTATAAGGACGTCACGCACGTCAGAAGACGTGCGTTATTTTGAATCAGAGGAACCTGTTCGTCGATCGGAGTTTGGCGTTACGGCGAGCAGAAGTATTCGGCAGCACCGAAGGAGACATTCCCAAGGTTTCCGCATCCCCGTCCCTCGGAGCTAGGCGACCAGGCGGGGAGCGGCTGGGGCACTGCGGCGTACGCCGAGGAGGCAGGTGAGAAGTGGCGGTGTTCGGCTGAGCACGCTGCGGTCTACACGGTGCGGACCCCGTCTACCCGCATTTCCCCTTCCCAGACTCATCGGCTCGGACGAGCCGGAAAATTCCGCGCTGAAAGAGCGCATCCCAGTTTCAAGGCTCACTGAAGAGCATTGATCGCGCTCGGAGGAGCAAGCGGTCGGACCAGCATTCAGCGCTGTGAAAGTGATATTGACTTACTCGTAAGCACCGGGAGCCGAATAGCGGTGGCGGTGATTACGCTTCCTTATTGGTTGTACCGGCTCGGAGGAGCCTTCATATTCGAGACTTACCGCGCTGAAAGAGCGCCTACCCACTGTCAGAGGGAGAGTAGAATGTACAGAATATACGTTTCTTGCCTAAATGCTTTAGTGAGACCGCATGAGTGTAGAGTGTACTGATTACACGTTTCCTAATTGCTTTAGTGAGACCGCATGAGTGTAGAGTGTACTGATTACACGTTTCCTAAGTGCTTTAGTGAGACCGAATGAGTGTAGAGTGTACTGATTACACGTTTCTTGCCTAATTGCTTTAGCGAGACCGAATGAGTGTAGAGTGTACTGATGATAGAAATATATTGTGTTTTGTCATTTCAGAGCCTAAATCCCTGCTGACCCCTTCCCCTATCCTTCCCTCGCCTGATCCCCTCTGGGCGCTGTAACCTTTGGTTGGAGTCCGGGGAGATCTGGAGGTGGACCCATATATCATCATCCGGATCCTGAGGAGTTCTGAAGCGTGACATAAATACATTTCTCCAAACCTAAAATTGGGTGACTAAAAGAATAAATATGTATCAAAAAAAGTTAAAAGCCCCAAGGGGATCCACTCTCTAGGATAAATTATTACCACCAGAATTTAGGATAAACATGTGTGCAAATCTTCTGTGACATTTAGGCCTCCTGGGTACTTAGAGTCCAGTTGCAAAATGTATTTAGTTTCTAATTTGGGCAGCTTGGACTCGCGGTCACCTCCTCTCCTACTTGCAATTACTGCATCAATAACAAAATACTTAAGGCCCTGATTATCACTGTTGTGGTATTCTTTAAAATGTCTCGCTACAGGATAGGTTTTATCTTGGTTTACTATTGCCCGGAGATGCTGTAATATACGTTTATGTACTGCGTGTTTTGTGCTTCCCACATATTTTAGCCCACAGGGGCATTGTAAAACATATATTGCATATTCAGTCCTGCAGGTGAGTACTTTACTGATTTGATGTTCTTTCTCACTAAAGGCATCCTTCAAATTTTTCATATTGATGCCATGTGTACAGGACTTACATGTTTTGCATTTAAAAAACCCCCAATTGGTTGGTAACCATGAAGTTTTTTCAATAGTCTCCGGGTTAGTGTCGACCAATCTGTCTTTCATAGATGGAGCCTTGCTAAAAGTTATAGATGCTTTACGGGGTAAGGTGGGACCAATAACTGGATCGCTTAAGACAATAGGCCAATTACAATTAATGATTTTGTATAGCTCTGAATGTTGTTTGCTATACCCAGTAATTATTCTAAAAGTGTTAGGAGGGAAACTAGTGTGGTCAGGAATTGTCAGATTTGTAGATTTGTTGGGGAGAACTGCTGGTTTATAGACATCAAGAAGTTCTTGTCTATTAAACTATTGATTTCGCGACAGCTGTATCAATGACATGTTCAGAATACCCCCGTTCCAAAAACCTGCACTTGCTGGCTTGTTGCCCTGCCTTTAAATCCAATTCACTGCTGCAGACCCTCCTAAGACAAAGCATTTCCCCGTATGGGATGCTTGATGTCAGGTGTGCTGGATGAGCACTGCCTGCATGTAAAATCGTATTGCCAGCAGTGCTTTTCCTGAACAACCTTGATTCAATTTTATTGTTATTAATGTAGATCTCTGTATCCAGGAATGTAACTGAGGATTGACTCATGGTTGCAGTGAATTGTAAATTAAGCTCATTGCTACTGATTTCAATGACAAATGCCTCTGCCTGCACTGTGGTTCCCCTCCATACAATGAATAAATCATCAATTAAACGTAACCAAATTATCACATTTTCATCAAAGACCTTTTTGTGTTTCACCTTGAGGACCAGTTCCTCCCAAGCGCCCATGTGCAAACAGGCATAGCTTGGAGAGAAACTGGCTCCCATTGCTACACCCTGTAACTGTCGATAAAGCAAGTTGTTATACATGAATATATTGTTGTGAAGACAGTATTTCAGCATTTGGACTAGCATATCATTGTGGTCGTTGAACTGTTCCGACCTACGAGACAGAAAATACTGTGTTGCTGCTAGCCCATCCGTGTGCTTAATGCTCGTATAGAGCGAAACGACATCAAGGGCGAGCATCCAATAGCCCTCCACCCAAGTAATTTGCTGGATCTTTAATAGGAAGTCTCCTGTATCCCGTACAAAAAAATCCAAAGCTTTTACATGACATTGAAGAAAATAGTCAATGTAGATTGAAGATTTCTCCAGTGGGTCCCCCCTGGCAGATATAATCGGTCTGCCGGGCGGCTTATCCTTGTTTTTGTGGACCTTGGGGATGAAATAAATCAACGGGGTTACAGGGTTAACGATCTTGAGAAATTTGAATTCTTCTTCAGAAAGTAATCGTTTGCTTTTCCATTTGGTCAGTTTTTGATGATATTCATTGTGTGAACTTTTCATGGTAGCCTGGTTGATGCGTTCATAACATTGTCTGTCATTCCATTGAAGGTAAGCCTCCTTGTCATAATCAAATCGTGTTAATAAAACAATGTTGCCTCCTTTGTCACTGCCCCTGATAATGGCTCCTTTGTCTTTACTTAATTTGGCCACTAGGGCCTCATATTGCTGTGCTTGTCTGTCATATTTGTTCTTCAAATTACATATTTGTTTCTGTAATATCTTTAGTTGCGCTGTTACGTTTTCATGGAAGATATCAATCGTGTCCCGAGGCATAAGTGGATTAAAAGTTGATGGTGGCTTAAATGGAGTATATGGTGCTTCCTGTTTAAAGGACTGATCAATTGTCCTAACATTGCTTTCAAATCTTGAAGGGGGTCCATAGCCCGCACCTTCTGTTACCCATAATTCAAAAATATCGTTGGAAAGCGATGAACCACTCGATACTACTTCATCCATTAGGTCTGGATTATGGGGTATAGGGTTCCTATTTGTTTTCATCATATGATACTTGCACAGTTTGAGCTTTCTCACTGCTTTATAAATGTCCACTCTGGTGGTAGCATAATCGAAATTTCTATGAGGTGCAAAGGATAGGCCCAATTTTAATATTTTTTCTGTGAGTTCTAGCTGAGTCAGATTGACAATAGTACAACTATTGCTGTTACTTATTGTTGGTTCTTGGGTACCCATTGGCCCCTGCCCCTCCTCTTGTTTTGATAGGGAGCGCCTCTTCCTCGCCCTGTGCCTCTGGCGCCGTTTGTAATTTGCGAGTTTTCGCTGTAATTTCTTTGAATCCTGGGCCGAAGAGACTGCATCCGCTCGTGACATAAAAAACCTATCTCATCTCCTGGCGATGGTTTGGCAGACTGGCCTAGTACTTCTACATCACGGAGCTCTGATTCTGACCCACTGCTTATTGCTGAACTCAAATCTGATGTTGTCGTGTCTAATTGGTCTTTATTTCTATTAGGTATTTTAAATTTACTCTGTGTTTTTGATACCGGACCTCGTAAGACATCATACTTTTTTGAAAAAGTAAAAATTTGGCCTAACTCATAGTCATTGCGACCTCGTTGGAATTTGAAAGCTTTGCGTTCCATTATTTTGGTCTCATCTTTCTTAAGCCTGATCGTCATCTCATTGGTTAGTTTAACTTTTTCTTCAGTTTCATCATTTTTTTCCAGATCCTCATAAATTTCCGCAATCTCTTTAAGTAGCTGTGCTCTGTCTATATCAGCGTATTTAATTAATATTAAGACCAAACGCCGCGATGATTCAAGATTACTCTCTGCCCACTCCCGCATTAAGTCAGGATTAGGATTCTCGTAACTGGGGGCAGTTAAGATTCTAAGTCCTCTTGGAATTCGATTAACATCGATGTATCCTTGGAGGGATTTTGATTACCACCACTTGCTTTGTTCATTTTTTAATTTTTTCTCCAGAATTTTGAATTTTTCTTTCAGAGTATTACTGCTGGGATTAGTCTTTATGTCCCTTCTTCCACGGATGTTAAGAGGTAGCGGGAGGCTGTCTGAAAACATACTAGTAGCCGCAGCCTCCCGGTCTTTCACATTGTCGGCAGACATACTCGTAATGCACTTTCACAGGGTATCGGGCGTTTTAAACGATTTTCCAATTAATCACAGTTCGTTTAAAGCCCGCGCACATTAACTCTCAACCCCTGAATACCTATCTCAATCATGTACCTTGAAGTCAGGAATCTCCTTCGCGTGTATCGTGTCGTCCGGCACAGGTACCGCTGGAATTCTTTCCTTCCCTTTCACTCGTTTAGTGTCTGGCGTGCAGGTTCAGGGGGGTCAAACGCCGTATTCCTTCTGGAATGAGATATCTCCAGGTAAACCGGAAAAGTGTTTCGCTGTCGGCGTTGTCCAATGCAAGAAGAGGGTCTCGTGTAATGGCCGCGCGAAACCATCGGCCACATAATGTGCAAAGGTGTGCAAATGTAAACTCGCCCAATTGCGAACAAAAGGGTCTATCAATAAGTACCTTAGTCATAATTTTGTGAAATCGATTTTGAAATCATATATATATTACCTTCTGGCGGTCACCAGTAGGTAGTTATATTTAGGACCAAAGTTTCCATAGGAAAAGCGTTTTTTGTGAGGACAATTACTTTGGCGCAGCTTGAGGAAGCTTCATGACATTTTCAAAACACATCCCTTTTTGGTTCAGCTGCTGTGTTGAAAGTTTCAGGGTGATCCGTCAAGTGGGGGCTGAGAAAAAAGAGGGCTCCCTAAACGCGTTTCCCCATGTTATGTCTATGGGGATTTTTCATTTTTTAACACGATACCTCTGAACGAAATTACACCACATTTGGCAGAAAGTTAGATATTGGTCCAGAAAGTGTGCTTTTTTTTATTTGGTGTAAATCCGTTCAGTAGTTTCAGAGATATTTAAGTTAAATAAAATATAGATATATGGAGACGCAAGTCCTTGCAGTGGATTCGCGGATCCTACTGAAATTTGATTGACTGCCAACACTTCAACCAGGAAGTGTTGACAGCCATCTTGGGACACTGCTTGAAACCTAGTCCCACAAAAAATTAAAGAAAAGGGGACTGGGTCGAAATACCCATATCCCCCAGATATGGTGAAGGGGTCCCTTAGTGGGGTTAAACGCATTTCTTTAAATTAATTTTTTCCTGTGAATTCCCTGGTGGACTTGCGGTTCCACAGCAAAATGGGAAAAAAGACTTGCGGGCTCCCCTGTGTCTTTTTCAGGAAGCCCCCGGGGGGGGGGGGGGAAATCCCAGTTGCATGTGGGCTTATTATAATCAAAGAGAGGGGCTTTTGAAAAGTCTCGGGGACCGCCACCTCCCCGGGGCACTGAAATATAAAAATGTGGGGGCCCGCCCGGCCTCCTGCAGCCCCGGGGCCTGCCACTGACCCGTGTCAATGAACTTTACAAATGAGGGGGCCTGTGAGTCCCTCTCTCCCACATGCAACTCCAGGGACCTCCACCTCCCCAGGACAATGAATGATAGAAATGCGGTGGGGGCTTGTGAGCACCGCCCGCAGCCCAGGGACCGCCACCTTCCCGGGGCAATGAATTATACAAGTGTGGGGAGCTCAAATGGCCCTCTGGCAGCCCCAGGGACTGCTACCTCCCCAAGGCAATGAATTATACAAGTGCAGGGAGGCTTGCTTTCTGCCCCTGCAGCCCCAGGAACCAGCACTTCCCTGGAGCAATGAATAACAGAAATGCAGTGGGGCCGATAGCCCCTCCCCGAAGCTATGGGGGAACCGCTTCCCCTGGGCAAATTCTGAAAAAAGGATGTGGGCTGTGCGGCCACTCTCCTGGAGTCTAAGATGGCCCTGGGGACTGCCACCCCCCAGGGCCGGCTCCTGCTCTGTCCCAGGCTGCCCACCCACCCACCAGGACATAGCTGTTTGCTATGGCTTGGCGGGAGCTTTACTGTTCCCGCCAAGCTATAGCAAACTGTGCTCTGCTTTGAGCAAGCAAGATCATTTTTCTTTAGCTTGCTCAAAGCAGAGCACAATTGCTTTGACAGAGAGGAAGCTGCATGTTAGCAGCTCCCTCTCTGAAATAGCAATACTGGCTCCTGCAGGAGGCGGTGAGCCGGCAGGGACCGGGGGAGCTTTGAGGCTGCACCCGCAGTCCCCAACTGTTCAATGGGTATGCCCAGACGTGGGTCCCATTCTCACTCTGTCACTGGAACTACGCTGTACCTGGCTGATGAGCCCATAACTAGGGTGAAACCGGTCCTGGGTTGCTTGTGTTCCAGCTCAGGGAGGACCTGGCTTGTCAGTTTGGGCTGGACTGTTCCTTTGAGGACCAGTGTCAAGGCTGATTTGCATATGGCTGGGTCCAAACTGAGGTGGCATGGTGAGCAAAAGGATAATAGGGTGGAGTGCTACCTCCAACGATTGCCAGTGGTTAGACTTATTCCAAGCAGCCTCCTTTCACCTTTAGAGGGAATTGGTACATATACATCCCAGAATATGAGAGACTCTAGCAGAGATGCTACATAGGAAATTACCCCCTGAGATCATGCTTGTGACAAAGGAGGGAAGGGAGCTCATATCAACTAGCCAGGACTTAGTTTTAATCTGTCAGGCACAACATAGTGTAAACTTCTGCATTAACAGATATCTTACATTGACTGAATGATTGATTTAGATTTCATGTATTTACTGCAAGGGGTGTCCTGGTGCACGCTGAGAGGAGGCCAGGAGCTGAGAGAGTTTGTTGAATGTAGTGATAAAGAACCATGTCTTTAAATCCTCCTGAAGAAAGTTTTGTACACCTAGGCTCAACTGCCCTTAGCCTTGATTGCAAACAGGTATTTCCTAATTGTTTACGAAAAGGGCTTCAATTTGCAAAGTGACTGATGTACTAATCACTTGCATGGCAAAATGTACATTCACATGAGGTTGCAAAACTTTGTACATCATGAATAATAAAGAGGGAGGAGACAGTTTGCATCCCCATGAAAATGCCAGTGAATACACGTATGAAGGCCTGCGAAGGATAGTAGACCCCCATCCCTGTGTTCTCATTCCTAGGAAAGGCAGCAGATCTCATCCCAGTGTTCTCATTCCTGCCTGCAAAGGACAACAGACCTCATCCCAGTGTTCTAATTCCTGCGAAGGACAGCAGACCTCAATCCCAGTATTCTCATTCCTGAGAAGGACAGCAGACCTCCATTCCAGTGTTGTCATTCTTGTGAAGGACAACAGATCTCATCCCAGTGTTCTCATTTCTGTGGAGGACAGCAGATAACCATCCTAGTGTTCTCATTCCTGCGGAGGACAGCAGATAACCATCCTAGTGTTCTCATTCCTGTGAAGGACAACAGACTTTATCCCAGTGTTCTCATTCCTACGAAGGACAGCAGTCCTTATCCCAGTGTTCACATTCCTGCAGAGGACAGTAGACCTCCATCATAGGGATCTCATTCCTGCAAGGCAATTCAAACCGCGATCCCAATGTTCTCATTTCTGCGAAGAACATCAAACCTCATCCCAGTGTTCTCATTCTTGCGAAGGACAGTAGACCTCCATTCTAGTATTCTCGTTCCTGCAAAGGACTGCATTCCTCATCCCTGTTTTCTCATTCCTTCAAAGGGCAGCAGACCTCATCCCAGTGGTCTCATTCTTGCGAAGGACAGTAGACCTCCATTCCAGTATTTTCATTACTGCAAAGGACTGCATTCCTCATCCCTGTTTTCTCATTCCTGCAAAGGACAGCATACCTCATCCCAGTGTTCTCATTCCTGTGAAGAACAGCAGACCTCATCCCAGTGTTCTAATTCCTGCAAAGGACTGCAGACCACATCCGTGTTTTCTCATTCCTGTGAAGGACAGCAGACCTCATCTCAGTGTTCTCGTTCCTGCAGAGGACAACAGACCTCATCCCAGTGTTCTCATTCCTGTGAAGGACAGCAGACCTCCATCCTGGTGTTCTCATTCCTGCGAATGACAGCAGAGCTCCATTCCAGTGTTCCCATTCCTGCGGAGGACAGCATACCTCATCCCAGTGTTCTCATTCCTGCGAAGAGCAGCAGACCTCATCCCAGTGTTCTCATTCTTGTGAAGGACAGCAGACCTCCAGTCCAGTATTCTCATTCCTGTGAAGGACTGCATTCCTCATCCGTGTTTTCTCATTCCTGCAAAGGGCAGCAGACCTCATCCCAGTGTTCTCATTCCTGTGAAGGACAGCAGACCTCAATCACAGTGTTTTCATTTCTGAAAGGGACAGCAGACCTCCATTCCAATGTTATCATTCTTGCGAAGAACAACAGACCTCATCCCAGTGTTCTAATTCCTGCGAAGGACTGCAGACCTCATTCCTGTTTTCTCATTCCTACGAAGGACAGCAGACCCCATCTCAGTGTTCTAGTTGCTGCAGAGGACAACAGACCTCATCCGAGTATTCTCATTCCTGTGAAGGACAGCAAACCTCCATCCTGGTGTTCTCATTCCTGCAAATGACAGCAGAGTTCCATTCCAGTGTTCTCATTCCTGCGGAGGACAGCAGACCTCATCCCTGTTTTCCCATTCCCACGAAGGACAGCAGACCTCATCCCAGTGTTCTCATTCCTGTGAAGGACAGCAGACCTCCATTCTGGTGTTCTCACTCCTGCGAATGACAGCAGAGTTCCATTCCAGTGTTCTCATTCCTGCGGAGGACAGCAGACCTCATCCCAGTGTTCTCATTTCTGCAGTGGACAGTAGACCTCCATCACAGGGATCTCATTCCTGCAAGGGAAATCAGAACGCGATCCCAATGTTCTCATTCCTGCAAAAAAAAGTAGGCCTCATCCTAGTGTTCTCATTCTTGCGAAGGACAGCAGACCTCCATTTCAGTATTCTCATTTCTGCAAAGGACTGCAGACCTCATTCCTGTTTTCTCATTCCTACGAAGGACATCAGACCTCATCTCAGTGTTCTCGTTCCTGCGGAGGACAACAGACCTCATCCCAGTGTTCTCATTCCTGTGAAGGACAGCAGACCTCCATCCTGATGTTCTCATTCCTGCGAATGACAGCAGAGCTCCATTCCAGTGTTCTCATTCCTGTGGGGGACAGCAGACCTCATCCCAGTGTTCTCATTCTTGTGAAGGACAGTAGACCTCCAGTCCAGTATTCTCATTCCTGTGAAGGACTGCATTCCTCATCCCTGTTTTCTCATCCCTGCAAAGGGCAGCAGACCTCATCCCAGTGTTCTCATTCCTGTGAAGGACAGCAGACCTAAATCACAGTGTTCTCATTTCTGAAAGGGACAGCAGACCTCCATTGCAGTGTTGTCATTCTTGCAAAGAACAGCAGACCTCATCCCAGTGTTCTAATTCCTGCGATGGAATGCAGACCTCATTCCTTCTTTCTCATTCCCATGAAGGACAGCAGGTCTCATCCCAGTGTTCTCATTCCTGTGAAGGACAGCAGACCTCCATTCTGGTGTTCTCATTCCAGCGAATGACAGCAGAGTTCCATTCCAGTGTTCTCATTCCTGCGGAGGACAGCAGACCTCATCCCAGTGTTCTCATTTCTGCAGGGGACAGTAGACCTCCATCACAGGGATCTCATTCCTGCAAGGGAAATCAGACCGTGATCCCAATTTTCTCATTCCTGCAAAAAAAGCAGACCTCATCCAAGTGTTCTCATTCTTGCGAAGGACAGCAGACCTCCATTCCAGTATTCTCATTCCTGCAAAGGACTGCATTCCTCATCTCAGTGTTCTTATTTCTGCGAAGGACAGTAGACCTTTCTCCCAGTGTTCTCATTCCTGCAGAGGACAGCAAAGCTCCATCCCAGTATTCTCATTCTTGTGAAGGACAACACAACTCATCCCAGTGTTCTCATTCCTACGAAGGACAGCGGACCTCATCCCCGTGTTCCCATTCCTGCAAAGGACAGCAGACCTCATCTCAGTATGTTTTTATTCCTACGGAGGACAGCAGACCTCCTTTCCAGTTTCTCATTGCTGTGAAGGACTGCACACCTCATCCCAGTGTTCTTAGTCCTGCAAAAGATGGCAGACCTCCATCACAGGGTTCTCATTCCTGCGAAGGAGAGCAGACCTCATCCCTGTGTTCTCATTTCTGAAAAGGATAGCAGACCTCCTTTCCCGTGTTCTCATTCCTGCGAAGGACAGCAGACCTCATCCCTGTGTTATCCCAAAGAACATCACTAAAACTCAGATGATGGACGGAATGCAGAGCAAATCAAACATTCACCCCAGGTCAAGAGATCGGGGTTAAATCTATCGTTCTTATGCTCGCCAAGCCACCCCAGTTTGGACCCAGCTATAAGCAAATCAGTCTTGACCCTGTTCCTCATGGGAACAGTCCAGCCCGAACTGCCAAGCCAGGTCCTCCCTGGACCTGAAACAAGCATCCTGGGACCGGATTCAGAGCATCACCCCTCATCAGCCAGGCTAGCTTGAATCCAGAGACACAGTGAGCCAAGACCCACATCTGGGCATACCCGACGCACTTAGGGCAAGGACGCAAAAGACACACAGATGATGGAGGGAATGCAGAGCAAATCAAACATACATCCCCAGTCAAGAGATCTGGGTTAAATCCATTGTTCTTTTGCTCACCATGCCATCCCAGTTTGGAACCAGCCATATGCAATTCAGTCTTGACCCTGTTCCTCATGGGAACCATCCAGCTCAAACGCCTGAAGGATAGCAGACCTCATCCTAGTGATGGAGCAAGGACTCGTATAAAAGAGACTTGCTCAGATGCAATCTTCTCAGATAACTCGTAATACCGTAACAATTGTGTTTGTGAATACTAACGTGCATTACAGTTCATCATTTAAGTTTAGGGGAAGCTTGCATATGTGTCGTACTAACAAGTAACCCGAGTGCGACTAAAATGTCTGCTAATGCAAAATTCTGTACTGCGCATGCGTCAACTACATCTACGTAGTAAAGACGAGTTCTTGCTTGGAGGGAAATCTTTGCAGCTGCGCAATCGCTCTCAAGATGGCCGCTTGGAACTCACATGTTAAAGCGCATGCTTTTGCTGAAACTAAACCATGCAAATTTAATAAGATGGGTGTTTAGCCAAAATATCGAGTTTTAAATTTCGACCTACAATAATATCGTGTTTTTAATATCGTAGGTACAGAATATCGAAGTCAAGAATATCGATGGACAGAATATCGATCCCAAGGTAAGTAATATCGAAGTTAATAATATCGAAGTACTTAATATCGATGTAAGTAATATCGTAAGTAAAAATTTCGATGTCAATAATATCGATATTTATTTAGTGTAATGTCATTTAATATGTATTTTATTTGTATGTTAAAGATTATTGTAATGTATTTTAATACATTTAAAAATAAATGTTTAGAGATTTATAATTATTTTACATTTAATTTAGCGTTTTAGTATCAGAGCGGGTTGTGGGTTTATAGGGGAATAGGGTGGGAAGTAATTTAATTATAATTAATGAATTAATATGTATTGTTTAATTGGTATTTATGATTAATTAATTGGTAATTAATTAATAATTGGTAATTATTGATTAATTAATTTTTAATTAATTATTTATTGTAAAAATATTTTATTAATTGGTTAATTATATACATTATAATGACTTTATTATTAATATTTATTTATTGTTATTGTTAATTAATTAATTGTTAATTAGTAATTAATTGGTGATTTAAGTTTATTAAGTGATTAATTGATAATTAAATTAATTATGTGAATTTTTATGTGTAGTGGGTTGTGGGTTTATAGGGGAATAGGGTGGGAAGTAATGTAATTATAATTAATGAATTAATATGTATTGTTTAATTGGTATTTATGATTAATTAATTGGTAATCAATTAATAATTGGTAATTAATTTGATTAATAGATTAAATAATTTTTAATTAATTATTAATTGTATAAATAATGTATTATTTGGTTAATTATATAAATTATAATTAGTTTATTAATAATATTTATTTATTGTTATAGTTAATTAATTAATTGTTAATTAGTAATTAATTGGTGATTTAATTTTATTAAGTGATTAATTGATAATTAAAATTAATTATGTGAATTTTTATGTGTAGTGCGTTGTGGGTTTATAGGGGAATAGGGTTGGATGTAATTAAAATAAAATAAATAATGATATATTTTATTTATTTGTAATTATTATTAATTAATTGTTATTAGTTAGTTAAATATAGTAAATATAAATAATTGATTATTGTATTTTATTTGTTGTTATTGCTAATTAATGTATTGTTAATTAATAATTAATAGGTGAATATTTGTAATTTCGTAGTTAATATGTATTAATTAGTGAATTAATAACTATATTAATTATAAAGAATGTATTATTAATTGTAAATAAGAGATAAATTGATATTTAAATCTATTGTGTATTTTGTATGTGTAGTGTGTTGTGTGTTAAAGGGGGAATAGTGTGGGATGTAATTTAAATTTATTTATTTAAATATTTATTTTACATAATTGGTATTTAATAATGATTATTTTTTTTAAACATTGTTAACATGCAATTTTTTTATAACAAATTATTGAATTGGTTATAATGTTCATAGAATCACTATGCTATCTAGTGCTTTCCCAACTGTTTTACTATCTGGAGTGGGAATAGTAATTTTTACCCCTACGCTATCCAGCGCTTTCCCTACTGTTGCACTCTCTGGAGTTGGAATAGTAATTTTTACCCCTACGCTATCCAGCGCTTTCCCTACTGTTGCACTCTTTGGAGTTGGAATAGTAATTTTTACCCCTACGCTATCCAACCTTTTCTCTACTGTTGCACTGTCTGGAGTGGGAATAGTGAATTTTACCCTTACGCTATCAAACACTTTCCCTACTATTGCACTCTCTGGAGTTGGAATAGTAATTTTTACCCTTACGCTATCCAACACTTTCCCTACTATTGCATTCTCTGGAGTGGGAATAGTAAATTTTACCCTTACGCTATCCAACACTTTCCCTACTATTGCACTCTCTGGAGTTGGAATAGTAATTTTTACCCCTACGCTATCCAACGTTTTCCCTACTGTTGCACTCTTTGGAGTTGGAATAGTTATTTTTACCACTACGCTATCCAACGTTTTCTATACTGTTGCACTCTCTGGAGTGGGAATAGTAAATTTTACCCTTACGCTATCCAACACTTTCCCTACTATTGCACTCTCTGGAGTGGGAATAGTAGATTTTACCCTTACGCTATCCAACACTTTCCCTACTATTGCACTCTCTGGAGTTGGAATAGTAATTTTTACCCCTACGCTATCCAACGTTTTCCCTACTGTTGCACTCTTTGGAGATGGAATAGTTATTTGTACCCCTACGCTATCCAACGTTTTCCCTACTGTTGCTCTGTCTGGAGTGGGAATAGTAATTTTTACCCTTACGCTATCCAACACTTTCCCTACTATTGCACTCTCTGGAGTGGGAATAGAAATTTTTACCATTACGCTATCCAACACTTTCCCTACTATTGCACTCTCTGGAGTTGGAATAGTAATTTTTACCCCTACGCTATCCAACGCTTTCCCTACTGTTGCACTCTTCGGAGTTGGAATAGTAATTTTTACCTCTACGCTATCCAATGTTTTCCCTACTGTTGCACTCTCGGGAGTTGGAATAGTTATTTTTACCCCTACGCTATCCAACATTTTCCTTACTGTTGTTTTTGTTGAAGTTGGACTAGTAGTTTTATTGTGTCTGATATTAAATATGTTTTGTAATATTTTAGCTATTGTAATATATAATTAATAATAAAAATTATTCAAATTAAAATTATTGATTATTATTTGCTATATGTAATTATTTAATATTTATTAATGTTATTGTTTTATGTGTATAGATGTATTGGTAATTTAAATAAATATTTAATAATTTATATGTTACAGAAATTATTATTAAAAGTAATTATTAAGTAAGTGTATATATTATATATTATATATATGTTTCATTAAAGTTTCATTTAATTATATATATTTATTATACATTTTACATATTATACAATATATTTAATTATGTTACTTTGATTTATAAGTATTATTTGGTTTATTTTACATATATTTTTAAACTAAAAAAAAACGATATTTTTGAATTACGATATTTTTGACATCGATATTAAATTATCGATATTTTTGTACTTACCATGTTGTAGATAGGATGTCGATATTCTTGACCACGATATTTTTGTTGCGATATTTTTGTAGGTCGAATTTTTGTCTTTCGAAATTATGTCATACAATCAATAAGATGCTAATGCAAAAGATTTATAAATGTAAAGGGGGTTAGAGTAGAGATAGGTTGTATACAGTGAAATCATTTTATTTTGAATTTAATATGTCTCTTTCTGACTTCTTTACTAGTTCATATTTTGGGCCTCAAAGGGTGACCGATGCCTATACCCCAAGTGGCCTCCGCACAGGCGCACTTGTAACCCGGCAGGAACCATGACGATGTACTTGAACCTCAGCCAAGGCCACGACCGCTACATGTCCTGGAAAAGAAGTTGTCTTCCTCACCGATGAATGAAGAAAATACTAAATGTATATTTTTGATCGATAAAAATGTGAATGCGGGTGGGAAATAAAGCTTGGGACAGTAAATTAAGGGGTGGGAACATTGAACAATAAGCTAAAAGAAAAGTATTAAAACTTAACATGGTGTGATGATCATCTCCCCTGTCCAATCGGAGTTAGGAGTTTCATATATTTGAAACATTTAGGTGTGGTATATGTCATTCGAAAAGTATAATTGAGGTAGTTTAGTTAGTCAGTTACTGCAGCGAGACCGGAATGCCGAGAGACCGGGATGCTGTCCGAGAGCTGAATAAATGCTTAAGAAGAATCAATTTTCAGACTTAGATTTTGAGCCAATTAATTAGAAGAATGTCGCGGAAGAACCAGGGAGGCACATATTAGAAGAAGATTACGGAAGAATCGAGTAGGAAGATAGTGTCAGAGAGGGGTCGTATTTAGAAGAGGTCATCTATCCTGTCCCTGAATCCTGTCTTGAGCCTTTGTCAACTGATCTGTCCCAGGGGACCCATTCCAGCTCCTTGTCTAAAGGGTTGGTTTCCACACTATCCTAGGTAACTATAATTCTGTGTAGTATGTCATTGTACTGCTCTCTCTGTTTTCTCCCTATTCAGGTACTGTCATCGTAATAACTTTGTTTAACGATTATTCTGTCTTAAATTGTATTCCCTTCCTTGGAGAAAATGGTGTTCTAATTGTATTTTGGTTCTTGGCTCACATGAATTTAACTAGATAAACATTTAAAACTCTCCCAAATCTGTGGTTATTTAAAGAAGGTTTTATTCTATGTCAATTTTTACCTACAAAAGATAACTAAAAGGTCCATTGACCAGAGGAAAGTACATTCGGTCAGAAAGATTTGGTAAGAAATAATAAGATAAATTCATCTTACAGGTATCAGTACAACAAATTGACCCCAGCGGTATCTACTAGCCTATGTGAATGTCTGCGTGTTTATGGGTCCAGGTGAGTATATGGTAGTTGAGTACCTGAGGTTGGTAACCCGCTGGGTCACCAGTGTTCTCCTGAAGGACAGCAGACCTCATCCCAGTCTTCCTATTCCAGCGAGGGACAGCAGACCTCCATGCCAGTATCCCCATTCCTGAGAAGGACAGCAGACCTCATCTCAGTGTTCTCCCGAAGGACAGGAGACCTCATCCCAGTGTTCTTATTCCTGCGAAGGCAGCAGACCTCCATCCCAGTGTCCTCATTCCTGCAAAGGACAGCTGACCTCATCCCAATGTTCTCATTCCTGCTAAGGACAGCAGACCGCATCCCAGTGTTCTCATTCCTGCTGACAGCAGCCCTCCTTCCCAGTGTTCTCATTCCTGTGAAGGACAGCATAACTCAGCCCAGTGTTCTCATTCCTGAAAAGGACAGAAGATCTCCTTCCCAGTGTTCTCATTCCTACGAAGGGCAGCAGACCTCATCCCAGTGTTCTCATTCCTGTGAAGGACAGCAGACCTCCAGCCCAGCGTGCTCATTTCTGCAAAGGACAATAGACCTCCTTCCCAATTATCTCATTCCTATAGGACAGCAGACCAACCGAATGAACATTTTTTTTTTAAAGCAGCTCATACTCTTCAATGAACGCAGGTTGCTTTTTTTTACTTCACCTGGAAAGAATGACGCTGGGTGGGGAATGCATTCAGTATCCTTTAGATCACTGTCTGCGTCCCTTAAGCCTGCTTGCCATGATTTCCAAAGAAGAAGCTGACCCATTGGGAATCCCTGGCTACCACTATTCATGTTCTCTCTGTCTTTTATTAGAACCACAAATAACTTTCAAATGCCAGGTGCAAGGCTGAAACGCAAAAGTCAGTACATTAACCCCTTCTGTGCCCATGACGAGCTGGACTCGTCATGGAGCACAGTCGCGCTGTGCCCATGACGAGTCCAGCTCGTCATGAGGCATTCCCCGGGGAATCCCTCTGGTGCGGGAAGAGCTTCCCCAGCTCCCGAGGCCCCCCCTGCTTTCAGTGTAATGACGATCGGCGCGCACGTCGCGCCGACGTCATTACACTGAAAATGAAACTGAAATGAGCCAAGAGGCTCATTTCAGTTTCACTTTGTAAGTGCTCATGGGGCTATCTCAGGCCACTGGGCACGTAGAAAGACGGGAGAGGTATCGTTAGAAAGGGGAGAATCTCCCCTTTCTAATGGTACCCCTCCCCAGTGGATCCCTGCTTGGGGATCGCCACAGGAGGGCGATCCCCAAGCAGGGATCCACCTACTAGACATCAGGGAGGGGGGAGCGGCCCCTTGGGCAAGGGCCTTTGCTCCCCCCAAATAATTTTGGCTTCATTTAGTCTTTTGGCCCCCCCTGGGGGGCATATGGGGGCAGTAGCCCCCAATCTGCCCCCCTCCGGGGGGGCAAAAAGCCCACTAGACACCAGGGAATTAAAAAAAAAAAAAAAATAGGGGTGGGGGCTGCCCAAAACGGGCAGGCCCATGCCCCCACCCCACCCCCCAATTATCACAGTCTTTCTGCCCCCCCCGGGGGGCAGATGGGGCATTGGCCCCTAATCTGCCCCTTCGGGGGGCAGAAAGCCCACTATTCACCAGAGATTTCTCTTCTGTTTTTTTTAGGGTGGGGGCTGCCCGAAACGGGCACGCCTATGCCCCCACCCACCCACCACCATTACAGCCTTTCTGCCCCCCCGGGGGGCAGATGGGGCATTGTCCCCCAATCTGCCCCCCCGGGGGGGCAAAAAGACCTAGACACCAGGGAATTGGAAAAAAAATAAAAATAGGGGTGGGGGCTTCCCAAAACGGGCAGGCCCATGCCCTCACCCCCCAATTATCACAGTCTTTCTGCCCCCCCCGGGGGGCAGATGGGGCATTGGCCCCTAATCTGCCCCTTCGGGGGGGCAGAAAGCCCACTATACACCAGGGATTTCTTTTAATTTTTTTTTAGGGTGGGGGCTGCCCGAAAAGGGCACGCTAATGCCCCCACCCACCTGCCACCATTACAGCCTTTCTGCTCCCCCCTGGGTGGCAGATGGGGCATTGGCACCCAATCTGCCCCCCCCGGGGGGCAAAAAGACCACTAGACACCAGGGAATTGGAAAAAAACATAAAAATAAGGGTGGGGGCTGCCCAAAACGGGCAGGCCCATGCCCCCACCCCCAAATTATCACTGTCTTTCTGCCCCCCCTAATCTGCCCCTTCGGGGGGGCAGAAAGCCCACTAAACACCGGGGATTTTTTTTGCGCAATTGATTTTAGGGTGTGGGCTGCCCGAAACGGGCACGCCAATGCCCCCACCCTCCCCCCCAAAATGAGAGTCTTTCTGCCCCCCAGGAGGCAGATGGGAGCTGTAGCCCCCAATCTGGCCCCCCCTGGGGGCGCAGAATGGCCACTAGAAACCCTGGATTTTTTTGTTTTATTAGTGTAGGGGTAGGCGCTCCCCAGAATGGGCATGACAATACCCCACCCCACCCCCAGAGAAATTCCAGTCTTTCTGCCCCCCCGGAGGGCAGATGGTGGCAGTGGCCCCTGATCTGCCCCCTGGGGGGCAGAAAGCTCACTAGGCGCCAGCGAGTACGCAGGCTTTTTTTATGGGTGGGGGCTGCCCAAAATGGTCATAACAATGCCCCCACCCCCACAAAAAATAGCCACAGTCTTTCTGCCCCTCTAGGGGCATATCAGGATGAAACCCCCTTCCACAATTCCCCTCCAGGGCGGCAGAAAGCCCACTGGGCTCTGAATTTGTGCATACCTGTGGATTTTGGGCACTAGCGCAGTTGGCACGTAGGCAAACCTAGCAAACCTGTACATTTTTTAAAACTACACACCAAGGGGAATCCTGGATGGGGTGACTTCACTGGCTCTCACCAGGTTCTGTTACCCAGAATCCATTGCAAACCTAAAAATGTGTCCAAAATAACACATTTTCCTCACATTTCTGTGGTGGAAAGTTCTGGAATCTGCATGGGTCCACAAAATTCCACCCACCCTGCGTTCCCCAAAGTCTTCAGGGAAAAATGGTACCTCACTTGCGTGGGAGGCCCAAGTACCCGCGACAGGCAAGGGCCCAAAACGTTTTGAGGCGACATGAAAATTGCCTACCTCAAAACGACCTGGTTTTGCAGGGGGGGTCACCTAGGTTTTTGGCCCGGTGCTCGGCGGCCACCTAGGGGAACCTACCAAACCCACACATTTCTGAAAACTAGACACCCGGGGGATTCCAGGGAGGTATGGCTTCCGTGGATCTCCCAACGTTTCCTCCTTACCCAGAATGCCCTGCAAACCTCAAATGTAGCTGAAAAAAACCCATTTTTCACACATTTTTGTGTGGGAAAGTTGTGGCATCACGGGGCTGAAACAAATTTCCTACCACCCAGCGTTCCCCCAGGTCTCCTGATAAAAACGGTGCCTCACACGTGTGGGAGGCCCAAGTACCCGCGACAGGCAAGGGTCCAAAACGTAGTGCGCCTCAACAGGCAAGGGTCCTAAACGTAGTGCGCCTCACTACGTTTTGGGCCCTTGCCCGTGGCGGGTCCTTAGGCCTCCCACACGAGTGAGGCACCGTTTTTATCAGAAGACCCACGCAAGCCATACCTCCCTGGAATCCCCCGGGTGTCTAGTTTTCAGAAATGTGTGGGTTTGGTAGGTTCCCCTTGGTGGCCGCCGAGCACCGGGCCAAAAACCCAGGTGACTCCGCTTGCAAAACCAGATCGTTTTGAGGTAGGCAATTTTCATGTCGCCTCAATATGTTTTGGGCCCTTGCCTGTCGCAGGTACTTGGGCCTCCCACACGATTGAGGCACCGTTTTTATCGGGAGACCCGGGGGAACGCTGGGTGGTAGGAAATTTGTATCAGTCCGGTGATGCCACAACTTTCCCACACAAAAATGTGTGAAAAAGGTGATTTTTTCAGCTAAATTTAAGGTTTGCAGGGCATTCTGGGTAAGGAAACGTTGGGGGATCCACGCAAGCCATACCTCCCTGGAATCCCCCGGGTGTCTAGTGTTCAGAAATGTGTGGGTTTGGTAGGTTCCCCTAGGTGGCCGCCGAGCACCGGGCCAAAAACCCAGGTGACTCCACTTGCAAAACCAGGTCGTTTTGAGGTAGGCAATTTTCATGTCGCCTCACTACGTTGTGGGCCCTTGCCTGTCGCGGGTACTTGGGCCTCCAACACGAGTGAGGCACTGTTTTTATCGGGAGACCCGGGGGAACGCTGGGTGGTAGGAAATTTGTGTCAGCCCGGTGATGCCACAACTTTCCCACACAAAAATGTGTGAAAAATTTGTTTTTTTCAGCTAAATTTGAGGTTTGCAGGGCATTCTGGGTAAGGAAACGTTGGGGGATCCTCACAAGCCATACCTCCCTGGAATCCCCCGGGTGTCTAGTTTTCAGAAATATGTGGGTTTGGTAGGTTCCCCTTGGTGGCCGCCGAGCACCGGGCCAAAAACCCAGGTGACTCCCCTTGCAAAACCAGATCGTTTTGAGGTAGGCAATTTTCATGTCGCCTCAATATGTTTTGGGCCCTTGGCTGTCGCGGGTACTTGGGCCTCCCACACGAGTGAGGCACCGTTTTTATCGGGAGACCCAGGTGAACGCTGGGTGGTAGGAAATTTGTGTCAGCCCGGTGATGCCACAACTTTCCCACACAAAAATGTGTGAAAAATTGTTTTTTTTTAGCTAAATTGGAGGTTTGCCGGACATTCTGGGTAAGGTAACGTTGGGGGATCCACGCAAGCCATACCTCCCTGGAATCCCCCGGGTATCTAGTTTTCAGAAATGTGTGGGTTTGGTAGGTTCCCCTAGGTGGCCGCCGAGCACCGGCCCAAAAATCCAGGTGACCCCCCTTGCAAAACCAGGTCATTTTGAGGTAGGCAATTTTCATGTTGCCTCAATACGTTTTGGGCCCTTGCCTGTTGTGGGTACTTGGGCCTCCCACACGAGTGAGGCACCGTTTTTATCGGGAGACCCGGGGGAACGCTGGGTGGTAGGAAATTTGTATCAGCCCGGTGATGCCACAACTTTCCCACACAAAAATGTGTGAAAAAGGTGATTTTTTCAGCTAAATTTAAGGTTTGCAGGGCATTCTGGGTAAGGAAGCGTTGGGGGATCCACGCAAGCCATACCTCCCTGGAATCCCCCGGGTGTCTAGTTTTCAGAAATGTGTTGATTTGGTAGGTTCCCCGAGGTGGCCGCCAAGCACCAGGCCAAAAACCCAGGTGACTCCACTTGCAAAACCAGGTCGTTTTGAGGTAGGCAATTTTCATGTCGCCTCACTACGTTGTGGGCCCTTGCCTGTCGCGGGTACTTGGGCCTCCCACACGAGTGAGGCACTGTTTTTATCGGGAGACCCGGGGGAACGCTGGGTGGTAGGAAATTTGTGTCAGCACGGTGATGCCACAACTTTCCCACACAAAAATTTGTGAAAAATGTGTTTTTTTCAGCTAAATTTGAGGTTTGCAGGGCATTCTGGGTAAGGAAACGTTGGGGGATCCTCAGAAGCCATACCTCCCTGGAATCCCCCGGGTGTCTAGTTGTCAGAAATGTGTGGGTTTGGTAGGATTCCCTAGGTGCCTGGCAGAGCTAGGGTTCAAAGACTACAGCTAGGCACTTTGCCCAAAAAAGTTGATTTTTCACTGCGAAATCGAGGTGTGTCCACGATGCGTTTTGCGCCGTTTCCTGTCGCGGGCACGAGGCCGACCCACACAAGTGAGGTACCATTTTTATCGGAAGACTTTGGGGAACACGGGGTGGGTGGAAATTTGTGGATCCACGCAGATTCCAGAACTTTCCACCACAGAAATGTCGGGAAAATGTGTTTTTTTGGGCAATTCTTTAGGTTTGCAAGGGATTCTGGGTAGCGGAACCTAGTGGGAGGCAGTCATGTCACCCCATCCTGGATTCCCCTGGGTGTCTAGTTTTCAAAAATGTATAGGTTTGCTAGGTTTCCCTAGGTGCCGGCAGAGCTAGGGTTACAAAACTACAGCTAGGCACTTTGCTAAAAAAGAGTAGTTTTGCAATGTGAAAATGTGGTGTGTTCACGTTGGGATTTGAGCCATTTCCTGTTGTGGGCACTATGCCTACCCCTACAAGTGAGGTACCATTTTTATCGGGAGACTTAGGGTAATTCAGATTTGTAAAGGAACTGTTATTACCTATTGAATTTCGATGCATTTCTGCCTTCCAAATGAAAGACATTGTGTAAAAAAGAAGTCATTCTAAAAAATGACTGATAATTCTCATGGTAGTATGAGTATCCCAATTTCGGAAATGTGCAAATATCTACTGTTTCTAAACTCTATATTTTGTTCCCATTTCAGAAATACATTGGTGTCTTTCATACCGATTTTTCCATGTACACATTTTTACAGAATAATTACTATATACCCGGTACATAATAAAAAACCATTGCAAGTTGCTGCTCAGTTTTTGGCTCCGGGTTCGTCGGGTTCTGGGTGAACCTACAAGTCCTATATATCCCCACAATCAGTAATGTCCAGCGGATGTAACGGTATATTGCTTTCAAAGAGCTGTCAAAATTAGAAGAAGTTACAGGTGAAAACGTTGACACAAAAGGTGCTTTTTTTCAACAAATTTTCAATTTATCCTATATTTAACTGTTAGTTTCTATAAAGAAACCTTGATGGATCTACACAAATGACCCCTTGCTGAATTCAGAATTTTGTCTACTTCTCTAAAATGTGTAGCTTTCCAGGATCCATTATTGCTGTTGTACCCATTTCTACCATTAACTGGAAGGAGGTTGAAAGCACAAAAAATAGCAAAAATAGGCTATGTCCCAGAAAAATGCCAAAACTGTGTAAAACATTTTGGGTTTCTGACAAAAGTCTGGTATCCCCTAAAAGCTGGGAAAATGTTGATTTCAGCCCCACAAACCCTTTTTTGATAACATTTGCAGGGAAAAACCCAGATGCTTTCATTTGCAGCCCGTTTTTCCCATTTTCCCCCCAAAAACTAAATTTTGCTGTATTTTGGCTTATTCCTGTGACCCCTCCAGGGATATCCACAAACCCTGAGTACCTTCAGAATCCCCATGATGTTGGAAGAAAAGGACGCAAATTTGGCGTGGATACCTTATGTGGTCAAAAAGTTACAGGGGCCTCAGCGCGCACTACCCCAAATAGCCAAAAAAGGGCGTGGCACAGGAGGGGAAAAGGCCTGGCAGCGAAGGGGTTAACAGGACACTCGCCACCAAGGCTGGAATGATGCTTGACCTTCAATTTCAATCAAGAAGATACCTGCAGAGCGGAACAGTCGTATGCAGTGGTAATAATATATTCTTGGAGAACAAACTAGAGGGGAATCAAAGGTGCATAGAAAACAAAAAAAAGTCCAGCAAAGGAAGGTCAGGTTCTCAATAAGACAACCCACCAACAAGCACATTTGCAGAGGTGCAGCTCCCAACTGGAGGCCTTTCTTATGTCGTCAATATAGTAAGTGACCCAGAAGTGGAGACTAAGGATGACCACCATATTGGATTGGTGGCAGTATAATGCTGGAATACGTAGCTACTGCCATTGTGAATCAGGAGAACCACAAGGGGAACGTTGCTGCTGCTCCTTGTTACCTAGTCGTTACCTCCCTCCTGGGTGCCAAATGATGCATGCCTCCAACCCACAGCCCTCACCACAACTGGTTGTCTTCTATACCACCCACCAGTCCCCACCGGTACCAACCAAGGGATCACAGAATGTAGTCAGTAGTGGATTCCTTTGTGAAGTGGTGCAAATTGTGTATGTAAACTAGAAGAGGATGTAGAGAACTACATAGGGTGAGGAGCTGAGCATTGCCAATATATACACATGCAAGTACAGGGGATGGCTGCACAGTGGATGGATGCAGGTTCAGAGACTGATGTGTCAAACGTGGGATTGATGAAGAGTTAATACTATTGTTCAGTCCAGGAAATGATAGTGAGTGGACCATATCTGAGAATATCGCATATGAAAATTAGGAAAGGTCTGTACATGACTAGGGACCAATTCTGCAGAAGGATTGAGTCGTCTTGGCAAACGGGTTGCAGAACATAAACAAGCTTTAAGTTGAGGATGGGAGATGCTTGCATATGGTGACGTAAAATATAGGGTCTCCTGAAAGGAGAAAAACAAAAGATGACAATGTATCATATAACGGAACTTCTTTGTTTGTTAATTTAATGGTGGGAATGTGCTATGGGCAACATGGTATGCTTGAGCATAAATAAAAAATTAGGTACTGAGTGTGGAATATTGCAAGAATGTAGATTGGAGAGGATTTGATGTGCATAAGCGATTACAATGAATTTGTGTTAAGGTCAAAGGAGCTGTGTGCTGCTGTGGGATTTCTTAAAATAAACTGAGATATCTTACATTTCTTTGTTGTTATTGTGCTGAAGTGAATTCTGAGTCTTATGGCAAGATGTGTTTGAGTTACTGAGAAATTTTGGGGGATTTTTTTTGCCGGTTAGCAGACTTTTTCCACAGTGAATTCCGCTGTTTTGCTAGTGGCGACCACAATAGAGTATGTATCATACAAATGAACTAGCAAAATATTTGCTGCTCGAGAAAGACCCCAGTGAACTTTCCCTGTTATCTGCCTAGTGGCACCAGCCGTTTCTCATCCCCTTTCACTGTCACCCTTCATCACACGTTCCTTGTCCTTCCCCTTCTTTTGCTCACTCCTCATCACTAGTCCCTTTACTTGTCCCATCCCCACTTCCATACACAGATCCATCATTTACCATATTTTACAGTGCCTTGACCCTTCAATTTCCCCGCAGAGCTCCCTGTAACAGATCCTTGGTATCTATCCCCTACTAAGCCCTGTTCCACAACACACCTCTCTCCCCTTTCCTAATTCTTCCTGTCCTGTGGCACAACTCCCTATGTCTCTCACTTCACTTCAACGCTCTCTGAAAAACTTTATCTGATTCCAGTTCTCCTGCACTTCGTCCATTCCAATTGCACTCCCTTGATTGCCTAGTGCATGTCTTCATCTCCCTCTGCCACTCCCACCAGGTCCACATACTCTAACTCCTGCCGGGAGAAATACAGTCCAGTGGTGCAGCCATTTTCAAACTGAGTCTTGAAGCCAACAAAGAGAAAGATTTAGAAGCCATTACACTTGAGAGTGACCAAGATCCTATTCTCACTGCACTTGAGGCGGTGAAGAATTGATTCCCTGATTCCACTGTTTATTCTTTGGCATTGACATTGGTTGCATGAAGGCAGTGGGGAAAGAAAAAGCAGGACAGCGCAATGTCTACTAAGATATGGCATTGATTCTGTCTCTCCCTACACTGGTGCTCTTCAAGCCAATCCTGCTCTACATACACACCAATGTACCATAGTGAAAGGGTATGTGCGTGATGTCCAAAGAGGTTTGCTACTGGTAGATTACCCTTCTAGTACAAAATACTATACTTAGACATAGTTTAAAACTTTCCCCACATTGTATGTGGGCTGTGGGCTGTACAGTACAGATAACATCCCTGCGAAAACATTTGTGCTTTGTAACACAAAGGGCCCAATTACAACTTTTGGTATCAGGGCGGACAGCTTGCCACCGCCGCACCACCACACTGCCAAGAATCACCGCCCACCCGCTCACCAGATTACACATTTTTTGTAGTCTAGTGGGCGGGCGGCGTGGCGGTCCTGCGGTGGAGTTGTTCAAAAGGCTCATTGTGAGCCTGAAAAAGCACAGCCACGGGACCAGCAGTGCACGTTCCCACACAGAAATAAATGCACCATATTGTGCATTACTTTCTGTGCAGGAACTGGAGGTGCAGGAATATAGGGGGCATAACATGTGCCCTCTTGCATGCACCCCGTGAACAGGGGCCGGCCCCCTTTCTTTCCTCACCATCAGCTTTTTCATGGAGGAAGAACCTTCATGACAGCGCTTGCTATGAGGTTAGTCGTAATATGCTTGGCGGTGCCTTAGGGCACCACCAAGCATATTGCGCCCTCAGACCTCTGCGGAAGTTAGGGAACGGCGGTTCCCTGGTGGCTGTGGCAGTGCAATGGCAGTCCAATCGCTGAAGTCATAATAGGGCAGTCAGACCACCGGCAAGGAGGTGGCCGAATCGCCACACCCTGTGAGTCTGGCAGTCCTCGAACCGCCAGACTCTTAATTAGGGCCAAAGAGACGTTCTTTTTTGGTGCAAAGCTCTGTCCACCATTTTTACTAGATAGGGTTTTGAGCCAAAACCCACGAGGCAATTGTATGTGAACACCCGTACTCTCATGGGACATCGGCTTGATGCAAAGTCACACAAAGCATTGTCATTGCTACATTAGGGTAACTGTTCAGGGCAAATAAAGTTTTGTGTTGGAAAGTAAATCCCAAATTAACAGTTTTTGCTAGCTTGCAACACTTTTGTGACTCAAACCGAGTACAAATTGTTAGTAAATACCACTACTATTGGTAAATGCTGTATTACACTTTTTGCCAGAAATATTGTCATATGTAGCTGATAGCATACTATTCACTGCAACTACTTATCTATGGGAGAAGTGCTGAAATTAACTTAGCAAGATCTTTTTTTGGTCACCGGTGGGAAATCTATAAATTGAAACACGCATGTTTAAGGAGGATTGAGTAAAGAGTAAGAAAACCCCATCAATGCTGCCTGTGAAGGTTTCTTTTTCAATTCCATACATTTATTAGTGAAATGCGATCTTTACGAGCATGGATAGGCTCTAAGGCGCAGCAGTTATGCATGAGTCTAGGAGATTCTACTTATTGTTGCGCCAGTCACTTGGAGCCATGTCCAAAAACTAGATTCTAGTGTAAGTGCTTTTGGGTGGGTCATCTACATTAGACCACTGCACTGAGAAATAGTAGGTGATGTTGGGGTGACTGTGCTCATTGCTTGGTGTGATGTAAATGTAACTGCTTCCTTCTCTAATCGAAAGGTTGTGCTGGCGTTGTGTTTGTAGAATCTAAAATAAGGCACCTGTAGTGTGGAACCTAGGTTTATGTGCATCATTCAATGCAATCTTGTCCACAGGGTCATTTTCAACAACCTTTTTTAAAGGCTGCATGGGCCATACTCCTAAACAATCAAGGAGACAAGGGCCAAGCAAGGAGCTGCCAGTCACTTTTATGGCCTTTCTCAATTTTTATCTGTTTTGTTTTTAATTTTCTGAAATTATCATCTTTGAGGCCATGTGAGTTATAGAGGGTAGGAATCCTACAAACAACTACTACATTTAAAATATGGACGGCTGTTTGCAAAGGCCTTTTTTTCATCAGTTTATGGTTCTCAAAGCCTCATTTAACTCAGTGAACAGAAAGTCTTCGTGTGGAAGCTTTCCTGATGGCGAGCAGCATAGATTTGTTTATTGATTTGTTTATTGGCCTTCATTTTGTTTCATTGTCAAGAAGGAAAACAGAGGCATTCCCCATTGAGGTTGGAGTTCACTCAATCTCCCTGAGGTTTTACATTATTTTACACCTGATGTTATGAGATAGAGCTACAAACCCATTTCACTATTGCTTCTCAGATTATGAGACCTTACTGGCCAGGACTGAAAACAAACACTTGCATCACCTTCTTGGAGACTTTGTTCAGATCAGCTCAGCCAATGACTGTGGTGCCAAGTAGTCAGTTGGGCTATCTGAAACCCAAATACAGCACACAGCAGCTCATCCCACTAACTCCTAACTTCACACCATGGAGGAAGGCTGAAGGTTTGGTACCAGAATATCATTGTCAGAGTATCATCTGATATATTGTCTACAGGAATATCACCCTACTAGAGGTAATAATAGAAAATCTACCTCCAAGGGGATGATACTTTTGTAAATGATATTTAAGATACAATATGAATGTCAGACAATAATTGTTGTATAGGATATTCAACCTTGAGGGAGTAAGTCCCCCTTGCCTTGTATTTAAGGAGGGCAAACATGGAGGAAAGGTCAAGAACGGATGACTGCTCCAGAAGCAAGTTACCACAAACTCATCTCGGGTGAAAAACATAATAAGAGAAATGAACAATCAAACTAACGTAGATCGGATTTATAATAATAAGTATGGCGTACCAGATTCCTAGGAAAGACTGTGGTCTCAAGAAGGAGAAACCCAAAATAGTTGCAGGGCACAAGAGCTGGTTCTAGAGTAGGCTTGAATTGAGGACACCGATGCAACTTGCACCGTTGCCAGAAATCAGTCACTGTGTCAGATTGGCCTTTATGCTGATGCTGTCTGCTATGTCTATGCATTGGCACTACTGCAAGCTACTGACTAACATAAAGGGTGCTATCTTAGATTGGGATCACCATGGCCCATATGTCCTGCAGACGGCATTGAACCACCTGTGTGCTACCAACTGACTCTGTCCCGAAAAATCCTCTTATCATGCCTGTCTCTGCCAATCAAGGCAGCACAATGCCATCATGCAACCTGAGAAAGTCAGGCCATCCTTGAACTATGCCACTGGAAAAATAGTCCCATACCAGCACAATGACATGAGCTATCTTGCACTGAAATCTGACAGAACTGTAGGTATACTATTATCACAAATCCATTAAAGGTAGTTTCCACTCTTGATTACCTGGGTATTGGAGTCAGATCCTTGCAGTCAACAAGTGACAAACAGCAGATATTTCATTCTGTTTCTGTGGTCACTGCTGCTACATCTGCTTTGCTGTCTATCAGGAAAAAAGCAGGTGTGGCTGTCTCCTTTGCAGCAGAGTCATAGAGCTTTGTTAAACTGTACCCTTCCAAAGGGTAGATCATGTATTTCCATATATGCCAGTAGACCCAATTCAGGCTGGAGACTCCTGATCTTTGACGCTAAAAATGGTTTTATTTTGGCTGTCTCCCATCTGAAATTGCCTCTGCTTCAATAAATGGCAAATGCATGCAGAAAATGTTGGCATGCATGCGTTTGTAAGTTCCCTGTCAAGAAATGGTCTTGATTTTTGATCCCACTAATACTTGACCGTCATTCGAATAGCATTTACCTCACTGTGGGGTTAAGCCTGCTCCTTTTTAGGTTTAATTTATTTTAATGGTGCGAGTCAGTGGTGCCATTAAGAGCAAACGTTACCTTCCCCTCTTAAATCCATCCTCCATTCAGCGGCACGTTTCATATATGGGGCCAAAAGAAATGATCACATCACACCCATACTGTTTTCTCTTCGCTGGCTTCCCATAGAAGCAAGGTCAATTTACAAGACTGCCTGTATCACCCACAAAGCCTTGCACAGTTCCACCCCTCGCTATCTGGCGAATAAACTCAAAATCTCAGGTGGCTCTAGACCTTCAAGCAATGCTGAAAACTTAGTGCTGGAGCCCCCTACTTTCAATAGGGAAAGATGTATGACTCAGTCCTTATCAGGCAATGGGGCTGGAATTTTGAACTCGCTTCCTCCGATCCTCTGAACCACTGCCTCTATCCAGACTTTAAAAACAGATCTTAAAACTCTTCCCTTCCACAGACACTTCCAGGAATAATTCAACTCTTTTCATTACCCTCAAGGCTGCTTGGTAATCATTGAACTCAAGGTTGTAAATATGAATTCTATACCTGTAGTAACCTAATTTTGACACCTCTTGTTTTTTTAATTTTTTTTATTATCCTGATTCTATTTGTTAGTGTGTATTTCTCCTTCGGTAACTTTATTGGTTCTATTGTGAAGCGCTCTGATACCTAAGGTTTGAGTCTGCGCTATATAAAACTGCAATAAATAAATAAATAAAAATCAATAAATAAATATGATTTTCCTGATAATACTCCTGACAAGCCAACCAAGCAAGCGTCACTGAGGGAAACAAAGCATGGCTCTCATGCATAGGGTGACCAGGTGTCCCGGATTAGCACGGACGGTCCCGGGTCTTCACCAACTGTCCCGGCAGATTTCAGGAAAGTCAGCTCCTGTCCTGGTTTTTAGAGAGGGTCAACAGAAAACAGCGGGAAGTGCTTTTTTATGTTTTACAAAGCAAGGATGGTTACCAGTTGTTTCACAAATGCAATTTAATTAACAGGCCAGCTTCTGCATTTTATGTATGTTCTAACTGCCTGTTCTTTAACCCCTTCGGTGCTCATGATGGAATGGTTCGTTCATGAGCACCGGTGCTCCTGTGTGCATGACGGAACCATTCCCTCATGAGGACAGGGGCACGAAATCCCTCTGCTACAAACAGCAGAGGGATTTCCATTTTTTTATTGGGCCTCAGGAGGTGGGGATGAGCTTCCCCAACCTCCCGAGGCCCTTCACATGTTTTCAATCTAATGACGATTGCGCACATGGCGCGCTGTCGTCATTAGACTGAAAACAAAACTAAAACTTAGTTTCAGTTTGAGTGTTTCAGTGCGCGTGGGGTTATCTCAGCCTCATGTGGGAGCCCGGTGATGCCACAACTTTCCCACAAAAAAATGTGTGGAAAAAGTGATTTTTTCAGCTAAGTTTGAGGTTTGCAGGGGATTCTGGGTGAGAAAACGTTGGGGGATCCATGCAAGCCATACCTCCCTGGAATCCCCCAGTTGTCTAGTTTTCGGAAATGTATGGGTGTTGTAGGTTTCCCTAGCTGGTTGACGAGAACAGGGCCAAAAACCCAGGTGACCCCGCTTGCAAAACCAGGTTGTTTTGTGATAGGCAATTTTGATGCAGCCTCAATACGTTTTGGGCCCTTGCCTGTCGCGGGTACTTGGGCCTCCCACACGAGTGAGGCACCATTTTTATCAGGAGACCTGTTGGAACGCTGGGTGGTAGGACATTTGTGTCAGCCCAGAGATGCCACAACTTTCCCACACAAAAATGTGTGGAAAAAGTGATTTTTTCAGCTAAATTTGAGGTTTGCAGGGGATTCTTGGTAAGAAACAGTTGGGGGATCCACGCAAGCCATACCTCCCTGGAATCCCCGGGGTGTCTAGCTTTCAGAAATGTGTGGGTTTGGTAGGTTTCCCTATATAGCCAAAGAGCACGGGGCCAAAAACCCAGGTGACCCCCCCTTGCAAAACCAGATCAGTTTGTGATAGTCAATTTTGATGTTGCATCAATTTGTTTTTGGCCCTTGCCTGTCGTGGGTACTTGGGCCTCCCACAGGAGTGAGGCACTATTTTTATCGGGAGACCTGGGCAAACTCTGGGTGGTAGGAAATTAGTGTCAGCCCGGTGATGCCACAGCTTTCCCACACAAAAATGTGTGGAAAAAGTGATTTTTTCAGCTAAATTTCAGGTTTGCAGGGGATTCTTGGTAAGAAACAGTTGGGGGATCCACGCAAGGCATACCTCCCTGGAATCCCCGGGGTGTCTAGCTTTCAGAAATGTGTGGGTTTGGTAGGTTTCCCTATATAGCCAAAGAGCACGGGGCCAAAAACCCAGGTGACCCCCCCTTGCAAAACCAGATCAGTTTGTGATAGTCAATTTTGATGTTGCATCAATTTGTTTTTGGCCCTTGCCTGTCGTGGGTACTTGGGCCTCCCACAGGAGTGAGGCACTATTTTTATCGGGAGACCTGGGCAAACTCTGGGTGGTAGGAAATTAGTGTCAGCCCGGTGATGCCACAGCTTTCCCACACAAAAATGTGTGGAAAAAGTGATTTTTTCAGCTAAATTTCAGGTTTGCAGGGGATTCTGCGTAAGAATACGTTGGGTGATCCACATAAGCCATACCTCTCTGGAATCCCCTGGGTGTCTAGTTTTCAGAAATGTATAGGTTTGGTAGGTTTCCCTAGCTGTCCGCCGAGCACGGGGCCAAAAACCCAGGTGACCCAACTTGCAAAACCAGTTTGTTTTGTGATAGGAAATTTTGATGTTGCCTCAATACATTTTTGGCCCTTGCCTGTCGTGGGTACTTGGGTCTCCTGCACGAGTGAGGCACCATTTGTATCGGGAGACTTAGGGGAATGCTGGGTAGTAGGAAATTTGTGTCAGCCTGGTGATGCCACAACTTTCCCACACAGAAATGTGTGGAAAAGGTGATTTTTTCCGCTAAATGTGAGGTTTGCAGGGGATTCTGGGAAAGAAAAAGTTGGGGTATCCACGTAAGCCATACCTCCTTGAAATCCCCCGGGTGTCTCATTTTCAGAAATGTGTGGGTTTGGTAGGTTTCCCCAGCTGGCCGCCAAGCACGGGGCCAAAAACCCAGGTGACCCTCCTTGCAAAACAAGGTCGTTTTGTGATAGGCAATTTTGATGTTGCCGCAATATGTTTTGGGCCCTTGCCTGTCGCGAGTACTTGGGTTTCCCACACGAGTGAGGCACCATTTTTGTCGGGAGACTTGGGGGAACACTGGGTGGTAGGAAATTTGTGTCAGCCCGGTAATGCCACAACTTTCCCACACAAAAAATGTGTGGAAAAGGTGATTTTTTTCAGCTAAATTTGAGGTTTGCAGGGGATTGTGGGTAAGAAAACATTGCGGGATCCAAGCAAGCCATACCTCCCTGGAATCCCCAGGGTGTCTAGTTTTCAGAAATGTGTGGGTTTTATAAGTTTCCCTAGCTGGCTGCCAAGCACGGTGCCAAAAGCCCAGGTGACCCCCCTAGCAAAACCAGGTTGTTTTGTGACAGGCACTTTTGATGTCACCTCAATACGTTTTGGGCCCTTGGCTGTCATGGGTACTTAGGCCTCCCACATGAGTGAGGCACCATTTTTATTGGGAAACCTGGGGGAACACTGGGTGGTAGGAAATTTGTGTCAGCCCGGTGATGCCACAACTTCCCCACACAAAAATGTGTGGAAAAAGATTTTTTTTCAGCTAAATTTGAGGTTTGCAGGGGATTCTGGGTAAGAAAACATTGCGGGATCCATGCAAGCCATACCTCCCTGGAATCCCCCCGGTGTCTAGTTTTCAGAAATGTGTGGGTTTTATGGGTTTCTCTAGCTGGCTGCCTAGCACGGTGCCAAAAGCCCAGGTGACCCCCCTAGCAAATCCAGGTCGTTTTATGACAGGCAATTTTGATGTCGCCTCAATACGTTTTGGGCTCCTGCCTGTCGCGGGTACTTGGGCCTCCCACACGAGTGAGGCGCCATTTTTATTGGGAAACCTGGGGGAACACTGGGTGGTAGGAAATTTGTGTCAGCCCGGTGATGCCAGTTTCCCACACAAAAATGTGTGGGAAAACTGATTTTTTCAGCTAAATTTGAGGTTTGCAGGGGATTCTGGGTAAGAAAAAGTTAGGGGATCCACGCAAGCCATACCTCCCTGGATTCCTCCGGGTGTCGAGTTTTCAGAAATGTGTGGGTTTGGTAGGTTTCCCTAGCTGGCCACCGAGCACTGGGTCAAAAATCCAGGTGACCCCCCCCTTGCAAAACCAGGTCGTTTTGTGACAGGCTATTTTGATGTCGCCTCAATACGTTTTGGGCTCCTGCCTGTTGCGGGTACTAGGGCCTCCCACACGAGTTTGGCACCATTTTTATTGGGAAACCTGGGGGAATACTGGGTGGTAGGAAATTTGTGTCAGCCCGGTGATGCCACTTTCCCACACAAAAATGTGTGGGAAAAGTGATTTTTTCAGCTAAATTTGAGGTTTGCAGGGGATTCTGGCTAAGAAAAAGTTGGGGGATCCACGCAAGCCATACCTCCCTGGATTCCTCCGGGTGTCGAGTTTTCAGAAATGTGTGGGTTTGGTAGGTTTCCCTAGGTGGCCACCGAGCACTGGGTCAAAAATCCAGGTGACCCCCCCCCCCCCTTGAAAAACCAGGTCGTTTTGTGATTGGCAATTTTGATGGTGCCTCAATACATTTTGGGCCATTGCCTGTCGCGAGTACTTGGGCCTCCCACACAAGTGAGGCACCGTTTTTATCGGGAGACCTGGGAGAACGCTGGCTGGTAGGAAATTTGTGTCAGCCTGGTGATGCCACAACTTTCCCACACAGAAATGTGTGGAAAAGGTGATTTTTTCCGCTAAATTTGAGGTTTGCAGGGGATTCTGGGAAAGAAAAAGTTGGGGTATCCACGTAAGCCATACCTCCTTGAAATCCCCCGGTTGTCTCATTTTCAGAAATGTGTGGGTTTGGTAGGTTTCCCCAGCTGGCCGCCAAGCACGGGGCCAAAAACCCAGGTGACCCCCCCTTGCAAAACCGGGTCCTTTTGTGATAGGCAATTTTGATGTCGCCTCAATACGTTTTGGGCCCATGCCTGTTGGGGTACTTGGGCCTCCCACACGAGTGAGGCACCATTGTTACCAGGAGACCTGGCAGAACGCTGAGTGGTAGGAAATTTGTGTCAGCCCGGTGATGCCACAACTTTTCCATACAAAAAGTGTGCAAACAGTGATTTTCTTTCAGCTACATTTGAGGTTTGCAGGGGATTCTGGGTAAGAAAATGTTGGGGGATCCACGCATGCCATACCTCCCTGGAATCCCACCGGTGTCTAGTTTTCAGAAATGTGTGGGTTTGGTAAGTTTCCCTAGCTGGCCGCCGAGCACGGGGCCAAAAACCCAGGTGACCCCCCTTGCAAAACCAGGTCGTTTTGTGATAGGCAATTTTGATGCTGCCGCAATATGTTTTGGGCCCTTGCCTGTCGCGAGTACTTGGGTCTCCCACACGGGTGAGGCACCATTTTTGTCGGGAGACCTGGCAGAACGCTGAGTGGTAGGAAATTTGTGTCAGCCCGGTGATGCCACAACTTTTCCACACAAAAAAGTGTGCAAACAGTGATTTTATTTCAGCTAAATTTGAGGTTTGCAGGGGATTCTGGGTAAGAAAATGTTGGGGGATCCACGCATGCCATACCTCCCTGGAATCCCACCGGTGTCTAGTTTTCAGAAATGTGTGGGTTTGGTAAGTTTCCCTAGCTGGCCGCCGAGCACGGGGCCAAAAACCCAGGTGACCCCCCTAGCAAAACCAGGTCGTTTTGTGACAGGCACTTTTGATGTCACCTCAATACGTTTTGGGCCCTTGGCTGTCATGGGTACTTAGGCCTCCCACACGAGTGAGGCACCATTTTTATTGGGAAACCTGGGGGAACACTGGGTGGTAGGAAATTTGTGTCAGCCCGGTGATGCCACAACTTCCCCACACAAAAATGTGTGGAAAAAGATTTTTTGTCAGCTAAATTTGAGGTTTGCAGGGGATTCTGGGTAAGAAAACATTGCGGGATCCATGCAAGCCATACCTCCCTGGAATCCCCCGGGTGTCTAGTTTTCAGAAATGTGTGGGTTTTATGGGTTTCCCTAGCTGGCTGCCTAGCACGGTGCCAAAAGCCCAGGTGACCCCCCTAGCAAAACCAGGTCGTTTTGTGACAGGCAATTTTGATGTCGCCTCAATACGTTTTGGGCTCCTGCCTGTCGCGGGTACTTGGGCCTCCCACACGAGTGAGGCACCATTTTTATTGGGAAACCTGGGGGAACACTGGGTGGTAGGAAATTTGTGTCAGCCCGGTGATGCCACTTTCCCACACAAAAATGTGTGGGAAAAGTGATTTTTTCAGCTAAATTTGAGGTTTGCAGGGGATTCTGGGTAAGAAAAAGTTAGGGGATCCACGCAAGCCATACCTCCCTGGATTCCTCCGGGTGTCGAGTTTCCAGAAATGTGTGGGTTTGGTAGGTTTCCCTAGCTGGCCACCGAGCACTGGGTCAAAAATCCAGGTGACCCCCCCCCCCCTTGCAAAACCAGGTCGTTTTGTGACAGGCAATTTTGATGTCGCCTCAATACGTTTTGGGCTCCTGCCTGTTGCGGGTACTTGGGCCTCCCACACGAGTTTGGCACCATTTTTATTGGGAAACCTGGGGGAATACTGGGTGGTAGGAAATTTGTGTCAGCCCGGTGATGCCACTTTCCCACACAAAAATGTGTGGAAAAAGTGATTTTTTCAGCTAAATTTCAGGTTTGCAGTGGATTCTTGGTAAGAAAATGTTGGGGGATCCACATAATCCATACCTCCCTGGAATTCCCTGGGTGTCTAGTTTTTAGAAATGTGTGGGTTTGGTAGGTTTCCCTAGCTGGCCGCCGAGCACGAGGCCAAAAACCCAGGTGAGCCCCTTGCAAAACCAGGTAGTTTTGTGATAGGCAATTTTGATGTTGCCACAATATGTTTTTGGCCCTTGCCTGTCGCGGGTACTTGGGCCTCCCTCACAAGTGAGTCACCATTTTATCGGGAGACCTGGGGGAACGCTGGGTGGTAGGAAATTTGTGTCAGTCCGGTGATGCCACATCTTTCCCACACAACAATGTGTGGAAAAGGTGATTTTGTTCAGCTAAATTTCAGGTTTGCAGGGGATTCTGGGTAACAAAACGTTGGGGGATCCACACAAGCCATACCTCCTTGGAATTCCCAGGGTGTCTAGTTTTTAGAAATGTGTGGGTTTGGTAGGTTTCCCCAGCTGGCCGCCGAGCACGGGGTCAAAAACCCAGGGGATCCCCCTAGCAAAACCAGGTCGTTTTGGGCCATTGCCTGTCGCGGGTACTTGGGCCTCCCGCACAAGTGAGGCACCATTTTTATCTGGGGGAGCGCTGGGTGGTAGGAGATTTGTGCCAGCCCGGTGATGCCACTTTCCCACACACAAATGTGTGGAAAAAGTGCTTTTTTCAGCTAAATTTGAGGTTTGCAGGGGATTCTGGGTAAGAAAACATTGCGGGATCCACGCAGCCATACCTCCCTGGAATCCACGGGGTGTCTAGTTTTCTGAAATGTGTGGGTTTAGTAGGTTTCCCTAGCTGGCTGCCATGCTGGGTGCCAAAAACCCAGGTGACCCCCTTGCAAAAGCAGGTCGTTTTGTGATAGGCAATTTTGATGTTGCATCAATTTTTTTTTTGGGCCCTTGCCTGTCGCGGGTACTTGGGCCTCCCACACGAGTGAGGCATCATTTTTATCGGGAGACCTGGGGGAACACTGGGTGGTAGGAAATTTGTGTCAGCCCAGTAATGCCACAACTTTCCCACACAAAAATGTGTGGAAAAAGTGATTCTTTTCAGCTAAATTTGAGGTTTGCAGGGGATTCTGGGTAAGAAAACATTGGGGTATCCATGCAAGTGATACCTCCTTGGAATCCCCGGGGTGTCTAGTTTTCAGAAATGTGTGGGTTTGGTAGGTTTCCCTAGCTGGCCACTGAACACGGGGCCAAAATCCCAGGTGAACCCCCTTACAAAACCAGGTCATTTTGCGATAGGCAATTTTGATGTTGCCTCAATACGTTTTTGGCCCTTGCCTGTCGTGGGTACTTGGGCCTCCCGCAGGAGTGAGGCACCATCTTTATCGGGAGACCTAGGGAAATGCTGGGTGGTAGAAAATTTGTGTCAGCCCGGTGATGCCACAACTTTTCCACACAAAAATATGTGGAAAAAGTGATTTTTTTCAGCTAAATTCCAGGTTTGCAGGGGATTCTGGGTAAGAAGACTTTGGGAGATCCATGCAAGCCATACCGCCCTGGAATCCTCCGGGTGTCTAGTTTTCAGAAATGTGTGGGTTTGGTAGGTTTCCCTAGCTGGCCGCCAATCACGGGGCCAAAAACCCAGGTGACCCCCCTTGCAAAACCAGGTCGTTTTGTGATAGGCAATTTTGATCTTGCCTCAATACATTTTTGGCCCTTGCCTGTCGTGGGTACTTGGGCCTCCCGCACGAGTGAGGCACCATTTTTATCGGTAGACTTGGGGGAACGCTGGGTGGTAGGAAATTTGTGTCAGCTCGGTGATGCCACTTTCCCACACAAAAATGTGTGGGAAAAGTGATTTTTTCAGCTAAATTTGAGGTTTGCAGGGGATTCTGGGTAAGAAAATTTGGGGGATCCACACAAGCCATACCTCCCTCAAATCCCCCGGGTGTCTAGTTTTCAGAAATATGTAGGTTTGGTAGGTTTCCTTAGCTGGCCACCGAGCAGTGGGCCAAAAACCTAGGTGACCCCCTTGCAAAACCAGGTCGGTTTGTGATAGGCAATTTTGATGTTGCCTCAATACATTTTGGGCCCTTGCCTGTCGCGAGTACTAGGGCCTTCCACAGAAGTGAGGCACCGTTTTTATCGGGAGACCTGGGGGAACGCTGGGTGGTAGGAAATTTGTTTCAGCCCGGTGATGCCACAACTTTACCACACAAAATGTGTGGCAAAAGTGATTTTTTTCAGCTAAATTTGAGGTTTGGAGGGGATTCTGGGTAAGAAAACGGTGGGGGATCCACATAAGCCAAACCTCCCTGGAATCCCCCGGGTGTCTAGTTTTTAGAAATGTGTGGGTTTGGTAGGTTTCCCTAGCTGGCCACCAAGCACGGGGCCAAAAACCCAGGTGACCCCCCTTGCAAAACAGGGTCGTTTTGTGATAGGCAATTTTGATGTCGCCTCAATACGTTTTGGGCCCTTGCCTGTCGCGGGTGTTTTGGGCCTCCCACACAAGTGAGGCACCATTTTTATCCGGAGACCTGGGGGAACGCTGGGTGGTAGGAAATTTGTGTCAGCTCGGTGATGCCACTTTCCCACACAAAAATGTGTGGGAAAAGTGATTTTTTCAGCTAAATTTGAGGTTTGCAGGGGATTCTGGGTAAGAAAATTTGGGGGATCCACACAAGCCATACCTCCCTCAAATCCCCCGGGTGTCTAGTTTTCAGAAATATGTAGGTTTGGTAGGTTTCCTTAGCTGGCCACCGAGCAGTGGGCCAAAAACCTAGGTGACCCCCTTGCAAAACCAGGTCGGTTTGTGATAGGCAATTTTGATGTTGCCTCAATACATTTTGGGCCCTTGCCTGTCGCGAGTACTAGGACCTTCCACAGAAGTGAGGCACCGTTTTTATCGGGAGACCTGGGGGAACGCTGGGTGGTAGGAAATTTGTTTCAGCCCGGTGATGCCACAACTTTACCACACAAAATGTGTGGCAAAAGTGATTTTTTTCAGCTAAATTTGAGGTTTGGAGGGGATTCTGGGTAAGAAAACGGTGGGGGATCCACATAAGCCAAACCTCCCTGGAATCCCCCGGGTGTCTAGTTTTTAGAAATGTGTGGGTTTGGTAGGTTTCCCTAGCTGGCCACCAAGCACGGGGCCAAAAACCCAGGTGACCCCCCTTGCAAAACAGGGTCGTTTTGTGATAGGCAATTTTGATGTCGCCTCAATACGTTTTGGGCCCTTGCCTGTCGCGGGTGTTTTGGGCCTCCCACACAAGTGAGGCACCATTTTTATCCGGAGACCTGGGAAATGCTGGGTGGTAGGAAATTTGTGTCAGCCCAGTGATGCCACAACTTTCCCACACAAAAATGTGTGGAAAAAGTGATTTTTTCAGCTAAATTTCAGGTTTGCAGGGGATTCTGTGTAAGAAAACGTTGGGGGATCCACATAAGCCAAACCTCCCTGGAATCCCCCGGGTGTCTAGTTTTCAGAAATGTGTGGGTTTGGTAGGTTTCCCTAGCTGGCCACTGAACACGGGGCCAAAATACCAGGTGAACCCCCTTACAAAACCAGGTCATTTTGCGATAGGCAATTTTGATGTTGCCTCAATACGTTTTTGGCCCTTGCCTGTCGTGGGTACTTGGGCCTCCCGCAGGAGTGAGGCACCATCTTTATCGGGAGACCTAGGGAAATGCTGGGTGGTAGAAAATTTGTGTCAGCCCGGTGATGCCACAACTTTTCCACACAAAAATATGTGGAAAAAGTGATTTTTTTCAGCTAAATTCCAGGTTTGCAGGGGATTCTGGGTAAGAAGACTTTGGGAGATCCATGCAAGCCATACCGCCCTGGAATCCTCCGGGTGTCTAGTTTTCAGAAATGTGTGGGTTTGGTAGGTTTCCCTAGCTGGCCGCCAATCACGGGGCCAAAAACCCAGGTGACCCCCCTTGCAAAAGCAGGTCGTTTTGTGATAGGCAATTTTGATCTTGCCTCAATACATTTTTGGCCCTTGCCTGTCGCGGGTACTTGGGCCTCCCGCACGAGTGAGGCACCATTTTTATCGGTAGACTTGGGGGAACGCTGGGTGGTAGGAAATTTGTGTCAGCTCGGTGATGCCACTTTCCCACACAAAAATGTGTGGGAAAAGTGATTTTTTCAGCTAAATTTGAGGTTTGCAGGGGATTCTGGGTAAGAAAATTTGGGGGATCCACACAAGCCATACCTCCCTCAAATCCCCCGGGTGTCTAGTTTTCAGAAATATGTAGGTTGGGTAGGTTTCCTTAGCTGGCCACCGAGCAGTGGGCCAAAAACCCAGGTGACCCCCTTGCAAAACCAGGTCGGTTTGTGATAGGCAATTTTGATGTTGCCTCAATACATTTTGGGCCCTTGCCTGTCGCGAGTACTAGGGCCTTCCACAGGAGTGAGGCACCGTTTTTATCGGGAGACCTGGGGGAACCCTGGGTGGTAGGAAATTTGTTTCAGCCCGGTGATGCCACAACTTTACCACACAAAATGTGTGGCAAAAGTGATTTTTTTCAGCTAAATTTGAGGTTTGGAGGGGATTCTGGGTAAGAAAACGTTGGGAGATCCACATAAGCCAAACCTCCCTGGAATCCCCCGGGTGTCTAGTTTTTAGAAATGTGTGGGTTTGGTAGGTTTCCCTAGCTGGCCACCGAGCACGGGGCCAAAAACCCAGGTGACCCCCCTTGCAAAACAGGGTCGTTTTGTGATAGGCAATTTTGATGTCGCCTCAATACGTTTTGGCCCTTGCCTGTCGCGGGTGTTTTGGGCCTCCCACACAAGTGAGGCACCATTTTTATCCGGAGACCTGGGAAATGCTGGGTGGTAGGAAATTTGTGTCAGCCCAGTGATGCCACAACTTTCCCACACAAAAATGTGTGGAAAAAGTGATTTTTTCAGCTAAATTTCAGGTTTGCAGGGGATTCTGTGTAAGAAAACGTTGGGGGATCCACATAAGCCAAACCTCCCTGGAATCCCCCGGGTGTCTAGTTTTTAGAAATGTGTGGGATTGGTAGGTTTCCCTAGCTGGTCGCCGAGCACGGGGCCAAAAACCCAGGTGACCCCCTTGCAAAACCAGGTTGTTTTGCGATGGGCAATTTTGATGTTGCCTCAAAAAGTTTTTGGCCCTTGCCAGTGCCGGGTACTTGGGCCTCCCACATGAGTAAGGCACCATTTTTATTGGGACAATGGTGGGAAGCTGTGTCATAGGAATTTTGTGTCAGCCCATGATGCCACAACTTTCCAACACAAAAATGTGTGGAAAAAGTGATTTTGTTTCAGCTAAATTTGAGGTTTGCCAGGGATTCTGGGTAAGAAAACGTTGGGGGATCCACGCAAGCCATACCTCTCTGGAATTGCCTGTGTGTCTAGTTTTCATAAATGTATAGGTTTGCTAGGTTTCCCTAGGTGCTGGCAGAGCTAGGTTTCAAAATCTACAGCTAGGCACTTTCCAAAAAAAGTGTCAGTTTTCACTGTAAAAATAAAGAGTGTCCATGTTGCGTTTTGAGCCGTTTCCTGTCACGGGCACTAGACCTACCCACACAAGTGAGGTACCATTTTTATAGGGCTACACAGAATTGTAGAGCAACTGTTATTACCTATTGACTGTCGATGCATTTCTGCCTTCCAAATGAAAGACAATGTGTAAAAAAAAACGTAATTTTGAAAAATGACCTATAATTCCCATGCTAGTATGGGTACTCACAATTTTGGAAATGTGCAAATATCTACTGTTTCTAAACTCTATATTTTCTGCCAATTTCAGAAATGCATATATGTCTTTCATACCGATTTTTCCATGTATATATTTTCCCTAATAAATTGCTATATACCCGGTACATAATAAAAAACCATTGCAAGACGCTGCTCAGTTATTGGCTCTGGGTTCGTCGGGTTCTTGGTGAACGTACAAGTCCTATATATCCCCACAACCAAAAAAGTCCAGCGGATGTAACAGTATATTGCTTACAAACAGCTGTCATAATTAGATAAAGTTACAGGTGAAAACGTTGACACAAATGGCTGTTTTTTTTCAACTAATTTTAAATTTTTCCTATATTCAACGGTTAGTTTCTATAAAGAAACCTTGAAGGATCTACACAAATGACCCCTTGCTGAATTCAGAATTTTGTCTACTTTTCTAAAATGTATAGCTTTCCAGGATACATTATTGCTTTTATACCCATTTCTACCATTAACTGGAAAGAGGTTGAAAGCACAAACAATAGCAAAAATAGGCTATGTCCCACAAAAATGCCAAAACTGTGTAAAAATGTTTGGTTTTCTGACAAAAGTCTGCTTGTCCCTGAAAGCTGGGAGTTCGGTGATTTCAGCACCACAACCCCTTTTTTGATACCATTTTCAGGGGAAAAAACAGACGCTTTCATCTGTAGCCCTTTTTCCCATTTTTCAAACAAAAAACATTTAGCTGTATTTTGGCTAATTTCTGGGTCTCTTCCAGGGGAATTCACAAACCCTGGGTACCTTTAGACTCCCCATGATGTCGGAAAAAAGGACGCAAATTTGGCATGTATAGCTTATGTGGTCAAAAAGTTACAGGGACCTAAGCACGAACTTCCCCAAATAGCCAAAAAAAGGCTTTGCACAGGGGGGAGGGGGGAGGCCTAGCAGCGAAGGGGTTAATTCTATGCTGCGGAGCGCTGTTGTTAATTCTATGCTGCGGAGCGCTGTCATCCTAGATGCTCGCGTGAAGTAAATCTGTAGTCTTTCTTCTATTTTCTTGAAATGTCCCAGTTTTTGGCTTTACAATTCTGGTCACCCTACTTATGCATCGGTTGAAAAATACTGTCAACACAATCAACTCCAAAGAGAAAAGTAATTCTCCCAGGGGCAGTTACTGTATCTGTCTCTGAAAACCAGTGTAAGTGCGTTAACCCGTTCTGTGCCCATGACGAGCTGGACTCGTCATGGAGCACAGTTGCACTGTGCCCATGACGAGTCCAGCTCGTCATGACACCCACCCACGGGGGAAGCGCTGGCGCTCCCCCTGTGAGTGGTCGATCTTTTGCTTTTTTTTACTGGGAAGGCAGGGGAAGACCTACCCCTGCCTCCCCCCGCCCCCCACCCCCGCGTCATCAATGACGTCAGCACGCGAGCCGCGCTGACGTCATTGGAGGTTTCCCATTTGTTCTCCGAGGCGCAGGAAGCCATTTTCTTCCTGCGCGTCGGAGAGTGAAGGTGAGTTTTGGGGCTGGGGAGGGGGTATTTTGGCATTGGTGGGTTTGGTTAGGGTGGGGGCACTATGTAGGCGGAAGGCCAAAGGCATGGCACGAGGCTCGGCTTCGTTCGTGTGTGTTTGTAGTTGCTTCCCTGTGAAATGGATCCAAAAATGAAAAACGCTCTGCCGAGAAATGCCCTTCTTTTGAAATTTTCTAATCCAAAGTGCAGCAGGATGGAGAGAAATAGAATGTATTATATGAGAATTAAATACCTAACTAAATAAAGCAAGACAGAGGGGTTGCAAAGTGGCCAGAGTGGTTTTATTTACATCCAAATACACCAGCATCACTTTACAGAGTTTGCCAGTGAAGTGCTACTTTCGTTTTCTCGTCTTTCTTTGAACAGCATTGTTGTTCCCAGGTTGGGAGAGTGTACCATTCCTGGAGGTACTGCAATACCTGGTTGATGGGTGGATTGGAAAACACAATGTGTACCATGGCTCTGTGTTTATGGATGTGGTCTTTTTATTCCATACTGCTTACGTTTTGTAAGGATGTAAGCAATGGACAGTGAAACGGTTCCCTTCAGGGCCCTCTAGTCATGTCCATAACTTTTCAGGTGAAACCACTCGCTGATTTCTGAATAGTTAGTGAGAGATCTTTTAGGTAACCATGTTGTTTCTGCTTACATTTCACATGCTTTGCATTCCCTATGAGTGGTTGCTTTTTCTTTTCTTTTAGGCAGCATTTACTCTTATCAAGTGCATAATTTGAATTTAGCCACATCCAAGTGTTTATAGCGGGCACAATTAGGTTATAGCTGAAGGCAGTGCGAGTTTCTCTCAGTGGGCAAGTATGGTGTTCAGTGGGGATGTGGCACTGTGGCCAGAGCTGTCGAATTTGGAACTGGGGAACCGGGTTCAGCATTCATTACCAGTCCACCACACCACTGTACTGAGGGAGCACATTCCCATGCTAGACCGTAGAAGGCCCCACTAGACCTTAGAAGGCTTGATGTGTTAGCACAAGCAGGGGTACCCTAGTGGTATCAATTGTGGGTTAACCATGAAGGCCTGTCCACCACAATCCATACTGAAGTTCATCTCCAGTCTTACGGGCAGGCCTACGAAGCAGCACACCCCAGAGCAACAGTGATCCAGTCGCTGTGACTCTGTCACTGAGGTCACATGAACCTTGAGCAGGTTAGGGCGATGCGAACGGTGTGACCTCACTGGGTACCTATTTCGGGTGGGTGCGTAGTGTTTGCAAGTATATTATAGTTTGAAAAAAACTTGCTGCCTCCTTCCTGGCCTCCAGCAATTTTCAGAAACAATTAAAATGTCATGATAACCTTGGTGATTAATGTTCTTCCTAGAGAGAGATGAAGTTTTGTGTAGTGGAAGGGTTGACTCCTGGAAAGGTAGCACAGAGGGTTAATGTGCCTGCTGCAAAGAACATGTACCATGTAGATCACAAAGTGCACTGCTTTAATGGGGGGACCATGATGAATGGTCATTTAATGTCAGCTGTAAATGATAGATCCCTGAACAGTGTCATGTATGTGCATGTTTGCATTGTGCTGAGGGGATTACCAGGTAATTATTCACGCAGCTCTCTGATGGATGTCACATGAGGTAAAATACTGCAATAAATGGCAGACACTCTGAAAACAAGAGCAAACGTTACGTTACATGAGGCAATGGTGGTAATTGTGCATGTATCAAAAGCAAACAAAATACAAGAGGTAGCAAACAATACGTTACAAGAGGAAAAGTGACATGTGTGCAAGTTACAAAAGAGTACAAAGTACAAGTAGAGGTATAAAAGTGCAATAAATGGCAGACACTCAAAACACAGGAACACACTGGGAAGGCTCTTCTACGGGCATGGAGAACAGAATTTCCTATAATGTAAAGACTTCCTTCAGACAATAGAGAGGGTGTGAATTAAGTTTGGAAGTGTCTTTGCAGGAGGAGAACTTTGAGGTCAGTTTTGAAGGACTGGGAAGAGGGAGGGGGTGGTCCGGAGGTGAGGCTGACTTCCAGATTCTCGCCGCGTTGCTTGTAAAGGATTGGGCCATCGATCTTTCCTTCTTGAAAGTGGGAGGTTCAAGCAATACATTTTGCGCAGTACGTGATGGTCTAGAGCATTATATGCATATGTGACATTATAGTGTTTTTCTCCTTTTTTTATTCTAGTCTAAAGCTTTTGATTCCTGTTTCCGGTTTCGACAGTGGTTGTTCTGCAGTTTTGTGTAGTTGCATTGTCTTGGTAAGAATTATTTTTTTGTTGTATTTACTCCAAATGAGTAATATTGTAATGTCTGAATGAATTTTTTTGTAAGTGATGTCATAATGGCGGCATATTTAGTTAGTGGTTTGAGCATGAAATTCTTTGCGATGTGTTTTGCATAGTCTTATGTGTAATTGCTTTTCTCTTTCTTTTTTAGTGGGATATTGTTGATCCATACTGTGTCTGTACAGAGTAGGTGGTGGTGAGTAGTTTAGCTGCCTCTGGCAAGTGAGTGGTATTGTTTTGGAGTATATATGAGTTTTTGATAAAGGTGCTTTTTGTTTATTACTTATTTTACAAAGTGTTTGTTGTTGTTGACTTGTTTGACAAGTTACCTTTATTAGTAAGCAATATGGCTAGCCGTAGAATGACTGCTCAACAGGTGGTTGGTATGCTTCTTGAATCTTCCTCTGAGCATGATTATGAGACTGACAGTGCGTCTGAGGGAGAGGAGGGAGGGGAAGATTCTGGCAGTGAGTTTTCTCTCAACATGGAATCATCGGATGATGAAGGTACTCTCAGTGCAGATGAAGGTACTCTTGGTGTGGATGAAGCAACTCTCAGTGCGGATGAAGTGCCTGTCTTAGAGGAGGAAACTGCTGTGCCGATGGTGCAAGAGGCATCTGGATTGCAGTCTGAGGCTGCTAGGCTTCCTACTGGAAGTGCTGGACTTTGGGTTGATTCAAACATGGTGCAGCCGGTGTTGCCTGCCTTTAGCGGTGATGCAGGGTGTAAAGTGGATTGTGAACACTTTTTGCCTATACAGTTTTTTCAGTTGTTTATGGATGATGTATTTTTGGGTGAGATTGTTGAGCAGACGAATTTGTATGCTGAACAGTTTTTGAGGGACAACAGCGACAAACTTAGGCCCCAGTCTAGAGCTACCCGGTGGACTCCCACATATCTGGAAGAGATTAAGAAGTTTTTGGGTTTGACTTTATTGATGGGTGTGGTAAGGAAGCCAACCTTGGCTTCATATTGGTCTACTAGCCCCTTGTTGGCAACTGCCATATTTCCTGCAGTTATGACTCGTAATCGGTATTTACTTTTGCTACGTATGCTGCATTTTGTTGATAATTCTATGGCGTTGCCACGAGATCACCCTGACTGTGACCGTCTTTTTAAGATTCGGCCCGTTCTTGATCACTTTGTAGATCGATTTTCTGAGATCTATACTCCAGGGAAAGAAATATCTATTGATGAGTCTTTGCTCTTGTTCAAGGGCCGTTTGGTTTTTAGGCAGTACATCCCTAGCAAGAGGGCACGCTATGGAATTAAGCTGTATATGTTGTCTGAGAGTAGGACAGGATATGTTTTTAATTTTCGTGTGTACACTGGTAGAGATTCTACTATTGACCCCCCAGGTTGTCCGTCCACTTTTGGAGTTTCAGAGAAAATTGGGTGGGATCTTGCTAGAAGACTGTTTAACAGAGGCCACCATTTGTACCTTGATAACTTCTATACTGCTGTGCAATTATTTAAGGAATTGTATAAAGTGGACACTTTTGCATGTGGCACAATCCGCTCTAACCGTAAAGGTTATCCGAAAGAGCTTGTTTGCAAAAAACTTCAGAGGGGGCAGTGCAGTTCCTTGCGTAGTGATGAACTACTAGCTGTAAAATTTGTGGACAGGAGGGATGTGTACATGCTGGCTACCATCCATGATGAGAGTACTTCACCTGTGGCTGTTTGGGGTCAGGCTGCTGAAGTGCGCAAACCTGTGTGCATTCTAGACTACAATAAGCACATGGTTGCTGTTGACAGAGTAGATCAGAGGTTGGAACCGTACTCTGCTAACGGAAGGCTTATGTTTGGTATAAGAAGTTGGCCATCCATTTCTTCGAATTAGCAAATTTCAATGCTTTTATTGTGTTCAAGGCGTGTTCTCCTGCGTCAAAGTTGACATTTCTTCAGTTTCAGCACTCTGTGATAGCTAGCCTTGTTGTTGTGGAACAGGCAAGTGTTCCTAGATTTGGAGTGGTGGAGGATGTGGTTCGATTGAAAGATCGCCACTTTCCTGATTTCATCCCTCTCACACCGTCAAAAGATTTTCACACTAGGAGATGCAGAGTCTGTTGGCGAAGATGTACGCGGAAGGAGATTCGTATGTACTGCCCCGACTGTCCTTCTAAACCTGGGCTGTGTGTCCCTGCTTGTTTTAGAGCGTACCACACACAAAATAATTTTTGGGAGCATTCATGAGTGGTAAAGTGAACTGCCTGGTCTGTATTCTTTGAAAAATGTGATTCTGTTTCAAGGTTGGCGTTAGTGCAATGTATTTAGTTTCTGATTTTGTGTTTGTAGATTTGTATCCATTTGCGATTTGTTTGTGTTTTTATTTTTGTCTAACAAAATCCTAAATGTGTTGGCGGTGTGTGTGGACTGGCACTTGGTTGGCGGTGTGCGTGGAATGGTGCTTGGCTGGCGGTGTGCGTGGACAGGTACTTGGCTGGCAGTGTGCGTGGACTGGCGGTGTGCGTGGACTGGCGCTTGGCTGGCGGTGTGCGTGGATTGGCGATTGGCTGCCGGTGTACCTGGACTGGCGATTGGCTGGCGGTGTGCCTGACTTGGCGCTTGTCTAGCGGTGTGTGTGGACTGGTGTTTGGCTAGCAGTGTGCGTGGACTGGCGCTCGGCTAGCGGTGTGCGTGGACTGGCGCTTGGCTGGCTGTGTGTGAGTAGTGACTTGCTGCTGGTCACTACACACACTGCTAGCTGAGTGCCACTCCACGCAATCCATCAGCTTGTGTTGTTGCTGTGTCAGGAATGTGGGCGTGTGAAAGTGATGGGCCCTTGAATGGCACTGTGTGCTGGTGTGAGTTTTGTTATGTGATGGGCCCGCGGCTGGCGGTGTGAATGGTTTTGTATGTCTCACACGTACGAAAGGTGTATGAATGGCCATTGTGGAAAATGGTAGAGGCAGTTTCAGTCGATAACCTTTCAAGTATTGCCCGGCGGTAATCGCCTCTTATACCATTCGAAAATTAACCAACAAAGAGGCAGACGCCGGAGACTGGAAGGCAGGAAACAAAGTTTTATTCCGTCGGAGTGGATCACATCAGATCAGACAGCAAGGTATCGTCACGAGGTGCTCTAACTGCATCTCTGAGACCTCGTCTCTTATACACACGTTTATGACTTTATTGCAGGTTTATCATACATGGCACATTCTTGAGATCGCTTTGATACATGAAAGAACATCCTCAGAATCCCCGGCTCAGATCCGCTCCCACACATAGCTACAGTAGAAGTCCCCACCCCACCCACAGTAGGAGATGTCTATCACACAGCTGGACATTCCGCCAATTCCCGGGGGTGTGTGTCGGGTCTCAGGGGGTGGGAGGCCTTGATCTACTGTAATCCCTTTGATGTGGGGTGTTTCCCTTACAGTAGGGGCAATAAACTGCATCCGCAGGGCTAGGTGATGGCCTGGGATCGGTTTGGACAATCGGGCGCAGAGGAAGGGGGTTATCAAAGAGATGTATGACCATGTATGGGATGTCGGTCAGGCGTGGGATGTGGTTCCATGGCAGGGTCGCGCAGAAGGAGAGGGTTTATGGCCCATGTATGAGAGAGCAGGGGTGGCTGGCACGCGGGGGTGTGTTCGCAGCGCCAGGGGGATGCGCCGGCGATCGGTAATGAGCAGGGAGAGAGACAAGAGTGCCTAAAATGGCTGCCGTGCGTATTTCTGTGCGTCGCGCTGGGGAGAGACAAGATGGTGCAGATAATGTTCAGTTACGAGCTACATTTCCACACCTGTAAAGAGGTTGGTGCCTTGTCATGGCTTTACAGCTCACGAGCTGTGAGTCAATGGTTCAGTTTCTCGCCTTTCAATTATTAACAGTGCATTTCATTTTTGTGAAATCACTTGCTAATACAATTGTATATACTGAACCATCACTCACCCTCGTGCCAAATCCAACCAGTATGTGTGTGTGCTTGAGGATTAGATGGCTGTGCAGTAATATTTGCCTTTCTGAAGCAGGGTGTACTTTGTCCCTTTTTGTGAAATTTGTAATGTGTTGTTTTTGTGCCTGGTGGTGCGAATGGTCTTGTGTGTATCACGTATGAAAGGTGTGTGAATGGCCTGTAAAGCGGTTGGTGCCTTGCCGTGGATTTACAGCTCAAAAGCTGCGAGTCATTGGTTCAGTTTTTTCTCCATTTAATTATTGACAGTGCATTTCATTTTTGTGAAATCTCTTGTTAATAAAATTTAATATACTGAACCATCACTCGCCCCCGTGCCAATTCCAACCAGTATGTGTGTGCGTTTGAGGAATAGATGGCTGTGCAGGAATCTTTGTCTTTTTAGTTTCTCTGCCAAGATGTATGTTCCATGTAAGAATAACCCACCAACTGTAGATATTGTCGTAAACCCACGGGAGTTCATGGTGATGTCTCTCTTGTGAATTCAAAACATTTATTTTATCCACAATGTCCTGCAAACCTCAAAATGTCTGTCACATTTTCCTTGCAATATTGTGCCGAAATTCTCACGCTGTAGAAACAAACAACTAATTATGTCAAAACTTTCTGGTTTTGCAAGGGGGTCAACTGTCTTTTTGGCCCGTGCTTGGCGGCCATCTAGGGAAACCTACCAAACCCATACATTTCTGAAAACTAGACACACGGGGGCTTCCAGGGAGGTATGGCTTGCGTGGATCCCCCAAAGTTTCCTTACCCAGAATCCCCTGCAAACCTCAATTTTAGCTGAAAAAATCACATTTTTCACACATTTTTTTGAGGGAAAGTTGTGGCATCACCGGGCTCACTCAAATTTCCCATCACCCAGCGTCCCCCCGGGTCTCCCGGTAAAAATGGTGCCTCACTTGTGTGGGAGGCCCAAGTACCCGCGACAGGCAAGGGCCCAAAACGCAGTGAGGCGACATCAAAATTGCCTATCTCAAACCCACCTGGTTTTGCAAGGGGGGGCACTTGGGTTTTTGGCCCGGTGCTCGGCGGCCATCTAGGAAACCTACCAAACCCATACATTTCTGAAAACTAGACACCCGGGGGCTTCCAGGGAGGTATGGCTTGCGTGGATCCACCAACGTTTCCTTACCCAGAATCCCCTGCAAACCTCAATTTTAGCTGAAAAAATCAAATTTTTCATACATTTTTGTGTGGGAAAGTTGTGGCATCACTGGGCTCACCCAAATTTCCCACCACCCAGCGTTCCCCCGGGTCTCCCGGTAAAAATGGTTCCTCACTTGTGTGGGAGGCCCAAGTATCCGCGACAGGCAAGGGCCCAAAACGCAGTGAGGCGACATCAACATTGCCTATCCCAAATATCTTTTGGGCCCTTGCCTGTCGCGGGTACTTGGGCCTCCCACACAAGTGAGGCACCATTTTTACCGGGAGACCCAGGGGAACGCTGGGTGGTGGGAAATTTGAGTGAGCCCGGTGATGCCACAACTTTCCCACACAAAAATGTGTGAAAAATGTGATTTTATCAGCTAAAATTGAGGTTTGCAGGGGATTCTGGGTAAGGAAACGTTGGGGGATCCACGCAAGCCATGCCTCCCTGGAAGTACACGGGTGTCTAGTTTTCAAAAATGTATAGGTTTGCTAGGTTTCCCAAGGTGCCCGCAGAGCTAGGGTTCAAAAACTACAGCTAGACATTTTGCCAAAAAAGGGTCATTTTTCACTGCGAAATTGAGGTGTGACCACGTTGCATTTTGCGCCATTTCCTGTCGCGGGCACTAGGCCGACCCACACAAGTGAGGTACCGTTTTTCTCGTAAGACTTTGGGGAATGCGGGGTGGGTGGAAATTTGTGGATCCACGCAGATTCCGGAACTTTCCACCACAGAAATGTGGGGAAAATGTTTTTTTGACAATTGTTTAGGTTTGCAAGGGATTCTGGGTAACAGACCCTGGTGGGAGGCAGTCAAGTCAACCCATCCTGGATTCCCCTGGGTGTCTAGTTTTCAAAAATGTATAGGTTTGCTAGGTTTCCCAAGGTGCCCGCAGAGCTACGGTTCAAAAACTACAGCTAGACATCTTGCCAAAAAAGGGTAATTTTTCACTGCGAAATTGAGGTGTGACCACGTTGCGTTTTGCGCCGTTTCCTGTCGCGGGCACTAGGCCGACCCACACAAGTGAGGTACCGTTTTTCTTGTAAGACTTTGGGGAACGCGTGGTGGTTGGAAATTTGTGGATCCATACAGATTCCGGAACTTTCCACGACAGAAATGTGGGGAAAATGTGTTTTTTTGGACAATTTTTTAGGTTTGCAAGGGATTCTGGGTAACAGACCCTCGTGGGAGGCAGTCAAGTCACCCCATCCTGGATTCCCCTGGGTGTCTAGTTTTCAAAAATGTATAGGTTTGCTAGGTTTCCCAAGGTGCCCGCAGAGCTAGGGTTCAAAGATTATAGCTAGACATTTTGCCAAAAAGGGTCATTTTTCACTGCGAAATTGAGGTGTGACCACGTTGCGTTTTGCGCCGTTTCGTGTCGCGGCCACTAGGCCGACCCACACAAGTGAGGTACCGTTTTTCTCGTAAGACTTTGGGGAACGCGGGGTGGGTGGAAATTTGTGGATCCACACAGATTCCGGAACTTTCCATGATAGAAATGTAGGGAAAATGTGTTTTTTTTTACAATTTTTAGGTTTGCAAGGGATTCTGGGTAACAGACCTTGGTGGGAGGCAGTCAAGTCACCCCATCCTGGATTCCACTGGGTGTCTAGTTTTCAAAAATGTATAGGTTTGCTAGGTTTCCCTAGGTGCCCGCAGAGCTAGGGTTCAAAAACTACAGCTAGACATTTTGCCAAAAAAGGGTCATTTTTCACTACGAAATTGAGGTGTGACCACGTTGCGTTTTGCACCGTTTCCTGTCGCGGGCACTAGGCCGACCCACACAAGTGAGGTACCGTTTTTCTCGTACGACTTTGGGGAACGCGTGGTGGTTGGAAATTTGTGGATCCATACAGATTCCGGAACTTTCCACGACAGAAATGTGGGGAAAATGTGTTTTTTTGGACAATTTTTTAGGTTTGCAAGGGATTCTGGGTAACAGACCCTCGTGGGAGGCAGTCAAGTCACCCCATCCTGGATTCCCCTGGGTGTCTAGTTTTCAAAAATGTATAGGTTTGCTAGGTTTCCCAAGGTGCCCGCAGAGCTAGGGTTCAAAGATTATAGCTAGACATTTTGCCAAAAAGGGTCATTTTTCACTGCGAAATTGAGGTGTGACCACGTTGCGTTTTGCGCCGTTTCGTGTCGCGGCCACTAGGCCGACCCACACAAGTGAGGTACCGTTTTTCTCGTAAGACTTTGGGGAACGCGGGGTGGGTGGAAATTTGTGGATCCACACAGATTCCGGAACTTTCCATGACAGAAATGTAGGGAAAATGTGTTTTTTTTGACAATTTTTAGGTTTGCAAGGGATTCTGGGTAACAGACCCTGGTGGGAGGCAGTCAAGTCACCCCATCCTGGATTCCCCTGGGTGTCTAGTTTTCAAATATGTATAGGTTTGCTAGGTTTCCCAAGGTGCCCGCAGAGCTAGGGTTCAAAAACTACAGCTAAACATTTTGCCAAAAAGGGTCATTTTTCACTGCGAAATTGAGGTGTGACCACGTTGCGTTTTGTGCCGTTTCCTGTCGCGGGCACTAGGCCGACCCACACAAGCAAGGTACCGTTTTTCTCGTAAGACTTTGGGGAACGCAGGGTGGGTGGAAATTTGTGGATCCACGCAGATTCCGGAACTTTCCACCACAGAAATGTGGGGAAAATGTGTTTTTTTTGACAATTTTTTAGGTTTGCAAGGGATTCTGGGTAACAGACCCTGGTGGGAGGCAGTCAACTCACCCCATCCTGGATTCCCATGGGTGTCTAGTTTTCAAAAATGTATAGGTTTGCTAGGTTTCCCAAGGTGCCCGCAGAGCTAGGGTTCAAAAACTAGAGCTAGGCACTTTGCCAAAAAAGGGTAAATTTTCACTGCGATATTGAATTGTGACCACGTTGCGTTTTGCGCCGTTTCCTGTCGCGGGCACTATGCCTACCCACACAAGTGAGGTACCATTTTTATCGGGAGACTTAGAGTAATTCAGTTTTGTAAAGGAACTGTTATTATCTATTGACTTTCGATGCATTTCTGCCTTCCAAATGAAAGATATTGTGTAAAAAAGAAGTCATTCTAAAAAATGACTGCTAATTCTCATGCTAGTATGAGTATTCCCAATTTCAGAAATGTGCAAATATCTACTGTTTCTAAACTCTGTATTTTGTTCCCATTTCAGAAATACATAGGTGTCTTTCATACCGATTTTTCCATGTACACATTTTTACAGAATAATTACTATATACCCGGTACATAATAAAAAACCATTGCAAGTTGCTGCTCAGTTTTTGGCTCTGGGTTCGTCGGGTTCTTGGTGAACCTACAAGTCCTATATATCCCCACAACCAGTAATGTCCAGCGGATGTAATGGTATATTGCTTTCAAAGAGCTGTCATAATTAGAAGAAGTTACAGGTGAAAACGTTGACACAAAAGGCTGTTTTTCTTCAACTAATTTTCAATTTATCCTATATTTAACTGTTAGTTTCTATAAAAAAACCTTGATGGATCTACACAAATGACCCCTTGCTGAATTCAGAATTTTGTCTTCTTCTCGAAAATGTATAGCTTTCCAGGATCCATTATTGCTTTTGTACCCATTTCTGCCATTAACTGGAAGGAGGTCAAAAGCACAAAAAATAGCAAAAATAGGCTATGTCCCAGAAAAATGCCAAAACTGTGTAAAAAATGCTGGACTTCTGACAAAAGTCTGGTATCCCCAAAAAGCTGGGAAAATGGTGATTTCAACCCCACAAACCCTTTTTTGATAACATTTGCAGGGAAAAACCCAGATGCTTTCATTTGCAGCCCGTTTTTCCCATTTTTCCGGAAAAAAACAAAATTTTGCTGTATTTTGGCTCATTTCTGTGACCCCTCTAGGAGAAAGCACAAACCCTGAGTACCTTTAGAATCCCCATGATGTTGGAAGAAAAGGACGCAAATTTGGCGTGGATACCTTATGTGGTCAAAAGGTTACAGGGGCCTCATCGTGCACTACCCCAAATAGCCAAAAAAAGGCTTGGCACAGGAGGGGGAAAAGGCCTGGCAGCGAAGGTGTTAAAATACATCATATGAGGCACCCGTCACACGACGCTGTTTTCCAGTGTGTCCTCCCGGCAACGAGAGGCACTCCACTGGAAACTCTCACCATCACCGACGAGTTCCAACCACGCCGCGTTCGTCTTTTTCCACCAGGTGGCGCTCCCTCTCAAGCACCACAGTCCGGATGTACTCTCATCACGTGCCCATCTGCAAAAGCAGCTGTGCAACTCTACTACTGACACGTGTAGGCCTTTGCTAGGGGGAGTCATGCAGACTAGCAAAAACATTGTGCAGGTACAGATACATCTAGTTCCGGGACAGGCTACAAAAAGCACAGCTGTCACCCGTCATTGACGCATTGGTTAGTGGATTCCACCACGATCACCGGCATACAGAGCAAAGCTAAGCCTCGACACACACTTCTGTATCAATCATACTTTTCACCCCTCTGCTCCAGAACGAATGGAAGGTTCCGCTGCTTCCATTCCCACAGTCTGGCCAGCAGCACCATCACTCTGCCGCTTCGTGCGGGCAGCTCGCGCAAATACTGCACCGCATAATTGCCGGTAGTCTGGATTTGCAAAAACGGGAGGGATGGTTGTAAACAGAATGACTACAAAAAAGAGTAATCATAGTAAAAATTATTTCAGGTAAAATCGGTACATTACCTTCACAAACCTTGTCTTGTCCTAGTTCTTCCAATGCAAGTCCTTCTTATATAAAGATTTACCAGAGCACAAATAACGACCTGTGTCCTTGAAACAATGCAACACACCTCATATTTAACAAGGCTTCGCATGCATTTACAAGGGAAAAGACAAAAGCACTTATGAAAAACAGCCAACTGTACCCTCAAACAAAACTCTTAAATGTATTGAATCCCAATATCAAATCTACAGTGGAACACAAAAAGTAAATGGAGTGCTCTGTTTGTTGCCCTGTAAATGTCTTCGAGAAAATCGCCACAGGCCTCAGCCCAAGATGGGAATGGAAGGGAACACACTTCAGAAGAATATGAATTGAAACAACAGTCCTGTTCCACCGACCATGGCCCAGAGTTTGAGTCGGGTAGAGTAGAATTAGCATATGGAATTCTGCTCGCCTGATTCTGCGTAGGCCCTTGCAACTGCACCCGGTTTCCCTGGGTGTGAAACACCGGGCTCGATTTTACTGTGATGGTAATTCTATGAGGAAAAATCTTATGAGGTTTTGGCTGCAGCAGGAGCCAAGCCTCTTTCTAGTTTTTTTCTGCCGCAGAGAGCATAGTTCCCCAAGAACTGAAGGTAGCTTTCCCTTCCTTCCACGTCTCCACATACCATTCCCTGTACCCTCACACCACACACAGTCCACAGCATACATCTACCGCCTGCCTAGAGGTGGTAAATGTGTGCGTTAAACACACCGGAATTGATAATTCCATTTGGCTTTACTACTAGTACATCTGGTCCCACATGTTAATTCCATATTCCATGGGGTTTCATTTATAATTACACGCTACTGGCATAATGGACTAACATATCCACCACTCACATTAATTTCATATTTCACTATACTAAATCACCAATAATCCTTTATGGGTTCCGGAGTAGCGTGATACTCGCCAAAAACGCACTTCAACACTTCATTAGGGGTAGCAAGCGCAATACAAATGCAAACCTTTTTATCTCTTCTACTCTTTCATTATCCTTCTCAATCTAAATAACTGACTAACATATCCACCACTCAAATTACTTTCATATTTCACTATACTAATTCACCAGTAATACTGTATGGGTTACAGAGTAGCATGCTACTCGCCGAAAAAAGCACTTCAACCCGCCTATCAGGGGTAGCAAGCACTATATAAATGCAAACCTTTTTCCCTTCTCTATCCCTCCACTATCTTCCTCAATCCAAATAAGTGACTAACATATTCACCACTCAAATTACTTTAATATTTTCACTAATTCACCACTAATCATTTATAGGTTCCGGAGTAGCGTGCTAGTCACCGAAAAAGAGCATCAACACCCATCAGGGGTAGCAAGCACTATATAAATTCAAACCTTTACCCCTTCTCTGTCCCTCCACTATCCTTTTCAATCCAAACAACTGACTAACATATCAACCACTCAAATTACTTTCATATTTTCACTATACTAATTCATCACTAATCCTTTCTGGGTTCCGAAGTAGCGTGCTACTCACCGAAAAAGCGCTTCAACACCCCATCAAGCGTAGCAAGCGCTATATAAATGCAAACCTTTTTCCCCTCTTCTATCCCTCCATTATCCTTCTCAATCCAAATAACTGACTAACATATCTACCTCTCAAATTACTTTCATATTTTCACTATACTAATTTACCACTAATCCTTTATGGGTTCCGGAGTTGCTTGCTTCTCACCAAAAAAGCACTTTGATGCCTCGTCAGGGGTAGTAAGAGCTATATAAATGCAATTACAATACAATACAATTACAATTAGGGCTCCCGGTTTTATGATATTTATTTTTTTATCATGTCCATCTGTATTTATCCATATTTATTTTTTGCCCACTTTATCTGTATTTATCCATATTTATTTTTTGTTTTGCAGATGAATGAAGTTGTAAAATTGTACATTTCCATATTTATTTAACTGATGACGCACACTCATACTTTGATGTCTGTCTGTTTTAGCTATTTCAGCTGCCACATATTATTTAACAAAACATACACTGTTAAATATTAGCATTCTACCACAAATGTATGTTGACACATGGCATTATTTTATGAAATTGCATCCTGTTTTGTTATTTTCCCATGCTGTCCATCTGCTCAGCTGTTGGCCTATAATTTATGAAAGCAGCACAGAGTCACTTAAAAGAAGCCCAACTATCTGTATTTATCTACATATAAAAATAAATGCAGACAGAAAACACATTGTTTTCTGTCTGTATATATCCGTAAAAATCCACAAAAACAGAAAACCAGGACCCCCCCTTACAATACATACAATATTTTTACCACATAGAATTGTTATTTTCAGGACCGATTTACCACCCTGCCAGTACGGCACATCTCATAATCAGCTATTTAGAGTAGAGAAAGAGTCCTTGTACCCTTATCAAAAGGTTTCAAATCTGTAATAAAGACATGTAGTAAGATAACCTTGAACATCTCTGACCACATCCAACAAATACCAGGTCTCCTCTTCAGGGGAAGAAAGAGAAGAGTAAAGAAGGAATGGTGGCTTTCTGCTCCAAGACGAAACACCAATGTGTCAGGAAAGATACATAAACATGGGTGTCTAATAGATAAAGATCCTAATTCTCCTGAACCATGGGACGAAGTGATGGCCACCATATTGAGAACAACATCTGTAATAGGCTCAAAAGGTGTATACTGTAGGGCTTTAAGGACTAAAGATATATCCCAAGAAGAAATTATCAGTCTAACTGGAGGTTGTTGAAGAGAAAAACCCATTTGACTACAGAGTGATTTCATTTCAGGATTTTCCCTTCTCCCTCCTAAGGAGATCTAATTGCCTTAGTTGTTAACCACTGGACACACACGGTAGACACTGGTAAACCCTGATCAAAACCACCCTTTAAGAACTGGAGAACCCATTTTGCCTAAAAAGCAGATGGGTCCAGAGATCTATTAAAACACCATGAGGAAAGAATGTCCAAGATCTAGCTTTCTGCCAAATTCTGTGTAAATCCTTTTAACCGTTTGGGCTGTAGCTGTGTCTAAAGTTCCTATGGAAAAATGAATGTGCAACATGCATTTTGGTACCCCCTTTTCTTGGCCCGCACTTGATGGCCCCCCCCCGAAACTTTCCAGTAAGGATCTGAGGTGGACAAATATTTTTGGGGAAAGTCTCGTGAAAATACATCAAACTGCACCAAAGTTATTAGGAAAACAAAAAATACTTTTCCTATGGGAATGTGGTCCTAACTATAACTACCCAGTGGTGACAGCTGCTAGGCAATATTACTCAGTGGCAGTTACCACTGGGCAGTTGAAGTTAGGATTGTGTTTGCATTGGATATGCCTTTTGTGTGGGGTTGGCTGCCTTCAGGGGGTTGGCTACAGGGCCACTGCTGTTTAGTGTTAAAGTGCAAGTGCTTCTATTGTAAATTGTAATATGGATTGGTGTTTACATTATTGGCATATTTGATTTACTGGTAAGTCCCTAGTAAAGTGCACTGAGAGTGCCAGGGCCTGTAAATCGAATGCTGCTAGTGGGCCTGCAGCACTGATTGTGCCAACCACATGAGTAGCCTCTCAAAGGATTCTCAGATCTGCCACTACAGTGTCTGTGCGCAGTGTTTACTGCTATGTCAACTTGGCAAGTGCACCCACTTGCCAAGCCCTAACCATCCCTTTTATTACATGTGAGTCATCCCTAAGGTAGGCTCAAGGTATCCCTATGGGCAGGATGCAGTGTATTTGAAAGGTAGGACATGTACTGGTGTGTGTGTGTGACCTGTCCTAATAGTGAAATACAGTATATTTAATTTTTCTCTTTTGAAAGGCTATCTGCCCTATTGGATAGAATGGGGAATACTTTGTAAACATCTTACAAGTATATCTTCCCATTGGGACAAGATAGAAAAATAGAGTTTATTATGCCTGAACTAAGAATATAAAAAGGTATCTTTTAGTAAAGACAATTTCTATATTGTGTGTTTGAAAATACAACTTTTAGAAAGTGGGTATTTGCTTGCTTAACCGTCCTGTGTGCCCTTGCTGGTTTATGGATTGACTGTCTGGCTTTGAAGTGACAGGGGCTGGGGATTTGTGCTCCCTTCAGACAGCCACTGGGGGTGGGATCGAGGTGTGTCCTGCCTTTCGTGGATGAGCCAGGGCTGGGCTGAATAGACCTGGGCTGCATTTAGAGTAGTGGGAGTAGATTTCCGTGCACCTGAATGGGCCTGGTCTACCTTGGACAATGCTGTCTCCACCTCCTGCCTGGAAGGTGGGCCAGAGAGGACCAAACTGGTTTGGACTGAGCACAGACACTCTCTGCCGAAGAGTACAAAGAGACTCTGAGTATAAATATTGGGGCCCATACCCCAGAATTTTAGAACTCACTTGGATCAAGGAACCTGCCAAGAAGAATATCTAGAAGAACTGCAAGGAGCAGTACTATCCCTTTGCTGTGTTGTTGATTTGCTGGGTTTGTTCTGCAGTTGCCACTTCTGCCTTGGGCAGTGAAAGGACTGCACTGAACTTCTTTAACTTGTCGCTGAGTATCTCCGAGGGCCTGAAATGGAGCTTGCATCCTGTTCACAAAGTCTCAGGGATAGCAAAGATTTCACTTACCTCTGGGTACCACCTCTGGAACTGTGGGTTTCAGTTGCCACAGAGGGGGAAAGCAGCCGTCACTGACTATGCTCTGTGCCCTGAAGTCACCGCAGAGGGCACCGCTGCACTTCGCACCGCAACCCTGGTCTCATTGATGATGACCACCACCGCACCACTGAGACACTGCTTACACCGCGACCTGTGGGCTACGCACTCTGCATCATCTCGCTTCACTTCGCCGCCCTGGTCTCACCGACGACAGCGCTGCCCACTGACCTTGACACCCGTGACTACACTATGGTTTGGGGGCACCGCTCTTAAGTCACACAACGCTCCACCTGTCCCACACCGTAGTCTAGGCCGACCTACGCCAGCTCCCATCAACTGGCACAACTGCTTGCACCGTGACCTGTCAGCACCACAACGAGCACCGCCTCACTCCGCACTGCAGCCCTGGTTTCACTGACACCGCTGGATGACCGCCACCGAGCCGCTGCCTGCACCGCGACTTGAGGGCACTGCATGCCACACCGCTACACTTCACATCCCAACCGCAATGGTTGCCATGACCGGCCTGCACCGATGCAGTCGTCCAGAATCAAAGGTACTGTTTACGAGTCTGCAGGCACTACCGCCAGTCCGCACCAATGTGGTCAGCCAAAACTGTCGGATTCTGTTGTTTTCAGCACCGCGGTAGCCCGGACGGAGCTACTGGCTTTGAGGAACTGCATTTTAAAGTCATTCTTGCAAAGTGCATATTTTTGATTACTGTATTACTGTATGTTGGCCTTTTATCATTTTGGTCTTGTTTGCACAGATAAATATTGGTTATTTTTTTCTAAAACTGGTGTGGTGTCCTTTTGTAGTGTTTTTACTGTATTACTGCATATGTTGTGCAAATGCTTCACACACTGCCTCTGAGATAAGCCTGACTGCTCGGGTCAAGCTAGCAAGGGGGTGAGCAGGGGTTATTTCAGTAGTGTATCCCCCTTATCCTGACTGGAAGGAAGTGTCCCTATTTGGACAAAGGTGCAAACCTTGCAAACCAGAGACCCCCATTTCTAAAAAACACCATAACATTTGGAGCTTCAAAAACACAGAAATTCACTAGTTAGAGTTTTAGTTATCTCAAGTAACCATAACTCGTGCTCTAAAGTAACTATAACTCACACCCTCGCTATGCACTGCTAATTACCTCGCATATTAAATCACTCCTGACATCTTCAATGACATAATTTATAATACCACTGCAACATTTGCAATGAAATTATTAATGAGAAAACTGCATGGCAGAGGCACGAGTTATAGTTACTTTAGGACACGAGCTATAGTTATTTGAGTGAACTATAACTGGTGAATTTCTGTGGTATTTTTTAGTTTAAAATGTTACATTGTTACTGAATATTTCACCTAACTCTAACTTTACTATAAGCTTTTTTTTAATGAATATACATATATACATAATAACATATATTACACAGGGTGGTTGCCATTGTGTAGTTATATGTGAGTCAGAGTTTCCATAGGAAGAGATATTTTTCTGCTAATATCATTGGCGCCGTTTGCCAAATCTTTATGAAGCATTCAGTTAAAAATGTTATTCACATCTAATCCTTTCTGGAAAGTTTTGGAGTGATCCATTAAGTGGGGCCCGAGAAAAAGGGGGTGTCCCCAAAACTCTTTTTTCCTATGCATCCAAAACGACTGAACAGAATTACACCAGATTTGGTAGAAAGCTAGATCTTTACCCAGAAAGTAAGCTTTGTATTATTTGGTGTAAATGTGTTCAGTAGTTTTTGAGAAATTAAGGATAAAAATGTACAGATATATTGACAGTTGGCAAGGAGTCCCACTGGGCTGCGAATTAATAAATTAGAGCAATCAGATTGTGAGTCCTTTTTTCCCCATCGCCCAGCTTGCTACTGTGGGACTTATGGCCACACAGAGTAAGCAATCTGATTGTCTGGTTGCACCATGAAAGAAAAGATTGCAGCAATCATAGTAGTAAAAGGAGACTTGATCCATGTGTCCTGAAAATGTACAAAAAACGATATAAGATAGTAGGTGGCAGGGTAGGGGGATAGTGTTAAATAATAGAATAAAAAACAATTTGGCCTCATCAAGTTACCTCACATGCTCCGATGGCTGTCATGCAGGAGTCCCATTTTAAAACATGAGCGGTGGTGGTCTGTTGCTGTATGACTGAAGGCCATGCATGATGGAGGGGTTGGTCACTCATGGTGGTTGGGTGCAGAGCATGGGCACAGGTCAGGCATGGGGCCAACCCCTTCATCACTATGCAAGGTTGAAGTCCATGCACTCTGATGGGTGGATGCATGTTAGACTTGGCATCTTTTGGCATGTTTCCCCAGAGTTTTTGCTTCCTGACCTCCAGATTTTGAGTCTGTTTTTGCTGGTGTAATGATTCTGTGCACTTTTCTCACTGCTGATCAGTGGTAAAGTGCAAGTGCACCTGTAGTAAAATGTGTTATGGATTGGTGTTTCCATGATTGGCCTATTTGATTTATGTGTCAGTCCCTAGTAAGGTGCACTGCGAGTGCCAGGCCCATAAATCAAATGCTGTTGGTGGGCTGCAGCACTGGATTGTGCCACCCACGCAAACAGCCCGTAAAGTGTATCTCTGGCCTGCCATTACAGAGCCTGTGGGCTGCCTTGTCGACTTGGCAAGTGCACCCACTTGCCAGTCCCTAAACTTTCCCTTTTCTACATGTTAGTCACCCCTGAGGTAGGCCCAAGGTACCCCTGTGGGCAGGGTGCATTGTATGTGTATGTGTATGTGTGTGTGGCATGTCCTGATAGTGAATTACAGCCTACTTCGTGTTTCACTATTGCAAGGCTACCTGTTCCCCATAGGCCAGAATGGGCAGTTTGATTATAACATCTTATAATCCTAACTGACCCAGGGAACATTGTAGAAATTCGAGTTTAGTATGCCTGAACTCAGAATGATAAAATACATCTTTTAGTGAAGTTGGTTTTAACATTCTGTGTTTGAAAATACCACTTTTAGAAAGCAGGTATTTTCTTACATAACCATCCAGCCTGCCTCTGCTAGCTTGTGTATTGTCTGTCTGGTTTGTGAGTGACACGGGCTGGGGGAGACTCCAGGAGACAGGGTGAGTCAGCACAGGGCTGAATAGACCTATCTCCATGTAGATGGGTGGGAGGAGTAGCACCTGGGCCTGAATAGGGCTGTGCCTGCCTTTCATTATGCTGGCTCCACTACCTGTGGTGCGTCCGATGACCTTGGCCCACACTGACAAAGGAAGAAGGTGCACACTGGCAGAATACACCCCGAACTGGTTTGAACTAGGTACAGGACAAAGGATTTGCTAGTATAAATATTGGGGCCCAGACCCCAAGATTTCAGAACTCTTTTGGATCAACAAGACTGCCAAGAAGAAGAGTTGGAGAAGCTGTGAGGAGGAACTACCACTTTGCTGTGTGCTTTGCTGTGTTGGCCTGCAGTGGCTGCTTCTGTCTTGGGCAGTGAAAGGACTGGACTGAACGTTCTGCAATCTACTTTTGTGAGTTTCTCCTAGGGCTTGAGGTAGAGCTTGCCCCCTGTTCAAGAAATCTCAGGAACAGCAAAGACTTCAAGCTCGACGCCATCTACAATGCCGCTGCCGACTCCGTGTCCTGAAGGCACTGCAGAGGGCACCGCCGCAACGCAGCACTGTGACCCTGGTCTCACCGACAACGCCTGCTGACGCCACCACCGAGCCGCTGCTTGCTCCGCGACCTGTGGGCACCGAACTCCACACTGCCTTGCTTCACAACGATGCCTTGGTATCCCCGACGATGCCGCTCCACGTCGGAATTGACGCCACTGCTTGCACCGTGGTTCGAGGGCACCGCTCGTAAAGTTACATGATGCACTGTCCTCATCCCGCACCGCAGCCTTGGCCTACCGACGCCGGTGTCATCGACTTCAGTTCATCAGCTGACGACAGCGCTCCCACCACGATGACGCCGCTGCTTGCACCGTGACCTGCCAGCACCACGATGAGCACCGCCTTCATCTCACACCGCAACCCTGGTCACACCGATGACGCCATCTGATGCCGCCACCAAGCCGCAGTTCGCACCACGACCTGAGAGCACCGCACACCGCACCGCAGCAACCGACGCCTGCCGACGCCAGCGCTCCTGACTTCAACAAAAAGGAGTTCGATCTGCAACCCGTGTGACTTCAAGGGCCTGACGACTCCTGCCCTGACCTCCGGAACCAATGCCTGCAAACGCCGTGTGTTCGGAAGCTCAACAAGAGGTCTTCAACGCCCTGCATTTCTAAAAGGTACTCTTCCCGACACCGTAGGTGGCCCGCGACACCGCAGTCAGCCAGAACTGTTTGGATTTGTTTGCTCACGACGCCGTGATAGCCCTGGACGGAGCTATCGACATCAAGGAACTGTTTTACAAAGTTATTTTGATAACTGAAGATGTTTAAGTACTGTATTGTGGATTTTTATCATTTTGGTCTTGTCTTAAGTATATAAAAATATTGGATATTTTTCTAAACTGGTGTGGTGTCCGTTTGTAGTGCTCACACTGTATTACTGCTGGTTATGTGCAAATGCTTTACACACTGCCTCTAACATAAGCCTGACTGCTCGTGCCAAGCTACCAAGGGGGTGAGCAGGGGTTATTTTAGGAGTGTAACTCCATTACCCTGACTAGGAAGAAGGGTCCCTATTTGGACAAAGGTGCAAGCCCTTGCCAACTAGAGACCCTATTTCTAACAATGCATGCCCTGTGGCTAACACCGCCCAACCAATGTGCACAGCCAGAGAGTTGGGCAAAGAGCCTTGTCCTAGGCCAGCCATGCCTCCGTCCCACGTAAATAGGAAAGAAAGACCAAAGAAATAACAGAGGTAAGAAGTAGAAAAAAGGAAAGAAAGAAATGAAGGAAACAAAGACAGCAAGACAGAATGAGGAAAGAATGAAGAAAATAAAGAAAAAAGGAAATAAGAAGGAAAGAAAGAAAGAAATAATGAAGCAAAGAAGGAAAAAAACAGAAGGTAAGAAAGAAGGAAATAAGAAAAGAAAAGTAAAGACAGCATTGCAAACAGACAATTAGGATTGCAAAGATAGAACACTTCATCAGCATATTTTCAGAATTCATATCAAATATTGGTGTGGTTTCAAAAAGCAGTAGTCAGATAAACAAATGCCACTTCTAAAGTAATTTACAACAGCATTGGCAAGAGATAGTAACTGATAAAGCTGAAATGTGTCCTGTGCTTAGATCTGGTAGAGAGGGTCCTGCTATCATACCAGGTTCTACAAACAAAGGCAATACTAAAGTAATGATAAAATAAAAATAAAAACACTGGGACAGAAGGGAACTACCTTGTGTGTGGATGTGTGGATGTGATCTTGTGAAAGGACTAAAAGCTGTCCCTCAAAGAGAAGACAACAGGTCAATGGATGAATGAGACGTTACTGAAAGCTCGACGCCGTCTACAACGCCGCTGCCGACTCCGTGTCCTAAAGGCACTGCAGAGGGCACCGCCGCAACACAGCACTGTGACCCTGGTCTCACCGATCACGCCTGCTGACGCCACCACCGAGCCGCTGCTTGCACCGCATCCTGTGGGCACCGCACTCCACACTGCCTCCCTTCACAATGATGCCTTGTTATCCCCGACGATGCCGCTCCACGCCAGAATTGACGCCGCTGCTTGCCCCGTGGTTCGAGGGCACAGCTCGTAAAGCAAAGCAAAGTAAAAAAAATGAAAGGCATTGTATGTGAGAGTTGGTGTATATAAATAAGTATATGTAAGAGTCAGTGATTGTGAGAGTAACTATATGAATGAGTGTATAATTGTTATGGTGATGTTTTAACATTTTACCTATGAGTTACTATGTGTTTGAATAAATGAGGTGTTGTTGGATAATTGTGTAAGTGAGTAAATGTAAGTGTGATAAACATTTTCATGAGTCAGTAGGATGACTGCATAACCGACTAAGATGACTGCTGATGTGTCAATGTCTATATATGTGTATAAGTGCATTTGGTAGTGTTCTATTAATTAGTGACTGCATGTATAAATTATTCTGTTGTTGAATGGGTAGTTGTGTGTGTAGACTTAGGAATCAGTGAGTGGGTATGTAGTAACTGGTATTGGTGTGTCAATGGTTTCAAATATGGCACTCTGTATTTTACAGTGAGTGATGAAAGGTTATACTAGTGTATGATGAGGTGTATCAGATTGTCATGTGGATGATGTCATCAGTGATGTCCTTTGAGATGTCATCAGTGATGTCATCAGTGATGTCACTGACCATGTCATGAATGATGCAATATGTGACATCATCAGCATTGCATTGCAGGCGCGCGAGTTATAGTTAGCAGAACTAACTATAACGGGGGAATTTCTATGGTTTTGTTCGAGTGAAATGGCCAGCTAACTATAACACCCCTGAAACCTATGGTTTTCTCTGCGATTTTCTAAGGTTTTTTAAATGCTAATTTCTTACTATAATGTCTCTGAAACCTATGTTTTTTTTCAGTGAATTTCAAAGCTTTTTTAAATGCTAATTTCTAACTATAATGTCTCTGAAACCTATGTTTTTTCAGTGAATTTCAAAGGTTATTTAAATTCTAATTTTTAAGTGTGATAGTAGTTATACCTATTTTTTTGTACTGATTTTCTACAGTTTTTTAACTGTTTAGTTATAAATATTTTATTCATTAAATAACATTACATATTTTTCTGAAAATTGCAAAAAAAACATTTAAAACAAATTCTAACTGAAGTATTGATTAATTTTCTTGTTTTCATTTTTTATTGTAATATATTTATATTATTTTCTTTAAAAAAAAAAATTACTAATTTTTTCGGAGTCACGCACTCAAAGCTTACACATCACGGTGGGTGTGTGCATTCTAGCCGCCATTTTAGAAAAGTCGTGAAGGATCTGTGTACGGTGTGCGACGGCTGCGTGTTTTTCAGTTACATCATATACATCTAATATTACGTGATGTGCGCTATTGGTATGCGAGCAGTCCGTGACTCCTGCTCCACCGCATTCCCGACACAAGCACATTACGGTACGAGATGCTTGCGCGGTTGCAGGTCCCACGTGACATCATATACGTGCTAGGGCGCGCTGGGTGCGCGACTCCCGCAAAAAAAAATTATGTTCCAAAATGATATGTATGTGTCTTTAATATACATATTAGGGCATGAGATTATCTAAGATATTCATAAAAATAATATATTTGTACTTATAATAAACTTATATTATTTTGTAATATATTTTCACGAAGTCGGGTGCGTGCATCGTGAGTGCAGAGAAACAGGTCAGCAGAGCTGCTGTAGAGCCAGAGAAACCAGGTCAGCAGAGCCGTTGTAGAGCCAGAGAACCAGGTCAGCAGAGCTGCTCTAGAGCCTAAGAAGCAGGTCAGCAGAGCTGCTCTAGAGGCCGAGAACCAGGTCAGCAGAGCTGCTGTAGAGCCAGAGAAACCAGGTCAGCAGAACTGCCTTAGAGCCAGAGAACCGGGTCAGCAGAGCTGCTCCAGAGGCAAAGAAGCAGGTCAGCAGAACTGCTTTAGAGCCAGAGAACCAGGTCAGCAGAGCTCTTTAGAGGGAGAGAACCAGGTCAGCAGAGCTGCTTTAGAGCCAGAGAACGAGGTCAGCAGAGCTGCTGTAGAGCCAGAGAACCAGGTCAGCAGAGCTGCTTTAGAGCCAGAGAGCCAGGTCAGCAGAGCTGCTCTAGAGGCAGAGAACCAGGTCAGCAGAGCTGCTCTAGAGACAGAGAACCAAGTCAGCAGAGCTGCTTTAGAGGCAGAGAACCAGGTCAGCAGAGCTGCTTTAGAGCCAGGGAACCAAGTCAGCAGAGCTGCTCTAGAGCCAGAGAAACTAGGTCAGCAGAGCAGCTTTAGAGGGAGAGAACCAGGTCAGCAGAGCTGCTTTAGAGCCAGAAAACTAGGTTAGCAGAGCTGCTCTAGAGCCAGAGAACCAGATCAGCAGAGCTGCTTTAGAGCCATAGAACCAGGTCAGCAGAGCTGCTCTAGAGGCAGAGTACCAGGTCAGTAGAGCTGATTTAGAGGGAGAGAACTAGGGCAGCAGAGCTTCTTTAGAGCCAGAGAACCAGGTCAGCAGAGGTGCTCTAGAGCCAGAGAACCAGGTCAGCAGAGCTGCATTAGAACTATAGATCCAGGTCAGCAGAGCTGCTTTAGAGCCAGAGAACCAGGTCAGCAGAGCTGCTCTAGAGCCTAAGAACCGGGTCAGCAGAGCTGCTCTAGAGCCAGAGAACCAGGTTCAGCAGAGCTGCTGTAGAGCCAGAGAAACCAGGTCAGTAGAGCTGCTTTAGAGCGAGAGAACCAGGTCATCAGAGCTGCTTTAGAGGGAGAGAACCAGGTCAGCAGAGCTGCTTTAGAGCCAAGGGACCAGGTCAGCAGAGCTGCTCTAGAGCCAGAGAACCAGGTCAGCAGAACTGCTTTAGAGCCATAGAACCGGGTCAGCAGAGCTGCTTTAGAGCCAGAGAACCGGGTCAGCAGAGCTGTTGTAGAGTCAGAGAACGAGGTCAGCAGAGCTGCTCTAGAGCCTAAGAACTAGGTCAGCAGAGCTGTTCTAGAGCCAGAGAACCAGGTCAGCAGAGCTGCTGTAGAGCCAGAGAAACCAGGTCAGCAGAGCTGCTTTAGAGGGAAAGAACCAGGTCAGCAGAGCTGCTTTAGAGCCAGAGAACCAGGCCAGCAGAGCTGCTTTAGAGCCAGAGAACCAGGTCAGCAGAGCTGCTGTAGAGCCAGAGAACCCAGTCAGCAGAGCTGCTTTAGAGCCATAGAACCAGGACAGCAGAGCTGTTTTAGAGCCAGAGAACCAGGTCAGCAGACCTGCTCTAGAGCCTAAGAACCAGGTCAGTAGAGCTGCTTTAGAGGGAGAGAACCAGGTCAGCAGAGCTGCTCTAGAGGGAGAGAAGCAGGTCAGCAGAGCTGCTCTAGAGCCAGAGAACCATGTCAGCAGAACTGCTTTAGAGCCATAGAACCGGGTCAGCAGAGCTGATGTAGAGCCAGAGAACCAGATCAGCAGAGCTGCTCTGTAGCCTAAGAACTAGGTCAGCAGAGCTGATCTAGAGCCAGAGAACCTGGTCAGCAGACCTGCTGTAGAGCCAGAGAAACAAGGTCATCAGAGCTGCTTTAGAGGGAGAGAACCAGGTCAGCAGAGCTGCTTTAGAGCCAGAGAACCAGGTCAGCAGAGCTGCTCTAGCTGACACTGACTGACTGAAAATGACTGACTGACACTGAATGATTGACACTGACTGACACTGATTGACTGACAGTGACACTGACTGACACTGACTGACTGACACTGACTAACTACTCTCTACTTCTCTACTACTCACTCTCTACTACTCTCTCTCTACTACTCACTTTCTACTACTCTCTACTACTCACTCTCTACTACTCACTCTCTACTACTCACTCTCTACTACTCTCCACTACTCACTCTCTAATACTCTCTCTCTACTACTCACTCTCTACTACTCTACTACTCACTCTCTACTACTCTCTACTACTCACTCTCTACTACTCTACTACTCTCTACTACTCACTCTCTACTACTCACTCTCTACTACTCTCTACTACTCACTCGCTACTACTCACTGGCTACTACTCACTCTCTACTACTCACTCTCTACTACTCTCTACTACTCTCTCTCTACTACTACTCTCTACTATTTACTCTCAACTACTCACTCTCTACTACTCTCTACTACTCACTCTACTACTCTCTACTACTCTCTACCACTCACTCTCTACTACTCTACTACTCTACTACTCTCTACTACTCTCTCTCTACTACTCACTCTCTACTACTCTCTACTACTCACTTACCACTACTCACTCGCTACTACTCTCTGCTATTCACTCTCAACTACTCATTCTCTACTACGCTCTACTACTCACTCTACTACTCTCTACTACTCTCTACCACTCACTCTCTACTTCTCTATTACTCACTCTCTACTACTCGCTACTATTCACTCTCTACTACTCACTCTCTACTACTCACTCTCTACTACTCGCTCTCTACTACTCTCTACTACTCACTCTCCACTACTCTCTACTACTCGCTCTCTACTACTCCCTACTACTCACTCTCTACTACTCACTCTCAACTACTCACTCTCTACTACTCCCTCTACACTACTCACTCTCTACTACTCTACTACTCTCTACTACTCTCTCTACTACTCACTCTCTACTATTCTCTACTATTCACTCTACTACTCTCTACCACTCACTCTCTACTACTGTACCTCTCACTCTCTACTACTCTCTCTCTACTACTCTCTCTCTACTACTCACTCTCTACTACGCTCTACTACTCACTCTCTGCTACTAACTCTCTACTACTCACTCTCAACTACTCTCTACTACTCACTATACTACTCACTCTCTACTACTCTACAACTCTCTCTTACTCTCTCTACTTCTCACTCTCTACTACTCTCTCTACTACTCACTCACTACTAGTCTCTTCTACTCACTCTCTACTGCACACTTTCTACTACTTGCTCTCTACTACTCGCTCTCTACTACTCTCTAGTACTCACTCTCTACTACTCTCTACTACTCGCTCTACTACTCACTCTCCACTACTCTCTACTACTCACTCTCAACTACTCACTCTCTACTACTCTCTCTCTACTACACACTCTCTACTACTTTCTCTCTACTACTCTCTACTACTCACTCTCTATTACTCTCTCTCTACTACTCACTCTCTACTACTCATTCTCTACTACTCTCTATTACTCACTCTCTACTACTCTCTACTACTCACTCTCTACTACTCTCTACTACTTACTCTCTACTACTCACTTTACTACTCACTCTACTACTCACTCTCTACTACTGTCTACTACTCACTCGCTACTACTCTCTCTCTACTACTCTCAATCTACTACTCTCTCTCTACTACTCTCTACTACTCACTCTACTACTCACTCTCTACTGCTCTCTAATACTCTCTCTCTGCTACTCACTACTACTTACTCTCTACTACTCACTTTACTATTCACTCTACTACTCACTCTCTACTACTCTCTTTCTACTACTCACTCTCTACTACTCTCTTTCTACTACTCACTCTCTACTACTCTCTACTACTAACTCTACTACTCACTCTCTACTACTCACTCTCTACTACTCTCTACTACTCACGCTCTACTACTCACTCTGCTACTCTCTACTTCTCATTCTCTACTACTCTCTCTCTACTACTCACTCTCTACTATTCACTCTCTACTACTCACTCTCTACTACTCAATCTCTACTACTCTCTACTACTCACTCTCCACTACTCTCTACTACTCACTATTCTCTGCTACTCACTCTACTACTCTCTACCACTCACTCTCTACTACTCTACCTCTCACTCTCTACTACTCTCTCTCTACTACTCACTCTCTACTACTCACTCTACTACTCACTCTCTACTACTCTGTACTAATCACTCTACTACTCACTCTCTACTACTCTCTCTCTACTACTCTTTCTCACTACTCACTCTCTACTACTCTCTACTACTCACTCTCTGCTACTAACTCTCTACTACTCACTCTCTATTACTCTCTACTGCTCACTCTCCACTACTCACTCTCTACTACTTGCTCTCAACTACTCTCTACTACTCACTATACTACTCACTCTCTACTACTCTACTACTCCCTCTTACTCTCTCTACTTCTCACTCTCTACTACTCTCTCTACTAATCACTCTCTACTACTCTCTACTACACACTTTCTACTACTCACTCTCTACGAATCATACTCTACTACTCTATACCACTCACTCTCTACTACTCTCAACTACTCTCTCTCTACTACTCTCTACTACTTACTCTCTACTACTCACTTTACTACTCACTCTACTACTCACTCTCTACTACTGTCTACTACTTACTCTCTACTACTCTCTCTCTACTACTCTCTCTCTACTACTCTCTACTACTCACTCTACTACTCACTCTCTACTGCTCTCTAATACTCTCTCTCTGCTACTCACTACTACTTACTCTCTACTACTCACTTTACTACTCACTCTACTACTCACTCTCTACTACTCACTCTCTACTACTCTCTTTCTACTACTCACTCTCTACTAATCTCTACTACTCTCTACTACTCACTCTACTACTCACTCTCTACTACTCACTCTCTACTACTCTCTACTACTCACTCTCTACTACTCTACTACTCTCTACTACTCACTCTCTACTACTCACTCTCTACTACTCTCTACTACTCACTCGCTACTACTCACTGGCTACTACTCACTCTCTACTACTCACTCTCTACTACTCTCTACTACTCTCTCTCTACTACTACTCTCTACTATTTACTCTCAACTACTCACTCTCTACTACTCTCTACTACTCACTCTACTACTCTCTACTACTCTCTACCACTCACTCTCTACTACTCTACTACTCTCTACTACTCTCTCTCTACTACTCACTCTCTACTACTCTCTACTACTCACTTACCACTACTCACTCGCTACTACTCTCTGCTATTCACTCTCAACTACTCATTCTCTACTACGCTCTACTACTCACTCTACTACTCTCTACTACTCTCTACCACTCACTCTCTACTTCTCTACTACTCACTCTCTACTACTCGCTACTATTCACTCTCTACTACTCACTCTCTACTACTCACTCTCTACTACTCGCTCTCTACTACTCTCTACTACTCACTCTCCACTACTCTCTACTACTCGCTCTCTACTACTCCCTACTACTCACTCTCTACTACTCACTCTCAACTACTCACTCTCTACTACTCCCTCTACACTACTCACTCTCTACTACTCTACTACTCTCTACTACTCTCTCTACTACTCACTCTCTACTATTCTCTACTACTCACTCTACTACTCTCTACCACTCACTCTCTACTACTGTACCTCTCACTCTCTACTACTCTCTCTCTACTACTCTCTCTCTACTACTCACTCTCTACTACGCTCTACTACTCACTCTCTGCTACTAACTCTCTACTACTCACTCTCAACTACTCTCTACTACTCACTATACTACTCACTCTCTACTACTCTACAACTCTCTCTTACTCTCTCTACTTCTCACTCTCTACTACTCTCTCTACTACTCACTCACTACTACTCTCTTCTACTCACTCTCTACTACACACTTTCTACTACTTGCTCTCTACTACTCGCTCTCTACTACTCTCTAGTACTCACTCTCTACTACTCTCTACTACTCGCTCTACTACTCACTCTCTACTACTCTCTACTACTCACTCTCAACTACTCACTCTCTACTACTCACTCTCTACTACTCATTCTCTACTACTGTCTACTACTCACTCTCTACTACTCTCTACTACTCACTCTCTACTACTCTCCACTACTTACTCTCTACTACTCACTTTACTACTCACTCTACTACTCACTCTCTACTACTGTCTACTACTCACTCGCTACTACTCTCTCTCTACTACTCTCAATCTACTACTCTCTCTCTACTACTCTCTACTACTCACTCTACTTCTCACTCTCTACTGCTCTCTAATACTCTCTCTCTGCTACTCACTACTACTTACTCTCTACTACTCACTTTACTATTCACTCTACTACTCACTCTCTACTACTCTCTTTCTACTACTCACTCTCTACTACTCTCTTTCTACTACTCACTCTCTACTACTCTCTACTACTCTCTACTACTAACTCTACTACTCACTCTCTACTACTCACTCTCTACTACTCTCTACTACTCACTCTCTACAACTCACTCTGCTACTCTCTACTTCTCATTCTCTACTACTCTCTCTCTACTACTCACTCTCTACTATTCACTCTCTACTACTCACTCTCTACTACTCAATCTCTACTATTCTCTACTACTCACTCTCCACTACTCTCTACTACTCGCTCTCTACTACTCTCTACTACTCACTCTCCACTACTCTCTACTACTCGCTCTCTATTACTCTCTACTACTCACTCTCTACTACTCTACTACTCTCTACTACTCTCTCTACTACTCAAGCTCTACTATTCTCTGCTACTCACTCTACTACTCTCTACCACTCACTCTCTACTACTCTACCTCTCACTCTCTACTACTCTCTCTCTACTACTCACTCTCTACTACTCACTCTGCTACTCACTCTCTACTACTCTCTACTACTCACTCTACTACTCACTCTCTACTACTCTCTCTACTACTCTCTCTCTCTACTACTCACTCTCTACTACTCTCTACTACTCACTCTCTGCTACTAACTCTCTACTACTCACTCTCTATTACTCTCTACTGCTCACTCTCCACTACTCACTCTCTACTACTTGCTCTCAACTACTCTCTACTACTCACTATACTACTCACTCTCTACTACTCTACTACTCTCTCTTACTCTCTCTACTTCTCACTCTCTACTACTCTCTCTACTAATCACTCTCTACTACTCTCTACTACTCACTCTCTACTACACACTGTCTACTACTCACTCTCTACTACTCATTCTCTACTACTCTCTACCACTCACTCTCTACTACTCTCTCTCTACTACTCTCTACTACTTACTCTCTACTACTCACTCTACTACACACTCTACTACTCACTCTCTACTACTGTCTACTACTTACTCTCTACTACTCTCTTTCTACTACTCTCTCTCTACTACTCTCTACTACTCACTCTACTACTCTCTCTACTGCTCTCTAATAGTCTCTCTCTGCTACTCACTACTACTTACTCTCTACTACTCACTTTACTACTCACTCTACTACTCACTCTCTACTACTGTCTACTACTCACTCTCTACTACTCTCTTTCTACTACTCACTCTCTACTACTCTCTACTACTCTCTACTACTCACTCTACTACTCACTCTCTACTACTCTCTCTCTACTACTCACTCTACTACTCTCTACTTCTCATTCTCTACTACTTTCTCTCTACTACTCGCTCTCTACTATTCACTCTCTACTACTCACTCTCTATTACTCGCTCTCTACTACTCTCTACTGCTCACTCTCCACTACTCACTCTCTACTACTTGCTCTCAACTACTCTCTACTACTCACTATACTACTCACTCTCTACTACTCTACTACTCTCTCTTACTCTCTCTACTTCTCACTCTTCTACTCTCTCTACTACTCACTCACTACTACTCTCTTCTACTCACTCTCTACTACACACTTTCTACTACTTGCTCTCTACTACTCGCTCTCTACTACTCTCTAGTACTCACTCTCTACTACTCTCTACTACTCGCTCTACTACTCACTCTCTACTACTCTCTACTACTCACTCTCTACTACTCCACCACTCTCTACTACTCACTCTCTACTACTCACTCTCTACTACTCTCTCTCTACTACACACTCTCTACTACTCTCTCTCTACTACTCTCTACTACTCACTCTCTATTACTCTCTCTCTCTACTACTCACTCTCTACTACTCATTCTCTACTACTCTCTACTACTCACTCTCTACTACTCTCTACTACTCTCTCTCTACTACTCTCTACTACTTACTCTCTATTACTCACTTTACTACTCACTCTACTACTCATTCTCTACTACTGTCTACTACTCACTCTCTACTACTCTCTCTCTACTACTCTCCCTCTACTACTCTCTCTCTACTACTCTCTACTACTCACTCTACTACTCACTCTCTACTGCTCTCTAATGCTCTCTCTCTGCTACTTACTACTACTTACTCTCTACTACTCACTTTACTACTCACTCTACTACTCACTCTCTACTACTGTCTACTACTCACGCTCTACTACTCTCTTTCTACTACTCACTCTCTACTATTCTCTATTACTCTCTACTACTCACTCTACTACTCACTCTGCTACTCTCTACTTCTCATTCTCTACTACTCTCTCTCTACTACTCACTCTCTACTATTCACTCTCTACTACTCACTCTCTACTACTCGATCTCTACTACTCTCTACTACTCACTCTCCACTACTCTATACTACTCGCTCTCTACTACTCTCTACTACTTACTCTCTACTACTCTACTACTCTCTACTACTCTCTACTACTCTCTCTACTACTCACTCTCACTATTCTCTGCTACTCACTCTACTACTCTCTACCACTCAATCTCTACTACTCTACCTCTCACTCTCTACTACTCTCTCTCTACTACTCACTCTCTACTACTCACTCTACTACTCACTCTCTACTACTCTATACTAATCACTCTACTACTCACTCTCTACTACTCTCTCTCTACTACTCTTTCTCACTACTCACTCTCTACTACTCTCTACTACTCACTCTCTGCTACTAACTCTCTACTACTCACTCTCTATTACTCTCTACTGCTCACTCTCCACTACTCACTCTCTACTACTTGCTCTCAACTACTCTCTACTACTCACTATACTACTCACTCTCTACTACTCTACTACTCTCTCTTACTCTCTCTACTTCTCACTCTCTACTACTCTCTCTACTAATCACTCTCTATTACTCTCTTCTACTCACTCTCTACTACACACTTTCTACTACTTGCTCTCTACTACTCGCTCTCTACTACTCTCTAGTACTCACTCTCTACTACTCTCTACTACTCGCTCTACTACTCACTCTCTACTACTCTCTACTACTCACTCTCTACTACTCCACCACTCTCTACTACTCACTCTCTACTACTCACTCTCTACTACTCTCTCTCTACTACACACTCTCTACTACTCTCTCTCTACTACTCTCTACTACTCACTCTCTATTACTCTCTCTCTACTACTCACTTTCTACTACTCATTCTCTACTACTCTCTACTACTCACTCTCTACTACTCTCTACTACTCTCTCTGTACTACTCTCTACTACTTACTCTCTACTACTCACTTTACTACTCACTCTACTACTCACTCTCTACTACTGTCTACTACTCACTCTCTACTACTCTCTCTCTACTACTCTCCCTCTACTACTCTCTCTCTACTACTCTCTACTACTCACTCTACTACTCACTCTCTACTGCTCTCTAATACTCTCTCTCTGCTACTCACCACTACTTACTCTCTACTACTCACTTTACTACGCACTCTACTACTCACTCTCTACTACTGTCTACTACTCACTCTCTACTACTCACTCTCTACTACTTTCTACTACTCACTCTACTACTCACTCTCTACTACTCACTCTCTACTACTCTCTACTACTCACTCTCTACTACTCACTCTGCTACTCTATACTTCTCATTCTCTACTACTCTCTCTCTACTACTCACTCTCTACTATTCACTCTCTACTACTCACTCTCTACTACTCACTCTCTACTACTCGATCTCTACTACTCTCTACTACTCACTCTCCACTACTCTACTACTCTCTACTACTCTCTCTACTACTCACTCTCTACTATTCTCTGCTACTCACTCTACTATTCTCTACCACTCACTCTCTACTACTCTACCTCTTACTCTCTACTACTCTCTCTCTACTACTCACTCTCTACTACTCACTCTACTACTACTCTCTACTACTCACTCTACTACTCACTCTCTACTACTCTCTCTCTACTACTCTCTCCCTACTACTCACTCTCTACTACTCTCTACTACTCACTCTCTGCTACTAACTCTCTACTACTCACTCTCTATTACTCTCTACTGCTCACTCTCCACTACTCACTCTCTACTACTTGCTCTCAACTACTCTCTACTACTCACTATACTACTCACTCTCTACTACTCTACTACTCTCTCTTACTCTCTCTACTTCTCACTCTCTACTACTCTCTCTACTAATCACTCTCTACCGTTCTCTACTACACACTTTCTACTACTCACTCTCTACTACTCATTCTCTACTACTCTATACCACTCACTCTCTACTACTCTCAACTACTCTCTCTCTACTACTCTCTACTACTTACTCTCTACTACTCACTTTACTACTCACTCTACTACTCACTCTCAACTACTGTCTACTACTTACTCTCTACTACTCTCTCTCTACTACTCTCTCTCTACTACTCACTCTACTACTCACTCTCTACTGCTCTCTAATACTCTCTCTCTGCTACTCACTACTACTTACTCTCTACTACTCACTTTACTACTCACTCTACTACTCACTCTCTACTACTCACTCTCTACTACTCTCTTTCTACTACTCACTCTCTACTACTCTCTACTACTCTCTACTACTCACTCTACTACTCACTCTCTACTACTCACTCTCTACTACTCTCTACTACTCACTCTCTACTACTCACTCTACTACTCTCTACTTCTCATTCTCTACTACTCTCTCTCTACTACTCACTCTCTACTATTCACTCTCTACTACTCACTCTCTACTACTCACTCTCTACTACTCCCTCTCTACTACTCTCTACTACTTACTCTCCACTACTCTCTACTACTCGCTCTCTACTACTCTCTACTACTCACTCTCTACTACTCTACTATTCTCTACTGCTCTCTCTCCTACTCACTCTCTACTATTCTCTGCTACTCACTCTACTACTCTCTATCACTCACTCTCTACTACTCTACCTCTCACTCTCTACTACTCTCTCTCTACTACTCACTCTCTACTACTCACTCTACTACTCACTCTCTACCTCTCTCTACACGCACACATATGCACATATAAATATGCATATATATGCATATGCATTTATATATATGTATATATATATTCACTGAAAAAACCATAGGTTTCACACACGTTATAGTTAGGAATTAGCATTTAAAAAACCTTGCAAATTCACTGAAAAAACCATAGGTTTCACACACGTTATAGTTAGGAATTAGCATTTTGTCATGGTTCCGAGTGCCGCACGCCGCACCAAACCGAATGGCCGTGTGCTAGCGGTCTAGACGCCCAATGCGGAAGCGGAAGTCAGACTGACTCACTTCCGGGCGGACGCGCTAACAGCCGGGGACTCCGGCTGCACCAGCGCTTTGGATTCTTGCCAACGCCGAACGACGAGGAGACGCAGCTCCGGACTCCAGCCTCACAGGTAGCGTTCTTGTAACTTGTCCGCAGGGCCATTGAAACGGCCGCCTGTTGTCCACCACGCACTAGTGGTGCTCCGTATTCGATGTTCAGCTCTCCAGCCATTGCGCACCGGCGTGTGTGTAGTGGGCTGGGTTCCCCTTAGCCTCTGTTATTATTTGCGCAGTTGCGCTGGGTTTCCTTTGATGATTTTGTGTTCTCTTCCGGAACCGGTCGTAAGACCATGCAGACATTGTGACAGCCTGCAGCTCATTTGGGGTAGTTGTCTTCTCTGCTCTTAGCCCATACCCACGGGAGAGTGAGGAAGAAGGGTACAGAGCTTCTACTTTATTATTTGCGCAGGAGCGCTGGTTTTCTTTCACTCATTTTGTGTTCAAACACTGAGGTGCTTCCGATACGCCACTTTGGAACCGCTCTTCAAGCAACAAAGCAAAGGTGCGGAAGCCACGGATGATGACTACACCATTCCCCACAAGGTGATTCCGTGGTCCGTGGGCTGGTGCTACATAGAGGGGTGGAGAGGTAGGGACTACGGTGAGCTAATCGTGTTCCCTTCTTTTCTCCACACAGCCGGTGTCGGGAAAGCCATCTTGACTCAATCCTATCTGGCTTCTACCCCTGGTACCCGCTCTGTCCTAGTCAGTATACACACCCTACTAGGGGAAAGCGGGAGACGGGGGTGGTAGTTCTTGTCGCCTCTGCAGGATCGCCTCGCAAGTGGAAGGTAAGACTTGGGGGGCTCTGACACATTTAAAAAACCTTGCAAATTCACTGAAAAAACCATAGGTTTCACACATGTTATAGTTAGCTGGACATTTCACTCGTACAAAACCATTGAAATTCCCCGTTATAGTTAGTTCAGCTAACTATAACTCGCGCGACCGCAATCCACTGCTGATGACGTCACATATTACATCACTCATGACATGGTCAGTGACATCACTCATGACATCACTGTTGACATCTCAAATGACATCACTGATGAACGCGAGTTATAGTTAGCTGAACTAACTATAACGGGGGAATTTCAATGGTTTTGTACGAGTGAAATGTCCAGCTAACTATAACATGTGTGAAACCTATGGTTTTTTCAGTGAATTTGCAAGGTTTTTTAAGTGCTGATTCCTAACTATAACGTGTGTGAAACCTATGGTTTTTTCAGTGAATTTATATATATATATATTTGTTTTCAGAATGTATTGAATTTCTCTGAAAATAGTGAAATCAATTGTTTTCATCATTTAACAGCGGGCAAAAAAAAACCAATCTGAAAGATTGTTTAAAAAAAGCCCTGAATCTCTTCTCACTAAAACAGACCTTGATAAAAATGTCACAAATATATTAAAAATACCTTCTAAGAACAATAACTATTCTCAATAAATAACGTCTGTAAATCTTGCTGCTTAAGCACATACACCAAAATAATATCTGTCAAACAAGTCCACAATTGTTACCTTTACCTTTCCTTGAGGCCAAATGGTAATTTTAAAATCCTTTGTAAGTGAAATATCCAATGTTAATCCTATAAAATTGAAATAATGGTTTCTTCAGATGCTGGAATTTGTATCTAAAATTTTGGTTTTAGAAAAATTAAGTAACAATTTGGTAAATCATAAGGCAAACGTTGCTTGAAAATCAATTGAGAATCATTACACAGTGTCCATCCTTTTTCACATTTAAGATAAACTGTGTAATGACCAGAAGTTATAGAAGGTCCATCATGACAAATAATTGCAACTGCAACAAAAGTTTTACCTGATATTGATAATTGATTTCCTACAAACTTCTTTAGTAAAGTTTCCATTTTAGTTCCATCTGCTCTACAACGTTGCATCATTAAAATTACATACTGTCCATATTTATGTAAAAATAACGTTGATAACATGTCTGATTTATATTGAGAACATTCCATGTTGTGATTTGCATCTTTAACTAATTTACTAAAAGTCACAGTTTTACTCTCTGGTAATGTTAAATAGATGAACCTTTCAGAACCAACATTACTGCTGCATGTGTTCATACAGTTTTCACAACAATGTTCCCATTTATATGAGACACCTAATATATTTTCTATTTCTACCCCTTCATCTTCCAGTACCATAAGCATATACATCAGGAATTCATGTGCATCTTGCTGGACATCTTGTGTAAACTGTGTACATCCAGAACATTCATCTAAAAGATTTCTAACATCAGAAGCACTTTCTATTTTAGTTTTATCATTACTCAGCTTCTCATAAAGGAGACTCAGCAGAGAACAGAATCTTTTTTCATGATTTACTATTATCTGCTCTTGCAAAATTTGAAGATAAAATACAACATTGAGCACTACATTTGCGTAGCAGTTGACACCAGAGCTATTTTCAAAATGACAACCAACAACCTCTTCAACACTGTCCTTTTTCTTTTTGCTTGCAGTCACATCACTCTCTTTTTGTTTTCTCTTCTGTACATCCTCATTACAGATATTCTCAAATCTCCTTTTCCGACAAACAACACGTTTTTCAAACACAGGATACTGACCTAAATGAGGAGCATAGCTTCTTCTGAATCTATTATACTCCTTTACACAGTTTGCATCAGCACTTACTTTTGAGTCATCAAAGTCTATCATGAATAAACCAGATATTTTTTTCACGCGTGACAAAGCAACATATGCCATACCTTCTTTAAACACAGTAGATCCAATGTTTACAAATGCACTATCTACAGTTAATCCTTGAGATTTGTGAATAGTTACTGCATATGCTAGAGAAAACGGAACTGCTTCCTAGGTACATATAAGTCTTTCACAAGCAAGAAATGAACTGAACAACGACAAATGTCTTTAACCTCTTCAATCTGATCAAATTTTATTTTTAAAAATTCAATTCCAACTTTTTTCTGGTAATTAACAAAACCCACAACTTTACCCATAGCTCCGTTCACTAAACCTTTCTCTACATCCAAATTACGTCTTAAAATTACTCGACAGTTCATACATACATAAAGATTCTTTTCTAAACCGGGTGTTTTCGAGATGTTTTTCTCTAGAGAATCCAATTTACTTGTCAATTTGTTTGTCAATATAATAGTTATTCCTTCATGTTGTATTTTATCCACAGCTTCCAGTTTGACAATCTCTTCATTTTCCAATTTCAAAAGTTCTTGATTGAATATAGAGCATTCATGTAGTGTTGGCATTAAGCAGATTACAGTATTTTTTCCAGCAATGTTCTTGTATATTTTCTCTGGAACTATTTGTTCTGTTGGAAACACATTACATAGCAATCGACTCTGTAAAGCTTTTCTGCCATGTTCTGTGAGTAGTCCAATTCTGATATCTTTGAGAATACTTGCATAATCCTCATCATTGGCTTGCCGCATATTGGTAATGAGTTCTTTATACTCAAAGCATGTCCAAATATTCACATTACCTATACTTCCTAATGACTTTTTCGTGTCTTCATGTGTAAGGGTTTGAAATACTGGTTGTGAGAAGTTGGCCTGGTATATGATGCTCACTAGTTAAAGTGATCACCTTGTACCATGCCAAGCAACCCTTATGGTGTGGTTGTAAGTCAACCTTTTCGGACTAGCTGCCCTAGTGGTAGCGTAGGCTAAGCAGTCTTTGAGGCTAAACTCGTGAAGCGTGTTAAGCCAGCTGTTTTACCAAATGCAACCCCCTTTTATACCAATGAAAGGACACCACACAGATATATATTCAAAATATATATGTATTTATTTCTCAAAGTAACCCCTACTCTCTTTATGAGCACAGGAGCACAAATCGTCAAACAAGATTACAGTAGAATACACAGAAGTTGCACTTTATATGGATAGGCCCTGGTGGCCACTCAAACCATATACTAAAATAGTGGTATAAGTACCACGAACAGAAAAGGGAAAAGGCCTAGGGCCTCTAGAATCGCTGGGCCTACAAGGAGCTAACGTTAGTTAGTGACCAGGAGGTCCACGGGTGGCGTGTGCAGAGCAAATAGTCACACGCGTGCTCCCATAGGTTTCAATGGGTGCGTAAAAAGTACAAAGTTACTGCAAAGAGGATCTTCCGGATGGACTAGGAACTCAAGATTTGGAACACAGGCACTAGAGATGTAATACTACACTTGGGCACAGGAGTGCCAGCTTTACCTCACCCACAGGAAGCGGGTGCATAGGCCTCGAAGTGCGTCGGGTTTCTTCTATCTGTTCCGTGGAGCTTGAAGACAAAGATGCTGCAGGCGGTCGGTCCGGGAGAGATGCAGTGGATCCAAGAGTGGATCGGAGATGTTGAAGACCTGTAAGTAGAGGGGACAGTGTTCACAGTCACTAGCCAGTGACCAGCGTGGCACCAGGTGGGTACCAGGCGATGTCGGGTGCAAACAGGAAGAAAGGTGTAGCTTGTCTCTGCAGCCACGTGGTCCCTGGAGGTCGACGACGCCCAGGAGTCGGTTCACGGGCTGTCCCACGCAGGCTCTCGCTGTCGGCGGTGTCGGCGACTTGATCGAAGCCAACAAGCCTTGGCAAAAGCAATTGTTGTAGGAGATGAAATAAGCTGATGGTTCTGACCAGCAAGGTCAGAAGAACTGCTCCTTTGGAGGGGAGCAAGGGCCAGTCTGGAGCAACCAGACCAGCGGGGTATTTCTTGAAGTTCGTCGCCAAGATGGCTACTAGCCAGCGGGCTAGCAACCGGTTAGGCGCGTCGAGTGGCAAAATGCAGAAGGGCCCCACGCAGATCGTGGAGATGCTGGAGGGCTCACCTTTGGTGCAGATGCTGCTCGGGTGTTGGGCTTCTCAGATCCCAAAGCACAACTTGGAGGGAGCCTCGGTTGTTGCACTTGTCAGCTTGTCGTAGTCGTTCCAAGATGGCTGGCTCCACGTGTCTCGGTGCCTCCACGGGTCTCCTCTTTTCAGGGACTGTGGATCGGGCGGTGAGAGGTCTGGAGGTCCAGGTCTTGTCAGTCTCTGGGCTCGGGCTCCGGCGGGAGGCGGCGGCAAAGCAGACGTTGATTCGCTGGATGGTGCTTGCGTTAGCAAGGTGGTCACTCCCTGACCACAGGGGAGATTGGCTTCAGTCCTCTGTGCAGCAGAGCGTCGAAGTTCCCGTCTTCTTCTTAGTGTTAAGTTGATTCCAGGATGTCTGAAGTCTTAGGACACAGCTCCTACCTTTAAGCGGATTCTAGGGGCCGGACTACCTGCTAGGTCCCTCCCTATGGGTGGGACCAGGAAGGGGGGTGGTTACACCCCCAATCCTTTGTCCAGCTCGCCCCAGGCCCGGGACTGGTGTGCCCCAGGACCGGTTTGAACTGGCATATGCACCGAGGCTCCTTGTGAGCCACAGGCATGTCTGGTTTCTTTCAAGCCCTACCTGACCAATACACAAAATCCTGTCTGGGGTGGTGCACGCACCTCCCCTGGCAGGAAACCCTTTGTCCACACCTCCCAGCTGGAAGGACTCCCAGCAGCAGGAGGGCAGACTTGTGTCTGTGGTGGCAGCATCCATTTTGTGGAGCTGAGGCTATGTCTGATTTTACCCGGGTTTCAGGTACTGTACATGTCGTGTCCCTCTAGAAGGGTGGAATGCTAACCCCGTCGCCAGAATTGGCGAGGGGTTAGTATTCCAATTCGTATGACACCTTACTCGACATGTTTTGATAAAGCCAAACCAAAGATAGCATTTAACCGCGAGGTTCATAATGCACTTAAGAGTATATGGTATGACGATATCTGGAAACAGTAGAAGGAAGTTGTTCCGACCACTGCAGACAGGCTCAGCTCATGCCAGAGCACCATCTCACATGGAACCAAGCACTCTGCCTTCAGGATTGTTAAGGCCTGCCATAGGAGTGACTTATAGGTTACCAGGTGTCCCATTTAAGGTTAGGTATAGGTATACTACACCTAAGTAAGAGGTGATTACACCAACTTACCCCAGCTGAGTGATCAGCCAGTTGTGTCAAATTGTTAGGCCAAGCCTGGGGTGGCATAATACATGCTGCAGCCCCTGGCAGGCCTTGGGTACACCAATGCCCTGGGTACCTAGTGTACACTGGTACAGGGGCTGACAGGGTGATCCACTTCCAATTGGTTATGCACCTAGGGTGCATAGTTTTAATTTAGTAGAGAGAACAGCAGGCTGGGGGTCTGATTGGCAGGCCCACAGCCTCAATATGTCAAAAACCAGTGAAGCAAAAAGCAAAAATGTGGGGTGACCATAGGATAGCAGACCCTACTCTCCTACACAACCCCCCCCCCAACGCTGGGACATTAAACTAGCCTTGACCAGTCTCGTCTTCATGTCCTAAGTGGAAGTACCTGGAGAGACCATCTGCATTCCCATGGTCAGTACCTGGCCGGTGCTCCACTGTAAAGTCCATCCCCTGTAGGGAAATGGACCACCTAAGCAGTTTGGGGTTTTCACCCTTCATCTGATTTAGCCACAAGAGGGGCTTATGGTCGGTCTGAATCTTGAAGTGAGTGCCAAACAAGTATGGCCTCAGCTTCTTCAGGGCCCACACCACAGCAAAGGCCTCCCTCTCAATAGCTGACCAATTCTTCTCTCTGGGGGTCAACCTTCTGCTAATAAAAGCAATGGGTTGGTCTTGACCATCTACATTAAGTTGTGACAGCACAGCTCCCACACCCAACTCAGAAGCATCTGTTTGGACAATAAACTCTTTGGAGTAGTCAGGACTTTTCAGGATAGGTGCAGAGCACATGGCCTCCTTCAGGTCATCAAATGCCTTTTGACAGCTTACTGTCCACTGAACCTTTTTGGGCATCTTCTTGGATGTCAGATCATTAAGAGGAGTCACAATGGACCCATAGTTCTTAACAAACTTCCTGTAGTACCCAGTCAAGCCCAAGAAAGCTCGAACTTGAGTCTGGGTGGTTGGAGGGGACCAGTCCTTGATGGATTGTATCTTACTCTCCAGTGGTTGAACTTGGCCTCCACCTACAAGGTGGCCCAAATATACAACCTTACTCTGCCCTATCTGGCACTTAGTAGCCTTGATAGTGAGGCCTGCCCTTTGCAGAGCCTCAAGAGCCTTCTTCAGGTGGATCAGGTGATCCTCCCAGGTGGAGCTAAAGACAGCAATGTCATCCAGATATGCTGCGCAAAAGTCATCCAACCCAGTAAGGACTTGGTTCACCAGCCTTTGGAAGGTGGCAGGTGCATTCTTCAGACCAAAGGGCATCACCACAAACTGGTAGTGCCCACCTGGGGTTGAGAATGCTGTTTTGGCCTTAGACTCCTCAGCTAATCTGATTTGCCAATAGCCAGCTGTTAAGTCAAATGTGCTCAAAAACTTTGCAGAAGCTAGTTTGTCTATGAGCTCATCTGCCCTTGGAATAGGGTGTGCATCTGTCCTGGTGACAGCATTGAGACCCCTGTAGTCCACACAGAACCTCATCTCTCTCTTGCCATCTTTGGTGTGAGGTTTGGGGACCAGAACCACTGGGCTAGCCCAGGGGCTCTCTGAGGGTTCAATGACACCTAATTCCAGCATTTTATGTACCTCAGCCTTTATACAGTCCCTGACGTTGTCAGGTTGCCTGTAAAGCTTGTTCTTTACAGGCAGACTGTCACCAGTGTCCACCACATGGGTACACCAGTCAGTTTGACTAGGTATCAAGGAAAACATATGTGAAAATGATTGTAGAACCTGTCTACATTCAGTCTGCTGATGGGCAGTGAGGTTGCCTCCAAGGGTCACTCCTTCAACTGAGCCATCTTCAGGGTTCTGAGACAACAGGTCTGGGAGAGGGTCACTCTCTTCCTCCTGTCCCTCATCTGTAGCCATGAGCAAGCCCATGTCTGCCCTGTCAACATATGCTTTAAGCCTGTTAACATGGAGTACCCTGTGGGGACTCCTGGGAGTTCCTAGGTCGACCAAGTAGGTGACCTCTCCCTTCTTTTCCAGGATTGTATGGGGTCCAGACCATTTGTCTTGGAGTGCTGCTGGGGCCACTGGCTCCAACACCCATACCTTCTGTCCTGGCTGAAACTCAACCAAGACAGCCTTTTGGTCATGCCAAGCTTTCTCTAAGGCCTGGCTTGCCTCAAGGTTTTTGGATGCCTTCTCCATATACTCAGCCATCCTGGAGCGGAGACCAAGTACATAGTCCACTATGTCTAGCTTAGGCTTTTTGAGAGGTAACTCCCATCCTTCCTTCACCAAACACAGTGGGCCTCTTACAGGGTGCCCAAACAACAATTCAAAGGGGCTGTAGCCAACTCCTTTTTGTGGGACCTCTCTGTAAGCAAACAGAAGGCAGGGTAGAAGGATGTCCCATCTTCGCCTGAGCTTTTCAGGTAATCCTTTGATCATACCCTTTAGGGTCTTGTTGAATCTCTCAACAAGCCCATTGCATTGTGGGTGATAAGGGGTGGTGAACTTGTAGTTGACACCACATTCCTTCCACATAGCTGTCAAGTATCCTGACATAAAGTTGGTACCTCTGTCAGATACTACCTCCTTAGGAAACCCCACTCTGGAGAATACTCCCAGCAGGGCCCTGGCCACAACAGGAGCTGTAGTGGTCCTAAGGGGAATTGCCTCTGGATACCTGGTGGCATGATCCACTACCACCAGTATAAATCTGTGCCCAGATGCAGTGGGGGGATCCATGGGACCCACTATGTCTATTCCCACTCTTTCAAAGCGGACCCCCACCACAGGTAGTGGTATTAGGGGGGCCTTTGTTGTGCCACCTGATTTGCCACTGGCTTGGCAGGTAACACAGGAGCGACAAAACTCCTTTGTATCTTCATTCATGTGAGGCCAGTGAAAGTGAGGGACAAGCCTGTCCCAAGTCTTATTCTGGCCTAAGTGTCCTGCTAAAGGAATGTCATGGGCCAAGGTAAGAAGGAAGCCCCTAAATTGCAGAGGTATAACCAACCTCCTGGTAGCACCAGGCTTGGGGTCTCTAGCCTCTGAATAAAGGAGCCCTTCATCCCAATACACTTTATGGGTACCTTGAGCATTCCCAGCAGCCTCAGCAGCAGCCAGCTGTCTGAGGGGTTCAAGAGAGGGACAGGATAACTGAGCCTGCCTCAAGTCAGCCCTTGAAGGTCCCCCTGTCCCCAGAAACTCAACCTGATCAGGTTCAAGCTCTTCAGGGACAGTTCCTTCAGGGTCCTCTAGATCAGCTTCCTGGGAAGGCTGATCATCACTCTGAGGCAGGGGGGAAGGCACAGCCTTGACCCTCCTGTTCTTCTTCTTGGTAGGTGCTTGGTCCATTGTTCCAGGATCCAAGACCTGAGGTTCAGTGAGGCACTTTTTGGCCTGTGACCTGGTCACAGCAAGGACATGTGATGATATACCTAACATCTCTGCATGAGTCCTGTACTCCACTTCTGACCATAGAGAACTCTCTAGGTCATTGCCCAACAAACATTCTACTGGGAGGTCTGCACTAACCACAACCCTTTTGAGGCCAGTTACCCCTCCCCATGAGAAGTTAACAACTGCCACACTATGTGAAGTAGTGGCATTGCTGGCATTGGTCACCAGGTAGTTCTCACCTGGTATGTACTGTCCAGGGTCCACAAAGCCTGGTGTCACCATAGTGACACTGGCACATGTGTCCCTGTAGGCTTGAGCCACTTTCTCATTAATTAAAGGAGTCTGTCTGTACTTGCCCAGGTTACTGGGGCTCACAGTCAGGGACAAATCAATGCCCCCATCACAGATCAAGACTGCCTGTGTCAGGGTTCTGTCTAAGTCAGAATCTCCTTCAGTTCCCATAGTGATTCCCACTACACCCTTTGTCTGGGGACCAACACTGCTAACTGTAGTACTGGGAGCAGGTGCCTTAGGGGCAACAGTGTTGGGGGCTCCACCCTTTTTGCAATCACTAGTCCAGTGAGTTGTATTTTTGCAATGATTGCACCAGGGTTTCTTTTGACCTTCTTTCTTCTTTTTGGACTGTTGTTGGGACCCACCCTCCTTAGCAGTAGTTTGGGGCCCTGTTGAAGACTTCTGGTCTTTAGATTTCTGATCTCCACCCTTTTGGTCTTTTTTCTTCTGATCACCCCCTTGGCCCTGGTTCTGGTTCTTTTGCTTAACCCTGGTTCTGACCCATTTGTCTGCCTTCTTTCCCAATTCTTGGGGAGAGGTCAGATCAGAGTCAACCAAGTGTTGATGCAGTTGCTGGTTTTGACAGTTATTTAAAATCTGTTCTCTCATCATCAAATTATACAATCCTGTAAAATCAGATACCTTACTTCCCAGCAACCAACCCTCCAAAGCCTTAGTGGCACATTCAACATATTCAGACCAGTCCTGAGTCTGTGTCTTTTGGGTGTCTCTGAACATTAACCTGTACTGTTCAGTGGTTAAGCCTAACCCATCTACCAGAACACTCTTCAGGACTCTGTAGTTTCTGACATCCTCTTCTCTAACAGTGAGGAGTCTGTCTCTGCCTCTTCCTTCAAAGGAGAGCCAGAGGATTGCTGCCCACTGGTCTCCAGGAACCTGCTGTACTTTGCAGGCTCTCTCAAGAGCAGTTATCCATTTGTGGATGTCATCCCCACTTTTGTAGGGGGGCACAACCTTAGACAGGTTCCTATTATCAAAGACCCTATCTTTGTCCTTAGGGACAATGCTGCCACCAGTGGGTATAGACCCACTCTCTCTAGGTTGCCTAGCCTTGTTCAGTTTTTCTTCCATCAGGGCTACTTCTAGCTCCTGCTTCCTGATCCTCAGCTGGGCTTCCTGCATTCTGGCCTCATGTTCCCTCCTCTGAGGGGTGGTCATCCTTTTCCTGGAGTGACCTTGAGAGCCTCTAGAGCCATGGGAAGCATTGGAGTCACCTGAGCGATTCCTTTGCCTCCCAAGCCCTGTGTTAAGTCCACTGGGGAGATCCAATGGGGTAAACCCACTGTCAATCCCCAATAGCCTTAGTTTAGCTGGGCCAAGTATAACACTTGGCACTGGGCTAGTTCTCCCTTCATCATCACTACTTTCTGTATCCTCACCACTTTCCTCCCCTGTAGTATGATTCTCATCTAAGGGATGGCTATTGGAACTGGGTACCTCTGTAGCATCTTCAGAAGGGGGGCCTCCTGTTCCTGACCCTAAGGGGGATAACTGGGAAGCTTTCCTGAGTTCTCTCTGATTCTCATCATTTTGCAAGAGTTCTCTGAGCTCAGCAGAGGTAGGGTTCTTGGGCTGTTTAAGGCCTCTAAGAGTTGCCAAATGCCTGAGCTCATTCTGATTAAGGGTAGCAAAGCTGGATGGTGCCCTCTGGGGGTCACTCTCAACAGAGATGGGTACAGTGGACCCCTCTGCCCCGGCCATTGCTCTTAAGTGTGGGTGGATGTGTTGCAATCTACCTACACTTGTGTTTACCTACTAAACCTATCTAGTAGTTGTAGTCAGGGTGTGCTACTCCCTTTGCTCTACAACAACTAAGTTCAGTAGAACTTATGTATATCTAATCTTGTTTTATATGTACCTACAGGTACCTATGTGATCTTTCAATTGGTAACCAAGAGATTACAATGGTAAAACACAGCAAGCTCAAATCCAACCGCTGCTCACCAATGTGAGAAGTTGGCCTGGTATATGATGCTCACTAGTTAAAGTGATCACCTTGTACCATGCCAAGCAACCCTTATGGTGTGGTTGTAAGTCAACCTTTTCGGACTAGCTGCCCTAGTGGTAGCGTAGGCTAAGCAGTCTTTGAGGCTAAACTCGTGAAGCGTGTTAAGCCAGCTGTTTTACCAAATGCAACCCCCTTTTATACCAATGAAAGGACACCACACAGATATATATTCAAAATATATATGTATTTATTTCTCAAAGTAACCCCTAGTCTCTTTATGAGCACAGGAGCACAAATCGTCAAACAAGATTACAGTAGAATACACAGAAGTTGCACTTTATATGGATAGGCCCTGGTGGCCACTCAAACCATATACTAAAATAGTGGTATAAGTACCACGAACAGAAAAGGGAAAAGGCCTAGGGCCTCTAGAATCGCTGGGCCTACAAGGAGCTAACGTTAGTTAGTGACCAGGAGGTCCACGGGTGGCGTGTGCAGAGCAAATAGTCACACGCGTGCTCCCATAGGTTTCAATGGGTGCGTAAAAAGTACAAAGTTACTGCAAAGAGGATCTTCCGGATGGACTAGGAACTCAAGATTTGGAACACAGGCACTAGAGATGTAATACTACACTTGGGCACAGGAGTGCCAGCTTTACCTCACCCACAGGAAGCGGGTGCATAGGCCTCGAAGTGCGTCGGGTTTCTTCTATCTGTTCCGTGGAGCTTGAAGACAAAGATGCTGCAGGCGGTCGGTCCGGGAGAGATGCAGTGGATCCAAGAGTGGATCGGAGATGTTGAAGACCTGTAAGCAGAGGGGACAGTGTTCACAGTCACTAGCCAGTGACCAGCGTGGCACCAGGTGGGTACCAGGCGATGTCGGGTGCAAACAGGAAGAAAGGTGTAGCTTGTCTCTGCAGCCACGTGGTCCCTGGAGGTCGACGACGCCCAGGAGTCGGTTCACGAGCTGTCCCACGCAGGCTCTCGCTGTCGGCAGTGTCGGCGACTTGATCAAAGCCAACAAGCCTTGGCAAAAGCAATTGTTGTAGGAGATGAAATAAGCTGATGGTTCTGACCAGCAAGGTCAGAAGGACTGCTCCTTTGGAGGGGAGCAAGGGCCAGTCTGGAGCAATCAGACCAGCGGGGTATTTCTTGAAGTTCGTCACCAAGATGGCTACTAGCCAGCGGGCCAGCAACCGGTTAGGCGCGTCGAGTGGCATAATGCAGAAGGGCCCCACGCAGATCGTGGAGATTCTGGAGGGCTCACCTTTGGTGCAGATGCTGCTCGGGTGTTGGGCTTCTCAGATCCCAAAGCACAACTTGGAGGGAGCCTCGGTTGTTGCACTTGTCAGCTTGTCGTAGTCGTTCCAAGATGGCTGGCTCCACGTGTCTCGGTGCCTCCACGGGTCTCCTCTTTTCAGGGACTGTGGATCGGGCGGTGAGAGGTCTGGAGGTCCAGGTCTTGTCAGTCTCTGGGCTCGGGCTCCGGCGGGAGGCGGCGGCAAAGCAGACGTTGATTCGCTGGGTGGTGCTTGCGTTAGCAAGGTGGTCACTCCCTGACCACAGGGGAGATTGGCTTCAGTCCTCTGTGCAGCAGAGCGTCGAAGTTCCCGTCTTCTTCTTAGTGTTAAGTTGATTCCAGGATGTCTGAAGTCTTAGGACACAGCTCCTACCTTTAAGCGGATTCTAGGGGCCGGACTACCTGCTAGGTCCCTCCCTATGGGTGGGACCAGGAAGGGGGGTGGTTACACCCCCAATCCTTTGTCCAGCTCGCCCCAGGCCCGGGACTGGTGTGCCCCAGGACCGGTTTGAACTGGCATATGCACCGAGGCTCCTTGTGAGCCACAGGCATGTCTGGTTTCTTTCAAGCCCTACCTGACCAATACACAAAATCCTGTCTGGGGTGGTGCACGCACCTCCCCTGGCAGGAAACCCTTTGTCCACACCTCCCAAGCTGGAAGGACTCCCAGCAGCAGGAGGGCAGACTTGTGTCTGTGGTGGCAGCATCCATTTTGTGGAGCTGAGGCTATGTCTGATTTTACCCGGGTTTCAGGTACTGTACATGTCGTGTCCCTCTAGAAGGGTGGAATGCTAACCCCGTCGCCAGAATTGGCGAGGGGTTAGTATTCCAATTCGTATGACACCTTACTCGACATGTTTTGATAAAGCCAAACCAAAGATAGCATTTAACCGCGAGGTTCATAATGCACTTAAGAGTATATGGTATGACGATATCTGGAAACAGTAGAAGGAAGTTGTTCCGACCACTGCAGACAGGCTCAGCTCATGCCAGAGCACCATCTCACATGGAACCAAGCACTCTGCCTTCAGGATTGTTAAGGCCTGCCATAGGAGTGACTTATAGGTTACCAGGTGTCCCATTTAAGGTTAGGTATAGGTATACTACACCTAAGTAAGAGGTGATTACACCAACTTACCCCAGCTGAGTGATCAGCCAGTTGTGTCAAATTGTTAGGCCAAGCCTGGGGTGGCATAATACATGCTGCAGCCCCTGGCAGGCCTTGGGTACACCAATGCCCTGGGTACCTAGTGTACACTGGTACAGGGGCTGACAGGGTGATCCACTTCCAATTGGTTATGCACCTAGGGTGCATAGTTTTAATTTAGTAGAGAGAACAGCAGGCTGGGGGTCTGATTGGCAGGCCCACAGCCTCAATATGTCAAAAACCAGTGAAGCAAAAAGCAAAAATTTGGGGTGACCATAGGATAGCAGACCCTACTCTCCTACACTGGTTGTCCTTTAACTGGAGTAAGCTGCAGAAGATCTCCAAAAACTATAACATGTTTTCCTCCAAATAGCATTCTTAAATGCACAAAGGCAAGCATTAAGTTTGATACCATGCTTACCTCATCAATGATGAGAACTTTCATTTTTTTCAATACTCTTGCAACTTCAAAACATGCTTCTCCTGTTAGCTTGTGGTATTGTATTTTGTTCTCGTGCTCTACTGGTAACATTAGCAAACGATGGAGGGTAATTCCTTTTATGTTATATGCTGCTAACCCAGTTGGAGCAGTAACAACACAAGACACAGTTGAATCTGTTTTTTGCTGTAGGTAGCTTCTAATTACTTTAATCAATAAACTTTTTCCAGTTACGGCTTGTCCACTCACATACATTCTGATTGGGTGAAACGATGTGCATGAGTACTCTTTATTTTCATGTAGTAATCCGTGATCAATTTTTTTTCTGACTTCCTCATAAATTTGTTGTTGTTCATCATTCAGTTGTTGTTCCATATTAGGTAAGTGTATTAAATCTTCCTGAGCTTGATTCATAGCTGTTTCGACTTCAGTCATGGCTATTGCAGCTTCATTTTCTACGATTGGTTGTCCTAGAGGATCTTGACTGAACGTCCCAGAACTTTGACTGTCTTGAGAACTGTCTCTAGCTACTTCAGCTGCAATTGTTGCTTCTTGTTCAATTTCTTCATTTAACATTTGAACATAAGTTGAGAAAGTACTGCATTCTATGCTATCTTTGCAAGCATTAAAGGAATCTTCATAGCTCTGAAAATCTCCAAGTAGTTCGTCCTCTGAACGCCATGGTTTAAACAGCTGTAAAAGTGCCAAGTAGTAAAATTCCTTTTTGTCAGTAGTGTCACAACTCAGCTTCCGGTGATTAATCAAACTTCCTTTTGTTTGTTTTACCAAACATCCTTCCTCACCAGTGACTTTATATTTTCCATTGTTGATGTCTTCTGTGGTATTCCGTTTATAAATGTAGTTCTGCAGCACTTCATATAGACACATGTTCTCAAGATGATGACTTCTTTGTGGGTAATATGTGTCCAACATGTTTGTTCTTAAAATGTCTGTACTTTCAGGTTCGTTCTCTGCTAAATATTCAATTTCTCGAACAGATTTCAGTACCCGATTTCTCATTCCTGCAAGGCCTAAACTTACCCAAATTATTCTTCTGGATTTGGAGTACAGACTTGCAGATGATAACCTATCTGAGCATTCGTAGGATCCAATTTCTCGATGCGATAACTTCTTTAAACTGAAACTGTATAGCTTTTTACTGACAGTCTTCTGTTTTCTCAGATTTATTGATGTAAGATGTGACATATCGAGCAACAGCAATAGAATTGTCAGCTACATACTGTATATCCATGTTAGCATTCCACATGGATAAAATGACTGGGTTGTAGTCATTTATATATTTTGACTCTTCTTTTCTTCTTAGGTTGTAGGTATTCTTAGGCGATTTTCTTGTAATAGTATGTCGCACCGCTGACATAAAACTGTTTACTCTTCCTTTTGAAAGAACAGGTCGTGGAAATCCAAATCGACATTTTGTGTAGAATTTATCTTTACTCTTGTACTTTCGTCGACAGTATTTTCCACACCGATGTCTTTGGAAACGTAAAACTTGCTCTTTTAAGTTTTTTTCTTCTGTGCTTTTAGGTATAGCACATGTTGCATATTCTTCAATGAATGATAAAACTGCATCATCAGAATCTGTTCCAAATTTTGGGGCATCCTTGATCCACAACAGCATATGAATATGAGGAGCACCTCTTGCTTGGTACTCTTTTCTCCAAAAAAAATCCACAACTTCTCCAAGAGGTGGATTTTTTTATTGCAGATGAAGGACATCATAGCCTCAAATCTATGATTGAAATATCTGCAAACATTAACCGGATCCAATGAGCACAATTCTCCTGCTGTCTTGTATTGGATGTTTTCAATATTTGAATTTGCCTCTCGAAGAAAATCCAGTAAATCATCCCAAGCGTACTCAGCACAGCTTAGGGTAAGGAACCATGTAGGAGTTCCTAAATTCCGTAACATACATTTCAATTCTCCATGGCGTCGGTACCAATATTCATTAGTTCCTCGCTGACAAGCCATCAAATTTATCAATTGAGATTCCAAATGATCATCTCGCTGTTGCACTTTGTTCATAAAATCCTTTGCAGACACATTATGTAGATGTACTCCAGTTTTTAAAATGTGATTTACTGCATAAGATAGTGCAGACAAGTCACTTTCAAATAAAAGATGGAACAAATATGGAATACTTTGACGAAATCTTGGATCTTCTGCATATAATCTTGTAGTCCGATACTCAGAAGCAGGAATCTGTACTGGACGTTCATCATATCGTCCACCTTTTCCTGTAGGAAACAGCTGGGGAAAACAACGAGCTTCCAAGCTCTCCTCCCATACACTCACGGGACTTCCTTGTGCTTTTTTCATCTGAAACAGATCAATAGTGTTCCCCATAACTTCTTTAGAATGAAGAGGATGTATGCTGAAATGTTCATAAATTTCTTCTTCTTTTGACTTATCCACTTTTTCAATTTGCCCAGCTGGTATTCCTGAGTCTGCTAGTAAAACTTCTTCATCTTCATTCATATAAATTGTTTCATACCATTTATTATTTCTTTTCAAATATAAATGTGCTCTTTGTACTTTTCGTACATCTACCAGCTCCTGCCAAATTTTCTTATTCTTTGTTGGTACTCCATTAACCAGAATAACTAATGGTTCAGTTTCCAATCTATCTGCATCAATTGTTTCCATATTTTTTTCAAATCCAATGGCAAATAGACAACTCTTCCTTTTAAACCTCTTTGTAAATCCAAAGGAGGTAATTTACCTGTTTTTGGCTCCATACGCACTATGGTCTGAAACGGAGGGACACATTGAATGAGTATAGACTCATACGTATTTAAATCAGAAAGTTCTGCAGGAATATCAACCAATTCTAAATTATTATGTACAGCTCTGGCTGGCATTCTATTTTCTTCTAACTTGTTATAACAGTATTTACAAATACGCTGATCTTCACCCAAATCAAAACTATTTTCCAGAAATATATATGTTGCAAAATCCTTCCACTTATAGTTATCTTCATTTTCACTTTTTTTATACAGATCAACATTCCTTGTTTGAATTTTGTAATGGCTTCTACGGCAACAAATACAAGTAATATTTGGAGTTTCATTAGAGATGATAGCAAATTTTGTCATTTCATCTTCAAAATGTTTACTAACAGTGAGTTCTACATTCTCTTCCACATTTTCCTCAATAACTGTGTCATTTCCTGCACTTTCTTCCTCTGGACCAAAATAACAAAACTGAATATCATCAGTAACCTTCACTACATCTGATACAGATCCACGGAACAGAGCACTATTCAACTCATTTAACTTTAGTGCTGGACTTTTAGCAAAATACAATGTTCTCACAAACTTTCTCATTTCAGTATGATGAACAGCCAGCATCCTAAAATGGTGAAAAACACTTTGGCAAACTTTCCTAGATAGACAAGCAAGAGAATGTCCTTGCAAACCAGTATTCTCTCTCACTCTGCATGGGTCTAATCTTTGAAGCACCTTAATCTTCTGTTTAACACTCTTTTTACTATATTCTCTTAGGAAGTCACGTAATTTATCAATAGATTCCTGTTGCACAGTGCAAATACTACTACAATTCCAAGTGTACACTGGGGCTTTAGGACGTCTCCCCATAACCTCATCAGCTAACACTTCTTCCTCATTTCTTGGAACCATTTTCTCCTTTTCCATTACACAGCCATCTTTAACTTCATAAGCTCGACCATTGGTGTCAACTGCATGCAACAAACTATTACTTTGAAGATAACTCTCTTCATTAAAAAATGGCTCAGTACTTGAACTATGCTTCCATTCTCCTAAGAACACTTTACAAAAGTTATTTTTTTTCACTACTCTTTTCCTTTTGCTTTGTGACTTCATTGCTTTTACTAATTTTTCTAATCTACGCATCCTGTTCAAAATTAAAAATGAATAGTTTTCGTTTTATTTCCAAAGCCTTAGCAACAATTGTTTCAATATATTTATTTTTTTTTATAAAATTTGGTTTTCTTCTTATATTTTTTCACATCCTTTAGCAAATTTAACATCACTCTTCTCTGAAACATTTTTCTACGAATGTTTTTAAAATCTATTTTTCGAGTGAAGTCACTCTTTCTTACTTCTGATTCAACATTGGCTTTTCGTATTTTCTGTCGACTCTGTTGTTGTTTTGTACTTGAAACACTATTTGCAGTGCATATATTCCGAACATTTTTTCTTTGTTTGAAGATATTTTAAAAAAATCCTTAGTCTGCTTACCAGAAGACTTTTTCTTTTTTCCAACATGAGGTTCTTCAACTATTTTTTTTGGTCCAGTTTTCTTCAAATATAGATGTTGTTGCTGTTCTTTTCTCTTTCTTGACTTTATAGGCATCTTTAATTAATTTCACTGTTGTTCAGCAATACCTGAAAGAAACTAAAAAAAAAATACCTTTATGTAATTTTAATACATTACGATTTTTTTCAGAGCTTTTCAAATCCTATCACATGACCTGTCCCTTTCCTACAACTGCAAGTCTGACAGAACAAGAGCAACACGTATTAAATCTGTAACATCAATTCCTGAGTGCACACAGACTCATGGTGTGATTCTAGGCAAAAAACGATTTTAGTTTGGCAATTTCAAAGCACATTTACTACTGTGGAAGAGTAAGTGATAATTACTATGGCAGCCTGACACATTTTCCTTATATTTTAGAGAGGCAGAAAAGAGTACACGTCCTAACAGCTACTTGAGACCACCAGCATGTGTTACAGGGTGAGTGATTAGAGTAGAGCAAAGGAAATGAGCCTTGGTGACGTTGAATGTGTTAGCATTACACACTGCTATCTGAAATACCACACAGAGCTGAATAGTAAGCATGAGAGTGCAGGAGAAGCACATGTCTGTGTGCTAAGGGCGTGCTTCTGGAGACCATGTATTGTCAGGTGAAACACAGATCAGCATGGACGCTTGCACAACTGCATGAAGACTGCAGAGATGTATGTAAGAGTACATGTGTGGTAAAGGTTAATTGGAGTTTTGAACATGTAGGATCTACCTCACCCATTGCGGGAGTGGAAGGAAAATGTACCATGCTAATTTCAAATGTGTTAGCATTTGCCTCTCATTTGTTAGAAAGTGATTTCTGGTAAATGCTAACCATCGCAGTTCTAGAAAACAAGTTCCCCCTTTCCTGCGCATGCAAGTCTAACAGAGCTAGAGCAACACAAATTAAATCTCTGAGAAGAATTCCTGTGTGCACACAGACTAATGGTGTGATTCTAGGCACAAAACAGTATTCCTGGGTGATACCAGTACACCTTAACTTATGATGAAGACATAGTCCATAATATCTGACATGTTCAAGGCAGTTAAATATCTTCCTTAACATAAAATGTAAAACACAACTTTTAAAGTGGTAGGAAAATGTACCATGTTAATTTCAAATGTGTTAGCATTTGCCTCTCATTTGTGACAAAGTGATTTCTGCTGAATGCTAACCATCACAGTTCTTGAAAACAAGCTGCCCCTTTCCTACAAGTGAAAGTCTAACAGAGCAAGAGCAACACAAATTAAATCTCTGAGAAGAATTCCTGTGTGCACACGGACTCATAGTGTGATTCTAGGCACAAAACAGTATTCCTGGGTGATACCACTGCGCCTTAACTTATGGTGAAGACATACTCCATAATATCTGACATGTTCAAGGCAGTTAAATATCTTCCTTAACATAAAATGTAAAACACAACTTTTAAAGTGGTAGGAAAATGTACCATGCTAATTTCAAATGTGTTAGCATTTGCCTCTCATTTGTGACAAAGTGATTTCTGCTGAATGCTAACCATCACAGTTCTTGAAAACAAGCTGCCCCTTTCCTACAAGTGCAAATCTAACAGAGCAAGAGCAACACGAATTAAATCTCTGTGAAAAATTCCTCTGTACAGACAGACTCATGGTGTGATTCTAGGCACAAAACAGTATTTCTGGGTGATACCAGTACACCTTAACTTATGGTGAAGACATACTCCATAATATCTTTCAAGTTCAAGGCAGTTAAATATCTTCCTTAACATAAAATGTAAAACACAACTTTTAAAGTGGTAGGAAAATGTACCATGCTATTTTCAAATGTGTTTGCATTTGCCTCTCATTTCTGAGAAAGTGATTTCAGCTGAATGCTAACCATCACAGTTCTTGAAAACAACCTGCCCCTTTCCTGCAACTGCAAGTCTAACAGAGCAAGAGCAACATGAATTAAATCTCTGAGAAGAATTCCTGTGTGCACACAGACTCATGGTGTGATTCTAGGCACAAAACAGTATTTCTGGGTGATACCAGTACACCTTAACTTATGGTGAAGACATACTCCATAATATCTGTCATGTTCAAGGCAGTTAAATATCTTCCTTAACATAAAATGTAAAACACAACTTTTAAAGTGGTAGGAAAATGTACCATGCTATTTTCAAATGTGTTTGCATTTGCCTCTCATTTGTGAGAAAGTGATTTCTGCTGAATGCTAACCATCACAGTTCTTGAAAACAAGCTGCCCCTTTCCTGCTAGTGCAAGTCAAACAGAGCAACAGCAACACAAATTAAATCTCTGTGAAAAATTCCTGTGTACAGACAGACTCATGGTGTGAGTCTAGGCACAAAACAGTTTTTTTGGTTGATACCAGTACACCTTAACTTATGGTGAAGACATACTCCATAATATCTGACATGTTCAAGGCAGTTAAATATCTTCCTTAACATAAAATGTAAAACACAACTTTATAAGAAGAATCACATTTCTATTATTTATAACCAACTACACCACATACATCCCCTCTCAAATTCATAACTCACCTTTAAAAGTAGTTAGTTGAGAAAGAAATGTGCCACTCACACAGCAGAATATCAGAGCCAGAATCTCTGAACTGTACACCTCTCAGCAGAACCAGTAAATGGCAATGTTTCCCTCTCTTTTTTCACACATATACATGTTAACTTCAAATCACAGTTGTTAGACCTGGCATCTTTGGCGTGGTTACCCCTGACTTTTTTTGCCTCTACCCCCTGTATTTTTGATGCTATGCTGGATTTTGTTTTTACTGGTTTAGATGCTTTGGGCACTTTGCCACTGCTGACCAGTGTCAAAGTGCAAGTGCTCCCTAGGTAAATTGTTATATTGATTGGTTATCCATGATTGGTATATTTGTTTCACCTGTTAGCCCCTAGTAAAGTGCACTGCGTGTGCCAGGGCTGGTGATTCAAATGCTACTAGTGGGTTGCAGCACTGATTGTGCCACTCACAGGAGTAGCCCTAAAATGATGTCTTAGGCCTGCTTGCAGTGCCTATGTGCAGTCCAGGACTGCCATGTCGACCTGGCCAGTGCACCCACTGACCAGGCCTTATCCTTCCCTTTCTGTACATGTCAGGCATCCCTATGGTGGCCCTAGGTACCCCCCTGGGCTGGGTGCAGTGTATCTGAAAGGTAGGGCATGTACTGAGGTGTGTAATATGCCCTGGTAGTGAATTACAGCCATTTTCGTTTTTCACTGCTGAGAGGCTATCTTGCCCATAGGATAGAATGGGGGAGGCTGTTTACATGCCTATCTTCCCATAAGGGTATGATAGAAAATCCAAGTTTGGTATCTTTGTGTTCAGAATTTAATTATACATCTTTTTAGCAAGATGGTTTTTAAATTCACTGTGTGAGAATAGCACTTTTTAGAAAGTAGCTATTCTCCTGTTTAACCTTCCTGTGTGCCTGTGTGCTGGTTGGCTGACTGGTGTCATGTGATGGGCTAGATGGCTCCAGGAGCCTGGATGAGTCAGCAGCAGGGTGAATAGGGAGATCTGCTTTAGATGGGTGGGAGGAGTAGCCCCTGGGTTTGAATAGGGCTGCCTCTGCCAGCACAATGCTGGCTCCACCTCCTGCTGGCCAGGCTGAGGACTCTGCCTCTGCTGGCACAAAGAAGGCTCCACCTCCTGCTGAGCGTCTAACGACCCTGCCCCTCACTCTGAAAGGAACCAGGTGCTCCAGGGCAGAGCACACCCAGGAACCAGTTTGAGCAGGGGAATCCCCCCACTGAAACAAAGAGAGACAAAGACTTGGAGGGTTATAAGAAGAGGACCCCAGACACCTAAACTTTAGATCACTTTGGAACTAAGAAGAAACCTCTGCCAAGGAGAAAGCTGAAAAGAACTGAAGAGGAGAAGACTGCCTGCTTGCTGTTTTGCTTTGCTGCCAAGGAGAGGGGAAGGACTTTGCTGTGTCCCCTTCTTTTGATTCTGATCTCCAAGGGCCTGAGAAGAGCTGGCTCCCTGTTAAGAAGTCCCAGGAACAAAAGGACTTCACCACCAGCTCCCCTGGAACTCTGCTGAAGGAGTTCTGACCTACCTTGGAGTGCTTGCCCAGTCTTGGGGCCTCAGGAGGTCGTTTTGCTGTGTTTGGGAGCTGGGAAGCAGATGCGTGACAAAGAGTAACTGGTACCCAACGCATCATCCAATTGCGTGTCGCAAGAACGAGAGTGCGAGGAGAATTTCATCGCGGCATCATCGCAGCACGCGGAGTCCCCGCATCGCCGAGTGCGTCGAGCATCGTCCCGGTGCGCGAAGATTCCTGACGCTGCGAGGGTCGTCGCAGAACCAGTTGAGAGCCGCACCACTGCCGGTGCGTGAAAGTATCCAGTCGCTGCGTGTGTCGACGCAGAGTCCCGTCCCGTGACGCATCGAAGGTTGCGGCGCCAGAAGTCAGCGCTGTGCCGCGCATCGCGCCGCATCAAAGATCGTCGCATCGTACCTGTGCGTGAAGCTTCCCCCTAAGAAACCTACGCAACGAAAGCCAAAGTCATCGCATCCTCCCCCTACAGATCGGAGCCGGCGCAACCATCTCTGCTGCGTGAAGCAGGGCTGCTGCAAAGCCTCCCCAAGATCTCAGGAGTATCGCATCGCCTTTGCCATCTTCCTTGTTATAGCTTTTGGGAACCTTATCGCAACTACAGGTACTGTTGGGCACGAGAGTGTCGCATTTTGTGCATTGAGAGTCGCATTGTGCAGGACACTGACTTTTACATCCTGGAGTACTTTCTGCAAACTCTTGAACTATCTTTAAAGTAATCTTTTTAATTGTATGTTGGTTTTTCTGTAGTATTTGGTCTTGTGAAGTTTTTAGTAAAGATACCTTATTTTTCTAAAACTGGTGTGGAGTAAATCTGTGGTGTTTTCACTGTGTTACTGTGAGTGTTGGTACAAATACTTTACACATTGCCTTTGATAGCCTAGACTGCTCAGGCCAAGCTACCTAGAGGGTGAGCAGGGGTTATCTTAACAGTGTATCCCCCTTTCCCTGACTAGAAGCAAGGGTCCCTACTTGGACAGAGGTACCTACCCTGCCAACTAGGGACCCCCAGATCTAACAACAGTGTTTCCCACATTTTTTCAAATGGAATCACACATTTCTATTGGTTGCAAATTTCAACCCTTTTCCAAATGATCCCTTCCCCCAACATGACTTCTGCCTGCTACCATAGCAACAGCTCATGGAACACTGGTGTGAGCAGAGAAGTCAGAAGTTCAGCACACAATGTTTCAAATCCAAAGAGCAAGAGTGCTTGACTTTTCAAACCTAACAGCAAATCCAAACTAATGTTCTGTGGGAACACATTTTTCTGAACCAATACAAAACATGTTTTTAAAAATTTAAACATACAGCCTACTTTTTAGTGTTGAATGGTCTGAAACAGCCAATGATTTCTTTTTATTTTGAAAAAAAGTATGTAAGCCTCCATTTTACAACTATCTTTCTTTTCATATTGCCATTCTACTGAAAGACACCTTCTGAGTGCATCCAGATCTCCTTGGAAGATGTTCACAGTGTGGATTATAGGTCACAGCTATGTCTTCTGGAGTGAAAAGTTTGCAGAAAAAAAGAGGTATTGTGAAAGATCTTGCTTTGCCAAATGTAGACATTAAATGGATTGGTCAGAGAGGGTTAAAGTGGCACCAATTAATGCCTTTGGTGAAAACCTTTCTACATCTCCCACAGCCTAACCTTATAATTGTGCACTGTGGTGGAAATGACCTAGGCACTTTAACTGGGGTAGGTCTGTAAATGCTTATTAAGGACACCTTTGTGCAATTGATGTCACTTTTTCCACAAACTGCCTTTGTATATTCTAATATATGCCAAAGGCAAAAGTGGAACTGGTCCAACCAACATTGTCCGCAGATTGACAAAGCAAGAAAGCACGTCAATAAGTCTGTTTCTGCTTTCCTCAGAGACTATGGTATGGGTTCTATATACCACAACAACTTGCGTTACAACATCCAAGGCATTTATAGAGGAGACGGTGTACATTTCAATGATGAAGGGAACAGAGTCTTCCTCTTGAACTTTAGACTCTGCATCGGTACTTACTTGTAGGTACCAAAAAACACTCAATAAACACAACGGCTCTTTTTAGAGCCAACCAACATCCAAACACTTAATCTTCTTTTTTAAATCATTTTTTTTTTTTAAATGTTGCCGTGCGCGTACGGTGCGCGCACCTCGCGAATTAAAAAAAAAATTAAAATCTTTTTTTTTGCCCTTCGGGGTCCCACTGTGACCCCCTGACAAACGCTGGGGGGTCAGGAACTCCCTACCCTGCCCCCTTTTCACGTTCTCCACCTTTCCTTTTCAGTGTGACAGACAAAATGGCAGCCGACACTTCCTGATTTCGACCGATTCGAATGTTTAAAGACATATAACAACCAATCAGAATTTCGCTCGCGCACGTTAGGGTGCGCGTACCGTACGCTTACGGTGCGCGCACGGTGCGCGCTTATAGATATTTATATGCTTTTAAATGCTATTTTCTCAGGAACTACTGAACAGATTGACACCAGACTTGCAAAAGGCACCTCCCTGACCTGAGGACTACTTCTCTGCCAAATTTCAAGTAATTCTGTTCAGCCGTTCGGGCTGTACCTTCGACTAAAGGGCCTATGGAAAAATGCATGGGGAAAATGCGTTTTGGGACCCCCCTTTTTTCTCGGCCCCCGCTTGACGAATCACCCCGAGACTTTCAGGGTAGGAGCTGAGCGGAGCGCCCCATTAGTTTTGAAATTTTCGCGAAGATTCGTCAACCGGCGCCAAAGTTATTCAAAATAGAATTTTGAGATTTCCTATGGAAACACGGTCCTAACTATAACTATCTACTGGCGACCGCCAGTAGATAATAAAGATATATAAACATATATATAATCTGCATATTTATATAAAAACAAATATAAATGCATGCATACATATACATATACATATATGCATACATGTGCATGTTATGTACATGAAAGTTTGAAAAACACTAATACAAGCACAGCTAAAAAGCCACCTAATTACAAACAGAATTGATTTAACTTAAACGAGGGCGAGACCTATTGCATTTTCAATGCTTGTGTACTTTAGTTCCATCAAGAAGGCATTCAGATGTGTCACACATTTGCCATAAATTCTGAATGGTAGCACTCTAGTTGCTCATTAGATCACTGTAGCAAAGCTACTGCTCACCAGGGAAGTCTGCTGCTGGTATTCAAAGTGCATGTTTCAGTCTGCATGTCAGAATTTTTTAAGAGGATTTGAGAAGTCAAAATGTGCCCTAATTTTTCTTTCTGCAGCACTAATCATACTTTCTATGGCAAAATGGACCCCCTCATTTTGTTCCTTTTTAAATTAAATGTTTTAATAGTTACCACTTTATTCCAATCAAGATGGCTTCAGGTGTGCCATACGTTTATCATAAGTAGGACTGTTAGCGTTCTAGTTGTTCTTTGGAACACTCTGGGAAGCTGCAGTAGAACACAAAGGAATCAACTGACAGTCTCTGCCCTTGTTGGATGTACATGTTTTACTGAGAATGTCAAACTTCATTCTCACATGATTGAGAAAGATAATGTGAATTTACAGAAAATATGCTCTCAGTTTAGCTTACAGATCATCTTCCAAACCTCTGTGGGAAAAGCATGAGAAAATAGTTTTCTCTCAAACATGATTCATGATATCCCAGCAGAAGGCTTTTTCACATGGTAAAATCACCTTAGAACACACCACAATTCCTAAAATGAGTATGGTACCATCAACAAATGATTTATAATGTGACTAAAGTCTTAAAACCTTCTATTAACTGCAATGCTTTTTAATGAAGTGCTATCATGTATATTGGTCCCAAGATGTCTGCCAACACTTCTTGGATGAAGTGCTGACAGCCAATAAGATCTCACAATGAGATGTGTGGTTAGGCTCCGCTCAGATATATATGTGATTTTACTTTTGATTTTCTCAGGAACTACTGAACGTATTTACACTGTTTAAGCAAAAGGCACGACTCTAAACCAAGGTCTACCTTTCTGCCAAATTTGGTGTAATTCCGTTCAGCAGTTCGGGCTGTAGCTGCGACTAAATGTCCCTATGGAAAATTGAATGGGGAAAATACGTTTTGGGACCCCCCTTTTTTCTCAGCCCCCACTTGACGAATCACCCCGAGACTTTCAGGACAGTAGCGGACTGGAGCTGGCCATGAGTTTTGAAAATTGCGCGAAGATTCGTAAACCGGCGCTAAAGTTATTGGGAATAGAATGTTGCGGATTTCCTATTGATAATACCCTTTCAGGCAAGTTTAGGTGGCGAGCAGCTCTTGTATAGTGCTCCCTACAACACCAGTGACACTCTGAATACTGCTAACGTCAAATGTCGGCTTTTCTATCAAAGTCTTTAAGCATACGAATAGCACATTGCCATCCACGCTGAGATTAAAAAGGACGTAGGGCCACATGCATCAACAAAAAAACGGTCGCAAACGGGCATGATTTGCAGAATCTGCCCCTTTGCGACTGGTATTTTTGCATTTGGGATGCATCATCCCAAATGCAAAAATCGCAATTTAATTAATCGCAAAATTTGTGATTCCTTAAATTGCGACAGCATTTAAGGAATCGCAAGGTTGCGATTACTAAATTTGCAAATCTCAATTTGCGAATAGCATAATTCCAACCCGGAAAGGGTTTCTATCTGTTAGTATATATACTGGAGATATCGTCTTATTCTGTGATCGGTAATTCACCTTCAAGGTTGAGTGAAGTTTCTATATCCTGACCAATCCTTTTCTTCATTGGACAGCTGCTCCTCAAGATCCGCCATGGTGGGTTGGAATTATCACCGGAATTAAGAGACTGCCAAAGAAGCTTTATAGCCCTGAAGAAGTCGCGGGGTAATCCCTTGTAACAGCGACGAAACACGTATTGGCTAAGAAACAGACTAGTGGAGTACAGAACTAACTTCACTCATGAATTAAAGACCGGAAAATACAAGATAAGCATTACTGTGATCTATGGATGCAACTTAATGCGTGTTGAATTTTAAACGTGTGCAGAGGATTTGTTTTTTTTAATCTCCTTTAGATACCTGGCAGACAAGCAGGGGAATTCTCCACCTCTGCGACTAAGATGGGAGACTTCCGAACATATCTTTAGGAAACAGCTTAAAACTTGGCTGTTTAGGAAAAATCTTTCCCCTTAGCTTTTTTCTGCTTCCTCTCTTATAACTATGTTTTCAGCCTCAAATGGAATTCAGCGCGGGGACATATAAACATATATACATACATACATAAATACATATATATATATATATATATTCACTGAAAAAACCATAGGTTTCAAGCACGTTATAGTTAGGAATTAGCATTTACAAAACCTTAGAAATTCACTGAAAAAACCATCGGTTTCAGGGGCGTTATAGTTAGCTGGACTTTTCACTAGTACAAAACCATTGAAATTTCCCGTTATAGTTAGTTCAGCTAACTATAAGTCGCGCGCCCGTAGTGCACTGCTGATGACGTCACATATTACATCACTCATGACATGGTCAGTGACATCACTCATGACATCACTGATGACATCTTAAATGACATCACTGATGACATCATCCAGTGAATGTGTGTTTTTCTGAAAGTTAAATATGTTTTATATATGTATATCTCAAGGTCGATGGAAGAATAAATGGGTAGATAAGTGTCTAAATGGATGATTTTATTTTAAAAATTGTATAACTGACTGATTAAGTGTATCTTAGTGAATACATGGCTTAGTGAGTAATTTTTAAATATGAAAATATCTGTTTCAGTCTCTCACTTTGTGTATAAGTGGCTGCATGGGTTGGTGAGTAGCTACATGAGTGTCTATATAGTTTATTAGTTGGTTTTTTGAGTATCGTTATGAGTGTCTGAGTGTCTGTATGGTTCGGTGGGGGTATTACGTAGTGCATAGATGCATGAATGAGTGACTCACTGTTTGTATGTGTTGAAGACAGCATGTGTGTAGGACTGTATGGGTGGATGAGTGTGTGTATGGGTGTATTAGTGAGTGAATGACTGTCTCAATAGTGTCTTTATGAGTAACTACATATGTTTTAAACTAGTATATGTGACTATTGGTGTATATAAGTGAGTATATGTGAGAGTGAGAGATTGGAAGAGTTCCTGTATGAATAAGTATGTGTTTCTATAAGTGATTGTTTAAAAGACTAAGGTGCCGATCCGGTAAAAACCGGGTACGAACCGTCGGTCGGAGCGTTTTCCCCGTCCGACTCGTACCCGGTCGTAAAACTTTACAAACATGGAATTACGATTCGCACGGAAACACCATTTCCGTACGAATCGTAAAAAACACCGACCGACGAAAACATACATACGAATGTGATCCGGGAATGCTGCGACGTGACGTCGGGACGCTTTCAGGCAGCGTTTCACGACCCAGGAATTACGATTCGAACCGACAGCAGTCCGGACGGCAATATTTTCACGGCACCCAAAAAGTGCCGGAAAAGCGAAGTACGGCGCGAATCGACCAGAGTAGGTGGCCCGGTACGCACCGTACCCCCCCCAGCCCCCGTACGTACGCGCCGACCCCCCCCCAGCCCCCGTATGTACGCGCCGACCCCCCCCTGTATGTACACCCGTGTACGTTCGAGTCGAACCCCCCCGTGTACGTTCGAGTCGAACCCCCCTGTATGTACACCCGTGTACGTTCGAGTCGAACCCCCCCGTGTACGTTCGAGTCGAACCCCCCTGTATGTACACCCGTGTACGTTCGAGTCGAACCCCCCCGTGTACGTTCGAGTCGAACCCCCCTGTATGTACACCCGTGTACTTTCGAGTCGTACCCCCACCCGTGTATGTACGGTGCGTACCCCCAGCGCGTAGCATACATGGGGGGGTTCGACTCGAACGTACACGGGTGTACATACACGGGGGGGTCGGCGCGTACATACGGGGGCTGGGGGGGGTCGGCGTGTACGTACGGGGGCTGGGGGGGGTACGGCACGTACCGGGCACCTGTTTGGACGTCTCCATGGTTGTTATAGGAGTTCGGTGCGGACGGTCTTTTAACCATACGGTTGTACATTCGGACGCCCGGGACGGATCGTGATTCCCCGGTCAGACTTCGCTTTTCACGTTTGTACGGTAAATCGTACGAGGACGTGTCGGACACTTTTTCCGACCCGAGGACGTGTGGGGAATTATTCCCAATGCGATTCGTATGGTCTTTTTCCCATGTGAATCGTGATTGCCAGTTCGTACGGCACTTGTGCGATTCATACGGTAAAAAGACCGGATACGAGTCGCACGGGGAAATTTTTTACCGGATCGTAATCGGCACCTAAGTATGTGTAAGTTTCTGTAGAAGTAAGTGTGGTGGTGTGTTTATAACTGTATATGCAAGTAAATGGATGTTTGATTCTTAATTAGCATGAGTGACTATGTGTGTGAGTAACTCTATGGATGAGTGGCGTTGTGTAACAGGATGTATAGGTGTATGAGTACATATGATGAGTGAGTACATGTACGAGTGACTGTATAGGACTGTTGGTGAATAAGTGGATGTGTATGTGGGTCTTAGAATTACTGAATAGGTTGTTGTAACTGGTATTGATATGTCCATTGTTTTGAAAATTTTAGTTTCTATTTTTGAATGTGTGTATCAAAGGTTATATTAGGGTGAGAGGAGGTCTGCCACTCTATCACAAGGATGATGTAATCAGTGATGTCATGCGTGATGTCATTTGAGATGTCATCAGTGATGTCATGAGTGATGTCACTGACCATGTCATGAGTGATGTAATATGTGACGTCATCAGCAGTGCATTGCGGACGCGCGACTTATAGTTAGCTTAACTAACTATAACGGGCGAATTTCAATGGTTTTGTACGAGTGAAAAGTCCAGCTAACTATAACGCCCCTGAAACCTATGTTTTTTTCAGTGAATTTCTAAGGTTTTTTTAAATGCTAATTCCTAACTATAACATGCTTGAAACCTATGGTTTTTTATCAGTGAATTTCAAAGGTTTTTAAAATGCTAATTTCTAACTATGCCTACAGAGATAGGACATGTGAAGAAAGAAGAAGAAACGCACAGAAAGAACAAAAGAAATGCAGAAAAAAGCAACAGAAGTCCTCAAAGACGAAGTAAAGTGCAGGAAGAAGGATAACATGCAGAAAGAACAAACAGAGGAGCAGAAAGAAGCCTTTTTGCAAAATCATCCTTTACCCTCAACTTTTTCAGACGGATACTGGTTGTAACTGAGTCTGACTAACCAGTCCTAGAGCCAGTGCTATGTTAAAAGACACTTAGAATACAGTGAAAGCACCTACATACAGTAGGTAACACTATGCGTTGGGGTCCCCCTGTGATTAGCATGACCTCCTCTGTAAGCCCCTAGTACATAATAGGGCAGGGGGATTAAAACTACCTCTTAAAATGCGTCACAAGGCGTGTTTGCATACGTCACCTCAGGCCCCGTCCCCTCCCTTCCCCACTGTGTAAACGCGTCCTGTGGCTGTTTTAAGTTGGGAGATTAAGTCCCCTTGAATCCTGAGGGTCCCTAGGATCCAACTAGCCCACTAGGTACCTCCAGTAAGCACCACAGAGTTGCGTTGCAGAGAGATGTAAAAAGGTGCGCGGCCTAGACCACCTCTCGGCAACGCAGCGCAGTGGCGCTTACTGGAAGAACCTGGTGGGCTAGTTGTCCCCCAGGGTCCCTCAGGATTGAAGGTGAATTATTTCCCCAACTTAAAACGTGCCACAGGGCGTGTTTGCACTTGTCACCTCAGGCCCCGTCCCCTTCCTTCACCAGTGTGTAAACACGCTCTGTGGCCATTTTTAGTTGGGAGATTAAGTTCATTTGAATCCTGAGGGTCCCTAGGGCCCAACTAGCCCACTAGGTACCTCCAGTAAGCACCACAGAGCTGTGCTGCAGAGAGGTATAACAAGTGGTACCGCCTGGACCACCTCTCTGCAACGCAGCACAGTGGCACTTACTGGAAGCACCTGGTGTGCTAGTTAGCCCCCAGGGGCCCTCAGGATTGAAGGGGAATTATTTCCCCAACTTAAAACGCGCCATAGGGCGTGTTTGCACAAGTCAGCTCAGGCCCCGTCTCCTCCCTTCCCCACTGTGTAAACACACCCTGTGGCCGTTTTAACTTGGGAGATTAAGTCCCCTTGAATCCTGAGGGTCCCTAGGGGCAAAATAGCCGACTAGGTACGTCCAGTAAGCGCCATTGCAGAGAGGTGTAAAAAGGGTTACGGCCTGCACCACCTCTCTGCAACGCAGCGCAGTGGAGCTTACTGGAAGCACCTGTGGGCTAGTTGGCCCCCAGGGTCCCTCATGATTGAAAGGGAATTATTTCCCCAACTTAAAATGCGCCACAGGGCGTGTTTGCACACGTCACCTCAGACCCGTCCCCTCCCTTCACCACTGTGTAAACACGCCCTGTGGCCGTTCTAAGTTGAGATTAAGTCCCCTTGAAACCTAAGGGTACCTAGGGTCAAACTAGCCCACTAGGTACCTCCAATAAGCGCCACAGAGCTGCGTTGCAGAGAGGTGTAAAAAGGGGCATGGCCTCAGAACACCTATCTGCAACGCAGCTCCCTGGCGCATACTGGAGATACCTGTTGGGCTAGTTGGCCCTCAGGGACCCTCAGTATTGAAGGGGAATTAATTCCCCAACTTACAACTCGCCAGGGAGCGCTTTTGCAGAGTGCTGCAAGGAGGGGCCGTGGCCTCAGTGCGATGCCGGTCTTTTATTTATTTAGTTTTTTTAAGAAGGGGGGCTGTGTGGCCTCCTTTCTTTTTCTAATTTATTTGCCCTGAGGACCCCATCCCCCAGGGCCTGCCCACTAAATTTTTTTTTAGAGAAAAAACAGTTTGGAAGGGGGCCGCGTGGCCCCCCTCCCGAGGTCTTAATCGGCCCCGGGGACCCCAACCCCCGGGGCATGGCCTTTTTTTTTTATTCTTTAGGAGGGGGGGTGCGTGGTCCGCCTCCTCAGGCCACTTATGGCCCCGGGGACCCAACCCCCCGGGGCCGGCCTTTGTTTTCTTTTTTTTTTAATATATTTATAGAAACACCTAGGAAATGCTGGACAAACCGTACATACCTATCACCATGACGATTTGCGTGATATTTATTAAAAGGCGACTATGCATACAATGAATCCTACCGTGCCTAATCCCGGCGCCCCCGCCGGTGGGTACTCTCCAAGTAGACACCCTTGTCGTTTATTTATACAAACATGGGTAGCTATTGACGGGCACATTTAATACACACGCACACCAAGCAATTCAAAGGGGATTCGACAAAAATTCAACCAAAACTATGCAAGAAACCCCCTCACGGTTAATAAAACACACATCAACCGCCGGATGTGTAATACTTTTTATTTTACTCTCTGGAAAGGAGACGAACCTCACTTGAGAGTCACAGCGTGCTCCTGGCTGAGCCCAATGCTGTGTTACACCCACCAGTGCCCGCCGAGTGCCACACACCTCTGTGTTGTATTCCACCAGCTAGTGCGTATGCTATGACACTCTCTAGCCCATGTGCACTGTAACACCACCCCGTGAATATGTCATGCCACACCTGCCTTCGCACGGGTTATATTGCTCCATCTAACGTGCCTTCCTCGATGCTTATGTTATAACGCACAGCGCAATGCCATACATATTACAATCTGGGATCCAAATCTTTGTCACAGTGCATTGCAACGTTACACTCCCCAGCACATATTCTATATTACAACTTTAGAGACTAGTTAGGTTACACAACACTGCCCTGTGCATATTACACTCCAAGGTGCATATCGCATAGCACGCGCTAGTGCCTGTACTATCTCGCACTCTCCAATGAATCTGTCATTGGGCACAATGTATTGCATATTATATTTCACGCCCTGGTTCATCTTATATCACACTTTTTGGTGCATAGTTTATACCATACACTATATCTAGTTTTCATTTTCAATCGTGCTCTCAGGACTATATTCTATATAACACTGAGTTCACCTACCCTTTTCACGGGCATTACATTGTGTGATGGGTGGTGGAGGGTCAGGGAGTGTTTCTGCCAAGTGAGCCCGGAGTCACAGTCACAAACGTCCTCTTCTTCCTCAATAAAAGTGAGATTATGCTGCATACTTGTTCATATTTTAAGTAGTTCGCACATACACATATTTTAAAAACAATAAAGTTCCTAATACCCGCCTTCTCTGAACAGTTAGCTTGCTGCCCCATCCACCTCCTCCGTATCCTCTGTTGTCTGAATCCATGGACTAGCCTCCTCCCTCCTGCCATGCATGGTCCGATGTGCTGCCACTGCCCTCCATTTAGCATGATGTACCAGTCCACTCCTCCTGCCCTCCATTGCCCAATTCTATGCCCCATCATTGACCTCCTGCTTAGCCTCTGTGCTTAGCTTGCTGCCCTTATTCTCCTTCCCCCTGCCCTACGATGTCTTTGTGCATGGCCCTGCTCCATCCTTTTTGCCCACCATGTTCCATGGACCTGCCACTCCTATTTACTCTGAGTGTTCTGTTGAGCTGCCACTCCCCTCCCACCTGCCTAGCATTGTCAGATGACTGTAACTTGTCCCTGCCACCTCCACCCTGCCTGTCCACATTCCATGCCCCTATCCCCTTCCTCCTGCCCTCCATGGTCCATTTTACTGCCACACCCTTCTGCCCTCCCTGGTCTGTTGTGCTACAACTGCTCCTCCTGCCTGCCCCGCGTGGTCTGTTGTGAGGCCCCTTCCCCTGAACTCGCTTGTCTGTGCCCAGGTCCTGACCCTCCCTTCTATCCTCCATGGTCCTTTGTGCATGCCCCTGCACCCTCCTTCTTGCCCTTCATAGCCATTGTGCTGCCACTAACCCTCCCGCTTGCCATGCATGGTCTTCTGTGCTGCCACGGCCCCTCCCACCTTCCCTGTGTGGTCAGCTAACTGCCCCTGACCCCCTCCCACCTTCCCTCCCTGGTCTGTGTGTATGCCATCATAGTATCATTGTTGCTCTCCATGGTGTGTCTTGCTTCTAGTGCCCATCCTGCCGGACCTCCATGGTCATCTTGCTGCTCCTGCCCTGCCCCCTTGCCCCCAGCCCTCTGTTTCCATGTGCAGACCCCTATTCCCTCTCTCCTGGCTTTTCTGTTCCATTGTAATGCCCCTGATCTGTCCCTCCTGCCCTTTATGGTCTGTTATGCTGCAGCTTTCTCTCCTGTCTGTCTATTATGGTCAGCTAGCTACCATTGCCTCTTTCCCCTCTGTTCTCTGTTGTCCATGTCCATGGTCCTATCCCCTCCCTATTGCTTTCTATGGATTGTTGTGCTGCACTCCCGTCCCGCATGCCCTGTGTGGTGTATTGTGCTGCTGCAAACCCTGATGCCTGCCCTGTAGGGTCAGTTTGGTGCACCTCTCCATGTCCCTCCTGTCCTCTGTTATCCGAGTCCATGTCCCTACCCCCATTCCTCATGCCTTCCATGATCCAATGTACCATACTTGCGAACATTTTGAACTTGGTAAGAGGGAGATTTTGACAAAAAACTGGAGTATTGATTTTCCCCTTTGAGTTACATTGAAAAAGAGGAGATTGTAGACAGGAGACAGATCAAATAAAGCCTATTTGAGCTTAAAAACATTGGACGTTTTCTGGCTGAATCAGGTCTGTTAGCATGTATGGTTGTACTACCACTGCCTCTTCCTTTTGCCCACAATGGTCTATTATATTGCCACAGCCTCTCTTGCCAGTCCTGTATTGTTGGTTTGTTGCCCCTGCCCCCCCTTCCCACTGCCCTCCATAGTCTGTGGTGCTGCAACTGCCCTTCCTGCCTGCCCAGTGTGGTCAAATTGTTGCCTCTGCACCCTCCTACCTGCCTTCAATTTTCAGAGTCCGTGCCCCTGGCCTCTGCCTCTCAACAGTATCCTAATGAACAACTATATTGCCAACATTCTATATTTATTACTAAAGTGTGGAACGCCTGACGTCATCTTGGTGTAATCAAAACTGTAATACCTAGAGCATTTCCTTTAGAAATTACATATATGAGAGGATCTTATTTGCATCAAAATGATGGTTAGTGCTCTAAAAAACTAAAATGAGGACATATTTTCTGAGTTTTCAAATAGCGACCAAACGCTTTTAAATTACTTGTTATCTTTATGTTTTTTTATCCAGTTGACCACTTGATTAAATGTTGCACATGGGGAGAGGATGTGGTGTTACTTCCAGAGCTGCAGACTTTGCAAGTGGGGAACCAGGTTGGAGTTTCTGCTTCAGCTCGACATTCTGTGATTCTGGTCAAATCACTTAATCTCCCCATGTCTACAACCAAAATGAATTTGTTCTTGTGTGATGTAACCAATGCTCATGTAAAGCACTCCAATACCTGACAAGTCTGCACTATATACAACTGCAAAAACACAAAAAATAAAAAGTGTTTTGCACACCTCTGTCATTGGGCTACATGTGGGCTACATCTGGGTGATATTTGTGCTGCATTTTGGCTCTTTTGTCTCTGGTGGTCATCTTGGGAGATTTATTTGTTAAGAAGTTTCCTAATTTCCTCATTTACTGCAGTCTCCTCAGTAGGAAATGCTTTCAGTTTTTTACTTTGATTTCATCAAGAAGGTATGAAATAGAAGAGGATTTGAGAAGTCACTCAATATGTCCCCTAATTTTTCTTTCTTTAGCACTAATCATAATTTGTATCGCAAAATGAACCCCCTCATTGTGTTCCATTTTAAATTAAATGTTTTAAGTGTTACCAGTTTATTCCAATCAAGATGGCTTCAGGTGTGCCATACTTTTGTTACAAGTAAGACAGTAAGCGTTCTAGCTGTTCCAAAGAACACTCTGGGACATTCTGTCATTGGGCTATACTTGGGCTACATCTGGGTGATATTTGTGCTACATTTGGGCTCTTTTGTCTCTGGTGGCCATCTTGGGAGACTTATGTGTTATGAAGTTTCCTAATTTCCTCATTTACTGCAGTCTCCTCAGTAGGAAATACTTTCAGTTTTTTACTTTGGTCCCATCAAGAAGGCATTCAGATGTGTCACACATTTGCCATAAATTCTGAATGTTAGCACTCTAGTTGCTCATTAGATCACTGTAGTAAAGCTACTGCTCACCAGGGAAGTCTGCTGCTGGTATTCAAAGTGCATGTTTCAGTTTGCATGTCAGAATTTTTTTAATGAAATAGAAGAGGATTTGAGAAGTCAAAATGTGCCCTAATTTTTCTTTCTGCAGCACTAATCATAATTTCTATGGCAAAATGAACCCCCTCATTTTGTTCCTTTGCAAATTAAATGTTTTAAGTGTTACCACTTTATTCCAATCAAGATGGCTTCAGGTGTGCCATATTTTTGACATAAGTAAGATTGTTGGCACTCTAGTTGTTCTTTAGAACACTCTGGGACATTCTGTCATTGGGCTATATTTGGGCTACATCTGGGTGATATTTGTGCTACATTTGGGCTCTTTTGTCTCTGGTGGCCATCTTGGGAGACTTATTTGTTATGAAGTTTCCTAATTTCCTCATTTACTACAGTCTCCTCAGTAGGAAATACTTTCAGTTTTTTACTTTGATTCCATCAAGAAGGCATTCAGATGTGTCACACATTTGCCATAAATTCAGAATGTTAGCACTCTAGTTGCTCATTAGATCACTTTAGTAAAGCTACTGCTCACCAGGGAAGTCTGCTGCTGGTATTGAAAGTGCATGTTTTAGTCTGCATGTCAGAATTTTTTTATGAAATAGAAGAGGATTTGAGAAGTCACTCAAAATGTGCCCTAATTTTTCTTTCTGCAGCACTAATCATACTTTCTATGGCAAAATGAACCCCCTCATTTTGTTCCTTTTTAAATTAAATGTTTTAAGAGTTAACACTTTATGCCAATCAAGATGGCTTCAGGTGTGCAATACGTTTGTCATATGTAGGACTGTTAGCGCTCTAGTTGTTCTTTAGAACACTCTGGGAAGCTGCAGTAGAACACAAAGGAATCAACTGACAGTCTCTGCCCTTGTTGGATGTACATGTTTTACTGAGAATGTCAGACTTCAATCTCACATGACTGAGAAAGATAATGTGAATTTACAGAAAATATGTTTAGCTTATAAATCACCTTCCAAACCTCTGTGGGAAAAGCATCAGAAAATAGTTTTCTTTCAAACATGATTCATGATATCCCAGCAGAAGGCTTTTTCACATGGTAAAATCACCTTAGAACACACCACAATTCCTAAAATGAGTATGGTACCATCAACAAATGATTTATAATGTAACTATAGTCTTAAAACCTTCTATTAACTGCAATGCTTTTTAATGAGGTGCTATCATGTATATTGGTTCCAAGATGGCTGCCAACACTTCTCGGATGAAGTGCTGAAAGCCAATCAGATCTCACGATGAGATGTGTGGTTAGGCCCCGCCCAGATATATATGTGATTTTACTTTTGATTTTCTCAGGAACTACTGTACGGATTTACACCATTTAAGCAAAAGGCATGACTCTGAACCAAGGGCTACCTTTTTGCCAAATTTGGTGTAATTCCGTTCAGCAGTTCAGGCTGTAGCTGCGATTAAAGGTTCCTATGGAAAATTGCATGGGGAAAACACGTTTTAGGACCCCCCTTTTTTCTCAGCCCCCGCTTGACAAATCACCCCGAGACTTTCAGGATAGGAGCGGACCGGAGCGCCTCACCAGTTTTGAAAATTTCGCGAAGATTCGTCAACCGGCGCCAAAGTTATTCCAAATAGAATGTTGCGGATTTCCTATGGAAAATAGGTCCTAACTATAACTACCTACTGGCGACCGCCAGTAGGTAATATATATATTTACATATCCAACACAGTGTCCACCAAGTATATGCCGAACTCATAGAGGGGTGCCTTCGATCGTGAGGGTGGACTCACGCAAACATGTTCAGTAAGTTTCAAAGAAACGGGCTCGGAGCACTCACGGACAGTTCATTCCTTTTATTTAAGCAGAGGCACTTTGGGGATTAGCGTTTTTAAATGCTTTAATAAAATGTGTTCAGTCAATTCAATTCAATTCAATTCAAAAGTTATTTTGCATAAAAATGCATAAAAGTGCATAGATAAAACTCATCTTATACAAATATAATCTACAAGATACACTTACAGTACTAGTGCACATTTAAGTAAAATAATAGGCATCCTTTTTAACTGATATAACAAATGGTATATCGCCTGGGCTACCTCAAATACGCAGCAAATATTAAGAAAAAGCGATCATTTTTACGATAAATATTTAAAATCTTATGTCCTTTAAAACTGTGTACATCAAGATCATAGTCAGGCCAGGTTAGCAATATTACAAATATACCGATACCTTTAATACTAATTGTTCTTCTGATCTACTATAGGGCCTCCTAATAAGGCATGGCACAAAGCTTTTAATAAATGCTCTGTTTATCAATGCCGTGCCCATCCGTTATATCGGCTAACCCAAGGTTTGCTAATAAGAGCGGGAGCTACCTTCAAGACAGAATACTTAATTCCTAGTATGAGGAAGTTTCCTTGGGCTAGAGCTGGTAATAAACTAGAGGCCCTATGAGTTTTTACAGCTGCCAATAAAAAAGAAGCGGTGACATGACAAATATACGGAGTTTCTAAATGATGCAGAACCACTAATGCTGCTGCAGGAGATCGCAAGCTAAATTTTCGCAACGAAGGGATGATACAATTCTTCCTCTCTATGGCATAAAAGGAGCAATAAAACAGAATGTGCAAAATGGATTGTTTCGACTTAGCACACTTTATAGCACAGGAATTCAGAGGAAGCAGGGGAATGGAGTCCCCCAGCTGTGCGGCATAGTATGGATCAAACTGCACGGCTTCTCCCCTTTTGAAGTCCTTCCAAGCGTCTACCACATCAATTTAATTTAATATTTAAAAATCACATAAGGTGCCTTGATCACAGGTGCATTGCAACTTCACAGGACACAGGTGCTAATCAATTCATTGTCACATGACTGTAGTTAAATACTACATCTCCCAAGATACACTGGAAAACACATTTCTCTCACATACTGCAGTTTAATTAAATAATGCCACATGGCGTTAATCACTGCTGTGCATTTGTCAGAGCAGTCACAAACATAAAATGTCCAATTTAAAAAAGCCCTACAAAGTTCATACTTTAATCTGTTGTTGCCGTAAAACATATAACTTAGAAATGCTGGTAGTTGGAGTCCTACCAAGATGAGCTGAGTGCCCCTCTTGTTGCCCTTTCTCACCACTGTCATTAAAATATCAGGTTAATCCACTGATCCATACAGGGGCAAGCGGGTCAAGCCCCCCAATAGTCCAAATGGCATTCTTCACAGTAGGGGGCCCCAACCCTGCAGAGTGGCATTGGCTTTAGACAGGAATGGAGAATCCCGTAAAACAATTCCAACCGAAGAGTGGCAACGCCCAGTTCGAAATATCCAGCATTTTATTTTAAAAACATCACTGATCACATCTCAAATGACATAGGGCTATATGTATCAAAATGTTCTTTTGCGATTCTCAAATAGCGATTTTTTGCGAATCGCTATTTGAGAATCGCAAAATGCTATGTATGTAAGATATGCAAATAATTTTGCGAATCCTACATATTCCTTAATTGCGAATCGCAAATTGCGATTCGCAATTAAGGAATACCTCTCCATTAATTCCTATGGGCCTAGAGGCCCATAGGAATGAATGAGAAGACATTTTCAATTTGCGATTCTCAATTAGAGAATCGCAAATTGAGAATACAATTTCAAGGGTGCCAGGGTGTCAAAAGGACACCCTGTTGCACCCCTGAAATGTGCATGTGTGCACATGTGGCACACATACATGCCCTAAGGGCATGTATGTGCGCCACATGGCACTCTGAAAAATGCAAAAAAGTGCATTTTTCAAAGAAATCGCAAATTACCACCAACTTGAAGTTGGTGGTAATTTGCGATTTCTTAAGGAGAAATTGCACAACTTGGGTGCTTTTTGCAAAAGCATTTAAGGAATCGCAATTTGCGATTCCTTAAATGCTTTTGCAAAATAAGGAATCGCAAAATTTGCGATTCCCTACTTTGCAAGGGCCTTTTGGGATGATACATCCCAAAAGGCTTTTTCCCGTTCGCAAATGGGCCGATTCTCAGAATCGGCCCGTTTGCGAATGGGAAATGGGTTTCATACATAAGCCCCATAATTGGACATTGTAAGAATGTTTTATTGACATGGATTAGGAAGGTAATTGAGAACTCATAGAAAATGTATCCCAGTTTTAGCTTTCTACAGCACTAACCATAAGTTCTGACAAAAAGGAAACCACTCATTTTGTTAATTTTTTCAGCTTTGATTCCATCAAACGGTTTTCTGGCATGCAACATAAATACGGACTTTTAATATGCTATAGTGTTCATTTTAACAATGTGGTAAATCCACAGTAGAACACTGGGGAAACAGCTGACAGGCTGCAGCTGCAGCTGATGTTGGAAGTTCATGTTTTACTCAGCATCCATGACTTTTTTTCTTGCATTGGTAAGGAAGATATTTGAGAATTTATAGGAAAGGTGGCCTAATTTTGGCTTTCTAGGGCACTGGCCATAATTTCTGTGAGAAAGTACACCCCCTCATTTAATTCATTTCAAAGGAAATGCGGTCCATTTTAAACCTTCCATTCCATCAAGAAGGCGTTCAGGTGTGCCACACTTTTGTCATGAATACAGAACGCTAGCACTCTAGTTGTTCATTAGACTACTGTAGATAAAGCTACAGTAGAAGACTGGGCAATCAACTGACAGCCTGCTGCTGGTGTAAGAATTATATACTTCACTTGCCCTTCAAGGCTTTATTTCTGACATTTATGAGCAAGATATTTGAGAACGTATTGTCAATGTGTTCTCATTTTGGCTTTTGAAAGCAATTTTCCCAATTAGCCCAATTTTCTATATGTAACTACTTTTAAAAATAAATGCAGACGGAAAACACACTGTTTTCTGTCTGTATTTATCTGTACAAATCCGTAAAAATTGAAAACTGGGAGCCCTGTCTATAAGGCAGCACTGCCTTCTAGTCCATGCTCATCAACATCCATAGTTGGTAGGTTCTTTCACTGCTGAGTAGTTCAAAGGTTTTTGTATTTTTTGGTGCCTTTTTGGGATCTTGTGAAACTATTTGATACTTAACTCTCTCCAGGTATTCTTGCAGTCTTCCAAAAGGAGCCAGTCTCTAGCTTTCACCTGACCCAATCTCCTCTCAGGGCTAATGGTGGTACATGTATCCGCTTTTGGGTTACCTTGAAATAATATTATGCATTTATTGTGGTATAATTGAATCCCTTACTGTGCAAAAAGTGGTGTGTACCTTATTTTCTATCCCAAATTGCTGGACCAATGTTATTTTCTCTGTTTACCTTAACCGTGTTTCTTCTTTTCCACTTATCCTACATCTCCATCTTCTGCAGTACAAACAGTTTTGGAGGCATTAGGAAATTGGGGAGTTTGTGGATAATCTTCAAAGACCTCAAGTCAGGTCATGAGAGTGACAATGAGTGGCTATACTTGTTTTTCCCTATTGCCACCTTGAAAGCAAAACAAACTAAATACTCCTTTCACCACATGAATGAATAGATAAGGTGGCTTTGCAGTGGCGAGGGCCGGTTTCGTAACTGGGGCCAGGGCCGGACTGGCCGTAGCAGGCACCGGGCAATCCCCAGTGCGCCGCACGGGTGGGGGCGGCTTGGGGCCCCTGGGGGCCGTTTTTGGTACAGGGCCATTTTGCAGCATAGCTGCAAAATAGGCCATGTAACAAAATCGGCCGAAAACTGTCCCTGGCAAAGAGCTGGGCGACACCCCCCTACCCCCCGGGGAGGAGGGGGCCAGCCGAGCACTTTGCCAGGGCTGGTTGAGGTTCACAGTCCGGTCCTGACTGGGGCCAGTTTTGCAGCTCTGCTGCAATATGAGCCCACAGTAAAAAGCGGCCCTCAGTAACAAAAGCAGCAATGCTCCACACTTGCACCACTGGTTGGTCCGACAAAATTGCCAGAGCCTGCTATGGGTTCCCAGTCCGGCCCTGGTTGTCCACCATAAACAGCTTCCACTTTTGAGAATCCACACTCCCAGCTTTTATGAGGTCAGTATCTGATCCATAATTTACAACCACAATTGTGTCACAAACCATTGATAAATGGCATTACAAATCGGAGGGAAGAGGGGGCACCCCTTCCATGCACCCTCCACCTTTCAAATTGCATTGAGGTGCAAAGTGTACTTTGTGACTTTCCAACTATAAAGTACATTGCTATTTTTGATTTTGAAGTCGCAAACTTAGGAATTTGCAGAGTGCTTACATTATGACTGCAAAACAACTTTGCACATCAACCAATAGCCCTGCTTTCTGCAATTTTTCTCCTCACTGAGATATTCAAGAATCATTTATCTATCCTTGTACATCAGATCACATTAATACAGCCTACCTAAAACAATGGCCACCGCTTCTGTCATCTTAGAGAGCAAAGCACGAGAACATACCTTGGCAAAACCAATTACTGTGCTAATGCATGCAAATACAGGCGTGCACAACCGCTGTTTGCATGTTAGGACATAAAAGTTATACCCATTGGCTTTGTCAGTGCTTGTTATTATTTTTTTTCTAGTTCGTAATTCCCTTCTCTTTTTTCTACATGTTTCATTGACATAAAGTAATACTCCTGTAGTATTCTTTTGGTATCTTTCAAGCCTTTTTAAATCAGCCCTAAACATTTACCATGGAAATAACATAGAAATACCCAGGGAACAATAATAGACAATTAAGTCAAATGGAAAAGACAGTGCTCTATTTGCACTTTTACTAATATGGAGTTGGACGTTTGAAGGTCAATTCATAAAGGCATTTAAGAGTAAATAAAGAATACCCCTGTAGTACAACTTCCTGTACTCATAAATGCTTTTTACGCTCTGATACAGTGCACAGCAGCCATCGCGTTGGAAGAGAGGTTTGTACAAATGTATAAATATTTTTCTTTTTCGGACAACAATGCACAGGGCTATTTTAGAAGCCTTTTTTATCAGTTGTCTGCACGAGTCATACTATAAAATGCAAAGGGTGGCCTTGATCAAACTTTGTAAAATATCTTATCATTTGAAAACTAAAGGTCACCAAAGTAGAACTGAAACACGAATTAGGAACTGAATAATCAGGACTGCTGGGAAGGATGTACATTGGGTAAGAATGAAGCTCCAGCCATAGCAACAGGGTTTGAAGGAAATTGGAGCAAGAGCAGGGAGATTTCTTCATGGGCCTGCTGAAACAGAAGACTGCTGAGAGTTGGAAGGCACAGCTGTGCATCCAACGTGGCATCTTCATGCCAGATGCAAATAGAGCATTTGCAGCTGTCTGCTGCTGCACTGTGCTCCACAATTAACATCAGATGAATGAGAAAAAAGAAGCCCTAAGTAAAACAACAGATGAGAGATTTATTTAAAAATCTGGATATAAAAAGACGATAGTGGTATTTAGCTGGCCACCGAGCAAATAGAGAATTTTCCCAGCTATCTGCTTGGCCATCTTATAAACACGAGAAATTATACCGTTTTTGGCCAGTGGCTGTGCAAACAGCAAAGAAGCATCGCTATTTACCCAGCTTTCTCGTTAAATAGTGGAGATTGTGCACTGTTTGGCCAGGAGCTATGCAAGCCACAAAGAAACTTTTGTCCAGCTGGTGGCTAAACAGCAGACATTGTACTGTTTGGCCGAGGAAGTTCAAATAACAAAGAAGCTGCACTGTTTTCTCGGCCACTGAACAGACTATGTGTACTATGCAAAAATAATTAAATATTATGTGCTATTTGATGGGACCGGATAAATAGCCAATTCCAAAGAAAATCCCAGAGGCAGCAAAAGGCCTTATTGGCAATGGTGGTCTTTGCTCATTATGGGTTCTAGTTAACGAAGTTGCTTTTTAGGGCGAGCCTTGACAGCGCTTGCGCTGTCTGTTCAACCTGTTGTATCCTCTTCTATGGGCTCTGGCACACCTCCTGATTGCTATTGGTTGCTGTGTATGGCATTTAAAAATGCTGGCTTATTATTGATGCATTTGTGGAAATGTCCCTCCTTTATGTGCTGAGTTTCCTGGCTGGTGATTTCACTCAGAGAATGTTTTTGTTGGCCATCACACTGTATAGGTTGTGATGGCCTCACCTAATAGCCCCTACTCCCATCTTGGAAATCACGTTAGCCAAAGCCCCACCTCCCCTCACTGGCTGCTTTTCTCCAGCAACCATTGGCCCTCGCTGTGAGGGCTATAATGTAAATGCTGGCCACCGCCACCAGCAATTTTTCATTTCCGAGCCCCACAGGCGTTTGGTGCTTTAAACTGACTTGAGCCACCCGGCCTGTACACTGTCAGGGGATACGTCACTGGTTCCACTGCAGTTGCTTCCTGGTGGTTTTTGCTTGTTTAACCAAGTAAAGAAAATTGATGTCCCTGCACAAAACTTCATCAGAATCATTATTACGATTTACTGACAATTAAAAATACCAGCGAGGGCGCAGCAAAATTTCACTGGGCTAGCGCCAGCGGAACATGTGGTAAATCCACACCTATATATTATTTGCCTCACTGCGGCCGCCATCAGGAGAGGTAAGAATGGTTAGGGCCGTATGTGCTACATATGCGCAACTCACATCCTTTTGCCCATTTTGCTGCCCGTATCAGACGTCTGAGGTGCTTACACAGCTGCACCGTGTCCGTAGAGGGGCAGTGCAAGGGGACACATCTCGATTTACACAGGGGAGCAAAAAGTTAAATATGCTATCTGTGGTGACCCACACGTATGGCTGACTGCAAGTTCACTCAGTAAAAAAGCAGCAGCAATCACCAGGTCAACAGTCCACTGCACACTGGTTCGAACACGTGGCAATAATTCATCTAAAAGGCTTGCTTGACTGGCCACAAATATCCATTCAGGCCCTCCTACTTTTACCCTGAAAGTCCATGTCCTTTCTTTTGCTGTTTTATATAGCCAGAACTCAACCCGAAGGTCTTGGAGCACTTTACATAAGCACCAGTTACATTAGACATTCATTTTTGGTAGGCACGGGAATAGTAAGTGATTATCCCAGAATCACATAGTACCAATATTGCCAACACTTCCCATCCCTCCCACAGCAATATTCTGGAGAAATAATCAGACAAGACACATTCTTAGTGGAGAAAATTGCTGCAAGTTTATTTGCATAATAAATATGCCAACATGGTGGGTTATCCTACGGGCGATCCCAGGGCAGGCAGCCCCTCGCCGCCTGCCCACCTGATGAGCCAAATTACACCGTGGCCCTAGCCAACTGGCGTTTGTTAGATTTGGGGGAGGGGATAGCCCCTCCTACCGGTGGACCGCCAGTCCACCCCCTTATTCACCCCCCCAGCTAAGGGGGCGGAGTGTTGCAGGCAACCCCCGATTGCTCAGGTCCACAACCGCCCGTAGGACTAACGGGGCACCGTCGCTCCTCCAGGGTCCAATGCGAGAACCTCCCTGGGGATATTTGGCTTTAGCACCCTTAGTGTGCTCCTGCAGAGGGTACCCTTCTGTACCTTACAGCCTCTGGCTCGCCCTGTAACTCCGCCACAGCACTGGGTGTGGCCACCGTCACAACCAGGGCCCCCCACCAAGGTAGGCATTCTTACCTACATCCAGCTGATTCCAGTGCCTCTCCCCAGTCCAGCAGAAACAAGTCCATGCCCACTCTAGACAGGTGAAACCCCATCTTTTTCAAAACACCCTGTAGACTTGGCAAGCAAGCCATGCCTGATAAAGCCAAACCCAGACTGTTAGTGAATTTACGCCTGGCACTGTTAACTCTCCAGCGCAAGGTTTCCCCGGCCTACCCTGACCACCATAACTCACATGGCCCCAATGGTCACATAACTTGCACCTGGAGGACTTCATTTCTTGCAACAGATCCCTCTTTCCCAATAGAGTCTGATCATTGTCTCGCCCAGGCTCCACAAAACAAGTCCATGCCCACTCTAGACAGGTAGACTAGTCCTTGCGCACCCAGCCAGGTGGTCCCTAGTCTCTACCAAACACCCCGTGGACGTAGAGGCAGCCCCCCTAGTCTGTGCCGCAGCTTCTTCAGCAAGCTGACCCAGTGCATGCCTGAGACCCCCAACCCAGTTAACTTTGTGGAGGAAAACCCATGCCTCCATTTCCTGAATTCCACCCCTCGCGCCACTCTCAAGACGCACGGAAGGCCATTCACCCAGACCCTTGATCCTGGCGCAATAACGAAATGCCAGGTTGCTAACACCCATAATGAGAACTGCACACCCTCCTATACAACTAATCAAGCTTGCACCTAATTTACCCGATAACACTGCACCCAACTGCCTATTAATAGCCTCCCTGGTGCATGACCAGAAAGTTGGGAGGGGACACACCCCTCTTAGTCTGTGCTGCAGCTTCTTAGCAAGCTGTTCCAGTGCATGCCTAGAAACCCCAACCAAATTATCCCAGTGTCGGGAAAACCATGCCTCCATGTTCTGCTTTCCGCCCATCGTGACACTCTCAGAACGCATGAATGACCAATCACCCATACCTTTGACCCTGCCCCATCCCCGACCTATTCTGGTGGATACCAGGTTGTAGATCAGAGGATGGAAAAGCTACAGGGATGGTAAAAACAATTGGTGCAGATCACCTGCCCTTTCTAGACTTGTTGGGATGCCAAAAAGCATAATGTGTCATGTCCGGTTTCAGCGAAAGAATGTCTTAAGTGAACCAGACCCCGTATACGGGCAGATGTATGCCTATACAATTGCGAATCCCCATGCTGCGCTTATGGAATGGTGGGAGCAAGAGAACCACATCCCCGATTACCTGCCACGTTCTTGAATCGTGGGAGTGCTGGCTGCTTTCAATTAACTGTGGCCTGTTGCACTAACCCAGTGTTTCCTAGCGCTTTGGAGCCACCGCATGGTTTAAGATGACCAGCTAAGCAACCGGCTCAGCTGCGTGGCAGTAAGGCGGGCAAACTGTAACAGGTGCTCGCTTATCCCTTCTACTGATGACCGTCCTGTGGTACCCACCGGTTATGCTGAGGGACATTCCTGTTAACTGACCACTAAGTTTGCACCTCCCCAGAATTATTGATAAAACGAATTGAACCAAGTTGTTTCATAGTCCCATACCCTTGGGGAATTGTCATTTATGCCTCACCCAGTCCGTTAGTCCCCTGCTCATTTAACCCTATTAAATTCTATCAGTAACTTCATACTTTTAGGATGATAGGTTCCAGGGGTTTGACCTTGTGACCCTGCTGTTGAAGCCACCACAACACCCAGGAGGTGAATCGTTCCAGGTTCTTTGGCTTGACCCCTCCTATGCCCTTAGAAAGCACTCTGAAACCTGCAAGTTGCCATGTGACAGGCCCAAGCGGGACCTATTAGTTCTAACCTTCCTATCCTTGCATAGCGGCACGGACTGCTGTAGCTGCCTAGGTCCCTCCAATACTTGGCCCTATTGAAATCAGTTATATCTATACTAATATTGACCAATGATGATACACATGCAGCTCAATTTGGTCCTTCAGATTTCCCTCTATCCTTAAAGCAGGAACCTGTGGCTATGCCTACGAGTCCTGTATGTATGTGCCAACATGACGTGTATTTGAGTGCACTGTCACCCTGGGGGTCTGCTGGCTCTGACTGAGACAAGAGATAAGGAGAAGCATGCTAACCTGCCCCCATACTCAGCGGAACAACCACATGTGCGAGCTTGCCACCAACTTCTGTAAAAGCATGCCAACCCAACTAACTATCTCCAGCACTCTGGGGGCACGCGGTCACTTCTTGCCTTGAATCCAACCATGTTGAAATCCTGGATGGTCTTGAAGGACCCATCTCTTGACGCCTGCTTGCAGCCCATTCAACATTATCACATTAGTCGGAAAAGACCACTGCCAGGTAGCAAGCCAAGTTAAGCCCCCGCAGAAATCGCCTGCCTGTGTGAGCAGCCCAAGATTCATCGCTCCCCCCTCCATCACCATCTCCCTCCCGATGTTGGCATTATGGCGTGAAATATGGAAGATATCTCCCTTGGCATGCCATCCCTTTAGCACAAGGTTTACAGCTTTAGGCATGTCACTTAAAACATGTCCATCATGCGTTTAAGGCTAATTAGTTTGAGCTGTTTAAAACAACATCCCTTCTAACAAACAGTGCTGAGTAACCACTCATGTTCGTCTCTTGTACCAGTCGTCCCCGATTGCCTGGCACTCGTTAGACCAAAGGAAGCTTTTAACAAGCTTCCTATACAAAAGTATATCCTGTTGCGCAACTTGGGACACTATTACTTCATCACTACGTACTTTCAGGTATGGAAATGCTGCCAAAGGTATCCCCACCTTAGTACCTGTTTAACCACTAAATAAATACTGTTTATATCCTGGCACTCATTTACAGTTGTTATTGCTACCCACCTCAAAGGTACTCAATTTATAGGCCTCAGGAGGGTGCAAGGCTGAGGTGGTGGCACACCTCTACAGGGATGACCTTAGTAAAGGTTGCCCCGAGTAGTTTCAATATGCTCCCTGCTTGTGGGTCATGTGTGCAATTATAGTCTCCGAGAGTGCAGGGCTTGCTAAATACCTTCCTGCTAGCTTGTGTCTTTGCATGGTCTTACAGCAGGCCCGCGAGAACAAGGGTTCCTCTTTTCACATCAAAGTGTGCAGCTACCAGTACCAGATAATCCCAGGCCATGAATTAGGTGAGGGTCTGTATTCTGTAAGCCAGTCTTTTCCCTTTCCTGATCACAGGTCGAACCCCCACTGCGAGAAAGATTCCTCCCTTCTCGCCGGGCCTTCCTGGTCACTGCAGATTAACATTCTGCTCTATCTGTACCAAGGCAGCATTCCTTCCCTAAAGTAAATAATACAGAATGTGATCACCTATGGTGCCGCAAGCATAGAACTGCCAGTACAACCTAATAAAATCACTGCACTGTCCCTCTCCAAGCAGTATGCACATGTGGCATACGGCCTGGATATTGGCTGGGACAGAGAAGGGCCTAGCCACATGACTGTGTCTCTCCTCCAATCTTGCCATGTTCCTAACTTACACATGTATGCTGTAAAAATACCCAATGAAACCAGGTGCTACCTTGCTTGCCTCATACATGGTGGAATAAGGTTAAAGACACAATGATGTGTTCACCCATGGGAAAACCTGGAAGAAGCCCACCCGTGAGGTGAAGAGACAGCACAACCTCCCCCTGGCACGCCAAATCATGTAGGTGACTGAACTCCATGGGGGCGCTGGTCTAGCTCTCGGTCTTAAAAGTTTAAAACAAATCTATTAACTCTAAATGAGGTTGTCTGGTACAGGGGAAATCTGTGTCTGCCCCACCTGCAGAGAAACTTGTGGTACGTCAGGTCCCACACCCCCTCACTGCACAGAAAGAAAACCAATGCTGGCTCTGCCCGTTGCAGAGCTGGTGCAAGGACCCCCATCTGATGAGGGTAAGCAAGGATGGGAGCACTAATGGGTCAAAGCACACAATTTAAAGGCATCACCCTGTTTTTTTTGGGGGGGGGGTGAGTAAGTGTGTGGTGGAGATGACCATGCCACATCCGGCGGGGGGCTTGAACCCTAACCTACGAGCGGTTCCAACACCCATGCCGAATCCCAGCCTTTGTGATTAGGCTCCTGCCCCAGTCTGCTTTCAGTAGTTGTGTGCGAAAACCAAGTAACTTGAAACGTAAAATTCTGGATCTGCGGTTGCTTGTGGACAACATGTGCATCGGCTCCAAGACACACGTGTATGCCAAAGCCCACTCAGCCTGTGTCGTCCCACAGTGCCCACCCTCCAGACAAATGCCATGTCACATCACTTATGTCCCCTAGGTCCTTCGCCGCTCAAGTCACTTGCGCCGCATGGACCCAGGTGAAACATGTAACCAAGCATCCCAATGATGGTCTCCCCCCCCACCCCCCATAGCAGCACCACTGCCCAAAACTCAAGCACTTACACGAATTCACAGCCCCCCAAATCGGGAATAGAAATATGACAACTCGGGTGAAAAGGGGGGGGGGGGCAAAACAATGTGGCGGCGTCATCTGGTGGCACAGTCACACGATGGCTCCATATTAGTGCATAATTTGTAAAGGAATAATGCCTGAGCCCTTGTGATGAGGCCACTGCAATTTGCACCCCACATTGCCCCTGCCAGCGCTGCCAATGTCAGAGCGTACCCAACTACTACCCATCACACTGCTACCAGTGGGACAATTCAGACTGGTCGAGCCCCCCAAGCTTTAAGAATTGTCTGGGTGGCAGGTATTAGTTGTTTTGAACATGTGCTGAATTATTAAACAACTGATTATTTGCTCATTTTTAAATGTGCAGCTGTCCTAAGTGCGCCCCCACTCATAAGTGCCGAGCCACGGAAAGCATCTGCTCAAATTAAGAACTGGCCCATATAGGACAAAAATTTAGGATGAACTCCGTGCATAACTGGAGCGCACAATGCGCCATCACCAAACTAATATTTCTCCCCATGCCATCGGGCAGACGCCACATGGCAATGTATTACCACTGTTCCGAAGTTGGTAAAACCAGCGTCACCTTCGCTGAAGAGACCATCTTTTGAATGCTCCAAGCTACGCGACTTTTGCCCGATTCCCTTCTACTTTTCCTGTCTAAGCTGCTTGAGACAATTGGATTCTTAATTTGCATAATATGTGCAATCTAAAGAACTTCTTGACAGTCAGAAGCTGTGTTTCACCCCGGTTGCCACACTGACTCAAGCATGTTTGACTCGGGTTTCGAATACTCTGTGGTGGAAATCATCTATCCGCGCGCCAAACCAAACCGGCAACGCCGCTGTTTTCTGGGAGGCCACAGGTAAGGCACAGCGCTAAGGAGGAGCACTCTAAGAGAAATTTCCTGTGTGGACACCACACGACTCAAAATCATGCTCTGCGCATGAGCCGCTGCACCGTGCCAGCCAGCCACAGGACCGCTCGATCGCAAGCCACCCAGCATGGGGCTGAAAACCAAGCCGGGCAAAGACAACGTAATTAAATACTGTGCTCATGTATCCCTAAACGATGATTTGAAACCTGGGAGCAGAAAGGCAAGAGTTATCTGCGGTCTTCCCCTCCATCAAGGGTAAGGTGGGGCCAGGGGAGGAACGTCTTGGAAGAGAGCAACATCCCCCGTCGTGGATGCTTTTGCTCAAAGGGGCGCTGAATGCTATAAAGTTGGGCCATAAGTGCATAGACCCGTGCCCTCGGCAGCATTACAAACACGTGAAAATAAGAGGGGCCATGTTGAACTTCCAGTGCAAACACTTTGGATATGCAGGCAGCGACTAGGTACTCCTCAACTCACGCCCTTCCCATATGCTAGCCCACATGGAGGCCAATGCTCGAGCACAGCTCCTCCCTCAAAACCAAACTGTTTGAGAAATTGCATGGCCAGCACAGCCATTGATCCGTCCCCGCCTCCGATGCAGCCGAAAGACACTCGCCATTCAGCCCTATATGGCACCAACTTGGAGCAAATCCCAAAGTACACAAACACGCGCGCATCCTCCCCCCACACATAATACAATAGCACCACCACCAAAGGGAAGCTACAATCTGGACTCCATCCAGACCAGGACACCGAAACCAAGAAAAGGTGCCCCCCCCGTGATGCCAGCCAGGCTCCCCAGCCCCGCCCACTGCAAAGGGTGGTGCACAGTGTATCCATGATATTCCTCGGTAACCCTGCCCCCTCGCCCAGCATTAGCTCCTTCAGTCCTGCCCGTGTGTGGGCGGGATAGCCCAGAGCCACCTCATCTCGCCAGCCTGCCAATATGCTGCCGGAAATCCACTTTAAACTGGGGCCTGCCCTCTGGGCACAGGTGGGCCGGTGTGCACTGCAAGTAACGTGTATGACCACCTAATTGGGTGCAATGCTACGTACATACCCCCGTGCGTTGAACGTGCTCTGCGGACCTGGGGGGTAATAATATGCAGGGTTCAGCACCATCTGCTAAGTGCTAGACATTGATGTGTGCGACATTAGAAGGTGCCGCCGTGACTAGCGCCTAGAAAGGCGGACGAGCACAGAAAGCTGAAAGCAAAGAAGGGCTCCAGTAAAGACAGGCATCAGTAGCATGTAGCTCGCCTGAGGCAATTTAAAATCAAATACGTGACAATAGTGAAAAGGACTAGCCCCGCCCCTTTCACATGGAAAGTTGAGAGCTCAATGGCACATTTGTTCCCAACGCAACTAATTTACTTCCCCTCCCCCGCGCTATGGACACCTCTACCAACATTAGTTTATGACGCCTCACAGACCACCGAAACATACAGACCATATCTAGACTAGTCCCAACTGAGGTAGGTGAGCGCCCACAACAACCGCAGGACACCCCGCGTGCCGCTCCGAATACCCATTCCGACCCAGGACCAAAGGACAGACACCGCGCAGCACTGCCCCGATAAAAAACTGCATGTGCTGCAGAGCGCAACCAGACACGGGACAAACGCCCAGTCTACCCTGCCATGCACACAACTGGGACGACAGGAGGCCCACGCCCAAAAGAAGGACAAGGGCCCTCCCCAAAACTCACCGCGATGGTCAACACTTGGTCCTGGGAACGCTACGACGCAACACAACCCAAACGGCATCAGGGCAGCATCAAAGAGGGTGACCAGTGGGCAGGAGAGGTATAAGTACCTCGCCCCCCTCCTGCCCGTAAGTGATGCGGGCATGGGGGACCCCCGAGGGTCCTAAAACACTGGGAGACTGACTTGTGTGCCATCCTGTGGCACTAAGGGTGGCTGCCCTCTTAGGAGGGGCCCCCTTCGTGGGCCCGGGGCAGCCCTGCAGGGTGTTGAGCCGACGCAGAGACTCAAACCTGCTTCCCCGTTTCAAAGTCGGCTGCTCTGGCTGTTAAGGAGCACAAGATGCTTTTTGCAAACTGGCACGGGAACTAAAGTTGCGCTTTCGAATACATATATGTTGCTGGTATCGAAAAGTTAACACGTGACGGGAGTTAGACCTGTAGCATATTTTTCTGAAAATAACACCTAATAACTGCTGCCATCCCACATACTATTGGGCAGTTCCATTGTATTTTATTTTTATTTATTTAATGCTTCATACCTCTGAAGAGATTAAAGATTGTGGGTTTCACGTGCGACCCACGCAGGATGAAGTTTCTCCGTTTGTTATGACCAGAGATGTGATCTTATGTTTGTGCCGCTGTGTTATAACCTGTTGTGTTGTGTGCATCTTCCTTATTACTATTCTGCCCCTTGCTGCTCAGCCATGTGTGATGTCACTTAGAATGTTGGGTGTGAGGGACTGGAGGAGTTGGCAGTTGGAAGAGATGGGCTGAGCAGCAGGGAGGCTGCTCCTGGTGGGGCTCTTATATATGGACTTAACAGAGGCTTTACTTGAGATCTTACCATCATATTTGATCCTGTAACCTGCCTAATAAATATACAACCTGTTCTACGTTACCTGGCTACCTGATTGATGCTTCATTATTACACTGGCGACGATTTGGAGGAACTAACGCGTGTGCTGGATTATGCTTTATGAAGCTTAAAGGATTTTCAAGAGAAAGGAACTCCAAGAGAAATTCAAGTAAAAGGAACTTCAAGAGTATTTGCGTATTTTGAGGAAGCTGACACTCAAGAGCCCCACCAGTGACCACTCCATCGGTCGCCCTAATATGTAAGTGCCAGTTCCTCTTGAATTTTCCTTGAATGTACAAGAATCTGACTGACTGAAAAGAAGCCTGGAAATGTGCAGTGACCTGTAATTTAAACCTTTCACGTGGAAGAGCGTCTGAGGCCAGCGCAACATTGACAAGCTCTTGTTGTAAACCTGCTGTTCCTGTTAGGAACTGTGCTTCCCGAAACTCTGTTTGAATTTTAATGTTTTTGACATTTGATCCCGTCAGGTCATTGCTACTTGAAATTCTACTTGTTCACGCTATGCTGGCCGAGTCATTAAGAAGGGTGTGATGCTGTGTAGCATGGAGAAATCGAAGTGCATAGGAGCGGCACTTGTAGGGGGTTTACCTATACATGTTCATAAATGCAACTAAGAGACAGTCAAGAGTGTTTTCATGCTGAAGATGTACGCTAAAGAGAGGCATATGGGGAGTTGTGACACCGTGACATGTAGCGATCGAGGGCAGACTTCGAGCCTTGGTGTGATGTGATTGAGCACAGAGTGCTGGCAGGATTGTCAACTTGGATGACTTTGTGGAAGAAAAGATCGTTATTTGATGCCGTTTATTTGGGATTTGAGTTGAACCTGGACAAGACTGTGGCCGTTACGAGCGCGCACACCTCTTTCATTCAAATGCAAATATAGCGCGAGCGCTTACCTGTTACTGTACACGCGCGGCTTCTGGAGATCTGCTTGTTCACGTCATTGCTGCATTTCTGGCCTGCGTTTACACGTTTGAATGCACGGATGTGCCGGCAACCACCCGGCTTACCGTCGTATGGCGTGCCACCATTTTGTACAAGTTGTTATTGCTCCTACTTTGCCAACCACGCATCATCTTCTTGGTGCAGAAAGAGATTTTGTATACCTCGTTGTTTTCGAGCAGCATTGCAGCTTTGCCAACCACGCATCGTCTTCCTGGTGCAGGAACAGTTTGTAATACCTTGTTGTTTTCGAGCAACATTATAGTTTACAGTTCGTGGGAAAGCTTGTGACTTTCATCGTGCAACCGTGAAAATGTACTTTCTTCACATCGTGGATCTTCGTGTATTCGTTTTTTTAAAGATGTAGTTTTGTTTGATGCAGTCATGCTTCACGCTCTACGGGCTGTAAGAAAGATTTTTGAGGGAGGGTAATTGCTCAGTGTGATTGCTTTAATGCAGGGTGACATCTGGGTCCAAGTTCAGATATTTATGGGACAACTCTAAGGTAAGACTGTTCTTGTGCTCACTTAGAAGCAACTGTGGATGTAACATTCAATGCAAAGAGTATCCTTGTTTTTAAGTAGTTTGTGTAGTAATGTTATATTATGCCACAGTTGAGTTTTTTTTTTAGGGTGGTGTGTTCTATTTTACAGTAAGTGAGGTGTATTCCCCTATAGGGAGATGTTTTTCCCTATTACAGTGTGTTCAGTATGTATTGGGAGTTGTATTCCCCAATAGGGAAGTGTTTTTTTTTTGTTTTTCCCTATTACGGTGTTTCTTCTGGGAGGTGAATTCCCCTATAGGGAGGTGTTTTTCCCCTATTACAGTGTTCAGTGTATCATAGGGAGGTGTTTTTCCCCTATTACAGTGTTCAGAGTATCATAGGGAGGTGTTTTCCCCTATTACAGTGTTCAGAGTATCATAGGGTGGTGTATTTTCCCTATTTCAATGTTCTATGTGTCTAAGGGAGGTGTTTTCCCCTATAGGGTGACGTTGTTCCCCTATTTCTGTGTTGCGTTATGGTGTATCATAGGGAGGTTTATTTTCCCTATTTCTGAATTTAAGGGAGGTGTTTTTCCCCTATAGGGTGACGTTGTTCCCCTATTTCTGTGATTTGTATCATAGTGAGGTTTATTTTCCCTATTTCTGAGTTTAAGGGAGGTGTTTTTCCCCTATAGGGTGACGTTGTTCCCCTATTTCTGTGATTTGTATCATAGGGAGGTTTATTTTCCCTATTTCCGAGTTTATGGGAGGTGTTTTCCCCTATGGGGTGGTGTGTTTACCCCATTGCTGTTCGTTTGTTGGTGGTGTTTACCATCTAATTAGGTTCCCTAGGGAGGGGGATGGGGTTCATTATTGATTTTCTTGAAAGTATTTTCTGATTTGTTGTATGTTTACTTGCATAATGAATTTTCTGTTTATGTATGCGATGGTTTTTTGGTGATATTTTGATTTTATGCATTTGTATCTTTTTGCTTTGTTTTCGTAAGGAAGGGAGATGTGTTATAACCTGTTGTGTTGTGTGCATCTTCCTTATTACTATTCTGTCCCTTGCTGCTCAGCCATGTGTGATGTCACTTAGAATGTTGGGTGTGAGGGACTGGAGGAGTTGGCAGTTGGAAGAGATGGGCTGAGCAGCAGGGAGGCTGCTCCTGGTGGGGCTCTTATATATGGACTTAACAGAGGCTTTACTTGAGATCTTACCATCATATTTGATCCTGTAACCTGCCTAATAAATATACAACCTGTTCTACGTTACCTGGCTACCTGATTGATGCTTCATTATTACACGCTGCTCATTGCCAGGTGGTAAAGCAGAGTGAAAGACACCACTTTTTAGCATGAAGGGGCTGGTTTAAGATTGGAGAATGGTGTGTAAATGCATTGTGGTCTGCTAGGGAGTGTTTTAGTGTTGTACATGTGCGTTTCCAAAAGCAAAAAACCTTCTTAATTTTCTCAGTTTACATTAATGGTCACTGATGGGCAGGAAGAGAATGCGACTTGCCTGAGATCACACAGTTTGCCACTATTTGGTACCAGGACCGGCTCTAGGGTGGTGCGACCAGTGCCACCACACCAGGTGCTGACTTGGGGGGAGGGGTATGCTGTGTTTGCAAATATATAATAGTTTTAAAAGCACCTGCTGCCACTTTCTTGCCTTCAGCAATTTTCATACAGCAATAAAAATGTCAAGATAACTGGTGATTAATGTTCTTCCCAGAGTGAGATCGGAGTTTTGTCTAGCAAAAGTTTTGACAGGTAGCACAGAGGGTTATTGTGACTGCTGCAAAGGACGGGTACCATGCAGATCGCAAAGTGCATATAAAATAAATAGGTCAGGGCGTTTGTCAGATAGATCCTTTTGTACTTGCAGTGTATAAGTTAAAATCCTAATATAGAACAGTTCAGAGTTTCCAAACAGATAAATAAAAGGCATTGCCATTTGCAATACCAATAGCTCAAAGTCTTGCAAATGCGAGACCTATTGCATTGCAAATGCTTTTTTTTTTTTGCAACCTCTCCTTAATTTGCACTGTTTTTCACTTTCGGACATAAGTGTGACCATGGAAACTTTTTCAAAAAATGTGGTTTTATATATTTTTGTTCAATGTTCAAAAAGTGCTTCTGTTGAAGTTATAATTTGCAGTGAAAAGTTAGGCCCTTGTTCACAAAACTGGCATCGCACATTTGCGGTGCACAAACTGCAGCCCACAAATGTGCTTGTGTGGTTTCTGAGACAACAGGTTCCAAATCCCTTTCAGAGCTTTGTGCAGTAGGATGGCAGAGAAGCAAGTTCTGATGCTGCGACGGCACGTTTTCCCCAGCCTTCAAGGCATGGCAATGTAATTGGCATACAGCCCCTGCTGTGTTATGCATTGGCTCTCATGAAAGAAATTAGGATGGTGTGCGGCCATACCCCATGTCCATATAAGTCTATTGGAGCACTATTGACTTGCTATGGTCTTTACTAGCCCATTATATTCAATCCATACATTTAAATTTCTACCTCTTACTCTCAAGTTTAAATGTAAAACTGCACTCGGGTCTGCATCCCCTGTTCCATCCCTGCTTTAAGTAAGGAACATGAGGATGCAGATTCCGACACATCTCTCTGTGAAAGAATGATGCACTGGAGTCTGCTTCCACCACTCCTTTGATGTGCATCTTCGTGCAAAAAACTTTCAAGGGGCAAGATGTGGGTGAGCAAATTGGGATACACAAACTTCTCAATCCCTTGTGCAAATTGTGCACTAGTGGGCATGCTAGGGGGCCACACAGCGCCATCTCATTTTGCTCATTTGTGAATTTTTACTTTGTAAAAATGTGCCTTTTCCTTAATTTTTGCTAGTGTAAATTGGATAAAAAGGTTCCGTGCCCCGCTAACAAATGTTGGTACTCTTCATTATAAATATATAAGAGCCTTGTTGTGAAGTGCTGGTCCCGAGCTTAACAAGTATAGAAGCTCTTTTAAGAAGTGACAGTGCTGCTTTAGTAAAAATACAGTAGGTCTGCTAAGAAATGTTGCCACTGACCATTGCTAGTATAGCTACCCTGTTTAGTAGTGCTGGAACTTCCCATTACATGTAAGAAGCGCAGGTATCGATCCACTAAAAGTACAGCAGCTGTGCTCTAAAGTACTGCACCATCACTTACGAAAACATCAACTGTAGAGAAGGGTTGGTAATATAATTGTTGGAAAACAGGGCACTATTTGTGAGGTCTGCACAAACAATATGTCTACATTTGTCCGTCACTGGGAACCAAACACCCCATTGTAGCGCTTGACTCTCGGAGGGTAGCGTTGCAGAGCAGTCTAAGGCTTACTCAAGGGTGGTGGTGTTGGCTGGTAATCGCCATTTACAAGTATGCCGATATAACACTCAATAATTAATTGTCCAGTCTATGCTTTTCTTTATAAAAAGGAAGAGTATATTTATTACACATACACACTACTCAATACTATGCATCTATTTACAAATATACATAAGCTGTTGGAATTACTTTGTGACATTGCATAACATTCCCGGGGGGGGGGGGGGGGTCTAGTACCACCACTCCCATGTATGCAGATCATCTTGCCCCCAAATTCAGTGGTTTGTCCTTAACCTGGATTGAGGACCCTTCCCACAGGCACCATCCCAGTGGCGGCCCACCCCATTATCTCACCAAGCATTTATAATGGGAACACCTGCCATAGTGACACATAACTGACTGAGCATCTCATACTGACCATACGGTATACACCCTTGAATCACAGTGGCGGACAGAGAGGGTTGTTGTTCAGCTAGTGCCTTAGCAAGAATACATGTCACCATTATAATCACAGGATTAAGTATTTACAAGCAGGCACCCTAGCAGGAATGCCTAGCAACATAACCCCAATTTGCTTATCATTTCACATTTCACGTGACTTCCAGTCCCCAAAAGGAACATCATTGGTAAATGCACCACCTGTGCCATTACACATTTCCACCTCTCAGGGGCATCACTTCAGTGACAATCCTTCTTGAAACTTGCACACTTCAGTGCAGTCCTAAGCTTCAGCTCCCAGCCGCAGAACAAAACGTTCAGCATTAGAAAGGCTTTACACAACAAGGATAACCCTTGAGGAGTTCTTTCCTTTAAGTCCCCTTGAGACTTAGGGTGGGGACTTTCCACTTTCATGCTGGGGGACTCTGCATTGCTCCTGCAGCACCCCCTACACCTTCTCCCACCAGCTGAGGGCGACCTCCTCCTCCGAGGGCCACCACACGCCAAAACAATGAGCATTCCCTATGCCTTGCAAGGCATTTTGGAGCGCTTCGTGCTCAGCACGTGCATAGCAGAACAGCGGCTCTCCCGCTGCTCCGGGGAGAGCCGCGCTGCCCTTGCTGGTGGCTTCTTGCCACATCTGCCCTTTGTTGGGGGCCCTGTCCCACCCGGACCCCTTTAACGCAGGTACGTGGGAGAGTAGTTTGGGGAGCACACCCCCGACTGCTCTCACCGGCTCCCCGACTGGCCAGCACCCTCACGTGCTGCCGCGGAAGCGGGCACTTCCATTCTGGTGTGGGCATCCAAGGAGACTGCCGCTGTTCCAGCGGGTCCTCGTTGGAGTTCGATGGCACTCTCCCTCCTTTCTGCTGCTGCGGGGGAGTGCGGTAGTGATGTAGCTCAGATTTCATCTGGATTCAGGCATTGCTTTATTTTTGTGTTTCAGACCGACTGCATTTAAATTGGCAGGCAGATGTTGGTGCAAGTGGAAAACACATGGCACATGAGATTATGAAATGAGTCCCAGTCAAATGCTTTTTAAAAATTTCACTTTTGGTGCAAAGCAAAGTGAAAGACATAAAATGAGGCCTGGTCACAATGCTTTCAGTCTGAACTGTTTGTGCTGAATTATCATGTGTTTTTGCAGTGTAGAGAAAACTCATGATTTCAGTGGCCTCGTTAGCTTTGAAAATAATCAGGGAATGTGTTCTCTCTTCCCAGCTTCTTTCCCCGTGTAAATTACACTCCTTGTTACTGTCTCAAAAGACTGGCTTTGTTGCATATTTAGACAATACATATTCAGCTCATAATACATCTTTTTATAATGTGTATTAAATTAATCAACCATGCACCATCACTACACGTGGGGCTAAAACATTTTGCATGAAAAGCTATCTAAAACATTAGAGCATGTTGCTATGAGTATGTATTAACTGTGTGCGCTTTGAAAATTTGCACTGGTACATGTTTTATGCTATGTTGTACATTGCACATTTTTGCATGTTGTGCACAAATAATAGAAAAGTTGCTTTAAACTAATAGCTTTTGCTAGGTAATAAATAATACAAGGTATTAGTATGGGGGAGGTAAACATAATGTTTTTAATTTAGTAAATTAATACTCTTTTTTGTGTTTGTTTTGTTTTTGGGCCTAAGATAAAATGGCTGCCGGTGAATCCAGCAAGGCTGTGAATTGCGCTGATATGAGAGACGCATGCGCAGATTATACCAGCTTGCCTCAAGTGAAGACCTGGTTCAAGGTCACTGTGAACTGTAAATTCTTTTACCATGCCAATGTACCAGTGTTTGTGGACTGTGTTTATCCTGCGTGTGATGTAACAAGAAGCAGGAAACTGGACTGATACATTTTTCCTATTAAATGTTGCTGAAATATATGATTGTATTAAGCATTAATGCTTCTTTTGTTAAAACCGGATTTGCAATGAAGACAGGATGGTGAGACCCTCATGTCATCTATGCTAACCAATCAGTGCAAGCTTTACTGAAAACTGCAACTTTATTAGTGTAGTCAGCCAAGAATTAGAGTATAAATAATGACCTCTTTGGAGGCATGTTAGCTTTTAGAGGCCTTATGCCTTTAGGAGGAGAGGAGAGGATGCAAATGAGGCCAGACATCATATGGGTTAGGTACGCGAACGTCGCGGGTGCAGTCTGGGAGGAGATTGCATCCGAGGAGAGATAGAGGGAGGTGGGGGGCATAGACTAGCCTTGCACGTCATATTTTTGGCAAGGCAGATCACATTCCTCTGTGGTCTTGTGAAGGGCGGGCTGTCTCGCTCCTTGTGAAGCATAGAAAGGCAGATGGAACAGACCAGGGCAGAAGGTAGATTTAGATGCTAAAACTTTAAGTTTATGCTTTGACTAATTAATTAGTTTTGAAAAGATTTATTTTTCTTATGCATTTATTTCTCTTTGGGGGAGATTTTTGCCAATTATTAATTATTGATTAGCCTTGTAAACTCACTCTTGAATTATATTTTTCCTGACACTCTTTAAAGAGTTCTGACTGACATAGAATTAGGGGTTTTTCCCTCCTGTATGCAAACTATAATATGATTGTATTAATTCTATTTTTCCTATTTTCAATTCTGTAACCTGATTGATATTTGACTAAATGAATAAAGGGTCAGAGAACTTTAACTTTTAACTAGAAAATAAAACCCTTTAAAATACTCACAACTCTCTTTATTGGCTTAAATGTTATTGATTTTTGATTTTTCATGTTTACGTAAAGTCTCCTGAAGGTAATATACAGTGGCAAGGGTCCAGTACCTTTACAGTGGTAAATTAGAAGGTAAATGAGGTTTTGCATTGAGAAATTACCGTGAAATTACCGCTGCATCAGTTGCACTTCCCCATTTACCTCTTCACAACGGGGTCCAGAGTTGGGGATTCCGGGCCCCTCCCAGGGCAATTTTCACGGGGAGCGCGTCAGCAGCACTCCCTGACTTCCGCCTTTTCTTCGGGGCCTGGAGTTGGGGTCGCAGGCCCCAGGGCATTCTTCACGGGGAGTGCGACGGCGCTCCCCGGCTTGTCTTCTCTCGCCATGGGGGAGTGTGACGGCACTCCCCCCTCTTCTGACTGCAGACACCAGAGCCTGGAGTTGGGAATCCCGGGCCCCAGAAATCTTCACTGGGAGTGCGACGGTGTTCCCCAGCTTCGTCTTCGGCAGCACCCAGAGTTGGGGGTACCATGCCCCAGAGATCTCTTCATGGGGGGCGCGACGGCACTCACCGACCTCCGGTGTCGTCAGGGGCCAGGGTGGGCTCCTGGCACCCCCCTTGGGGGCAATATTATGGGGAGCGCAATGGTGCTCCCCAACTTTACTTCCTTCTAGGGCAGCCCCCGGGACAAGACCCACCCCAGAGGCACATCCAAGACTGACGGCGGAGATCCACGTGCTTCGTCGTCGGTCCGGGTAGAGGTCAAAGGTCGCCTAGCTTCTGGGAGCATATCTCAGCCCCCAGGGGACCGATTTTCACCATTTTGGCCTCTTCTTATTCCTGATGGCCAGCCCTAGCCAGCCGGAGCACTCTTCACCACCCTCCTGGCCTACAGGAGGGTGACTCTGCAAGGAGCTTTCTTCACTGGCTTCCTGCACCAGCCTTTCACCTGGCTCTCCTTCTGGGCCTCTCTTCTTCTTGCACCGAGGCCCAGGCTTCTCCTCACTGGCCCTGGACTCCGTCAAAGGCGCAATCCAGAGTCCTGAAACAGTCAGGGGGTTCCTCCTTCCAACTGCCCATGGCGCCAGGCTCCAGCACCAGTCTTCCTTAGCAATACTGCACCCCAGAGACAGCTCCTCTTACTGTGCAAGACCTTTTAAAAGAATTTGGAGGGGGCTGGCAGGAAGGCCCTTCTGCCCTATCCTGCAGCGACACATCACCTTTCTACCCCTGCTCCCTCCCTCCTGCACAGGCCTCTGGGATACTTAAAAATGACGTCGTCCAGTGGTCTCATGTCACATGGTCTCTGAAAAGCCCCCTTCCCCCATTGTGGCCTTCAGTGTCCGGGCCGGACCAGGCCTGGTGCCTGGCACCGGGTGACAGCTGCTGATGGATAACCTGCAGCTTCACCCCCATCTCTCTCTCCTGGAGAGAAGACCTTCGCCCTTGGAATGCTTGCATTGAAGGGCTAGGCCTCTGATGCTACAGCTTGGGGAGGAAGGTAATTAATCCAGCCTGGCAGGGTCACACCCAGCCAGACTCTGGTTATGAGCTGAGTCAGAGGAATATGACATTTCTGGATATCCCATAAGCAGTACAGATATGGCTTTGGACTCAGCAGAATACTTCTTTTTACACAACTTACAGTGTACTTTGGTGCGTGTCTGGAATTTGTGGCCCTAGGGATGTGAAACTACCCCATGTGGTCCCCATCTTCATAGGAGAGTAATGGAGTGTTCCTACGGTGAAAACAGTAAAGCACACTGACTTTCCCTTACATGTGTCTCCCCACATTATAAAGTCTATTCAATGTCACCACCCAACTCTGCATATTTCCTGCCACACCATTCTATCTGTACCTGCTCCTGGGCTGCGCACGACCGGAATCTCCCCAGCACAGCCCTAAACACGGGTAAACACATGTTTGCACACATGTCTACAGGTAACTAGTCCGGTGCCCCTTATCCTGGCTGCAGTGCAGCAGCCTTCTCTCACAAGGCAGACACCTGCGCAATCCACATGCAGTCTGTTTCATCATGAGTTCACTGTGGGTGAGTCCCAGCTTATAAGGCTCTCCCACAGTAAAAGCTCGAAAATTAGATGTTCACAAAGCGAAAAAACTGGGCGGCTCAGATGGTCAGAATCACAAAAGATTCTCAGAGGCATTTTCCTCTTTCTACGTGTGCGGAAGAATGCAGCACACGTAGGAAAAGGGAAAAAACAAGAAGAGACAAACATATTCTCCTTGTTACACCTTTCCTGGAGATGTGTAGATTTTTGATGCATTGCTGGGGATGCGCCAAAATACATTGGTGGATGCATGGGAACACTCACAAACCACCCATGTAACACTTCCCTGGGGCACAGTAACGCAAAGCAGCAATTTGTGTAGTCTCACTTTACTCCACATTTACAATGCCATGAAAGTGCATGCAAGGTGGCCTTGTGTGGTTTGGTAAATATCACTCAAGGTTTTGGGTCACCCTTGCGCACCTATACGTAGTGAAAGGGCAATGAAAACCTACGATAAATATGGGCCAAAATTCATTGTGTTGCACTATGGAATCCTCAAAAGAAACACAGATGTCTATGCTAATGTTATGTTCACTACAACCAAACATTGTGGGTGCCACTGTCACGTGAACTAAAACAAAAACTCCAGCACCTTAATATATAGTTCTTACCTCATTTATTTTATATCTAAGTGTATGGCTTAACAGGAAGGGCAACTAGGGTTTAGAGGAAAAAATGATATTCTCAGCAACACCCTTCATTTAAGGCTTCACAGTCTATAGGTCTAGCAGGTAGGATTATCCTGCATTTATATATCACTAGAGTGCATAATCTTTTAAATCCTTTTTAAGTCTCGGCTGCAGACAGCTTTATGCTGTCTGTCAGCAAAGAATCTATTGCAGCCAACGCAGCCACAGTAATTAGCAAATTAGACAGAGTAGATCAGTTAATGTGTGAATAGTTAATTCCCAGATATGCATGTCTGTATTCTGATAATGGAAGTAAAACCCTGGGCTACAAAACTCTTCATTCCATACTTATCCTACTCCAAGAGGCCCATCATCATTGGTAAGATTGTGAAGCCTTTCAGCAGACATTCTGCAAAAAGAAATGCTGTGTTATGGGATTGTCTCGTTGGACGGGTGTGAGCCAGACATCTGGAAGCTATGAGATTAATGAAAAGAGGCCGCAGACTTCAATGCCATATGCAAATCCGGGTCTAGCCTGTGTCTAATGTATTCATGCGATAATAGACCTTACATGAAAATATACCACCATCTTAAACTTAACTTTGATGTTTTCAGGACCAGCATCATTTTACAAATTAATGACGATGATTAAAAGAGGCAAAATTCAGCATGTTTCAAGAAAGTAAAAAAGGACAGCTGGTTTGCTTTTAAGCAGCATTTCTGCTTAGTTACAGAATTCACTGTTTAGTTAACAGCCTGCAACAGTGGATGCGAATAAAACTTCTGTATGCAAACGGATAGTCGAAGAACGCGGAACTGAAGGATAACACAAAGTTCAGAATTTGATTCTAAATTATAATAATCCTTGAAATGGAAACAGTATTTGCACCCTGAGTGGAACCAGGGTACTGGAAAGGGACTCACAATACCACATTCGCCAGTGACACCTAGTGTAACTTGTCTCCTAAAGGAGAGTCATGGGTCATATCACACAAAGCGAGCACTGTGAGTGCTAAATTTAGACTCAGGCTCTGTCACATTTTTAGGCTGACTGGTATCTTAAGTAGTTGAAGAGCGGAAGCAGTGGCATTCTGCCACCTTTGACAGGGGTATATGGTTGCTTGTCACAGGAAGTTTCAAGGCATGTGCTGCTTTTAGCTGGCAATATAAAATTTGTTAACATAGCTAAAGTATAAAGTAAACAAAAGATCATAGTACAGCACCATACGCAATATTACGTGACAACACAATTAAATATAGTAGACCACATCATAATAACCAGTCAAAACAAAACGCAACATAATAAGGGCAGCGCAATCCAACAAAACGACATTGAAATAATGCAGGACAAAAACACAGCAGTACCAAAAAACCCAGCAGGACGCATCATCCCTGCAACAAAATACCACACAACAAACTTGCACACATATTTTTTTCACACAAGAACAGCTCCAAAATCCCGTTTTCATAACACGGTGGCAGTGGCGTAGCTAGCCCTTTGGTCACCCATGTGCTCAAGAGAAAAGTAACAGAGCAATAACATAAATACAATTTTCATATGCATACTTACTCAGTGACTGTTTTAAAGTTTCTACACAGTCCGCATTTGGTTCATATTCTAAAAATATATATAAAAAAAAATAGATACACTTTCCCCTCCAAAATCCCGTTTTCATGACACGGTGGCAGTGGCGTAGCTAGCCCTTTGGTCACCCATGACGGGCCCTGTGCTGTGCCACCCACAGCTGTCTAGAAGAGCGGGGGAGGGTTGCTGGAAAAGTGCCTGACTTAAAGAGAGCAGGTGGATAAAACGTTTGGACAGGTTACCAGGCCCCATTTGTGGTGGAGTACTCTGTCCACCAAACTCTAACTCCGGCCTCTTAAAGCTTCTGAGACATAATCATGTGACTCATCCAATATATACATTTTTAATATGTCTTTTTTTGACCATGGCATAAAAAATAAGCATATTTATTTACATATTTGCGTGGCTATAGAAGTACAGGAAAGAAAGAGGACAAAGGGAAGTAAGGGAAGACAGGAGATCGGAAGCAGCTCCTCAATAAAATGAGTTTTACAAAAACCATGACAAAGGTAAAAAATAAATCAAAAAAACACCAAGCCAAAAGGCGAGCAGCCAACGCCAGACCAATTGGTTTTGCCACTGCTTTTTCAGGTGTTTGCCTCTAGCAGGTTGGCCTTTGCAAAGGTAAAACGGACGTCTCATATCTAGGTTGATTGTGTCAGTTTGTGATAATGTCAGTTAGTATCGAGGGATGATGGTCAAATATGTCTCTTAGTGCACGCCTTTCATCTTTTGCATTTCATCCTGTCATCTCTAGTACTTCTGCAACTCTGAGGTTATATTTTACTGTGGTTTTGGTCAGCTGTTTCTGTGGCTCATAACAGTCAGATCGGAATTTTTAATTTTGCTGTTTCTCTCTGATGAATCTCCTGTGTTTGTGTTGTGCCTGTGTATCTTTCAAGCATTTGTCAATGAGATGTTTCATTTCAGCTTCCTCTTTCTGTTCACCACATGACAGAGGGCAGTTAGCTTCAGTGGTTGGTGGGCACCGCCAGCACTGGACTTATTTCTCAGGATCAGGCCACTAATAGTCATTTTGTGCTGGTGGGTTTGATCATCAAATGACTTCCCACGGCCTGGCCTGTTCATCTATCTTCGCCTAGCCAGACATACCAGTTGAGCCAATGATGTCATGTGGTACTGAGGTCATGTGATGTTTTACCCACTTGCCTCTACTACACCAGCCGTCAGCAGGACGCCACCCGGCCCCCATAAGGCAGGTGGGTGAAGAGACAGTCTCCCACCACAACCCATCACCATCTCTACTCGCCCACCAATCACTGCAACTCTGCCTGGTCTTTAGCGGTCAGGACAACCATGAACTGAACAGGCCTCATTGCCGGCTATGCAAATGTTTTGCATTGCCATATTCTCGCTGCCTTTGCTCGGGAGCCGCACATCTTAAGCAGACACTCTGTGTGATATGTGTTCCCTGCTTGAGGCTGGAGTGGGCTTTGGTGCTCAGCCCCTGCTCTGAAGTGTGGCAAAAACTTCCAGATCGCGTAGCTGGAGAAACGACCTGGTTGCCATGTTGTACCAATCTTGCAATTCCTGAATTGATAAGGCAGGCCTAGTGAGTTACTATCAGCAAAGTCAGGTGGAAACGTGACCTTAGAGAGCATTGACAGATTGAGGCCGTATAACAGAAGCACGCATGGCTAGACCATGCATGCCTCCACAACACGGTCGCCACAACTAATGAGTCTTAACCACGCATTCCTTTACCAAGCACGCCTTTATAAGGCATGTCTTTACAACTAATTTCATTGTAAAGGCATGTTGGCTAAAGGGATATGCATGGTAAATTACCACTACCCTGACCCACCACCCCCCGCCCTGCGCCCTAAATCCGACTTCGTCCTGCCCTTGAAACTAGCCCTTCCCCCACCCCGAGGCCTAAAACCCTGCCCCAACCATAAACTAGCCCGACCCCAGCCCCCCCCACCCTAAGCCCTAAAACGTACCCACACCATGCCCTGAAAACTACCCCATCCCTTCCCCCGTACTGGGCCCTAAAACCCTGTCCGTTTAAAAAAAAACTACCCCGAACCCCCTGCCCTGAGCCCTAAAAATGACCCCACCTTTAAAACTACCCCTTCCCCTTCACTGCCCTGTGACCTAAAATCCTGCCCTTTACCAAGAACTACCCCAGCCCCCCACCCTGAGCCCTAAACGGTACCCTCCTCTAAAAAGACTACTCCGACCCCCCACCTTGAGCCCTAAAACCAACCCCACCCCTAAAAATTATACTGCGCAGCCCTTAAAAGTACCCTGACCTTCCCCCGCCCTGAGCCCTAAAACCCTGCCCCCTTTGAAAAACTACCCGACCCCCCAAGCTGTGAGCCCACAATTTGACCCACCCCTAAAAACTACCCCCTCAAACCCATCCCCAGCCCCACTTACTTGTCCGCGTTTGGAGCTTCCTGTTCCGATGCTTCCTGTTCCTCTACCCACCCATCCAAACACTAGACAGATATCAGCTTTAACCATGCATATGCCGTTTCCCACAGATTGAATCTTTTCAAAACATTAAAATGCAACTTTTTTAATCCTTGGAGATCTGGAAGGAAATAGAGAGGGTGGCATCAATGTAAACTCTTAAATGCTTCACTGACAGCAATGGGGGGTGGACAGGAGGCCAGATAGGAGGAAGGTCAGACCTCCTCAGACAATTCAGGAATCTGGCCCCTATTATATTTATGTCTTAAACACATTACTTTTCAGTTTTATTGCCAATCAGTGCTTAAATTAGAACTAGTGTCAGCTGAGGGGGTACCTCTCAACCACCAGCACCGCTGTACAAGACATGCCCAATGGTGAGTCTGACAAGTGGAAGAGGGTGAGCCAACTAGGACTCTAATAGGATCCCAAGTTTTCTCCGTAAATAATGATGTGAACCATATTTTGAGACTTAGTCCCAGCTAGCCCCAGTCTATGCAAAGCACCAAAGAAAGAGTCTAAATTACAGATGGAAAAGTTGTGTTTAAATAACATATGTTGGTATTTTGTTTATGAATAGGCTTCCATCTTGATGAAAAATGTTTTTGGCCGCAGGCCGGGTCCCTCTGGGACCCCACCACCAGACATATGGGTCCCAACCCTGACCCCTTATGTCTTTTTGTTTTTAGGACTCTTACTCAGTCCCGAGTCCTAAGATGGCTGCACCCACTTCCTTGTTCATGTGGTGACAACCAATCAAATCTCAGCAGGAGATCTGTCGGATCTGCGTAGGCCCTGCATACCTAGATATACAAAGTTATTGAGCATTAATTGCTCTAAAAATACTGAACAGATTTACACCAAACTACAAAAGTACTCTTTTTGGACCAAGAACTAGCTTTCTGTCAAATTTGGTGTAAATCCATTCAGTACTTTGGGCTCTAGCGGTGTCTAAATTTCCTTTGGAAAAATGAATGGGGATAACATGTTTTCCCCCCCCCCTTTTCTCAGACCCACCTTGATGGTTCACCCCAATACTTTCCATGTGCAAGCTAGTCAAAAAGTAGCACTTAGGGCAGCAAAAGCACAAAGAACAGGTGATGGACGGAATGCTGAACAAATCAAATATTTACCCCCAGTCACAGATCTAGGTTAAATGCATTGTTTTTTTGCTCGCCACGCCACCCCAGTTTGGACCCAGTAATATGCAAATTAGTCTTGACACTGTTCGCCATGGGAGCAGTTGAACCTGAACTGCCAAGACAGGTCCTCTCTGGACTGGAAACAAGCATCCTGGGACCGGTTTCAGGGTATCGCCCTTCATCAGCCAGGCTAGCTTGAATCCAGTGGCATAGCGAGCTTGAGACTCGCTTCTAGGCATATCCTTTCCACTTAGGGTAACAAAAGCAAAAAGAAAAGATGATGGACGAAATGATGAACAAATCAAGCATTTACCCCATTCAGAACAGATCAAGGCACCACATCATCCGCCTATGCTGTCACCACACTGTACAATGCTGTAGAATATCAGAACAGGCAGCACAGGCAGCAGAAATAATTGCACTAACAAGAGCTTGTGAACCAGCAACAGGGAAGACAGTAATATATACACAGAAAGCCAATACCTATTCAGTGTAGCACATCATTTTGGAAGATTATGAAAGGAGAGAGGCTTCATAACATCCCAAGGTAAGAAAAAATACAAAATGGAGTTTTGATTACAAGCTTACTGAACTCTGTGGCATTGGCTAAAAGGGTAGCCATTGTGAAATGCAGTGCCCACAAGAAAATAACAGACAAAATAGGCCATGGAAATGCATTTGCATACTTAGTAACAAAAGAAACAGCTACAAGCACCTCCTCTCTAATGTTTGCAGCCCAATCATTAGAGGAATAAGCCAGTAAGGGATGTGCTTGCCCTTTCAAAACAAATTAGAGGAATGAGCTGGAAAAGCCATTGTTAGGTTTGATAAACTAACACATTTTTAAATTATTAGGGGAGACAGTTTCATATTAAAAATTTCAAAAGGCGTGCAGGAAAACCGGTTTCTCTGGTTGTCTTTTCTGTTTCCACAATTTGCTGTTGATTAATGCTTCTGGTTGACCTTTAATTCATTTTGATCTTATGTGTAATTAGCAACCAAAAGGATTTTTGTTGGTTATACTTATCCTGAAGCAGCAGGCGCTGTCGAAAGAAACAATGGTGTGCTCAAAAACAAGATAGCAAATATAGGTGCAGAAATTAAGTTGGCATGACTGGAAGCTTTGCCGATTGCACTAATGAGTATGAGGAACACCCAGGATGCAAAGGCAAGATTGAGTTCCCATGAAATAGTCACTGGACACCCTATGACAAGTTGAGGGCTGCCAGAGCAAGAACTGACTATGCATCTGACAAATGATGAGAGACTATTGTTTTGCAGTGACTAAACGACTTGCTTCTATTAACCAGCAAGTGAAGGCCACATTGTCGGGACCACTGCAAGGTGGGGCACAACTTCCAGCCAGGCCACTGGGTGATTAAAAGGAGTTTCCAGAGATCTAACTGCCTTCAGCCCCAGTAGAAGGGTCCAGAGAAAGTCCTGCTGGCAATGCAGACCACCGTTAAATGCACCATCTACAAAAATTGAGTACATGCATCACATCTGAAGAGAGCAGCACCGCAGTTTCAGAACTCATCTTCCACCTCCACAATGGGCAACTGCATGCCAGCTCCACATCCACTCCAGCCCGAAGGAAGACGAAACAACTGAGGAGAATGATGAAAGAAAACTAGGTGACATATTACGAGATTTCGAGATTGACACTGATGCTGGACTAGGACTGAATGTAATATATTATAACACTGATGGCTGAAAATAAATGAAGCACCATCATTGTCTGCCATGACCATCAAGTTCAAGTAGTACAAACACCACCCCTCAATAACAAGACTACATCACGTCAACTGATATAACAGAAGAAGAAAGACTGTATTATGATCTACAGGTATTTGGGCTACCCCCTACAGAGATAAATGAATATTTGGAAAATCCATCTTGATGGTCCAACCAATGGTCTGGTACCTTTAAACAGTGCCCACTAGCTGGTATGTGCTGGTAACTTCTGGCAGCTGTTGTGATGGTGGAGAAAATTAATTCACTTGTCGACCCCTCCAACGCAGCAATGGGGTGTCTATATAAAGATTGCGAGTTAATATATGATTCAATTATTAGCTCACATGCATATTGAGGATGAATTGATAAGACATTTTCCCATTACATTACATATGATTTGGTATATTGGTCCGTGACAGTCGTATGTGATAACTTTCATTACAGTAATACAGATCACGATGTATTGCAAAATTGTGCTTTAGAATGAATTATGAATTATAAAAAAATAGGAATTGATTGAATTATGAATTCAATGTACATATTTGTTATGTCTTTAATAGTTGTGTCCATCCTAGGACACCGTATATGTCTGCCTCGGTTGTGTGTCCCTGCGAGGACGCCGTACCGCTGCTTCACCTCACCAGCTGACCGTTGACATTTGACAGTTTGTCAGCTGGTGATCCTTTGAGCAGCTGCTGTTCACTGCGCTCCGTGTTCGGAGCCCGTGTTGGTGATAACCTAATAAAGAACTTACTTTCAACATTCTCGCCACTCATTGAAGTTCTTTACAAAGTGGCGACGAGCAAGAACACCGGAGCCCACCATCAGAAAAGATTAAACCGATGGCGTTTACAACCTACATACCGGAAAATTGAAAAACTGAGGTGTAAAGGTAAGGACATTAAAAATAAAAGCATCGTACAGAAAACCTCCAGCAAAGGATCACAAAAGGAGAAAATACAAGAGGTTCGTGAAAAACAATACATTTTATTCATGAAAGTGGAGAGTTGTGAGAAGAAAGATTTATGCAAGTGAGGAGTTAAATTTGCTAATGAAAAAAGAATACAACGTAAAACATAAGCAAGACTGTATCGTAATTTGTGTCTGTGGAAATCTACAGTTCGGCGCGGTCTAGAATCCAGCAACGTATACAAAAATCCACAACATGGAAGAATCTCCTCAGAAGAAGGCAAGTGATAGTTCAACGAACTTCTCAACTGTCAGCTGTAGTAATGCGTCACAACCATATGGAAGCCACGACGTGACACACGATGCAGGTACTTGGAGGCCATCTTAAGGATAGTAAATTCAACAGTCTAGTTCACTTGCTGATGTAGCACGCAATGTTACGTGCCGCCATCTTTGACTTTCGAAGAATATAAACAATACAGCCAGTTTCAGTCACCGGCTCGTCACGCTCACACGCTGAACAAGGAAAAATACTCTGACAAGATTAAATGGTGCTATATATGAAGCGGAAGCGCACGGAAATACAGGTACAGCGCAAGGTTGCATTTGCGCATTACTGGTTTGCAAAAAAAAATAAAGAAAAGTAGAAAGGAATAAACTGTTACTCTTGTGCTCAAGAGAAAAGTAACAGAGCAATAACATAAATACAATTTTCATATGCATACTTACTCAGTGACTGTTTTAAAGTTTCTACACAGTCCGCATTTGGTTCATATTCTAAAAATATAAATAAAAAAAAATAGATACACTTTCCCTCTTCACAGAACACAAACTGAAAGTTTATTTTAAAAACAAATATGGCCTCTGGTTACTTATGGAATCTCTTCCCCCCACAGTCGTTCCTACCAGGTGCGGGTAAACCTTTACTCAAACGGGAGGAATGGAGGGCGTACTTTAACAATTACATTTCACAATTTGAGGATGACGAAGAATTTACTCCTAAAAAGAAATACAAACTTTTGTTGCATTGTCTTGGGGCCGGTGGAATCAAGGTGTACAACAGCATAAACAAAAAGACGAGAGGGGAAAGTGAGGATGATGTTTATGCCAACGCAATTGATGATCTAAATACATACTACAAGCCTAACGTGTGTGTTGGTGTGGACAGATATAAATTCTTCCATAGGAAGCAGGGAAAAGATGAGTGAGTCGATGACTACGTGTCCGCACTGAAAAATTTAGCATTGAATTGTCGTTTTGGCGCCTTGCACGATGAATTTATCAGAGACCAAATCATAATGCAAGGGTCAAACGCTAACATCCAGAACAATTTATGGGCCAAAGGGGAGTACCCTCTCCAAAACGTGATGGACATTGCTAGAAAAGAGGAACTAACTGGTCGCTGCGCGAAAGCAGTTATATCAGAATGCAATGAGAAAAAGGAGAGTGGTACCGTTAGCAAAGTTATGCAAGTAAAGCGCACCCCGAAACAGACATGGGAGCAAGACAACAAAACCCATATACAACAAACAAATGGGTGATGGGAAGAAGCGTTGCTATAGGTGCGGCAACAACTCGCATTGGGCAGATGACAGAAGCTGTCCTGCTAGAGGAGTAAAGTGCACGTACTGCGGAGTCATAGGACATTTCCCAAAAATGTGCAGGAGGAGAAATACGCGCTCTGTAAAACTAGTTAACGAAGAAGATGAGCTCCACCAAGAAACATCTGATGAGGAGGACATTAGTAGGTGTGTTCTCAGTGTAGAAGACGAGCAGGTAAACGAAGTCAGTGCAAGCATGGCCACGAAAAAAAAGAAACCTGTCTGTGATATGAGCATTGGGGGTGTAAAGATCAGCATTGTCGCTGATTCAGGCTCACCTTACACAATTGCAAACGGCAGAATTTGGGAAGCAAAATTTTCAACTTGCATTGGAAGCCACCTAGAAAAGGCTGACATATCGATAAAATCGTTCACTGGCGAGCCTATTAACGTGTGTGGTTTCAGGAAACGTAACTTTGCATATAAAGGAAGAGAGTCAGAAGGAAAACTGTACGTATCTGAGGTTGGTCCATCGGTACTGGGATGAATGGATCAAGGACAATTAGGCATTATCCTTGACCCTAGCAAATCGGACCCAGTTCTTGTTGTTCAAGGTACAGATGACTACAGCAAGTCCCTTTTAAGCAAATACCCTAAAGTGTTCAATGGCAGGATTGGAGTCTTGAAGGGGTACCAAAATAGGATCCAAGTGAAACCACATGCTACACCCGTTGTACATAAGACCAAAAATCTACCGTTTGCAGTTAAGGATGAAGTCAAAACACAATTAGAGAAACTGCTAAAGGAAGGCATCATAGAACAGGTAGAGGCTACAGAATGTCTCGCGCCTTTGGTCGTGGCCAAACGCCCCAACGGCAAATTGAGGTTGTGTGTTGACCTGCATGACCTCAACAAAAACATAGTCGTCGAACAGTTTCCCCTTCCTAAAATAAGTGAAATGCTAGCTACCACAAAGGGAATCAAATGGTTTTCAACTATCGACTTAAAGTCGGCGTATCACCAGGTCCCACTACATCGCGAAAGCAAAAAACTCACTGCTTTCATCACACCTTTCGGGTGTTTTCAGTTCACAGGGGTGCCTTTCCGCCTTGCATCCGCGGCAGAAATGTTCCGGAGACTTATGAACAATATTTTCAAGGGTGTTTCAGGAATATTGATGTTCCAAGATGACATCCTTGTGATGGGAAGATCTAGAGAGGAACACAATGAGAAAGTACAACAAGTTCTAGAAATCTTAGAAGCCAAGGGTCTCACAGCAGAGGACAGTAAATGCAAATTTGAATGCGAATCTGTGAATTACCTGGGACACGAAATCAATGGTAATAGAATCAGTCTGAAAAAGGACTTACTAAACGCAATAAAGAATTCCCCTGTACTAAAAAACAAGGAAGAGTTGAGGTCTTTCCTGGGCCTTGTAGAATTCTACGCGAAGTTCATCAAGAACTTTTCAAGTAAAACTTATGAACTGCGACAATAATTGAAAATGAAGAGCAAACTTGAGTGGGGTGATACGTGTCAAAATGTGTTCGACACACTAAAAACGGGTTTATGCAATGCAATGCCCTTGCAAGTGTAGTGAAGACTGCTATTTATATACGTACACACTAAGTTAGCACAACCGCGTTAGATGTTAGAAAGCCATCTTGACACTTTTGCTGCTTTTGCACACAACACTGTTGTTGCATGTTATTAGTTGAGAAATGCTTGCTCGCCTTTGCTTCACATGAGAACTGTCTGTTGTTCACATCCCTAACAGTGAGCAGTGACCTTGGTCTGACCATTGTGTAAAGAAACAGTCTGGGTCGCTAGACGGTGCATGTTGTTGAGTTCAGGTTTAGCCATAACACGCACGCAGCTGCAAATACCTGAAAGTCGAGTGCTTTTAATATTGCAGGCTGCATGTTTTAGACACATTCGGAAGAAGAGCTTTCCCAGGAGCAGAGTCTAGCTGATCCTGTGATGTGATTCCACTAAGCTGATCTTTACGGTATGGGGTTCCCCATTCAAGCTAGAGACCTTTTATTAGTAATAATAATAATATTAGTTTACTAGCGAAAGGAAGGTGGCTGTCATCCACTGTCATTTTATTATGATTACTCCTTTCATTTTTTATGGTATTGTAACTATGCTGATGGTTTTGATCTTAATCATTTGTCTGCTTATGTTAGCCAAAGTACTGCATCTTAGGACACAAGGTTTATAAAATAAACTCTTTAAACTTTACCGTGTCTCTGTTTATTCTGTTGTGGACTGAAATGAGAATAATTACGAACAGGTATTTCTGATTCCCACCATTCCTGAGAATACCCTAAGTCGCTTGTTCTGGGTTGTATATACATTGGGACCGCCGAGATAAAACTCGGATAACGAATGGGACACTGATGCTGGTCGGATAAGGGGTTCTAGGTTCTGAGGTGAGTTTTTGGTACACCACAATTCACTGAGGTCCTGGTTTCCTGTGCATAGTTCTGTGCATAAGCAGAATCCCTGCAACATGGCGCACCTAACGTTTGGTCGATTGATTTGAAGCGCCTTAGTAGTGCTTATATTAGTCCACAACACCCTCACTCTTGTTTCCGGTTAACGGGAGTGACGGGTTTAACCTACCTGTGTTTCGACTAATAGGTTCTTTCAAGCTTGATCATTAAAAAGTTTTTTTTTTCTGAACCCCAGTGCTACTGTTGATATCGTTGATACTCTTTAGTGTGTCGTTATGGCGGTTGATATAGCCGCACATAGTTGTGCACCTCTGCACCGTCATTTGACAACGTATGGGGTGCCGGATGATGGGATGGCTGTTATTTTTGTGGTGAGCGCTGATGCGTCTTACCCATTTGAGTTACTCTTGGGTGACTTTTCCGGCGGTGGATGCAGACGATGATACGTTTCATTCCTATACTCCCACGCCGCTACCTGCGATCTATACGCCGTATAGGACACAAGAAATTCCTATTTCTGCCTGGCAGCATACCATTTGGTTTAATGGCGCCCTTCCCCATGCGGTTGCACCGGCTAGAATGGGCCCGTTGTCTATTGCAGGGGCCACATGGCCGGTGCTAGCCGGATTTACGCCTCATCCCCGCTATCTCACGGTGGCGGTGGCTGAGTTGCGGGTACTACACACAGCCCTGATTACAGATTATAGGGCTTTAGTGCAGTACGTGTCACGCAACGTGCAGGTGGGGGCACCTGCTGTTGCGGGACAACCAATGGACCACCACGCGGTGGTTATTAGTCCTGTTATGGTTAATTCGGTGATGGGCAAGCGCCCCCAAAAAAAGGATGATTTACCTTATTGGCTTGCTGAGAAATTTGACCAACTGGAGGCGGTTTTTCCGCATACCTCTCCTGTGGAGAAACACAGGATTCTCACCATTAGTTTGCCGAAAGACTTAGTCCCAGACATGGCCGATTGTGCAAACTGGGGCAAGGTCTTTGCCGCGACCTACTCGAAGTGCTTCGGCACTCCGTCTATGTCTGTACTACCCTCCGTCATTAAACGTGTTTAAGAGAATCACGGAGCGGAGGCTGCTGTTGAATTGGGAATGAGGCTTGTCGGGGTGTTCGATGTGGTTGCTTCCATGGTAATGGGCAACCTCAAAGGCGATGCCATGCAGTTCCAAGTGGCTAATAAGCTGGACCGCGTGGACGAACTCGACAGGCCTAAGGAGTTCGCTAAAATAATTGCGGAAGCCTATAGGACCATAGGCCGCAGTGGCTTAGGTGTTAAACCAACTGTGATAATTCCTGATATAGTACAGCAAACTAAGGTGAGCTCGTCTAGTAAAGACGAACGCCCTAATTTTCCTAAACAAAATTGGCGAGCAAAGAAACAGGGGAAGCAGCAACAGAAACAGGGGTCTCGTCCTGCCTCACCCGTACAGTCGTCTAGTGAACGCACATATGATCTGCACGATCGATCTAGTATTAAGTCGCCTGATAGGTTTCAGGTTTCTGAACAACGTTCTTCTCGTTCTTCACAGGAAACATCGGCTTCACAATCCGGTGGCGGAGACCGTGGGAAAGGACGGGGTGCCCAAAGTCGTGAGCATCCCCGTCAGACTGACGGCAAAGGCAAGCAGGACGAGTCTGCATGTCAACGACCCCCGTTTCAGAAGAAGAAAGTTGCTGCGCTAACAGCGAGGTATGCCACAGATAGTGCAGACGCAGCTTCAGAACCTGACATGGGCACTAATGCTGCTCGACAGTGCGGCGGAAGTTACAGTAGTGCGACAAGCACTGCGTCCATATCTGGTGGTGACAGCAACTGATACGTTCATAACTGTAGAAACTGCTGACACTAGAGTGGCTCCCCCTGACAGACTGTATAACATAGTCCTCTTAATTGAAGGTGACATACAACGCACGATTCAAGGGATTTTTTGGGATAATCTGACCTCTTCGTATGATATACTGTTGGCAGAGGAAGATTGGCCCCCGGCTTTCATTTTAGATGCTCCTAGAGGGGAGGAGATGATCCTCCCGTCCTTTGCGCACACAGTGCCAAAGGACCAAGCTAAGAAGTTCGCCGAGGAGTGGACTCTGGTGCTAGCACCGGCTTTGTATCGTAATCAGGTAGGCTGGGATAAATTGGCCCCCAGCCATGAGATTACGTTGCGGTCCATGCCCCAGCTACAACCCCAATATCCCATGCGTCGCGAAGCGAGACCTCACGTCGCGGCTATCCTTGAACAATTGGAATATCAAGGTGTAATTGAAACATGTGTGTCACCAATGAATAATCCTTTATTCACTGTGACGAAGCCTGATGGGTCGTACCGCCTGGTTTTGGATTACCGGCATTTAAACTCTCATTGCCGGACATGCGCAGTACAGAATACCCACAGTTCGGCTCTCGTCGATAGTCTCGTGAGAAAACAGTTTAAAACCACTCTTGACATTTCCAACGGCTTTTACAGCCATAACCTGTCCTCTCTTAGTAGTGAATGGACAGCATTCACCTCGGGCGGCAAACAAAAACATTTCAAAAGATTACCGATGGGCTATAAGAACAGCCCTGGTGTCTTTGCCGCTCGTGTAGTCTCTCTGTTAGAGAGCATAGACCCTGATGCGTACTCGTATGTGGATGATATTTATCTCACAGATGACGAGTTGTGGCCGCATCCGTGTCGCGTTGATCGCATTATTGTTTTGTTTGCAGACTTCGGTTACAAATTCAACTTTGCGAAGTCTCACATTGCGGAATATACAGTGTTGTTTTTGGGATACGAACTCAACAATGAAGGTTGAGGATTGGCTCCGCACTTCCTAGAGAAATGCGCATGCCTACGTGCTCCTACGACACTGAAGAAATTACAATCTCTGCTAGGCTTTCTGAATTTCGGTCGAACGTACATTCCTGATTATGCCCAGCGTATCAAGTCGCTTTATGCCTTGGTATAACCTACTTTTTCCAAATCATGCTGGCTGCCGGAGCAGTCAGCTATATTGCAATCTTTGCAAGCTGACCTGCTTGCTTCAAAATACTTACTGACGCGTGATAACCACACTAACCTGGTCATAAGAATTGTGCCGGGCGCAGTGGGTTTTACGTACTTAACGTTCAATGAGGGCGACACCGTCCCCATTGCCTACAAATCACACCTGTACACTTCGTCTGAATTGCGATTTTCCGCTGTCGAGAAAGTTCTGACGGCAGTACAGATGGCGATTCTGAAAGAACGAGCGCTATCTCAAGGTAAACGCATGTTGGTGGTAACACCATATCCTGCCTTTGAGGTGGTGACGAAAGCAAGTGTACCAAATTCTAAGGCTTTGCATCCACGGTGGATACAATGGGCCACTTCCTTGACATCGCCCGACGTCACATATATCTTTGACGCGGCTCTACAGACCCAGGAGTTCTTACAGTATGAATTCGTTCATCCAGCTCCTCTGTCCTTGCGCCCGCTCGAGGATTACCATTGTGTCATTTACACTGACGGTTCTGCGCAACCGGCTACTGGATCGAAGCATGCCTATTCAGCGGCCTGCGCAATTGTGGTCGGTACTTTCGTGAATGGTGAATTCCAATCTGATGTCGTGCATACGCAGTCATTGGGTGATTGTACCGCACAGTTGGCGGAGCTTCGTGCTCTGGTGCTTGCACTGGAGTTTGCTGATCCTCGAGTCACTACACTTATAGTGAGTGACTCGTTCTATTGTGTTCAATCTTACAACGACAATCTACATTTTTGGTCTCAAAATGACTACTGTGATTCCAAAGGTAGCACAATTAAGCATAAAACGCTTTGGGTTCGAGTGGCAGAACTTAAAGAACATCTGCCTCTCGTGAATGTTATTCACACTCTTGGTCACCAACAAGTTGGTGTCCATGCTGTCGGCAACAGCCTAGCTGATGAAGCAGCAAAAACAGCAGTGGCGACATACTTAGTAGCAGCAGTTACAAGATCACAAAGTAAGATCGATGATAACATCTTGACAGCTATTGCTGCTACAGAGAAGGGAACAAAATATCAGAGAGGTTTCCCTTCTCGTTACCATTATCGCTTAAGTCCTGATAACGTCCCGTTAGTGAGGATTAACGACGTTGGTGACAGATTGATTACCAACGCGGACTGCAGACCATCTTTGATATTAGCGCCTCACGAGGGCATGGCGTCTGCTCATGCCGGCGTTGCAGCTACTGTATCTCTGTTACAACAACGTTACTGGTGGTGCGGTTTATATAAACAAGCTCGCACTTATGTTCTTAATTGTGACATTTGCCAGCAGATAAAACCTTCAACTGCGGCGCGCCCACCACAAACTCAGTTGTACATATCTAATAAGCCACTGGGTTGTGTTTATTTAGATCATTGCGGTCCATTCACCTCTGATACTGCGTACAAATACATCTTGGTTGCAGTGGATTTGTGCACTCGTTTTTTGTGGGTGTGGCCACAAAGGAGTGCTGATGCCCGTACTGTCATCAAGGATTTGCGTGTCTTTGTTGGAAGTTTTGCATGTGGTACCTTTCATTCTGATCAGGGCCCTGCGTTCGCCTCTAAGGCGTACAAAGAAGTCATGAGAAATGTGGGGGTTCAAGTCAAATTTTCATCTCCATACCGACCTGAGGGTAATAGTGTGGTGGAGCGAATGAACTGTGACTTAAAGCAATCTTTGACAGCTAGGGTTTTAGGTACTGGCCGGAACTGGCTAGCCCACTTGTATGACGTACAACGTGCACTTAATAATCTCCCTAGAAGGTCTCTGGGTGGGCGGACCCCATACATGATGCTCTTTGGCATACGAATGTTTGTCCTGGACCTTGATGGTCTAGACATGGCGGCGTCGGCCGCACCCTTTGACGTGGATGATCACTGTGCTGTATTGCAGAATCTACAAGAAGCCAGAGACAGTCTAGCGAAGGAACACGTGCCCTCCACATCTGATGCTGCGCTTCAGATTCCGGTAGTCGGCTGGCTACCTTGAGTTGGTGACCTGGTCCGTGAGAAGGTGGAGAACAAGAAGGAGTTCGGCCCCTCTTATCGTGCACCAGTTCCGGTGCTTGGAGTACCGGGTACACGTGCAGTCATTTTACCTACACTTCCTGGTCGCAAGGATAACAGGTACATCTCTATTGACAATGTCAAGCTACAGCGAGTGGCCGATTCTTCTTAGTATGACTCCAGCGGTTTCTTGCCCAGCGATGCTGAGAAATTCTGTTGTGGCCTCAGCTTCTACCACCTTGCCTGATGTTGCCATCGAGATGCATACAGTTACTGGTCCTTTATTGCCACCGATACCTGGTGGTCTACCTGAAGATATTGAGTATGCTTATCCTGTGGATGTCCAATTGCCTGTTTTACAATCCACCACAGCTACCCAGTCGCGCTACTCCTTTGACACTAATTCAATGACTTCCATTGCCCCATCAAAAGTTTCGATTTTTGTTGCCTGGTTCAAAAGACATTTTTTAATTCCCCCTTGGACTTACATTTGGCTGGTGTTCATATGTATTTTTTTGTTTATATCCATTGGCTTTGTGGTAGTGTTTTTTAGACTTATAAATGGACACTACCTGAAAGAAAGATCTACAATTAGACTAATTGATGGAACTTTGGCCCCCCACTCCTCATCACATATTATGAAAAGGGACCAGACTTTTGTGAACATTACTGCCTGGTCTGTACTGGATGGGATCGTTTGGGATGCTGTTAAATTTCAAATTCATGGTCCCACTGAAGTAATCAATGTGCCAAATGTATTTCGTGTTTCTATGGGTGATGTAGTTAAGCAAAACATCCATTCGGATGATTGGGATGTACAAGCCATAGAAGCACTGTTTTCTGATTTGAAATATTATGCTGCATTTGATGCTGAGGATTTGTATTTAGATACTGCTAATTATGATGAGCAATTCTGCTATCAACATTATGGCACGCATTTCCTACACAAAGCAAATACGTTTAGAAATTTTGTAAATTATACGCAATGGGAACACTGTCCAGCCCCTAGGCTGGGCAGCTCCACCACGTTAGTGGACAAATTCACACATTTTTCTGATTTTAGTGTGTCGAATCCGGCCTCCTTTTATTTTAAGGTTGCGGCTGAGTCTGCTTCTAAAGTTAGACTGACACACACCAAATTGTTGTATTCCAAGTCCTTTATGGACGAGTTGGCAATCGGAGGCTATGATCTGTGGAAAGCTACTATCGAACTTAAATTGGTTTGGGGTTCTAAACCGTGGCAGGTACAGAGCACAGAAGCTTTGCATCGTGCCTGCCTCATCCCGAACCACATGTTATTTTTTAATTCGTCAATTTTTCAGACCACCTGTTTTGGATTGGCTACTTCTAAAAAACTAAATTCCCCCTCCGCTCCGGGTCTGGGTGTTTATCCTAATTGGCATAATTATACGGATCTGTCCCTTGCTACGTTGCAGTCATACATTTCCAACACATCCTTCAATATTTCTGAATTTAATCCGGAAGGGTGGTTAATATGGCAAACGAGCTCAGATTCCTGTCAACATCGGTTTCTGGATTTGGCACCGGGGTATACACAAGTTCGTGTAGACCCCCGTTTTGAATCTTCTCACACTGTAACTACCTACTCAGTAGGGAAGTTATGCCAAGCTTGGCTGCAACATTCCACCTTAGCATCGGTTAATCTTCATTTATCACAATTGAACGACAAAATAGATTTGAATGATTTTGTTAAGGGTCCTGCGGCTGGCAGGTCCAAAAGATGGGTATATGCTGTTTACAACGAAGTTTGGAAGCTATCACAGATTGAAGCTCCATCCAGATTACGAGCTATTGACCAAGCCAATATGGAGAAAGTATTGGCTGTAATAGATAATAGCATTAACACCCAGTCTTCCAGAATTTATACCTTAGATAATTTTGTTTCATCTGTAGTAGACATTGTGCAGGATGATTTGTCTGTTTTGTATCATGGTCAAAATCAATTGCGTTCCATTATGCAGTTTGCATGGACGTTGCAAACGTTAAAGGCTGGGAAAGTCCCTTGGGATTACATGAATACTTCATCTTTGTTCCTTCCTTTTAATTTAACTGCGAAACAACAGTTCATGTCCATGAAAGATGCAACATACTCATTGCTGCACATTGAAAAGTTAGAACCTTTACCTTTCTCTGTTGCCGAATTAAACTCAGATGTGTGGCTTATCCACGGGTTGATCACATTACCATTCCCCTGTTTAAGTTCAGTTCGTGCATGAAACATTATGCCCTTGGCAGATATGAAAAACTGGGTACTGCCTTCCTGCACGAAGTTTGGCCACTCCCATTCACGTACAGATGCGTGAGGGACGGAAAAGAGGTTTACTTAAAAGGTGAAGAGTGCACTTCCACTCCAGATCACTCTGTGGTGTGTAGGCACATTCAATTGCATGGTGCATGTAATGTGCACGCTCCTAATTTAGCTTGCGTCCTGAAAGGGATCCCGGTGCCAGTTATAACACCGTCTTTTACGCTGCTTGCTAACTGAAGTTATTTACTATTAAATAATGAAGCTTGCTGTGGGATGTTAGTGGGAATTCCCTACATAGTGACTGTATCACAGAGAGTAGTCTGCTGTAATAACGTCCTTTTCCCACCCCCGCATGGACGGCTCGATGTATCCATCTGGCCTTCCATTCCAACCTTGAAAGCAGAGTTCAACAAGATGAGCAGAATAAGGGCTCTATTGTCTCAAAAAGAAGTCGCGTTGACTTCATCCCGGAAACATTTGTCCTTCACGTAGCAAACACGCGCACAGAGGTGCAAGCGCTTTTGAATACTGATCTCCCACTTCATTTTGGGGCCCTGATTCAGACTATCTTTAACGCCTCATCAACAAGTGGCTTGGCACATTTTTTCAAAATTGTGGGCTCCGGCCTCGTGACCTCCTTTCAAACTATTTTTGGTGTGATCCCGGCATTTTTTCATTCTATTTTTTCCAGCGTCTTCGGAGGCCTCCCTTTGATTCTCGCCCTCATAGCTGGGGTACTTTTGTTGATCTGCGTACTACGCTATGGATGCACAACTTGCGTCACACGACAGCATGTCCCAGCTGCTCAATCTTCGTAACCGGATGCTTGAATACTATGGCACCTTACCACTGGCAACACTAAGCATAGCCTATGGATTGTCCTTCCGGTTTCCCTACTTTACTTGCGTGCAGCCTGTCTTTCATTGCCTAGAGTGTCTGTTCCAATGGTCTCTGGATTTGTGCTTGTCGAACTCGGTGTCTCCTGCCCCGGATTATGATCGGCTAATGAGCCCCTTAGTGGCTCATGAGTTGGACTGTTCTGGTGTCAGGATTATGGCTTGTGGAGCAGCACATGGAGTCCTAGGGAATTGGGACATCGGAACGGCTGCAGCTGAATTCTTAGCGAGAAGTTATCTTGAAGAACACACCAGTTGTCCTCTGATGGTACTAGAGGCTCCGGTTGTCGAGGAACATGTGTGTTCCTTCCCCTTGCTGAATTGGATGGCAGATAATTTTGCAGAACGTTCCAATGATTTCCTCTTGGAAGCTGTTGCAACTTATTGTGCTTATACCTTGATGGATTAACTTGGAGGTCATCCAAATTTCCTGTGAAATGCCTTTTTGTGTTTTTTTTTCTTTTCGTTGAACATCCATCGATGATATTTTTTTCCCCTTTAAATGGTTTTTTTTCTCCCTTTTTTTTTTCCTTCATACTTTTCACTTACCTTATATGGATTCACAATTTGTGCCCTTTGTTCCTTTATATCGAACTTGAACTCTGCGTTCTTGAAATTGCGCCCCTACTGGTTAGCGGTCCGATCAAGGGGGGGTGTAGTGAAGACTGCTATTTATATACATACACTGCTAAGTTAGCACAACCGCGTTAGATGTTAGAAAGCCATCTTGACACTTTTGCTGCTTTTGCACACGACACTGTTGTTACATGTTATTAGTTGAGAAATGCTTGCTCGCCTTTGCTTCACATGAGAACTGTCTGTTGTTCACATCCCTAACATTGAGCAGCGACCTTGGTCTGAACATTGTGTAAAGAAACAGTCTGGGTCGCTAGACGGTGCATGTTGTTGGGTTCAGGTTGATCGGCCCACTATTTAGCCATAACACGCACGCAGCTGCAAATACCTGAAAGTCGAGTGCTTTTAATATTGCAGGCTGCATGTTTTAGACACATTCGGAAGAAGAGCTTTCCCAGGAGCAGAGTCTAGCTGATCCTTTGATGTGATTCCACTAAGCTGATCTTTACGGTATGGGGTTCCCCATTCAAGCCTAGAGACCTTTTATTAGTAATAATAATAATAACATTAGTTTACTAGCGAAAGGAAGGTGGCTGTCATCCACTGTCATTTTATTATGATTACTCCTTTCATTTTCTATGGTATTGTAACTATGCTGATGGTTTTGATCTTAATCATTTGTCTGCTTATGTTAGCCAAAGTACTGCATCTTAGGACACGAGGTTTATAAAATAAACTCTTTAAACTTTACAGTGTCTCTGTTTATTCTGTTGTGGACTGATATGAGAATAATTACGAACAGGTATTTCTGATTCCCACCATTCCTGAGAATACCCTAAGTCGCTTGTTCTGGGTTGTCTATACATTGGGACCGCCGAGATAAAACTCGGATACCGAATGGGACACTGATGCTGGTCGGATAAGGGGTTCTGGGTTCTGAGGTGAGTTTTTGGTACACCACAATTCACTGAGGTCCTGGTTTCCTGTGCATAGTTCTGTGCATAAGCAGAATCCCTGCAACACAAGGTTTCAACCCTTTGCTCAATAACATCATCACCACTGATGCAAGTTCAAAAGGACTCAGTGCTGTTTTATCACAAAAGGACAACAAAGGAGCAAATTGGACAATTGCATTTGCCTCATGGTCCTTGACCCCAACTGAGGAGAGATTGGCGTGCGTATGGGTATTGGAACACTTTCGCCATTTCGTGTGGGGAAACAAAGTCACCCTATGTACTGATTATAAGCCACTCACCAAGGTGTTCACAATGAAAGGGCTGTATACAACTTCACCCAGGTTAGCTCGCCTATCTGTACGCCTTTTGGATTACAACTACTTCATCCAGTATGTCCCTGGCAAGTAAAATGTGGTAGCTGATTTCCTGAGCAGGAAGCCAGTGAGTAATGCTGACCAGGACATACCAGCTGATGTTGAAGAATATTGCATAGACAGCCTTGAAGAATGTTTCCAAGGGATTTCAAAGGAGGAGTGGTTTAACTAACAAGAAAAGGACGAGGACAGTTGTCAGGTTATCAGGATGTTGGCAGGAGGTTGGCCACACAAGAACAACCTCTCCGAAACTTTGAGACATTTTTATGAGGTCAGGGACGAACTATCACACGAGAATGGTTTACTGTTGAGGGGTGGTAGAGTGGTTCCCCCTTCCACACTAAGGAAGCGTATTCTGCAATTATGCCATGAAGGACACTTAGGTATTGTAAAGTGTAAGAACAGGGTGAAGGAAAACTACTGGTGGCCGGGTAGCAGCATTGAGGTTGAAAGGATGGTTAGAGAGTGCAGCATGTGTCTGCATTCAGACAAAGCCCAGGTAACCCTTAGACCTCCACTTCACCCCATCACCTGCCCCTCCATGCCATGGGAAAGGGTGGGAGTGGACATTACGGGCCCCATATTGGAACACGATGAACAGTGACCTGAACTCAAGTTTACCACCAAAGCTGTTCCAAAGACTGCGGTTGAGTTCTTAGATGGCGTGTTTATACGGGAAGGGCTCCACAAACAAATTGCCAGCGACAATGGACCACAGTTCATGTCCAATGCTTTCAAAGCATACACATTAAGAAACCAAATTGAGCACAAAACTACATCGGTGTACCACCCAGCCGGCAACGGCGCAGTGGAACGTTTTAACAGAGTTCTCAAGGGTATCACCCAGTTGGCAAACAGCAACAAGCTAAGCTGGAAAAAAGAGATCCTTAAAACCTTGTGGGCCTACAGAATTACACCGTGTGACACCACTGGTCACAGCCCCTTCGTGCTCATGCGGGGTAGGACACCCCTCACCAAAGACAATGTGGGGTGGACTTTAGCCGTGAAAAGAGTGCACTGTTCTATCGACCAAGTGAGAAAGAGTACAGCAAGTGCAACACAATTGAAAAATCTGGTATGATCTTAAGCACAACTGCAAACCGGTACAACTCTCTGTTGGGGACACGGTAAAGGTTAAGAGAAGCGGGCACATAGGCAAAGGGCAGGACAAGTACTCCCCACCCTTGTCGGTAAGCAAGGTGTATTGTAACTCTGCCCTTTTGAGCGACGGTAAGGTGTGGCACTTCTCTGCACTCTCTATGTGCAAACCTAATTCAGTGAAACCTGGACATACCCCCATTAAGATATCTGGTGGTGAACAAACCTGCGTTAGCAAAAACAACAACGCCCTAACAGACTTGTCAGACTGCGAGTCTGAACACGAGCCCCTTACACCTAGTGCGGAGACACCCAACACAGCTGCTCCCACAGCAGCTGATATGGTGCGTGACAACCCCCTGGACAGCAACTCAAGAAGGGTAGTCAGAATATTGCCCCCCACTCCAGGTCACTACGGGTCACCACATGTCAGTACCAGCAGGTTTGGGAGGAGAGTGTTACCACCTGTGAAACTCAGTGATTATGTGTGTGATTAAGCTTTCTTGCTATGCATTACAGCGGTTGGTGCACCTTTTTGTCTCCTCTCTATTCCTCTTTCATTTTTCCTTCGGGGGAGGATGTCTTATGTCTTTAATAGTTGTGTCCATCCTAGGACACCGTATATGACTGCCTTGTTTGTGTGTCCCTGCGAGGATGCCGTACCGCTGCTTCACCTCACCAGCTGACCGTTGACATTTGACAGTTGTCAGCTGGGGATCCTTTGAGCAGCTGCTGTTCATTGCGCTCCGCGTTCGGAGCCCGTGTTGGTGATAACCTAATAAAGAACTTACTTTCAACATTCTTGCCACGCATTGAAGTTCTTTACAATACTTTCTTTCGTTTTCCTTGTTTTTCAACAAGTGTTAAGATGGTGCCTTAACAAACAAGTATTTTTGAGTCCGCTTTCAATGTTGATGTAACTGTGCACCGGAAGCAGTACGTGTAATCAGGATATAATACTAATGAACTAACGGTACTTTGTACAGTAGAAAAAGGCGCAAAGCTGAAACGCATCCTGTGCTTCATCTTGGTAAAATAAATAACCGAGTTTCACCTTCGATGGAGTGCAGTCCCTTCATTTTCCTTTTGGGGGGTGAAGTCTTGAGCTGAATATTACGGCTGGAGCCACTGCCACCAAACGGACCAGCACCCGTTCCAGAGTGCTTCAGCGACCTTGCTGGAATTGAGCGGAGAATATATATATCTATAAATATTACCTACTGGCAGTCGCCAGTAGGTAGTTATAGTTAGGACCTATTTTCCATAAGAAATCCGCAACATTCTATTTGGAATAACGCTGGCATCGATTGATGAATCTTCGCAAAATTTTCCAAACTTTTGGCCAGCTCCGGTCCTTCCTATCCTGAAAATTTCACGGTGATTCGTCAAGCGGGGGCCGAGAAAAAAGGGGGGTCCCAAAACGCGTTTTCCCAATGCATTTTCCCATAGGACCTGTTGACGCAGCTACAGCCCGAAGTGCTGAACGGAAGTACACCAAATTTGGCAAAGAGGTAGTCCTCAGTTCAGACACTTGCCTTTTGCTTAAATGGTGTAAATCCGTTCAGTAGTTCCTGAGAAAATCAAAAGTAAAATCACATATATATCTGGGTGGAGCCTAACCACACAGCTCATTGTGAGATCTGATTGGCTGTCAGCACTTCATCCAAGAAGTGTTGGCAGCCATCTTGGGACCAATATACATGATAGCACCTCATTAAATAGCCTTGCAGTTAATAGAAGGTTTTAAGACTTTAGTTACATTATAAATCATTTGTTGATGGTACCATACTCATTTTAGGAATTGTGGTGTGTTCTAAGGTGATTTTACCATGTGAAAAAGCCTTCTGCTGTGATATCATGAATCATGTTTGAGAGAAAACTATTTTCTCATGCTTTTCCCACAGAGGTTTGGAAGGGATCTATAAGCTAAACTGAGAGCACATTTTCTGTAAATTCACATTATCTTTCTCAGTCATGTGAGAATGAAGTCTGACATTCTCAGTAAAACATGTACATCCAACAAGGGCAGAGACTGTCAGTTGATTCCTTTGTGTTCTACTGCAGCTTCCCAGAGTGTTCTAAAGAACAACTAGAGTGCTAACAGCCCTACTTATGACAAACGTATGGCACACCTGAAGCCATCTTGGTTGGAATAAAGTGGTAACTCTTAAAACATTTAATTTAAAAAGGAACAAAATGAGGGGGTTCATTTTGCCATAGAAAGTATGATCAGTGCTGCAGAAAGAAAAATTAGGGCACATTTTGAGTGACTTCTCAAATCCTCTTCTATTTCATTAAAATCTTCTGACATGCAGACTGAAACATGCACTTTCAATACCAGCAGTAGCTTTACTACAGTGATCTAATAAGCAACTAGAGTGCTAACATTCTGAATTTATGGAAAATGTGTGACACATCTGAATGCCCTCTTGATGGAATCAAAGTAAAAAACTGAAAGTATTTCCTACTGAGGAGACTGTAGTAAATGAGGAAATTAGGAAACATCATAACAAATAAGTCTCCCAAAATGGCCACCAGAGACAAAAGAGCCCAAATGTAGCCCAAATATCACCCAGATGTAGCCCAAGTATAGCCCAATGACAGAATGTCCCAGAGTCTTCTAACGAACAACTAGAGCGCTAACAGTCTTACTTATGACAAAAGTATGGCACACCTGAAGCCATCTTGATTGGAATAAAGACCAGGGGCAAGATGGCGGCCATTCCTATGGCCGGCTGAGCTGTGCTGAGACTCTCTCCTGCTGAGACTCACCATACTAGGATGCGTACCTGATTTCTCGCCGTAAGATAGCAGGCACTGAATCAAATCCTTGTGCTGTGACGGTATGCTGTGGCGACTTCTGGATAGACGTCTTCCTCAATTACTTCGCGCTGCATCCCTGGCGCGCGGCTCTGTATTGTCATCTGGTCGGGTCTCCGTGCGAGGACACGCAGTAATGCCTCCGAAAGCTTTGAGATCCCAGGCACAGGCACGGACCGCTTCCGCCTCACTCACAGGAGCTGACGCTGGTCGTGGAACAGCAACATTAAATCGCCTCACAAAGATGCCACTGCCTCTGCCTGTACCCCCGCCTACACCTGCAGCTGATGGAGTTTCAGAATTAATGGTTACAACCGAAGGCAATCTCTCTGTCGAGGAGGCGGCTCCAGGCTCTTCGGTCAGCACCGGGACTTGCAAAACAGGTCAGATCATCCCCAGCATGTTTTGCAAGGCAGGCGAGCATTCAAAAACGCCACATATTGTAGGGGGGAGACGTGAGAGAGCAGCTGCTGTGGCGGCAACAGCGATGATTACTAAAGCTAAAGCTATTGTTAAAACTGCTAAGAAATCTCCCGTGAGTGGCTTAAATGTTTTAAATGGTTCTAACGTTTCTACAGCTCTTTCAGCCCCAGAGGTTATTGTTCCTAAACATTTAGGTGTGCCTACCCCAGCAGCCAGCTCTGTTTCTGCTCTGGCCCCTGTGGGGCCTACTCAATCAGAAGGGATTCTGGGAGCTGTAGTTCCAGCTGATGGCATTTCGTTCATCTGTACTGGGGAGGCAAGCTCAAATCTGGATGGCCCCCAGACTGTACGGGTCGAGGCTGACGCTACAGATAAGTTCTACTCTCTCTCAGATCACACTATGTCCTCAGAGGAGGAGGGAGATCCTATAGAAGGCAAGGACTGGTCTGATGTCAGTGACCCGGGGGACTGGGATAGCAGTGAGCTTGTACATACAGTCAGCAGGACAGTTCAGAAATCTGCAAGATTACCAGAGCAGGAGCACTTGGAAGCTGGCTCCCTAACTTGGGATTACTCGTTTTCTGGACGGACCCCATCTGTTGACCCCCCTATACCTGGGCTATCTTCAATAGATGCTATTAACCATGGGTCAATCCCTGGCTCTCCTCCAACGGAAATTACATTGGCAGTGATTTATCAATCCATAATGGCCCACAGGGAAGAGTCAAGGCAGGAAAGCGCTCGGACACAAGGAGCTTGTCGTCGCCTCCAGAATTCCATACGGCGGGTCGCAAAAACTTGCACCGAGATCGCCACAAGAGTAAGCGAGGCTGAAGAGAGAATCTCTACGTTAGAGGACGATCTAAGTGCACAAAAAAATTTAACTGCGACCATCCAGTCACAGCGGGAAGACATCATATGGAAACTCACGGATCTTGAAAATAGGGCACGTCGCAATAACCTTCGAGTCCTTGGTGTTCCTGAAGGGATTGAAGGATCAGACACTCGAAGATTCATTGTTGAATTATTCGCAGAATCATTCCCAGAGATTCAGCAGTGGGACTGGGGGACAGAAGTGCTACGAGCCCATCGTTATCCATTTAAGCAGAGTGGGGGTTCTAACCATGCTTCGGATAAGCCAAGAGCTATCCTCATTTGTCTAAATAATTTTTTGGCCAGGGAGAAACTTTTTGATTTGGCACGCCCAGATAGAAAAAGATCTGCCAAGGGGTGTCAATTTTTTGTGCGCCCTGATTTCTGTCCTGTTACTGTCGAGCGAAGGTGGCACCTTCGGCAGCTAATTACCCCCTTTCAGTCAAAGGGGGCTCAGGCATTTTTGCTTTTCCCTTCAAAGCTCAAGGTTATTTTTAACGGTCAAGTTAAGTTTTTTCAATCCGAAGTAAAAGCTAAGGACTATCTGGATTCGTTATAAGGAAAAGCATGACTAGATTTGTGGTGATCAGCAGTTGGCGCTCATCATAATATGATCAATACTTTCTTTATTTTCCCCTTTTCGGGCCCACACTTGAAATCTTATAATGTTAATGTTTGAATTTCTTATATGATCTACTATAGGCCCTCACTAGTTTAGTTTATAGCACTAGGATGAATTAATGCTGTTGAAGTCAGGTGCTACTAAACTACAGGGGCATTTCTTTACATATAGTGTGGTGATGGCTCTCAGGTATGTGAGTCTTGCCGGCTCCTCCATCGCAAGGGCCAAGGCCCTGTTGCCCTTTGTAGGGGTAGGTGGGAGGGGGGGCGGTGGGGTGGGGAGTTGTTTTGGGTGGAGGAGGGTTATTTTTAGTATTAAAAAATGCTTGTGGCTCAACTTAGTTATGTGTAGTTCACTAATTTTTGATGGATTTGACACAGAAAAGAGATTTGCTGGTTGTCGTTTAAAGTCAGAAACTTACTGTCATAGTACAGGTATCTGTATTTTCATTGAATGGCGCAAGCAAAAATTAGGATAGCTTCCTGGAATATTTGTGGGCTAAATAACGGAAGGAAAAGGGCCCTTTTCTCAAAATTTGTGTTAGCTTTACGGCTGGATCTGATTTGTATTCAAGAGACCCACATTCCCTGGAATGAGAGGTGTATGCTTCGGATACCTGGATTTGAATTAATTGGTTGCTCTCGTCAAACTACTAAGATCAGGGGGGTGGCGGTTTTGGCACGACGAGGTCTCTGTACTTGTAGAAGGACTAGTCAAGATGGTGCAGGCAGGTGGGCAATTGTTGAGGTAATTTTAAACTTTAGGTCCTACACAATATGTACGGTTTATGGGGCAAACTTAGACGATCCGGCAGTTTTGCACCACCTGAATACTGAGCTGGCCTTGTACCCTAACCCTACTTTTCTCTGTGGAGATTTCAATATCAATTTAGCGGTTAGTATTAATCTATCTACGGACCAAAACTATTTTGGGAAAAAGCCCAGGGTGTTCCGGGCATTACAAGCCTTAGTGCAAGAGCATTGCTTGTTGGACTGCTGGCAGTTCCATAATCAATTATTAGACGGATTCACATATTATTCGGCCCCACATAATAAAATGTCCCGGCTAGATTTTTTTTTTATATCTGAACAGTTGGTTTTGTCATCATCCATCGCACTGCATCCAAGGGTATTATCTGATCACAACCTACTTATTGTAGAATACACTCTCCCACAGAAGGTACTAGAATTCAGGGCTTGGACGTTCGAAAGAAAATTGCTGACAGAACAGGCCTATATAGACCATATGAAATGCTGGATTAGTGAATTCTTTGATTTTAATGTTGGCACAGCCTCTGAAAATGTGGTGTGGGATTCATTTAAGGCAGCTTTGAGGGGTGAGACCAGGAGTTTTTCCTTCTTTCGTCGTAAAGTAGCCCAGCGACAAATTTACGAGCGCTTGGCAGTGTTAAGCACAGTAGAGACAGAATTGATTGAAGCTGTAAGAGAAGGTAGAGGCATTACGCAAATTCAAGCCAAAATAGCTAAGACTAGGGCCTCTCTGCTGGAGTTTTTTAGTCAGGATTTAGCCGCTAAATTCTTACAATACCGCTCCGAGATGTTTGAAATGGGAGAGCGGTCAGGCAGGGTTTTGGCAAAGAGACTTCAGCAGAAGGGATTGGCTAATCTTGTCACTAAGATACAGAATTCACAAGGTCAGCTTTTTGAAACCCCAGAAGGGATTCTCGAGGTATTCCAACAGTTTTACAAAGATCTTTACAAGGAAGCCGGGAATTGCGTTGCAAACACAGGCCAGCATGCTGCAGCTTTCCTGGCCAGTCTGCCAACTATCCAACCGACAGATCAACAGAAAAGCGTCCTTTCGGCCCCCATCGAATGGGAGGAGGTTGAGATAGCAATTGGAGCATTGGCTAATGGTAAAGCAGCAGGCCCGGATGCAGTCCCATTAGAGGTTTACAAAGCATTCACTCAGGAGATTCGTCGGGTTCTTCTCCCAGTTTTGAGGGCCGCACAATTGGGAAGCATTCCTGAATCCTGGACCCTGACTAACATTATTCTCTTTAAAAAAAAAGATAAGCCTGAATTGGATCCTGCCTCATTTAGGCCTATATCACTCATAAACTCGGATAATAAAATTTTTGCCAAAATTCTTTCATCCAGACTGGCTGCTATAATCACTCCTTTGGTCTCGTTACGTCAGCATGGCTTTATCCCAGGTAGAGATACAGCAAATCATGTATCTCGAGTGGTGGCATTATTGGACTGGGCCCAGGCAACATCATCACCTGTTGGGGCGATCCTGCTGGATGCTGAAAAAGCATTCGACAGGGTCGCCTGGCCTTTTCTATGGGAGGTTTTAAGTTGGAAGGGCCTGGGCCCTGAATTTATCCATGCAGTTCAATCTTTGTATTCTACTCCTAAAGCCACTGTCTCAGTTGCGGGGCTGGTTTCTAAGACATTCTTAGTAGGAAGGGGTACCCGTCAGGGCTGCCCGTGTTCCCCCCTTCTCTTTGCGTTGTATATAGAGCCTTTTCTATGTTTAATTGAGAAAGCGCAGGACATCCGACCAGTTACGATTCATTCAACGGATTATAAGGTACTAGCCTATGCCGATGATATTGTAGTTCTGACCTCAGAGGTCTCGTCTGCCTTTACGGCTGTCAAAAGCATAGCAGATCAGTATGGAGCCTTCTCAGGTTACAAGCTCAATGCTGCTAAGACCCAAGTAATTCAATCTACAGCTATGGGTCCCTCAGATGCCCCAATAGTGCAGTCTGCAAAATATTTGGGCGTATATATTACAGCACATGTAGGCACTATCCCAGATTTAAACATTCTGCCTATAATTAACTCGGTAAAAACAATATTGGCAAGGCTGGATAATCTCCATCTTTCCCTTTATGGCAGATGCAACGTCCTCAAGATGCTGATTTTGCCTAAATTTTTATATATTTTTAGAACAATACCCTTGGAGATGCCTCATTCCAGCTTAGCTTTGGCAGATAGGATTTGCAGCAGGTTTCTTTGGGGGTACAAGCAGCCCAGAAGGGCAGCTAAATGGATGCTCCAGTCTCGTTCACGTGGTGGTTGGGGGGTCCCTAGTTTGTTAGTTTATTTCTGGTCCTCAATGATTCAATACTTTGGGTTACCACTATTGGGAGACGCCGCCGGCCCCTCTCTGGCCTGTAGGCCCTCAATTTTTGAAATTGGGCTGGGTGAAGATGTTAAACGAGTTCTGGTTCGGGTGATAGAACCAAGCTATTATAAAAGAACTAGGTTTAAGGTCATTTGGTCCATGTTTTCGGTATGGCGTAAGGTCCGTCGTAAATTTTCAGTTCCCAACATTAATTTCTATACACCCTTTTCTGCATCCCGGCTATTGCCAGCAGTCTTTCAGGATCAAGTCACTCTTAATTGGTCAGCTTTAGGACTAACTGTGCTAGGCAACTTAGGGTATGAAGGGAGGCTGGCCTCTTTTGCACACCTTAAGGAGAGGTATCAGCTCAACACACCTGATTTCTTTAAATATTTACAGCTCCGTAGTTTTATAGAAAAAAGCAAATTGGAGACTGAAGGACTATTCGCGAAGATAATGCTGATTGAACTTATTGCCAGGCGATCTAAAATAGGGGTAATCTATCGCCATTTACTAACAAAGCTTCCTGACGATATTTCTGCGTCCACATTAAAATTAGAAGCCAAATTTGGTGTAACAGGAATAGATATAGCCACCTCTTTGGAATTGGCCGGTAGGGTCCTCATTTCTGGCAGTCTACGATCTCAGTGCTACATGGCTCTATTTGACTTGTATTATACGCCAGCCAAGATATCTAAGTGGGCGGGCTGTGTGGGGCATAGTTGCCCAAGGTGTGGGTTAATGGCGGCCGACGATGTCCATATGTTCTTCGGATGTCATAAGCTGAAGCCTTTTTTGAAGGACGTAGAGCAGTTCCTCAAAGTCAATCTAGGCATCCCAGCTGTTCTCTCACCCGAGTTAGTTATCTGTGGGTATCAAAGCAATAGTGAGCATATACGGCCCCGTTACTCGTCAGCCTTCCTGTTAATAGCTATGGCAATGGTCCGTCTTTGTATCACCTCAGAGTGGATAAGTCCTGGGTCACCTACCTTCTTTGATTGGAGAAGGAGGATTCTAGCACTATATAACCTGGAGTCCGGTGTCTGGGCTAGGTGGGGCAGAGCCAGGCGTGAGTTTGGTAGAAAGATTTGGGCCCCACTTGAGGCATGGATAGGTTAATACCTATCCTACCTAGGCTAAGCAGTCAGGCACCTAGTACTATTGTAAGATGTAATATAAACGCCCACTAATGTCGAATTACATTGTTATGATAAATGATGGAAGCATTCTTATTAACCTGTTCTTTTCTTTCTGTTCTATTGCTTATTAAGTGTCTGTGTCAGGATTATACATGCCTACAATTATCTTGTACTTTTTCATTTGCTCTTTCTTTCGTTTTTATTCTCTGTTGTAATCACAAGCACAAATAAAAAAAAAAAAAAAAAAAAAAAGGAATAAAGTGGTAACACTTAAAACATTTAATTTACAAAGGAACACAATGAGGGGGTTCATTTTGCCATAGAAATTATGATTAGTGCTGCAGAAAGAAAAATTAGGGCACATTTTGACTTCTCAAATACTCTTCTATTTCATAAAAAAATTCTGACATGCAGACTGAAATATGCACTTTGAATACCAGCAGCAGACTTCCCTGGTGAGCAGTAGCTTTACTACAGTGATCTAATGAGCAACTAGAGTGCTAACATTCAGAATTTATGGCAAATGTGTGACAGATCTGAATGCCTTCTTGATGGAACCAAAGTAAAAAACTGAAAGTATTTCCTACTGAGGAGACTGCAGTAAATGAGGAAATTAGGAAACTTCATAACAAATAAATCTCCCAAGATGGCCACCAGAGACAAAAGAGCCCAAATGTAGCTCAAATATCACCCAGATGTAGCCCAAGTATAGCCCAATGACAGAATGTCCCAGAGGGTTCTAACGAACAACTAGAGCGCTAACAGTCTTACTTATGACAAAAGTATGGCACACCTGAAGCCATCTTGATTGGAATAAAGTGGTAACACTTAAAACATTTAATTTAAAAAGGAACAAAATGAGGGGGTTCATTTTCCCATAGAAATTATGATTAGTTCCGCAGAAAGAAAAATTAGGGCACATTTTGACTTCTCAAATCCTCTTCTATTTCATAAAAATATTCTGACATGCAGACTGAAACATACACTTTTAATACCAGCAGCAGACTTCCATGGTGAGCAGTAGCTTTACTACAGTGATCTAATGAGCAACTAGAGTGCTAACATTCAGAATTTATGGCAAATGTGTGACATATCTGAATACCTTCTTGATGGAATCAAAGTAAAAAACTGACAGCATTTCCTACTGAGGAGACTGCAGTAAATGAGGAAATTAGGAAATTTCATAACAAATAAATCTCCCAAGATGGCCACCAGAGACAAAAGAACCCAAATGCAGCACAAATATCACCCAGATGTAGCCCACATGTAGCCCAATGACAGAATAGCGCAAAAAACACTTATTTTTTGTGTATTTGCAGTTTTATATAGTGCAGACTTGTCAGGTATTGGAGTGCTTTACATGAGCATTGGTTACATCACACAAGATCAAATTCATTTTGGTTGTAGACATGGGGAGATTAAGTGATTTGACCAGAATCACAGAATGTTGAGCTGAAGCAGAAACTCCAACCTGGTTCCCCAGTTGCAAAGTCTGCAGCTCTGGAAGTAACACCACATCCTCTCCCCTAGGTGCAACATTTAATCAAGTGGTCAACTGGATAAAAAAACATAAAGATTACAAATAATTGAAAAGTTCTTTGTCGCTATTTCAAAACTCAGAAAATATGTCCTCATTTTAGTTTTTTAGAGCACTAACCATAATTTTGATGCAAATAAGACCCTCTCATATATGTAATTTCTAAAGGAAATACTCTAGGTATTACAGTTTTTATTACATCAAGATGACGTCAGGCGTTCCACACTTTTGTAATAAATATAGAATGTTAGCAATCTAGTTGTTCATTGGGATACTGTTGAGAGTCAGAGGCCAGAGGCACGGACACTGAAAATTGAAGGCAGGTAGGAGAGTGCAGAGGCAACAATTTGACCACACTGGGCAGGCAGGAAGGGCAGTGGCAGCACAACAGACTATGGAGGGCAGTGGAAAGGGGGGCAGGGGGGCAGGGGCAACAAACCAACAATACAGGACTGGCAAGAGAGGCTGTGGCAATATAATAGACCATTGTGGGCAGAAGGAAGAGGCAGTGGTAGTACAACCATACATGCCAACAGACCCGATTCAGCCAGGAAACGTCCAATGTTTTTAAGCTCAAATGGGCTTTATTTGATCTGTCTCCTGTCTACAATCTCCTCTTTTTCAATGTAACTCAAAGGGGAAAATCAATACCCCAGTTTTTTTTCAAAATCTCCCTCTCACCAAGTTCAAAATATTCGCAAGTATGGTACATTGGATCATGGTAGTCAGGAGGAATTGGGGTACGGACATTGACTCCGGTAACAGAGGACAGGAGGGACATGGAGAGGTGCACCAAACTGACCCTACAGGGCAGGCATCAGGGTTTGCAGCAGCACAATACACTACACAGCGCATGCAGGATGGGAGTGCAGCACAACAATCCATAGAAAGCAATACGGAGGGGACAGGACCATGCACATGGACAACAGAGAACAGAGGGGAAAGAGGCAATGGTAGCTAGCTGACCCTAATGGACAGACAGGAGAGAAAGCGGCAGCATAACAGACCATAAAGGGCAGGAGGGACCGATCAGGGGCATTACAATGGAACAGACAAGTCAGGAGGGAGGGAATAGGGGTATGCACATGGAAACAGAGGGCTGGGGGCAAGGGGGCAGGGCAGGAGCAGCAAGATGACCATGGGGGTCAGGCAGGATGGGCACTAGAAACAAGACACACCATGGAGAGCAGCAATGAGACTATGATAGCATACAAACAGACCATGGAGGGAAGGTGGGAGGGGGTCAGGGGCAGCTAGCTGACCACACAGTGAAGGTGGGAGGGGCCATGGCAGCACAGAAGACCATGCATGGCAAGCGGGAGGGTTAGTGGCAGCACAATGGCTATGATTGGCAAGAAGGAGGGTGCAGAGGCATGCACAAATGACCATGGTGGATAGAAGGGAGGGTCAGGACCTGGGCACAGACAAGAGAGTTCAGGGGAAGGGGCCTCACAACAGACCGCGCGGGGCAGGCAGGAGGAGCAGTTGCAGCACAACAGACGAGGGAGGGCAGAAGGGTGTGACAGTAAAATGGACCATAGAGGACAGGAGGAAGGGGATAAGGGCATGGCATGTGGACAGGCAGGGTGGAGGTGGCAGGGACAGGTTACAGTCATCTGACAATGCTAGGCAGGTGGGAGGGGAGTGGCAGCTCAACAGAACACTCAGAGTAGATAGGAGTGGCAGGTCCATGGAACATGGTGGGCAAAAAGGATGGAGCAGGGGCATGCACAAAGACATCGGAGGGCAGGGGGAAGGAGAAGCTAAGCACAGAGGCTAAGCAGGAGGTCAATTATGGGCCATAGAATTGGGCAATGGAGGGCAGGAGGAGTGGGTTGGCACATCATGCTAAATTGAGGGCAGTGGCAGCACATCAGACCATGCATGGCAGGAGGGAGGAGGCTATGCCATGGATTCAGACAACAGAGGATAGGGAGGAGGTGGATGGGGCAGCAAGCTAACTGTTCAGAGAAGGTGGGTATTAGGAACTTTATTGTTTTTAAAATGTGTGTCTGTGCGAACTACTTAAAATATGAACAAGTATGCAGCATAATCTCACTTTTATTCAGGAAGAAGAGGACGTTTGTGACTGTGACTCCGGGCTCGCTTGGCAGAAACCCCCCCTGACCCTCCACTCCCCATCGCAAAATGTAATGCCTGTGAAAAGGGTAGGTGGATGCAGTGTTATATAGAACATAGTCCTGAGAGCACGATTGAAAATGAAAACTAGATATAGTATATTGTATAAACTATGCACCAAAAAGTGTGATATAAGATGAACCGGGGCGTGAAATATAATATGCAATACATTGTGCGCAATGACAGATTCATTGGTGAGCGCGAGATAGCACAGGCACTAGCGCGTGCTATGCGATATGTGCCTTGGAGTGTAATATGCACAGGGCAGTGTTGTGTAACCTAACTAGTCTCTAAAGTTGTAATATAAAATATGTGCTGGGGAGTGTAATGTTGCATATGCACTGTGACAAAGATATGGATCCCAGATTGTAATATGTATGGTATAGCACTGTGCGTTATAACATAGGCATTAAGGAAGGCACGTTAGATGGGGCAATATAACCCGTGCGAAGGCAAGTGTGGCATGATATATTCACAGGGTGGTGTTACAGTGCACATGGGCTAGAGAGTGTCATAGCATACACACTAGCTGGTGGAATACAACACAGAGGTGTGAGGCACTCAGCGGGCACTGGTGGGTGTAACACAGCATTGGGCTCAGCCAGGAGCACGCTGTGACTCTCAAGTGAGGTGCGTCTCCTTTCCAGAGAGTAAAATAAAAAGTATTACACATCCGGCGGTGGATGTGTGTTTTATTAACCGTGAGGGGGGTTTCTTGCATAGTTTGGTTGAATTTTTGTCGAATCCCCTTTGAATGGCTTGGTGTGCGTGTATATTAAATGTACCCGTCAATAGCTACCCATGTTTGTATAAATAAACGACAAGGGTGTCTACTTGGAGAGTACCCGCCGGCGGGGGCGCCGGGATTAGGCATGGTAGGGCGTCAGACACGTCAGAGCTTCACTAGCGGTGTAAATACATTCCATGTGGATTCATTCTATACATAGCCGCCTTTTAATGAATATCACGCAAATCGTCATGGTGATAGGTACATACGGTTTGTCCAGCATGTCCTAGGTGTTTCTATAAATATATATATTTTTTTAAATAATAAAAAACAAAGGCCGGCCCCGGGGGATGGGGTCCCCGGGGCTTATAAGTGGCCTGAGGAGGGGGGCAACGCAGCCCCCTCCTAAAGAATAAAAAAAAAAAGGCCATGACCCGGGGGTTGGGGTCCCCGGGGCCGATTAAGGCCTTGGGAGGGCCAAATTAATTTTTTTCAACAAAAAAAATTAGGGTGCAGGCCCAGGGCCAGTAAATTAGAAAAAGAAGGGGGGCCACACAGCCCTCCTTCGTAAAAAAATAAAATAAATAAAAGACCGTCATTGCGCTGGAGGCCACGCCCCCTCCTTGCAGCACTCTGCAAACACGTCCCCTGGCCAGTTGTAAGTTGGGGAATTAATTTCCCTTCAATACTGAGGGTCGCTGAGGGCCGACTAGCCCAACAGGTATCTCCAGTATGCGCCAGGGAGCTGCGTTGCAGACAGGTGTTCTGAGGCCACGCCCCTTTTAGCACCTCTATGCAACGCAGCTCTGTGGCACTTGCTGGAGGTACCTAGTGGGCTAGTTTGCCCCTAGGGATCCTCAGGATTCAAGGGGACTTATCTCTCAACTTAGAACGGCCACAGGGCGCGTTTACACAGTGGTGAAGGGAGGGGACGGGGCCTGAGGTGACGTGTGCAAACACGCCCTATGGCGCGTTTTAAGATGGGGAAATAATTCCCCTTCAATCCTGAGGGCCCCTGGGGGCTAACTAGCCCGCCAGGTGCTTCCAGTAAGCGCCACTGAGCTGCGTTGCAGAGAGGTGGTCCAGGCCGTGCCACTTTTTACACATCTCTGCAACGCAGCTCTGTGGTGCTTACTGGAGGTACCTAGTGGTCTAGTTGGACCCTAGGGACCCTCAGGATTCAAAGGGACTTAATCTCCCAACTTAAAATGGCCACAGGGCGTGTTTACACAGTGGGGAAGTGAGGGGACGGGGCCTGAGGTGACGTGTGCAATCACGCCCTGTGGCGCGTTTTAAGAGGTAGTTTTAATCCCCTGCCCCATTATCTACTAGGGGCTTACAGAGGAGGCCATGCTGATCACAAGGGGACCCCAATGCATAGTGTTTCCTAGTGTATGTAGGTGTTTTCACTGTATTCTGAGTGTCTTTTAACATAGCACTGGCTCTAAGACTGGTTAGTCAGACTCAGTTAACACCAGTATCCGTCTGAAAAAGTTGAGGGTACAGGATGATTTTGCAACAAGGCTTCTTTCTGCTCTTCTGTTTGTTCTTTCTGCACACTATCCTTCTTCCTGCACTTTTCTTCGTCTTTGAGGACTTCTGTTGCTTCTTTCTGCATTTCTTTTTTTTCTTTCTGTGCGTTTTTTCTTCTTTCTTCACATGTCCTATCTCTGTAGCCATAGTTAGAAATTAGCATTTAAAAAACCTTTGAAATTCACTGAAAAAACCATAGGTTTCAGGCATGTTATAGTTAGGAATCAGCTTTTAAAAAACCTTAGAAGTTCACTGAAAAAACCATAGGTTTCAGGGGCGTTATAGTTAGCTGGACTTTTCACTCGTACAAATCCATTGAAATTCCCCCGTTATAGTTAGTTCAGCTAACTATAACTCGCCCGCCCGCAATGCACTGCTGATGACGTCACATATTACATCACTCATGACATGGTCAGTGACATCACTCATGACATCACTCATGATATATATTTGAATTTAATAATATATATTTGAATTTAACAATTCACCATGATCACTTTTCTAGAACTCGGAGAGGGTTGGCCATTGTTTTTTGCTCATGTTTTGCATCCTCTACTGATTGGAGATGCTGACTGTCTTACTTTTAACTTTCAAATTAGCCCCCGATGTTCGTTTGTGGGCAATCTGGTTTATCAACCTCCAGTACATGTGGCTTATCCAGCCTTTCCTAATCCAATCTCGACTCAATTTATCCTGATCGCAGCAAAGATCATGCTTGTATGCGATCTGAATTACCATCTTACGGTCCATATGCTTTATCTTTATGTCAAGATCATGCCACGTAGGCCTTATACCTTATTGTCACACAACCCAATCATGGCGCAGGACATCTAATGGATCCAGTTTCTTAAACACTTTCAGTGCAAAGGCGATATCCCATCCAGCGGGTGTGGACTGACTGATCTAAGTTTATGTTCTAAAGTTTATTTACTAACTTATGCAATACTTTTTTCAATGTGTCCCTCAACCGTAACACTGAGGTGAACGGTATATATAAGGTATATATACACAATCTCTGAGCACATATAAAAAAAATATCCGGGACAAGAAAAGCCTCTACTTTATGGACAAAATCAAGCAGGCTGGTAACTCCAGTAAAATACTTTTTTCAACTCTAAAGGAATTAGTTACTCTACCTGCTCCACCAATAGAGGATACAGGTGTAGCATTCTGCAACTCACTTGCAGGTTTCTTTAGGGATAAAGTGCAGGCTATTTTCGATTCCTTTACAGAAAAGGGTACCGACCCTCTAGTGGATCCCCCCCACTATATCTCCTCTACGTCCTGTTCACGGTCTGGACTCCTTTGCTTCACCCAATGCAGAACAGATCTCTCCGATAGTCAGAGCAGTTAAATCCGGAGCACCATCAAATCCATGCCCCCCAAAAATATTCCAACTGGCATCTGATGATATTAGTGAGCAACTCAGCCTACTTTTAAAGAGATCATCAGTGCTGGCATTTTTTCAGAGGCATTGGAAAAAGGTCTCAATCCTTCCTCTATTAAAAAAAAACAAATCTGAATCCTAGTGCCCATAACAATTATAGACCCTTTGCGAGGATTCCTTTTCCAGCTAAGGTCCTGGAGAGGTACATAAACTCCCAACTCACTGCCTATGTGTCTTCAGAAGACCTGCTGGACCCCTCACAATACGGTTTCCGTCAAGGACATAGCATGGAGACTGACCTGGTAATGGCTGCAGAGGAGCTTTGTACCACGCTGGATTCAGGTGCAAGGGCCACCTTGATCCTATTGGATCTATCGGCAGCCTTTGACACCGTGAACCACGACATTCTTATCAAAAGGCTCCAAAAGTTGGGAGTTAAGAACTCAGCTTTAAGCCTGATTAAATCCTATTTAAATAACAGGCTAAAATTTGTTCAGATTGGCGACTCTTGCTCAGAATAGTTTACTCTTCCATGTGGGGTGCTGCAGGGCTCGTCACTGAGTCCTACTTTGTTCAATCTATATGTGACCCCCTTAGCTGATATCATCAGGCAGTTTGGCTTCTCATTGGTCTCCTACACAGACAATACCCAGATTGTGGTGTACATTTCAAGCAATCTGGAGGATACCACTGCTCGCTTTAATCAATGCATGTCCCATGTAGACCACTGGATGAGCTCAAACTGCCTAAAGCTCAATGGAAGTAAAACAGAGGTTCTGTTGATGGGATCCAATACCTCTTTTTGGTCACAGAACTGGTGGCCTCTGGACATGGGAACTCTTCCTACTCCAGCGCACAAGGTTAAGAACCTGGGCATCATATTTGACGACAGACTTACCTTTCATCATCAAATTAATAAAGTCACCTCTCAGGTTCATTTAACACTGAAGTTAATCCGGAAAGTGAGACCATTTATTCCCCCAGATGCAGTTAAAACACTAGTGACAAGTTTAGCAATGTCCAGATTGGACTAAGGAAATGCCCTTTATTTGGGCCTTCAGAAACAGCACTTGCAAAATCTTCAGAGGGTGCAAAATGCTGCCGCCAGGTTGCTACTGAACATTCCTAAGTATCACTGGCTCCCGGTAAAGAGAAGAACGGAGTTTAAATCTCTATGCCTGGCGTATAAAGCTGTACATGGAACAGGACCTGCGTACCTGAGACAGCATTTTTCATGGTACCATCCTTGTAGAACACTACGCTTAGCGCAAAGTAAACTTCTTCAGATACCCAAATTCAGGAAAGCTCGCTGGGGAGGAAGCAGCTTTATCCTGACCACCGTAAAATTGTGGAACATGCTCCCTCTAGCCATTAAAAACTGCCCCACACTGCTTTCCTTCAGAAAAGCGCTGGAAACTTGGCGGCTCTTTTCAAACTAAATCCTACCTCCTTCTTTCATTACTGGCAGACTCCTCCATTGCAGCGCCTAGACGCCCCTGGGCATTCGAGCGCTATATAAATCTCAAAATCAAATCTAATTTTTGTTCTTGCATAATTAATGAGCTTGATTCAGTTGCCATGCAGAAGACATGCTTGTTATGAAAGAGAAGATCATCTGGTTACCGGTTCTCAGTAGAACCTGAGGAAGGTTAAAATAGAATGCAAGGGTTTACAACACACATTTAGGGTTCCTATTGCTTGGAGTATGAAAATGTTTATAGATCAGTCATTAAACAGGATTATAAGCTGAGTGTGAGTATGGTCACTACTGAGGACTGCATCTACCAGAATGCATATGGGAGAACAAGCAAACAGGAAGTTTGCTCCCCTTCCCATCTGTTTCGATTTCCTAAAGGATGTTGAGTTGAAGAACCCTGGGGATATATACAATGAGTGCGAGTGTTTTAAAAAAAAGCTTATGAGTCGTAAATATATATACTAAGGTGTATTGGTGAATCAGTGGATGTATAAGTGCTTGTATGGATGATTCAGTAGGTGCATGACTGACTGTATAAGTGGGTGATTAGGTGTCTCAGTAAATGTATGGGTGAGTGACTGGTTGTGTGAACATCTGTATCAGTGTGTCAGTTGTTGTCTAAGTAGCTGTATGGGTGTGAGTTGGTGCATGAGTGGCTGTATGTGTGAGTGACTGGTTGTCTGAGTACCTATATGGATGTCTGAGCATCTGTGTGGGTGGGGGAGGGGGTGTGTGACTGCCTGTATGGATGGGTGAGTGGGCGAGTCAGGGGCTGTATGGGTTATTGAGGTGCATGTGTGAAGGACTGTATGGGTGAGTAAGTGTGTGTAAGACTGTGTCATGAGTTGATGGATTTGTCAGTGGTATATGGGTGAGTAACTGCATATGTGAAAGGCAGTATAGGTGAGTGTTGGGTATATGAGTGACTGTATGGGTGAGTGACTGATTGTAAGAGTGGCTGTATGGGTGAGTGTGTGCTTGTGTCAGTGACTGTTTAGGTGAGTGTGTATGTGTTAGTATCTGCTTGAGTAAGTGAGTGTGGGTGTGTAAGCGTATGGGTGAGTAAGCAGCTGTGGTATTGACTGTATGGGTGAGTGAGTAGGTGTGTGAGTAGCTCTATGGGTGACTGACTCAGTGTGTGATTGGCTGTATGGGTGTATGAGTTGATATGTCAGTAGTTATATTAGTGAGTGAGTGGGTGTGTGAGAGGCGGTATGGGTGAATGAGTGGAAGTATGTGTATGGAGTGGTAGAGAACCTGCTATCCTAATGGCAGCTTGCCAAGCAAACCCAAAACCCAACATTGCTCCTTGCTGAGTACCAATTAGCACAAAACATGTTCCATGGATATATGGCACTTGTTGTGCCAACAGTGAGTGGCAAGCACTTCATCAAGTGTGAGTATGAACACTAATGAGGACTACATCTACCAGAATGCACTGGGAGAACTACTGCAGGCCAGCAGTATGCTCTCTGCCCCCACTGTTTATATGAGAACTTGACCTGATTCAAAAGCATAAAGTAAGTAACATAAATTAAATAATAAAACAAAACAACATTGATTCCTGGGAAAGGAAATTGGTTTCTTATACAATGCCAATTAATACTCTGAGGTAAAGAACCAGCAAAGTAATTATTAAACCCTCTTGTGAAACTACAACAGGTACTCAATAGAAAATCAGCCAGATCTTTACTGAATACTATGTATCTTAGTATAGGTGAGAAATAAGCAAGCAGCAAGAAGAAATCAAAAAATACCCCAGTGCATTCAAAGTAACCATCATTTAAATTATGTCACACATATTTGTAGACATACCCGGATATAACAGGGAGAGGGTTTAGAGATGCGTTTGAGAATTTAGAGTGTTAAAGCACATGTTCCTGTTGAAATCTTTGTGGAACTGTGCAAATTGTCACACAACACATCAGTCTTTACTAGTTGATCAAAAACCTCAGAAGACAATTCTGAGCTGGAAATCTGCAGGATTGTCAAAAGATTCCTAAATCCTATAGCTAGCTCTCAGCTTATTATAACCTCGCAAGAACTGTGTTATAATCTTCCATCTTTTTTACATGAAAAAATTATCAATATTTATAGCAATTCTGACAACTGGATGCCCTTATCCAGTGTCAATCGCTGGGAAACTAACTCATTTGCCGCAAATGGAGACTCTTTGCCAGATTTTGTTCCTCTGTTGGAATGTGAAATTAGAGTCATCCTTCCTATGATTAATTCTGGTTCTCCTTCCATCTGTGTCCTTCTCGGAGCTTCTCCCTAGAGGCTAAGACCATGATTCCGATTGTGACCACTCTGTGAAATTCTTCTATCAACTCTGGCATCTTTCCATAACTGTGGAAGCAGGCTAGGGTTCTTCCTTTACAGAAAATAACCTAAGGGAGACTCTAAGACGATGTTGAATTATTCTTCAATTTCACTACTTCTAAGTTTTGGGGAAAAACACTCAACAAACGACTAAAGAGCCATCTGGAAGCTAACTCACTTTTAGATTCTGCTCAATCTGGTTTCCGTGCTAACCACAGTATGCAAACTGAGCTTGTGTTGAGTACTGTTAACTTAAGAATTACGCTGGACCAGAGAGGCTTTACTGCTTTAGACCCCTTGGACCTATCTGCAGAATTTTACATTGTTTCCCACCATAATCTGCTTGAATGATTATTCAAGATTAGTATCTGCCAATGTGCCCTTGGATGACTTGCACCATTTTTGCCTGATAAGTGTCAAGCAAGGTAAATTGCCCCTTTTAGTTCTGCAGCAATGCCCATGTTGGGTGGTGTGCCTCAGTAGTCCCCACTGAACCCCACTTTGTTTGACGTGTATATATGCACAATTTATCAGGAGTTAGTATGGTCTTTTGGATGCAATACTGTTCCATATGCAGATGACACCCAAATTATTGTCACTATTTCTAATAATGTGGAGGGAATTCAAGCCAACTTCTTAGTCTGTCTGAGATCAGTTGCACCATGGATTTTATGTTCGTTAGTAACACCTGTCTCTGCTATGTAATCATTCTGTAATTTATGTGAATATGTGGTAACTTATAACTCGTTGTTTCCTTATAAGCGCTCTGATACCTCCGGGTCTAGCCAGCGCTATATAAAACTCAAATAAACAAATAAATAAATAAAATAAATAAATAGACGCAGTAAAACCGCCTCCTGCTGAATCCTGAGACGACATAAGGCCTCCTGCTAGGGGACCAAGCCTATTGTGGTCCTCCAATGTTTGGTGGCCACTTGAACTCGGAACAGCTCCCAGACCGGTGCATTTGGCCATGACGCTGAGAATCATCCTTAACCAAGGACTATCTGTGACTCAGCGAGTTTCGCAAAGTGCTGAAAAGATCTGAAGGATTCTCTCAATTGAACCACAGAGGGGATGTGGTCCATCGGCTAGACTGCCGACTTTGGTGCTGGAAAGCAGGGTTCGAGCCTCGGGGTCGCTCCCACATCCTGGGATTCTGGGCAAATCACATAATCTCCCTGTGCCGGAATGTGTAATGTAAATACGGTGCTCATGTAAAGCGTTCCAATACCTTCGGGTCGAGTTCGTGATATATAAATATGCAACAAAAAAAACAGTAAAAAACTCTCATTATATTGAGCCTAGAACATAGTAACGCACTCTACCTGGCAATTCCAGCCGCTTTGTAGGCTCAGTTGCAAATAATCTAAAATTGATTGGTCTGATTGGTATTCAGAAAGCCCCATTTAGTCCCAAGTACTACATTAATAATAATAATTGCAATAATATTATGTATAAGTATTCTAAAAAACACAGGTCCCACAAAAAGAAGGCACAAAATAATAATTAACATTTGAAAAAACTGAAACTGGCCTTAGTCCATCCTTCCTAGTCTACTCCTACACAAGGAAACCCATCACTATAAATATGAAACATATGCAAAAAAATACAAATGGTATTTATGTATTACCTTGTTATTGTATCAATCACCATGCCTGCTACCTTAGTCGCCAGCCAAACAGACACCAATCTGTGTACTGTTGGATTGCTACTATACACAGCATTTATTGTACACGTTATAATTTCCTTTTTTACAAAATAAAAAAATGAGAAAGTATGGTTAAATAAATTGCCACTTCATTGTGATATATACCACCACTGTGCAGAGTAATATCATTCAATTTGTTATACTTAAAATATTCACTGCTATCGGTATATTTACTAGAATGAATCATGTGCGTCGAGGTACATATTGAAGATGGCCTGTGGCAGTATATTGCACAGTAACTTTATTTTGATGGGCCAGGGAGCAGCCGTGTGTTGCCTTGTGACTTCCGGCTTCCCACAACCCTTCTGTTTGTAGGATCTCAACATTAGCTTTGGAATCAGTCCAGCGTGCCTTCTTAATATAGCATCAAGGCCTCATTATCTCACGCAACCCGATATAGTTTCTCTTCAGAGCAAGAGTTTGCGTCCACGAGACAGCCGTGAGAATAAAGGCAACTAAATCCCTCACTGGTTTGTACATGTTTTTTCCAGATATGCTAAAAATGGATAATGGAGGTTACTACACGAAACTGCTTCAAAAAGCAGACTTCGTAGCTCTGTACGTTTATTTTCACGGATAAAAAACAAGTCGGAACTAAACATTGCTATCTTCCGGAAACATTCTCTTCTTACTCCATTCTGGGTTCACAGTTGGGAATGACTTGCTTGTTTTATATGTATATCTTTTCGGCACTGATGTCATCTAGTGTGGAGGGAACTTGGGCGGAAGGCGAGCGCTTGAGAAACGGACCACAGAATGTCCAAGTCTGAGGCCCCTGCAGAAGGCATTCATGACTCATTTCCTCTTTAAAGTTGCGGAACCGCTGAGCAATCCAGGAAGCCACATGTTTATGCCTCAGATACATGATTTAGAACTAGAATCGAAAGGTTGGATTTCGAGAAATAATATTGTTAGTTTCTGTTTTTTAAAGTATATTAATTCTTTATGTTGCATATTCCCTCGGGATTCGTTATTGGGAATCAACAAAAAGTCTCAGTTTTGGAAAGCCGGATCGAAAACACACTGCAATGTGTTTTGTCTGGCGTTTGTAAACTGTTTCAGCAGTATGTATTGTATGTACTGTTCAGAGATTTGCAATATGTTTTGCTTGGTACCCTTTAGATCTCTGATTCTTAGGTCCGTATTTACGAGGCCCTTGCGCTGTCGTTGCGTCATTTTTTGTGACGCAACGGCGGTGCAAACCACTACTAAATCATATTTATGAAGCCACGGAAAGCCACTTTGCCTGGCCTCATAGATATGGAGTAAGGCAAGGAAGCGCAAATTGCTGCGTTGCCTTACTTTGCGCTAGGGAGGCGTGCCATGGGCGTTGCGATGGGTGTTTCCATGCTACACCCATAGATTTTCCTGCATCCCCAGATTTACAAGACCTTGTAAAACTGGGGATGCGCCAAAACCTTAAGCCTCCCCAGGGGAGGTGCAAAGAGGAGCAATGTTACTATTTCTCCTCGTTCTTTCCTCTTTCTATGTGTGATGCATTCTGCAGCACACATAGAAAGAGGACAAAGCCTTCCAGGATTGTTTTAGTGCAGGAAGTTGCTCCTTCCTACACAAAAACAATCCTGAATGCAACACAGATACCCTTGCATAATGGTGCAATGGTACCTAAGTTAGCGCTAGGCTGCCGAAAAGGTGCCAGGTCAGGGGGAAAGGACAGGAATGAGCTGTATACCATAGATACGGCGCATTCCTGCACTTTCCCTTTGATGCAGGGAAGAGCAGCAAGTTGTCCCTTAGTTTCTGCCCTTCACAAATAGTGAATCCTGAATCAGAAAATCCCAAGGTGGTGGAATTTTGTTTTGGCAAAGTGCACTTGTGTAGTAATTGAGTCCAGTAGGCAAGGTGAAGTTTCATGTAGATTTATTAAGTTCAGTTACAGATTGCTATGTTTCTGTGAAGCAGCCCCACAAGGAGCAGCCAGCCTGCTGTTCAGCCCATTCTCCTCAAATGTCACACTTCATCTAACAAGCACCCAAACATTCCAATCCGCATCATCACTCTAACATTCCATGCAGCACACAGCACATTCACACTGGCTGAGCAGTTAGGGAGATAATGGTAGGATAATAACATGAACAAGATACTGCATACCCTCCTTTCTTATATAACAGAAGCATACATCTGGTTAAGTGAAAGAAGTTATAACAAGAAGAACCATGAAAAGGAATTAAGTAATGTACACAAATGCAGCTATAAAAATGCAATAAAAATTAAGCAAAAAGGAAAGAGCAAAAAAATGCGAAGAAGTAAATGATGGGGAAGCAATAGATACATATACACTATTAGATATAACCCATCCTCCCCTTCTATACATTTCAAAAGTTTAGAATAAAATAAAGTGGCATAAGAAACAAAAAATTGGTCGATTGAAATAAACGCACCAATGGTTACCCCCAAGCACACCCACTGGCCACATAAGCATGGAAGAAAGCAAGACACAGCACAACAAGAATTAACCAGTTGCTTTACACCCTGCCGTACAAAATAACATAGGAACTATCCCCTACAATATATAGAAAAATAAATACAAAATACAAAGTGGGAACAACTATAGTCAACAACTGTCCAAATACCTAATATAGTCCAGAATCCAAGGATGCAAAGAAAAAGAAAATCACATCACAAGGAGAACGGAACAAGCACATAAACAGAGAGGATGAATAAAAATACAATAAGTATCACTCATCCTCCCCATTTTATGTTAAGATGTAAAACAATAATGAGATAAAAATGTAACATGTTGCAAAAGGTGAAACGCACCCGAGACTATGATCCCAACTACAAGGGAATCAAAAGTGTAAACAAGATTACTAACGTAAGGAACATGAAGTACACACTGAAAAATGGGACTAGGAAACCCATTATGACACCCCTCATGTAAAGGTTAAACACTTGGGACTGTAACCCAAAGAAATCATCGCTCCTGTAAGGGTTTATTATCAAACCGTGTATATGGGACAGACTCCCATAAGAACACACCCTGTGTAGGGTTTTAAAGTAACACGTGTAAATGGGGCTAACACCCATAACCCATCCCTATCAAAAGGGTGAAACCTCATGTGAATGAGCCTGTCCCATAAGACCTATCCTGTGTAGGGATAATATTGTACAGCTAGTACATGTAAATGGGACTAAGACCCATACAAAGATACCCTGTGGAAGGGCTAAAATTCTAAACAAGTGTAAATGGGAACTAGACCCATTAAGGCAATCCCCATGTGGAGGGCACGTAATGTACAATGTAGTAATGGGACTAGTACCCAAACCGATCCCTCAATAAAACAATGTGAATACAGTTCCCTCATGTAAGGTTGTGTAAGAACATGAAACATAAGAAAATAGGCAAACAATACCCATAAAACCATCCCATGTAGGATATGTAACATGCTTTGTAGCTATGTTTCGCCAGGACAAAAATATACTGAAAGTATAACGTCCACAAAGACATTATAAACAGGCAGCAAACAATGCAGAGGAGACCCATAAAAAAATGTTAAACAGTTTGACTATGCATAGACTTCCTAGCGTACTAGTAAACAAATGAAGTTATGTAAAGTCCAAGCACATTCCGTGATGTAGCGCACAGAATGTAAAGGAGTGATCATTGACCACAGGAGAAATGAGAGTTGCATTTGAACGTTTGGCAAAAATCGCCACCCCAGCAAAACTTGCTGAGATACAGGAACAGTGAAGACAACCATATTTGCCATTTCAGGAGTGTAACGTGTCTTACATGGTGGGCAACTTTCTAAAAATTAGAGCGTATACAGAGAACATATTTCCATGCCAAGTTTTAAATGAAATTCTGTTACCAGTGTGATGTAGACTTGACCTGAAATGTACTTTACTACAATACCTCCAGACTTAAATATCCTCCTCTACACAGACTGGAAGATAACCCCTTGAACTGTGGAGGCAGAGCTTGGTGAAAGAACGGGAACAGCCAAGTGTTTGAATGGCTGCATGTCCAAACAGGAATGAAACACAGCACAAAACATGCCCTAACTCCATACTTCAAACATGGCGGCACGTACAAGGCACTGTGCCGGATGGCTCTCGGCACGTCCATGCTGAGAAGCGTCCTTGAGCTACTCAAGAAGCTGCCTAGCAACAAAGACGTTGATTCGGTTCAGTGACTAATTATCGAGGACAATATCGACTATACAAAAAATCGACACTAAAATATCGAGGGACAGAATATCGACTCCCTATCTACAAACAGGTAAGTACTAAAATATCGATTCCAAAATATAGACTGTCAAAACATAGTTAGCCAAAATATCGAATTTTTTTAATGTATTAAAAATAATATAAAATTAATTAAATATTAAAAACAATTAAATAAAACATACATAATATAATATAAAATAGCTTAAAATGTAAACATAATATAAGTAATTTAAAAAAGTCGAGATTTTGTTGGATACTGAGAGCGTAAAAATTACTATTCCCACTCCAGTGAGTGCAACAGTAGGGAAAACGTTGGATAGCGTAGGGGAAAAAATTACTATTCCCACTCCAGAGAGTGCAACAGTAGGGAAAGCGTTGGATAGCGTAGAGGTAAAAATTACTATTCCCACTCCAGTGAGTGCAACAGTAGGGAAAACGTTGGATAGCGTAGGGGTAAAAATTACTATTCCCACTCCAGAGAGTGCAACAGTAGGGAAAGCATTGGATAGCGTAGGGGTAAAAATTACTATTCCCACTCCAGTGAGTGCAACAGTAGGAAAAACATTGGATAGCGTAGGGCTAAAAATTACTATTCCCACTCCAGAGAGTGCAACAGTAGGGAAAGCGTTGGATAGCGTAGGGGTAAAAATTACTATTCCAACTCCAGTGAGTGCAACAGAAGGGAAAATGTTGGATAGCGTAGGGGTAAAAATTACTATTCCCACTCCAGAGAGTGCAACAGTAGGGAAAGCGTTGGATAGCGTAGAGGTAAAAATTACTATTCCCACTCCGGTGAGTGCAACAGTAGGGAAAACGTTGGATAGCGTAGGGGTAAAAATTACTATTCCCACTCCAGAGAGTGCAACAGTAGGGTAAGCGTTGGATAGCGTAGAGGTAAAAATTACTATTCCCACTCCAGTGAGTGCAACAGTAGGGAAAACGTTGGATAGCGTAGGGGTAAAAATTACTATTCCAACTCCAAACAGTGCAACAGTAGGGAAAGCGTTGGATAGCGTAGAGGTAAAAATTACTATTCCCACTCCAGAGAGTGCAAAAGTAGGAAAAGTAATGATTTAAATTAAATATAAGATGACATTAATTATCAATACTGATAAAAAGTTAATTAAAAATGATTACCAATTAATAACAATTAATTACCATTTAAAAATATTAATTATCAATTGATAAAAATTTAATACCAATTAATAATAATTAATTACCAATTACAAATTAATTATCAATTATCAATACACATAAATAAAAAATTAATTATTTACTTTATTACAATTAATTTACTTCCTACCCAATTCCCCTACAAACCCACAACCCGCTCCTATTCATAACAAATACAATTAACATAATTATCAATTAATCAATTAATATAAATTAATTACCAATTAATAATTATTTATCAATTAATTAATTATCAAAACATATAAATATAATTAACATTTAATTAACCATAATTAAATTACTTCCCACCCTATTCCCCTATAAACCCACAACCCGCTACGGAATTAAATTACGCAATAATTAAATTACATAACATTCATTTGTTTAAATAAATTAAACATACATTACAACAATAATACATAATTTTAACACAGATACTACCATACATAACACAAAAAATTCGATATTATGGTAATCTATATTTTAAAATTCGATATTATGGTATTCGATATTTTTAAGGTCTATATTTTGGTAATCTATATTTTTAAGGTCTATATTTTGGTAATCGATATTTTGTACCCCAATTTCGATATTCTGACCTATCTATATTTTGTAGAGTCGATATTCTGTCCACTCTATATTTTAACTTCGGTATTCTGGGCAGTCGATATTTTGGAATCGATATTTTGGGTGTTTACCGTTGATTCGAAGGCTTCGTGCAACAACAGAATGAAAGTAGGAATGCGCACGCTGTAACTGTCTCGTGGATTTTTTCAAACCGCAAAGGAGCGATTTAACAGCACAACAAAAGACAGGTCCCAGATGAGGAAAAAAATAAAGGACCAAAACTGTCTCACCTGCAATGACCTGCTCGAGTCGCGATAACACTATGCAAACCCCAGCAGTCAAAACAGACGCAAAGTAGGCATAAATAAAGCGCCACAACTTCCTTGCGATGCCAGGCAGAAAGTCAGTCACAACATTTCCCTCGGGGACAGACACAATCCAAGACAGCACATTGGTAAAAACTCGAGCAAGTACTTTTCTTGAGAAAACGAATATACGTTTGAGAAACGTGAAAAATGCCACACTTCTGAAACTTCACCATAGTTGAAATTATACATTCTCAGATGGAGGCACAACTTGTGAGAGAGAATCATCTTAGCTCAAAAGGGTTAAAGTACTTGAGTTCACACAGGTTGACACAGTAGCAAAGCATAGTGACCTCCAAAAGCAGCAAAACATCACCTAAATGTGACGTACACGCCAGGATTTCCCTTTGCACCATCTAGAGCACAATGACAGGCCAAAATGCATTATGTTAAGCCTATGAGCTTAGAATTTCCATGGAAAGTAAACGTACACCAGGCTAGTGTAACTTTCTTTTCTAACCAAAACGTCCAAATAATATTCCTAAGCACAGCACGCCTAGTTTGGGGCTGTCCAATGGAATTACAATGGTGGGGCTGCGAGGCGTTGAGCTTCATTTTCAATGCTTTCTTGTGGTCATCTTTTGTATTCTGTGAACACATTCTTGCTTTCTTGTGAACGCTTCTGCTTATCCGTGAATTCTTCCTCCTGGAAATGTACTTTACGCTGCGAGCATCTGTAGGCTCTGTAGGTTCCTTCACCTATAAATCTTCTTTTATATCCAGGTTCATGAATTCAGTTGTAACACATGGATTAGTCACCATCCTTGTCACCAAAAATATGTAGTAATTGAGTCCAGTAGGCAAGATGAAGTTTCATGTAGATTTATTAACTTAAGTTACAGATGGTTATTTTCCTGTGAAGCAGCCCCACCATGACAGCCTGCCTGCTACTCAGTCCATTCTCCAACTGTCACACTTCACCTTACAGGCACCCCAACATTCCAATCCGCATCATCACTCCAACATTCCATGCAGCACACAGCACATTCACAATGGCTAAGCAGGTAGGGAGATAATGGGAGGAGCAGCGTGTATGTGGTAGGAATACCGAGCCCGATGTACTGCTGCTAAATGCTCCACAGTTAGCTGCGTTTTTACACATGTTTGGTCTATAAATTGAATACCTTTTTTAAAGTCTATCTTTTAGGTGTTTTATCATAGTTATTTTCTACTGTGCTTACAATTAAGCTTCTTTGCTCGACCCCGGCGGTACCCGTATATGTCAGAGCGGTTCCGCACTGCACTGGGGTTGACGGCCTAGTCATTTACTCTCCACTATTTAAACCACGCTAGAGCGACAGCGCAGCGGGTGCGTGCAGCGAGCGCGCCGCCGGCACGCCAAAGGCCCGCCAAAGGCAAGCCCATCTGCACCCGTCGGCGCCCGGAACACGACCAGCGCCACAACGCCTGGCCGTTTAATGTCCCAAAACTACTGCATAAATCAGCTATTTGATCTTAGAAGAGGCATATGTAGTGCCCCTGATATGCTCCTTGAAAACAACAATACGGGTGAGTCCTTATGCTCCAAATGTCTTTACCGGCTCAACCCCGGTTTCCGATAAGAGTTCTGGGCACACAAACATGGCAGGGAGAGGAATGGGAGGAGAGAAGACCGACGCTCGTATGAATAGAGAAACGGGGGGGGGATGACTAATAACATCACCACAAATGGGTTAGTCAGAGTCCCAAAGGTAATACACGACCAGTCCGTTCAGTGTTTTCTGCTGAATGTCCGCTTGGTAGTAAAACACAAATACCAGCTAGAAGACTTGATTCAGCTTTCTAACCCTGACATAATCTTTCTGACAGAGACCTGGACGGACAAAACCTTGGCCCCGTACTTGAACATCGCCCTGCCAGCGGGCTATGCAGTCACCTTTCAAGATAGGGATGAAGGTAAAGGGGGGGTATAGCCATCATCCACCGAGACCATCTGAAGGTGCGTGTGAAAGTCATCTCAGTTCTACCAGCAGAGGCGCTTTGTTTTTGTATAAAAATTAAACAATCTTTCTACCTTTCCGGGACTACTCATCTATCGCCCACCTGGGCCCAGAGCTGCTTTCACCCAGGCACTGCTGACGCTTTTGGAGTCTTATACAGACTCCTACTCCCTCACTATTCTGGGTAATTTTAACTATCACCTGGAACTAATAAACAATTCGGACACAGTCAGACTGCTTGACAATTTAACAGCATACGGCTTAAACCAACTAGTAACCAAACCCACCCACCTGGCTGGCCATATTTTGGACGGCATTTTGACGAACAACTCTGACGTCAATTTGATTAAAATATCAACTCTTCCATGGACAGACCATAAGGCCGTCTATTTTAAAATCAAGGTTATGTTGCCCAATTACTGTACTCAAATTAAGCCTTCCAAGGTAAAAATTCGATGTTGGAATAAGGTTCAAGGCAGGGATCTAGAAACTGCCCTTGGTCACTTCCCCATTATGTTAGCTAAGGACAATAACGCAGCAGCGTCCCAGTTTAATGACTGCCTTCTGGCAGTAGCCAATTGTGTTGCGCCTGAACAACTGGTGACGGTAAAAAGGTGTAGGACGTCGCCACCTTGGTATTGCCCTGAGCTTAAGTGCCTAAAAATAAACTGTAGGAGAGCTGAGCGTCTCTGGAGACTAGACTACAGTAGTGAAAAGAAAGCAGCCTATAATCTAGCTCTGCAACAGTACAAGGAAGCAATTATCGCAGCTAAGAGGCTATTTTTTACAATGAAGATTGAGGAAGCCGGAAACTCCGATAAGGAACTTTTTAAATCTGTTAAACTACTGGCTAAACCCCAGCAGGACAATGTATTTAAAACAGACCAAGCCATGTGTATCAAAGTGGCCTTATACGTTCAGAATAAGGTGCAACTGATTTATAATGACCTCTTAAAGACTCTGGGAGCTCCTGATAATCAAAATCAACCGCTTTGTGATGTTAGGTCAACCCAATGCAGACTATCCTGCTTTCAAATACTCTCTAACGATGAGGTACAAAAACTCCTCCTCTCTATAAAGTCCGGTTCACCTAAAGACCCCTGCCCCCCAGCCACTATGCACCTGGCCTCCAGGAAGATCTGTGATAAGCTTACCCCCCTTATTAATCAAGTTTTGGAATCAGGTAATTATCCGGTGGCCCAGGAAAAGAGTATGTATCAGGCCAATTCTCAAAAAGCTGACTCTGGACCCTACTGAACCTAAGAACTACCGCCCAATTGCTGGCTTGCCGATAGTAGTCAAAATTCTGGAGAAGTCAATTAATAAGGTGTTGACTAACTATCTAAATGCTAACAACCTGCTTGACTCTACACAGCATGGTTTCAGTCCTGTCACTCCACCGAGTCAGCCCTGATTACTGCAACTGAAGAGATCCGGAAAATAGTGGATGGAGGGGGCAGAGCGTTCCTCGTTCTCCTAGACCTATCAGCAACATTTGACACCGTGAATCACATGGTGTTAGTGCAGCGGCTGAGGGACGTGGGAATCGAGGACACAGCTCTGGCCCTCCTCTCCTTTTTTTTGGAGGCAAGGTAGCAGAGTCTGAACTGGGATGGTCTGCAATCTGATGGCTTCCATCTTCCCTGCGGGGTCCCACAAGGATCGGCCCTGTCCCCGACGATGTTCAACATCTACGTCACTCCGTTGGCCAGACTCATCAGGAGACATGGTTTTGCCCTGGTCTCCTACGCTGATGACTCTCAGCTTGTGATCTCTACATCCAACCAGCCTGAGACCACAGCCATCAGTTTTCATGCTTGTCTCACTGAGATTATGACTTGGATGAACCATAGTTTCTTGAAAATTAACACCGATAAAATAGAGGTGGTAGAATTTGGCAAGGGACGATCACTGTGGAATGACTCGTGGTGGCTGGTTGAGGCTGGGGAGTGCCCCTGCCCTGTCTCTAAGGTCAGGAACCTCGGAGTAATCTTCGACGACCAGCTAAATTTTTCTGCCCAGGTCAACAGTCTCACTTCCTCCTGCTTCTTTTTATTAAAAACCCTGCGAAAATGTTTTCCTTTTATATCACAAGAATTACAAAAGACGGTGGTGGTGGCTCTCTTCCTGTCCAAATTGGATTATTGCAACGCCCTTTTCCTGGGCATTGACAAGACCCAGATGAGGAAACTGCAGTCTCTACAGAACGCTGCAGCATGACTACTTATAAACATACCCAAAGGACATTCTACCTCGGCAGGGATCAAGTCACTGCACTGGCTTCCCATTCAGCAGCGCATGGATTTTAAGGCCTCATGCCTGGTGCATATGGCCCTTCACGGTGGTGGTTCCGAGGACATCCAAAAAACCTTACACCCCTTCTCCAGTTCTTAGGTCCGCAAATCTGGGCCTTATCCAGACTCCAAAAATCAGGCGGTCAAGATGGGGTGGTAGGACTTTATCGAACTGTGCAGCAAAGTTGTGGAACAAAATGCCAACGGCCATGAGATTTCAATCCAATCGGCAGCTTTTGAGGAAGGCTCTGAAAACATGGCTGTTTACCTCCACCTAGTTCTCCTGGTAGTGTAGGTTGTACTCCCTTTCACATACACTAGCGCCAAGACGCCATGGTAACAAGCATATATCCTATCCTATGTACAAAATACTACAACTTGTGAATGCAGTAATTCTGCCAGAATTATGGATTTGTAAGTTTATCCAATTCTTGGTGCTCCTGGATAGTGAAGACTGCAAATGTAGATGTTGGGTAGTTACATATCCCTTGCTGAAAGTTTTCTACTGCTTTCTACTGCTGGTTGAGAATGGGGAGTATACACTCCTATATTTGATAGGAGTATTAATAATGCAGTTTCTCCAAGGCAGAAACATTTTGAGAGAAAAATAAAAAAAGTTAAATGTGCCAAAGTACATTTGCAGCATGTTTACTTACTGAGCGTTCACTACTTGGAGGAATTTCAGCATGCACATAGAAGTACTCTAGCATTTCAGGAAGTCTATGACTAAACATAGATTTTCCTTCAGGGTTTTTTCTTGTGCCTCTCTCTCTCTATAACATGGAAATTTGATCTAAACATATAGAATCAAGTGTCTGTTTGGTCTTACAGGCCCCTAGATTCTGTGCTATTAACAAGGAGACTGGTGACTCCTCCTGCCCCCCATCTTGAGCCCAAAAAAAAAGAACAACCAAAAAGAACAACTCCCCTGCTTGAATCACCCGGCTCGCTCCTAGCTATATACTGGGCTTCGCTGTTTACCTTCCAGGTTCCTACTGTACAAGATCCAAATACATCCATTTATTTATGAATCATTATGAGTGTTTGGTAAAGTGGTGAGCACAGAGATCCAAACAATAAAAAAAGTAAAATGAAGACAAATAGCAACCAAAACAAGTACTTACACGAAGTTACCTGCTTCCTTGACGCAAAGAACAAAAGGCAGCTCCTACTGCAAATTTAGCCACAAATCTGCCGAGATGAGTGTTAAGCCAGCCTCTCATTCTTTCGTTGGTTTTTACACTGTTATAAGCACTGGCAAATTCAATAGGTCCTGGCTTTTGACTTTGCCTTTGCACACTCATTCACTAAAAACGATGATACATAGATATGCAACCCTTACTAGGCATGCACACGATTGCATCGTAACATTCGGCTGCTTTAATTTACTTTTAATTTACTGTTACAAGAGGCCAAACAGATAGGAGCAGTCCAGCAACAAACTGTGCTGCCAAACCTCCATAAAAAGATTTTTAAATAAAAGAAATGGTTTGGGGAAAGACTGAGAGAGAAGGGGGATGATGGAGCAGGTTGGGGTGGAGTAAGCACTGACGTGCGGCAGGGGGATCAATGAAGGAGCTAGGTGAGGGGTGTAATAGTTTTAAAAAGAAATACAAATCTGAGCACGACAGTAAGGTGCAGAGGTAGTCATGGTTGAACATGGGGAAGCGAGAGCACTAGGGAGAATGTGGGAAGATGGGGATTTCAGTGGGGAAGCAGCACATGAGGGAATGAGCTAGAAACTTGCACTCACATGGAGTGCTGAAACTGTTGCAGGGATTCTGCTGTGGGACAGAACTATGCTTGGGACTATGGAACATCAGCATATAGGGATTGAGTACCATACCACCTTACTATCCATGAGCTTGAGTCTGACTAGCTATAGTGCCTCACTTGCCCTCCTAACCATACCAGAGAAACAAGTGAATTGGCACCCCTAGTACACAACACTTTTGCCCCTCTCAGGAGTCGCGGTAACAGAACACACCCTTGCGATCTCTCACTCGTACTTGTCCACAATAAAATAGCAAAGAGCGATGAAAGAAGTTTCGAATATTTATTCAAACTATCGTGCTCTGAAAAACAGTATATGTGCCACAATTAGAAAACAAATGCATAATAAAAATACTGTTAGCATGGGCAATAATCCATATACCATAAAAAGTGCTGTCATTTTGTACGACAGAGTAACCTAACCCCCCTCCCCTGTGAGTAAAGCTAAATGATTATATGAAAGATCTCTGTGATTACCAGCTACCCTGTACCTCAGCATACACAAATGAATGCTCTACATCTCAGCAGATGCAGTGCTCTTGTCTCAGAACTCTCGTTCCAGATGTCTGTTTGTGGCTTATGTACTCATCTATATGCTAGGACATGTATATTCATAAACAACAGCTGCATTCTTGTGTTATGTCCTTGGTGCCAGTGCCTGGCCAAAAAGAATAACAAGAAACATTGTTGCTTGACCTTGTCTGTGGTGCCCTGACTAAATCCCAGGATAAGAACAGAACACAAAAACATATGCAGTTTCCATGTGAAAGTACAACATGGCACTAAAACAAGCATGTTTATATAGTAACGTGTGCAAAGCAAAATGAGGCCTACAACGTACACAGCTAGGCCAACACAGGGAAAACTACAATGGGCTATGCAAAAAACACACGACAAAACGAAAACAAAAAAGGAGTTCTTTGAACGTAAGCCGTTGAAGGATGCATGTTATCCAATCAAAACGATGGTAAGGAAGCATATGCTCCAGATGAGGGACAAACACAAGAAGAAGAGCAATCAGGACCATCAAATATGAAGCAAACATTGAAATTAACAAAAAAGCCAACCATTGGTAAGTAGTGGTTTAACCCAAATTCCCCTGTAAGTGTTAGTACTGTCTTTGACATGAGACAGCTAAATGCTGTCTGTAGGCAGGATCTAAAATTGGCAGTTCGATGTATTGCTCCAACATTGCTTATGTAGGCAGAACAAGAAACCAGAAAAAGACAAAAAGCATAATAGTATCACTAATTAAAAAATGCTCAATCTGACTACTTTAAAGCCTTCTTGAAACTTAGATGTTACCCACAATCCAAACATGCTGTAAAACAGATTGATGCCTCAAAATGGACCCAACAAAAAGAGTCTGCAATGATAATTTGTCCTTTGGTTTTGGCACATACCTTTCGAAAGTCATTATGCGGGCTCCGGGACATACAGAGTGGGAGGAACAGAAGTTAAACTAAGTAGGGCAGAGACTATGACTGTGAGTATCATTTAGACAGCGAGGGGCTCAGTGGTGTGAAAGCAGACAGGCTGGTCACAAGTAGGCCTGACTGAAATTTAAATTACGCTGGTGTAATTTCTGGAATTTTCCATTGACCTTATTACACAAAATTCTCGAAATTATGCCATGTCGCGTAATTACGCCGTGCTCGTGGCAAAATCAAAGAGAGGGAACGTGAACAACCAGAACAAGAGTGGCTTTTGTTCATGGCACTTGTGCTATTTGCGCCATTTGCTTAGTGCAACATGCGTTCTCGTGCCGAAACACATTGCACACTAAAATAGAGCATTATATGCCAGGTTTTTCTTTTTGAATAATTTAGCATCATTTTACTGAAGGTCAACATAATTCTGCAAAAATAAATAAGGTGGATTTCGCCCAACCCTAGTCATTAGCAGAGAAGCGGATCATACAAAAGAGACTCAATACACTCAGTATTTCACCTTCGTCTGCCACCCTGCCAGATTCCTTTAATGAATGGAACCATTAAAGAAATGTGTTCCACATCACTTAAAGATGGCGTCTATGTATCTCAGATCTTAGAGACACCACTACAGATGGCTTAGTGTCAAACTGACTACAAAGCTGACAACACTTTGGTCACTCAAAAAGATCATAAAGGAGAACTACTGAGTGCCAGCGTCAAACGCCTGATGGGATGACAACCATGAAAGACAAGTGGGGAGCAACCATCAAAAGCACAAGTACTTCTAAAGAGCCACATGTCTTAGAAAACCACCTATTTGTCAGCATAATTGGAAGAGCTAGGCAGAACACACAAACCAGAGAGGAGAGGTCCAATCCACCATAATCGCAATAGGTCTCCCTCCCATTTCTGGGAGTTGGAGCTATTGGCATTGTAAATGGCAATGGTTTTTGCCTATGCAATAGCTATGCCCCCCCACCCCCCACCTTAATAACATAAGGAACTCTGTAGTGTGTGTTTGTTTCTTTTATGTACAAACAACTGCTATACTGACCTGATGTGATGAGAGAAGCAGACATTCGCCTCAGGTGCGCTGGGGCCTTTTATTTTTCGTTACCGATCCTATTTAATTGGGGTGGGCTGGTATGGAAACAAAGACGGGGACGTCAAGCAATGGTTGGGGCAGAAGCAACATTAAGGAGAGTGGGGGTTAGGCGAACCAACAGGGGGATGACAAAAACAAATCGGGTGGGGGAGGCGAAGCAACACCGGTTTGTATTATTACTATGGCAGAATTGCTTGTTGTTGTTTTCTGTAACTTGTGTTCCAGCCTGCAGTGCACATCTCTGTTGGTGCACACGCCGTAACTGGGGCAGCGATGCATGTGATTCATATGTGGGGGGAAAAAACATCTGGGAAGTGAATAATAAGGCTGTGTTTGCCCCAGAGCAAGAATGTTTCCTGAAAGAGCACATTCCAACTATGTACTAATACAAGCAGCAACAGAAGGGAGCCTGCACAACGATCCAAAATAAACAATAAGTGCTTGAATACCTTTGGGGCGAGATCATGCTATAACGGTCTGTAAAATGAAGTTGTACACCCAGGGGGAGCTTTAGTTGAAACAGAAACCGAACGTGAAAGCAAACGAGGAGGAAACAGATGGCGAGAGAAGGCCAAAAAAAAGCAGTGCAAGGAAACTCTCTGTCAAATAACAGCAGCGCTCACAGGAAAGAGGTCAGCAATGATAAGAGGGAGGGGTGCGAGCAGGGAGGCAACAGATGGCCAAAGATGGCCAACCAAAAGGATCAATTTGTGATGTCACCTGGGTGGGAAGCAAACACCCAAAGGCAGGGCAGATGGATGCTATTGAGAAACCACTATAAAGGTACTTCGAAAGGCAGGCCAACCAACCAACCAATCAGAAGCGCTGGGCATGTTGTGAAGCCCATAGACTGAATACAACATGCCTCACAGCGCAAGCGCTGCCCAACCTCAACCTAAAAAAAAACAGCCGCTCAGGCCCATGACACCTCATAGAACTCCAATATTTTAGTACCCTTCAAAGTAAAGAATTTGCAACTGGGAGAGCCTTTCCTAGAAGAAAATATAAAGCATGATAACACATCCAGCAGTAGCAGTGAATTGCTTACTCTGGTCCTTAGCAATTTAATAAGACTACATTCTGAAAGGCAGCATGAAAAAATGCTCTGTTCATCAAGCTCAAATGTAACTTTATATTACTGCATCTTTGAAAAATGATAGAGCTGCTGAGCATCAATCCCATCCACTTTAATATGTGTGACCTTCGGCCATCTCAAGTTTACATTGGCAGTCCAGAATTAACAGCTTCTTCTGAAGTCTCTCAATTTCTCTGTAAGCTAAGACACTAGCGAAATCACCAATCCGAGCAGAGACAAGGCCAAGGATGATACACGCAAAAACAACAGTTTTTTGCTCATCATGCCATTCCAGTTTGAACCCAGCCATATGCAAATCAGTCTTGACCCTGTGCCTCATGGGAACAGTCCAGCCCGAACTGCCAAGCCAGGTCCTCCCTGGACTGGAACCAAGCCAGGTAGATTCCAGCGTAAGAGCCACGATTTTTAAAGCCAAAAAACTAACTTGTTAAAAAGCACCAACTTGGTAGTCTGGTCAACACAAAGAAGGGCAAGGACAGGACAGCAAATGCATTCACATTGTTTGCCAGTCTTCACTGGGCCTTTTAAATTTACTGTGGACATGCACACTTACTTTCCTTCAGGATCTGTAAATCTACAGCTCAACATACTTGCTAAGCGTAGGCGTTTTAGTAGAATCTTTGCTTATAAACAAGTATGTGTTTGCTTAATTTAGCTTTTTATTTTATTTTATTTATTCAATGTATTTTTATTGTGCGGAACTAGCCATCTGTCAGTCGAGGGCTTTAGAGATAACTTTGTTATCTAGGATCAAATTACAGAATAACAAGTTTGCAGAGCAAAGTAAATTCAGTGGGATTAGTCAGGGAGCTAAAGTCTGAAAAGGTGTGGTTTTAAGTCTTTCCGGAAATGAAATGATGTGGATTAAGCTTGATGTAGTGCCAAAGTGAGTTCTGTACTCTGGGTGCCAAGCAGAAAAATGCCTGTTTGGCTGTTTTATCTTTTCTGGTTTTGAAGATGTAGAGAATACTGCGTTTTCTGCCTCTGATTGTTCATTGATCACTTGTGAATTGGAGTTTATTCTTTGGATAGGAAGCTGGTGCAGTCTTTATAGCTTTATGTGTAGCTTTCACCACCCATCGTCACTGCCAGCACTCCCAATGATAGTAACAACACAAATACTAACCTTCACACTCAAACAAGAACTCATTAAATGCATTCAAACATTTTTGTAAGCTGTTTGCCGTTAGGGTCATCAGCACTGTGTCCTCCGCATAGGACAATAAGGGTACCTGTTTGCCATCTATTCTTGGAAAGTCCAATCTTTGTTGTAATAAAAAATGTTCGAGATCATTTGCATATATTAAGAATAGGAATGGAGCCAATATGCTGTAAAATTGGTTTAATGAAGTGGGCTCTTGGGTCTTTGTAAAGTGAACAAAAAAGCATAAAATGCATTGTGCTCTGTTGGGCTGCATTATTACATGGGCAAGGAGGAAGTCTCTCACACCACCCCCCTTGTTTCGGAAAAGCCACAAGGAAGTGCAGTGCATTTAAATGAAATCTCATCATTAAAAAACGCCAATGAACCTGAAATGTAAAAGACAAGTAGAATTGTTGTTGTTTCAAAGCTACATATTCCACTGTATTACTATCCTGTCTAGATAAACTTAAAACAGTATGATATGCATTCTTAATGACCATCTTCATATTAGGATGGATACACTCCGGGTTTTCATAAAAATTATCAAGGCCTATCTTATGAAAAGTTTCCTTGACATAGCGTAACCATGGAACCGCCATTGCATTGTCAAGGTTCATGCAGTCTCTTAAAATGCCTATTGAAAATAACAGATCTTCTGAGGTCCAAATTTTCCCCATAAAAACAATGGGGAAATGTTGATTCTGTCACTCACATAATCTTAACCCACCTCAGAATGGCAGAATAATGTTGGAGAACTGCTGGGGATAGATTGGAGGCGTTTTAAATTTTTATTCTCCAATATTTGAATCTGGGAACTTTTATGATATTCCCATACCTCTGCCCCATAGGTGGCTACTGACAGACATTTGGATTTGTACAGTATTTTCATTTCAGCTATCGGCTTATGCCCAAGTTTACTGGCAAATCGGAAAAGCCCATCTATGGTTCTACTAGTTTGTTGCAATCTAGATGTAATCAAGTGATCCCAGCTCAACTTTATATTAAAAAGATTCCCCAAATAGGTGAAATTTGATACTTTGTCAATAGCTGTATCATTGACCATATAACTACGTGTTTTAGTTTTATTTGGGTCACATACCATGATAAAAGATTTACTAAAGTTGACCTTAAGATCCAATCCTGACATGAACTCATTAAATGCATTCAAACATTTGTGTAAGCTGTTTGCCGTTAGGGTTATCAGCACTGTGTCCTCCGCATAGGACAATAAGGGTACCTGTTTGCCATCTATTCTTGGAAAGTCCAATCTTTGTTGTAATAAAAAATGTTCGAGATCATTTGCATATATTAAGAATAGGAATGGAGCCAATATACAACCCTGGCGTATGCCATCAGTTGCGGCAATTGCCTTGGGCTTTTCGCCACCCGGACCATACCGGATGGCTACAGATGTAGCTGCATGCAATCTACGCAGCAGGGTGACAAGCGGTTCCTCAAATCCCAGTGTCCATTAATGTCCACAGCTTTCCTCGACACACTGTGTCGAAGGCACTAGACAAGTCCATGAAGGCCAGATGGATCAAAACACCCCTGGCCTTCATGTACTTGCCCATAATCATAGACAGGTTGAGGCACTGCTCAGTTGTTCCCCTTCCCTTCCTGAAGCCATATTGGGTGTTCACAAAAAAAGCCGAAGTATTGACCCATGTCTCCAAACATGCAAGGATTTCCCTACCCAGCAGCTTATAAGACGCATCTATTAGGGAAATCGGCCTATAACATTTAGGGTCATTTGTTTCCCTTTTTAAAAATTGGCGCCACCACTGCTTCTTTCCATGTAGATGGAATGCGACCCACAATTACAGCTTTAAAAACATGAAGTTACAGAGGTTCCCAAATTTGTGTGTTGTTTTTAAATAAATCCAGGGGCACACCATCTGGCCCTGGTGCTTTTAGGGGAATGCATTTTCTCAGTGCCTCCTGTACTTCACTCATGGAAAGTGATGTACTAAGCTGTTGCGCAGTCTGCATGTTAAAGGTTATGTTGTCCTTGCACTCACTAAATGAGACACCCTTTGGGTTGAATATTTTGGAAAAATGGGCCTCCCAATCCACCCCCGTTATGTTGGTATCCATGATCCTAGTTTCATCACTAAAAAGCGGGCGATTTAACACCTCCCAGAAACTCCTAGAATCCTTCAGGGCACTTGCTCTTTCAAGGTCATCCCACGCCTGCTTTCTCAATTCGTCCTTTCTCTGTTCAATTACCTTTTTATAAGTTTGCCTGGCTGTTTTTATCGTGTCCCTATCACAAGGAACTACGTGTAGCGCCTTCTTCAGTCTGATTTTAGCTGCAGAACACTCAGCGTTAAACCACCTTATTTCTGGGTTACTACCTTTTCTTCCTGGTTTAAACATATTCTTGGCCACACCCTCACAAATGGTTTCAAAACTCTGTATTATTGCATCTGGCTGTGATGTTTTGTTTAAACAGGTCATCACTTGCATTAAATTAGTTTTGATAATGGACTCCTCAAAGACCTTAGGATGAATCTTTTCCGGTTTTAGCCTCATCGCCTGGTTATGGTTATATTTCATTAGACAATCAAAATTATTTCCCTTTCGTGCCACAGTGTGTAAGGATACAGTAAGAGGATTATGGTCACTGGCTGGTTTTGGTTCAACTACAAAATCATCCACGAGGTGTGTATATTTACTAGAGATCAACATAAAATCGATTGTACTTACACGATTCCCCCCCTGAAATGTTGGATAGTGCACCATTGAAGTACAAGCCAGGGTATCAATCATACGTAGGTCGTTAACCACAATAATAGAATTTAACACATCACCCTGTATAGTGTGCTTAAAATGTGTCAAGGGTTGATCATTAGTATCAACTAGCCCACACGCCTTACTCCCACTATACTGACATAAGGTGCAGTTAAAATCTCCTACCCACATAACACACAAAGGGGGGACCTTCCCTGCCACCCTAACAATCTCCATATCGAGGGAATCAATAACATCAGAATTCTGTGTATCAAAGATATTGTAGTACCAGTTGACTAATAATAAAGGTACATTGATCAAGTTAAAACACAAGGTCAGCTGGTACCATGGGGAGTCAATTACTTTTACTGTGCTTAATGACTCATATTTTACCGAAATTAGAGTAGCTAGTCCTCCCTTTGCCCTCCCTGCTAAAGATGGTTCAGCCTGAACATTTAATGAGTTATATCCATCCAGAAAATTCATTCCTACTCCACGTTTCTTGAACACAGATGATATCAAAGGTTTTAATATACTGAACCCATGCCTCATCCGATAACCTTTGTAAAATACCTGCCACATTCCAGGAGATTAAGAGGAGGCTGCGCCTATCGGGTTGGCAATTTTGCGTGTATATGAGGTTGCCATCCCCACTAGTCAAAGATTGTTCAGCTTGCCTGGTCAGATCTAACCCAGTAGGTTCTATTGTTCCCAAATCTTTGTTATGGGGCTGCTGTGAAAGGCTATAATTACGTATAGTGTCCAAGGAGAGTGTATGCACTTTAGCACTCTTACTTAAATTGGGAGTGATCTCCGATACATTAGCGTTATTCTCTGATACACTTATTTTTTACTTTAGTCAGTCTATTTCTGCCAGGCCACTTAATGGCTCAAAGCGGTTATTGTGATACCATGGTGGAAACTGTGAATGCTGGTTTATACTTAATTGGCTCTCTTTTCCCACTAAGTGTGGGCGCAGTCCGGATGGTCGAGAGAAAAAACCCAAGGGTAGTAAAGAAATCCTTGAACCATCTATAGGTTGATCAGCCATCCTATCTAGTATGGATCTTACCAGGCCTGGAGGCCTGAAGGTCAGTACAATGCAGTCCCACGCCAGTGTCTTGTTAGTTAGCCCTACCCACCTGACCCTACGTGTCATCTTGAGTTCAGAAAACAGGACTTTGTTATTTATACCGGTCTTCATATTTACAAGGTGCAGGGATTTATTCCTTAAAGATGGCCAGTCTTCCCTATCACCAGGCGACAGTGGAGGACCATTAGCTAGGACAACAATATAGGGTGTTGTTTGTGGAGGTAAATCTAAGTGTGAATTTAAACCACTATTGTGTGAATTTAGACAACTGTTATATGGATAGCGTGGATGTTGATCTACAAGGAGGTCTGGGCTTTGAGACCTTACTTCAATATTATTGCGCACCCTATTCACCTGCTTAGTATTTAGGGAGTTTGTAGGCTGGCAGTCGCCTTGAAAAATACCTCCTGTCTGTAATGGCGGATTAATAGTTTTCAACGTTCCCCTGATGAGACCCCTCTTGCGTCATATTTTTACTAGAAGATTCCTGACTATGAGTGCCCCCACTATTCATCCCTCCTGTGTTCTTAGTTGGCCTAGTTCTATGCTCTATAGGCGATGAAGAAACGCTGGGTGATTGGTTCTCTAAACATGATAACCTGTTCTCAATAACAGTCAATTTTTGAAGGATAGGATTTAGGTGAGCATTAATTACAGATTCCATTTTATCCCAAAAACCCTCCCCCAGGTTATAACTCAAACTAGGAGTAGGGACCATCTCTGCAGGGGCTGTATCTTGGTTTACTTCAGATATGGACTCCCTATCCACTTGATTAACCCTACGCCACAAAAGTTTAGGTGTGAGGTGGCTTTGTTGATATATCGTAGTTGCTGCCTGTCCTTTTCTTTTCTTTGGTAGCGGAGCAGAACTGCTTCAGTTTTTAATTTAGATTTCTGCCCCCTTGTGGCTACATTTGGTTTAGCTGAAGTGACCAAAGAGTCAGTTATTTCCTGACTGCTAGCAAGCTCAGCACATGAGGGAGATCTACTTATTCGTAATATTCCCTCATCCAAACTTGTATGTGGATGTAAGTTACTGAGGGTATGGTGACTTGATAGTACATGCGAATCAAGGGACAGTCTGCTCTCGGTTAACTTTATTTCATGTATGACCGCGGTTTCATCCCTTGATAAAAAGGCATCCAATGTGCCTACTACCCCTTGGCCAACCTTCAGTTTTGTCATGTTTAGTATACTCCTACAGCACAAATTAATAGCAACCTAGACAGGAATCTGCTAATACCTTCAATAAGCAATACCATACAACATCACAAGTAAGTTCCAAACAATAATGGACGTACTGAGCAAACTAGCCTCTTTCAACCTCTAGTACATATTGAAGTCCAATACCTTATTGAATCAGCCCAAAATCATATCAGCAAATGTCCTTCACAACTGCAAATGTTAATGGCCTGGCCCAGCCCGGCTTCCTGCGGCCCCTGACGGACACAGACGGACCCGCCCTTGGCCCGGGTTTTGCCAGCGCGTGACTCGCACGCGTCCCGCGCCACGGGGGGATATGTGGCGCTTTATGCGCAGAGATGGTGAAGTGCCTTCCCCTCGTTAGCGACACCTGGCAGCTCCGGCGTTGCACCCTGGGACTTGGAGTTGGAGTTCCCACCAGGGTGACGTTGCAACAGAAGATGGAGGATGGAAGATGCGGCATGGATTACGGGCACACCAGGGATAAGGACTCCGTTCTGTGATGAAGGTGAGCCCCTCAGCAGAGCCCAACACACACAGGCACAGCACACTGAAGCTGGAGCGTCCCGCGCCACGGGTGGAGAGGCGGCACTTTATGCGCATAGATGGTCAAGTGCATCCCCCTCGTTAGTGACACCTGGCTGCTCCCGCGTTGCACCCTGAGACTTGGAGTTGGAGTTCCCACCAGACTGATGTTGCAACAGAAGATGGAAGATGGAAGATGCTGCGTGGATTACGGGCACACCAGGGATAAGGACTCCGTTCTGTGATGAAGGTGAGCCCCTCAGCAGAGCCCATCACACACAGGCACAGCACACCGAAGCTGGAGCTCAGTAGACTAATGTAACCGCTGCAGGGTTCAGTGTTTTTCAATCAGGCGGTTACGAATTTAGGATAAAAGGGGGACCACTGTGTTGAGTAACAATAATCTTCTGTTTTCAAGCTGACAAATATACATTATGAATCCAAATAATAACAATGGAAACTCTTCTCTTTTCTGCAGTCCGTTGTGCTTCTCCCTAAAGTTCAGACCAGAAAAAATAGTTCTTCAAATATTCTCTCTTTACCTTTGTGAAATATATGTTGCACCAGAAACAGATCAATGTTCGAATTCCTTAGTTCTTTCTCTCTGTGATCAAGATAGTGAGATTATTGAAACAGTCAGTTTCAAAAACATGATCATTACAGGATAATCCCATGTGCAGATGGAACACAAAAAGTAAAATTTTACATTACAGTGCACCCATATGAAGTGCATGTTGACCCGCAGTGTAGCCTGCAATAGGGCTTACTCAAGTGTCAGTATAAGTATAGAAGGCATATACATATGGTTGTGAACAAGACAGTGCTGATGGTCGAAACGCGTAACCAACTGCCAAAATAAACTGCAGGGTGTAACCTGAGCATGTCGAGTCCTGTTTTATGGAGGAGGAATGGGATGTTGATGGATATATATATATATATTCCTTTCATCCAAACAGGTTGTTTTAAAACTGAGCCCGTTGTCAGTTGGTGCATTGATGCCGGTAAACCAGAAAACCGGCAATTTTTTATCAAAATCCAATTTCGCCGATAAATGCACACTCGAAGTCACGGGTATTTACAAATCTGGCAGCAGTTTATTCTTCGTTACGCGTTTCAACACAAAAAGTGTCTTGATCACACGAATCACCAAACGTTTTTCATTAGTTTAAATAAAGTTCATTGACGTGATTTCACTCACACAAAGTAACAACAGAAATAGGACTATATCTCTAGCTTGTCTATTTAGATGTTGTATAGTGCGGCAGACATATTGGAAATGCAAACCTGCTGTGTCCTTATACATCATGACCTATTTACATTGTTAAAATTATACATGTATTTTTGTCCAAGGCAACGTAATAATATAAAACATTTTATGGTAATTAAATGTCGCATTACTGATGATAGTTCTCGTTATTAGTATTATTAAGTAATAGGACATTAGACAAGTGTCTATACTAATCGCCTAACAAGACGGCTATCTATCGTATCTTTTTACTAGGTGCAACACAACCCATGATTGTAATGGTAGTCCGAATCATTATAAGTTACATTTGTATTTTAGCGTGCGATATAACCATCTATTCGTTGGCAGATTACAAGAACATCAATATTGTGTATCTACGCTCTAGTGGCTTACATATACACATATATACGTTGTTTAATGGAACATTCATTTTTGTCGGTCTAGTGCCTATAAAGGTCTGTATATTATTACTTCGCGCTGGTTTTGCTTATAGTCAAAGTTGTTTGCAGCATCTTTCTAGACAAAGATCATTTCATAAATAAGTGAAAACACCGAACCTTGTGATATAATTACATACATATAATCGAAATCAAAGAAATCAAACACCAATAGAAATCCCAATATAAAACTCTCTTATCTGTGTTTGAGTGCAGTCCCGAGCCCGGGGAAGAAAAGGTTAGGGAACCCGTGAGGCAGTCATGCTTAGAGTGGGCCCCTTCCTTTCCTCCTGTAAAACACAGAATAAGAGATATACAGCCATTAGATTCTCCAAGGGAAGACAAATACTCTATAACCAAGCAATATATTTGAAGATTAATATAATCATACAGTTACTCTATTCAAAATTCAACAATAGCTCCATTTATACTTGTGATAGTTCTCATTCAATATGCAAATGTGAGGCCAGTTCCTCGTCAAGGTTATGCCCTCCCGGGAATCTTGTTTCCAGTTCTAAAATCCATTTGGATTCCCGTTGTCTTAGTCTAAGGTCTCTATTGCCCCCTCTTGGACCCAGGACTATTTGTTCAATAGCAAAGTATCGCAACAGGGAATTATTGGATTGGTGGAATTCCAGGAAATGCCTTGCAATGGGGTACTGTACATTTATGTTAGTAATAGCTCTGAGATGTTCCATTACTCTTTTCTTTACCATACAAGTGGTACTACCCACGTATCTACGTTTGCAAGGACATTCCAAAATGTATACTATAAAATTGCTGCTGCAAGTCAGGAATTGGTTAATTCTCCATTTTTTATCTCTTCCTGGGATGCTAAATTCTTTTACAGAGTAGCTGAATTTGCATGCTCTGCAATGCCCACAGGGAAAGAACCCCTTTAGGTCATGAAAGTTTGGGTTCTTTGATTCAGTGATATCTCCTCTTACTAAGATATCCTTCAGGCTTTTGCCTCTCTTATAGGTGATCTGGGGTCTTTCTCCTATTTCCTTCCCTATGATAGCATCGGTTTGGAGAATCTTCCAATTCTCAGTAAGCATTTTGTTTATTTTTGATGATCTATTGTTGTAAGTGGTTATCAATCTAATGCCACTATCTACATCTTCCTGGTCTTTTTGTCCCTGTTGTAAAGCCTTTGCTCTAGTGACACTGTTAATTTTCATCACTGCCTTATTTAGAACCCATTCTGGATATCCTCTTTGGCGGAACCTAACAAGCATGTTGTTTTGTTCATCCAAGAATTTTTCATCTGTGTTGCAGTTCCTTCTTGCCCTTAGTAGTTCTCCATACGGAATACTCCATTTCAATGGTTCAGGATGGCCACTAAGGGCATGAAGTAAGCTGTTCCCAGCTGTACTTTTTCTATACAGACTTGTGGTGAGTTTCCCATCTAGGACTTCTATACATGTGTCTAGGAACTCTACTTTCCTCTTACTAATACTTGATGTAAGTTTGATACTGTATGGATTGTTATTGAGTTCGTTAATGAACTCAATTGCCTCCTCTTTCGGGCCATTCCACACAATAAACAGGTCATCAATATACCTGAGCCATACGATCACTGAATCGAAATATTTGGCCAGGTTCGGGTTTAGGCGATTTTCCTCCTCCCATTTGCCCAAAAAGAGGTTAGCAAATCCAGGTGCGAAGCACGTTCCCATCGCCGTGCCTCGCACCTGCCTGTAGAGTACCCCATAAAACATAAAGATGTTGGTTTTTAGACATAATAACATCATGTCGGCTAGCATGCGTGTATGTTCAAGATACATAATGTCTCTCGAACCTAAAAAGTGCATGCATGCTTCAACTCCCTGGACGTGATCAATTATAGTATATAATGAATTAACGTCCAGGGTAATGAGATGGTAATTTTCGTCCCAGATGAAAGGATTTAGATTTAGAAAATCCTTGGTGTCTTTGACAAAAGAGGGTAAATTGATGACATGATCTTTAAGAAACTGATCCACGTATTTAGACACGTTCTCATTCACATTGCCGATTGAAGACACAATCGGTCTCCCTGGTGGAATAGTGGGGTGTTTATGAAGTTTGGGGAGAAGGTATAGAATAGGTAACTTTGGAAAGTCACGTTTTAAGAAGCAGTACTCATGCCATGTGATGATACCAAGTTCCTGCCATTCTGATAGTTTTTGCCATGTTGTAACTATACTGGTGTTGTATGCTGTTGTGTCACATACACAGTAATATTCGTTGTTACTAAGTTGTTCTTTAGCTTCCTTGATATACATCTCTTTACCCCAGAGAACAATATTCCCACCTTTATCTGATGGTCGTACAACTAAGCTGTTATCTTTCGATAATGCTAGAATGAATTCATACTGTTTATATGATAGATTTTGTCTTTTCATGGAGTTGTCCAAGTTATGCTTATATTTTACAAGTTCGTTAGTCACAACATCATGAAATGTATCAATTGCATCATGTGGTAAGTTGGGATAGAATACTGAACGAGGTCTAAATCGAGTACATGCTGCCTTATTAGTTGTTACATCCTCTGCATCACTAGAATAAGGTGCTCCTAGATCAATTATCGTACGCAGGGTATCGAAATCTCCTACCGTCAATCTTGGTTGAGTGGAGATATCGTATACTTGAGCCAGATTATCTTGTCCTATGTTATTGTTCAACATATGCCACTTTTTTAATTTCACTTTTCTGACAAATTTAAAAATGTCAATCCGAGTATTGGCATAGTTGAAAAGTTCCGTAGGACAGAATGTTAGCCCAAGACATAGGGTAGATTTTTCAGTATAGGATAATGTGCGGGCAGAGAGATTCACTATGGTTTTGTTTACCATTTGGGCATCCATTACAGTGTTGATTTCGAGCCTCTTTGTCTTGTTCCCATGGGCTCCATTCTTCTTTCTGTGTTTCCGCTTGAGGCGCCTCTGCTTGCTGCGCCCCTGCCTCTGCCTCTTCCTCTTCCTCTGCCTCTTCCCCGTCCTCTCTGTGGTGGAGTAGGCGTTGCTGTTGTCTTCCCCGATTGGCGACTCCTCTTCATTATTCTGAACTCGTCTAAAAAAGTCGCTTGATGTGTTATGACTTCTGCATCCGAAAGGGAACTCGCTGTATGTATTGATACATCCGTATCAGAATCACTTGCAACAGGATGGGTTGTCACATTTTCCTCCGTAGTCGTTGGCTCTTCAATTATTACATTTTGATTATACAGGTGGTCATACTTATGACTATAAGTTAGAATTCGTCCTGTTTCATAATCAACACAGTCTCTGTGTAGTTTCCTTTGTTTCCTTTGCTTGATGTCATCTTCGTACTTAGTAAGTCTTCCTTTGAGTTCATCTTTAAATTTCTGAATCGCTGGTTGATCTGCAAATTTTTTGAAGTTCTCTTCGATTTCCGATATTTCTTTGATGATTTTATCCCGATCCTCCCAGGCATATTTAATCAATATTGTCATCATGTTTTTAGAACTTGCAGCAGAGTTGTTCGCCCATTCATCAAGCATTTGTGGATTCGGGGATTCATGTGAGGGCGTGATGTATATTCTTAGGCCTCTCGGTATCATTTGCTTTTCCACATAGTCCTGGAGGGATGTTGCCTCCCACCACTTTGACCCTTCCTGCTTTTTGAGTTTCTCATATTTACGTAATAGTATATTCAGTTCATTATCTTTCTTGTTGTTAATGTCCGATATTCCTGCCGTTTTTCCTTTACCAGGAGCACGTGCAAACAGAGATTGTGCAGCAACACGTCTATCATTTTCTTCTTCCATGTTATGGGGATATTATCTTTGATAGTGACTAGTAAATTCCTTGGTTATTACTTTTTGTTATCCTGTGTCTCTCTAGTGAATACAAGGAGGCTGTTAACTATATTCTTCGTTTTTGGTCGATGCTCTTACTTTTTGTAACGTTTATTTGTTGGTTTTACAAACTGCTGCCTTGTTCTACCCGGACTTCCCGCCAACTATGGGCGGTTCCTGATGCCACAGTACACTTCCTTTTGTAGCACGGGTAAGGCGCGGGGAGTGTGGATCTGTGATTATTTCTTTAATTACAATCACCCCTCTTCCACTATCCAAACGTCGTATTGGTATCACCCGACAGTGAATACTAGGTAATTCTCCCTTCGCCCATCCTACTATGAGAAGTAAGTACTCCCCCCAGATCCCGCTGCTTGTAAGGGAACCTCCGTTCCCCGACCGAACAACAGTCCCGGGTCCGAGCTTACCTCCGCGTAGGAAATTCCCGGCAATCCTTTTTGCAGCTGCGTGACGCCAGTTAGTAGGTCGTGGCCGGCTCAAAGTTCCAGACTTCGTATTCCTTTCATCCAAACAGGTTGTTTTAAAACTGAGCCCGTTGTCAGTTGGTGCATTGATGCCGGTAAACCAGAAAACCGGCAATTTTTTATCAAAATCCAATTTCGCCGATAAATGCACACTCGAAGTCACGGGTATTTACAAATCTGGCAGCAGTTTATTCTTCGTTACGCGTTTCAACACAAAAAGTGTCTTGATCACACGAATCACCAAACGTTTTTCATTAGTTTAAATAAAGTTCATTGACGTGATTTCACTCACACAAAGTAACAACAGAAATAGGACTATATCTCTAGCTTGTCTATTTAGATGTTGTATAGTGCGGCAGACATATTGGAAATGCAAACCTGCTGTGTCCTTATACATCATGACCTATTTACATTGTTAAAATTATACATGTATTTTTGTCCAAGGCAACGTAATAATATAAAACATTTTATGGTAATTAAATGTCGTATTACTGATGATAGTTCTCGTTATTAGTATTAATAAGTAATAGGACATTAGACAAGTGTCTATACTAATCGCCTAACAAGACGGCTATCTATCGTATCTTTTTACTAGGTGCAACACAACCCATGATTGTAATGGTAGTCCGAATCATTATAAGTTACATTTGTATTTTAGCGTGCGATATAACCATCTATTCGTTGGCAGATTACAAGAACATCAATATTGTGTATCTACGCTCTAGTGGCTTACATATACACATATATACGTTGTTTAATGGAACATTCATTTTGTCTGTCAGAGGCAGGGGCGCAGCAAGCAGAGGCGCCTCAAGCGGAAACACAGAAAGAAGAATGGAGCCCATGGGAACAAGACAAAGAGGCTCGAAATCAACACTGTAATGGATGCCCAAATGGTAAACAAAACCATAGTGAATCTCTCTGCCCGCATATTATCCTATACTGAAAAATCTACCCTATGTCTTGGGCTAACATTCTGTCCTACGGAACTTTTCAACTATGCCAATACTCGGATTGACATTTTTAAATTTGTCAGAAAAGTGAAATTAAAAAAGTGGCATATGTTGAACAATAACATAGGACAAGATAATCTGGCTCAAGTATACGATATCTCCACTCAACCAAGATTGACGGTAGGAGATTTCGATACCCTGCGTACGATAATTGATCTAGGAGCACCTTATTCTAGTGTTGCAGAGGATGTAACAACTAATAAGGCAGCATGTACTCGATTTAGACCTCGTTCAGTATTCTATCCCAACTTACCACATGATGCAATTGATACATTTCATGATGTTGTGACTAAAGAACTTGTAAAATATAAGCATAACTTGGACAACTCCATGAAAAGACAAAATCTATCATATAAACAGTATGAATTCATTCTAGCATTATCGAAAGATAACAGCTTAGTTGTACGACCATCAGATAAAGGTGGGAATATTGTTCTCTGGGGTAAAGAGATGTATATCAAGGAAGCTAAAGAACAACTTAGTAACAACGAATATTACTGTGTATGTGACACAACAGCATACAACACCAGTATAGTTACAACATGGCAAAAACTATCAGAATGGCAGGAACTTGGTATCATCACATGGCATGAGTACTGCTTCTTAAAACGTGACTTTCCAAAGTTACCTATTCTATACCTTCTAGCCAAACTTCATAAACACCCCACTATTCCACCAGGGAGACCGATTGTGTCTTCAATCGGCAATGTGAATGAGAACGTGTCTAAATACGTGGATCAGTTTCTTAAAGATCATGTCATCAATTTACCCTCTTTTGTCAAAGACACCAAGGATTTTCTGAATAAATTAGAAGGTCTCATCTGGGACGAAAATTACCATCTCATTACCCTGGACGTTAATTCATTATATACTATAATTGATCACGTCCAGGGAGTTGAAGCATGCATGCACTTTTTAGGTTCGAGAGACATTATGTATCTTGAACATACACGCATGCTAGCCGACATGATGTTATTATGTCTAAAAAACAACATCTTTATGTTTGATGGGGTACTCTACAGGCAGGTGCGAGGCACGGCGATGGGAACGTGCTTCGCACCTGGATTTGCTAACCTCTTTTTGGGCAAATGGGAGGAGGAAAATCGCCTAAACCCGAACCTGGCCAAATATTTCGATTCAGTGATCGTATGGCTCAGGTATATTGATGACCTGTTTATTGTGTGGAATGGCCCGAAAGAGGAGGCAATTGAGTTCATTAACGAACTCAATAACAATCCATACAGTATCAAACTTACATCAAGTATTAGTAAGAGGAAAGTAGAGTTCCTAGACACATGTATAGAAGTCCTAGATGGGAAACTCACCACAAGTCTGTATAGAAAAAGTACAGCTGGGAACAGCTTACTTCATGCCCTTAGTGGCCATCCTGAACCATTGAAATGGAGTATTCCGTATGGAGAACTACTAAGGGCAAGAAGGAACTGCAACACAGATGAAAAATTCTTGGATGAACAAAACAACATGCTTGTTAGGTTCCGCCAAAGAGGATATCCAGAATGGGTTCTAAATAAGGCAGTGATGAAAATTAACAGTGTCACTAGAGCAAAGGCTTTACAACAGGGACAAAAAGACCAGGAAGATGTAGATAGTGGCATTAGATTGATAACCACTTACAACAATAGATCATCAAAAATAAACAAAATGCTTACTGAGCATTGGAAGATTCTCCAAACCGATGCTATCATAGGGAAGGAAATAGGAGAAAGACCCCAGATCACCTATAAGAGAGGCAAAAGCCTGAAGGATATCTTAGTAAGAGGAGATATCACTAAATCAAAGAACCCAAACTTTCATGACCTAAAGGGGTTCTTTCCCTGTGGGCATTGCAGAGCATGCAAATTCAGCTACTCTGTAAAAGAATTTAGCATCCCAGGAAGAGATAAAAAATGGAGAATTAACCAATTCCTGACTTGCAGCAGCAATTTTATAGTATACATTTTGGAATGTCCTTGCAAACGTAGATACGTGGGTAGTACCACTTGTATGGTAAAGAAAAGAGTAATGGAACATCTCAGAGCTATTACTAACATAAATGTACAGTACCCCATTGCAAGGCATTTCCTGGAATTCCACCAATCCAATAATTCCCTGTTGCGATACTTTGCTATTGAACAAATAGTCCTGGGTCCAAGAGGGGGCAATAGAGACCTTAGACTAAGACAACGGGAATCCAAATGGATTTTAGAACTGGAAACAAGATTCCCGGGAGGGCATAACCTTGACGAGGAACTGGCCTCACATTTGCATATTGAATGAGAACTATCACAAGTATAAATGGAGCTATTGTTGAATTTTGAATAGAGTAACTGTATGATTATATTAATCTTCAAATATATTGCTTGGTTATAGAGTATTTGTCTTCCCTTGGAGAATCTAATGGCTGTATATCTCTTATTCTGTGTTTTACAGGAGGAAAGGAAGGGGCCCACTCTAAGCATGACTGTCTCACGGGTTCCCTAACCTTTTCTTCCCCGGGCTCGGGACTGCACTCAAACACAGATAAGAGAGTTTTATATTGGGATTTCTATTGGTGTTTGATTTCTTTGATTTCGATTATATGTATGTAATTATATCACAAGGTTCGGTGTTTTCACTTATTTATGAAATGATCTTTGTCTAGAAAGATGCTGCAAACAACTTTGACTATAAGCAAAAACAGCGCGAAGTCATAATATACAGACCTTTATAGGCACTAGACCGACAAAAATGAATGTTCCATTAAACAACGTATATATGTGTATATGTAAGCCACTAGAGCGTAGATACACAATATTGATGTTCTTGTAATCTGCCAACGAATAGATGGTTATATCGCACGCTAAAATACAAATGTAACTTATAATGATTCGGACTACCATTACAATCATGGGTTGTGTTGCACCTAGTAAAAAGATACGATAGATAGCCGTCTTGTTAGGCGATTAGTATAGACACTTGTCTAATGTCCTATTACTTAATAATACTAATAACGAGAACTATCATCAGTAATACGACATTTAATTACCATAAAATGTTTTATATTATTACGTTGCCTTGGACAAAAATACATGTATAATTTTAACAATGTAAATAGGTCATGATGTATAAGGACACAGCAGGTTTGCATTTCCAATATGTCTGCCGCACTATACAACATCTAAATAGACAAGCTAGAGATATAGTCCTATTTCTGTTGTTACTTTGTGTGAGTGAAATCACGTCAATGAACTTTATTTAAACTAATGAAAAACGTTTGGTGATTCGTGTGATCAAGACACTTTTTGTGTTGAAACGCGTAACGAAGAATAAACTGCTGCCAGATTTGTAAATACCCGTGACTTCGAGTGTGCATTTATCGGCGAAATTGGATTTTGATATATATATATATATAGATATATATATCAACAAACACTTCCCTTCACAACAGGAATGCCGACGCCATGTCTTTGCGCAAAAGTTCTTTTATTTGTCAGCTGGAAACGTTAAACGCGTTTCGCCTGCCCTGCAGGCTTGCTCACTAATAGATATATACTATATATATATTCACTGAAAAAACCATAGGTTTCAGGCACGTTATAGTTAGGAATTAGCATTTAAAAAACCTTAGAAATTCACTGAAGAAACCATAGGTTTCAGGGGCGTTATAGTTAGCTGGACTTTTCACTCGTACAAAACCATTGAAATTGCCCTATTACAGTTAGTTCAGCTAACTATAACTCGTGCGCCCGCAATGCACTGCTGATGACGTCACATATTACATCACTCATGACATGGTCAGTGACATCACGGATGACATCACTCAGGCCCCGTCCCCTCACTTCCCCACTGTGTAAACACGCCCTGTGGCCGTTTTAAGTTGGGAGATTAAGTCCCCTTGAATCCTGAGGGTCCCTAGGGTCCAACTAGACCACTAGGTACCTCCAGTAAGCGCCACAGAGCTGTGTTGCAGAGAGATGTAAAAGGGGGCACGGCCTAGACCACCTCTCTGCAACGCAGCGCAGTGGCGCTTACTGGAAGCATCTGGTGGGCTAGTTGGCCCCCAGGGTCCCTCAGGATTGAAGGGGAATTAGGTCCCCAACTTAAAACGCGCCACAGGGCGTATTTGCACACGTTAACTCAGGCCCCATCCCCTCCCTTCACCACTGTGTAAACACGCCCTATGGCCGTTTTTAGTTGGGAGATTAAGTTCATTTGAATCCTGAGGGTCCAACTAGCTCACTAGGTACCTGCAGTAAGCACCACAGAGCTGCATTGAAGAGAGGTGTATAAAGTGGCACGGCCTGGACCACCTCTCTGCAACAGAGCTCAGTGGCGCGTACTGGAAGCACCTGGTGTGCTAGTTAGCCTCCAGGGGCCCTCAGGATTGAAGGGGAATGATTTCCCCAACTTAAAACGCGCCATAGGGCGTGTTTGCACACGTCACCTCAGGCCCTGTCCCCTCCCTTCACCACTGTGTAAACGCGCCCTGTGGCTGTTTTACGTTGGGAGATTAAGTCCCCTTGAATCCTGAGGGTCCCTAGGGGCAAAATAGCCCATTAGGTACGTCCAGTAATCGCCATTGCAGAGAGGTGTAAAAAGTGGCACAGCCTGCACCACCTCTCTGCAACACAGAGCAGTGGTGCTTACTGGAAGCACCTGGTAGTGGGCTAGTTGGCCCCCAGGGTCCCACAGGATTGAAAGGGAATTATTTCACCAACTTAAAACGCGCCACAGGCCGTGTTTGCACGCGTCACCTCAGGCCCCGTCCCCTCCCTTCACCACTGTGTAAACGCGCCCTGTGGCCGTTCTAATTTGAGAGATTAAGTCCCCTTGAATCCTAAGGGTCCCTAGGGTCAAACTAGCCCACTAGGTACCTCCAGTAAGCGCCACAGAGCTGCGTTGCATAGAGGTGTTAAAAGGGGCATGGCCTCGAAACACCTGTCTGCAACGCAGCTCCCTGGCGCATACTGTAGATACCTGTTGGGCTAGTTGGCCCTCAGGGACCCTCAGTATTGAAGGGGAATTAATTCCCCAACTTACAACTGGCCAGGGGGCGCGTTTGCAGAGTGCTGCAAGGAGGGGGCGTAGCCTCCGGCGCGATGCCGGTCTTTTATTAATTTTATTTTTTTAAGAAGGGGGGCTGTGTGGCCCCCCTTCTTTTTCTAATTTATTGGCCCTGGGGACCCCATCCCCCAGGGCCTGCGCCCTAATTATATTTGTTGAAAAAAATAAATGTGGAAGGGGGCCGCGTGGCCCCCCTCCCAAGGCCTTAATTGGTCCCGGGGACCCCAACCCCCGGGTCATGGCCTTTTTTTTTTTATTCTTTAGAAGGGGGGGCTGCGTTGCCCCCCTCCTCAGGCCACTTATGGCCCCGGGGACCCCATCCCCCAGGGCCGGCCTTTGTTTTTTATTTTTTTTTTGCTAATATATTTATAGAAACACCTAGGACATGCTGGACAACAAACAGCATGTACCTATCACCATGACGATTTGCGTGATATTCATTAAAAGGCGACTATGCATACAATGAATCCACGTGGAATGTATTTACACCGCTAGTGAAGCTCTGACGTGTCTGACGCCTTACCGTGCCTAATCCCGGTGCCCCTGCCGGTGGGTACTCTCCAAGTAGACACCCTTGCCATTTATTTATACAAACATGGGTAGCTATTGACGGGCACATTTAATACACACGCACACCAAGCCATTCAAAGGGGATTAGACAAAAATTTGACCAAACTATGCAAGAAACCCCCCTCACGGTTAATAAAACACACATCCACCGCCAGATGTGTAATACTTTTTATTTTACTCTCTGGAAAGGAGACAAACCTCACTTGAGAGTCACAGCGTAGTCCTGGCTGAGCCCAATGCTGTGTTACACCCACCAGTGCCTGTCGAGTGCCACACACCTCTGTGTTGTATTCCACCAGCTAGTGCGTATGCTATGACACTCTCTACCCCATATGCACTGTAACACCACCCCGTGAATATGTCATGCCACACTTGCCTTCGCACGGGTTATATTACCCCATCTAACGTGCCTTCCTCGATGCCTATGTTATAAATAACAACGCTATGCCATACATATTACAATCTGGGATTCATATCTTTGTCACAGTGCATATGCAACGTTACACTCCCCAGCACATATTTTATATTACAACTTTAGAGACTAGTTAGGTTACACAACACTGCCCTGTGCATATTACACTCCAAGGCGCATATCGCATAGCACGCGCTAGTGCCTGTGCTATCTCCCGCTCTCCAATGAATATGTAATTGCGCACAATGTATTGCATACTATATTTCACGCCCCGGTTAATCTTATATCACACTTTTTGGTGCATAGTTTATACCATATACTATATTTAGTTTTCATTTTCAATCGTGCTCTCAGGACTATGTTTTATATAAAACTGCGTCCACCTACCCTTTTCACGGGCATTACATTTTGCGATGGGGGTGGAGGGTCAGGGGGTGTTTCTGCCAAGTGAGCCTGGAGTCACAGTCACAAATGTCCTTTTCTTCCTGAATAAAAGTGAGATTATGCTGCATACTTGTTCATATTTTAAGTAGTTCGCACAGACACTCATTTTAAAAACAATAACGTTCCTAATACCCACCTTCTCTGAACAGTTAGCTTGCTGCCCCATCCACCTCCTCCCTATCCTCATGATGTACCAGTCCACTCCTCCTGCCCTCCATTGCCCAATTATATGGCCCATCATTGACCTCCTGCTTAGCTTTCTGCCCCTATTCTCCTTCCCCCTGCCCTCCGATGTCTTTGTGCGTGCCCCTGCTCCATCCTTTTTGCCCACCATGTTCCATGGACCTGCCACTCCTATCTACTCTGAGTGTTCTATTGAGCTGCCACTCCCCTCCAACCTGCCTAGCATTGTCAGATGACTGTAACCTGTTCCTGCCACGTCTACCCTGCCTGTATACATGCCATGCCCCTATCCCCTTCCTCCTGTCCTCCATGGTCCATTTTACTGCCACACCCTTCTGCCCTCCCTGGTCTGTTGTGCTGCAACTGCTACTCCTGCCTGCCCCGAGCGGTCTGTTGTGAGGCACCTACCCCTGAACTATCTTGTCTGTGCCCAGGTCCTGACCCTCCCTTCTATCCTCCATGGTCCTTTGTGCATGCCCCTGCACCCTCCTTCTTGCCCATCATAGCCATTGTGCTGCCACTAACCCTCCCGCTTGCCATGCATGGTCTTCTGTGCTGCCATGGCCCCTCCCACCTTCCCTGTGTGGTCAGCTAGCTGCCCCTGAACCCCTCCCACCTTCCCTCCATGGTCTGTGTGTATGCCATCATAGTCTCACTGTTGCTCTCCATGGTGTGTATTGTTTGTAGTGCACATCCTGCCTAATCTCCATGGTCATCTTGCTGCTCCTGCCCTGCCCCCTTGCCCCCAGCCCTCTGTTTCCATGTGCAGACCCCTATTCCCTCCCTCCTGGCTTGTCTGTTCCATTGTAATGCCCCTGATCCGTCCCTCCTGCCCTTTATGGTCTGTTATGCTGCAGCTTTCTCTCCTGTCTGTCCATTATGGTCAGCTAGCTACCATTACCTCTTTCCCCTCTGTTCTCTGTTGTCCATGTGAATGGTCCTGTCCGCTCCCTATTGCTTTCTATGGATTGTTGTGCTGCACTCCCGTCCCGCATGCCCTGTGTGGTGTATTGTGCTGCTGCAAACCCTGATGCCTGCCCTGTAGGGTCAGTTTGGTGCATCTCTCCATGTCCCTCCTGTCCTCTTTTATCCAAGTCCATGTCCCTACCCCAATTCCTCCTGCCTACCATGATCCAATGTACCATACTTGCGAACATTTTGAACTTGGTAAGAGGGAGATTTTGAAAAAAACTGGGGTATTGATTTTCCCCTTTGAGTTACATTGAAAAAGAGGAGATTGTAGACAGGAGGCAGATCAAATAAAGCCCATTTGAGCTTAAAAACATTGGACGTTTCCTGGATGAAACAGGTCTGTTGGCATGTATGGTTGTACTACCACTGCCTCTTCCTTCTGCCTACAATGGTCTATTATATTGCCACAGCCTCTCTTGCCAGTCCTGTATTGTTGGTTTGTTGCCCCTGCCCCCCTTTCCACTGCCCTCCATAGTCTGTTGTGCTGTCACTGCCCTTCCTGCCTGCCCAGTGTGGTCAAATTGTTGCCTCTGCACTCTCCTACCTGCCTTCAATTTTCAGAGTCCGTGCCCCTGGCCTCTGCCTCTCAACAGCATCCCAATGAACAACTAGATTGCTAACATTCTATATTTATTACAGAAGTGTGGAACGCCTGATGTCATCTTGATGTAATCAAAACTGTAATACCTAGAGCATTTCCTTTAGAAATTACATATATGAGAGGTTCTTATTTGCATCAAAATTATGGTTAGTGCTCTAAAAAACTAAAATGAGGACACATTTTCGGAGCTTTCAAATAGCGACAAAGAACTTTTAAATTATTTGTAATCTTTATGTTTTTTTATCCAGTTGACCATTTGATTAAATGTTGCACTTAGGGGAGAGGATGTGGTGTTACTTCCAGAGCTGCAGACTTTGCAACTGGGGAACCAGGTTGGAGTTTCTGCTTCAGCTCAACATTCTGTGATTCTGGTCAAATCACTTAATCTCCCCATGTCTACAACCAAAATGAATTTGATCTTGTGTGATGCAACCAATGCTCATGTAAAGCACTCCAATACCTGACAAGTCTGCACTATATAAAACTGCAAATACACAAAAAATAAAGTGTTTTGCCGACTTCTGTCATTGGGCTACATGTGGGCTACATCTGGGTGATATTTGTGCTGCATGTGGGCTCTTTTGTCTCTGATGGCAATCTTGGGAGATTTATTTGTTATGAAGTTTCCTAATTTCCTCATTTACTGCAGTCTCCTCAGTAGGAAATGCTTTCAGTTTTTTACTTTGATTCCATCAAGAAGGTATTCAGATATGTCACACATTTGCCATAAATTCTGAATGTTAGCACTTTAGTTGCTCATTAGATCACTGTAGTAAAGCTACTGCTCACCGCGTAAGTCGGATGCTGGTATTAAAAGTGCATGTTTCAGTCTGCATATCAGAATTGTTTAATGAAATAGAAGAGGATTTGAGAAGTCACTCAAAATGTGCCCTAATTTTTCTTTCTTCAGCACTAATCATAATTTCTATGGCAAAATGAACCCCCTCATTGTGTTCCTTTTTAAATTAAATGTTTTAAGTGTTACCAGTTTATTCCAATCAAGATGGCTTCAGGTGTGCCATACTTGTGTCGTAAGTAAGACAGTAAGCGCTCTAGTTGTTCTTAAGAACACTCTGGGACATTCTGTCATTGGGCTATACTTGGGCTACATCTGGGTGATATTTGGGCTACATTTGGGCTCTTTTGTCTCTGGTGGCCATCTTGGGAGATTTATTTGTTATGAAGTTTCCTAATTTCCTCATTTACTACAGTCTCCTCAGCAGGAATGCTTTCAGTTTTTTACTTTGATTCTATCAAGAAGGCATTCAGATGTGTCACACATTTGCCATAAATTCAGAATGTTAGCACTCTATTTGCTCATTAGATCACTGTAGTAAAGCTTCTGCTCACCAGGGAAGTCTGCTGCTGGTGTTGAAAGTGCATGTTTTAGTCTGCATGTCAGAATTGTTTAATGAAATAGAAGAGGATTTGAAAAGTCACTCAAAATGTGCCCTAATTTTTCTTTCTGCAGCACTAATCATACTTACTATGGCAAAATGAACCTCCTCATTTTGTTCCTTTTTAAATTAAATGTTTTAAGAGTTACCACTTTATTCCAATCAAGATGCCTTCAGGTGTGCAATACGTTTGTCATAAGTAGGACTGTTAGCGCTCTAGTTCTTTAGAACACTCTGGGAAGCTGCAGTAGAATACAAAGGAATCAACTGACAGTCTCTGCCGTTGTTGGATGTACATGTTTTACTGAGAATGTCAGACTTCATTCTCACATGACTGAGAAAGATAATGTGAATTTACAGAAAATATGCTCTCAGTTTAGCTTATAGATCACCTTCCAAACCTCTGTGGAAAAAGCATGAGAAAATAGTTTTCTCTCAAACATGATTCATGATTCACAGCAGAAGGCTTTTTCACATGGTAAAATCACCTTAGAACACACCACAATTCCTAAAATGAGTATGGTACCATCAACAAATTATTTATAATGTAACTAAAGTCTTAAAACCTTCTATTAACTGCAATGCTTTTTAATGAGGTGCTATCATGTATATTGGTCCCAAGATGGCTGCCAACAATTCTTGGATGAAGTACTGACAGCCAATCAGATCTCACGATGAGATGTGTGGTTAGGCTCCGCCCAGATATATCTATCTTTTTAACCCTAATTTTCTCAGGAACTACTGAACGGATTTACACCATTTAAGCAAAAGGCACGAGTCTGAACTGAGGACTACCTCTTTGCCAAATTTGGTGTAATTCCGTTCAGCAGTACGGGCTGTAGCTGCGTCAACATGTCCTACGGGAAAATGCATGGGGAAAACGTGTTTTGGGACCCCCCTTTTTTCTCAGCCCCCGCTTGACGAATCACCGTGAAATTTTCAGAATAGGAGTGAAATTTTCAGGATAGGAGCGGAACGGAGCTGGCCAAAAGTTTGGAAAATTTCACGAAGATTCGTCAATCGGCGCCAACGTTATTCCAAATAGAATGTTGCGGATTTCCTATGGAAAATAGGTCCTAACTATAACTACCTACTGGCAACTGCCAGTAGGTAACATATTACCTACTGGCGGTCGCCAGTAGGTAGTTATAGTTAGGACCCTGTTTCCATAGGAAAACCGCTTCATTCTATTTGGAATAACTTTGGCGCCGGTCGACGAATCCTCGCGAAATTTTCGAAACTATTGGGGCGCTACGCTCCGCTCCTACCCTGAAAGTCTCGGGGGGATTCGTCAAGCGGGGGCTGAGATAAAAGGGGGGTCCCAAAACGCGTTTTTCCATAGGACCTTTAGACACAGCTACAGCCCGAACGGCTGAACAGAGTTCCTTGAAATTTGGCAGAGAGGTAGTCTACAGGTCAAGGAAGTGCCTTTTGTAGGTGTGGTGTAAATCTGTTCAGTAGATTCTGAGAAAATAGCCTTTAAATCAATATATATATCTGAGCCAGCTTACGGTGCGCTTACGGTGCGCTTACCGTACGCGCACGCCGCCGTGCGCGAGCGCGATTCTGATTGGCTGTTAGATCTTAGTAAACATTCGAATCGGTCGAAACCAGGAAGCGGCGGCCGCCATTTTCTCTCTCGCAGTCTGAGAGGGGGTTAAAAAACAAAGGCCAAAAACATATAAAGGGGCTGTTTAGACAGCTCCTAAGCACCTAGCCATCTTGAGGGAGTCCTCAAAGATCCCCCAAGGCCAAAAACAGAATTTTAATTTTTTCGATAATTTCGCCGATTACGCTTACCGTACGCGTACGGTAAAAATTAATTAAAAAAAAAAAATATCCATACTCTCCCCACCCCATGTGCCAATGGTGCCCGAAAGGCACCCTTTGTGCATGGCATATAACAGATATTAAAAATTTAAAATATTACCTTTCACAACGAAGCGCATCATATGTCCTCCATGGGCGCACGGTGCGCGAAGCGCATCGTGCGTACATGGCCCATCCAGCGTAACGTGGGCACGCGGTGCGCAAAGCGCACCGCATGCTCACTGTGCGCGCACGGTGCGCGAAGCGCACCGTGCGCGCACGGAACGAACTGCGTTAAGTGGGCGCGCACGCCACGAATGGCGTAAAGTAACTTAGCATTTAAAAAACCGTACAAATTCACTGAAAAAACCATAGGTTTCACACACGTTATAGTTAGGAATTAGCATTTAAAAAACCTTGCAAATTCAGTGAAAAAACCATAGTTTTCACACATGTTATAGTTAGCTGGAAATTTTACTGATAAAAAACCAATGAAATTCCCCCGTTATAGTTAGTGCAGGCAACTATAACTCACGCGACCGCAATCTTCTGCTGATGCTAATACTGTATTTAGACACTTATTTGCCCATGTCTTCTTCCATTAAATTTTAGCTATACATATATTACAAATATTTTTTTTTCATAAAGACACATATGTCATCAGCAGAGGATTGCGGTCGCGTGAGTTATAGTTGCCTGCACTAACTATAACGGGGGAATTTCATTGGTTTTTTATCAGTAAAATTTCCAGCTAACTATAACATGTGTGAAACCTATGGTTTTTTCACTAAATTTATATATATATGTATATATATATATATATATATATATATATATATATATATATATATATATATATATATATTATATTTAAAAATGCCGGTTTGGTTTGAAATAAGAACTTGGAAGAGCTGTTTTGCTGTGGAGTGCGTCTTCTTTGTGGACAGAGTTGGGGAATCATTAATACGGCAGTCCGGCCGTGAAGACTGCACCGCCACAAGAAAGGAGTGTGGAGCCACAGGGGCGCTGAACTGTTCAATGCCGTGCAGCGGTAAGGGCAAAATGTTAATTTCAAACTGTGCAAATGTTTACGGCGGGCCACTGGAGGGCTAAGCATGTATATTTTAATATTGGGAAACGAAGCACACCCACTGAAGGGCAAGAATTGCACCAAGGTACTACAAGATCCATAATGCACGTGGAAGAGTTAACTCACCTGTGAGACCCCACCGGAGGGAAAAACTGAGTATTTAGCATGTGGAGGGAAGTGCCTTGGTAGTTGGTGCTTCGTGTTATATATGGAGGTCGCCAGTAGGTAGTTATAGTTAGGACCTTGTTTCTGTTTAAAAAGTGTTTTTCTTTTTGCCAATATCTTTGGCGCCATTTGAAGAATCTTCATGAAATTTTCAAAACTAATGGTTCACTCAGGTCAGCTCCTGTCTTGAAGGTTTCGGGGTGATTCATCAAGCGGGGGCTGAGAAAAAAGGGGGTTCCGAAACGTGTTTTCCCATGTTAATTTCTATACGAACTTGAGACACGGCTACAGACTGAACTGCTGAACGGAATTACACCACATTTGGCAAAAAGGTAGCTCTTGGTTCAGAAAGCAACCTTTTTCTTTTTTAAATGGTGTAAATCCGCTCAGTAGATGCTGAGAAATTAAAAAAATAAAAATGTATATATCTGAGTACCGAGGAGGATTTGTGAACCCTCCAGAGCACGAGCATCATTTTGATTGGCTGCCAACACTCCAAACCAGAATGTGTTGGCAACATCTTGTGACTCGGTAACCGAGTCACACAAAAACAGTAATTTTTTTAAAATAAAAAACAAGAAAAGGGGGCGGGGTAGAAACACACTGACCCCATAGGCCACTCAGGGGGTCCCACAAAGACTCCTAGGGCCCAAAATAGCATTTTTTTAAAAACAGAATTGGCCAAATTCCTGCTGGGTGCGCGACTCCGGCCGAGAAAATGAAAAAACTAAATGAACAGCTGGCTCCCACGCTTCGTTTTCCTTCAGCCCCTGGGTGGGTCAGGTCCCGGGGGCAATGCCCAAATAATTAGCAGGGGCCCCCGCAGCCCCAGGGACTGCCACCTCCCTGGGGCTTATTTAATTATGAATGGCGGGCCTCCTAGTCCCCCCAAGCCCAGGGGACCGCCACCTCCCCAGGGCTTTGTTTAATTGTGGGTGGGGAGCCTCACGGCCCTCCAGGCCCCGGGGACCACCACCTCCCCCCTTCCAAGAAGCTCTTGCTTCCAAGAAGCAAAGCAGATTTGCTTTTGGGTAACGGAAGCTGCATATCAGCAGCTCCCCTTGTCTAAAAGCAATGCCGGCTCCCGCAGGAGGCGGGGTACTGGCAGGGACCATGGGGGTATTGGGGCGCCCCCCACTGTCCCCAACTTGAGGGTCAGTCCTGGGAAATGGGGACCCGGGGCCAGAAGTGGCCCAGGAGGGGGGACAAGTGGCCCCCCCTTTATTTTCCTTATTAACATTTTTTTTTTAAAGGAAGGCCGGCCCGGGGGATAGGGTCCCTGGGGCCATAATTGGTCTTAGGAGGGGGGCCACGCGGCCCGCTCACCAAAAAAATCCAGGCTGGCCAGACCCCAGGGGATGGGGTCCCCGGGGCCATTATTGGCCAAGGGAAGGGGGGACATGCGGCCTCCCTCCAAAATTAAATTTTAAAAAATGCTGGCCAGGCCCTGGGGGATGGGGTCCCCAGGGCCCAAAAAACACTAAAAGAAGGGTGGCACACAGACATTTTCTAAGAATATTTAAAAAAAAAGAAAATCCGGCATCTCGCCGGAAGCCCCGCCCCCTCCCTGCACCAATCTGCAAACGCACCGCCAGGCGCGTTGTAAGTTGGGAATTAAGTCGCCTTCATTCCTGAGGGTGCCTGGCGGCCAACTAACCCGTGAGGTACCTCCAGTAAGCCCTGCACAGTGGGATTGCTGAGAGGTGGTCCAAGGCCATGCCCCTTTACACAACTCTGCAAACGCGCTTCTTGGTGCACTGCTGGTGGGGCGATGAGGTCCTCTTGTGTCCTGAGGACCTCAGGACACAAGTGGACTTCATCCCCCGAGCAGCAGTGCATCAGGAGCCGCGTTTGCAGAGTGATGTAAAAAGGGGTGTAGTCTTTGAGCACTCTCAGCAAACCAGCTATGTGGGACTTACTGGAGGTAACAGGAGGGCTTGTTGGCCCCCAGGGACCCTCATGAGGAAAGGGGACTTCATCCCCCAACCAAGAGCACGCCAGGAGGCGTGTTTGCAGAGTGGAGGATAAAGGGGGCATGGCCTGTTTCCACCTCTCAGCAATCCCACTGTGTGGGGCTTACTGGAGGTAAGAGGTAGGCTAGTTTGCCCCTAAGGACCCCCGGCAGAAAAGGGGACTTCAATCCCCATCCAAGAGCACATCAGGGAGTGCGTTTGCAGAGTGGTGGGCAACAGGAGGCGTGGCCTGCTATGAGAACTTAGCAATCCTGCTGTGTGGGACTTACTGGAAGAAATAGGAGGGGTAGTTGGCCCACAAGGATGTCCTTGGGGGCCAACTACCCCTCTTGTTACCTCCAGTAAGTCCCACATGGTGGGATTTCTAAGACGTCTTCGGAGGCCACACACCCTTTCTCCATCACTCTACAAACGCGCCTCCTGGCAGACTACGGGATGGGGGATGAAGTCCACTTTACTCCTGAGGGACTTTGGGGGCCAAGAAGTCCTCCTGGTACCTCCTGCAAGTCCTACGCAGTGGAATTCCTGAGCGCTGGTCGGAGGCCCAGCACCCTTTCTCCGCCACTCTGCAAACGCGACTACTAGTTAAAGTAGCATTTGCAATGTAATAGGTTTCACAATTGCGAGAGTTAGAGCTATTGGCGCAAACGTTTTTTACCAATGTTTTTCGGTGTAGAGTAGATGTACGTTGTGTGCAGTGGAATTATGTGGTATGTTGTGCAGTGAAATTATGTGAATAGAAAGTATGTGGTATTCAGTGTATAGGAATTATGTGGAGTGTGATTATGTGTTTTGGAGAGTAATTATGTGGTATTGTGGTCTGTGTTGTGGAGTGATAACCTCAGGTTTAGTCTTCCTCGTTTCCATAGAAGCTAAACTATAAACTCAATGAGACACAAGAAAAGTAGGAACCACTGAGGAACACTTTCTTCCTCTTCCTGCACCTCACTTGCCTCTTTCTGGACTTCTCTTGCTTCTTTCTACACCCCTCTTGCATCTTTCTGCTTCTCTCTTGCCCCTTTGTGCATATCCCTTGCCTGTTTCTGCACTCCCCTTGCCTCTTTCTGTACCTTTCTAGCATCTTTCAGCACCTCACTCTCTTCTTTCTGCACCTCTCTTGCCTCTTTCTGCACTTCTTGCCTCTTTCTGCACTTCTCAAGCCTCTTTCTGTACCACTCTTGCCTTTTTCTGCACCTCAAGTGCATATTTCTGCACTTCTCTTGCCTCTTTCCACACTTATCTTGCCACTTTCTGCTTTTCTCTTGTTTCTTTCTGAACCTCACACTCTTCTTTCTGCACCTCTTCTACATCTTGCTGCACCCCTCTTGCCTCTTTTTGCACCTCAGTTGTTTCTTTCTGCAATGCACTTGCTTTTTTCTGCACCTCACTTGACACTTTCTGCACTTCTCTTGCTTCTTTCTACACCTCTGTTGCTTCTATCATCAATTCGCTTGCCCCTTTCTGCACTTCTCTTGCCTGTTTCTGCAACTCTCTTGCTTCTTTCTGCACCCCTGTTCCTTCTTTCTGCACCTTTCCTGCTTGTTTCTGCACCTCTCTTGCCTCTTTCTGCACCTCTGTTCCTTTTTCTGCTCCTCTTGTATTTTTCTATGCACCTCTGTTCCTTCTTTCTGCACTTCATTCTTCTTTCTGCACCCCCCTGCCTCTTTCTGTATCTGTCTTGCCTCTTTGTGCACCCATCCTACCTTTTTCTGCACCCCTCTTGTCTCTTTTTGCACCTCTGTTGGTTCTTTCTGCAGTGCTCTTGATTTTTTCTGCACCTTACTTACCTCTTTCTGCACTTCTCTTGCTTCTTTTCTATACATATGTTGCATCTTTCTGCACTGCTCTTCCTTCTTTCTGTACCACTCCTTCCCCTTTCTGTACCTTTCTTGTCTCTTTGTGTACTTCTCCTACCTCTTTCTGCACCCCTCTTGCCTCGTTTTGCACCTCTGTTTGTCCTTTCTGCACTGCTCTTGCTTCTTTCTGCACCTCACTTGCATCTTTCTGCACTTCTTTTGCTTCTTTCTGCAACCTGTTGCTTCTTTTGGCAAGTCTCTTGCCTCTTTCAGCACTTCTTTTGCACCCCTTTCCTCTTTCTGCACCCCACTTCCCTCTTTCTGCACCTCTCTTGCCTCTTTTAGCACCCTTGTTTCCTCTTTCTGCAACGTTCCTGCCTGTTTCTGCACCTGTCTTGCTTCTTTTTGTACCTCTGTTGCTTCTTTCACCACTTCTCTTTCTTCTTTCTGCACCCTTCCTGCCTCTTTCTGTACCTTTCTTGCCAATTTGTGTATCTCGCCTACCTCTTTCTGCACTCCTCTTGCCTCTTTTTGCACGTCTGTTAGTTCTTTCTGCACTGTTCTTGCTTTTTTCTGCACCTATTTTGCAAATGTCTGCATCCCTTGTGCCTCCATTTGCACCCCTTTTCCCTATTCCTCCACCACTCTTGCTTCTTTCTGTATCCCTCTTACCTCTTTCTGCACCCCTGTTCCCTCTTTCTGTGCCCTTCTTGCCTGTTTCTGCACTTCTCTTGCCTCTTGCTGCACCCTTCTTGCCTTTTTAAGCACCTCTGTTGCTTCCTTCTACACTTCTTTTGCTTCTTTCTGCACCTCTGACTTAGAGGTAGTTTTAATCCCCTTGCCCTATTATGTACTAGGGCCTTACAGGGGAGGTCATGCCAATCACAGGGGTTCCCCAACCCATATTGTACCCTAGTTTTCACTGTATTCTAAGTATATTTTAGCATAGCACTGTGCTCCAGGCCTGGTTAGTCTTAGTCAGTTACCACCAGTACCCATTAGCAAAACGATGGGGGCACAGGATGACTTGGCAACAAGGCCTCTTTCTGCACCTCTGTCGGTTCTTTCTGCATATCTCTTGCTTCTTTCTGCACCTTTCTTCATCTTTCTGGACTTCTGTTGCCTCTCTCTTGCTTCTTTCTGTGTCTTTCTTCCTCTTTCTGCATATGTCCTACCTATGTAGGTATAGTTAGAAATTAGCATTTAAAAAACCTTAAAAATTCACTGAAAAAAACATAGGCTTCAGGGACGTTATAGTTAGAAATTAGCATTTAAAAAACCTTTGAAATTCACTGAGAAAACCATAGTTTTCAGGGACGTTATAGTTAGAAATTAGCATTTAAAAAAACCTTTGAAATCCACTGAAAAACCATAGGTTTCAGGTATGCTATAGTTAGAAATTAGCATTTAAAAAACCTTAGCAATTCAGAGACGTTATAGTTAGTTGGACATTTCACTCGTACAAAACCAGAGAAAGTCGGCTGTTATAGTTAGTTGAGGTAACTATAACTTGCGCCCCCACAATGCACTGCTGATGACGTCACATATTGCATCATTCATGACATGGTCAGTGACATCACTGATGACATCACTGATGACATCTCAAATGACATCACTGATGACATCATCCAGTGACTGTGTGTTTCTGTAAAGTTTAAATATGTTTTATATATATATATTCACTTAAAAAACCATAGGTTTCACACATGTTATAGTTAGCTGGACATTTCACTCGTAAAAAACCAATGAAATTCCCCCGTTATAGTTAGTGCAGGCAACTATAACTCACGCGACCGCAATCCTCTGCTAGATGACGTCAGATATTACATCACTGTATTTAGACACTTATTTACCCATGTCTTCTTCCATTAATCTTTAGCTATACATATATTACAAATATTTATTTTTCATAAAGACACATATGTCATCAGTGATGTAATATCTGACGTCATCAGCAGAGGATTGCGGTCGCGTAAGTTATAGTTGCCTGCACTAACTATAACGGGGGAATTTCATTGGTTTTTTACGAGTGAAATGTCCAGCTAACTATAACATGTGTGAAACCTATAGTTTTTTAAGTGAATTTGCAAGGTTTTTTAAATGCTAATTCGTAACTATAACGTGTGTGAAACCTATGGTTTTTTCAGTGAATTTGTACGGTTTTTTAAATGCTAAGTTATTTATTTATTAAAAAAAAAAATTCAGGTTTTTCACCGTGCGCGCACGGTGATTTATTTATTTTTTTAAATCGCTAGGTGCGCGCACAGTGCGCACTCTGTGGGCCCTCGGTGCGCTTCGCGCACCGAGCGCCCACGGGTCATAGTCCGTGCCGTGCGCGCTGAGTGCGCGCACCTCGCGATTTAAAAAAAAAATTACAATTGTTTTTTTCTCCCTTGGGGGTCCTTCTGTGACCCCATGACCAAGGCTAGGGGGTCAGGAACTGTCCACTCTGCCCCCTTTTCATGTTCTCCACCTTTTTCTTTTCACCCCCTCAGACTGCGAGAGACAAAATGGCGGCCAACACTTCCTGGTTTCGACCGATTCGAATGTTTACCGACATCTAACAACCAATCAGAATTGCGCTCGCGCACGGCAGGGTGTGCGCACGGTGCGCGCACGGTGCGCGCGTATAGATATTGATATGCTTTTAAATGCTATTTTCTCAGGAAATACTGAACAGATTTACACCAGACCTGCAAAAGGCACTTCCTTGGCCTTATGGCTACCTCTCTGCCAAATTTCAAGTAACTCTGTTCAGCCGTTCGGGCTGTAGCTGTGTCTAAAGGTCCTATGGAAAAATGCATGGGGAAAACGCGTTTTGGGACGCCCCTTTTTTCTCGGCCCCCGCTTGACGAATCACCCCGAGACTTTCAGGGTAGGAGCTGAACGGAGCGCCCCATTCGTTTTGAAAATTTCGCGAGGATTCGTCAACCGGCGCCAAAGTTAGGGGTGGGCGGAATTTGCGTAATCGCGTTACGCAAATCTCCGTGAAACGGTAAAAAATCTCCGCGAACACGCAGAAATTCCGCGAACACGCGGAATTGCTTGTTCGCGATATTCTTTTCCTGTTCGCGATCGCTGTTTGCGTGCTCGGGGTGAAATATCTCGCGAACACGCATATTGAGAACGCGAACAAGCAAAAAATTTCGCGAAGTCGCGAAACGCAGCTTTTTGGGCAATTTCGCGTTCTCAGCGGAACGCGAAATACCCAAATTCCGCAAATTCCGCGAACGGAACGGAATTTACCGCCCAGGCCTAGCCAAAGTTATTCAAAATAGAATTTTGAGATTTCCTATGGAAACTAGGTTGTAACTATAACTATCTACTGGCGACCGCCAGTAGATAATATATATGTGTGTGTGTGTGTGTATATTGTGTGTATATATATATATATATTCACTTAAAAAACCATAGGTTTCACACATGTTATAGTTAGCTGGGCATTTTCCTCATGAAAAACCAATGAAATTCCCCCGTTATAGTTAGTGCAGGCAACTAAAACTCATGCGACCGTAATCCGCTGCTGATGACGTCAGATATTACATCACTGTATTTACACATTTATATACCCATGTCTTCTTCCTTTTTTTTTTAGCTATACATATATATATTTTTTTTTTTCAGAAAGACACATATGTCATCAGTTATGTAATATCTGACGTCATCAGCAGCGGATTGGTACTTGCTTCCTGGGCAGGTTTCCCGCTTTTAAGGAAGTGGCAACCGCAGAGCGTCAAGTTAGGAGAACTGAGGAGATTTTATACATGAATATATTGAATTCCCGTACAATACCCATTATTTTCTGCTTGCTCTATGGAACTTACGATAAGCGATTGGCCTGAGAGACTGACCTTTTCACCCAGTCCATTGTCAGCATTAAGTGGGTAAATGAAGAAATGTCTGGTAAAATCTGCAGACGAAGCTTTTGGGTAGCATACGTAGGTAGATGTAGAGTGCAAAGGAGCCCACAAAATGATATAAAAAGGGAGCACCCACAGATATCGACGGACTACCTCGCCGTCTGTATGTAGGTTAACAGGCAGTGCAGGTTTTCCCCAAGAGCTGGGAGCTCTTGTCTTCCTTTGCTTAAAATGTCTTGCTCTGCTTTGCTTGAAGTATCTTATTCTATTTTACCTATATGAAATGTCATGTTATGTTTAACCATTGTTCTCTTTAGTTTTGCATTTAAAAGATTTTGTATTGTAATTGCAGGAATGCTTGCTCTAAGAGTAAACGTGAGTGTTCCTAGGTAACATTTTCCTTGGTGTAACTTGTTTCTCATGATGCATTTATAGATGTGTTTTCTCTCTCTCTCTGTCAGTACATTAATTGAGATACAGAGAATATTATGACAGCTGTATGATTATCTGGATTCTGTATTTTGTACTTTATGTCTCTATTCTGCGGTTTCTTTGAAGTTGCATCTTCTCATTAAACTGCCATTGTATTCTGCCTCCAATTCCATGTCTCATATGTCTGTTTTCTTCATTTTTGGAGCAAGCGTTCCTAGGCACCCCGGCTCAAATTAAGGTGCCCCTTTTGTCCCTGACTCACTCTCCTGCTCAGTTCTGTGGTGGCTCCCGGGGATCTGGGGACCGCCCCTAGCTTCCTTGACCCGTAATAGATCTTCCCTCCAACAGCCTCTCTTGCAAGTCCTGTATTGTTGGTTTGTTGCCCCTGCCCCCCTTTCCACTGCCCTCCATAGTCTGTTGTGCTTCCACGGCCCTTCCTGCCTGCTCAGTGTGGTTAAATTGTTGCCTTTGCACCCTCCTACCTGCCTTCAATTTTCAGAGTCCGTGCCCCTGGCCTCTGCCTCTCAACAGTATCCTAATGAACAACTAGATTGCTAACATTCTATATTTATTACAAAAGTGTGGAACGCCTGACATCATCTTGATGTAATCAAAACTGTAATACCTAGAGCATTTCCTTTAGAAATTACATATATGAGAGGGTCTTATTGGCATCAAAATTATGGTTAGTGCTCTAAAAGACTAAAATAAGGACATATTTTCTGAGTTTTCAAATAGCGACAAAGCACTTTTAAATTATTTGTTATCTTTATGTTTTTTTATCCAGTTGACCACTTGATTAAATGTTGCACTTAGGGGAGAGGATGTGGTGTTACTTCCAGAACTGCAGACTTTGCAACTGGGGAACCAGGTTGAAGTTTCTGCTTCAGCTCGACATTCTGTGATTCTGGTCAAATCACTTAGTCTCCCCATGTCTACAACCAAAATGAATTTGTTCTTGTGTGATGTAACCAATGCTCATGTAAAGCACTCCAATACCTGACAAGTCTGCACTATATAACACTGCAAAAACACAAAATAATAAGTGTTTTGCACACTTCTGTCATTGGGCTATATTTGGGCTACATCTGGGTGATTTTGGGCTACATTTGGGCTCTTTTGTCTCCGGGGGCCATCTTGGGAGATTTATTTGTTATGAAGTTTCCTAATTTCCTCATGTACTGCAGTCTCCTCAGTAGGAAATGCTTTCAGTTTTTTACTTTGATTCCATCATGAAGGTATTCAGATATGTCACACATTTGCCATAAATTCTGAATGTTAGCACTCTAGTTGCTCATTAGATCACTGTAGTAAAACTACTGCACCATGGAAGTCTGCTCCTGGTATTAAAAGTGCATGTTTCAGTCTGCATGTCAGAATTTTTTAATGAAATAGAAGAGGATTTGAGAAGTCACTCAAAATGTGCCCTCATTTTCTTTCTTCAGCATTAATCATAATTTCTATGGCAAAATGAACCTCCTCATTGTGTTCCTTTTTAAATTAAATGTTTTAAGTGTTACCAGTTTATTCCAATCAAGATGGCTTCAGGTGTGCCTTACTTTTGTCATAATGAAGACAGTAAGCGCTCTAGTTGTTTTTAAGAACATTCTGGGACATTCTGTCATTGGGCTATACTTGGGCTACATCTGGGTGATATTTGGGCTACATTTGGGCTCTTTTGTCTCTGGTGGCCATCTTGGGAGACTTATTTGTTATGAAGTTTCCTAATTTCCTCATTTACTGCAGTCTCCTCAGTAGGAAATACTTTTAGTTTTTTACTTTGATTCCATCAAGAAGGCATTCAGATGTGTCACACATTTGCCATAAATTCAGAATGTTAGCACTCTTTTTGCTCATTAGATCACTGTAGTAAAGCTACTGCTCACCAGGGAAAACTGCTGCTGGTATTGAAAGTGCATGTTTCAGTCTGCATGTCAGAATTGTTTAATGAAATAGAAGAGGATTTGAGAAGTCACTCAAAATGTGCCCTAATTTTTCTTTCTGCAGCACTAATCATACTTTTTATGGAAAAATGAACCCCCTCATTTTGTTCCTTTTTAAATTAAATGTTTTAAGAGTTACCACTTTAATCCAAGCAAGATGGCTTAAGGTGTGCCATACGTTTATCATAAGTAGGACTGTTAGCGCTCTAGTAGTTCTTTGGAACACTCTGGGAAGCTGCAGTAGAACACAAAGGAATCAACTGACAGTCTCTGCCCTTGTTGGATGTACATGTTTTACTGAGAATGTCAGACTTCATTCTCACATGACTGAGAAAGATAATGTGAATTTACAGAAAATAAGCTCTCAGTTTAGCCTATAGATCACCTTCCAAACCTCTGTGGTAAAAGCATGAGAAAATATTTTTCTCTCAATCATGATATCCCAGCAGAAGGCTTTTTCACATGGTGAAATCACCTTAGAACATACCACAATTCCTAAAATGAGTATGGTACCATCAACAAATGATTTATAATGTAACTAAAGTCTTAAAACCTTCTATTAACTGCAATGCTTTTTAATGAGGTGCTATCATGTATATTGGTCCCAAGATGGCTGCCAACACTTCTTGGATGAAGTGCTGACAGCCAATCAGATCTCAGGATGAGATGTGTGGTTAGGCTCCGCCCACATATATATATGCTTTTAAATGCTATTTTCTCAGGAAATACTGAACAGATTTACACCAGACCTGCAAAAGGCACTTCCTTGACCTTATGGCTACCTCTCTGCCAAATTTCAAGTAATTCTGTTCAGCCGTTCGGGCTGTAGCTGTGTCTAAAGGTCCTATGGAAAAATGCATGGGGAAAACGCGTTTTGGGACCCCCCTTTTTTCTCGGCCCCTGCTTGACGAATCCCCCCGAGACTTTCAGGGTAGGAGCGGAGCGTAGCGCCCCACCTATTTTGAAAATTTCGCGAGGATTCGTCGACCGGCGCCAAAGTTATTCCAAATAGAATGTTGCGGATTTCCTATGGAAACAGGGTCCTAACTATATCTACCTACTGGCGACCGCCAGTAGGTAATATATATATATTCACTGAAAAAAAACAAAGGTTTCAGGGGCGTTATAGTTAGGAATTGGCATTTAAAAAACCTTAGAAATTCACTGAAAAAACCATAGGTTTCAGGGGCGTTATAGTAAGCTGGACATTTCCCTCGTACAAAACCCTAGAAAATCCCCTGTTATAGTTAGTTCAGCCAACTATAACTCACACCCCCGCAATGCCTGCTGATGATGTCACATATTACATCACTCATGACATGGTCAGTGACATCACTGATGACATCACTGATGACATCTCAAATGACATCACTGATGACATCACTGATGACGTCATCCAGTCAGTGTGTGTATCTGTAAATTTTAAATATGTTTAATATATATATATATATATAGGGAAAAACCTATGGAAGAGTGAGTGGGTGTATAAGTGTGTGAATGGATGATTTAGTAGGTGCGTGACTGACTCTATAAGTGAGTCATTAAATATATCTTACTGCAGACTAGTGACTAAACTGTGTGAATGTCTGTAAATGTCTGTCTGTTGGTGTATAAGCGGCTGCATGATTTTGTGAATAGCTATATGAGTGTCTCTATGGGTTATTGATTGGTTGTCTGAGTATCTGTATGGGTACCTGAGTGTTTGTGTGGGTGGGGTGTGTGTGACTCTGTGCATACATGTGTAAGTGGGTGATTCTATGGGTGCATGGTTTTAAGAGTACATCTGTGGTGGTCTGTATGGTTGCGTGAGTGTATGTATGGGTGTGTTAGTGATTGCATGTATATCTCAGTGGTACATGTGTGAGTAACTACATATGTGAAAGGCAGTATATATGTGTGTAAGAGTATATAAGTGGGTATATGTGAGAGTGTGTGATTGTGAGAGTGGCTGTATGGATGAGTGTGTGCTTGTATCAGTGATTGTATAAGAGCGTAAGAATGTGGTACTATTTTTATGAGTAAGTGAACTTGTGTGTGTGTATAACTGCATAGGTGAGTAAATGGGAGTGTGATTAATTATTTGCATGACTGACTAGGTGTGAGAGTACCTCTATCGATGATTGGTGGTGTGTGAGTGTCTATGTAGGTGTATAAATGCATATGATAGTCCTGTACTGAGTGACTGTAAGTATGGGTGACTAAACAGGTGAGTGAGTGGATGTGTGTGTAGATCTAAGAGTCAATGAGTGGGTATGTAGTTATTGGTATTGGAGTATTTATGGTTTTGAGAATGGACATCTGAAATTTTGATTGAGTATATCAAAGGGTGTGAGAAGATGCACTAATTTATCACATGGATGACGTTATCAGTGATGTCATCAGTGATGTCATTTGAGATGTCATCAGTGATGTCATCAGTGATGTCACTGACCATGTCATGAGTGATGTAATATGTGACGTCATCAGCAGTGCATTGCGGGGGCGCGAGTTATAGTTAGCTGAACTAACTATAACAGGGGAATTTCTAGGGTTTTGTATGAGGGAAATGTCCAGCTAACTATGATGCCCCTGAAACCTATGGTTTTTTCAGTGAATTTCTAAGGTTTTTTAAATGCCAATTCCTAACTATAACGCCCCTGAAACCTTTGTTTTTTTCAGTGAATTTCAAAGGTTTTTTAAATGCCAATTTCTAACTATAACGTGCATGAAACCTATGGTTTTTTCAGTGAATTTTAAAGGGTTTTTAAATGCTAATTCCTATCTATAACTTATCTCTAAAGATATCATGTTTTATGATTTTCATTGGATTTCTATATTTTTCAAATTCAGTGTGTCAATTTCATTAATTATGTTTTTTTGAAATTCTTTTTATCACCATTTTTTTAAACTTATTTTTTCAATTAATTCTTTTAAAAATTAAAAAATATTATTTGTTTTTATTGGGTTTTTCAAACATATTTTTTTATATTTTTAAAAAATGTTTTTAACTATATGTTCAAAACTTTATTTTATATATTTTTTTTCCATGTTTTTAGATCCGCGCACCCTATGCGCACCGTTCTCGATCCCTACGCGATAGCTTCCGCGCATGGTATGCGTTGGGTACGTGTTTAGTGCGCGATCGCAATGCGACCGGTACGCGACTCCCAGCCTATACGCGACACGTTCGATGTACGTAACGCAACGTTTACGTGCTTCCGCAATGCGTCATCTGCATCTATGATGCGGTAGGTGCGCGTATCCCGCAAAATATTTAACATTTAAAAAAACATATATATATGTATTTCATGTGAATATTAATTGAAGACAAACTCTAAACTAGTCTTAAAACTAATATATTTTTACATCTAATCCTATAATTTTTTTTAATTCAATATCGCGGATGCGCTCTGTGTGCGTGCTGCCTATGCGCAGGGTGCGTGGATCCCATGTGACCTGCAAAAAAAGAGATTTGATTGGTTCATTACACTTCCTCTTGTAACTATTGAAAGACCCCACCCAATTCAATCATTCTTCTTTGACCTTCTTTGGAGGAGCATCTCTTTGCAGAGAAGAAGATTTTTTTAGACTAAGTTTACACTTAGCTCTAACTTTTTTCTACTAAAAATGGCTTCAGGGCAGCAGGCATCTCCTCATACATCTGAGGATGAATTTTTGGAGGAGGCACCACGCAAAGAACGTTTTTCTTCAGTGGTGTGGAAATGTTTTACTTTTCCCGAGGGGCAAACAAAGACCAATGCCACCTTGGTCACATGCAAGATTTGCAAAAGAGTGCTGTCGCGAGGGGATCCTAAAAAGAAATACTCGTGCGGCACGGCTAGCATGATGAAGCACCTAAGGACCCTTCATCCAAACAATCTTGCACGAGAAGAGTGCAAACGGATGAGAAACACTCCTGCTCCTGCGCCTTCCACCTCATCGCAGCCGAGCACTTCAAGAGTGCATCCATCAGCCCAAAATGTAGACATCCGTCCTCAATTTCATTATTTAAAAGTGCTCTGCACTAAGTGCAATGCGACTTTGTGCTACGGTGAGCAGTCGATCGATCTGATCTGCCACCGGCATGAAAGTCACATTTGCTAGGTTTTTATTTTTTTATTTTTATTGTTCCCTGAAGTTCATTGTTTGGTTCCTCCTGTTTTTTTTTTTTTTTTTGCGGAAAAACCCCCAAAAAATAAAAATTGTTCAGAAAACCCCCCAAAAAATATAAAAGAGAAAGAAAAGTTCTTGTAAGAACTAACTTTCCTGGTTTAAAAAAAGAGCTAAATTTCTTTGTTAGTGCGTGAAAGTTTAGATGAATGTATGTGTAGTACGTAATTGAATGAATGCATTAGTAGCGTATGGTGAATGTATAAGTGCAGAACTATGAGGAAGTGCTGCAGCATCACACAGTAACCTCTTTAACTGCAGTGTGCTGTAGTACTTCTGAAGCACAGGGATGCAACATATGTACATAAATATGTTGCAAATCTATGCTTCTCTCTGCACGGCTGCTTAAACTGCAGCCATGTGGTGACACAGGCACCCTTGCACCATAGTGCAAGGATATCTGTGTCATGTGCTGTTTGTTTTTCTGCAGGAAGACACACCTTTCTGCACAAAAACAATCAGTAAAGGCATTAATCTCCTTCAATGTATGCTGAACATTTTAGCATGCATTGAAGATATAAAAATGTGGAGAAATAAAAATATTTCTCCTTGTTGTGCTTTCCTACACCAATTTTAGAATGGTGCAGCATTCACACACATATCGAGATTCATGATTTCTGATAAATCTAGAGATGTGTCTTGTTCTATAAGTATTCAGTGCAATCATGCACAACAACACTTATAGAACACCCTTTCAATGCAAAGTGGTGTGTATGATGAGGTTGTATTTACATGGAGTAGAAAAAGTACACAGAGTGCCTTTTCCTCTCTTTGTAAATATAAAAGAGTGTCTTGCGCAATAACTATGTTACAAAAAGTGACATATTTCCGGTTTTAAAATTCCTTGCGAATGATAGAAGGTAAGCACAGAGTTTTGTCTGCAAAGATGTTCAAAGAAGAATGATTGAAATGATTGCGGTCCTTCAATAGGTACAATGGGAAATATTATGAACCCCTCAAATCTCGTTTTTTGCAGGTCACATGATATCTGATTATGGTCAGATTTCAAAACTACATAGGTATAAACAGAGTGTTTTTAGAAACGTGTTTCAACTTTGTAGCTTCTTGCAGACCTCCTCATTCTGCATATTGAGACTTAGTTAAACTTACCTTCACAATAATAGGAATAAAACATGGTATATATTTTTTTCAGATTTTCATTGCAATCTAAATTCATATAAGATGCTTATTTTAAAATTTGGATCTGTGAAAGAAAAGAAAATTATAACATGTAATAACACATTTTTTACAACACAGCATAATTTCCACAAAGTAATTTGTTTGCCTTTTTTTCTGTTCTCAGAATATATTGAATTTCACTAGAAATAGTGATTTCAATTGTACTCATCACTTAACAGCGGGCAAAGAAAAAACAATCAGAAAGATTGTTAAAAAAAAAACAACATACTATTCTCAGTAAAATACCAGAAAATACAAATCACACATATATGAAATGCTTACAGCTTACAAAATTTTATAACTTTAACTTATAAAAACTAAAAATATTGCCGCATTAAAATAATCACCGAATCAATGACCACCAAAGAGTCCATAATTAAAAAATATACCTTTCCTTGAGGCCAAATGGTATTTTTGCACTCCTTCTTTATGTAAATTGTCCAATGGTAGTCCTATTAAATTATAATAATAAACTCCTCAGAGAGTGAATTATCTTCCTAAAACTTTGGCTTTAAAAATATTAGGTAGGAATTTGGTAATTCACTAGGCAAACGTTGTATGAAAACCAAGTGGGCATCATTACCAAGTGTCCAGTCTTTGTTTCATTTTAGATAGGTAGTGTAATGTCCAGATGTTGTGGAAGGACCATCATGGAAAATTATTGCAATTACTACAAAAGTCCTTCCTGATATTGATAGGTGTGCTGCTACAAATTGCTTTATTAAAGTATCCAATTTTCTTCCGTCAGCTGTACAACGTTGCATCATTAAAATTATGTATTTTCCATATTTTGTTAAGAATAATGTGGATAACATTTCTGATTTACATTGGCTATACTCCATGTTTTGAATTGCACCTTTAACTAATTTATTGAAAGACACTGATTTACAGTCTGGTAATGTTAAATACAGAAATCTCTCAGTTTCTACATTGGTGCTACATGTATACATGCAATTTTCACAATAATGTTCCCATTTGTAAGAAAGGCCAAAAATATTTTCTATTTCTACACCTTCATTTTCAAAAATGTCAAGCATATACATTAAAAATTCCTGCGCATCTTGTTGGATATTTTGTGTAAATTGTGTAGAACCAGAACACACATCCAAAAGACTACGAACATCTGAAACAGATTGTATTTTACTTCTATCTGTTGTCAATTTTTCATAAACAGAATGCAACAGAGAAGAAAATCTTTTTTCTCGATTCTGAATAATTTGTTCTTGCAAACCTTCCAGATAAAAAACAACATTGACCACTACATTAGCATAGCAGTTGACACCAGAACTATTTTCAAACTGATAACCAACAATCTCTCCAACAGGGGGGGCGCTCGGTGGTGCACAAGCAGAATGGCCGCCACCGTGTGAGGCTCCCGCGGTCCGGCGTGAAGATCCTGTAATTATCCTGTCCCAACGTGAATCAACACTAAAAATCAGGCGTACGGAGTAGCGCAACGCAAGCGGAAGGTGTCTCCTAAGTTTCAGGAAGATCGGAGACGGTGCGCGGCTGCCGCAGGCTCGCAAAAAAGCCATCGAGCAGAGAGCAGACGCGCCCTGGAGCTGAAGTGGGGACGGGGCACCCAAGCAAGCACCGCGGCGCCAACGTGGTTTGAAGGCCGGCCGCCCGCGTTGGAAACGAACGTGGAGCGGCGGGAACCACAGTGCGGAAGCTGTACCTCTGACCGGAGACACTGCTGATGAGACAGAGGTAATAGTTGCTGTGAGCAGTGCTGTGTAGACCGGGCAGAGGGAATAGAGCAGGAGGCGAGTCGGCTGCATGCATGGATCGGCTGTGGGGAAGAGGTGAAGACCAGGCTACCTTCGTGAAAGAGTGCTGCGATAGACGCCTAGAACGGGCGTGAGGCTGACGTGCGGCAGGCATAGATTGACTGTGGCAAAGTGCAGTGCCTGGGACCTGAAAATGCACTAAGGAGGACAACCCTAAAATAAACAGGCGCCCCATAGCCATCGGGCACTGTATGGAGAGAAGTGACCAGATAGTCCGGCACTAAGGCATCCTACGCAATTGGCGAACCTGGGCTGGAGGAGACTTACGTACTACCCTCACAGCCTGACAGGGAGTGAGTTTCGAGGCGGTGGGAGACGTGTGCAGCGCTCCATACTGCTGAGGAGGCGAACACTCCCTGGTGACCTGCGGCGGAGCACGGGGGGGGGCGCCAAGTGACTGAAGGCAGTGCTTTTACACGCGGTACTGGACGGCGAGAAGCGGTGTACCGGGCGATAGGCAACAGTCTTGGCGGACTGCTGCTAGTTTAGTCTCGTACATCGTAGCTGGAACCCCACTGTGTGCTACGTGATGGGTAAGCTCGATGCGCGACAACCGCGCCTTAACTTCGATGCAAAGAAGAATGCGCGGCAGCAGCAGGTGGAGTTGGATAGTGGGGCTGGAGGGTCGCAGATGGAACACCAATCCTCTTCAGGCGATGATATGAAGTCACTTCTCTTGGAGGTGCGTGAAGGCTTTGCGACCATTGCAAATAAAATGGATACATTGACCACGCGCATGGATTCAATAGTTCGCAAAATCGATGGGCACGAGGACCGTATAAAAGACAATGAGCAGCAAATATCAGAGATAGAGAACACTACGGCACACATGCAGGCTACGGTCACGCAAATGGATAAGTCACTCAAGACCATAGCTGCAAAGAGCGAGGGCATGGAGGCGAGAAGTAGACGGAATAACATACGCGTCTTAGGCATACCGGAGAGCGCCAACACGGGCAGAATGGAGGTGTACATAGAAAGGTTGCTGAAAGAGGTAGTAGGGACGGAATTACTCTCTCCTCACTTCATTGTTCCCTAGGGCCAAAGCCACCTCAAGGAAGTGCTCCTCGACCAATCATTGCACGCTTACTGAATTATAGGGATAGGGACGTGGCTTTAAAGGTGGCAACAGAGAAAAAGCAGCTCCACTTCGAGGGGGTGCCATTCACTATGTATCCTGATTTCACTGCCCTTGTCCAGGCGGAGCGGCGCAAATTTCTCCCTGTCAAGCAAAAGTTGAGGCAGGCACAAATTGATTATGCCCTGCTGTATCCGGCACGCCTACGGATCACGCATCAAGGAGAACAAACAATCTACACGCAGCCTCAACAAGTTGAAACATTCCTCAAACAGCTCAAGAGGCGCAAGAACGCAGACCACGCACCAGACAGCTCTCCGAAGGCTCATTCGTCAATCGAGGCATAGTATGGGTTGAAGAGGGCGATGAGGTGTTGCTCCTCCGAGTCCAGCACTACAAAAACAACAGGGCCCTTGTAAGATGGGGGCTTGCGAGACGGGCCTCAGGAGACAAGGGACATGAGTTGCTAAGTAGGAGACATGCTCCTCGGATGGGACACCATACCTACTTACGCACGGACATCCTCGACGCTTGCCGGGGGGCCTGAGTAGTACTGCGGGCATCTTGGCACAGCGAGAGGTACCTGTGGGCCACCGTGCGAACTATCCCCAAACGGGTGATCCCCAAAGTTCATCTATGGGTGTTTTTGTTTTGTTATTAATCTGTATGTTTCAGGTTTCAATTGTCATACAAATGGAAAAGAGTACTGCAAGGTATTGGTTGCTGAATATTGGGGAGGGGGAGGGTTACAGTGACTGGCATGATTGGGATGCTGCAGTGGGAGGGGGTGGTAGGGACGGAGGTTATTTCTCAACATGGAAACTGTGACAGGAGATACTTTGGCTGGAACTGTACCTCTTTAAGACAGTAAACACCGAGTTGTATAACTCCGCAATGGCAGGGTAGGTATAGGGTGAGAGGTTATGATGGCCACGGAAGATAGGACCATGTTAAAGGTGATGTCTTGGAATGTTAGAGGTTTGGGAAACCCGAGAAAGTGCAGACAGATATTAGCGTACCTAGACAGGCAACAGATAAATATAGCTTTGTTGCAGGAGACGCACATTGGTCCACAATCCCAAACCACGTTCGCTAGTAGATGGGCGAGTAGCAGAATTTTTTCTTCTTACTCCACATATGCCAGAGGAACAGCTATCATAATCAAAAAACAGACACCCTTCGTGTTGGCGGGGTCGTTAGTGGATCCCCAGGGAAGATACGTGATAGCATGGGGGCGACTAGGAAGAGACTCAGTCACAATAGCTAATTGTTATGGGCCGAACATAGACACGCCGGAGTTTTTTATTAACATATGGGGGAAAATCATGACTGTAGGATCTACTCATATAATATAGGGAGGGGATTTTAATGTGGCCCTAAATCCAGCTATGGATAGATCTAATACTGCTGCGTCTCATTATAACAATTCTCACGGGGCATTATAGGGAATAATAGAAGGAGGGTTCCTGGACAGTTGGCGCTACACGCATTCCCGGGGTAAGGAAGGGACTCACTTCACATCATACACAGGGACATGGGCTCACATAGACTATGTCTTGCTTTCAAGGGGGTTGGGTTTGTCAGTTCAGAGTGTGGTACACCTTGCCAGAATGTTTTCTGACCATTGTCCGGTGAAGCTTATGCTCATACCTCCGGGATACGACACGCCACGGCCTACTTGGAGGTTACAGCCCACTGCTTTGTTAGATACGGTGTTTCAACATGAACTTGGGGAGGAGATAAGGGACTTCTTCCTGAGGAACAAGGGGTCTGTGGACAGCATGGAAGTGATATGGGAGGCGTTTAAAGCAACTATTAGAGGGTTCTGTATTTCCAAAAGTTTTGGAGTGCTGCGCGATATCCAGAGAATGCTCTGGAAGTTGGAGCGGGAGTTGAAGGGGCTTGAGATAAGGATGAATCGGGGGGAAACGGGACAGGTACACCAGGAATTTAGAGGGAAACTGACAGGGTATGAAGAGACAGCAGTGAGGGAGGTAAAGTTCAAGGGACGATATTGGATGGCTCGCAGGTACGGGGAGGGGGAGAGACCGGGTAAGGCCTTGGTTGAAGTAACACGACGCCCTCGTTTCTCTACTCAGATACTAGAAATGAGGGGTTCAGACGGGACAGTGCAGCGAGATACAGCCACTATACTTGACACCTTTGTAGCACATTATAAAACGCTATACACAACGCAGAGGTCGGAGCAGGTAGATATGGAAGGTTTTCTGGGGGATGTGGTGCTCGGATGGCTCAGTGATACAGGGGATTTCTGTGCTTGCAGTTTGAATTGGATGAAATTTGAGAGGTAATAATGCAGCTGCAAAACGGAAAGGCATCTGGATTGGACGGCCTTCCTGCGGAATTTTATAATAGCTATATTGATATTATGGCACCTGTTCTTAAGGAAGTATATGAGGAATCCTTGGAGATGGGTGCACTCGATGAGGGAGGCGATGGTCACATCCCTCTTGAAGCCCGGCAAGGAGGCTGACTCCTGCGACTCCTACAGGCCGTTGTCACTCATAAACTGTGACACGAAAATATTGGCTAAAATCCTTGCTAATAGGCTTACCCTTTTAATGGATAAGCTTATCCTCCCGGATCAGTTGGGCTTTGTTCCTGGGCGAGCTACCACACACAACCTCCGCACCCTGTTTTCATTGCTCGAGAACGTGGCACCTGAGTTCCCGCTGGCTGCAGTCTTCTTAGATGCCACCAAGGCATTTGATTCAGTGGAGTGGGATTACCTTTTTGGTGTGCTGCGACGGATGGGTTTCCCCCCGTTATTCATATCCTGAATCAGCCTACTGTACCAACAATCCGCTGCAAGGGTGGTGATTAATGGACACGTCTCCCCAGGTTTTTCCAGCTCGAGGGGCACGCGGCAGGCCTGTCCGCTCTCCCCACTCCTTTTCGCTATTGCGATTGAGCCTTTGGCCTCTAGACTGCGACAACACCATCAAGATAAGGCGTTTCGCTGTTGCTTACGGCAAATTTTGATTTCATTATACACAGACGACGTGACCTTATATGTCCGGGACCCGCAGCAAAATATTAACCCATTGCTGCGGGAGTTCATAGTGTTTGGCAGATTATCCGGGGTTACTATCAACTGGGGGAAGTCTCAGGTGTTCCCTCTTATGCCTGCGGTCTCTAGGTTTGCGCTTGATTTTCCGCTTGAATGGTGTGACTCGGACTTGCGCTATCTGGGAATACAAGTGACAAGGGACAGGGAACACACTCTACGGCTTAATTATGGCACGGCTATTACCCGGCTTACCGATAATATCACACGGTGGATCTCCTTGCCTCTATCGTTTGCTGGTCGGGCATCACTAATAAAAATGGTAATTCTTCCGCAGTTTCTTTATCTTTTCTTGCATATCCCGTATAACCCTGGCCCTAATTTTTTCAAAACATTGCGCGCTGAGCTCACTAGGTTGTTATGGGGAGGAAAACAGCCGAGGCTCCGATGGTCAGTGCTGACAAGGCCGTATGCTCAGGGCGGGTTTGAACTCTATTATCTCAGTGCGCAGGCACATTAGGCCTACTATTGGATGAAACCGCCCAAATATATGCCACAGGTAGCTACGGAGGATTGGCTCGCTGATCCAATACCGTTGAATGGTATTATATATGGTCCAGTCCGATCTCGGGCGACTTCGCCTACCATGGTCACATGCACAGTTGATGCTTGGAACCGGATTTCGGGCCTACTTAACTCTTCCTTTTTATATGCTCCACAGCTCCCTCTATCATATCACCCATGCATGCCACTATTACAAGAGCAGGGCTTTCATGCGCTATGTCAACGTATTCATGTTGTCACTTGGGGGGACCTCTTTGATGAAGGGTTATTTCGTTCCTCAGACCACTTCTTTCAGGGTACGCAACCTTCACCTCTAGATGTATTCCTGTATATACGCTTGCGGCAGGGGCTCCGGGTGGTTCTTCCTGACTTCCCGAGGGAACCCTCAAAATTCGCCCCGCTACATCAGCTGCTGGGTTCCAAAGATGGGAAGCACTTGGTATCAGGACTCTACCGATGTATACGTATGCAGCTGGCAGATGGGGGTAGTCCAGCTCGCATACAATGGAGTGAAGACATGGGGTGGGAGATAACTGATGAACAATGGACGTATTGTTGCCTCCAAACTTCACAAGTTTCTGCCAGTTGTAGATTACGGGTTCTACACTACAAATTTCTTCATCGCCTGTATTACACACCTGTTAAGAAATATAGATTCAAATTAACAGACAATGATAGCTGCGAGAGATGTGGATGGGCAGGAGCGGGCTTCCTACATTTGGCATGGGACTGTCCGAAAGTACAGGAGTTTTGGGGACAAATATTTGGAGTGCTCGAGGCAATGACGAATAGCACGTTAGAAGGGACTCCCTTGGTGGCACTACTGGGCTATACAGCGCAGGTACCCAAATCCTATCGGAAATTAGCTGCCATTTCACTACTACTGGCCAAGAGCCGGGTGGCCTGCAGGTGGGGCAGGGGACGAGCCCCGAAGTTCAAGGACTGGTTAACAGACTTACTCTATTGCCAGGAGCAAGTGACTGCTTATGCTGAGTGGCTCCCCTGGGCCTCTCGGCCGAAGGATATATGGGGGCCGCTACAGACATATGTACTCAGTCGTGGCGCAGATGAGCCAGCAACACCTCCCCTGGGACATGGTACCTGATTGCAGTGTAGGTATGACTTGCTGGGTCACGAAGTACAGCCACTTGTTTGCCGCAGGACTGAGCCATGCTAATTATTTTGGGGCGGGACTTCTGGAAGGGTAATACCTACTGCCAATGCTGCTTAGAAGAAATAGACCGAGAGGGGGGAAAAGGAGGGAAAAGGGAAAAGGCTGGGCTGTTGCCGTGAATATGCTGTACTGTACTGTCCATGTTCCACATGTGCCATCACTACCGGATATTTGAACGTGCAATGTACCATGCCTACGTATCTGATAAGACGACACCATCATGTGTATTAATAATTTGGAGTAGTATTGGAGTGTACAATGTCCGACAAGTGTAACTCTACTGTGCACGGATTGCAAGCTGTCATGATGTTAGCCATGTGAAAACTACTAAATAAAAGTTTTTTTTTAAATCAATCTCTCCAACAGTGTCCAATTTCTTTTTACCTGCAATCACAATATTATCTTGTTCTTTTCTCTTCTTGACACCTTCAGAACAGATATTCTCTAACCTTCTTTTGCGACCAACCACACGCTTTTCAAATACAGGATATTGACCTAAATTTGGAGCATACACCCTTCTTAACCTATTATACTCTTTTACACAGTTTGCTTCTGCAGTAACCTTTGTTTCATCAAAATCAATCAAAAACAAACCAGATAATGTTCGGACTTGCGACAAAGCAACATATGCCATACCCTCTTTAAATACGGTAGATCCAATGTTCACCAATGCACTGTCTACACTTAATCCTTGAGATTTATGAATAGTCACTGCATATGCCAGAGAAAATGGAAATTGTTTCCTACGGACATATAAATCTTTAACAAGCAAAAAACGAACTGAACAACGACCAATTTCTTTAACTTCATCAATCGGATCAAATTTAATTTTTAAAAATTCAATTCCTTCTTTTTTCTGATAATTCACAAAATCCATCACTTTGCCCATTGCACCATTAACTAAACCTTTCTCTACATCCAAATTACGCCTTAAAATTACCCGGCAGTTTACACACACATATAGTGTCTTTTCTAAACCAGCAGTTTTAGATATTTTTTTTTCTAAACAATCCAGTTTTGATCTCAACTTTCCCCTCAAAATAATAGTGATTCCTTCATGCAGTATTTTATCGATGGCTTCCATTTTTACAATTTCTTCATTTTCCAGTTTCAATAATTCTTCGTTGAATATGGAACACTCGCGCAGTATTGGCATTAAGCAAATCACTGACTTATTTTTAGCAATTTCCACGTACGGTTTTGCAGGAACTGCATTTTCATTTGAAAAGACATTGCAAAGTAATCGACTCTCCAAAGCTTCTTTGCCTTGTTTTGAAAGAATTCCAATTCTTATATTTTGAAGAATACTTCCATATTCAGCATCTGTCCATATTTGTTGTCAGTTCTTTGTATTCAAAATTACTCCAAATGTTCACATTACCAACACTGCCAAGAGACTTTCTGGTATCTTCATGGGCAAGTGTATTAAATACCGGTGGTCCTTTTACCGGAGTCAGTTGCAGTAGATCTCCAAAAACTATGACGTGTTTTCCTCCAAATAACACGTCATACTCTGTTTTAAGAATTTGCTGCATTCTTAAATGCACAAAGGCAAGCATCAAGTTTGAGACCATGCTCACCTCATCAATAATGAGAAGTTTCATTTTCTTCAGGACTCTTGAAACTTCACAACAAGCTTCTCCAGATAGCTTGTGGTATTCCAATTTGTTCTCATGTTCTACTGGCAGCATTAGTAAACAATGTAAAGTAATTCCTTTAATGTTATGTGCTGCCAACCCAGTTGGAGCAGTGACAACACAAGACAAATGCGAATCAGTTGTTTTCTGCAGATAACTTGTAATTACTTTAATTAAAAAACGTTTTCCTGTTCCAGCTTGACCACTCACATACATTCGGATAGGTTGAAATGATGTACATGAGCACCCTCTCTTTTCATGAAGTAATCCATGGTCAATCTGCTCTTTCACTTGCTGATATATTTGTTTCTGTTCAACATTTAGTTGCTCTTCCAAGTTTCCTAACTGTATTGCATCTTCTTGAGCTTGATACATTGCTGTTTCCACCTCATTCATTGCAATCGCTGCTTTATTTTCAACAATTGGTTGTCCTAGTGGATCTTGACTCAGTGCAGCAGAACTTTGACTGTCTTGAGAACTGTCTCTAGCAATCTCAGCTGCAATTGTAGCTTCTTGATCAATTTCATCATTCAACATTTTGACATAATTTGCGAAAGCACTGCATTGTATGCTATCTTTAGAAGCATTAAATGAATCTTCATAGCTGGGAAAATCTCCAAGTAATTCCAGTTCTGAACGCCATGGTTTGAACATTTGCAAAAGGGCTAAATAGTCAAATTCCCTTTTGTCAGCAGTATTGCAACTCAGTTTCCTGTGATTAATTACATTTCCTTTCCTTTGTTTCAGTAGAAATCCTTCGGAACCAATCACTCCATATTTTCCATCGTTGATGTTCTCTGTAGTATTCCGTTTAAAAGTGTAGTTTTGCAGCACTTCATATACACACATGTTCTCAAGATGATGACTTTTATTTGGATAGTATGTGTCCAACATATTCGGTTTCAAAATATTTGTACTTTCTGGTTCATTTTCTGCTAAATATTCAATTTCTTGAACAAATTTCAGTACCCGATTTCGCATTCCTACAAGACCTAGACTCACCCAAATGATTCTTCTACTTTTGGAATATAGACTTGCAGATGATAACCGATCTGAACATTCATATGCTCCAATTTCACGATGCGATAACATCTTCAAACTGAAACTGTATAATTTCTTACTTAGAGTCTTCTCGTGAGAAATCTCTTCCCACATTTCTTTCAATTCAGTCTTTTCTGATTTAGTAATGTAAGACGTTACATATCAAGCAACAGCAATGGAATTGTCCGCAACATACTGAATATCCATGTTAGCGTTCCACATGGATAAAATAACTGGATTGTAGTCATTTATGTATTTTGATTCTTCGCTTCTTCTTAAGTTGTAGGTGTTTTTCTGAGACTTTCTTGTGATGATATGTCTCAAAGCTGACATAAAACTGTTCACTCTTCCTTTGGATAATACAGGACGTGGAAATCCAAAATGACATTTAGTATAGAACTTATCCTTTGACTTGTACTTTCATCAACAGTATTTTCCACACCTGTGGCTTTGAAATCGTAAGACTTGTTGTTCTAAGTTTTTATCTTCTCTGCTATTTGGAAGAGCACATGTAGCATAATCTTCAATGAAAGACAGAACAGTTTCATCTGAATCTGTTCCAAATTTGGGGGCGTCCTTGACCAATAACAACATATGTATGTGAGGAGCACCTCTTGCTTGATACTCCTTTCTCCAAAAGAAATCCACAACTTCTCCAAGAGGATTCTTTTTATTGCAGATGAAAGACATCATAGCTTCAAATCTATGATTGAAATATCTGCATACATTGACAGGATCCAAAGAGCACAATTCTCCAGGTGTCTTGTATTCAATATTTTTTATATTGGAATTTGCCTCTCGAAGAAATTCAAGTAAATCATACCAAGCATACTCAGCACAGCTTAGTGTAACAAACCATGTAGGAGTTCCCAAATTCCGTAGCATACATTTCAGTTCTCCATGTCGACGGTACCAATATTCATTAGTTCCACGCTGACATGCCATCAGATTAATCAACTGAGATTCTAAATGATCATCTCTCTGATGCACTTTATCCATAAAATCATTTGCAGTTACATTTTGAAGATGCATTCCAGTTTTTAAAATGTGATTTACTGCATATGAAAGTCCAGACAAGTCACTTTCAAACAGAAGATGAAACATATAAGGGATACATTGTCGAAATCTTGGATCTTCTGCATATAATCTTGTTGTCCGATATTCAGATGCAGGAATCTGCACAGGACGTTCATCATATCGTCCACCTTTTCCTGTTGGAAACAACTGCGGGAAACAACTAGCTTCCAAGCTCTCTTCCCATACACTCATGGGACTTCCTGTTGCTATTTTCATTTGAAACAACTCAATTGTATTCCCCATCACCTCTTTGGAATGAAGTGGATGTACACTGTAATGTTCATAGATTTCTTCACATCTGGACATGTCCACTTTTTCTATTTGTCCACTTAATGTTTCAGTATCTTCTGCTACATCTATTTCTTCTTCTCCTACAAATACATTTCTATAGTACTCATTATTTTTTAACAGACACAATGATGCTTTTGCACTTTTCTAACATCCACTAACTCTTGCCAAGTTTTCCTATTCTTAGTAGGAACACCATTAACTAGAATGACTAGTGGCTCATTTTCTGCATGGTCTACACCAATAGTTTCAATATTTTTCCTTAAATCTAACGGTAAATACACAACTCTTCCTTTCAATCCTCTTTGCAACTCTGATGGAGGTAATTTACCTGTTTTGGGCTCCATACGAACAATAGCCTGAAACGGGTGAACACATTGTATGAGAATAGACTCATACGTATTTAAATGTATCAGCTCTGGAGGAATAGCAACCAACTCTAGATTATTATGAACAGCTCTAGCAGGCATTTTAGTCTCATCTAATTTGTTATAACAATATTTGAAAATACGCTGCTCACATCCCAAATCAAAACAATCCTCTACCAGCAAATAAGTTGCAAATTCCATCCACTTATCATTATCTTCTATTTCACTTTTTAAATACAGATTGACACCCCTAGTCTGATTTTTATAGTGACTTCGCTGACAACAAATACAAGAAACATTTGGTCTTTCACCTGAAATTACCTTAAACTTTGTGATTTCATCCTCAAATTTTTCTGTAATTACGGGTTGTACATTGTCTTCAACATTTTGTTCTACTAATGTGTCAGTTTCTTCACTCTCTTGCTGAGGACCACAGTAACAAAACTCAATATCATCACAGAACTGCTTCACATCTGATACTGACCCACGCAAAAAAGCACTGTTCAACTCACTTAACTTTAGTGCTGGACTTTTTGCATAATACAACCTTCTCACTAACTTCCGCATTTGAGTATGATGTACTGCCAGCATTCTGAAATGGTGAAAAACACTTTGACAAACTTTCCTAGAAAGACAAGCCAGAGAATGACCTTGCAAACCAGTATGTTTTCTCACTCTGCAAGGGTCTAGTCCTTGCAACAGCTTAATCTTTTGTTTTACACTTTTTTTAGTATAGGCTCGTAAAAAACTACATACCTTTTCAATAGATTCCTGTCGTACACTGCAAACACTACTGCAATCCCAAGTGTACACAGGGTTTTTAGCCCATCTCCCTCAAACTTCATCAGCTATCACTACTTCTGCATTTCTTTCAACCATTTTCTCTTTCTCAATTGGACAACCGTCGCTAACCTCATAACCTCTACCACTGGTGTCAACTGCATACAATAATTTTTCGCTCAGTGAATAACTTTCTTCGTTAAAAAAAGGCTCTGAACTGGAACTGTATTTCCATTCTCCCAAAAAAACATCACAAATTTTTTTTTATTAATAACTCTTTTCCTCCTACTTTTGGCCTTCATTACATGGATTGGTTTATCTAGTGATCGAATTCTGTTTACCACTAAAATAAACAGTTTCCTTTTTACTTCAAAAGCCTTTTCCACAATGTTTTCAATATGCTTCTTCTTTTTATAAAATAAAGCTCTCTTTTTATATTTCTTCACATCTTTCAGCAAATTATGCACTACTCTCTTGTAAAATATTTTTTTGCGTAATTCCTTATACTGATTTTGCCTTCTTTTACCATACTTTATCTCCTTTGACTGACCATTTGCTTTTTTACTTTTCCTCTTATTTTGAATTTTTTTCTTACTTGAAGAATTCTCAGTAGTTCCAGCATTATCTACATTCTGTTTGCTCCTACAAACATTTTTAATAAATTGCTTCGTGATCTTACCAGAAGATTTTTTCCTTTTAGCCACATTATCTTGTACATTCAATACTTGTGGTTGATGTTTCTTCAAATAATCCTTCTGTCTCTGTTCTTTTCTTTTTCTTTTTTTTTCTGGCAAGATTTCTCTATTTTAACGTTGAAAAACAGTATCTGTAAAAAAGAATCACAAATAAATGTATATTAATAACTTTCAAATGTATACTATTCCATTACCGTACAAACACATTTTATATAAAAACTGACTAAGAAACTATAGCCCTGAACCACAAGTGTGACGATGTTTAAAACACTACATGCATAGTGCATACTACTTTGAAGCAGTTCATGCCCTAAAGCCTGCCTCACTAAAAGACTACATGCTAACTGACTGAATGATTACAGTACTATAAGGAGACACACTGGGTGAGTAACAGGGTGTTTGCTAGAAGTGTATGGATACTGACTAGGGAATTAAAGGTGTGAAAGACAACTGTGTAGGTGGTTAGAGGACTGCATACATACTGGATAGGCATTTGAAGCAGTCCATGTGCTAAGGCCTGGCTCACTGCATGAGTACTTGGGTACTGACTGAATGATTAGAGTACAGCAAGGAGACTGTCTGGGTGAATTTATAAGTGGTTGGCTTTTGGCGCAGGGAATGGATTAGTACTTGGTACTGAATGGGTCACTAGAGGAGTGCAAAGGGAGTGACGGGTTGTTTGCTGGACTGTATGGATACTGACTAGGGAATTGAAGGTGTGAAAGACAAGTGTCTAGGTGGTTAGAAGACTGCATGCATAGTGGATAGGGGTTTGAAGCAGTCCATGTGCTAAGGCCTGGCTCAGTGCATGAATACTTAGGCCCTGACTGAATGATTACAGTACTGCAAGGAGAGTGCCTTGGGGAATTTATAAGTGTTTGGGTTTTGGCACAGTGAATGGATTAGTGCATGGTGCTGAATGGGTCACTAGAGGAGTGCAAAGGGAGTGACAGGGTGTTTCCTGGAAGTGTATGAATACTGACTAGGGAATTAAAGGTGTGAAAAACAACTGTGTAGGTGGTTAGAGGACTGCATGCATAGTGAATAGGCGTTTGAAGCAGTCTATGCGGTAAGGCCTGGCTCGCTGCATGAGTACTTGAGTACTGACTGAATGATTAGAGTACGGCAAGGAGAGTGCCTGGGTGAATTTATAAGTGGTTGGCTTTTGGCACAGTGAATGGATTAGTACTTGGTACTGAATGGGTCACTAAAGGAGTGCAAAGGGAGTGACAGGGTGTTTCCTGGAAGTGTATGGATACTGACTAGGGAATTGAAGGTGTGAAAGACAAGTGTATAGTATGTTAGAAGACTGCATGCATACTGCATAGACATTTGAAGCAGTCTATGTGGTAATGTATGGTTCACAACGTAAGTACTTAGAAACTGACTAAATCATCAGACTACTGCTAGGACAGTGCCTGGGTAAAACTTTTAAATTTTCAGTTCTGGCGCAGTGAAGAGAATAGTACATGGTACTGCACCTTAGTGTCAAACCCCGATTCATTTTTATCAATGCATAAACAAAGACTAGCTTCTAATGCTACTAAAACCTGACAGCATGACCGGTTTTAAAAGAGTTATCTGTCAGAAAATACACGATGTTACCAAATGCTTCTCTCACAGTGGTTCCCAAATGCACACACACTCACAGTGTGATTCTAGACAAGCACCACTATCCCTAGGAGTTTACCAAAACTCATTCACTACAGTGGAAGTGGTAAGGGAACTGCACACAATCTACATATTTCAGGACTGCACTTTAGTGTCAATGCCTGACTCATTTAATCAAAGCATACGCCATAACTGTCTTCTAATGCTACTAAAACTTGACAACATGACAGGTTTTAAAACAGTTATCTGTCAGCAAATACACGATGTTCCCAAATGCTTCTCTCACAGTGGTTCCCAAATGCACACAGACTCACGGGGTGATTCTAGACAAACAACACTACCCCTAGCAGCTTACCAAAACTCATTCACTACTGTGCAAGGGATAAGGAGACTACACACAATCTACATAATTAAGTACTGCACTTTAGTGTCAAAGCATGACTCATTTTATCAATGCTTAAGCAAAGACTGGCTTCTAATGCTACTAAAACTTGACAACATGACAGGTTTTAAAACAGTTATCTGTCAGCAAATACATGATGTTACCAAATGCTTCTCTCACAGTGGTTCCCAAATGCACACAGAATCACAGTGTGATTCTAGATAACAACCACTATACCTAGGAGTTTACCAAAACTGATTCACTACTGTGGAAGTGGTAAGGAAACTGCACACAATCTACATATTTCAGGACTGCACTTTTGTGTCAAAGCCTAACTCATTTAATCAACGCATAAGCAAAGACTGGCTTCTAATGCTACTAAAACTTGACAACATGACAGGTTTTAAAACAGTTATCTGTCAGCAAATACACAATGTTACCAAATGCTTCCCTCACAGTGGTTCCCAAATGCACACAGACTCACAGTGTGATTCTAGACAACAACCACTATCCCTAGGAGTTTACCAAAACTCATTCACTACTGGGGAAGTGGTAAGAGAACTGCACACAATCTACATATTTCAAGACTGCACTTTTGTGTCAAAGCCTAACTCATTTAACCAATGCATAAGCAAAGACTGGCTTTTAATGCTACTAAAACTTGACAACATGACAGGTTTTAAAAGAGTTATCTGTCAGAAAATACACGATGTTACCAAATGCTTGTCTCACAGTGGTTCCCAAATGCACACACACTCACAGTGTGATTCTAGACAAGCACCACTATCCCTAGGAGTTTACCAAAACTCATTCACTACAGTGCAAGGGGTAAGGAGACTACACACAATCTACATATTAAAGTACAGCACATTAGTGTCAAAGCATGACTCATTTTGTCAATCCATTAGCAAAGACTGGCTTCTAATGCTACTAAAACTTGACAACATGACAGGTTTTAAAACAGTTATCTGTCAGCAAATACACAATGTTACCAAACGCTTCTCTCACAGTGGTTCCCAAATGCACACAGACACACAGTGTGATTCTAGACAACAACCACTATCCCGAGGAGTTTACCAAAACTCATTCACTACTGTGGAAGTGGTAAGGGAACTGCACACAATCTACATATTTCAGGACTGCACTTTTGAGTCAAAGCCTGACTCATTTAATCAAAGCATAAGCAAAAACTACCTTCTAATGCTACTAAAACTTGATAACAAGACAGGTTTTAAAACAGTTATCTGTCAGCAAATACACGATGTTACCAAATGCTTCTCTCACAGTGGTTCCCAAATGCACACAGACTCACAGTGTGATTCTAGACAAGCAACACTATCCCTAGCAACTTACCAAAACTCATTCACTACTGTGCAAGGGGTAAGGAGACTACACACAATCTACATATTAAAGTACAGCACATTAGTGTCAAAGCATGACTCATTTTATCAATGCATAAGCAAAGACTGGCTTCTAATGCTACTAAAACTTGATAACATGACAGGTTTTAAAACAGTTATCTGTCAGCAAATACACGATGTTACCAAATGCTTCTCTCACAGTGGTTTCCAAATGCACACCGACTCACAGTGTGATTCTAGACAACAACCACTATCCCTAGGAGTTTACCAAAACACATTCACTACTGTAGAAGTGGTAAGGGAACTGCACACAATCTACATATTTCAGGACAACACTTTTGTGTCAAAGCCTAACTCATTTAATCAACGCATAAGCAAAGACTGGCTTCTAATGCTACTAAAACTTGACAACATGACAGGTTTTAAAAGAGTTATCTGTCAGAAAATACACGATGTTACCAAATGCTTCTCTCACAGTGGTTCCCAAATGCACACACACTCACAGTGTGATTCTAGACAAGCACCACTATCCCTAGGAGTTTACCAAAACTCATTCACTACAGTGGAAGTGGCAAGGGAACTGCACACAATCTACATATTTCAGGACTGCACTTTTGAGTCAAAGCCTGACTCATTTAATCAAAGCACAAGCAAAAACTGCCTTCTAATGCTACTAAACCTTGACAACAAGACAGATTTTAAAACAGTTATCTGTCAGGAAATACACGATGTTACCAAATGCTTCTCTCACAGTGGTTTCCAAATGCACACAGACTCACAGTGTGATTCGAGACAAGCAACACTATCCCTAGCAGCTTACCAAAACTCATTCACTACTGTGGAAGGGGTAAGGAGACTACACACAATCTACATATTAAAGTACAGCACATTAGTGTCAAAGCATGACTCATTTTATCAATGCATAAGCAAAGACTGGCTTCTAATGCTACTAAAACTTGACAACATGACAGGTTTTAAAACAGTTATCTGTCAGCAAATACACAATGTTACCAAATGCTTCTCTCACAGTGGTTTCCAAATGCACACCGACTCACAGTGTGATTCTAGACAACAACCACTATCCCTAGGAGTTTACCAAAACACATTCACTACTGTAGAAGTGGTAAGGAAACTGCACACAATCTACATATTTCAGGACAACACTTTTGTGTCAAAGCCTAACTCATTTAATCAACGCATAAGCAAAGACTGGCTTCTAATGCTACTAAAACTTGACAACAAGACAGGTTTTAAAAGAGTTATCTGTCAGAAAATACATGATGTTACCAAATGCTTCTCTCACAGTGGTTCCCAAAAGCACACACACTCACAGTGTAATTCTAGACAAGCACCACTATCCCTAGGAGTTTACCAAAACTCATTCACTACAGTGGAAGAGGTAAGGGAATGCACACAAACTACATATTTCAGAACTGCACTTTAGAGTCAAAGCCTGACTCATTTAATCAACGCATAAGCAAAGACTGGCTTCTAATGCTACTAAAACTTGACAACATGACAGGTTTTAAAAGAGTTATCTGTCAGAAAATACACAATGTTACCAAATGCTTCTCTCACAGTGGTTCCCAAATGCACACACACTCACAGTGTGATTCTAGACAAGCACCACTATCCCTAGGAGTTTACCAAAACTCATTCACTACAGTGCAAGGGGTAAGGAGACTACACACAATCTACATATTAAAGTACAGCACATTAGTGTCAAAGCATGACTCATTTTGTCAATCCATTAGCAAAGACTGGCTTCTAATGCTACTAAAACTTGACAACATGACAGGTTTTAAAACAGTTATCTGTCAGCAAATACACAATGTTACCAAACGCTTCTCTCACAGTGGTTCCCAAATGCACACAGACACACAGTGTGATTCTAGACAACAACCACTATCCCGAGGAGTTTACCAAAACTCATTCACTACTGTGGAAGTGGTAAGGGAACTGCACACAATCTACATATTTCAGGACTGCACTTTTGAGTCAAAGCCTGACTCAGTCAGTCAGTCAACTTTATTCGGTAGTTTTGAAAAAACACCATAAAAGTTCAAATAGAATAAAAACACAGTTACAATTGTATAAAAAAAAAAAAAAAAAAAAAAGGTTAAAAAGATTATTAAAATGTACATTTTTGGGCACCGCCAGCAATACATGGAAGTAAAAAGTGCATCACAATTTCATTAGGGCAAATTTTTCCAACATGTGCAAAGACGTACAGTTTTTCTGTTATCTCAGTCCCTTCGTTAATATGTATAAGCGATGTTGTTCGAAGTTATAAATTTGTGCGGTGGCGTATACAAAATTTAAGGTAAGATACAATCGCTTTCGCATAGTTTTCATTTTCCAGAAATTGTAGTGCCAAATACGCTGGGCGACATTGACGGAAACCCCAGAACTTCAAGATAGGGAGTATCCAGCGCTTCCGGGGCTCGCTATAGAATTTGCAGAATAACATTGTGTGTATCGTTGATTGTGGCGATACCAAATCACAAGGGCACATAGAGGTGGTAGAAGTCCTGACATTTTGCTCAGGAAATAGAACTAGTAGATGGAACAAATCAAGTCTGAAGCGGGTAAGCAGCATTCTTTCAAACTGTGTTATTTTAAAATTTAGGTAAGGTTCAGCAGAAAACGCAGTCTGGACTAGCAGGGAATGTTGGACTGATGGCTTGTGGACCTCGGATAATAAACGTAGCTGACGTAAATGAGTTAAACACTCCCTTTTTAAGGTCTTTTTAGGGATTTCCTCAATCAGCGATGGATGGTCAAAGTATTTCCTATATCCAAGATCTGTCAATAACGCTTTGACGTACGACAGCCATTTGATTTTCTTAGTGTGGTCTAGCGTTAAAATATCTTGTATAATCGTCCTGGTCAAGTGGCATTGCTCGGTAACCCATATTCTGCGCCACAGCATTATTGGTTGTAATTTTATGATGTCAGTGATGTAGTCAATGCCCAGCTCAGAGTGGCAGGCATAGGTGGAGCAGGTTTTGGGCACCGCCAGCAAATATCTAAGGAAAGAGTTCTCTATTGTTTGTATTGAGTCCACGTTTTTAAAACCCCAAATCCCCGCCCCATATGTTGCAGTGCTTACACATTTTGCGTTATATATTTGCACTAGTTCTTTAATTTGTCTCTGCCCCAATCTCTGCGAGAAGGTTTTTAGTGATGATGTCTCTCGGAGGAAAATCAATTTTCTTGTATTAATAGCTGGAGTCCATTTGAATTTTTCGTCAATGACAATCCCTAAATAGGGATAGGTTTTAGTCCTATCCAGGTGTTCGCCCTGCGCCATTAACTTCCTGTGTTTTACGTTTCTTTGCTCCCCTGAGTGCATTGTGTACGTTTTTTTTGCGTTTAGTTTCAGGTTTAAACTTGCCATAAAATCACAGTATCTGTTCAGGGCCATTTGTAATTCGTTTGATGTTCTTGCTAGGATAACAGCATCGTCGGCATATAGAAGTGCTGGTATCTGCCGACGAACTGTTGCCGGGAGGTCCTTACTGCCTTGTAGCATGGCAACCTCTAGGCCATTCGTGTATAGGGTGAATAAGAAGGGGGCCAATACGCACCCCTGCCTGACCCCCTTTTCCACTCTGAAGAAGTTAGTGAGCTCGCCCTTTGTCCCAAATCTTACCCTGCCAGTGGTGCCTGTGTATAGTTCGCGTAAGAAATCCACAATTGGCGTAGGAACGCCCATTTTCAAGATTGTATTCCACAGCATTGAGTGTGACACGCAGTCAAATGCTGCGGAAAGATCGACATAGGCCATGTGGAATGAGGACCCTTTGGCGTCCAGGTATTTGCTCGCCAGTAGGGACAGGTTTAGAGCCTGGTCAGTTGTTCCTAGTCCCTCCCGGAAGCCATATTGTAGATCGGAAATAATTTTGTGTTCTAAGGCCCACTCCTGGAGGCGGTCAAGTAATATTCGTCCTGCCATTTTGCCTAGGGAGTCCAGGAGGGAGATCGGCCTATAGCATGTTGGACTATTTCGATCTCCTTTCTTGAAGATAGGTACCAAGGTTGATGTTTTCCAGGAATCCAGGATACCTACTTCAGTGGTGGCGTTCAAGACGTTAGTTAGTAGCGGGGTCCAAAGATCTGGAAGGTGTTTAAAAACGTCAACCGGAACGCCGTCCGGGCCTGGTGCTTTGGCTGTTTTTGAAGATTTTAAAGCTTTTTGGACCTCTTCATGGGAGAAGTGAAGATTTAACGGATAGACAATTTGTGGCAGAGGTTCAGGCTGATCTGTGTCTTCGGTCGGGTCTATGGCAAAGACTTTAGTAAAATGGTTCACCCATTCGTGTTGGCTTATAGATACATCAATTGATGGAAGGTTGGATTTCTCTGTTAGGAGTGGGGAACGAACTATCTGCCAGAACAAAGCACTATCGTTAAGTTCCGAGCTTTGGATCAGTTTTGACCATAGTTCAGCTTTTACTTCCTTTTTCCTGTTTTTTAGGGCGGCTGTATACTCTTTTCTAAGTCTGATGATTTCGACTTTGTCCTTATGTTTACTGTTCAGAGCTTCCTTTAGGCGTGTAGATGCTTTAGTACATGCTGTATCAAACCACCCTTTCTTCAGTTGGGGCCTTTGTTTGTGCTTTTTAGTCAATTCTTTTTGTATGGTTGTTGTAATTGATAGAAAGCTTACTATAGTTTCACTAGGGTGGGTGGTGGAATCCAAGCAGTTAATGATATCCGTTTGGTTATTTGTGACAATTTTTTTTGTTGTGGCTTCTTTATCAATATTACCCCACTTCAATGTAAAGCCATTCAAAGAGCCTAGCTCTAGATCGCTTTGATTTAGAGCGGTCAGAATGTCATATGGCTTATTCTTTGTTCTTTCAGCGAGGACCATGGTAATGGGGAAATGGTCACTTAAGGGGTTGTTAAAGACCTTAAAATCTTCTACGATGGATCCTATGGGTGATGAGATCAGTATAAAATCAATTATACTTGTTAAACCTCTTCCGTTGAATGTGGGCTGAAATTGAACAGGTGGATTCTTTGTTTCGTTAGCAAAGTTTAGTTCTAGTTCAGCCATGAGTTCATTCATTTTTTCCCCCCCATTAGAGTGTGTAAAATGCGTGAGGTTTGTATCGGACTCATCACTAATACCACATTTATTATTGTCACTATTACTGCATAGATGTAAGTTGAAATCTCCGCCCCAAATTGTTATGCATGCCTTTTTGATGTGAATAGTTCGTTGCTTTTGTATTATTGCGGAGATCTCTGGGAGTAGCATGTTCATAGCAGAGTTGGAGAGGTTATTATAAAAGTTTATAATAAGGTAAAGTCTTTGTTTGGTGACCTTAACTGCTATGATCTGAAAATTTGTATCTAAACTTATGGGAATTATCTCATCCACGGAAAGGGTGTTTTTGATATAAATAACTAAGCCTCCGCTATTTCTGCCAGAAGTTGATTTCGTCGCAGGTGACCAAAAAGTTTTAAAGCCTAGTATATGTATAGGCCTTATGGCCCACGTCTCCTGAAGACAGATACAACCGCTCAAATTGATCTGGCTTAGGAAGGCGGGGTCGATTTTCTTTGCGGAGAGACCTGCGATATTCCAGTAGGTAAAATGAAACTGCAAAGTATCTAAGATAGAGTCAACTGGATTGCCTGCTTTAGCCCTCCGTTCGATGATTTCCTGATTAGTTTGGGTCGGTGTTGCAATTGTAATAACTTCATAATTGATTTTTGAGCACTCAGGTTTAATGAGAGGAAGAGGCAAATGCGTAGGAGTTATTGCAAAGGTGGGATATGAGTTAGATGATGAAGTTGGGTTCGTTTTGGATGATTGTGAGAATTCCCCAATATTGTAAAGGTTGAAAAGTCAATCGTTAAAATCTAAACCAGAAAAGGCATTAAATCTGTTATATATTGGGATGTTAAAGGAAGTAGCTAGCGGAGGAACTGGTTGTCTCCATCGATTATCTCCATTCTCTTGATGGGGAGTATCAGAGAGATAAGGATGGATAGGTGGGGGTATGGGCGTTTGGCTCTGATGCCACTGGACCGAGCCTGTTGGGTATAGAAACTTAGAGTTCTGGTGAGGGATGGAAGGGTAAGAGGTAATAGGATAAGGTCTTTCTAAAAAAGGATTAGTAGGGGCAGACGGGATGTTGGTGGTTGTATTTAGTAAATGCCTGTAGAAATAACCTAATGGGAGCAGGGTTGTGTTGAATTCCCAAGTAGAGGGTGGTGGTGCTTTGGCTAGTGTCTTTTCGGCCCACTGGGGGTTTCTGAAAGTAATAACTACACAATCCCCCTCGAATTTTTTCCGTAAGGGGCCTATCCAACCTACTCTTTGCGTGTGGGAAATTTCCCCTACACATTCTATTGGGAAGTTACAATTCAGGCTTAACCAATGAAGTATCTTATTTTTCAGGGATGTTGTTGTTTCACTCTGTTCTTGCTTAAGTGTTGGAACGTTTACCAATACAAGGACGTAGGCTCCGCATTCAGGTGGAAGGGTAATGCGTGCCGGTATCTGTCTAGATTTATATGGTTGTTCGTATGGTATCTTTGGTTGCTGGGATTTTGCATTAAGCTGATTTAGTTGTGTAGGTTTCTGCGCTGGTTTCTGTGAACCTTTCTGGGATGGTATAGAGGTGCTTACCGTTTGTAAGTTGGCTGTTTGAGTGTTTAAATTAGTGATAAGTGATGTTGTATTGGGCGTGGGAGGTTTGCTTTCGGCAATTATACTGTTACTGTGAGAATTTTGTTTCGGGAGGGTTATTAACGTCGATATGGGTTTCTTGACTGTGACTGTCTTAGAATGGGTGGAAGTCGTGGGAGCCAGAGGAGCTAAGGTGGTAGTGGGTGGCGTAAGGTGACTAGTGTTGCTGATTAATCTTGCCATCTGTTTTTCGATATTATTTAAGGTTCGCTCTATTGGTGTTAGTTGAGTTTTTATAAGGTCCTTAATTACATCTAGTACTTGTGAGTTAAGCTCAAGATAGTTCGAGTTGGTAGCGCCATACCCCCTGTGATCGTCGGGCGGTACGGTTGCAACAGAGGGGTCGTCCGCGTTTCCCGATGGTGAATAGCTTGTGTTATTCCGGTTATTATTGCGGGTCGTCTTTTTGGACCTCAGGCGCCTTTGTATATTTTTTTGCTTAATCCTGTTCTTGACTACTAGTCTTGTACTATCTTCATTAGGAAAAGGACCCTCCCTTATCTCCTTATCAGTTGTTGTTGGAGGAGCTACTATTAGAAGTGAGGGCTGGGTTAAGAATTGTGGCCCGATCGCAGTTGGTAGTTGACTTTGGGTGATTTGGGTGGGGCTAATCATCAAAGTTGGTGTTTTTTCGAGATCATCCAAGGTATCTTCTTCAAGTGATAAGTGGGTGACAGATAGATCAACGCTTGTTGGTATGGTATGAAGTTCAGCACGGGTTTCGCGCAGTAATGGAACATTTATTTCCTGCTGGGTGGGTGTTTTAGCTAGGGCCAAAAGGCCCATTGAGGATCTACGTGCTGCTGCGAGGTCCTGAGAGACGCGTCTCTCTAAGAGGACTATCCCCTGATTGATTGCGTCATTAGCTTTACTGATGAATTGATCGATCGGCCCGATTATGGGACCCGCTCCTTGTGCTGTTTTATTCCTCATTGCCCTAGTTGTCATAGTGGCAGCTATAATTATGGTTATTATAATCTTACCGGGGCCACGCTGCAGGATGGATAAAGATGGATTAAGTGGGGATGACAATGGATTAGCCCAGACCAGACTTGCCCAGGCTTGAACAGGCCCGCCCTTGGCCCGGGCGTCGACCCGCGATGCGCGTTGGCAGCCTTGCTTAAGACAGTAAGTGGTGAAAGGGGGCAGGGCACTGGGAGGGGGCGCGGCCCACACGGGAAGAGAAAACAGCTGATGGTACTTACGCTGTGGCTCGCAGTCCCGGGGCCGCGCCTCGCGCCTCCTCTGCGGCCGCGCTGGTTGAACTCCTTCCTCCTTGGGCAGGTAAACAGATTTGTTGGTAGGCTACTCCTGTAGCGAGTTGTGGGCAAAGTCCAGAACAAATACACAGACCTCTATGCAACGACAGTCAAAGATTGCACGAATGACAATAGACTGGGAACTGTAACAGCAACAACTTACTTTTGGAACGTAATATCAAGGGGAGAGCCCAGCCCGGCCTGGTCGGCCCCGGACGGCCACAGACGGCCCGCCCTTTGCCCGGGCTTAGCCCGCGCGCGGTCCCGCGACGCGGGAGACACGGCGATCTTTTGTGCGCCTCCTGGCGCGAAACCAGCAACGCGGCTCCCCTGGCGCTTTGAATGATGGGGAGTGTAGTCCCGTCCCCGCTCCGCGGCCGCAGATGGTGTTAGCGGCGGCGGGGGACGGAAACACTGCAGAAGAAGGCAATTTGGCAGCGTGGAACGTTTGGATCCCAGGTAGGTCCGCAAGGTCTCAGGAGCAAGAAGAAACCCGCTCAGCCGCAGTCACGGCGATCTTTTGTGCGCCTCCTGGCGCGAAACCAGCAACGCGGCTCCCCTGGCGCTTTGAATGATGGGGAGTGTAGTCCCGTCCCCGCTCCGCGGCCGCAGATGGTGTTAGCGGCGGCGGGGGACGGAAACACTGCAGAAGAAGGCAATTTGGCAGCGTGGAACGTTTGGATCCCAGGTAGGTCCGCAAGGTCTCAGGAGCAAGAAGAAACCCCTGACTCATTTAATCAAAGCATAAGCAAAAACTACCTTCTAATGCTACTAAAACTTGATAACAAGACAGGTTTTAAAACAGTTATCTGTCAGCAAATACACGATGTTACCAAATGCTTCTCTCACAGTGGTTCCCAAATGCACACAGACTCACAGTGTGATTCTAGACAAGCAACACTATCCCTAGCAACTTACCAAAACTCATTCACTACTGTGCAAGGGGTAAGGAGACTACACACAATCTACATATTAAAGTACAGCACATTAGTGTCAAAGCATGACTCATTTTATCAATGCATAAGCAAAGACTGGCTTCTAATGCTACTAAAACTTGATAACATGACAGGTTTTAAAACAGTTATCTGTCAGCAAATACACGATGTTACCAAATGCTTCTCTCACAGTGGTTTCCAAATGCACACCGACTCACAGTGTGATTCTAGACAACAACCACTATCCCTAGGAGTTTACCAAAACACATTCACTACTGTAGAAGTGGTAAGGGAACTGCACACAATCTACATATTTCAGGACAACACTTTTGTGTCAAAGCCTAACTCATTTAATCAACGCATAAGCAAAGACTGGCTTCTAATGCTACTAAAACTTGACAACATGACAGGTTTTAAAAGAGTTATCTGTCAGAAAATACACGATGTTACCAAATGCTTCTCTCACAGTGGTTCCCAAATGCACACACACTCACAGTGTGATTCTAGACAAGCACCACTATCCCTAGGAGTTTACCAAAACTCATTCACTACAGTGGAAGTGGCAAGGGAACTGCACACAATCTACATATTTCAGGACTGCACTTTTGAGTCAAAGCCTGACTCATTTAATCAAAGCACAAGCAAAAACTGCCTTCTAATGCTACTAAACCTTGACAACAAGACAGATTTTAAAACAGTTATCTGTCAGCAAATACACGATGTTACCAAATGCTTCTCTCACAGTGGTTTCCAAATGCACACAGACTCACAGTGTGATTCGAGACAAGCAACACTATCCCTAGCAGCTTACCAAAACTCATTAACTACTGTGCAAGGGGTAAGGAGACTACACACAATCTACATATTAAAGTACAGCACATTAGTGTCAAAGCATGACTCATTTTGTCAATCCATTAGCAAAGACTGGCTTCTAATGCTACTAAAACTTGACAACATGACAGGTTTTAAAACAGTTATCTGTCAGCAAATACACAATGTTACCAAACGCTTCTCTCACAGTGGTTCCCAAATGCACACAGACACACAGTGTGATTCTAGACAACAACCACTATCCCTAGGAGTTTACCAAAACTCATTCACTACTGTGGAAGTGGTAAGGGAACTGCACACAATCTACATATTTCAGGACTGCACTTTTGAGTCAAAGCCTGACTCATTTAATCAAAGCATAAGCAAAAACTACCTTCTAATGCTACTAAAACTTGACAACAAGACAGGTTTTAAAACAGTTATCTGTCAGCAAATACACGATGTTACCAAATGCTTCTCTCACAGTGGTTCCTAAATGCACACAGACTCACAGTGTGATTCTAGACAAGCAACACTATCCCTAGCAACTTACCAAAACTCATTCACTACTGTGCAAGGGGTAAAGAGACTACACACAATCAACATATTAAAGTACAGCACATTAGTGTCAAAGCATGACTCATTTTATCAATGCATAAGCAAAGACTGGCTTCTAATGCTACTAAAACTTAACAACATGACAGGTTTTAAAACAGTTATCTGTCAGCAAATACACGATGTTACCAAATGCTTCTCTCACAGTGGTTTCCAAATGCACACCGACTCACAGTGTGGTTCTAGACAACAACCACTATCCCTAGGAGTTTACCAAAACACATTCACTACTGTAGAAGTGGTAAGGAAACTGCACACAATCTACATATTTCAGGACAACACTTTTGTGTCAAAGCCTAACTCATTTAATCAACGCATAAGCAAAGACTGGCTTCTAATGCTACTAAAACTTGACAACATGACAGGTTTTAAAAGAGTTATCTGTCAGAAAATACATGATGTTACCAAATGCTTCTCTCACAGTGGTTCCCAAAAGCACACACACTCACAGTGTAATTCTAGACAAGCACCACTATCCCTAGGAGTTTACCAAAACTCATTCACTACAGTGGAAGAGTTAAGGGAATGCACACAAACTACATATTTCAGAACTGCACTTTAGAGTCAAAGCCTGGCTCATTTAATCAAAGCATAAGCAAAAACTGCCTTCTAATGCTAATTAAACTTGACAACAAGACAGGTTTTAAAACAGTTATCTGTCAGCAAATACACAATGTTACCAAATGCTTCTCTTACAGTGGTTCCCAAATGCACACAGACTCACTGTGTGATTCTAGACAAGCAACACTATCCCTTGCACTATACCAAAACACATTTCTTCATCTAGAAGGAGTACTACACTTTAGTGTAGAAACATAACTCATTTCACAAATTCATAAACAATGACTGGTTTCTAATTCTACCAAAATATAAAAACAGCACAGTTATCTGTCTACAAACACGTGAAAAACACAAATGCTTATCACAGAATGGTTTCTACATGCACACACACTGTCAATAAGATTGTAGAGAAAAAAATTACTCCCTACACTTTAACAGGAGAAATACATTAGTCTGATTAAAATCAAAATAGTCTACATACATCCCCTCACAATTAAATAACTCACCTTTCAAGTTGTTTTGTAGATTAAGAAGTATATCAGTCACACACCAGATATCAGTCACACACCAGATTTTCTTATACACAATCTCTGCACTGTGCACCTGTCAGCAGAACCAAAGAATGGCAAAGTTTCCCTCTCATTTTCCACACATATACATGTAAACATCAAATCACATTCCTTCCCACATAAATTCAAAAGCAAACACACATGTCTATTGGTTAAACATTTCAACCCTTTCCAAATGACATACATTTGAACCCTTCCCCCAATCTGCCTTCAGCCCGTTACCATAGAAACAGGTCATGGAACACTGTACTGAGCACACAGGTCACAAGTGCAGCACACAATGTTGCTAATCAAGACAGCAAGTATGCTTGACTTTTCAACATATCAGCTTATCATATATAATGTTCCCTACAATCAGTTTTTGTTAACCAATAAGAGTCATGTGTTTAAAAAACAGAAATATACACCCTAACTTTCAGTGTAGAAGGTTGTCAAACAACCAATGATTTCTTGTCTTTTTTCAAAAGTGCATCTTAGCCACTATTTTAGAAACATCTTACTTTCCAAACTGCCATTTCATTTACAGAGACCATCTGAGTGCACCCAGACCTCCTTTCAAGATGCTTAGAGTGTGGATTGTGGGACACAGCTATATTTTCTGGAGCCAAAGGTATGCAGAAAACAAAGGCATTCACAAAGACCTAGGTTTGCCAAATGTAGACATGAAATGGATTGGACAGAGAGGGTTAAAGTGGCACCAATTGATGCCATTGGTGAAATCCTTCATGCAAATCCAACACCCTGACCTCATAATAGTGCACTGTGGTGGCAATGACCTATGCATTTTGACTGGGGTAGGTCTGGAAATGCTTATGAAGGACACCTTTGCAGAACTGATTTCACTTTTCCCCAAAACTGCCTTTGTGTATTCTAACATATGCCAAAGGCAGAAATGGAACTGGTCCGATCATTTTTGTCCACAGATTGAGAAAGCTAGGAAAGATGTGAATAAATCTGTTTCTGCTTTTCTCCGAGACTATAGAATGGGGTCCATTTACAATAACAATCTGCGCTTTTATATGCAAGAGATGTATAGGAGAGATGGAGTACACTTTACTGATGAAGGAAACAGAGTCTTCCTCAACAACTTTAGACACTGTATAGGTACTTACTTATAAGTACCAAAAACTCTCAATGAACACAACGGCTCTTTTTAGAGCCACTCAAGAACAAAACACTTAAGCTTGAGCTTTATCTTCCAACAATTTCAATTTGTTTTTCCTTGGATCCGCGCACCCAACGCAAGAGAATCCGTGCACCCAACGCGATAGGATGCGCGCACCCTACGCGCATTTTGCCATTTTTTATTTTTTTTAAAAGGGGGCCCCAGAGGGTCCTTCTGGGACCCCCTAAGCACCTCTAGAGGGTCAGAGTATTTCCACTCTGCCCCATTTATATGTTTTACACACCTATTTCCCTTGCTTCTTCAGCCTCGCTTCTACTGAGGCAGAAACTGGCCGCCAACAGTTCCTGGTTTCGAATGTAGACAGACACTCGACAGCCAATTAGCATTCAGCGCGCGATCAGGAGGGTGTGCGCTCGGTTCGGGGAGGGTGCGCTTACGGTGCGGGTAGGGTCCGCGGATCCTCCCCGGCCATAGATATATAAATACTTTTAACTATAATTTTCTCAGGAACTACTGAACGGATTCCCACCATTTATGCAAAAGGCACGAGTCTGAACTCAAGACTACCTCTTTGCCAAATTTGGTGTCATTCCGTTCAGCGGTTCGGGCTGTAGCTGCGACAACAGATCCTATTGGAAATTGAATGGGGAAAACGCGTTTTGGGACCCCCCTTTTTTCTCGGCCCCCGCTTGACGGATCACCGTGAAACTTTCAGGGTAGGAGCGGAGCGGAGCTGGCCAAATGTTTGGAAAATTTCACAAGGATTCATCAACCGGCGCCAGACTTATTGGGAATAGAATCATGTTGCGGATTTCCTATAGAAAATAGGTCCTAACTATAACTATCTACTGGCGACTGCCAGTAGATAATATATATATCTATATATATATATATATATATATATATATATATATATATATATATATATTCACTGAAAAAACCATAGGTTTCACACATGTTATAGTTAGCGGAAATTTTACTGATAAAAAACCAATGAAATCCCCCCGTTATAGTTAGTGCAGGAAACTATAACTCACGCGACCGCAATCTTCTGCTGATGCTAATACTGTATTTAGACACTTATTTGCCCATGTCTTCTTCCATAAATTTTTAGCTATACATATATTACAAATATTTTTTTTTCATAAAGACACATATGTCATCAGCAGAAGATTGCGGTCGCGTGAGTTATAGTTTCCTGCACTAACTATAACGGGGGAATTTCATTGGTTTTTTATCAGTAAAATTTCCGCTAACTATAACATGTGTGAAACCTATGGTTTTTTCAGTGAATTTGCAAGGTTTTTGAAATGCTAATCCCTAACTATAACGTGTGTGAAACCTATGGTTTTTTCAGTGAATTTGTACGTTTTTTTAAATGCTAAGTTACTTTACGCCATTCGTGGCGTGCGCGCCCACTTAACGCAGTTCGTTCCGTGCGCGCACGGTGCGCTTCGCGCACCGTGCGCGCACAGTGAACACGCGGTGCGCTTCGCGCACCGCGCGCCCACTTTACGCAGTTAGTGCCGTGCACGCACGGTGGGCACGCTAGATGGGCCATGTACGCACGATGCGCTTCGCGCACCGTGCGCACATGGAGGACATATTATGCGCTTCCTTGTGATAGGTAATCTGTTGAAATTTTTTTGGGAAATGCTGTGCTCTTATATGCCATGCACAAATGGTGGCCTTCGGCCACCATTTGTACACGGGGTGGAGAGAGTGTGGATTTTTTTTAAAAAAATGTTTTTACCGTACGCGTACGGTAAGCGTACGGTAAGCGTAATCGGCGAAATTTTTGAAAAATAAAAAATTACCGTTTTTTGCCTTGGGGGATCTTTGAAGACTCAACTAACATGGTTATGTGCATGGGCGCTGTCTAAACAGCCCCTTTATATGTTTTTGGCATTTGTTTATCAGCTCCCCCCTCAGAGTGCGAGAGAGAAAATGGCGGCCGCCGCTTCCTGGTTTCGACCGATTCGAATGTTTACTAAGATCTAAGGGCCAATCAGAATCGCGCTCGCGCACGCCACCGTACGCGTACGGTAAGCGCACCGTAAGCTGGCTCAGATATATATATTGATTTAAAGGCTATTTTCTCAGAATCTACTGAACAGATTTACACCAAACCTACAAAAGGCACTTCCTTGACCTGAGGACTACCTCTCTGCCAAATTTCAAGTAATTCTGTTCAGCCGTTCGGGCTGTAGCTGTGTCTAAAGGTCCTATGGAAAAATGCATGGGAAAAACGCGTTTTGGGACCCCCCTTTTATCTCAGCCCCCGCTTGACGAATCCCCCCGAGACTTTCAGGGTAGGAGCGGAGCGTAGCACCCCACCTATTTTGAAAAATTCGCAAGGATTCGTCGACCGGCGCAAAAGTTATTCAAAATAGAATGTTGCGGATTTCCTATGGAAACGTGGTCCTAACTATAACTACCTACTGGCGACCGCCAGTAGGTTATATATATATATATATGCCAAGGTGTATTGAAGAATGAGTGGGTGTATGAGTGTCTGAATGGATGATTTAGTAGGTGCGAGACTGTATAAGTGAGTGATTAAACGTGTCTTACTGAATGCATGGGTTAGTGACTAAACTGTGTGAATGTCTGTATCAGTCTGTCAGTTGGTGTGTAAGAGGCTCCATGGGTTGATGAGTAGCTGCATGAGTGCCTATATGGGTTATTGATTGGTTGTCTGAGTATCTGTATGGGTGCCAGAGTGTCTGTGTGGGTGGTGTGTGACTCTGTGCATAGATGTGTGAATGGATGATTCACTGGGTGTATGGGTTCAAGAGTGTATCTGCGAAGGGCTGTATGGGTGGGTGAGTGTGTGTATGAGTGTGTTAGTGAGTAAATGGATGTCTCAGAGGTACATGTGTGAATAACTACATATGTGAAAGGCAGTATATGTGAGTGTTGGAGTATATAAAATAATATATGTGAGAGTGAGTGATTGTGAGAGTGGCTGTATGGAAGAGTGTGTGCTTGTATCAGTGATTGTATAAGAGAGTAACAAAGTATGTGTTTGTATCTTTGGTTTTTTATGAGTACGAGTGAAATGGCCAACTAACTATAAAATCCCTGAAACCTGTGTTTTTTTCAGTGAATTTTTTCAGTTTTTTAAATGCTAATTTCTAACTATAATGTTCCTGAAACCTATGTTTTTTTCAGTTAATTTCAAAGGTTTTTTAATGTTTTTTTCAGTTAATTTCAAAGGTTTTTTAAATTCTAATTTCTAACTATAACGTCCCTGAAATCTATGGTTTTTTCAGTGAATTTCTAAGGTTTTTTAAATGCTAATTTCGAACTATAACATCCCTGAAACCTGTGGATTTTTTACTAAATTTCAAAGGTTTTTTAAATGCTAATTTCTAACTATAACGTCCCGGAAACCTATGGTTTTTTCAGTAAGTTTAAAAGGTTTTTTAAATGCTAATTTCTAACTATGCCTACAGAGGTTGTTCATGGGACAAGAGGAAGAAAGGCACAGAAATAAGCAATAGAAATGCAGAAAGAGGCAACAGAAGTCCAGAAAGATGAAGAAAAGTGCAGAAAGAAGCAAGAGATATGCAGAAAGAACCAACAGAGGTGCAAAAAGAGGCCTTGTTGCAAAGTCATCCTGTGCCCCCAACTTTTTGCTGACTGGTACTGATGGTAACTGACTCTGACTAACCAGGCCCGGAGGCAGTGTTATTCTGAAAGACACTTTGAATACAGTGAAAACACCTACATACATTAGGGTACACTATGGGTTGGGGTACCACTGTGATTGGCATTACCTCCTCTGTTAGGCCCTAGTACATAATAGGGCAGGGGGATTAAAACTACCTCTAACTCAGAGGTGCAGAAACAGGCAAGAGAAGTGCAGAAAGAGGCAAGAGAATTGCTGAAAGAAGCAACAGAGGTGTAGAAAGAAGCAAGAGAAGAGCAGAAAGAGGCAATGGAAGAGCTGAAAGAAGCAACAGAGGTGTAGAAAGAAGCAAGAGAGGTGCAGAAAGAGGCAATTGAGGTGCAGAAAGAAGCAAGAGCAGTGCAGAAAGAACCAACTGAGGTGCAAAAAGAGGCAAGAGGGGTACAGAAAGAGGTAGGAGAGGTGCACAAAGAGGCAAGAGTGGTACAGAAAGAGGCAGGAGGAGTGCAGAAAGAAGGAAGAGAAGTGCACAAAGAGGCAAGAGAATTACTGAAAGAAGCAACAGAGGTGTAGAAAGAAGCAAGAGAAGTGCAGAAAGAGGCAAGAGAATAGCTGAAAGAAGCAAAAGAGGTGTAGAAAGAAGCAAGAGATATGCAGAAAATAGCAACAGAGGTGCTGAAAGAGGCAAGTGAGGTGCAGAAAGAGGCAAGAAATCTATAGAAGAAAGCAACAGAGGTGCTGAAAGAGGCAAGTGAGGTGCAGAAAGTAGCAAGAGAGGTTCCAAAAGAGGCAAGAGCGGTGCAGAAAGAAGCAAGTGAATTGCAGAAAGAGGTGAGAGAGGTGCAGAATGAAGCAACAGAGGTGTCGAAAGAGGCAAGGGGTGCAGAAAGAAGCAAGTGAAGTGCAGAAAGAGGCAAGAGAGGTACAGAAAGAGGCAAGAGAGGTACAGAAAGTGGCAACAGAGGTGCATAAAGACGCAAGAGAAGTACAGAAACGAGCAAGAGAAGTACAGAAACGAGCAAGAGAAGTGCAGAAAGAGGCAAGCGAATTGCTGAATGAAGCAACAGAGGTATAGAAAGAAGCAAGAGAAGTGCAGAAAGAACCAACAGAGGTGCAAAAAGAGGCGAGAGGGGTGCAGAAAGAGGTAGGAGCGGTGCACAAAGAGGCAAGAGAGGTACAGAATGAGACAGGAGGGGTGAAGAAAGAAGCAAGAGAAGTGCAGAAAGAGGCAAGAGAACTGCTGAAAGAAACAACAGAGGTTTAGAAAGAAGCAAGAGATATGCATAAAAAAACAAGAGATGCTGAAAGAGGCAAGTGAGGTGCAGAAAGAGGCAAGAGATCTGTAGAAGAAAGCAACAGAGGTGCTGAAAGAGGCAAGTGAGGTGCAGAAAGTAGCAAGAGAGGTGCCGAAAGAGGCAAGAGAGGTGCAGAAAGAAGCAAGTGAAGTGCAGAAAGAGGCAAGGGAGGTGCCGAAAGAGGCAAGAGGTGCAGAAAGAAGCAAGTGAAGTACAGAAAGAGGCATGAGAGGTGCAGAAAGAGGCAAGAGAGGTACAGAAAGCGACAACAAGGGTGCAGAAAGAAGCAAGACAGGTGCAGAAAGAAGCATGGAAAATGAAGAATGAAGCAACAGGGGTGCAGAAAGAACCAACAGAGGTGCAAAAAGAGGCAATAGAGGTGCAGAAAGAGGCATGTGAGGTGCAGAAAGAAACAAGATAAGTGCAGAAAGCAGCAACAGAAGTGCAGAAAGAGGGAAGAGGGGTGTAGAGAGAGGCAAGAGGGGTACAGAAAGAAGCAAGACAGGTGCAGAAAGAAACAAAAGAAGAGCAGAAAGAAGGAACAGAGGTGCAGAGAGGCAAAAAGGGCGCACAAAGATATGAGGGGTAAAGAAAGAAGCAAATGAGGTGCAGAAAGAGGCAACTGAAGTGTAGAAAGAGGGAATAGAGGTGCAGAAAGTACAAGAGATTTGAAGAAAGAGGCAAGTGAAGTGCAGAAAAAGAAAGAAACATGCAGAAAGAAGCAACAGAAATGCAGAAAGAGGCAAGAGAGGTGCAGAAGGAAGCAAGAGTTAGTACCAATTTAACACCCACATTCAGCAATAAGTAACAGGTGACCAATCTAGGTTTGCAAAGGGCCTTCCACCACACTGTAACACTTGTCGCTGCATTTTTGGTAATGTTTGAGCCGTTTGAGCTAAAAACAAGGCTTTTTTTGTTCAAACCTGCAGATTAGGGAGCAGATGATGAAATATGTGGCTAATGCAGAAAATGTATAATTGTGCGAAAGTCGGTGCAGCCAAACAGTCACATATTTCGAGTGGCCCTGCTCCTTCCCCAGACTAGGTCCACAAGTGCTCCTCAGCGATTCCTTCTTTTTTTGTCTCACTGAGTTCATAGTTGAGCTTCTATGAAAACGAGGAAGACTAAACCTGAGGTTACCACTCCACAACACAGACTACCATACCACATAATTACTCTCCATAACACATAATCCCACTCTACATAATTTCTATACACTAAATACCACATACTTTCTATCCACATATTTTCACTGCACGACATACCACATAATTCCACTACACACAACGTACATCCACTGCACTCCAAAAAACATTAGTAAAAACTTTTGTATTTACAACTCAAATAGCTCTAATTCTCGCAAATGCAAAACCTATTACATTGCAAACACTTCTTTAACTAGCAGTCGTGTTTGCAGAGTGGTGGAGAAAAGGTGCTGGGCCTCCGACCAGCGCTTAGGAATTCCGTTGCGTAGGACTTACAGGAGGTACCAGGAGCGCTTCTTAGCCCCCAAAGTCCCTCAAGAGTAAATTGGACTTCATCCCCCATCCCGTAGTCTGCGAGGAGGCGCGTTTGCAGAGTGGTGGAGAAAAGGGGGCATGGCCTCCGAAGACGTTTTAGCAATCCCAGTGTGTGGGACTTACTGGAGATAACAAGAGGGGTAGTTGACCCCCAAAGACATCCTTGGGGGCCATCTATCCCTCCTATTACCTCCAGCAAGTCCCACACAGCAGGATTGCTAAATTCTCATAGCAGGCCACGCCCCTTTGCCCACCACTCTGCAAACGCGCTCCCTGGCGCACTCTTGGATGGGGATTGATGTCCCCTTCGCTGCTGGGGGTCCTTTATATTGCAACTAGCCTACCTCTTACCTCCAGTAAGCCCCACACAGTGGGTTTGCTGAGAGGTGGACACAGGCCATGCCCCCTTTCTACACCACTCTGCAAACGCGCCTCCGGGTGCGCTCTTGGTTGGGGGATGAAGTCCCCTTTCCTCATAAGGGTCCCTGGGGGCCAACTGGCTCACCAGGTACCTCCAGCAAGCCCCACACAGCTGGATTGCTGAGTTGCCTGATGCCACGCCCCCTCTTTACACCACTCTACAAACGCGGCTCCTGGCACACTGCTGCTCGGGGGATGAAGTCCACTTGTGTCCTGAGGTCCTCAGGACACAAGAACCTTAATGGTTCTTAATGTCCTCAGGATATTAAGAGCCATTTGGCTGAAAGTTAAACAAGTGTTGGCAAAAAGCCAATAGATGTGGTGTTGGCTGACAGCCTTTTGGGTTTGTTGATGCTTGCTTTGTTTTCTCATGTTTTAAAAAAAATATATTGTTGGAGAGCTGCCAAAAAAATTCTAAAAGCAAAATGTTTTTGGTCTCTAAAAGCACAAATTGTCCTACGAGGCCCAATTTCTCAAGGCAACTACTTTGTGAGTGGACGTACTCTTAGTGAGAAGCAGAATAACAACACTTTCAGTAAAGTTAGCCAAAGACTAAAGTGGTCAGACTCCATGTCCCAATCTGTGTGCTGTACTGGGTGGAAGAAAAATATGAATAATACAAAAACAGACCAATGTATAAAAAGGGCTGGCTGAAAGCCCCCATAAGTATATTACATATATATTTTAGTAAAGTCAAAAGGTCTTCTTTGATGCACACCCAAGGAGCTGATGGACGGAGCACTGAAACTTTTCAGACACTCAACCCAATCACAGATTTGGGTTGAATCCATCATCACTCTTTAGCTCACTTGGCCACCTCATTTCAGACCTAGCCATAAACAAACCAGTTATGACCCTGCTCCCCATGGGAACAGTCCAGCCCGAACTGCCAAGCCAGGTCTTCCCTGGACCGGAAACAAGCATACTGGGACCGGTTTCGGGGTAACGCCCCCTATCAGCCAGGCTAACTTGAATCCCGTGAAAAAGTGAGCAAGGGATGTACGCCATAGAAAAAGATGCTATGAAGTCTGAAAGGCCACATCAAACCTTTTGTGGTAGCCTAGTGAGCTGTACTTGATCAGAAATACGGGTGCACATTAAGTAAAGAAAAATTCAATTAGCCACTAAGATTTTGCAGTTCACTTGCTGAAAATCTAGCCATATTCCTTATTTTTAAATCCCTAATATTTGAAACAGTATACTGTTCCATGCCATGTGAAATAGGAGTGAAACAGTTTGGCTTATAACAAATGTAGTAGATGCCCTAAAATTCTACTAAAGGGAAGACAGAGATAAAACAAAAAGAACTGTGTCAGTTGCAGTTTCGTGTTCAATGTTATCGCTTAGGTTTGCTATTTCATCATCAGATTCCAAATTGCTTTACAGCAAACACTGATGAACAAGCAAACGTATTAGTCAATACCATACCCGCCCTTAGGCAGAGGCGAAGTTCAGTTACATACAAAGAAGTCTTTCACAACTATAGAAGGCTTTAGTGCGTGCTGCACTCTGCCTCATTTCAACTTAGAAAAGAGAATCAGCATACAAATATTTATTCAGTATTTTTTTTTAAATTATAAGTGCATCATGCGCTCAGTTCCTAAAATATTGTGTACATGTCCTGAATTAAAATCCAATGTTATTTTAAATAGATTTTGTATCTTTAGGAAGCAGCATTAAGGCTTCAGTTACCTGTTGCGTCTCACAAATCTCCAAAATAAAAGTCAAATACATTAAACAAAAGAAATATTAATTTCAAATGTATAAATTGAACAAATGAGTATTCTTTTTAACAGACCATGAGGACAACTGATGATACAAGAAGGAAAAATGTACGGAGATCCTTTGCAGGTGTGTGAATTTTGCAGTCTTTGCCTGTAAAATATGTGTAATTTTTGGAAAATTATGCGTATCGCGCAAAATATATTTTACAGGTGTCTTGAGTATGTTTCCCTGCAAAGGCACACTTTGCACAAAAAATCATGCAAGATACCAGAAAACTGGCTTGAGGTGATAATCTCTTCTTCAATGCCCCTCAGTGAGACATTTTCTTTTCAAATTAGTTTCCCCATAGGCAAAAATTTTGCAAAAATGAATGTAATGCAAAACAGTGAAAAACGTGGACATTTCGCATTGTGTAAATTCTCGAAGTTCACAAACATTTCACGTAGGCCTGTTTTACAAGCAAAGCGGTTATGGTGATAGATGGCAGACAACAGAGGCTTTAGAAACAGAGAAAGAAAATTCTTTAATGAGTTATTACCAAGAAATACATCTGTTCCTAACGTGGCTCATTGTAGGGCAGCAAAGTAAGATTATTTTAGGCTAAATTGCCCTCATCAGCAAGGTTTGCTCAGTTTAGGTTACATTGCTCTCATCAGCAAGGTAAGCTCAGTTTAGGTTAAACTGCCTTCATCATGAATGAGAGGCATTTAAAGGCTTGGTCCCAAGGAGGAGTAATTGCTCCAGCCATGTTAGCCCCTGCACTTCCTGTGAACTGTTTTGCCACTTACATGATTTACCCAACCTCACTATTGATGTTTTAAAAGAACGTGCTTTTAGCTTTAGCTAGCTTAGTAGATGTGTTTGTGGCTGTCCTCAAGCAAGATTTACTATAACACTGCCCTTCGGAGTAATTAGTTCAAATGAGATTTTTTTTAAAAAAAGGTTGTTTTCAGAATCTTTCATCCTTAGATGTCACTTTCTGTAACAACATCCGGGACAAGGGATCAGGGCGGTGCGATCGGTGCGATTTTTGAAAATGTGTATTAACATTTTAAAAGCACCTGCTGCCTCGCTCCTGGTCTCCAGCAACTTTCCAACATCAATTAAAATGTCAAGAGAAGTCCGGTGATTAATCGTCTTCCTGGAAAGAGACCGGAGGTTTGTCTTGTGGAAGTTTTGACTCATCCTAAGGTAGCGCAGAGGGATAAAATGCCTGCTGCTAAGAACGTGTACCATGCAGATAATCAAGTGCATATAACCTAAATAGATCAGTCGGTTACTGCTTCTGTAAGAGAGCTCCTTTTGTTAATTGTTGTTTATAAGTCAAAATCCTAATATAGAACATTGAGCTATTAACTGTCACCCTAAAGCTGCTGCAAACTACAAGGTATATATTAGAACTATATGTTTTTTTGCCCTGTCTTTCATTATTCTAATCTTGTGAAAAAGGTTCATTTGGGTAGAAAACAATTCTTATTATGAAATAGAACCCCTAACAATGATGTTACGTTTTAAATTCTGAATTTGTGCCTTTCCTGAATAGGTTTAACTATATTGCCTACCAGTATCCATGACATGTCACTCCTAAACTAAACATCGACTGGATTCCAAAGGATGGCTGGATCCTGTTGGTGCTTGCAGTGTCAACAAGAGATCTATGTGTGTGTGAATTGTAAGACTGTTTTGTTCACCAACCACTAGCTCCCCATGATTTTCTACTGCAGCAATTTCAAAGCTGCCTCTAGACTCTCCGCATTATAGTCTTGTCAGTTGCAGAAATAACTCCATGATTCCATTCCCGACTGTCCCCTAAAGTACCATCAAGGCAGAAAGTGATGGATGGACATAAGTTATGCTATGTTGTAAATTATGTCATGTTCAATTTCCCAATGATGCTAAACTTTATGAGAGATGTGGCCCAATGACAAGTTTTGCCACATTAAATCACAAAGCATTTTGAGCATTTTCCCTTGACCATAACCTTTTTGCTCCATCCGTTTACAATTTGACCCAGCCCATGTCCTACACTTCTCAGTATTAACCGTGTTGCAACATGTTAAAGGTGACACCCACACTGTGATGAAAGGCAGAAACCTTTATTTACCAAACACCAGAATATGGGTAACTGTCAAAGCTAGAACCACTTACAACGCCAGGACATCAAAAGCACGCATTATTTCACATCCCCCTCCCTTTTACCCAACAACTGAGTAAAACATGTTAAACCATAGAAAAACAACGAACAGAAAACAGAAAGCACAAAATATCAAAACAAACCGATAGTACATTATAATTAAGGCTCCCAGTTTTATGGTATATATTTTTTCTACATTTCCGTCTGTATTAATCCATATTCATTTTTTGCTAATTTTTTCTGTATTTATTCATTTTTATATTGAGTTTTCTGTATAAATGAAGCTGCAATGGGTATTTTTCCACATTTATTTGACTGATAAATATATATTTGCATTTGAATGTCCAAAAGGTTTCAGCAGTATACAGTGTAATAGAGTTATCTGCAAACACTTGCATTGTAGAATAGCATCAATAACTGTAGATCTGCTCTTAATTAAGCTTAATCAGGAAATCTATTGTATTTTTTTCATCTCCCAGCCACTCAATCTGTACACCTACTGACCTGACACTCATGATTGACAGTAAAAAAAAACAACCAGAGACCTATTTTCCATACTTTTTTGTATTTGAAAATAAATACAGAAAGGAAAATAAATCGTTTTCTGTCTGTACTTAGCTGTAAAAATCAGGAAAAATGGGAAACTAGGAGCCCTAATTATAATATGCAAGGTGAACACCAGGAAAAAAAAAGGCACGTGAGCATAGTGCAACACCCTCGCGTAGTTTGTACATAATCCTCCAAATATTGAGGTATACGGTATCTAGCGGAGCGACTTTCACTTTCCTTTGCTCACTCTCCCATGCCTTATCTTGACCCTGTCACCTGCTCTCAATCCTTTATCACCCAGCACAAGGTCCTCAACAACATCCTCCTTGTAGCATGTATTGGTCAGCTGCGCAGGGGCGAACATTGTACCCGGTTTCCTCCCACGCATTTTCTCAAATGGAGAAACATTGGTCACACAATGTGCTGTGGTGCAATAAGCCACATGTCATTCACCAACACCTCAACATCTCTTCGCTTTCATGGGCCATGGATATAGCCCCCTTCACCAACCTATTGGCATGCTCCACCATGCCATTAGCCTGGAGGTTCGACACGATCCTCATTTTCATCTTCCCACATCATGCCCTCCATAACCGCCACTCGGGATTTGCCAAAGGTTTTGTACATGCAAGCATAATGGTACCACACCTCCAGCAGCCTTTTGACTTAGCACCTCGCTGTGCCTTACCATTGAACTTGCTGGTTGCTCCTTTAATGCCTTTCTTACTGACAGCCGCGACTTCTCCTTTTGAATCGCCAACTCTTTTTTTACCCATTTCCCTCATGCAACGCTCTGACTCTTCCACTCCCTTTGCAATAGAGATAGCATCCTTCAAGGAAGGGGTTTTTGTAGCCCGGAGGCTTTCTTGCGTTTTTTTTACTGTGGCACTGAATTATAACTTGGTCCCTGATCAACTCTCCACCATCTGACCAAACTTAAACCTTTTGGATAACTCATGCAACCCTGATACAAAGTCTTTCAATGATTTGCCTGTTTTTTGTGGCCTAGTATTAAACTTGCAAAGGGACATGATGTATTCGGTGCGGGGCTGTCCTAAGAAATTTCACAGAGTGTGGGGGAAGTGGCTAGGGGGTATAATTTAGGGGTGTCGATGCGGGTGGCGGGTGTGCAGTGGTCGGGGAGGGGGTGGGAGGTTTTGCTGTTGAAGGTCAATGAACGTATGAGATATCTTTTGATGCCAGTTCGCTTGGACGGTTGTCCATGTATTTTTGTATGCTTATTTGCCAAAATAAAAATAAAAATTTGCTTATCAAAAAAAAAACTTGCAAAGGGACATTACAATGTTCTCTTCTTTGGCGTCCTTTTCTCCAACTGCAACTTAGCCTCCTTGAAAATGTTCTCCGCAGGCTGATTGTCACTACCTAACACCTGAGGTAAGTATTTAAAAATGAGCTGAGCTTCTTTGCCAATGGTGCCTAACAACAATGCTTTTTTTCCTTCCAGGTGTAAATTGTAGCCCATCTAATGCAATGAATTAATTATCAAAAAGATCCATCAACTCCTCTTGCTGGACAAATGATTGGCCTTGCTGGACTAAAAATGGTGGAGGGATTACAGTAGAAGAGGCTGCCATACTACCACCCAGGGAAAGGTGCCTAACTGGTAGTCACAGAGGTACTTTCGTTTAATCACATCCAAAATGAAGAGCAAAGAAAGCTGGTCGTTGCCAAGGTACTTTCCTTTTACAGTCACATGGGCTGTGCCAAGCACCACATCTCTGCCAAGCGAAGGAGATTCACAGGATTTCACAGAGCCCTTAAATGTTTCCCGCAAGCCACGCTCAGAACTAGCAGCGTGGTGGGGGCAACTGGTAAGGCCCAACTGGAAGGTGCGCATTCAGCGCACAAATCGAATGCGCTAGTAGACCGCAGCTGGTGCTAGTGCTGATCGGCTTTAACAATGCTGCGTAGGCCCCTCGCCTCATGAAGTGATCACGCCTCAACTTACAAAGTGGTTGTGCTTCCCACACTTTGCCGCCATGACAGAGCCACCGCTTGTAGAGACTTTGTGTGTGTGACACGCACACGAGCTGCGCTTGTGGCCCACAGGCACGACGAGACACAGATCCTGCCTCGGATCCTCCTCATGCCATATACTGGGGTCGATGTCGCAAAATGTAGCTGGCAATCGTCACCAAAATGTTAAAGGTGACACCCATGCTGTGATGTAAAGAAGAAACCTTCATTTAATTAACACCAGAATAGGCGTGATCTTGCTTTCGCCAGCCACAGGGAACTATCGAAGCTAGAACCACTTACAATGCCAGGATTCCACAGAATGATCCTGGCGTGAACATTCCTACCATCTAAAGCACGCATTACTACACAACACTGAAGGGATGAAAGGGTGATGGGGGTATGGCCCAAGTAAGTTTGAGGATGCATGGCCACTTATAGAGTTGAAACAGATGAAAAGGTCTTAGTTGATCTCATCCTGCAGCTTTTTACTTCACAGAAGTTTGGACCGACACCCTGTGCTCTTAGCTCTTCCATGTCTAACCAGTTGAACTTTACACTTCCGAATGTGAGTCCTCCCTAGCTCTTCACTGTAATTTGCATTTTGTCTTCCTTCTTCTTTCTGGGGTGCTTAAGTGCATGTTGTGCTACCTGATATTGCAGCTTCTTTGTCAGCTTTTAAATATCTTTACCTTGTATTGTTTTTTGAAGAAGTCTTTACATCATATGTTTCTTAGACATGAATTCAGGATCAACAGCAATTGCAGAGGCTGCCTTTATACTTTACTATACTTTCCCTATTGACCACAATGCCCCAGAGACTTTCAGTTTTCAGACCAGCACCCTCCTGAATTTCTAATAACCAAGGGAGTGGTGTGCACACCCCTCTCACAGCCACCAGCAAGGATCTGATGGCCAAGCATTCTGTCACAGTAACAGATGGCAAGGGTGTTGTTTAGAGGTCAACAGGAATCACAGCTGTAGCCACAATGCATCCCCTACAAAACTCCTTCAGATGCTTTTAATCTGCTTCTGAGAGACGATCAGAGTATTTTTTTATGCCCATTGAGCTTCTGAGGTACAGTCTTCAATGCCGAGCTTGGCATGGAGACTTGTTCACTCTCCTAATCTATGATTTTTCCACATTTGCAAAGCTCCATCGAGTGCTTCTCAATGTTTGTCGTCACTAGTCAACTTTGGTTCTTGTGCTGATCTCTCAACGTAGGCTCCACTTCTCCTTGAGTTCTCATGCATGGTTTCTTAACTATTTCCGTTTCCCCCAATGTCCTGTTAGACCTTGTAAGAAATCTACCATAGCAGACTCCATATGGGTACTTGGGCAGACTCCAGTGCATAAATGCAGTTGCTCTGGATTTTCCTTTCAGGAACAACAAATAAGATGACTCTCTGTCCTTTTTCTTTTGTATTCGGTGAGAAATCTGTACTAAAATGTATAAGCCAGAATCTCTCTTTTTATCATAGTTGGGCTTACCCGGCCAGCCTACCTTATGTTATAAATGACATATGTCATTAAAAGCACAGAAAAACATTGCATCTCCTTTTCACCAAAATGGTTGTTGATAATACCTTCTAGGTTGCTCCATATTAGGCATTTTTTACTGTTTTTCAGAAACCTGAAAATTATTTAGTCTAGTCTTGTTCTTCAAATTTCAGTATACTTCTATAGATCTGCCACCTGTGACGTTTCGTGGATATTTATTCACCTCACATGTTATTTATTTGCAAGGTAATCATTATCTCATGATTTTTCTTCACTTTATGAAGCTACAGCCTTACTTCCCACCCAGGTCTCGGCAACCACCCCACTCTTCCCTGGTATGATGGTACTTGCCCTTGATTATAGGGTACAGCTTACCCATGGCTGGTAGATGGTGGGTTAGTGGTGGACATGTTATGTTATGCTAACAGGCATTACTACAGAACTGCATTGCCTTAGGATGAGTTTGCAGCCCTGCCAGCATGACAGTGCAAGCACCACCATGATTTTGTCCCTCTTCAATATGCAGCCCTTCAGGGCCGCCTGATAAGAATGGCACCGTGAGGAGCCACCAGGGCCCTGGGGATTCCAGAAGAATTCCCTCGCTAGAAAAACATATGCATGCGGTATTAGCAAAGGAATCTCTGTGTATTCCCTTGTGCCCAGGTATCAAATTGCACATATATGAGGTACGCTTTCTTTTGCTTACCTCAAATGCACTAAGTGTCAGTAAGGGAGTCACTCGGATCCCCCTCTTGAAAGGAGGTATAAATGCACTTCTTGGAAGGTAATCTTTGAAAATACAATGTGCTTTGATTTCCTAAAATAATAGAAGCCATCTGATTTCCTGGGGTATCAGGAGCTATCTACCAAACCCTTGGCTAATGAATTGTCTGGCATTCATATCATGCATGGGGCATTCCATTGGGGAAATCCACTGGCATATCCTGAGCCCTCAGAAGGAGTCTGCAGGGTGTTGCCTTAGTGGGTTGCAGCATAACCCTACCCGCATCCTTTTTCTTTGCCAGTCCATTTATGAATTAAGATATATATGCCACCCCTGATCTTTACATGGTTTGGCAAGTTATTGGCAAAGGGGAGGAGAATGCCATCCTGCTTGGCACTATCCCTGCCCCAGCTGCTGCCTTACAACTGGTGGCGAGATATTGACAGAACTGTGGCTTAGGAAGGCAGCTGACTCCCCCGCCAATGTCTAAAGAATGCTGTTTACATTTTTGTTGCTGAGATTAGTTTGGCATCTTCTCATTGCCAATGCCACCTATGGCAAGTGATGTAATTGGTTCCCATTATCCCTGGATGGACCCAGTCATTCCTTGGGTTGATTTTCTGTCCATTGCTGCGTTGAGTTTGTCCTAATACTTTTACTCTTTCCCAAGTTAGAATCTCACCTCCAGGGTGTGCTGCCTCTGGCAAATCCTGGCAAGTGTGAAACCCAAGCCTTTATATGTATTTCTTTAGTTCAAAAAATGTTGCACACATCTGAAAGTAATTTAGATGTTCATTTTCTAATTTGGAGTGTTGGGATTTGTACAGATATGGTTAGATCATACACAATTTTGTCATTTAAAATAAATATGGAGCAGATCCGATGAACCACCTCAAAAGCTGGAAGATGAACCATGATAATAATTCTGCACATCTGTGAGGATAATAGGCCCTGCAAAGTACTTTGCCAAAGCCTCTCTCTTCCCAACCAAGAGTGTGTTCTCGACCCATATTTTAAAGGCCATATACGAATTAATCTGTCTTAAAAGCTCACTCCCACAGCAAAAGGAAATGTCAGCAGGGCTGCACAACCATCTGAAATATATATCACCCCAAAAAGATTGAGAAATGTTGGCATCTCCTTCTGCAGCCCACTGTGTATAGTGGTTAGGTTGTAGAACTTACAATGCTTACAGTGGAATTTTTATCTGCAAACTTTGGAACACTCTGTAGACAGGCCACTACAAGCGCAAACTGGATTTACAGGTATTTTACTCACTAAATCGTTACCTGCTTTCTCTTGCCATTGTCGACTTCTTTGTTTGCAAGATTGGTGACAAGAGTACGATTAAACGGGTCACTGGCTTCTATTTGTTCTATGATACCTTCTTCTTGAAAACTGCATAGCTCCCTTTTAATGGCCTCAATCCAAGCTATGGGAATATGTCTTACCTTTTGTAGAAGGTTAAGCACAACACATTCTGGTTGTAAAGGATGCACTATGGACAAAGGCGAGAGTTGTACGAAAGGGGGGGGGGGATAGGATTGTTCTCCTGAAGACACCTGGAGGAAGATTGACAGAAGAAGTAAAACGTGGACACATAGGAATTACTACAATTGAACAAAGATTTATAGGGGATCATTTGTGGTCAGGCATTGATTTCGATCTTGTGAGAGCAATACTGAAGACTACAGTGATCAAGGTTCTGGAAGAAGTGTTTAAGAGCGAACAGCATCTAAATGGATTACTCACTGACAATGGAGTACAAATGGTCTCACAGGAAACAGAAGAATATTTTATGAGCAGTTTGTTAGTACACAAATTATCTAGAATGTTGAAGTATGACTTAGTGATGGAAATGAGAGAAGACAGTGATTGGGACAAATGTCTGGAATACCCATGACATAAGGCCACTTTTTGAGGTGTGAAGGGTAGACCGCAAAACGCACCGTTATGCCTGGATATGAGAAGAGTTGTATGTCAGTACCTCGTGGACATATATTTATGTAGAACATAGTGTTAACAGGTGCTTGCAGGCTGGGTAGACACCCATTCTGGCCATGGCTTGTTAGAGTGTGCTAATGCTGAGTTCCTCACGCCTCCATGAAAATCATTTAATCTGCATTAGAGAGAGTGATCTTCTGAAGTTGTCCCTTTAGTGTCTTCCTTAGTGGTTTGAGGAATGCTCTTTACACGTGCTAGTGAAATGATTAAGCACAAGTCTGTTTCTACATGTTTCAATTAACAATTTGGCCTAGATAGACTCTGAGGGTACAGACATGTATGCTAGTTACTTCTGCTTGTGCATAACTACTATGCAATGCTAGCTATGTAACATCCTTGCTGGCTATCCTCAGTCACAAATGCATGAGTTTGATTTTCAGTGTGATTTATTTGCTTCACTGTTTAGAGCATGGATACTCACAAACATGTTCATGGTGGCAAAAAGTACTGTTAGGGGTGTGCCCAAGGGCCACACCCGTGCTGCAAAAAAGCCTAGGGAGGCAGGTTGAGGTGGGGTTTTTTTTAGGACAAAAAAGAAACACACACCTTTTCAATAGATTAGTAGAACACGTTTTCTTTGAAGTCTTATTGCACATTCTGCAGCAGGCTGTCTCCTAGTATGTGTATTCTATTAAAAATGTTGGTTTTGTACTCTATGTTATATTGTGTGTAATACATTTATAAGCAAATTAATTGTATATTCACAGTGTTTACTATCATAGGAGGGACCCAAAAGCACTAAAAACACACCATTGCTTTTCCCCAGTGCACCAACCAGGATTCAAGTCAATGATCCTCCATCTACACGGAACTCTGTGGTGATCAAACTTCCCTTTCCTACCAAAACAAATTATTTCCAGATAGTAGTTTAACTTGTGTAAATTTTGCATTTAAGGTGTGTGCATTACAATTTATATGCAATTACCTGTGGGTTAAAGAACAAGAAAATGTTAACATACCAGTTTGTTCTTTTTAGCTACCTGCTGGCCACCTCCTCACACTCACTAACACTGCCCTGTTCTGTACCTGTTTGTAGTTCCCATACTTTCCTATGCACTTCAAGTCAGCTCAGCTAAGCTATAAACTATGAGCAGATTTGCCTTGCTGATAGTACAAGCTGAACTAGATGTAGAAACAAAGCCCATATCCTGAAGATGAAGATCACAAAAAATGTAACCTTGTTACATCGTTTTCTTAAATTTCTTATTATGGGCTTCGTTTCTATAGTCACTTCAGTTTGTTCTATAAGCAGGGCAGTCCAGCTCATAAAACAAGCTCACCTGACTACATAGAAAAAGCCCAGATTCACAAAACAATGCTGCATGGTTAGAAGCAACATAATAAAAACAAGCATTGGCATTGCCAATAGGTCTTGCCTTTGGGACCTTATAAGTGTTTAGCTATCCAGCACAATATCCTTGGTGCAACAACATCAAGTGTTGCATGGCTAAACACTTATAAGGTCCCAAAGGCAAGACCTATTGACTATGCCAATGCTTGTTTTGAGTTAGTGGCTCGTGCAGGCATGCCACTGTGAGGTAGGGATGCTGCGAGTGCTTTTACTGGAGGTCCTGTGACATTGCGCCTCTTCAAAATGTATCTTTGGTCTGGTGTAATACTTCTAGCCCCTATTCCCGTCTTCTCACACCCAATGCATCTTTAAATGTCACATGTACATTCCCATTACCCCTGCCCTCCAGTGACACTTTACCTGTAACGGGTGGTGATGGTGGATATGGTGGTGGTGGTGTACGAGGTGGTTGAGGATGTGGTGGTGGTAGTGGACATGATCGTGGGGGTAGACGTGGTGGTGGACGTGGTGGTTGATGTGGTGGTTGACATGGTGGTGGTGGTGGACATGGTGGTGGTGGACGTTGAGGTGGGGGTGGAGGTGGTGGTGGACATGGTGGTGGTGGTGGTGGACGTGGTGGTGGATGTGGTGGACGTGGTGGTGGATGTGGTGGTGGTGGACGTGGTGGTGGTGGACCTGGTGGTGGATGTGGTGGACCTGGTGGTGGACGTGGTGGTGGATGTGGTGGTGGTGGACGTGGTGGTGGATGTGGTGGGGGACGTGGTGGAGGACATAGTGGACGTGGTGGTGGTGGATGTGGTGGTGGACGTGGTGGTGGTGGAGGACGTAGTGGACGTGGTGGTGCAGGTGGTGGACGTGGAACTGGTGGATGTGGTGGTGGTGGTGGATGTGGTGGATGTGGTGGACATGGTGGTGGACGTGGTGGTGGCCGATGTGGTATGTGGTGGTGGTGGCCAATGTGGTGGTGGTGGCCGATGTGGTGGTGGTGGACGTGGTGGTGGTGGATGACATGGTGGTGGTGGACGTGGTGGTGGTAGACGTGGCGGACGTGGTGGACATGGTGGTGGAGATGTTCTAGGGTGGTCGTGGTAGGCATGGCAGTAGGTTCTGTGTGTGCTGGTGCTTTAGTGTTGCCGGGGAAGAGGCAGTGCCAGCAGGTGAAAACTCCTCCCGTGACCGGGGAGAGGTGCAGCAGCAGTTGCTTTTGCGGAGTCCTGGGTCCAGGACCTGGAGCTCGGCAGAGGTGTAGCTTTGGGTGGTGGATGAGCCAAGGTTCTTGGCGCTGGGGGTGGTCGTACCGGCGGCATGCCCTCGCTGCGGCCTTCAAAAGTAGGTCCTGGGAGAAAGGAGGGGTGATGGGGGCAAGGCTGACGGAAAGCAGGAGGGAAGGAGCAGGACAAAAACAGGGGAAGCGGCACAAGAACAACAAACAAGCAGCAACAAAAAGCAAAAAACAGATACAGTTACTGAGAGCTACAATAATAGTTATAGCTGTAAAACTCAATTGCCAACAGTGTTAGAAAAAGGATTAAGAGGCTGAGTCACAAAAGTCATTAAGAGCAATACCGCAGCAGGTGGGGAGCTGACCCACATACCACGAGGTCGAGGACCTGCGCAAAGAACAAACAAACAGCAACAAGTAAAGTCAAAAACAGATACCGTTACTGAGAGAATACAATAAAAGTTACAGCAGTAAAACCCAATTGCCAACAGTGTTAGAAACTGGACTAAGAGGCTGAGTCACAAGTCAGCAAGAGCGAAACTGCAGCAACCGGGGAACTGGCACCAGACCACGAGGCCGCGGCAACAACTTCAGCTTGTAGCTATTAACCTGAAAAGGTGTCTGTGACATTTGTCAAAGCTTTCACTGATCACAGAGGGCTTTGCAGTACAGGGAGGATGTCTGCACATGGCTAAACCTTTACACATTTACCCCAAGGTTTATGCCCTTGGTGCTGTAAATTTGTGCTGCTTTGATTGTAAATTTCAACAGCTGCAATCAGACAACAAATCCCTCATCTTCAGAGAAATTAGAATTGGTGATTTACCCTAGGAAAACATCACTCAAAAAGTAGATTTCTATCTCGTATTTACTTCAATTAATCTTCTTTAGCATGAAGGACAGCTGTGAATGGATGTTTGCACTCTAAAATGTTGAATTCTCCATTCTCCGCATTTTACCATTAAGTTGCGTTGAAAACACTCTAAACAGCTACAATCTTTAATAATGCGGACATCTTATGTCTGTGTTGTATGTAGAATGCTTCTTGCAATTTCACTTTAGATTATGCTAAATGTTTTATCTGTTAGTTGAAGATTGATTACCAAGTGCAGTTAGCATTATATACTTTAGTTATGTATTGTAGCTACTGTTTTTTAATAAACCTGAGTTCAAAATGTTATCTGGAGCCTCTCCAGTACAAAATAAGAAACAGGTTTGATCCTTATCTTGTCTACAGCCTCTTAACCCTGCAACAGAGAAGTGTTGAGCTTCCATCACAGATTTCTTTAGGAAGTACACCTTTGATAACCGCAGGAATGGGAGCATGACCAGATGTTAAAAATATTTGGAAATAACTGCTGGTGTCATAGGCCCAGAAGATAGCATCATATCAATTCTTCATTTAAAAAAAATCCACATGGTGCTTCAAAAACAAAAAGTACAGCTGAAAACAGACAGGTGTTCCCCTGGAGGACGAGTCTGGAACTAGGTGCCAACAATAAAGTGGCATTCCTTGCGAATAGAAGATGGTTATCTCCAGATCTATTCATTTTTGTGGTACTCAGGTGAGGGTTTAGCTAGGGTACGTTAGCTAGGGTAGCGTGGAGTCCCAGAGAGATCGAGTTAGCTACATTTTGGGAATCTGTGACTTTAAAAATAAAAGAGCAGTCTGTAAACATGATGAACGTGTGTACAGAAGCCAAGCAAGATCAACCATGATGTTTATGATGTGCCCGTATTTCTGTTTACCGTTTCGCAGACGAGCTGCTGACTGGGAACACTGTTTCTTGTGATGAAATTAAGGGGGCTTAGGCAGGTCTGTCAGTAGACACATACCCTCATCTAGGTGGGATAGTACAAAGGTCTGGACTGAGGCTCAGACAGTTTTGGATAGGCGTTCTATGTTTTTTTAAGGGAGTGGGGTGGGGTGAAACCTGGCTCTGTCTTTTAGGCACAGTAAACTTGGAAGAGGAGTATGCAGTCGCTTTGGTTTGACTAGTAATTTCCACCTTTACTTTGGTTAGGCAGCCCCCAGTCAATTCAGACGGTTTGCTCACTCTGTACTATCCGCTCAGTCACTGAATTATAGAGGTGTAGAAAAGTATGTCTTAATAGCCCGATGCTGTAATGATGTTACGGCAGGGTAGGGCTTTAATATTCCCCCCCCTTATTAAGGATTTTGGGTCATAAAGGGGGGATAACTGGCAGTAATTTGACAACATATATGTGCGGATTCACCACCGATTTTAAGCCAGTTGTAATGCGTCAGGCGTTTCTGCCTTATCACTAAGCGGTATCAACAAATCACTAAGTGCACAGTAACGGAAGATTGTGTAGAAGTACAGAATCTCCACATTTATATCATCACAGTGGCACCCTAGTCAAGAGGCTTCATTGTGAGCTGTGCTTTGTCCTTTCACCCTAAATAGAATAAGGGCCCCACCAACATCAAATGCCCTGGTACGCCCCTTCACTTCACATGCTCAGAGAGGGTACTCTGCTTATCCAATCTACCTTGGAACCGGACATCTTTTATTGATTACAACACACCCCAAGTAGGGTTGTCGCCTGGAAGGTTTTCTACCGTCACCGCCACTATTTTTGTCCCGGCGGAATACAAAAATTAAGCAAAATCGCCTAAAGTCGGTATTTTTAGACCTTATGTGCACATGCTTCAAACAGCAACTATAAATGGAAACCACTTTTAAATGTGTTCTAGAGCCGCGTTATAGATCCCTGGCTAATAATTTAAATAAACAAAGGCAGAAAATTCATATTAGAAATGAATACATACGATTTTGTTTAAAGTCCTATTGACTATGAAGTCCTGGCCTTTACAGACTCGTAAAATTACAGCAAATGTTCAGTATTTTTCTCTTAGAAAGGTGGCAACCCGAACCCCAAGACATATTGGACATTGTTTGCAGCGCTGAAATGTCATTCTATAAATCACCGATAACACGTGTTTTAGTCGAATCAGAAAGTAAACTGAGAGTACAACACCTAGAATGCAAGAGGCTGCCACAAGAACGCCCATAACTCGAAACAGTGAACTTGATAACGAAGTGATGAGACCACCCTGATCTTGATTGCCCATTCCAAGTTGGATTACCCTTTCCTATCGCATAAAAACACAATGTTATTACATGAGGACTTTTCACCCACTCCCATGATTTGAAGCGTCCCACCACAAAGTGAGAACCACCCATAATCATCTCCTGACTGATCTCGCCCTCCCCAATGAAAGATGCTGCTTATCTGACTAATCCCATACACAAATAGAAAACGATGGCTTCCCCCTGACCTCAGATGGGCTGATCCTCTTTTTCCTCCTCCTTGGTTTTGTGCTTGTCCTCGCCTAAGTAGCCGGGCATGGTGAAATACTGGTTGGACTCAGGAGTCTGACTCTGGACTCGGGCACCATAGGATTACACAGCAGCTTCCCGCTTCCGGTACAAGCTACAATCCCAGGGCACCACGCGCGCACACTCGCCGGAAGCGTGCACCAGCGAAATCGGCCGACTAGAAACCAAATAGGTTTTCAGCGTGGCCGTTGCCAGCCGACAGAGCGCTTTGTAAATTGTTGCCCATAGCGGTGATCATTGCAGAGTTGTGTCAAGCCACCGCCTCTGAAGTGGCTCCGTCCGAAAGCCATCGCCTCCCTGAAGCCCATGAGTAATAGGACATACGTGTAGAAAGTCATTATAGGCTGAGAGCTGCGTGTTCTCCTTACAAGGGATAGGAAACTTAAAGAGGACCCGTCAGTTGCCTGATTAAAGAGGAACGTGCTGTGTCAGCAGTGCTATCTTTCGCGCTACCCAAGTCAAGGAGCGCGCACCTCGCGCTGAAAGGAGGTAGCTGGTGAAGGGGAGAGGAGGGGGCCCGCGCCTGTTTCCCTTGCGGGAGCGAGCAGGAACCATATGTTTGGATTTAACACATGGTTTCAAAGCTCGCTTCCGCAAGGAAATCGCCAGACGTGCACGCAATGCAACGTGTGCACGTTTTTGCCCGCAAAGCTGTGCCTATGGCTAAAGGTCTTTTTCCTATGCAGAGCATGCGCGCTGCGTAGGCAAGACCTAATCAGAACTCGAGCAGCTTTATTTCTCGGCTGCAACTTGCCATGTTTCAAGAGGAAGGTCTGCGGGCCGCAGGGCCAGACTGGGAAGCCAAAGGTGCCCTGGCAATTTTCTCAGACTAGTCCCTAGTGTAACACTGCCTGGCCCCGGGAGGCTGGAAACGCTTCCTTTGCTGCTTTTGTAACTGGGGTCTGATATTGCAGCACTGCTGCAAAACTGGCCCCTAAAGCTGCAGCACCGGCCCCCACCCTTCCAGCCTCCCAGTGAAACGCCCAATGCCTGGTATGGCCAGACCGGCCCTGGCGGGCCGCAACGAGAGGGCTACCGGGTTGCCAGCAGTCCACGGGCTGTACTTTGAGTACCACTGGTTAATATCTCTCTTGGAGATCTCAGGGTTACTCTCCATTGGGTTGAGAGCTCAAGGTAGCAGCACAATGGTCTCGTGAGTAAACCAGCTGCTTCTTGAGGATTTTCTTATCTTCCTTTATTACACCTTTCTACGGCCAGGGAGTTATCATGCGGAAGCAACAATTTAGCTTTCTCAATCTGATCTTTTGAGACAAAAGCAAGTTTACTTTTATTTTCCCTTTTCAGGCAGTAGGTATTTATCTAGGGCACAAAACTAGTTATATTCTTTCTGATGAGGTTCATTGCTTCTCTATATTAATTCTGATTGAATCTGTGGAATGCGTAAGCCCTGACACCCAAAGTTTAGAACCATCTTCTTCACACACCTTCAATGCAATTGATGAAATCCCTCAAAGCAATTCTTTTTAGTGTGAATGCACAGTTCAACACTGTAGATCACAAAATCCTCCTACACAGAAGCTCATTACAAGCCACTCCGACTGATATTTCCTCTGCTCCCTCAAACCCATAGTTATAGATACCCCAGACATCAGTACCTTGGGTGGAATGGGGGGCAGAAATACATGCTTTTGAGAATAACACGTGGAAACTGATGTTACCGCGCGGATTCTCGTAGGTGTTTCTCTAGATTTTAAACCTGAGATTTTGACTTCTTTTAGGTTGTGGGTGAAAGTTGAGAATCTGTAATCACACGGAGGCTGTAACTTCAGTAGCTAGTGAGTACTGGGTTTCTGCAAATGAAGGAAATAGACTGCTAGTGGTAGCCAATATCTCCGAGAATGCCCCAAATACATAATTTCTTTCCTATCCAACCAGGACCATAATGTAAGACTCGGACACATCTTCTTTCCAACTAGCCCAGACAATCATGGTGCTCCCACTGCCTCCTTTACTATGTAAGATCTACACAGATCACTAATAGACATTCCCAAACCCCTTTCTTCCACTGCTATCCAGACAACACTGAAATCTATCTGAGTGTTTCAGATCAGCAGGACTAATTCACAACCATATTGAATGGTTTGAAGGCCAACATGGATGTCCCACAATAACCTAAAACGTAATGGGTCACCAACTCACATAGTTTAACCCACCATGCCCTCCTTTGTTGTTACCCCACCAGACTTCAGTCATTAAATCTAATTTAAGAAACCTGGGAATATGGAATGCTGAATCACCAATGCAGACTGCCATGCAGTCAACTCCTGTCTCGATTATGGCAATGCCTTGTGTAGTACATACTTAGTATTGGCAGTTCTTAGAATGCTCCTTTCTGCTCTGTTCTAGGTTTACTTATAATTCTAGGTTCTCTTCCATGGCAGTGGCAGTGGCAGTTGCGAGTTGCTTCTGTCGTGGAGAGTCCGCTCTTGTTGTTCCTCCTCAAGTTGTAATAAATCTACTACGCTTGACAAGATTGTATCGCTGCTTCTTTACTACACCTTATATGCTGGCATCACCCAGTACCAAAATAACAGATTGCAAAAAGCCCAGAATGTAAATGGCTGCCTTATCTTTGGGCACAAATACAAACATCTGTGGCAGTCGAACTTAAAGTCGCCACCAGCTCACGATTCAGGGCAGATTCACATTTAGGGGCTTATTTACAAGCCCCATGCACCGCCAGTGTGTTACTTTTAAAATGGGAAAAAGTGTTGTACCGGTGGCGCAGAGGGCCTGTAAATAAGCCCCTCAGAGTCCACTGTCTGCCCTACAATAGGCTGAGAGGCTCAACCCTCAATTATCTCCAGAAAAAGAAAATACTATCCATCCCACTAAATCTTTTCTCCACATGAGACAACCTATTAACACTACCAAGAACCTAAACAACAGCAGAGGTGACAACAAATTCACAGTGGTGGCAACCTGCCTCTGGAACAGCCTTCCCTCAGACATCTGTAATGAAACACACCTATTCTAGCCCTAGCACACTTCCCTTCTCTACCACAACCAGTCTCTGAAGGGACAGGTTTCCAACCTCCGCAAGCCCACATTTGTCCTACACAGTGGCAATGTGTCCTCTTGACATAACTGACACTGTGGAACTTCTAACTCTGACCATACCTGTAACTGCTGCTTTGCTACAAATCAGCCCCCCATGCCATGTTGTTTGTGTAACCAATGACAACCGTAACTGTTGTTCCACTCGCCACAATAGGCCTAGTAAACAAGACTATTGTCCTGGAAGGTGCCTTCTACAAGTGTCTAGAAGCAATTGTGGTGTAAACAAACAACAAACTACAAGAGCTACAATAAAAACTATATGGCAAGATCTGGAAGTTTGCTTTTTTATCCATAAACTTCAAATCAGCTGTCCACGTGACACCTTAATTAACAGACCTGAAAATACCCACTGCTAAACAAATCCTTACAACAGAAGGCAGACACTTACTGTTAACAGTGCTTATTTTAATTGAGCATTGACCCACCCACTACACAAAGGTGCAAATGGGTTAGTCAAACGATTTACGTACCGGCTTGTTTTCTGGGAGTAAGGGCCCTACATCCCAGTGGCGTAACAAAATACACTAGCGGTGATGGAGGAGGGGCCCGAGCGCCGGGGGCCCCCTCCAGAACTGGCAGGTCCCTGATCTGAAAGCTCCGGACATGGTCTGGAGCGTGGGGTGGGCCCTGTATCAGTGCTTTAAATGGGCCGGTCCTGTCATGTACAAAGTACCAGCACTTTTTAATTTTTGAGAGGGAGAGTACCGGCCCTTTTCGAGAGAAATGTAATACTTTTAATTAGAGAGTACAGGCACTTCTCAGTAACAAGCCGGTACTCTAGTACAGAGTACTTCTGTACTTCTGTTTTTCCATTTCAAGCACTGCCCTGCATGTACTTTGCAGACCCCCCCTCCCCCTTCAAGTTTCGTTACGCCACTGCCACATTCTATCACTATTCATGGCGATAGTGGCAAAATTATCGAGGAATTGATCCAGCCCAAATGTATCTATGGACATGCCTTTTTAGCTGGGTGGCTGGAATCTAACCTGTTGTCCATGCAGTATCAAGTGCAGGCGTCAGCTTGAGGCACACACATGATGTGACGCGGCACAACAGCGGCTCTTTAGCTATACTAGTAGAGACCCAAATAAAACCCTTTTAACATCTGTTCGTTTTTCATGAGGCCGCGAGGTAGAAGCTTGTTTGCTAAACCAGGACACCGAGACTCCCACGTCCTGAACACCTCATTAACGGTCAAAACTGCCACTCGGTAGTTAAGTATCTGTTTAAGAAACGCAGATACTCCTCAGCGATAATTCTCGGGTTAGCTTCAAAACCATGAATTAAATTACCAGCTCAGTTTAGCAACCTGCTCCACCTTCTGTCAGCTCACGAGCAAGAGTGTGCAGAACATCCGTCAGAGCTGTTCCTCAGCTGCACGTGACGTGAGTGCGTGGCAGGCTGTTCAAACGGTTAAACCGTTTACCCGCTCTTTCAGCTTTTATTATTTCGAATTCTGCTGTATTTCTGTCAACTGGTAATCGTATGGAAATCACCGTGCAAGGCGCTGTTGTATCCTGTTCAATGTGAGTTGAAAGGAGAGGTTTTATTATACAGTCAAATAAAATAGTTTGTCCATAGATGTCATATTCACATTTGATGCGGTATGAGTACTAATTCCGTCTTGTCTAGTTTAAATTGAACACATTTGCAGATGCCTCGCATATCTAGACCAAGATTTACAAACAAATTGAGTCAGTTTTGCGTTACTTTTTTAATGCAAACCCGACGCAAAGCGTTGTGCTGCGACTTAAACTCCAACTAAAATGACAATTTGCGTTGTATTTTAACCCACATTAACGCAATGTGCTGCAATGCATTAATTTGTGTGAAGGGGCGTTTCATGGGTGGTACATGGGCGCTCCCACAAAACCAACGATGTATTTTGGCACAAATCACTATCTGCAAAGAACTGCAGACAGGGATCTGCAGCAAAATCATACACGCCCTCGAGGCAGGCATAATGTTGAGAAATGTTTTAATTTCTCACATTTTTCCCACTTTGCATCTGTGCTGCATTGTACAGCACACATACAAAGTGGGAAATGCCTTAAATCATAGTGTTTGTACTGTTCTGGAACCCCTGCAAGTATAAAACCTATTCCTCCTAAAATGCAGACACACTTGCACTATGGTTCATGGGAGTGTGCATTGGCACATGACAGCCAAAAGTGAGCCTGCGCAGGGAGAGAGCAGAAGAGAGCTACCAGGTATGGTGCTGTACTACAATCCAGGGTCGGAATGGGGCAGGAAAAGGGCTGGGGATCAAAACAAAAGTGGCCCAAATTAGCAAATCAGATAGCTATAAAAGTGGCCCATGTTTGCAAATTAGGGCAGTTTTGAACTGGTAAAGACACTGGCCTGATTAACAAAGGTAAATTGAGATGAAAGTCTAACTTTACAACTTTTGGTATTCACAAAGGGCATTTAGTAGTAAAGTTAGAGTTTTGTCTCAGTTTTGACCTCAATTAAACTTAAGACAAAACTTAAGTTTCACTGAGACAAAAGTCTAACTTTACTACTCGTAAATGCCCATTGTGAATACTGAAAGTCGTAAAGTTAGACTTTCGTCTCAGTTTACCTTTGTGAATAAGGCCCATAGTGTAGAAGTGTTTTACAAGGTAAGGAAGATTGCATGAATTTGAGTATGCTGCAGGCAATGTTTGTTTTAAGATCAGGAGCCCAGGAGGGGTCCAATGTGCTTGGAGGTGGCGAAGGGCTGGGAGACTACCCAGGAGTTGGAGAAACAGCATTCCCGTCAATGAGAAGCACGCACAGTACCAGGACGCTCTGTGCTTGTGACTGGCATGCTCGTTCTCAGCCCCGCGCACCTCTCTCCTCCCATGGACTCGGCAACAGTGCCCGGGCCAAAGCCAGGACTCCCTAACACAGGCATTCCTCGAGTGAGTTAAAATAACTTAAAAATATCATTTTCACTTACCTACTGCATTGTGCTCGTTTGGTAATCCTCTTCTTCCTCTCGGCAATTGGTGGCTCGAGCTCAGGATCCAAGAGCCTCATCCAACTCCCCCTATTAATCCAGGCACTGCTCTCAGCAGCATGAGAGAAGCACCAGGATTGGCTGGAGAGCGCGGGTCAGACGCTCATTTGAGCACGGGGACTGCGCTTTCTCTCCAACCAGCTGTTTAAGAATGCTTGTGTTGGGATGTTTAAAGTGTGCATGTCAGACTGGCCGTCGCAAGACAGCCAGCCAAAGTGACATGCACACTTTAAACTGTAGTGCATAAGGTTCCTCCCTGCTGCTGGCCCTGCCTTCAGACTCAGCTGCTGCCAGCATGAAAAATTAATGGTAATACATTTGCTTCATTACCATTTTATTTTTCATTTTTCCTGCAATAACAGAGATGGGGCGACACTCCTCGGCTCTCATGGAGGCCCCACCTCTGGGGCTTGAATCAAAAACAACTCTGGGAAAAACAAATTTGCCGTTCTCCTGCACAGTGTAGAAGCGGGAAAGCTACGGATTGATCATCAGTGGAACCTATGCCGGAAGTTAATTAACGGCGGTAGCCCAATAACCATCAGCCTTCTACTTTTGCCTCTGACTGATACATGGGGATGGAAAATCAACAATGGCCTCCGGTGATCTTCAGGGCAATTGTGCTCTTTCTTTCTCAGAAGCAAATACCAGCTTTGAGAGATTTGTTTCTGATAACCATAAAAATTACAACTAAGCCAAAAAACATAGCACCTTCCCCAGCCAGTTTATTGAGTTTTGTCATATAAATGCAGTTCTTAGGATGGTTAAAAGCATACAATTCTTCCGTAAATGAATCACAAATAACATAAGTATAGTGCAAAATGTTTGAATCCATCGTGCTCGCACAAGTTAGGACGGATGAATGTAGGCTAATTGGCCAAGTATGCAAATAATCACATATTTAGTATTCAGACATAACGCTAAACAGGTCAATAACAAATGACAACTTGTCATCATTCTGTACCATTCGTATAATGGGTGCTTAAGGCTTATATAACCATTCTTTACCAGGGAGGTTGGAAGTATAAGGTTCTTCACCCATGAATCCACATTCCTTCTCTCAAGATCTGACTTACTCCTGTGTTTCAGCGGTTTCGAAGTTCAACAGAATTTCATCCCACAGGAGGGCAAACAGCCTTGTATCTAGACCTCTCCTCTGCATGTAATGCTAGGCTTTTGGATTTGGCACAGCATGTGAGGCCCAAATCATTCCCTATCATTTGGATTGTGATCCGATAAGGTTCTCCCAACGAATTTAGCATGATGTGCAGTTAAAGCCATACTTGTGGTTCCCATGAATCAATCAAGTTAGGCACATGGCTCATGAACTGATGAATAGAGGAATCTTTCCTAGTTTGAATAATTTAACTGTCTTCCTATACCTACCACACCCCAGTCCGAAAGCCATTTTGTGAAACACTTGGCCACTTTCATAGGGTGCGAGGCAAAACACTGATAGCAAGGGCGTACCTAACATACATTTAGGACACAATTAGTGTTTCTCTATCACCTTAGGAGTCTGTGGCAAAATAGCTAATCTGAGGGAGACCATACCAAAGAACTGCACTTGGTCAAAATTAGGTGTATAGAAAACCCCTAGTGTCACATTGAGACCATAAAGCCCACCATGTACGAACACATACCGTCCTGAGTACCTGTGTTTACCTGCATCACTACAAATGGAACTCCGGGCCTATTCCAAATCAAGGTTCCTCTTGCATAACCAGAATACCTCAGACCAAACACTTGGCCCCTCCACCAGCGCTGTAGATGGACAACTATTTTCTTTTGTCAGGTATTTCTTGTAAAAAGATCATCTGTTCTGCCTGCCTTCTCAAGCAAGCATGAATCTTGTATCTCTTAGTGATGGAGCCCATTCCTCACTTTACACATGAAGAATGTACCAGTGATCACAAGTCATCAGGAGACTGCAGTGTCACAAAGTGCAGTTCAATGCATTTGAACTTTTGTGCCATATTTTCTACACCTCTTACCTGCCGTGAGGGGAACGGCTTTGCAGCGGGCTCTTCTGTCAGTATTTAGCCCATGAACTTTGCCGCCGTGAGTGGAACGTCCATCGAGAACTCCATCCCCCAGCATCCCCTGCTTCGGCGCACGCTGGTGACGACGCCTGGCAGCGCCGGAACACCTTAAAGGCCGCCAGGTGCCCCCGCAGAGCGGGATGCGCTTTTTAACTTTTGTGCCATATTCTCTGCACCTCTTACCTGCCGTGAGGGGAACGGCTTTGCAGCGGGCTCTTCTGTCAGTATTTAGCCCATGAACTTTGCCACCGTGAGGGGAACGGCCATCGAGAACTCCATCCCCCAGTATCCCCTGCTTCGGCGCACGCTGGTGACGACGCCTGGCAGCGCCGGAACACCTTAAAGGCCGCCAGGTGCCCACGCAGCGCGGGACGCGCTTTTGAACTTTTGTGCCATATTCTCTGCACCTCTTACCTGCCGTGAGGGGAACGGCTTTGCAGCGGGCTCTTCTGTCAGTATTTAGCCCATGAACTTTGCCGCCGTGAGGGGAACGGCCATCGAGAACTCCATCCCCCAGTATCCCCTGCTTCGGCGCACGCTGGTGACGACGCCTGACAGTGCCGGAACACCTTAAAGGCCGCCAGGTGCCCACGCAGCGCGGGACGCGCTTTTGAACTTTTGTGCCATATTCTCTGCACCTCTTACCTGCCGTGAGGGGAACGGCTTTGCAGCAGGCTCTTCTGTCAGTATTTAGCCCATGAACTTTGCCGCCGTGAGGGGAACGGCCATCGAGAACTCCATCCCCCAGTATCCCCTGCTTCGGCGCACGCTGGTGACGACGCCTGGCAGCGCCGGAACACCTTAAAGGCCGCCAGGTGCCCCCGCAGCGTGGGACGTGCTTTTGAACTTTTGTGCCATATTCTCTGCACCTCTTACCTGCCGTGAGGGGAACGGGTTTGCAGCGTGCTCTTCTGTCAGTATTTAGCCCATGAACTTTGCCGCCGTGAGGGGAACGGCCATCGAGAACTTCATCCCCCAGCATCCCCTGCTTCGGCGCACGCTGGTGATGACGCCTGGCAGCGCCGGAACACCTTAAAGGACGCCAGGTGCCCCCGCAGCGTGGGATGCGCGCGGGCAGCGCCCGGGCGAAGCCCGGGCCAAGGGCGGGCCCGTCCTTGCCCGTCAAAGGCCGAAGGAGGCCGGGCTGGGCCACACCCCCTTACTGGTGACAGTGGGCTAGTCTGGTGTCTCTCTCCTTTTATGCTTCGTAATTTAATTGTTGTTTCTTATATGTAAGCATTCAGTCACAAGCTCTGCATAGAGTGTTTTATTTCTTACATCTCTCTGTTTAGCTATTAGCTATCTCCCACAAGTGGAGTATTTTCTTATTTATTATTGCTGCTTTAATTATGGGGAAACATTGTAAGCCTTCTACTGCCCGCCCAATGACTAGGCAACTTGCAAATTCAAATCCCCCGCTCCCGAGCCTCACAGCTATAGACAAAATGCTCCAGAAAACAATCGGGGTGGTTGCCACAGCCACTGAAAACACTTAAAGGCGGTTGTCTATCACGCCCGCTATTTCTCTGACACCCCCTCTGGATGACGGTTCAGTAGATTTTCTAAACCAGGTGGATGCGGAAGCCCTGTCTTTCATGTTGCCCTCCTTTACTCACCTACCATGTGCCCAGACTACACCAGTAGAGTCTGAGCAAGTGGAAGCTGGTCCACTTTCATCCTCACTGGTATCTACAGTGGCGCTTAAAAAGCGGGTAAAGGCAAAGAAAAAAAAACAGAAAGTGAAAAAAATGGGTAACAATCTTGCCCCTTCCGCAGCTAGTCCTGTCCATTTAGACTCAGTTCATCATCCATTTATCTCAAGCCCGCCGGTGTGGGCCACTGATCTATTAATAGATCTACAGTCTCATATAGACCAGTCCTTAAATGTTTTTTTTAAAACTTTGTTGTCTAAAATCGACAGATTGGTATCCTTGATTAACACCAAAGGTATTGGGAAAAAACTGCCAAATCTAGCTTTGCACGATCTTGGCAGTTTGGAGGGTGTTGGATTACAACCTTTGATTAGTAAAACTACCTTACAGGTTCCTACTACTTCCTCCTCCCATCCTATTCTACCTGTTTCAGCTCAGCCGCCCTTGGTGTTGCCAGTTCTTCCTCCTCCCTCTGGTGGCCCCTCTATCCCTTCTAATATTCCTCGAGCCCCTATTGATCCAGTAGCTTGTGATCAACATCCTAGTACTAAGGATTGTATTATACGGAGCCCGGGAGTGGGTAGGCCACCATTTAACTCGGGTGGGAATTTAGGTATATTGGGCCCGGTTAAATCATCTCTTTATCCACAGCTCCCCCCCGAGGCTTCACGCTACGTGGCGGTGCTCACAGGAGTTCCTCCATTATCAAGTGACAAGGGGGAAACATATCACGAATTAAAAAAATAAAGTCATTCGCTGGCTATCCAAAAACAGACCATTGAATGGAGTAGGCCGGGGGGAGATCCTTTTTGTTCGCAGGGTTTGCTGGCTGGGGACTAGACCTAAGGATATTGGTGGGGATTGTGTCCTAATTAATTTTAGGGACCCGAGAGTAGTTGGCCACATACTGGACTTTGGTGGAAAGTCTAAATTAGGTTCTATTGACACCTGCCACTTGGGGTATTTTTATATGTACCCTTGCGCATTAAATCCTGTGGAACTACCTTATTTTCACCAAGTTACCCAGAATTCCTATTTTAATATCCCGGTTGCTAACCGATTTGATGCACTCAGCTCTGTGGATTGACCATCATCTCTGAGGCATACCGAAGGAAAGCACATGCCTGTGAAAGGGGGCTTGGTAAGGGGTGGTTCTAGTGTGGAGGTGGCCCTTTCTAATGTAGCATATGGAACCGGGATAGGATCTATCTCCATCCCCTTATCCCCCCAAAGCAATAAATCTACTGATGGGCCCTATGAGTCTGGTTCTCCTGACCGAATAGCCTCTCACTGCTGTGGCGTTTGTGTCCCTCTACCGGTTAGTCCCCCCCATGCAGATACACGCAGACCTCTAGTAGGGTCTTGGAACGTGGCTGGTTTGGGGTCTAAACTCCCTAATCCAGAGTGGGGAGAGCTAGTCGACAAACATGATATTTGCCTATTTCAAGAAACGTGGCTACGGCACATTCCTGTGAGGGTGGGCTATGCGTCTTTTTTCGTCCCCGCAGTTCAAGGAGGCAGGGGTAGACCTTCGGGGGGGTTAGTTGTCTGGGTTGCAACTCATTTAGGTTGCACAATTAAGACCATAGATTCACAGTGCCCTGATATTCTATGTTTGCTACTTACTTTCCCCGCCGGATACTCGCTGGTAGTACTTAATGTCTACTTGCGTCCACATACGGTACAGTTGGGCTTATCGATTTTGGGTGCCTTAGACGCTATCTTACATTCTCTTCCCCCTTTGTCTTATAAAATAATTGGTGCTGATTTTAACTGCCACTTTGAACCTCTGCTCGGGATTCCCTCAGCTACTCGAGACGAGGATGAAAATTATAAAATCCCAGACTGTACTATGTACCCAGAAAAACGTCTTTTGCCTTTGGCCCTTGAGATCAACAAGTTAGTTATTTTTCATTCCTTGAGGGCTTGTAATGGCAGACTCCTTTCCGATGTCCCGGGTTCTTATACTTTTAATAGACCCGGGAACCGTTCGACAATTGATTATATCTTGGTGAATGTCGAATTCTGGGGCTATCTAGCAGCCTTTTCTGTCATACCTAGGGTCGACAGCGACCATAATCTATTGTCATTAGAACTGGTAACCAATATCGGTGGTCGTTTAGCTTCTTTGGGCCCAGCAATACCAAGTAGTGAGAACTTGGTGTTAGCTGCAGGTGGTAGACGCATTAGGTAGGCAAGAGTCGTGACCGACGAGACAAGGCTGGCGGAATTATACCGCAGCGTTGCTTGCTCCCTAGAGGAGGTCTCCCACCTTTTGAGTCCCAATGGTGATATTTTGCAGAATAACTTTCTAGATCTGCAGGATATCCATAATAAACTTCTTGGTGGTCTGGTTGGCTTTTTTTACAGCCCTACTACACTGAGGCCAAGGACCCCAAAGATTGACCACTGGTATAATAAAACCTTTAGGTTGGCTAAGACTGCTCTGATTAGGGAAGTAAAAGAGGGTACTCAGTCAAGCATTAGAGTTGCGAGGGTCTATTTTAAAAATTTGATAAAAGAGGCAAAATCCGAGTGGGAGGATTCAAGATGGCTAAGTATGAAGCAAGCACTAGAAGATCGCGATTTGAGGGCTTTTTGGAACCTTGTACGAACAGGTTCGGCAGAAAGTCCGTCAGCCATCATCCCTAATCTTAGCGAGGAGGTTTGGCTTGGGCATTTCAAACCCCTCTATTCGCTCAGTAATACTAGTAGTAGACTAGACCCAGTATTCCAGCTAAATGATATTGCTGTAGCTCACCCTGAACATGAGGATTTGGAGAGTCGATCTTGCACCCTCTTGGAAATTGAGTTGGCCCTTAGTACCCTATCTGCGGGGAAAGCCCCGGGGCTCGATAGGATCCCTGGCGATCTGTATCGAAGTGAAATAAAAATTTGGGCCCCCTACATTTGGGTTTACTTTAATGCTATTCTGCAGGGCCTTGAGATTCCCGACACTTGGTTAGGAGCCGAAATTATACCCATCCATAAAAAATCTTCCCCTTTGGACCCGGCCAACTATCGCCCCATAAGTTTGATCGATGTTCTACAGAAACTGTTTGCCCGAGTCCTTTTAGCAAGATTACAGACCTGGATGGAGGACCATCAAATTCTAACCTCTCTCCAAGCGGGCTTTCGAGCAAAAGTTTCTACCATTGATCAACTGTTCAGGTTACAGCTGATATATTGGAAGACAGTTTCTATGGGTGCTGGTAATCTCTATTTAATCTTCGTGGACCTTCGGTCCGCGTTTGACATGGTCCAAAGGGAGAAACTATGGGTCTTATTAATGGAGATGGGTGTTCCCCCTTATCTCTTCCACTTATTTAAACGTATGCATGAGGGCACTTATGCAAGGGTGAGATATGGGAGATGAGGGGAAATCTCTGGTCGATTTACGGTTGAAAAGGGTGTGAGGCAGGGTTGTGTTTTGGCCCCAACACTCTTTTCCCTTTTTATTAATGGGCTGATTGAGCACCTTTTGTGCGCCACTAATCTGGATTCTCCAATGTTAGCGGGGCGTAAGATACCTGCCCTAATGTTCGCGGATGATACGCTCCTGCTGTCTAAATCTTTTATGGGCGTCCAGCGTTCCTTAGAGGCTTTTTACGCCTTCTGCAAAAAAAGGGATCTGGAATTGAATGTATCTAAAACAAAATTCATGGTTTTCAGCTCTAGCTCAGCTAACTGTCCTCTTCCTCAGATGGAAGGCGTAGAGTTGGATAGGGTATCTACTTTTGATTATTTGGGGGTAACTCTTAATGATAAAATGAAATGGGGGTCCCATATGGCGAAGGCCAATTTGAAGTTAACACAATCCGTGGGGGGCATCCTGAAGGTCTTCAATAATACCTCTTCTAAACCCTTGGGCCTGAGGTACTGTAGCGATTCGAACCCGTGTATTCGGTATCGTAGTACTGACACGATTTTGGTACCAATGAACCGTAAATGATCCATTTAATGCATGACAGTGTTTTCGCTGCGCTACGAGCATGAATTCACTGAGAAATAGGGCATTCTGTTGTAAAATCATGGCATCCATTTTAGATACGGCACCCATTTTGTTTCTTGCCCTCACATAGTCAATGGACGAGCGATGACCCCGGCAGAATCACCTTGTTAAGGACACGTAAGCTCGAGCCCGAGGAAGCTGACGCTGCGTGACTAGGCAGAATCAAGCTGCCTCCCCTGCCTGAGGCCAACCCTGCTATACTGGTTCTCGTGTCCATTGTCCTGATTGAGAGGCCGAAGACGGTAGCCATGCCCGTTTATGATCCATAAACACCTCTTATCCTACTTTTCTATCCCTTACACCTGGCTCTGCTCCTCTCCTTCTGGGCTTTTACGATGGGGATGATACGATTTTTATGATGGGGAGGATCGGTCAAAGAATGGAAAACTGACAAAGAGACTTGATCGAATACCGAAAACCTATAACTAATTATTGTTTGGTGTATGTTTATTGTCTGTTTGGGATACCGGGTTGGGCATGAAAGATATTCGTGTAATGTTGCCTGAAGACATATTTTGTGTATTTAAGGAGCAACCCACTTTTTGCAATTCGAACAGTCTCGTAGATTCTGCCTTTGTGTGGTTCCTATGACTTCTGTGTCCCTGCAGTAAATAAATCTTGGTCTCTGACGCCACCATCGAGAAGCCCGTGTCTCTGTTTATTTGTGCACCAAGACAGGAAGGAACTCAGGGGTCTTTGGGTGTTGTTTCCCTGACACCTCTGGACTCTTAAAAGTCCAGAACCTCAAATTGGCGCCCAACGTGGGGCGACGTCATCCGGTACCGGTCCAAAGCCTGAAAATTTCGAGGAGCTTTGTGTGAAGATTCCGGAGGGAGGTACCCCGCTTCATCGATCCCTGTATCTCGTAAAAGTGGCCCGACGATCTCTACCACGAGGGTTCCCGTTCCTAGACGGCTACAGAGGACCGCTGCCCTGACTGTCGCCCTGTCTTGGACCCGAGGTGCAGACCTTAGTACGGCGAGACGTAGACGGGTTCTCCTTGGTGACGTCTTCCACATTTCAGTTAAGTATTAAGTGGGTTGCGCTCAGTTTGGTTGTTCTTTGTTGCTCTTGTTTTGCTCTCTGGATACGTTTGTTTTTGAATTCGTAGATTATCATTGGTTGCTCTTGTTAAGATAATCTTTGTTTTGGTATTGGTTCATTTGGTAGGGACTCCTGGTTGGAGGATCCGTGTTCGGTTCCTCCGATTGGAACTCCTACATATGAGCTCTATTGTAAACACGGTGTAGGTCCTATCGCTTATAATGAAGTATGGGTCCGTTACACCAGGAAAGATGGTGTCCTTAGTTGGCCACCGCATGGTAGCTTTGAAATTGAAATTCTAGACAACCTAGAAATGAAGTTGTTTAAAAAGAAAGCCCGGCCGGCAATGTTTGATTCTTTTCGCGTGTGGCGTAAAGAAGCCAAACAGAGAGAAATTAGGAAGATGAAGAAGGAACAGAAAGGGAAAGGGTTGACATTAATGGAGTCTGCTAGACAGTTGCATGTCACCGAGACTGAGAAAGCAATAGAGATGGCGAATAGAAAACATAATTTGGCGATTGATAAATGCTACCCTGTCTTGCCATCTTGTCCTGCTAAGCCGATAGAGGACTCTGAAAAGGATCCTCTGTTGTCTTATCTGTTGAGATCACCTCCACCGTATGCACAGGGTATTACAGCACCACAGTTACTACCTGTTGTGCAGCCAGCTGCTGGTCAGCCTGGAATAGGTGCTCCACTTCCTTTGATTCAAGCTCCTGTCCTTCCTGTGGTTAATGTTCCCTCGGCGCCCCCTCTTCCTGGGTTGCCTATTCCGCCTTTGCCTGTCGTTTCGCAAACTGCTTTACCTGCTACTCCCACCCTTACCATTTCATCTGCTCCAGCTTCCCTGTTCCCGAACTCTGTAAACATTCTGACTCCGCTTTCTGTTCGTCGGAAAATAACCGACTCTGTAACTAATATCTTAACTCCTCTCTACAGGTCTTTAATTGGGACCCCCGTTTCTGACTCTACACAGAGACGTAGCCAGTTTCCTGGTCCCCAGGAACGAGAAATATTAGATTCGACAGCTCTTAGGTGGATGTCGAAAGCTGCGAAGTATGATGCACGAAGAGTGTCAGATACATTTATGCAATGGAATGAACCAACTCAACGTTATGTCTTTGACGTGATGTGTTCTCTTGTGCGTGAGGAATGGGACGATGATGACTTAGATTCCGTCCCCTCTGATTTGATAAATATTCAGCAAAAGTTCGCCGCAGGAATGGTGATAGGTCCAGAAGTAAGGGAAGCGATAGAACTGATTTTAGCTTATAGGGATGATTCTCCTCTTCGAGCACCAAGGGACTCTGATGGTTCACCGATTACTAGGAAAAGACGAGGTCAATATCCGATGAGGGAAGTTCCACCCATATGGCGCGATGCAGTCCAAGCTGATGCGGCTAATGGTATTGCAGCTGCTCCGGCACATTTCCATAGAGTGTGGATACACATCCCTTGGAAGCGGGCCGAAGTATTAGCAGTAAAACAGGCGTTGCCGGATCCACGTAAAAATCCTGCTGGTTATTATAAAGAGTTAACGCAAACAGTTCAAGCGTGTGTCATGAATTTAGCAGACATCGAAATGCTATTTGGCAATGTAGTACCACAGCCTATATGGGCCAAGATCCGGCAAGAGAACCACCCAGTCGCCTTAGGAGGTGATTGGCCAGCTATTATAGCGGCAGACGCGCAACAAGTTGGTGGTGCTAAACCTGAGCCTCTGATTGCTGCTTTACCTGGCAGAATAATTAATCTGATGAAAACACTGATGCCAGCGTTACGGGTCAATTGGGATAAACTATCAGCATGCAAGCAGAAGAAAGACGAAAGCGTCTCTGACTTCTTCACTAGATTTGAAGAGACCTTCGTAGACCACAGTGGGCAAGATATGAGTACTGAGGGAGGTCAGAGGTTGTTTGTCGACAAGTTTGTGTTTAATTTACTGCCTGAGCTTAGTAACAAGTTAAAGGATTCTGAGAGTGCATGGGCAGTGTCGACGACAGCACAGATACTTGCAACTGCTCAGTATTACGAAAATAGAGAGAAAGAAGAGAAGGAAAAGTCAGAAAAGAAGACAAAAGATTTGAAAACTAAAGTTCTTTTGCAACAGGCGTATCCGCCTCGCTCGAATCAGTCAGATTCACAGCAGCGATCCCAGTTTCAGCAACAGCCACAATTCCAGCAAGGGACGTCCCAAAGATTTAATTATGGTTTTCCCCGACAACAGTTAGCATGGAATCAGTGTGCCTATTGTAAAAAGGAGGGCCATTATAAGAACGAGTGTCCAGTACTGCACACACAAACCAGTGGTGTCCCAGCTCAGAAAGGTAGTGGTGGGTTTATGCAAGCTCCTAGAGGTAGAGGACGTGGTACGACTCCACAGGCTGATCGCCCATCAAATTATTTCGATCAGCGAAATGTACAATCTACGCAACTAGGTAGATCTCCACAGTATCATGTTGAGGATTACTATGAAAATAATGAAGAGATTCAGAAAAGCGAGTACTAGGACAGCCACAGGCAAAGAGAGGGAGTAGTATCAGTTCCAGTTGATCAGAGTGGACCTTATGTCGCAGTAGTTACATCAGGCGTGGTCGAACCGTTTCTGTTGGATACTGGTGCGGCAAAAAGTTCAATTATGCATGCGAAACTCCCTGGAGCACCTTTGTCTGGCTTAACGAACACTTCAGTAGGTTTCTCAGGCGCCCCTGTTCACAATCCTGTTTCTAGTCCTTTGTCAATTTCTGTTGGGCCATGCAAACTAGAAGCACCCCTTATTCTAACAACCGGTTGTAATGAGAATCTGCTTGGTTTAGATCTGTTGAAACGCCTGCATGCGACACTGTACTGTTCTCCTTCGGGAGTACAGCTCACATTGGGTAAGAGAGTCATTTCTCCAATGTACATGTCAATGAATAAGCTCCCACCGGAGCTGCGTTCTCTCCCTGATACTCTTTGGGCGACTGGTCCTAATGATGTAGGTCTTTTGGAAATCCCCCCTTATGTGGTGAGTCTGAAAGCGAATGTTAGATTCCCACGAATCCCACAGTATCGGATTTCGAATGAAGGTGAACGTGCACTTTTGCTGATCGTAAAAGACTTAATACAGAAAGATGTGATAGAGGAAACTAGAGGAAATGTCTGCAATAGTCCTGTTCTGCCGATTTTGAAACGCACTGACCCTTCCAAACCTCCAATCTACAGATTTGTGATTGACCTCCGAGAGGTTAACAAAATAGTGATTCCACAGTTTTCTGTGGTACCAGATATCACTGCATTATTGACGTTGATTCCTGCCTCAGCCTCATGGTTTACAGTGATAGACTTGAAGAATGCCTTTTTTAGCATCCCGATAGCCGAGGAAAGTAGAGACATTTTTGGTTTCTCCTTAGGTGGTCGCAGTTTCAGGTTCAAGCGCGCTCCACAAGGTTATTGTGAGAGCCCTTCAATTTACAGCCAAGCATTAAAAAGTCAATTAGATGCTCTTGTACTTCCTCCTGGTGTTGCTCTGATCCAATATGTGGATGATCTTTTACTGGCTGCTGATGACAAGGAAACTTGCAAAACAGCTACAATTTCTTTATTACGTCATTTGTCAGACTTACATCACAAGGTTTCACCGTCTAAACTGCAATATTGTTGCCAAGAAGTGACCTACTTAGGTCATCTTTTGTCAAAGGAGGTAAGAAGGTTGACCCCAGAGAGAATCAAAGCAATTTCGCAGATGACTGTACTAAGCACACAGAGAGAAGTGCGTGCGTTTTTGGGTATTACGTCATACTGCAGGCAATGGATCCCAAATTTTTCTCTCATGGCAAAACCATTGGTAGCCCTGACTGGAAAAGGTGTTCCGAGCCCTTTGCCATGGTCTGATGAATGTCAACAGAGCTTCTCCAACTTACGTGATGCGCTGTGTTCAGCTCCTGTGTTGGGTACTCCTGACTACAGTAAGCCGTTTACTTTATATGTCCATGAAAGAGAAGGTTGTGCGTTGAGTGTTTTAACGCAACAATTTCGTGACAAACAGCGACCTTGTGCATATTTCTCATCCATATTAGATCCGGTAGCTAGAGCATTGCCAAGTTGTTTGAGAGCTACAGCAGTAGCTGCAGTGTCTATTCGACAGTCTGCTGGACTAGTCATGAACAACATGTTAGTAGTCATGGTTCCACATGCTGTGGATACACATCATGTTTTAAACTACAGAATGGTGATGTGACGGCCGCGTATGCAGTTACGACTTTGAGTACGATTGTTGAGACCGCAAGAGTAAGTCAGAATTCTGCCCAAGCTGCAGAATTAATTGCATTAACAAGAGCGTGTGTTTTAGCTGAGGGAAAGAGAGTGAATGTGTTTACTGATAGCCAATACGCCTTCGGCGTAGCACATAGTTTTGGACGTCTGTGGAAAGAAAGAGGTTTTCTCACGTCCCATGGGACTAAGATCCAACATGGACAGTTAGTCAACGACCTGTTGGAATCTCTGACCCTACCGAATGAAGTTGCGATTGTGAAATGCAGTGCACATCGAAAGATTACGGATGATGTTGGCCGTGGGAATGCGTTTGCTGATGAGGTCGCCAAAGAAACGGCCAAGAACATGATGAGTCGAATGTACGTTGCAACGTCTGCAAGATGGATTGCTGAATCAGGAATGTGTGAGAATACGATTGAAAGTGTGAAGGCAATCCAGAATGAAGCAACTAAAAATGAGAAGAATGAATGGAAGGAGAAAACGGGTAAAATGGATTCAAGTGGATGTTGGGTTGATTTGTCTGAGCAGCAGCGTTGGATGTTACCTGATGCGTATGTACTTGCGGTAGTCACGATGGCGCATGGAGCGGCGCACATTAGTTCGAAAGGGATCTGTAAAATGTTAGCTCCAGTATGGAAGAACGAGGGAATTACTAAGTGTGCGGAAAGAGTGGTGAAAAATTGCATGATATGCCTGATGCATAATCCTGGCAAGGGAACCCCAACCCCAGCTGGTCACTTTGCTCCCCCTTCTTGTCCCTTTGAAGTGATTCAGTTGGATTTTATCCACATGGACAGGTGTAATAATCTTAAATATGTCCTAGTGGTAGTCTGTGCCTTTTCAAGATGGATTGAGGCGTATCCGTTAAAGGATAACACTGCTATGTCTACTGCCAAAATCCTCCTCAAAGAGTACTTCCCCAGGTATGGTATGCCACGGATTGTTTGGTCGGACAATGGAAGTGAGTTTGTAGGGAAAGTTATGAAGAGTGTGTGTGCGGGTCTGGGAATCACCCAGAAATTCCACAGTGCGAATCATCCACAGTCAGCAGGTTTGGTTGAAGGGTACAATGGTACCTTGAAGCTGAAACTTGCTAAAATTCAAGCTTCCACTGGTCTATCTTGGCCAGACGCACTGCCTTTAGCTTTACTGTCCACCAGAGCGACTGTACACTCTTGAGTAGGGCTTAGCCCATATGAGATTGTGTTTGGTCGTCCTGCTAATGTTTGGGGAGTCCCTAGGCCAAAGGAATTCAAACAGATCGAATATCCAATGTTGATTGATTACCTTTTTGACCTGACTGCTAAATTGAGCCTTATTCATCAACAGGTATTTGAATCCTTGCCTAAACTGCCAGAGAGTCCAAGCCACACATTGAAACCCGGTGATCAAGTTGTGGTGCGGAATTTTGAACGAACCCAGAACCTCCAGCCAAGATTCGTGGGCCCGTTTCAAGTGCTCCTGGCCACAAGAACTGCTGTACGCCTAGCTGGAAGGAAGAATTGGGTGCACGCTAGCCATACGAAGCGTATCCCTCTCCCACTCCCCTACGACAACTGGGTTAGACAGGGATTTGGTGTATCCGAGACAGAACCTGTTCCTAGGCTCATCCCCTTCAGTGATGCAGAGTACATAACGGACAAACGAACTGAAACGCAGAACTCTGATACCCCACCAGGAACTGTTCCTTCGAACCCTGAACAGAGTGTTGTACAAGGTGAACATTTGTCACCTGTGGATTCGAACATTACTGAACCTGTAGATCAATTGTTTCAAGATCAGACAAGACCAGAAAAATTTAGATACAATCTACGTTCTCATTTTATAAAACAATAGCATTGCATAATTACCTTTCTATTTTAAAAAAAACTCTTTCACATTTTCCATTCAGTCAGGAAGTTTGCTCTATAATTTTTTTTTTTTTTGTGTTATTCTCTCACCTTGCCATCTGGGTACCGTAGGGTCGTAACGTGTGCCTTGTTCTAACTTGCAGGGAACCAGACACAAGGTTGGTTTCTTCCGTTTATTTTGGGAACTCCCAGGGTAGACGGAGGCAATTTTTAACAGGTACAAACCATCCGTTGCGAACGGTTGTAGAAGATGGAGCTTCCTGAACTGCGACGGGCAAACGTCATAAATGCTCGCAAGACAAAACTGTATGAAATATTGTATAGTAAATGTTTCCTAATGCAATGTGCTCTGACATTTCTGATTGTTTTAATAACTCTGGTAGGCGGAATTATTTTTGGTATTCAATTGATCTTTGCACCTGTTACATCTACAGTATCTCCCCATGTTTCTGTTTCTCCGACTGTTGTTTCTTTTCATTCTTTCCATCCTTTTCCTGCACATGAGCAAGCTCGACGCTCTGAGTTTATAAATAACACTTTCATTCAGCTCTTGCACCAACACCAACTAGTGGTAAACACAACAAACTGCTGGGTGTGTGGCTTGATACCACATACCATGGACAAGGGTATCCCTTATCTGGTTCTGCCCTTTAGTTATAATGGATCATTCTGGGCATTTCAGACCATGTTCGTCTATGCTCTAGAGACCTATCCCCCGCGACCTCCGCGTTCCACTAGGTATAACTCCGCTAATAGAGCCTTGGTAAAAGGAATTACTGACATGGTTAGAGACGTCAATAACACTCCGTTTATTCCCAAGGATGAATTGCGAGTTTACATGGGTTGGAATGTTACGGAATATGGCATTACTTTGGGTGAGAACAAACGTAAAAGCTCGACTCCGATCTGGGTCGTACCCCACCAAGGTCAGGTCTGTTTGCAAGGAAATGGGAGGAATCCGAAAGCTCGACTAGGGAAGAGTGACTGTACCGAAACATACGTTTTCCCGTCACAGTCTTCCCCTGCATTCTTAGCTGCTAAGGGCACCTATTTTGTTTGCAAAGACAGAGCATATACATGGCTGCCTGCTGACTTCTCAGGCTCATGTTATATCACTCAACTGTTGCCTCCGACATACACTGCTGCACCGGATTATCACAAAACTAGAGTTGTGAGAGGCGTTTTCAATAAGGAAGACACTGCTGGCCAAGAAGCAGGAGACTTCTTCAAAGGTTTCCTTCCGTTCTGGGGGCCTATGGCCAACAGTAGAATCTTACGTCAACTAACACGGGTAGTTGAATCCAATATTACCGAAACTGCGGGTGCCCTTAGTAACCTGACAGCTGAGCTTCAAGCGGATCGCCTCATGACGTTACAGAATCGTATGGTCCTTGATGTATTACTTGCAGATCGAGGTGGGGTATGTAAGATGATCCAATCGAGTTGTTGTGTTTTTATCCCAGATAATGCGCCCACGGTATATAAGGCCATTTCTAAGTTACACAAAATCTCTGACTCTATCCGTGTAGAGGAAGGTGACTGGTCACTAATGGGATGGTTCTGGAATCTGTTATCTGCATGGGGATGGAAGGTTCTAATAGTCACTGGTGTTGCGTTGGTATTTTTATTCTCATGCTGTCTCATTGTTCAGTGTGGTCCTGCCTTATGTGGCTTTTGTGTTTCAACATGCGTAAGAAGACCACCTGTTTTTGGAGATACGCCACGAGATAGAATAATGCTCCAGCAACATATCAGTGACCTGATGAACATAGAGATGGACTCTGACATAGAGTAAGTTATTGCCTATGTAAGGGCAAAAGGACGGTCTGAGGTTCTGTAGCGATCCGAACCCGTGTATTCGGTATCGTAGTACTGACACGATTTTGGTACCAATGAACCGTAAATGATCCATTTAATGCATGACAGTGTTTTCGCTGCGCTACGAGCATGAATTCACTGAGAAATAGGGCATTCTGTTGTAAAATCATGGCATCCATTTTAGATACGGCACCCATTTTGTTTCTTGCCCTCACATAGTCAATGGACGAGCGATGACCCCGGCAGAATCACCTTGTTAAGGACACGTAAGCTCGAGCCCGAGGAAGCTGACGCTGCGTGACTAGGCAGAATCAAGCTGCCTCCCCTGCCTGAGGCCAACCCTGCTATACTGGTTCTCGTGTCCATTGTCCTGATTGAGAGGCCGAAGACGGTAGCCATGCCCGTTTATGATCCATAAACACCTCTTATCCTACTTTTCTATCCCTTACACCTGGCTCTGCTCCTCTCCTTCTGGGCTTTTACGATGGGGAGGATACGATTTTTATGATGGGGAGGATCGGTCAAAGAATGGAAAACTGACAAAGAGACTTGATCGAATACCGAAAACCTACGACTAATTATTGTTTGGTGTATGTTTATTGTCTGTTTGGGATACCGGGTTGGGCATGAAAGATATTCGTGTAATGTTGCCTGAAGACATATTTTGTGTATTTAAGGAGCAACCCACTTTTTGCAATTCGAACAGTCTCGTAGATTCTCCCTTTGTGTGGTTCCTATGACTTCTGTGTCCCTGCAGTAAATAAATCTTGGTCTCTGACGCCACCATCGAGAAGCCCGCGTCTAAGTTTATTTGTGCACCAAGACAGGAAGGAACTCAGGGGTCTTTGGGTGTTGTTTCCCTGACACCTCTGGACTCTTAAAAGTCCAGAACCTCAGGCCCCCCTATGGAAATTTATAAATCCCAAGCTAGAGGGGGCGCGCTCTATGGCGCTGAGCTTTGGGGACACTGTAGTATTGCCCCTTTAACTTCAACTGAGAATTCCTTTATTAGGCGACTCCTGAAATTACCTATGAGTACCACCTTAATTCCCCTGAGATGGGATTTAGGCTTAGTCCCTATTGAAGAGATCGCCTTGAACTGCCCTCTCCTGTATTGGAGACGATGGTGGTCAACACCCGAGCTTGCGAGTTATAGGCAGGATCTTGGTGATCTCTTGTCAAGGGGGAATTTGGGGAAAATACCATGGCTCATATATGTAAAGAACCTCTGTTATCTAATAGGAATGGGGGACCTGTGGTCTGTACCGGAAGAGACAAGCCGTTCGTTAACTAAGAAATCATTGATTGAGGCTCTACAGTTGTACCGGAATGAAATTTTATTACATTCTACTTTGGGTAGGCTTACCAACACCTTCTTGGACATCAAGATCAGTCCCTATTTTGAAGCCTTCCTGGATGTTATCGAACCTCCATTGGCAAAGAAACTATACATTCAGTTTAGACACGGCTCGTTTCCACTGAGGGCTTTTACACATAGGTGGTCTAATGTGTCTTACTCTACGACCTCGTGTCCTGAATGTATTGATACCTGTGAGACAGAGTTGCATGTTGTCCTTTTTTGCCCGCTCTACACTAAGGCAAGGAAGAAGTGGATCATCAAACTCTGTAAGTCCAGGAGCCTTAGGGACTACCAGGAGGTGTTTAGAATCCTCAAGTACGATACGACTCCAATGATAGTGTTTGCGACGGCCAGATTCCTCCTTTCTATGTGGTTTTCTAGGTCTAAAAAAATACAAATTGTGTGATAATCTTCCATCCCTAGAGATGATTTCAGCACTTTAGTAAATGCAAGTTGAGATGTGAGATTATCTAGGGACAGGGATATTGTTTTATTCCGTCTCTATTAATAATGTTTTAATTGTGTCTTGTAATTTTTTTTTTTTTAAATGTGCTTGATGGATTGTACTCTATGCATTGTATATTTCAATCAATTTTATTGTAAATAACTATTTATGTCTTTTTATGGTATTTTACCGAAATAAAAGATTTTTTGACTGACTGGCATTCACCCTCTGGGATGTCCACATTTGAGCCCTCTTCGCAATTGCTAGTTGCAGATGATTGTGGACTAACTGGGTCTTCCTCACCTTGGCTTATTTTCACCAATGCTGCTATCTTAGATACGACTTGTTGCTTCATGAGGCATTTAGACCCTGCACTCAGTTTGTAATCAGCACAATGTTCTGTGTTGCTGCTTTGTCCTTTACTAGGTCCCAACTGTCCTCACCAGTATTATACATCTCAAGCCAATCCCAGACCTCAGAAGGTTCATTGAAGAACAGTGATGTTTCCTCAACCATGATCTTTAATATGGCAGGGGACAGCAGCATGCATTGGATCACTGCCTTCCTCAAATACTTCTTGAGTTTGCGGAATTAAGCTTATTTGAATTGTACAGTAGCTGTGTAGTCTGGAAAAATCAGGACAGATTGATTTTCATTTTTGAAGAGGTCATTTAGTCTGGCTTTTTGCGGATTTATGTCTCTCACCTGGTACTGCAACAGTCTGGCCACTAATGGATGAACAGAGGTGCCGGGTCGTAGACTACTGTATGGAACTCTGTACACTGGATGTGAAAAACTTTGAGAGTCCAAATGGAGCCACCATCTTGGATATCCAATTTACAAGAAACAATACCATGTTTGATCCCTTGATGCCTCCAAGATGCCTCACAACTCTAAAGTTGGTTATGCAACTGCAGTCCTTGGAGTCCTGTCCCCTATGTTTCAAAACCATGCCTTTCTCCGTTATTTCCAGTAGCCTCATCCGGATTGAGTCTGTGGCTGTGCACATTTCGCAAATGGTATCTTCTGTTGTAGTACACCAACCTCCACAGCAACTGTGCTGATCTTAGTCTCCAGGGCCACATATGTGGCCCCAATCGCTTCAAAGATTTTAACTAATTTGTCGAAGGGTACTTCCTCTGAGGTTGTGACAATAATTTTGGATGAGGTCTCCTCTTGGATATATGTGACCTTTTTGGGCCACAAGGACAGGCTATCCACAGGCCTGTAATCTCTCTGGTCCCCTTTTTTTGCCCTATCCTTATCACTACTTCACTTTAAAGTGCAGGTGCAGTTCCCAAATGAGCCAAATGCAACCCAACTAAATAAAGCTTCTGTTATCTGTCCTCGCGTCTGCCCACCTGTGAAGTAAGAGTAAGTGGTGAAGTATCCTGAGTCAAACGGTATTGAGTACAAAAGTATTGCTGCAATCTTTTAGTGCCTGGAGTGTTTATCTGGGCCTAAGAACCAAATTGGGACCAACATTCATATGAAGTTAAAAGCTGCCATATATGCCTTTTAGAGCTTTCACACTAGCAGTTCAGCACATTCCCTACAAAAACCAATGAGGCAATATAGACATTGGGTTTCCCTAAAGCCCTAGAGTGGAAAATGTTTGTATTCCATTGGCCAGCTCCCAGGGTGGCCATAAATGTATGGACTTACTACTGGCATCAATGGGTGTTTCCTTCCTGTGCAGCCACACTCCAGGCAACATCACTATTTGCCTTTGTTATCCGCTTATAGTGTAGTATTATGCCGTTCATTACTTTTAGTTTTATTCTTTTTCTTGACTATACTGTATTGGTATGCCTCTTCTATGGCCAGCATTGGCTGATTAAAGATTTCTTGATGTTGGTGATATGTGGTCGGTGTGGCGTTCTTGGGTGCTGTAAGTCATTATGGCTCATCTACAATGAGGGCTTTACAACCTGGTTGATTTGAGGGCCCAGGGAAGCCACTAGAGTCCTCCATGTTCTGCCCTGTGTCTCTCTGCTACTACTCAGCTTCACGCCGAGCTCTAAGCCAGTGCAGGTATCTCCAGGGGGTAGGGACCAACAGGGGATTGACTAGACAGCACTGTCAATGGAGGCCTCAGGCAGGATGCGTTAGGCATCACAGGCCTTGGGTAGCTTCAAGTTGTGCCATGCAGTTGGATCTGTTTCTGTGAGTGCAAGCTTGTTACAGTATTAGCTGGTCCCACCATTACAGAGGAGCACCCTTCTGCTAGTCTTCATCAATTTAGGCGCAGGACAGAAGCTGGAGGAACCAAGGAGCTGGGACAGTAGCCAGCTTGGCATGATATGGGAGAAACGCTCCCTACTCTATGGACTACAAGCCATGCTCCACATCCAGCTTTCAGTTTTGCCAAAAGTGCTTCCACCACACCAGCAGAAGCACTTTCATCAAAACCATCTATGCCATCAAGGCTGGGATGTTTAAATGTTGCAGGTCATCTGCCAGAAAGGCAGAGGCCACTACAAACATGGCAGACTTGGCAGGCCACCGCCAGGCACTAATGAGTCGGATAATCACTTTTCCTAGGACTGAGGTAGGCAGAGGTTGGGCACACTTCAGAAGCAAGCACAGATAGATTGGTTAAATCCTCAAGTAGATGCATGAGATTTACCTTTTTTTGCAGAGGTTAGAAGTATTCCAAGTCTTCCTAAAGATTTTGTATGAAGGAGTAGGACAAACAGAAAATTTGCACATAAAATATACCTTTCAAAATTCCTTTAGTCTTCAGTGAGGCAATCCCTTCCTTAAATCTCATTTCCAAATATTTGGTATGATAATCCACCACAACTATAGCAAATGTCTCTTTCACACCCAAAGTTCCAGTGGAAATGTCCATGACCTTCATACTGAGTCTGCCAGACATAAACATGTTTATGTACTGTGTTACCTGTCTCTTGGCAAGTGATCTATATCATTAAACAGTAGCATGCTGCTTGACAACAGTGCTAGACTTTGTTGAGTATTTTGAGTCCACCCAAAGTGAAACTCCTTTTAACAAGGTTGGCTATCGCCCATAAACTATCTTTGACACTACTAACAGTTGGGGGCAGATAAATGCAGTATTAAGCATCTGTTATTTTATTCATTCATTTTATTTATAGAGTACACAGTTGCTTCAAAGGGATCGTGGTGTTTATGTAAAAGACTAGTGACACAGAATAAATATTAAGTATGGAATGTTAACGGGAGGCAGAAGAAGACACCCTGAAAATGACCCTTCACCACTTAGTTTTGAACAAAAAAACAAAATCTAACAAACTGCATGTAGGACAGACTAGACTGGTCATGAAGGATTATTGTTATACTCCGAGTGTTACAAGATGTTAGCTAAAATATATGAGATGCAAACAAAGAGAAAGATTGATGTTCTTAGCCAAGTCACATTATCTCATGCTGTGTCGGCTGCAAACTGAGTTGTGCAAAATAGCGCACCGTACAATATGCAAGATGGGGCTAAACTACCCCGAGGTGCAAATTAACCATGCCGTAGCAGCTTATGCAATTTGACCAGTGGTTGCTTCTCCTTCCTCTGTTCAACACACAAGCCAACACTAATGCACAAGGCAAGTATATCTTCTTCTGTGGAGAACACTGGCTTCCAAACAATCCTATCATGAAGGACATTACGTAAAAGTGGCTCATTAGTATTATCCCCATCTTTTTGGAAGATTGCGTAGGGGTCTTTTGGAGGTGCGGTGGTCACTGGAATCACTGCTGGTATCAGTATCCATTATTTTGGCAGGCAGGAAAATTAACTTTGTTTTAAAAATATCCTGCTGCAAGCCGAGCAGTCATTCAGGAATCAGAAAGCAATACTCAGACATCACCTGGGCCTAAATCAACAAACAAGATCATTGTCCCAATGGAGCTAGAATGTTTAAAGTAAAGGTGGACCACGAGGCAACAAAAAAGAAGTCACTGATCTGACACATACACCTATAAATTTAAGTGAAAGGAGGTCAGAGGTGACCAAACACCAAGAGAAAACTTGCTGGGACCACAAGCAAAGAAAGTAGGCTGGCAAACAATATTTTTGCGAAATTTGAAATTGCATCCAATTCCATTCCAGATTCCTGGTCAAGGCTCCGTGACTTTCTATGGATCAAGACAGATTCCAAGATTTTTTGGGAGAGACCAACGATTAATTCAAGCTGAGCTCAGCACAGCAAAAAAGGCAAGAAGGACCCTGTAAGTAATCAAGTTGCCTTCAATCCCAGTTACATTTGCAGGTATGTGGATCATATCCTCCTCATCTGAAGCACAGAAGACTTCCCCAACATATTGCTGCGTCCTCTCACAATCACAATGGAAATATGGTTTGAGAAGCTGGAGTAAAAAGTCCCATATCGTAACAATCAAGGCTATATGACCTTTGGTGTATGCTATAAGAGTGCTAAGGCAGCTCCTGGTCAAATCTGGAACCTTAACTGTCCTTTTGGGTTTCGGCAGTAAGGCAATCAAACACGGACTCTGAGGTCCTTTAGTCTCTGTTATAACCCTGATGTGATTAGTTCTCAAATTTTCCTCAGATGAACTCTTGTTCATAACAAGAGACGCCCGGAAGAATGAGTCCATAAGGAATTTGGCCCAGTTACAGTTCAGGCTGAGACCAGTTGAATTATGATAGTGGAGCACCTCGGAGTGTTGGTTGAACATAAGCCCAGAATACACCTTGGAAGAATCTTCAGTGGAGTTTGACCTGTCAATTACCTGCAAGCGAATTGCAGTTCTAAATGGCCCTCAGTACACTTTCAAACTGAGTTTGCTATTATGTGAGCATGGAGGAAAGAGCAGTACCAAATTCTGCTGCTAAATAAGTAAGTTACGTCAAGGTTGCCCCAGAATGGAAGCCATACTGATCTACTCCTAGCTACTGAAGCGCAGTGTGCGAACTGTGCAAAAAAACTGATCGCCCAATTTGGGGTGGAGAAGAGCTGTGAAAGCAAGGGTCTACTCGCTAGAGGTCCACATGGAGGCAGATACCCAGAATATATGTTTGCTGAAGAATCTAGTTCCTCAAAGACCAAAAGGAGTGCCATGGTGGAATGGGTATTTGGCATGAAAAATACAATTGTGAGGCGTTTTGGCTTCACCCCTGCCTTCTGCAAATAGAGCTGGTTGAAGGCAGAAACATGCTGGACAGAGGAATCTGAATTCAATGACGGGGAAGTGGGCAGCAACCTATGAAGCTTTCAGACACAGTACACGTCAGGGAACTTTCCGATATTTGTCTTGTAAATCTGCAAGAACACTTCTCTGATTTCCAGATCACTGACTTAAAGCGACATGCAGTCACAGCAGAAGAGTGGACCACAAAAGAGTGGGGGTCAGATGGAGCAGGGTCAAAGACAGAGTAACTCGTTGGACTGAAGTGTCCCAAACAGAAAAATGAGTTACCTTTTTTGAAATGAACACATTAAGTGGTCCTGCACTGGACTGACACATATTGCCAAATAGCCAGCATTCTGTTTCGCTTGAAAGCCTAACGGAGCCCTTTTATCACAAGGATAGGTGATATTGGGTAAGAAACCATTCACCTGTCTTCATTGGATGGAAAAACAACATATTGCTGGAGCCAGACTGACAAAGTGTATCAAAGGGGCTTTGGACACTGCAGCACCACTAGTGGTATATCCCGTAAGTCACCTCCTAGCCAGAGTAAAGCCACAAGTTAGGAATATTGAACAAATGAGAAAGATAGAGAGGTATTCCGCTGTTGCTTAGGGACTTATCTAATTGTTTTGAGCTTTGTAGGAGCTGAACTGATGTGATAGTAGATATCCCATCACGTTTGCCATGAAAAGCATATCAGACTACAGGTTGGATCACTTACCACGGTGTCTAAAACGTTGCTGAGCTGCTTATCCTTCCAACAAAGCAACACATGCTGGGTGTGGGGCGTCGATCAATAAATAGCAATAATACAAACAACATGCCAAGACAGTACCATATACATATGAAAGAGAAAACAAAATATAGCTGACAACACCAATCCATGAGAGTCCCTTTATAGCTATACAAGGAACACCGACAACAAGTTCACAGGTGGGTCAGTTGAACCTCACAGGTCAATAAAAGCAGCCTGAAGAAACACACATGAACAGCTACAATCTTGGCTGGGGCTCCGATTGTCTGAATCGCACTGCAGCAGATTCCAGTAAGAATGTAGTTGGGGTTGGATTTGGTCGTGGACGTGGCCAGCCTCCTCAATAAATTCTCTTTTGGGTTTGTGTAAATGAATATTTTGAAAAACCAAAAAAAAAAAATAGAATGTAGTTGATGTTGCTGCTGCAACAGGAAAATGCAGACAGCAAATGTCAAAGGTCGAGATATCCAGACATTGAGGAGGGTAAAGATACAAAGGCTTAGGATAAATCCATTAAATGTGTAACCATTTGCATCCTTAGAACACATTGCCTGGACATGGACTGTAACAAAGCACATCCTGTTTGTCATTGGAAATTATCTGGATCCAAATTGTGGTACACAGGATGCCACATCAAGTTGCAGGTAGTGCTGAATTTCTATGCAACTCACCCCTTCCACCAAATAATGGGTGGGGGCATGGCTTGGACCACCCCAGTTTCACCAAGATACTCAATTATGTCATAAACATCCTTCTCGATGTTGAGTAGAAGCTCATGAATTTTGCCATTGATGTGCAGGCAGTAAATGCTGTAAAAGCAAGGTTTTACACTAATGGGGGATTCTAGACGTTATTGGGACCTTGTTACCTACCATGTACAAATTGTATCCGCCAAGGAGCAAGTTTTGCGGCATAGAAAGCTGAAATATATATGATTAATGTTCATACAGTCTGTGATAAAGACTGGTTTCACACCAGTGCACACATTTTTTGAGTTTCACCCATGACACCGTAATGCTGAGGATCAGTAGTATGCAATACAACATGCTGACCCAGCACCCACTCATAATGGTGGCATGTAATGAGTGAGTTAAGCCAAGCTGCGATGTTCTGTGTCGTTACCGCACAAGCACAGGTATTCAAAAATGAAATATCATTTGCCATGTCTTAGTAACGAAGATGTGCCTACATTTGAAAACAAAATATACATGCGCATACTGATGTAAGCAGGCTGAATTTCTACTGACATATACTGATCTATGTATCACGTGTGTAACTCCGGATATCATCTCAAATTATGGCTCATGACACCTCCTTAAGAACCAATGACTTTCCAGGATCAGCAATACAATCAGCTCCACATGTCGACCTGTCAGAATAACCCCTTTTGATAGACCTAAATACTCGATTCGATTCAGTTCTTTTTTCAGCAGATAAGAAAAAAGTCATAAAAGTGCATACAATATATTAAAATACAATTTAAAAACAATTCTGTATAAAAGCATAATTACATAAATAAAAAATAATTTTAAATTAAAATAAAAGAAGTGCCCCACAGTTTTTCTGGGACACAGCTAGCACACCATACTTTTCCTAAGATATAAAGCCCCTCTTATATGAAGTGAAACAATAAAACAAACATGAGGGTCTTGAAGTGCAAGCAAATAACTCAGTGCAGTTTTATAATGTCTAATATACTGTGCAAGGAGAACTGGTTTAAGATAATAGTTCCTTAGGTACTTATAAAAAACACAGAACAACATAAAGTGCTGGGTGCTTTGCTTGGATTGACCATCAAAAGGACAGGGAAATTAGTCAGTCAGACAAACCGTCATTTCAGGGAAGGCAACTAAATGGTGAGCAATGGCTCCATGTAGTCTTGTCAGGACAAATCGGTGATGAGTGTTATTAGTAAGAGTAAAATAATGCCGACATCCTTCCTGGGAGTTAAAAGATATATAAAAAGCAACAGTTGGTTTTGGTAGGCCCTCCTTCATTCTGAGCTTGTGCCGCTCCTTAAAAAAGAATGCTTTTATAAGATCCTTATTAAGAGATGTAACTTTAGATTGATCTTGCAGTACAGGTATATTAAATAAGGTGCAAAAAACGCAGATATAAAAACAAGCCAGGGGGTGTATAAGCCTGGTCCAGGGTGAGACAGTACAGAATGACTGATTTAGTAAAACTCGTTTCATCTCTAGACCAAATAAAAACCAAATTAGTAGGGGTTTTAATAGAAGCTGGTCTTGCAAAAAGTGCATACCAACTTCCTTATGGGCAATCACAGATGAGGCGGGGCCAGCTAAACATAACACACGTTTTAAGAAGATCTTCTCTTCAGCCTGAAGTGGGTTACTTGGGGTATAGCCCCATAATCCCCCGCATAAGCAGCAGTGGACAGCCATCTTGCCTTGTAAATATCAACCATTGCTTTAATCGTGCAACAGCCCAGCCTTTTGGATCTGCTCATCTTAGATCTTGCGTTATCAACCTGTTGTGTCCATGTACCATTGCTTGAGAAGGGCACCCTTAAGTAACAAAAGGAACTGACTTTTGTGATTGGCGAATCCCCAATTAAAAAAGGTTCTACACTTGGGTACCTTTTTCCTACAGATTATGTTGTAGGTTTTAGCTTTATTAATTACCATTATCGTGGCCGCCATAAAAGACCCAAATGCATTCATAAATTTCTGCAAGCCGAGGGGTGTCTTGGAAAGTAAAACAGCATCATCAGCGTTTAATAATATAGGCACCGGGTGCCCGGCGACAGTAGGTGCATTGGCCTGCAGAACCTGTCGAGTGCCCCATTGATGAAAAGAGAGAACAGGAAAGGAGCCGATACACAACCCTGCCTAATTCCACTCCAGGTCCCAACAGAAGGAGAGCATTCTCCATTAAGGCCATACCAGGCCCGGGCGGACATATTCTCATATAGACGTGCAAGGAAACAAATTATCTCTATCGGGGTACCAAGGGAAATCAAGGTTGACCAAAGTATGGAATGATCAAACAGGTCAAACGCAATGATAAATCAGTGAAGCAGAAGAAAAGAGATCCCTTCTTGGTCCTAGTCTATTTCCCAATCAACAATTTCAAATTAACACATTACTCAACAGTCCCTAAGCCGCTTCCAAGGCCAAACTGAACGACTCATAAAAAAAGAGTAGTCATATGCCCATTCCTCCAATCTCATCAGTAATACCTTGCTCATTAATTATATAGAGGAGTCGAGGAGGGAGATGGGACGATAGCATTTGGGATCTGATTTATCACCCTTTTTAAAGATGGGAACTATAGTTGAGGTGGCCCAGGAGGGAGGGATCATACATTCTGCAACTGCATTAAACACCTATGTCAGGATGGGCCCCTATAAGTCCCTTGCTACTATAAATGCATCAAGTTACCCCATCAGTACCCGGTGCTTTCCCACCTACGCTCTGGTGTAGAGCAAATGAAACATCCTCAAGAGTGATTCCTAAAGGGAGTAAATGTCTAGGCAGAGCCCCTTCACGCTCAATCGACAAGCTGGCTGGCTGATTGGAGTCAAAATTTCCCACTAAGTGAGCCACCCATGAATCATAAGAAACACAGGAACTAAGCTCTGGTATAAGGTCATTTTTCAGGAAGGGGGCATTGACCCTGCTCCAGAACAATTTAGCATCCCTTGTTTCGGCAGCCTAAAGCAATACGGACCAGGCCTCCTCCTGGAGTGTCTTCGTCCTAACAGCTTGTCCCTGGTTATAATTTTTGCGAAGGAGCTTAATGGCTACGTGATTCCTAAGTGAGGAGTGTAATGCTTCTTTCAGGCACTTCAAAGCATGGGTACATGAATGATCAGACTATCCTTGTGTGCTATGTTTGTTAGATCTGACTGGTCTTGTGAGTAATGAGTTTAATGACCCAAGGATCTGATTAAAGGCGGTCAAAGGTTTCACATTTTCCACCACCTCCTCCAAACAATAGCTGAACTTAGCATGGTTCAACCCTATTAAGTGGTGTAGTGTACTGCTAGGGTCTATACCTGCTCATTTTTTACCAACTCATTAGCGCTTTTAGCCCAAAAGATAATATTAGGACTACAGGATTATGATCACTTACAGCAGTAGGAATAGTGCGGGGGAGCAGGCCAAATTGGTTATAGAGGTAGAAATCAAATTATGGTCAATAACAGTATGCACACTTCTTCCAATAAATGATGGAATCCTTGCCCCCTTATCAGAGTGTCTAGCTTCAAGGAGGAGGATATCGTATTTGGAAATCAAAGAAATCAATCCATTACCATAGTCATTATGGGAAAAAAGTAGGAGACTAACTTTCTCGTCATTAAATAGCCCGCAAACCTGCTTCGCTTGGGAGGGGACACGCCTTGTTAAAGTCTATTGCCCATAATATGGCAAAATTAGAATGAATCTCATTCAGAAAAACGTACAACCCTTCGTCAAGGGCATGTACCACCGAACTACGAGAAGTGTCAAATACATTATTGTAAAAGTTAACCACCACTGAGTTGGGCCGCCCTCCATTGATAACCAAAGAACCTGACAGTGGGAGGTGACATTTACAGTTTTCCTTATAGCAACAGCCCGCTTATTTGATATTAAAATTAGTAAACCCCCTTTGGCATGCCCTGCTGAGGATGGTAGAGCACACAGGGAGTGAGTGGGAAAAGCATTAACATATACTGGGTTCACAGTCCAGGCTTCCTGGATGCAAATAATGCCAAGCATGGACCTAAATACACATTTTAAACATTAATAATTCATCCCTAAGCTGGTTTTGCATGCCGCTAAGGCAGAGCGCAAGGTACTTAAAAGACATTTAAATGTAAACATGTCCTTACAATAAAAAGGGGTTGAACTATTTCACTGTCACAGGTGTAGCTTCCATAGGAAATTTATAATAATAATATTTATTACAAGCCCAGTTTATAGGTAAAGTTGGATTTGTAATAGATATTTTGGAACAGGTACTTTAAAAAAAGTTACATGTTGCGTAGCTAACGCCTCTAGTAGCTCATTTGCAAGAGCTACAAGCTGTCACCCAAGAGCTGAATAGCTCACCTGGTGAGTTGTGAACTTACTCCTAGAGCTAAGACAAAGGCCTTAGGATGGGGAGATGTTCCGTTTCTCTGGTATGCTGACCATTTGGGATGTGTCCAGGAACTTAACTTCAAAGGGGCCGACCATGTCACAGCCAGATGTAGTTAAAACCTAGGCCTGCCTCCTTAATGTATCCACTTAGCCAATGAGGAACCAAGGCCCAATTGGAGAGGAGATGCCCCCAGAACTGGTTTTGAGTGCCACAGAGAAGCTGCTCATTTCCGTGGCCACACCTCTAGGGTGGGCACAGGAGTTCTGCAAAGGGAAGGAAAGGTTCTGCCATGTTGATGGTGGTTTTGGGCTGAGTGAGACACTGTGGGAAGGTTTGCAGTACAACACGCAGGAAGTGCTGCAAAAATGGGTATGGCCACCACTACCCCGATTGTAAGGGAACAGCAAAGAGTTTACCCAAACCACAGGCTTATACTGGGCATAAATGTGACACCCATAGTACCAACCTCAGATCACTTCTGGACTTGAGGAAGAGCAGAAGATGATTGGACCTACGGTCTGTGACCTGAGAAGAGCCTTGAACACTGGACTTGCATTCCCTCTTCCACCCAGGGCAAAGAGGTGGACTCCTAGGGTCCTAAGGCTGACCCTGTTTTCCTGCATTTCCAGCTGACCAGTTCAAACTGGATCTGCTCTGGACCCGGCTCCTGCCCTCTGCTGGAGTGGGTTCTTGAGTGCTGCCCCATGGTTCTTGACCACTTGGTGTTGTCAAAGTGTACTACTCCTAACAAATCCTGAAACCTGGGACTTAAAAGATTTTTACCAACATTTTTCCCTGAGAACTGGGGGAGGGGGGCACTGGGACTAACCTGTCAAGCCGATCCACCAAGGATGCATAGCCGCTGGGGTTGAGCATGCCACAGCTCTCTCTACATTTGTCTAAGCAGTAGAAAGATCAGATTCAGCGGATCACCAGCACCAAATTACGTTCAGCCCTCTTTAGCCACAGCCTGCAGCCAAACTTTTTGCTTCATAAACTTTTTTAATGTAAAGGTAACTTATGACCGGGACAAACCTGGTCCTTGCATCTCTCCCACGCTCCATGTTGAGCTGCTTTAAAACGTACCCTTGTCCCGGTCGGGGTAACCAGATGACCACAGTTGGCGCTTAACATTTTTTTGGCGCTCTTTTTAAATTCAAACGTTAAAACTTCATTACTCCAGTTCTACTTTTTTTTTTTTTAAATCAAGATTTTCAACGCATTTAACAATACAGCACTGCGGAGGAGGGAGACAGATGTACATCAAAATATATCTTAGGTGATTCAGGGGAATATTGCAAATCATCAATAGAAGCATTACATTTCCTCCATTCTTCTGCGAAGGGGATTGCTTACCCCCTATGTAATCCACAACCACATAAAGTCTTTAATCGTACATGAATTATATCCTCTGCCCGGTCTAACAATCGCTTTCAGAGCCACGTTCACTCACTATACCCTGACCCTCTACATCAATCTCAGAATCAAATAACCATGCACACAAAGCACTCCACACAGATATCCTCAGCTGCCTTCTCATCTCTCCTACTTAGTCTTATATGGGCTTCCTCCACGACCACCCATTTCAGAACATCTCTGCACCGACTGTCAAAGTCGGGAGCCCTCTGACCCAACCAGGTAATGGCTTCAAGTCTTCTGGCCAGAACTAGGGCCAACTGCAAAAATCTGTAGGACATTTTCTTCCCCTTTGACCTCACAATGTTACCCAAGAGGCAGCAACCCAGGATGAAATCAAATGTAATATGTACTGCGTTTCGCATTTCTGGCACCACCCGGGCCCAATACACATGTACCTCCCCACACTCCTAAATGCATAAAATCTGCCCTGTCCATGCCACATCTAGGGCACACTGCCAAGCGGGTGGGATCCCAGCGATGAAGTCCCTGCGGTGATATATAGGACCTGAGCAAGAAACTGTAATGCGTTAATTTAAACCGCACATTACAGGACACCTTATGTGTGAGACCATTGACTCCGTCCCAATCCCTATCCATGAGGGGTATACCAGATGAACTTCCCAGGCGAAGCGTGCTTTAGGAGTGGGCCCCACTGCATCTTCATGCATAGCTCTATAAAGGAACATGATCAAACGCCATCACCCCCCCTCCCCACGTCAACAATATGCTCAAGGTTTGAGTGGGAGGAGGAGCCGCAGGGTAAGTGGGCCTGATCACTTTATCGATGTCCACCAATATGGCTGTGACGGGGCGGAGAATGTAGCCGAGCAAGTAACGATTCCCTGGAAACTCTGTTCACTCGGAGACCTTGTGCCCCCTTCTCGCCCCTTACAGACACCAGGCGTACCCTGTACAGCAGACGAATGGTATCAATACCCTTCCTTAACTGGGACACAAGAAATGGAACGAGGTACCTTTAACACAGCATATCAGGACGACGAGACTCCGCCCTCTGCTGACGTCACGAAGGGAAGGGCTACGAAACCAGAGGAATCCCGGAAGACGGCGGACGGCGTTTCTCAGGAGGCAGAGGACGAGTTGGAGTGGAGACGGGAGGTGAAGCGAGAGTGGGAGTGGAGAAGAAGAGGGAGCGTAGCAGAAGACGAGGAGACGAGATCAGCAAGCCAGGAGGCCAACGACACCTCGAGCCGCCCCACCACGTTCCCACGGGAGGAGCGTGGCTAGAACAGGTACGGGGACGGGTAGCAGGCTGGGAAGGGAGGAGGACACCGCCTACGCTCTGAGCACCCGAGTCAGTGTAAATAGAGTGTGTACCGATCATCCCCCTCCCCTCACTGAGCACTATCCCTTCGTACACGAATTGGAGCTAGAAAGCACTCGCGCACTTGGTTTCCCTCACCCCCAGTCCCTGTTGCCTACCGTAACAGACGATTGTCCTAACCCTTGGTTTCTTTCCCCTTCCTTTCTGGGTAACCCGCCGAGGACGCCCGGTACCTCCAGACCCGGAACCCCTGAGGGACGACCTTCTCGGCAAGCAGAGGGTGGTGACGCAACCAGCCCCGTAGTCTCAGCCTGGAGTCTTACAGAAGAAGCAAGACAGCCTTCCCCTCTTCAACAAACTCTCGTTGGGCGGCCCGCCAAAAGAAAGTGTTGCATAAAATAAAACCCGCTTTACCGCATCCTGGTCTGGTAGTCGACTCTGTCCCTGATACCCCGCCACAATAGCATACTGCAAGAAATGATCGGGACCAAGCTGAAATGTATCTTGTGCCTCTTGAAAGGAAAGGAAATAAAATGCTCGTCCATATACAGATCTCCGAGTTGCTCGCAACCACCCTCACGCCACTATTCGAGGTCTACTTAATGGCTATTTTTCATTTCCGTGTTATTTTACTTATTTATATGCACTCTATATGTCTAAATTGGGTTGGGATTTTTATTTCTATCATGTTTTGTCTTTATTACTGTTTGAGTACAGAATAAATACTTTAAAATTTGCCTCCAAGTTAGGCCTGTCTGCTCTGTGCCATGGCTACCAGCCTGCTGACTCAGGTTAATTCAGTGACTTAGGGTCTGATTATGAGATGCTGGTTTTATTCCGACCCGTGCGTAAACCCGTTTGGGCATGGGTCGAAATTACGAGTTAAAAGGTGTTTAGCACAATTATTGGATGCGTTAAATACCTTAAGCTTTGTTCAATTTCGGTAGGTCATACCTGTCAAAATGTAACGGGGGAAATGTATGCAGTATTTACCGAACCATGCGGATCTTGGTGTGTTGAACACCAAAACCTGCATGTTATTCCACAATAACTCCTAATATCCTGACAAGGACTGTGGTTATGATTTGAGGTGTGTATTAACCCCTTCAACTAATACCCCAATTTCTTACAAACACCTTCTTGGACATAGCCACTAAAAGAGCCCTTGCCTCCCATCACATTGTCATTTTACTCTTGCAATCTGAAGTTCAGTGTCTCCAGGACTCTGCGTTATTTACTTTGATGGTGTGAAATGCTGGTGCCAATTGCACACTGCCTAAAAAGCAGTAGTGCATGGTGTAGTAATTAATGTTCGTGCTAATTTGCACCAGTTTCTAAGTTAAGTACCCGAGATTGGAGAATTCCCCACAAACTGTGCATGAATTCACCGATTCTTTGCAGTGAAAACCAGCATGATGCCTTATTTGCTCCTCTGATATTTAGCATACACCAACCTCTGGAGCATTTTGCTCCTGACATGTAATTCCGTTTTTGGCGCAAACAGCCATTGCACCTTAAACCGGATTTCCAGCCACAACATAATTGCATCCAGGGTTTTTTTAATGTCATAATTGGGATCAGGTGCATATATTCCACATAACTTATTGTAAAGTGTCTATGACCTCGACACCCCTTGCCATGCCTTCTATACATGTCAATTTATGCGGGACCTTCAACTCGCAGTACGAGTGGTTCGGTCAGTTGTCTTCATCTGGTGGGCTTGACTTTCTGAGATGATAACGCACTGTTTTTCGCTTTACATTTTAGGTAATTCATCGCTGTAAGCACTACCTAAACATGCACAAATTGAGATGCTGCGAGGTACGTACATTTCGCGTAAATGCGGGATAGACATGCACAAAAGCACCAGTTTGGAAATTGTCAAATTTGTGCATATTTTTCCCTTCTTATTATAATAGGACTATTGGCCGTTGAAATGGGTTACACTGAGAAACAGGGAGATTTGACAAATGTAGGGTCTGTCAAATAAAATGACCGGTAGCAGTACTTTCTTTTACGCATGTAAAACAATTAGATTTAATTTAAATTCGAAACTAGTAACAAGTAATCACTAGGATTAGAATGAGCCGACTATGTTACAACCTAATTTAGCACTGAAAACCAGCAGCATTATAGTTAATGTACCTATGTCACTGTGCTTATTCACAAAGTGCTCTGGGAGACAGCTGTAATATGGGCTTGTCTACCATTCTAGTCAAGACAAATCTTATAATTCTTGGTTGGGTAGGAGAAGCAACTCACACAAAAGTTCAGGATTAAATGGAGCCATGGTCAATGCTCTTTGGAAATTATACATACACGGAGTAGACCCGGTATCTAGTTATGCAACTTGCCAGCTTATGAATACATATTTATTCTCTACTTGAAAATCGGTATGCTCTTTTCCCTTTCCCCGTGATTTGGGCTCAAAGAGGACTATCCTTAGCCTCTTTTGCAGTAATAACTCACCGTACAGAATTATTTAGCCGACAGATTCAGGATATATATACACACACAATGATCTTTGGGTTCTACTCAGAAGAAACAGGGGGCAACCCCTAGGATGCAGCAGATACAGCCAGCTGTAGAAAACCATCTGAAGAATCCCATCACCACTAACAGATGGCAACCCCAACCAAACACTGGATACACGCAGAAAATACAAATGTTAGTTTACTTTTATACTTACAGAGCATGAACGTAACCAGAAGGGCAACGTAATGCTTCACATGTAACCACATAGATCAAATTTGTGTAAACTAATCAGTAGAAGAGCAGAGAAGAGGGAACAATATCTGCCCCAAATCTATCAAAGCTTTTATGGAAGATTAACACAACAGATTCTTCCCCAGCCCAGACCCTCACATGTTCCTGTTCTCAGCATTCGTCACTAGCCATGTGACAATTTGAGTGAGTCCTACAAATCTTTCCGAGGCCAATCTATCATATAAGAGATACTTAACCACCCTACGGGACTTTTATGTTTCTGGTAAGTAACAGGCTATTCCTCACTCCTGCCTGTGGTAATGCTGCCAAGTGAAAAACTGCATTCCAAGTCTGTACACCTTTCACAGATGATCCTGAAAGATAACTGCAGAGCTGACAAGTTGTGCCTCGTAATGCGGACTAGGCTTTTTATCCAACTGAACCACTTTGCCTCTGGCCTTTTAAACACTATTTTAATCAGGTGTTTTAGATGAAAAAAACGCCAAAACAAACATTGCATGATCATAGCAAAAGCTTAAGAACAACTTGGTGACTGTCTTGTTCTTCCTGTGGTAGCCGATGTGTAGAATTTGCAGTTGGTTATCAAAACAAGCTGCGACTGGGTGCCCCCAAAATTATGACAGTACATGCAATGTACTTCAATGTAAACAAAATTAACAGTGAACAGGAGTACCTAACAGTGACAAGCCTGGTTGAGTGACGAAAACGGGGAATTGAGGTACAGTCATAAAGGGAATCCTACCACTTGTCATTCTAGAGTCCTCGTGTCATTAGGTAGCAGGGCACCCCAAGCAATAAAGGTCCGAGGAACGTACAGCAGGGCAATGGAGGCCAGAGAGAGGCCAAGTGGACTCCGTGAAATGGAGTGCAACCCTCAAATGCATAAGGACAAGGTGAGCCTTTCAAGGAGATCTTGTATCATCTCTCATACTTTCTTTAAAGGGAAGGATCAGCTCACCCTACACAGCAGCAATTGGACATTTGCGCAATCCGTTCACCTCTCCTCTGCGTAAAGCCCAGCAAACCACTGTAATGCCAGCAGGATATTCCGAGCAGAGAAGGGTCCTCCCATTTCATTGTGATTGAGCGTCTGGCCAGGAGGAGGGCCAGGTCCGGGAATCTTCCCAATACCCTGCCAGACTTAGGATGCTTGTGTAATTCAGGTATGGCGCACTCTAAGCTGTGTACCTGATGATGGCCAGTACAGATCTCTCTAAAATATGGGGCTTTCCCAGACCAGAACATGTGGTTAATGGTCGCATCAGGCATGAGGCAGCGAAGACACAACACCACTTTGACTTCTGTAACTTGTAATGAACTTTAGGGTTCACATATCTCTGCATGCGAAACACTGTTGGCTAATAAGTCAGAACTGGTTTGGCATATCTCTCTTGATGACATGAGGGCTCTAAGCAGAAAAGTCAGTGGGTGGTCTACAATCCTGACAATCTTTCAGCAACAAGTTAGGGTAATGCCCATGTTTATGTAACAGAATACAATGTACTTCTATATTATTGTACCATAACAGTTTTATGCATTGTATTTCAGGCTGTGATCTGATTCCTACTCGGTATATGCAAAGTAAACATACAAAGAAGAGTGGAACCTGGTCAGTGACAGCAGGCTCTCAAAGTTTTGAGGCGTACAGAATTTCTAGAAGTTCAAAGGGGCACAAAAAGGAAAATGTCATTTACTGGCCACTTGGGGCAGGTGAATAGGTCAAACCACTTGACCTTTGAATAAATCTTATTGGCACACAGGCAAGGTTGAGGCCTGTGATGGTCTCCCAAAAGAAGCAAGCAAATAGAGTCCTACAGCAATAGAGAGGTGTACAATGTAGTTTGAAGAACTTATGTATGATCAGTTTCCAGGATCAGTGAAAAGGAAACTATTTAAACTCTAACCTCGACTAGTGCTCCTAACAAACCCCAAGTCCTGGAGAAATGGTCTGGCAGCATGCTATAATACCCATTTGTCCAAATGGTTTCACAGCAAAATAATGAGGAAAGCAAACATGCACTTGCAAGGATGGTTAACATGTACATAAAAATGGGAATTTAAAAGTTAATTCTAACAGATTTTGTAGATCTACTCGCAGTAGGTCTTCATTTCGATCAACATTATTCAGACTCAAACCAATTAGCAAAACTGTGTTTATTAATACTGGCAAAACATTATAAATACTATTTTTTTTTAATTAAAACAAGTGCATTTTTTTTAACAAAAAACATTGATTCAGAGAGACTTCTACATGGAAGCAAACCCCTTTTCAAAAGAGCCCCTGAATAAAATAGGTTAAACATTTTTAAAACCAGGTACCATGAACTGGTGATAATTATTTACAAATACATACTATTTTTAGAAACTGCTATGTACAAATTATTCATTTATTTGAAAATACAGCTGACTTGCGAACATGCAAAAATCCAGCAAAAAGCATTTTAAAGTTCAGCTCCAAATAAAACGTATACTTTGAATAAACCATCATGTTCTGGGGTAAGGCACTAATTGGAACTGCTGTTGTCACTGGCAAAGATTTACAAAAGATAAATATACAATTATTTGCAATTGCTACAACAATAGTACTTTCGACTGGATACATAAATACTCACCAACAAAACCCAGAAAATAGTTAAATATTATTAACAAAGCCAAATGGCAAACAGTATATCCTCCACCACAACTATTATAAGAAAACAAGCAAAATAAGTTTGTCAATAGGTTGAGAGAAACTGTGAATCAATTTTCCAAGGGCTTCCCATACTGAAACTTAACTTTTTGAATGCATGAAAGCAAGCAATTTGTATTTTTCCTAAATAGACATCTGTTATTGTTTGCTGAGCAGCGCACTGGTCCTGGAAACTTTCTAAAGGATATTCAATTTTAAGAAAAGTCTGGTTACAATTTGAGGTCTACGGAGAAAGCATTTCATGAAAATGTAACTATTTTTTATTCCACAAATGCAAATCCCTTTTTGTATATTAGGAAAACAAATATGTTTGTAGCACTTCTATTGACGCCAATAAATAGTTAAGAATTAGTGCGTGAATCAAAATGGTTTCTTTCCCCTTTTGCTTTGTAACTGAAATGAAAGAAGTTTGCACAAGCACATTAATGTATGGGTGAAGTATGCAACTTCGTTTTTAAAATACTGCTGCTATTTTGCCATTTGATCCCGACAGTAATTGTTTTTTTGTAATTAAGGCTTTACGATATTCCTAGTATAATTCTGTAAATTACAACTAAATTGCAAGCTAGCATCAAAAACTGAAGATCATCAGATGACTCATTCTCGGTCCACATGAATCTAACAGCCCATCCAGTAAAGTCATGCGAAGTACTTAATGGAGGCACGGTTAATGTGCCACTCCTGTTTACACACCTTGCATTATTGCACAATGCAGCACACTGTGCATTATCTCCCTTTTCTAGGAATGCAAATTCAGAATCTGCAGTTATCGATCCACATGAAAACTGACAAGCATTACCTGGCAAAGTTCACATAGGAAAATGCCTTCAGGGAGCGGTATTAACACAAGTTATTCCAAGCATTGGCCACGCGGCCACGAAAGTGACGCGGCCGCGAATGACTAAAGCATTAAAATAAACAAGCTTTGGCCACGCGGCCGCGAAAGCGATCGCGCGCTGCGAAGGAAAGACACATGGCGCCGCACACGCTCACGTGCACGCAAGCTTTGGGCCACAGGCAGCACTTTGAAACGCCGTACACAAAATGTCTCGGCCAAACCAGCGCATGTGCTGGATCAGACGAGACCTAAAAATGAGCCCTTAATCCTGTCAAATGAATTCCAGAAACCATACTATTGTCTGCAGCCTCTCCAGTGAAACATACACTTTATATAACAGCAGCACTTACTTTTAAGTTAATATTTCAATCTTCAAAACTCCAATGGAAAAGACAAGTTGGGTGCAGAAAGTCAGAAATTTAGAGGTATATGCCTATAATTTGTGCACATTTTTGACTTTCGAAGAATTCTGCAAGAATTTTGACAGTACTCCAAGGAAGCTCCAGCACCTTCTATTATTATTCACATGCAGATGTTTGTACAAAGACATAGATTTGTGGGTCCAGGAATATTATGCATAAAAGTGCAATCACTTAAAAAAAGATATATTTCTTTGGAAAATATTTTGCCTAGAGAAACACATTCCCCAACATCTCCGTCAATTTTGAGTGTTCCTCTAATGCCATCCCAGCTACAGACTTCACTCCTCACGAACTAGAAAAGGTTCCAACCTTGGCACAAAGCCTGCTTAAAGTCTGTGAATATATACAACTATCAAGATTTGTGGGTGTTCAATTACTGGGTCTGTTAACGTACCCTAGAATGCCCATCTTATTCTCCTGGGAGCAGATTCCCCCACACAGATAATCCCAATTCCATTTTTGTGAATCAGCGAAGTGAATATGCATCCTCGTTGTCCATTAGGTGAGCACATTTCTGTGATTCTGGCCAAGGTCAGAGACTTGGAGCGGAATTTAGAGTATGACAAACAAGTTTTCCATCGCAAACGTGATGGCAATCCTGTCTGCTTGGGTACAAGTGCATTATATCTCATGTATTTTGTAATAAGGTGGATGGAACATCAGTCACATTTGTAAAGGTGTACCCATCCGCCAAACTCTAAATCAGGCCCTTACTTATCCTTGAGCATTGTGCGTACTAAACTGAATCACTTCTAGACATGTGAGTAAATATTAGATTGTAAAACGTACTAAAAACAGAAAAAAAGCCTTGTTTTTCTCATCAGCAAACACCGACCAGATTACACAACTGCCAGGATAGAGATCAATCTTATGATGTTACTGGAGTTTATTGTGATGTTTTAATTTTTTTTTACCTAAAGTCGGCTTCTTCACTGGCAAGCTGCAACTATCAACTCATTCTATATTGGCTGTCTGAAACACATCCAATGGAAAATAATTTTTTGGTCAAAAATTACAAGACATATGTGAAAATCAGGTGGTAAAAGGAAGATTTATAACTTTGAGCCATTCAAACTAAGTTTCAGCAGCATGCCCTGTGCAATCTGAAGAGTACTGAGAGAAAAGGCCCTAAAAAAGTGCCTAACACCCTCTCAGTGGTAGTGAAAATTGATAGTCAATGGGGTTTTAGAAAACAGAAAGGGAGCATTTCTTAGCACTACGATAGTTTTAGATAGCTAAATAAGCAATACTCGTTTGCATCAACATATATTGGCTGGTAGTAGTCTAACGAATACATAGCAGGGCTACTACACACCAATGTTACCAAATACCATCTCTGCAATGAAGATACAGGTTTGACTTCTCAGAAAGTGACAGCTGCTTCACAAACCCAGTTTCCAATGCTTCAAATATATATGGTGGATGCCACTTGCAGGCCCATTCCATTTGCACTATACAGATATATATCTGTTATATGTGTGTGCCAATGAGTAAGTCCAGATAGCAGCTGTGTGACCCACACAAATACTCTGGTATATTTTTGTCATTAACATGGTAAACTTCTTCCCACTAGAGTAGATACAATTCTCGGACATGAACATATAAAAAAAAAACTAGATATCACTTATCTACAGTTTTTAAACACAGTCCAAAGGCAAGTAACTGTAAGAGATTCAAAAAATGTGCCACTAATATCTTTTTAACAGGGGTCCTTTATTAGAGCTGGAAAATACAGAAGACTCCTTGCAAAAACAAAAATGTTTTCTTGCACGTTAAGAATAAGTCAGTAGGTTTTAGGTAGAAAAAGCAACGGACAACATATTCAACTCTTCCAAATAACCTGTCTGAAAGCCTGGCATTAAGAAGGTAATTCAAGTTTTGAATTGGATAGTTTTCATGCCTCTTTTACTACTAAAGCCGCTGGTCCTTCTGTCTGAACTGAAAAAACGGCAGACCGATCTAATTTTAGAAAGCATTACAATAATCTTCAAGCACAATCTTGTTTATGCCTAGACCAGTCATAACATGAAAGTCAAATGTGGCCTCTATGCAGTGCAGCTGAAAACAACACCTGTAAGTTAAAGCTCAAAACACCACTGTTGTTTTTCTTTGAACTTGCAGGTCTATTCAGCACACTAGAGGTAATTTAACATGGATGACATCAAAGTCAGTATTGTTTTTTTGGACTAACTTAGTTGTGCTGCAAGAATGCACAATGTTTCATAGCCACAAGGCTGCAAGTATTTTCCACACTAGTATGTTTAGTGTAAGGGGCCTTATAAGGAAGTAAGTGTCCAGCATATCACGAAATACCAAAGCAAGTAACTCCATATATTCAACTAACACAAATGTGTGTGTAATTCCATCCGGATACATTCTTCCTCTCAAACATAAAATAGAAATGGTCGCCAAGAAAGCAGAAGTTATGCAAAAGCACCTCTCAGTAACAGGAAACACTGCAACTATCTACATGACCAAGAAACCTGCACAAAAAAGGATTAGCTTGTTTACAAAAATGAAACAGGGGCTTTGTCCCACATGTTGGTCAGGCTCTCACATGAGAACATTGTGTTTTTAATCTCTTATAAACAATGGTAAGCTTCTGGGTGGTCTTTTGGTTCAGAGAAGAACAAAAAAATATTCATTCTCTATACATTCCCCAAAATGTGTCTTAATGCAGACTATGCGGAAAGGCTTGTGCACATAAGTGTGCATAAAATGGGAGGGTGAGGGGGGACAACAAGTGTCATATTCGAATTACTACACAAGAGGGGATCACTTTTCTGCTCAAGTTGAGTCATCTAACTAGATGGGATGATATAAGAATGTGAGATGGGCTCTGCAGCAACTCCAGCGAGGTTCCTTAGCATGTAGAGGGCATTGAATACAGGAAGTGCCTCCTGGGAAAACTTTAGATAAAGCAATCAAAAAAAAATTCAAAAGTAATAAACACAGCATATTGTGAAAACAGAAACTGGACAGCTTGGCACCATACATAATCTTTGTATTAGAAATAATTATATTCACTGGCTGCCTGGGTGGGTCTAGTCTGGACTATCACATTATCATTACAATATAAACCATTCTGACAATCAGCTGCATTGTGATGGTCTAACATCACAAAAAGATTACATTACTCTTTTATATTTAGCCCCTTGCAATATAGGATCCAAGGCACTTTTTATGGGGAAATCTTATCTCAAGCCATAGTTTAGTCTCTGAAAAATCCATTGTACCACAAACCCTGAGTTAAACAGCATAGTACAATTGTTGACACCAATCATCTTACAACATAAAGATCCAGTAGACTTTAAAAGGTTAACAAAAACAAAGAAAAATACACACACGTGCTTCAAAAGAAAAAAACAGCACGTCAGAAAGAGCACCTTAGCTTTATGGATCTAGAATACTGACATGACCTACTTCACACACTATTGCCTCAGGATGTCAAACTTAGTTTCCGGATAATTATCTTCTAGTTAAACTTGAAAGTGGAATTTAAATAATGAGAACCTGAAGACACTGCAGAGACCACAAACCACATCTTTGTAACCCCCCCCTTAAACTCAAGGTATTTTCTGTGAGGTAATTTGTAACACTGTAGTATTGTTTAAACACTTTGGACTGCAATACATAGACATTTCAAGTTAGCTCACTGGCATCAATACTGAGTCATAAAATGTCTACGAGAGTCAGAACGAAAGGTTTGACAGTTGAAATCACTGTCCGAAATAAAGTGCTATTTCTTTCAATTATACAATGTACAAATTATTTTTCACTTCTGTGATCAATTATTGCACAAAAGTTAACAAAACTTGAAATTACATTCATCAATATACTCACTTGTAAAAAAAAATTAAAAAAGCAAAAAATGAATCTACTCCTCGAATAATATACAACTTAGTCGACTTTGCAGATTTTAACAGCACCCTGCAATACCTTCCTCGGTGATGAGTTAGTTCAAGATACTCCAGAACTGTTTAATGCACAATTGTACCCTAGCACAGTAACATGTGGGTCCCTGAATACGATTCCTTTGGTATTAAAAACTTTATATAAACATACTATGACAAACCAACCGTGAAATAACCTGCAATATCCTCAATCAACTACTAACCATGAACGTACATTTTAGTAAGTATTATTGCTTTGGTTTTTCCATAAAGAAACATACTTCAAACCAGTAAAAAAAATGGCTGGGCTTCAACTCAGGAGGGTGGATCTTTTAAGTTGCAACATATGGCCCTGTATCCCATCCAAGCAAAAGCAATATTTACGCACAATATTGGGCATACAGCAAAGTATTTTGCTATCATGCTTTTTATAACCAATCATGTCATTATGATCTGCTAGTTTTCCTTCCTTTCGGCCTACATTGCACCAATGTTGTGTCAAACATTTTCCGTTTACCCAGTGCTTGAAATGGAAAAATAGAAGTGCAGGTACTCTGTATGCTTAAAGTGTTTAAGTCTGTCTACATAGGTTTACATCTACAGATATATGCACAGAAAGTCAGATTTAAACATTTTAAGCAAACATGTACGCACACATATATACACTGGACGACTGATACAACTAGTGGGCTACCTACAGGTTTCAAGGAAGAATCATCCCTAATACTCACTCTTCAGAAAAACAATAAAAACCTTCTGCATCTGCCCCTGCCTGCTCCCCCTTGCATCAGCTCCGTCACTCAGAAGTGCACAAACATCATGGTCTCTCAAGTTGTGTGTATATAAAGACGCACTTCACGACTGCCCTTTGTAGGTGGCCACGCCAGTTTTATCACTTGCCCAATGTGTACCCCTCCCCTAATATTTGCTTCTAGAGACGCCGCTGTGTGCATTACATGCCATGCATCTGTTGCTTTTCCATAGGCTCGTACATACAAATGAATGCTTATGAAAACGTGACGCAATGTGCAACTTCTCCTTGCGTTCTCCTGGTCCTTAAAAAGCACGTGGCAGCACGTCACTGTCGAGTTATTTTTCCTTCAATGCTTCTTTGTTCGAAAATTGGCATTCAAAGCCATGCTGCCCGATGGTACTCGTTATTTTTCCCTCTCAAACGTGTCTAGCTAGCAATCAACGTGGTGCCATTTGCTTAACATAAGAATGTATGTAACTTCTGCGTTATTTTCCTTTGCTTCTTTAAGTGCCTTTGCCACATGTCAAACTTACTTTCCTTTATCCCAAATTATTCCTGGCGTCTCATTCACCATTATGTTGTTTTCCTCAACGTCCTTTTGGTCCAAAAGGTTATTTTCTCGGCCCTATTTGTGCCCTTTTTTTGCTCCCTCATAAATGCCCCTTAGCTGGTGATAGCGAGACTTAATTTTTCGGCAAGTTCTACTGATAAGTGCATGCTTTGAGTGTCAGTACCTAGAAATCTAATCCAAAGAGTCAATGGGTTGGAGAGCAACCATATCTGGGAGGCTGGCGTCCGAATCTTAAAAGCAAGTTGTCAAAAGGGGCTTTAGAGTGCACCCAAACATGAACTTTTTAAAGCCGCTCGTTGGTGTGCCATTCGAGAGCTCCTCAGCTGGTGCTAGTATGATGGCACCTAGGAGGGAGTTTGGGTAAATATCGCTGATGACTGAGGGCTTCGAGTACCTGAGGAATCCGAGACCATGTGTCCAGAAGCCGGAGTGCAGCCATCTCGAGGAGACTAGCGTCAAAGTCGGCCAGCAAGTTCACAGGGGGTGCCTCCTTAAGGGACCTGGGTAGGGCCAGCACCTCGGGCACGTTGCTGTTACCCATGAAAAAGTGCATAAGAGCCCGCCTCTGCAAGGCCCGGCTGAGGAAGAGTACGAAGTCCTCCAGCCTCTCCAGAAGGAAAGCTTCAGCCCATCCCTGGAAAGAGCCTCGAAGCAGCAGGTAGTAAAGGACGGTTTTAAGTGTGTATGAGGAGAGGGCAGAAGTTAACTGCGCTGAGAGGTGCCCCTCAATGGCCTGGCAGGTCAAGTCCCGCACCCCCTTCATGATTTGCAAGCACTTGAGATGGCATGAGTCGGCAGGGGCCTGCTCCCGGGCCCAGCCTAGCAGCTTCTGCTCCAGCCTGGAGAGGTTGAGGTCCCAGCGGGCTTGAGAAGGCCTCGAGTGGGCGGGGAGGAAAAGGCCCTGCGGCCACGGCTGAACGGTGAGGAAAAGTCCCTCGCCCAGGCCCAGTGCTGGGATGAGGCGGACCGCCATGGAAAGGTGGCAGCACACGTAGTCTGAGCGGGGCAGGATGTGCAGGGTGAGGCGGTGCTGCTCGGGCCCGGCCGACAGGCGGATGTGGCAGCGCTCCTGAAACTGGAAGCGGATCAGACCCAGGCATCGCTGCATCCGCTGCTGGAACCAGCGCAGCACCAAGGCTGGGCACAGCAGGGGCGTCCCATTCGAGGTCGGCAAGCAGAAGGCCGCACTAAAGTGTCCGTAAGCGGAGGTGGCCTCGGACCTGCGCGGGGCGGGGCTGAGTCGGCACAATATCCCGTCTGGTCCTCTCTGCAGCTCGGCTCCCAGCCCCTGAGGCAGTCGCAGCGGTACCAGGATGTCGAAGCCGTCGGGACTGCACACCTTGTGCTGCTCGTAGGCGCTGCCCACGGTCACGAAGTCTCCGCGCAGGCCCAGCCCAGGCTCCTGCGGCCGCGCCTTGCCCGCCCGGAGCAGCGCGCCCACCACCTGCCGCACATGGGCCTTGCTGTGCCCCAGGAGATGCGGGGAGAGTCGTAGGCGCTGCTCGTAGTACGCCTCCAGCAGTGCCCTCCGCGCTGCCGGGGGGTACACGGCGGGGGCGGGCTCAGGGGGTCGCGGCGGCGGGGCCCTGGACGTCGGTGGCCCGCAGTGGCGCAGCAGCAGGTAGCAGAGAAGGAGCAGAGCCGACACCCCCAGCAGAGGGAAGGAGTTGCTGGCGGCCGCGGGGTCCCGCTCCCCGCCCTGCTTGCGCAGGCCATGCAGCAGACAGAGGGCCCCAGCGCTCAGGCACAGGACGAGGCTCCAGAAGACGCGCAGGTTCAGCGAGTAGGCTGCGGGCATGGTGCGAGGCGCGCAGGGCCTCGGTGCAGAGGGGCGCAGGGCGGCGGCATGGCAGCCTCACGCGGAGAAGTGATCCTTGGTACTGCAAGGGCGGAGGGTGCAGGGCACAGATGGCGGGCGCTCCCTCCTCCGGCGGCTGCCGAGCTCAGTGGCAGTTTTTGAAACTTCCTCTTCCGCGGGAAAAAAAGGCGCCGCGTCACTTATCCCCAGCGCTGGGAGGAAATGCCGAAGTCTGGGACTGGAGAGCAGCCGGAGCTTGTGTCATCCCTCCGGGGAGGGCAGGGGCTGCAGGGGGCGTGGGGAGCCGCCAAAGCTGAACCCCGCCTAGGATGCTCTGCTTATATCGTCTAATTACTTCTGTGCCAGGCTGTTCGGAGTGTGCAGGGCTGTCCCGCTGCTTGAACTCACTGTGTTACTTCTTTCTAAAACTCCTTACTTGTTGCTTTTAATACCGCGTGCATTGCTTTATGAAATCTGTTTGGGTTGCCAACGTGCCTTGCTCGCAGCTTACAGTATCAAACTTTCCATATAGTAATTGTAAAGCTGGCAGCTGACTCGTGTTGTTTGCTCGCTTATTATATGCGCAAATTCCACATCCTTAGCCATGCGAGTCTAACTGATCTACACTCTACCCCACTCCCTTGGCAGAGCATTCACGTCTCTCCCGATGCACTTATCTAGTGTAGTCAGAGCCCTGAAATTAGTTATTATATAGTGACTTATATATGATGTGTTTCAAAAAATGCTGTTTATCACTTGTAATAAATACCGCATGTTTGTGGTCCACTTTAGCTATTAAATGCTTGTGTTATTTGCTGAATGTGATATTTACCACACAAAATACCAAAGTACAAGTGTGAGAGGTCATTGACTCAATGCTACTGGTGCCCTATCAAGTCAAATTGCATTGTACAAAACCCTTCAGTCATTTCGATCAGCAAGCTTCCATGTGATTGCATACACGGATCTCAGTAGGCTTCAACCCTTCACAGATCTTTACTCCGTGCTGTAAAAAGGGGCGTGCAGACAAAAATATGTATGGTCATGGAGGGGAATATGGAAGCAGATTACAGATCCGTTTAGGTCTGGGTCATACTGTGTCTGCAAAATATAGGTAAAATCTTTGCACTCCCTAACCTGCATGAGCACTTGGTGCAGTTTTGCAGCTGTACATTTTGCCCCATTCCGAGTTTGACACCCCCTAAAGGATAATAAAATGCTAATAGCACAAGTTATCCCCCCATTCTGACATGTGCAAACAGAACTTATGTCCTATTAGTTTCAAATGTGTGCACTATTTACTTCTACGATTTACAGCAAATAGTGGCCACAAACATCCAGGGTTTGCACCCAGATTGTAATCCCGTTTTGGGCACAAACTGGGGTTTGAACACAGAACGAGATTGCCAGTCCCATAGTGTTCGGGGCTTTGATTTTTAGGCCCGTGTTGAAAAAAATCTAATTCAAAATGGAGAAAAGAGTGAAGAATGAACAGCTATTCCATCCTTGTTTTCTCATTGGACAAATAACTTCTATTGGTTGATGATGGAACACTTTAGTCTCTATAACCATCCAGTAGCTGAAGTGTTAAACGAAAAGTAGTGGAATTGTCAGCCAAAAAAGAGTGATCTGCATGTGGCGGCAGGAGTGGAGGACAGGGAGGTCTCCTACCTCTGAGTGAGTTCTACATCCCTATAAACTCTCACTTCCACCAAGAAAGATTACTGCCTATCAGGTAGCTAATCTGATATATACAGAACAGTGATGGATGAAATGTTTTAAATGATTTCAGCAACTGGTAAGCATTTTGGTCCGTCTTCTAGTCCATATCTTTTTATGCTCTTATTCCCTCTCCAAACAGTGGCCAACTATATGGATTTAGTAGGTCACCACCAACTGCTATGCAGTTGTTCATCCAGGATAATGCCACACCTTGTGAAAACGACTTTCAGCCATGAAAGGGATCTCACTCTAGGTACAGGGAATACACTCTTCACTAAATCAAAGCCATTCTGTTATTTTTTTTATTTTTTTTTATTTTGGGTATAACTGAGTGCATTTCTCACTATTGTTCCTCATTTCTGCAATGCTGACAAGTACATCCTTAAAACCGAAAATTAACACTGTATTTAATAGAGGTAAACTGCCTTTATGTATTAGCCTGGCAATTTTAGTGGCTAGTCTAGACATTGATTTTGAACATTTATCTTTGAAAAATTAGGATTACATTTATATTGAATGTAAATCAAACGCATTTGGCTAATATTCCACCACTTTTAGAGACCCGTTTTAAGGACCTGAATATATGGGAATCTGAACAACACATCGAGATCAGGTGATCGCTGTGGAGTGATGAGTGCGTGGGGACTGTTAGCTTGCGGTCAGTGTGACTACCCTTGCTGACTTTGCTGCCTGCCGCTGTCTGGTGTGGTGAAGGAGAGACTGGCATATGGGTACAGATCTACCCACCTTCCTGCCAGAGCTCGCTTGATTGCCCTGAGCTCAGTTTGTTTATTAGTGGATGGACGGCCATTTTGTTGCTTTTATTAGTCTCTGGGGAAGTTTGGTATCCATTTTGGCCCCCTCCCTCGGGAGCTGAAGCAAACGCCCCCTTCCTTGATCACTTGGTAGGCCTTCCATGGAATGAGAAATGGGACTGATCCATTCCCAGCATTTGGCGGCCATCTTGGAGTCGGTTCTTCCTCTTGTATCCCACTCAGGAGCTGGCTTAGCCTGCCCTATCAGCGCAGAGTGGAGATGGCTATTTCCTCTAAGGGCTTATATGAAACGGCCTGCCTGTACTACCTACCAGCTGAAGATGTAAACTCCTGGATTCCCTTCTACCCACTAAGGTCCAGGATAATGTCCAATGTCTTTTCTAGGACAATCTGACCTCCCTTATTGGCCTACCATAAGGTACTTGAGTGTGTGTTGTCTTCAAGTAGGTCTCTATTGCGTAGCGAGTAAGTGGGGTGCAATTGCACACCAGCTTCCGATCTTTCAGCCCTGGTTAGCTGCTCCCATTGGTGTTAGTACACCTTGCATCGACGCACACGTATGCCCAGTCGATTTGCTTCTGTAGGCTACCTTGGTTTGGAGACATGGCGGGTGTGGTATGGTGCCAAGACATACGAATCGCATCTCTCCCAACCTAGAGCTGGCCGGCCAGAACGCGTTCAGAATCATGTATCCCCCAAACCTCTCAAAAAATGCTGCAAAAAACTTTAAACATAGACTACTCAAAACCCATCCAGAAACTCTGATTTCAGAACTCTTCTTCTCCATTAATAAAAGTGCTGTCATAAATGATCTCATCCTATACACTAAACGGCATGCTCAATGGCGGAAGACCATTTACTCTATTCTCAAGATCTCCACATCCCATAAAACTCCTCATGGTCTTAGCTTGTTAGTTGCGCCCTCCTCAGCCTTTAGAGCTGAAGCCACCATCTCTCTTTACAAAAATGGAACCATTCTTATCCAAGCTTCTGACCACAATCTTTTGTTGTTTGACAACCTTTTCCCCACCCTCTTGAAGACAGTTGCCAATTTCAGTGCCGCCCCCCTGGGAGTCGATGGCCCCTCAAGGGTTCCCCGGACCGTGCAAATTCTGTCTCCAGCCTCTCCACCACCAGACGCAAACCCTACATCTGTTCCGAAGGGCCCCCTGCTAGTTACTTCCACTCTGATGAATAATTCCACTGTTAACGAGCTGCTACAGCACAGCCTTTATGAGAGTCCACATGCTACCTCCCTCTCACTGTGGGATGGTCCACCAGCCACGGACCCTGCATCTGTTCCGAAGTGTCCCCCGCTAGCTACCTCCACTCAGATTATCAGTTCCACTGCTAACGAGTTGCGACAGCACAGTCTTCACGAGAGTACACATTCTCCAACCCCCTCATGGTTAGATGGTTCTAAATATCCTAGCTCCACTGTTCACAACGCTGCTAGGATTCTCCCCTGGATCCCCTCCCCCTGCCCAACCCACAATCTTGTCATGGGCCGACAGGCTGACAGTGGTCCCCTGCTGTCCATCCCCTCCTCCCCCATCCTACACATTCCCCTCAGCACACAGTTCCATTTACATGAATCCCCTGCCCCGGGGCCCACTCAGTCGCCACCTACCTCACTTTCCCCTTCCCTCACTAGCTATCCTCTGCCGCAGGGCTCCCGGTACCCATCCTCACATCCCCACTCACACACTTCATTGGAAGCTTGACTTAACGAGATTGCACTCTCCCTACTTCATATTAAGGCAGATGTTCATAGCCTATCACTCATCTCTGAGGATCTGTTAGTTAACTCCCGATTAAGTGGCTCCTTTTTGACCAATCTCCATCTACGCTCGCGCTCTGACTGTGGTTGCTCCTGGCGCCCTTCCCCCCACTACCCTAGGCGAACTGCATCCCATCCACACACTCACCCACTAGCTGTCCCTCCGCTCCGCACCCTAATGACCCCCCTCGACCCTCCAGGTGTAGGGCCTCCCTGTCTGTTAGCGATATTTATTCTCTACTACTTTCATACGAACTGGTACTTCCCGCCCCCCCTTCAAACTTGCATGCAATTTAATCTATCCCTACGGATCCCTTCAGGATAACCAGGCCAAACTTAAGAACTTTAAATGAGAACAACCTCACGATAGTCACCCCCACTCTACCGCCACCAAAGGACACCCCCGTCAGTCTCAAATGCGCACTCCTAAACTGCAGATCGGCTGTTAAACACGCTGCAGATATTGCCGATCTCATTCTGGTCCAGGATCTTGACCTTGTAATGCTGACGGAAACCTTTCTAAATGACTCAGCTGCTCCCATCCTTGACCTTCTAATGCCTCCCAACTTTGATATCATTAGGTTGGACAGAACCAGTGGTCACGGGGGAGGCATTGCATGAGTACATCGTAGTAATCTACTAGTGAAAGTCATTCATGCCGACCTCCTGCCCTCTTGTGAATACCTTTGTATTGAAGTGACTTGGGGCAACAATCACTCTCACAAACTGCACGCGTTCTACCACCCTCCTCGTAAAAACCTTCCCTTCACAGAACAGATCATGGATATTATTTCGGCCAACGCGGAGTTTCACGGCACTCAGATCTTCCTGGGGGATTTCAACCTCCACTGGAATTATGTAAACAATGTGCTGGTCAATAGCCTCAAATCCTTCCTACTTGACCTTAACTTTATCCAAATATGTGACAGCCCTACACATATCAAAGGAGCAACGTTAGATCTTGTCATTGGTAAGCCCACATCCTTCAGCTTGGAGGCGATCCTTCCTTGTGACTGGACTGACCACTATTGCATCACCTTCCTCATCCTTGAATTGGTAAGAGCAAACAGATCCCAACCTAAAAACCCAAAACAGTTCAAAAGATGTTTACGGAACATCAACTCGCAAGACCTGATGGAGATCTGTGATAACATCTTGCACCCCCCTTTGAACATGTATGATGTCCATGACGTGACGGCCCACTATAACTATGCAATGCTTAATGTATTTGACTCAGTGGCACCACTTCTGCTTAAAAGAGTGTTGGCTAAGCTCTCCAAACCATGGTTCAATGATAGTCTTAATGCCAAAAAAAGGAATTTAAGACCTGCAGAAAGGAAGTGGCGATCATATCCCTCCCTTGAACATCTTTGTCACCTGAGATCCTTGCGAAGCACATACAACAAACGCATTAGATTTTCAAAGGCTACCTTCTTCAGAACTCAACTAGACCAAGCAAAAAACCGTCCGAAAAATCAGTTCGAAATCATCAAGTCCCAATCTAATAATCATCCTAACCTATCGGCCCCACGTCAAGGAACATTGCCGAACTGTGAAGAATTTGCTGTTTTCTTCACGGAGAAGACTATTAAGATCAAATCTGAACTACGTTCGGCCCATGATCTAATTTCGAGCCCCTCAGAGTTGAATATCACTGAACTCTCACAGCCCTGCCTCCTCAAAAACAATGCATCCTGGAATCTGTTCCAAACTGTGGATGAATACACACTACACAAAATGCTGGTGACCTTTAAACCCTCCAATCATTACAACGTGCCCCTGCCATCGAACATGTTCCCGTAAGTGAGATCCGCCTTACTAACTCTTTGGACGACAATCGTCACTGCTTCTCTTATGCAAGTGGCTATTCCAGATTATCTTAAAGCAGGTCAAGTTACCCCAATCCTAAAGAAACCAAATGCGGATCCCACGGACCTTCTTAACTTTCGCCCAATCACTACTATCCCCACCTTGGCAAAACTCTTGGAGAGATGTGTGCTTGCCAAACTTTGCCATCACATTGACCATTTCCAACTCCTGGATCAATGCCAATCTGGTTTCCGTCCAGGTCATAGTACAGAGTTGGCGTTAACGCACATCATGGATGATGCACTTAGAATGCTGGATCACAATGAGTCCTGTTTACTGATCCTGCTGGACCTTTCGTCAGCATTTGATACTGTCAAACATGATCACCTAATTGACCTCCTAGAGCACAGGATGGGGCTGTCTGGGCCGGTTTTAAGCTGGTTCTCGTCCTTCCTTCATAACAGATCCCAAAGCTTCAGGGTGAACCAATCCTTGTCCCACCCTGCAGCAGTCACCTTGGGGGTGCCACAAGGGTCATCATTGTCCCCAACGCTCTTTAACCTGTTTATGGAGCCTCTGACCGAAATCTTAAAATCATCCAGCATTCGCTATCATATGTATGCGGATGATACCCAACTACCTGAAGATTGCCTCCCCCAAAGACATCCAGTCCCTCAATTCAGTCCTGCTGGAAACACAAAGATGGCTGACCTGCAATCACTTGAAGCTAGATGCTCTTAAAACGGAATTCCTACTGATCTCACCCCACAACCAATCCCTCGTCATGGAGCAATGGTTGAATCAGCTGACGGCCCTTAACTGCAAACTGCACCTTGTAGATTCGGCATCATCTCTGAGCATCATTCTAGACAAAAGCCTGAACATGCAGAAGCACATCAGTTCCCTCACCAAAGGAGCGAACTTTTAACACAGCTTAATTAGGAAGCTCAAACCTTTCCTCCATGCTCATGACCTAAAGTTTGCAGTTCAAGCATTAGTGATCTCAAAGCTGGACAATGGTAGTGCAACACTTGGTGGCCTGCCCAGAGTTAGGATGGCTCCTCTTAGGGCTACCCTCAACTCTGCTGTCAGGCTCTTAACTGGCACAAAAAAATACCACCTTATCTCCCCGGACTTACGGGAACTGAATTGGCTGCCATATGAAGCTCGGATACAGTTAAAAATTGCATGCATGGCTCACAAAGCCATCCACTTCAAGACGCCATTGTACCCTGCGCAGAAACTGGAACTGTCCTGTTGTTCTAGAGCCTCCAGAAGCGCCAGCTCTCTCTTGCTTAAACCTAAAAAATTCAACAACAAAAAAGACCTATAACCGAGCCTTCTCAGGGATTGCTCTGAGGATCTGGAACTCCCTTCCCCCTGAAGTCAGGGTGAACCCATCTACTGTCTTCTTCAAAAAGAAGTCAAGGGGCTGCTGATGAAGGCATTTCTGCCTTAGCCTGGCACCTTCCTTTGATTCTGGGTTCATTCCCGTTGTTTGTTCCCCAGCCACCCTGTTCATGAGTCGGTTGGACAATTCTAGACTGCTACCTTTTTGCTCCCTCTGTTGTTTATGATGTGTTTTGCTGTGCCTCAGGAGATTGCTGATAATTTTGACTTTGAATTTTGTCATTTTAGTTATTCTGTCTGTATGCCTTTTTACCTTATGATGCATAATCTGTAAAGCTCTCTGATACCCTAGGTGGTCAAGTTCGCGCTATATAAAACTTTCAAAATAAAATAAATAAATAAATGGGGGGAAGATCAAAATCTTATCTCTGAGCATACAAAGAAACAGCTTATGAAATAATGCTTAGGTGGCACTTGACGCTGACCTGTTTGAGTGAAATGTATGGCGGTTTAAATAATTGTTGGGGTGTGATGACCTCACGCGGAGAAGTGATCCTTGGTACTGCAAGGGCGGAGGGTGCAGGGCACAGATGGCGGGCGCTCCCTCCTCCGGCGGCTGCCGAGCTCAGTGGCAGTTTTTGAAACTTCCTCTTCCGCGGGAAAAAAAGGCGCCGCGTCACTTATCCCCAGCGCTGGGAGGAAATGCCGAAGTCTGGGACTGGAGAGCAGCCGGAGCTTGTGTCATCCCTCCGGGGAGGGCAGGGGCTGCAGGGGGCGTGGGGAGCCGCCAAAGCTGAACCCCGCCTAGGATGCTCTGCTTATATCGTCTAATTACTTCTGTGCCAGGCTGTTCGGAGTGTGCAGGGCTGTCCCGCTGCTTGAACTCACTGTGTTACTTCTTTCTAAAACTCCTTACTTGTTGCTTTTAATACCGCGTGCATTGCTTTATGAAATCTGTTTGGGTTGCCAACGTGCCTTGCTCGCAGCTTACAGTATCAAACTTTCCATATAGTAATTGTAAAGCTGGCAGCTGACTCGTGTTGTTTGCTCGCTTATTATATGCGCAAATTCCACATCCTTAGCCATGCGAGTCTAACTGATCTACACTCTACCCCACTCCCTTGGCAGAGCATTCACGTCTCTCCCGATGCACTTATCTAGTGTAGTCAGAGCCCTGAAATTAGTTATTATATAGTGACTTATATATGATGTGTTTCAAAAAATGCTGTTTATCACTTGTAATAAATACCGCATGTTTGTGGTCCACTTTAGCTATTAAATGCTTGTGTTATTTGCTGAATGTGATATTTACCACACAAAATACCAAAGTACAAGTGTGAGAGGTCATTGACTCAATGCTACTGGTGCCCTATCAAGTCAAATTGCATTGTACAAAACCCTTCAGTCATTTCGATCAGCAAGCTTCCATGTGATTGCATACACGGATCTCAGTAGGCTTCAACCCTTCACAGATCTTTACTCCGTGCTGTAAAAAGGGGCGTGCAGACAAAAATATGTATGGTCATGGAGGGGAATATGGAAGCAGATTACAGATCCGTTTAGGTCTGGGTCATACTGTGTCTGCAAAATATAGGTAAAATCTTTGCACTCCCTAACCTGCATGAGCACTTGGTGCAGTTTTGCAGCTGTACATTTTGCCCCATTCCGAGTTTGACACCCCCTAAAGGATAATAAAATGCTAATAGCACAAGTTATCCCCCCATTCTGACATGTGCAAACAGAACTTATGTCCTATTAGTTTCAAATGTGTGCACTATTTACTTCTACGATTTACAGCAAATAGTGGCCACAAACATCCAGGGTTTGCACCCAGATTGTAATCCCGTTTTGGGCACAAACTGGGGTTTGAACACAGAACGAGATTGCCAGTCCCATAGTGTTCGGGGCTTTGATTTTTAGGCCCGTGTTGAAAAAAATCTAATTCAAAATGGAGAAAAGAGTGAAGAATGAACAGCTATTCCATCCTTGTTTTCTCATTGGACAAATAACTTCTATTGGTTGATGATGGAACACTTTAGTCTCTATAACCATCCAGTAGCTGAAGTGTTAAACGAAAAGTAGTGGAATTGTCAGCCAAAAAAGAGTGATCTGCATGTGGCGGCAGGAGTGGAGGACAGGGAGGTCTCCTACCTCTGAGTGAGTTCTACATCCCTATAAACTCTCACTTCCACCAAGAAAGATTACTGCCTATCAGGTAGCTAATCTGATATATACAGAACAGTGATGGATGAAATGTTTTAAATGATTTCAGCAACTGGTAAGCATTTTGGTCCGTCTTCTAGTCCATATCTTTTTATGCTCTTATTCCCTCTCCAAACAGTGGCCAACTATATGGATTTAGTAGGTCACCACCAACTGCTATGCAGTTGTTCATCCAGGATAATGCCACACCTTGTGAAAACGACTTTCAGCCATGAAAGGGATCTCACTCTAGGTACAGGGAATACACTCTTCACTAAATCAAAGCCATTCTGTTATTTTTTTTATTTTTTTTTATTTTGGGTATAACTGAGTGCATTTCTCACTATTGTTCCTCATTTCTGCAATGCTGACAAGTACATCCTTAAAACCGAAAATTAACACTGTATTTAATAGAGGTAAACTGCCTTTATGTATTAGCCTGGCAATTTTAGTGGCTAGTCTAGACATTGATTTTGAACATTTATCTTTGAAAAATTAGGATTACATTTATATTGAATGTAAATCAAACGCATTTGGCTAATATTCCACCACTTTTAGAGACCCGTTTTAAGGACCTGAATATATGGGAATCTGAACAACACATCGAGATCAGGTGATCGCTGTGGAGTGATGAGTGCGTGGGGACTGTTAGCTTGCGGTCAGTGTGACTACCCTTGCTGACTTTGCTGCCTGCCGCTGTCTGGTGTGGTGAAGGAGAGACTGGCATATGGGTACAGATCTACCCACCTTCCTGCCAGAGCTCGCTTGATTGCCCTGAGCTCAGTTTGTTTATTAGTGGATGGACGGCCATTTTGTTGCTTTTATTAGTCTCTGGGGAAGTTTGGTATCCATTTTGGCCCCCTCCCTCGGGAGCTGAAGCAAACGCCCCCTTCCTTGATCACTTGGTAGGCCTTCCATGGAATGAGAAATGGGACTGATCCATTCCCAGCATTTGGCGGCCATCTTGGAGTCGGTTCTTCCTCTTGTATCCCACTCAGGAGCTGGCTTAGCCTGCCCTATCAGCGCAGAGTGGAGATGGCTATTTCCTCTAAGGGCTTATATGAAACGGCCTGCCTGTACTACCTACCAGCTGAAGATGTAAACTCCTGGATTCCCTTCTACCCACTAAGGTCCAGGATAATGTCCAATGTCTTTTCTAGGACAATCTGACCTCCCTTATTGGCCTACCATAAGGTACTTGAGTGTGTGTTGTCTTCAAGTAGGTCTCTATTGCGTAGCGAGTAAGTGGGGTGCAATTGCACACCAGCTTCCGATCTTTCAGCCCTGGTTAGCTGCTCCCATTGGTGTTAGTACACCTTGCATCGACGCACACGTATGCCCAGTCGATTTGCTTCTGTAGGCTACCTTGGTTTGGAGACATGGCGGGTGTGGTATGGTGCCAAGACATACGAATCGCATCTCTCCCAACCTAGAGCTGGCCGGCCAGAACGCGTTCAGAATCATGTATCCCCCAAACCTCTCAAAAAATGCTGCAAAAAACTTTAAACATAGACTACTCAAAACCCATCCAGAAACTCTGATTTCAGAACTCTTCTTCTCCATTAATAAAAGTGCTGTCATAAATGATCTCATCCTATACACTAAACGGCATGCTCAATGGCGGAAGACCATTTACTCTATTCTCAAGATCTCCACATCCCATAAAACTCCTCATGGTCTTAGCTTGTTAGTTGCGCCCTCCTCAGCCTTTAGAGCTGAAGCCACCATCTCTCTTTACAAAAATGGAACCATTCTTATCCAAGCTTCTGACCACAATCTTTTGTTGTTTGACAACCTTTTCCCCACCCTCTTGAAGACAGTTGCCAATTTCAGTGCCGCCCCCCTGGGAGTCGATGGCCCCTCAAGGGTTCCCCGGACCGTGCAAATTCTGTCTCCAGCCTCTCCACCACCAGACGCAAACCCTACATCTGTTCCGAAGGGCCCCCTGCTAGTTACTTCCACTCTGATGAATAATTCCACTGTTAACGAGCTGCTACAGCACAGCCTTTATGAGAGTCCACATGCTACCTCCCTCTCACTGTGGGATGGTCCACCAGCCACGGACCCTGCATCTGTTCCGAAGTGTCCCCCGCTAGCTACCTCCACTCAGATTATCAGTTCCACTGCTAACGAGTTGCGACAGCACAGTCTTCACGAGAGTACACATTCTCCAACCCCCTCATGGTTAGATGGTTCTAAATATCCTAGCTCCACTGTTCACAACGCTGCTAGGATTCTCCCCTGGATCCCCTCCCCCTGCCCAACCCACAATCTTGTCATGGGCCGACAGGCTGACAGTGGTCCCCTGCTGTCCATCCCCTCCTCCCCCATCCTACACATTCCCCTCAGCACACAGTTCCATTTACATGAATCCCCTGCCCCGGGGCCCACTCAGTCGCCACCTACCTCACTTTCCCCTTCCCTCACTAGCTATCCTCTGCCGCAGGGCTCCCGGTACCCATCCTCACATCCCCACTCACACACTTCATTGGAAGCTTGACTTAACGAGATTGCACTCTCCCTACTTCATATTAAGGCAGATGTTCATAGCCTATCACTCATCTCTGAGGATCTGTTAGTTAACTCCCGATTAAGTGGCTCCTTTTTGACCAATCTCCATCTACGCTCGCGCTCTGACTGTGGTTGCTCCTGGCGCCCTTCCCCCCACTACCCTAGGCGAACTGCATCCCATCCACACACTCACCCACTAGCTGTCCCTCCGCTCCGCACCCTAATGACCCCCCTCGACCCTCCAGGTGTAGGGCCTCCCTGTCTGTTAGCGATATTTATTCTCTACTACTTTCATACGAACTGGTACTTCCCGCCCCCCCTTCAAACTTGCATGCAATTTAATCTATCCCTACGGATCCCTTCAGGATAACCAGGCCAAACTTAAGAACTTTAAATGAGAACAACCTCACGATAGTCACCCCCACTCTACCGCCACCAAAGGACACCCCCGTCAGTCTCAAATGCGCACTCCTAAACTGCAGATCGGCTGTTAAACACGCTGCAGATATTGCCGATCTCATTCTGGTCCAGGATCTTGACCTTGTAATGCTGACGGAAACCTTTCTAAATGACTCAGCTGCTCCCATCCTTGACCTTCTAATGCCTCCCAACTTTGATATCATTAGGTTGGACAGAACCAGTGGTCACGGGGGAGGCATTGCATGAGTACATCGTAGTAATCTACTAGTGAAAGTCATTCATGCCGACCTCCTGCCCTCTTGTGAATACCTTTGTATTGAAGTGACTTGGGGCAACAATCACTCTCACAAACTGCACGCGTTCTACCACCCTCCTCGTAAAAACCTTCCCTTCACAGAACAGATCATGGATATTATTTCGGCCAACGCGGAGTTTCACGGCACTCAGATCTTCCTGGGGGATTTCAACCTCCACTGGAATTATGTAAACAATGTGCTGGTCAATAGCCTCAAATCCTTCCTACTTGACCTTAACTTTATCCAAATATGTGACAGCCCTACACATATCAAAGGAGCAACGTTAGATCTTGTCATTGGTAAGCCCACATCCTTCAGCTTGGAGGCGATCCTTCCTTGTGACTGGACTGACCACTATTGCATCACCTTCCTCATCCTTGAATTGGTAAGAGCAAACAGATCCCAACCTAAAAACCCAAAACAGTTCAAAAGATGTTTACGGAACATCAACTCGCAAGACCTGATGGAGATCTGTGATAACATCTTGCACCCCCCTTTGAACATGTATGATGTCCATGACGTGACGGCCCACTATAACTATGCAATGCTTAATGTATTTGACTCAGTGGCACCACTTCTGCTTAAAAGAGTGTTGGCTAAGCTCTCCAAACCATGGTTCAATGATAGTCTTAATGCCAAAAAAAGGAATTTAAGACCTGCAGAAAGGAAGTGGCGATCATATCCCTCCCTTGAACATCTTTGTCACCTGAGATCCTTGCGAAGCACATACAACAAACGCATTAGATTTTCAAAGGCTACCTTCTTCAGAACTCAACTAGACCAAGCAAAAAACCGTCCGAAAAATCAGTTCGAAATCATCAAGTCCCAATCTAATAATCATCCTAACCTATCGGCCCCACGTCAAGGAACATTGCCGAACTGTGAAGAATTTGCTGTTTTCTTCACGGAGAAGACTATTAAGATCAAATCTGAACTACGTTCGGCCCATGATCTAATTTCGAGCCCCTCAGAGTTGAATATCACTGAACTCTCACAGCCCTGCCTCCTCAAAAACAATGCATCCTGGAATCTGTTCCAAACTGTGGATGAATACACACTACACAAAATGCTGGTGACCTTTAAACCCTCCAATCATTACAACGTGCCCCTGCCATCGAACATGTTCCCGTAAGTGAGATCCGCCTTACTAACTCTTTGGACGACAATCGTCACTGCTTCTCTTATGCAAGTGGCTATTCCAGATTATCTTAAAGCAGGTCAAGTTACCCCAATCCTAAAGAAACCAAATGCGGATCCCACGGACCTTCTTAACTTTCGCCCAATCACTACTATCCCCACCTTGGCAAAACTCTTGGAGAGATGTGTGCTTGCCAAACTTTGCCATCACATTGACCATTTCCAACTCCTGGATCAATGCCAATCTGGTTTCCGTCCAGGTCATAGTACAGAGTTGGCGTTAACGCACATCATGGATGATGCACTTAGAATGCTGGATCACAATGAGTCCTGTTTACTGATCCTGCTGGACCTTTCGTCAGCATTTGATACTGTCAAACATGATCACCTAATTGACCTCCTAGAGCACAGGATGGGGCTGTCTGGGCCGGTTTTAAGCTGGTTCTCGTCCTTCCTTCATAACAGATCCCAAAGCTTCAGGGTGAACCAATCCTTGTCCCACCCTGCAGCAGTCACCTTGGGGGTGCCACAAGGGTCATCATTGTCCCCAACGCTCTTTAACCTGTTTATGGAGCCTCTGACCGAAATCTTAAAATCATCCAGCATTCGCTATCATATGTATGCGGATGATACCCAACTACCTGAAGATTGCCTCCCCCAAAGACATCCAGTCCCTCAATTCAGTCCTGCTGGAAACACAAAGATGGCTGACCTGCAATCACTTGAAGCTAGATGCTCTTAAAACGGAATTCCTACTGATCTCACCCCACAACCAATCCCTCGTCATGGAGCAATGGTTGAATCAGCTGACGGCCCTTAACTGCAAACTGCACCTTGTAGATTCGGCATCATCTCTGAGCATCATTCTAGACAAAAGCCTGAACATGCAGAAGCACATCAGTTCCCTCACCAAAGGAGCGAACTTTTAACACAGCTTAATTAGGAAGCTCAAACCTTTCCTCCATGCTCATGACCTAAAGTTTGCAGTTCAAGCATTAGTGATCTCAAAGCTGGACAATGGTAGTGCAACACTTGGTGGCCTGCCCAGAGTTAGGATGGCTCCTCTTAGGGCTACCCTCAACTCTGCTGTCAGGCTCTTAACTGGCACAAAAAAATACCACCTTATCTCCCCGGACTTACGGGAACTGAATTGGCTGCCATATGAAGCTCGGATACAGTTAAAAATTGCATGCATGGCTCACAAAGCCATCCACTTCAAGACGCCATTGTACCCTGCGCAGAAACTGGAACTGTCCTGTTGTTCTAGAGCCTCCAGAAGCGCCAGCTCTCTCTTGCTTAAACCTAAAAAATTCAACAACAAAAAAGACCTATAACCGAGCCTTCTCAGGGATTGCTCTGAGGATCTGGAACTCCCTTCCCCCTGAAGTCAGGGTGAACCCATCTACTGTCTTCTTCAAAAAGAAGTCAAGGGGCTGCTGATGAAGGCATTTCTGCCTTAGCCTGGCACCTTCCTTTGATTCTGGGTTCATTCCCGTTGTTTGTTCCCCAGCCACCCTGTTCATGAGTCGGTTGGACAATTCTAGACTGCTACCTTTTTGCTCCCTCTGTTGTTTATGATGTGTTTTGCTGTGCCTCAGGAGATTGCTGATAATTTTGACTTTGAATTTTGTCATTTTAGTTATTCTGTCTGTATGCCTTTTTACCTTATGATGCATAATCTGTAAAGCTCTCTGATACCCTAGGTGGTCAAGTTCGCGCTATATAAAACTTTCAAAATAAAATAAATAAATAAATGGGGGGAAGATCAAAATCTTATCTCTGAGCATACAAAGAAACAGCTTATGAAATAATGCTTAGGTGGCACTTGACGCTGACCTGTTTGAGTGAAATGTATGGCGGTTTAAATAATTGTTGGGGTGTGATGATATGGGCGCATATATTCATATGTGCTGGACTTGAACACGTGTGCAAGGTTTTTTGTCCCAGTTCATGCAGAAGGTTAAAGAGGTCACCAATACTCCTTCAGCAGTTTTGTTGGGGGATGTAGATGAAGAGGGCTCTACATACTGTCAACCATAGCAGATAGGCTTATAGCTAAGCTGTTTTTATTGCCAGCGTGACAGTGGGCCAAAAGTGGAAAGCCTCCAACATGACATAATTGGAGCTGTGGTGGAATAGAATATGGAACCTTTTTGCTGTGAAAAAGCTGACCAATATCCTATGTAACAAAGTAGCCTGATTTGAACAGACATGGAGCCCTTTTCTCACACACCAAAAGAGTTGAGGTCTTGGGTTCAGAAGACCACCTGCCCCTCCCATCAATTTTGTCAGAGGCAGAGTAAGCAGAGAACTCGAGTGGGACATTGCACTAGAAAGCCCTTATAAAGCTGTCATTGGTGATGTTAGGGTTTGTTTATACTATTGGTAACTGATGAGAATGGTTCCATGCAGTCCTAATGTGTAGCACTGGGGAAGAATGGGATTCTTAATGGGGTGAGTAACCTGGTCTCCGTGGTTCTTGAACCTAACTGTGTCATCTGAACTGACTGAAATGATAACTGTTGACCTTGTTGGATGTCAATTTCAAATGTAAAATAAAAGTATATTTAAAGAAAGGAAAAACTGGGTTTTCTAAAAGGATAGCGGTGAGTCTGAGGGCCATATCAAGATGTAAAAGATATACTGTTTCAAAATACACCAGATTTTTTAACACATATATCCGATCCACTCGATAACCTTAATCTTTTCGCCAATTTGCCCCTCCAAAAGTCTTACCATAAACATTTTCAGAAGTTATCTAAAGATAACTTCATCTTTTCTCCCCCCGCCCCTGCACCCATCAAGCATTATGATGATGAACTATTTCAGTGTTATTTGAAGTGCTCAACTAGTTGCTAGGTCCGCACTATTAAAATACCTTAACTAAATAAGTAAAAACTAAATAAATAAAACTAAATATGTAAAACTAATTAAGATACTTAAGCGCAATTAGTCATACAGTTAAAGGGAATTAGTTTCAAAGGTAAATATAGATGTGTATTTTCTCTCATGTGGATTTACTACTGAACTTAGGCATAACTCGGCACTTTTTTGTTATTCACTATTTCCTAGTGTAGAATTTTACTTAGGTGTAGTCTTGCATGTCTGCCCTCTCTCAAATCACCGGATGGAGCCTCCTATAACAGGATTTATGGGTACAGAGTTACTACAGGTACATTTGCACACCTAGGGGGAGATGTACACGAATGTGGCGGAGATTTCCCTATAGGAAAGTATAGAAATAATAATTCCTTTTTTTTTTTTATAATGTTGAAAATATTTGTTTGTGTAATATAAATTAATTTACAATATGTATTATTTACATAAAACGAATAAAATGTTACAGCACATTAATTTATATTAAATATGTATTAAATATTTCATTTAAATATATTGAATTTAAAAGTAATAATTTGTAAACAGTAATGAAAAAAATCACGCCTCACTCGCATTTATATTCTTAGGTATTATTTACTATTTTTTTTTGTTTAGAGTGTATCAACTAATTTGAATTATTTTAAATTTTTTAATGTTTTATTTTTTCTAACGTGTATTACATTTTAAAATAATTATATCTCATTTTTAACATACAAAAATATATGTAATTTAAATGTTGACATAATTTAATTAAGTTAACATTAGCTCCTGTTGGGTGTTATTTGATTTCTCTGTCTCCTTTGTTTTCAATTGGAGCATGTTACAGAAGCTGTAAGTGGCCATGTGTGTTTGACTTGCTCAAGGTATGATCGGAGTACATTTACACCTGTTTTGACACGTTTAAGACTGTAGTAACTTTAGAATTGCGAGTTTGTGAATTGCAGTGTGGGAGTTGTGGCTATGTGTTTGTATTTACATGCCCTTCCCTAAACCCCTTGTTAAATTTTTCTAAATCCTCCCATTCAGTAGTATGAATTTCTCATTTCCAGCCGCTCCCCCTTACGTTTTCCATATTTACTACAAAAACATACACCTGCATGTGCAGAGATCTCTGCCACATTGTCTTTTTGTTATGATGCCCCTTTGGGAGTCCTAGGTCCGCCCCTCTCTCATTTCCGATGCATTTTGTGTATGATCATTGAAGCTGTGTTTGAGTAAAACTTCTATGAGCATGAATGGAAACAGTTGTCTTGCAGGACTATCAGTTATGAATCGTTTGGAAATAAATGCAGAACAGTTTATTTGTGCAAGTGCAGCAGGGCCTAATCAGTGGGCAACTCTCTTTGCAGACATTGCAAATCTAGGTATCCAGATTGAAAGAAATAGGGATACCATGGCAAGCAGAATTTGTTCAGTCACATGCTACCAACCCCATTAGCTATTTCACTATGGTGTCGAGTTAGCATTTCTCCAAACTCTAAATCAATATTTCAGTCTTCTAGTGCATTCAACAAAGAAGGGAAGATTGCTGTTGCATTCAGGCCTTCCATAGCCCTGCTAGTTAACCTCTTTGTTGTCTTAAATGAGCAATATACAGACAGCCGCACTGAGAGCATGTTCCACTCAGTGTCTATCTCTTAACCGTATTGCAAAGCAGCCTAGCCAGTACTTTTTATCAGCTTTCTGTCACTCAACCCCTCAACTCTCCATTCATCAAATATAACCATTGTTAAGTCAAAGGTCCTGATTACAAATTAATCAGAATATTCAGACCCCTGTGTAAAGCCATGTTTGCATAGGGATTAGAAAATCCAAGTTAGGTGGTATTTATAGCATCCCATAGTTACCAGGTGCGTTAAATGTCTCTCCCTTCGTTAAAGTCCGGCAGATGTATTGGCCATACCATGCAGATTTTGGTGCAGTAAGCACCAAAACCCATGTGTTCTTCGCCAAAAACTCATGATAGGGGTTAGTTATTGCACCCGAAAAATAACCACCCCCACTGTATCGTTTTTTTTTTTCTCCAATTGTGATAAATAGCACCATCACTCCGAATCAGGGCCAAAGTGTCTTGTTCAATCAGAAGAAATGATCCTACAAAATGTTTCTGGGTGTACAATGAGACGATTGGCAATTGCAGGTAAAGAGAAGAATCCTGCACATTGAAGGTTATCCTGCTGTTGGTGAGATATAATTTGCAGCTGATTCCTACTTTTGTTTGGATAATGACACCGCTCCTGATGCAAAACACAGCAGGCGATATATCTGCACGTAGAGTCATATATCTTTGACAAAATCTATTTCACTGAAAAAGTTGCTCTTACTCTTTCTCATTCACTTGTACATCATATTCAGTGGACCTTGGCTTCAGTTTTGTAGTGAAGGCTGGTCATGGTCTAGTGTTTGTAATATATGTTTCCACCAGCCACTTCTCCTGGGCTGGCTTCTACATTCACCCCACACCCGACCATCACAGGTGTCACTGGTCAGGTGACCCTGCTAATAAAAGTGGCCAGGCGAATGTGCCCTGGGCTAGTTGTGTGTCTTCATGCATTATTTGACTAGCATGAGGGCCTAAGGCCCGCACCATTACAATGGCGATGAGTGGGTTGGACCCGGGTGTGCAACTGCCCTGATGTCTGGCGAGGGGGAAAGTGTAGCCTGAGTATAAGGCACCCGTGCCAGCACATTGTACTCGGTGGGGGAGGACTTTGATGCCTGTAAGTGAAAGACCCTGAACCAGGCCGCCTGCCGTGAGCCAGCGCCAGAACGCCGTCCAGTGGTGTTCCCTGAAGAAAAGGAGAGGCGGCTAAGGTCTTGCTTCTGAGACTCCAGGAACACAGTAGTGGAATGCCGAGCATGATGTGAGCCCTGTAGCAAGTAGAGAAATCCACATACGTGTTGCAGCAGGCACCATAGTAGAGGTGCCTACATGCTGCCCACAAACACAGTGAAAGAATGCCACACCTGCAGGGTAGAGGGCAGTGCCAGCAAGAGAATGTGCCCAGGACCCTGAAAGTAAGGAAGGGCTGGTGCATATCCCTTCTGAGATGACCACAAGGCAATCCCGCCAATGGCCATCAACTTGGTTGGAGGAAAACCTGAGTAAATGCAGCAGATACATGACTAGAATAGAGACGCCTGCATCTGCACTGCCCAGAGTGGTGGGGCCGTAAGCGATGGTAGCGGGGCGTTGAGGGGAAGGGGGAAGCCGCACCAGTCAGCTACACCAGCAAAGAATGGCCACTGTTGGCCCACCAAAGGTGTCACATGGAGTGACCAACCTTGATAAACATGCCCGCACTTCGGCGAGACCAACTGCCACCACGGCGTAGCCATGAGGTGCAAGTAGTGCCTTCTCAAGGGAAGACAAAGAGGTGAAGGAGGAAAGGGTACCTTCCAGTCAGGGAGTGGTGAGCCAAGAAGATCCTTCAAGGACAGGACTTTTGAGAAGTCCAGGAGAAGAAGGAAGACCTGTGAGAGGTCCATAAGAAGAGCTGAGTCCTACGGACAGGACAGGATGCAACCAGGGAGGTCCCTGTGAAAAGATGATCACAGCGAGAGGCCTGGTCAGGAGACAGAGGAGAAGAGAGTCAGTCCTAGGGGTAGGGCGTGACCCGGGAGGTCCAAGTGAAGTGCACATCACATGGAGAGGCCTGGTCAAAAGGAAGAAGAGAAGAAAAGCGTGGCAAGATGTCACAGTACCACGTTGAGAAGGACAAAATTGAAAGATAGAGGAAGAAGGGTAGGGTGATGATAGACCAGTCACCCAGAAGATAACCAACAGTGATTGGTGATTGTCATCACAATCCTGTGCATCAATTTAACCACCTAAGGAGCACCGCACATCTAGCGTGGAGCAATACATCGGCAAAACCCCTGGGAATATGTCATCCCTGGTACCGTAGGAGGCTGTAACACACACAGAGAGGAGTAGTGCGTTGGGTTCTCTGTGAGAGAGGTGGCACATGCTCAATGGAAAAATACTGCTCTCACTCACAAAATTGTGACATGCTTTATCATCGGGCTTGCTTCAATACACCGTTGCGCAGACCAACGCCTGGGTTGTAGCAAAAGGTTAGGGGAAGACAATACAAACATGAAAATAATGTAGGAAATGAATTCTGGGATCACTGAAAGAAAAAGTGCAGTGAAAGTTAAAACTAGTTCAGTGGTATCTCTGTTAAACAATTTATTTCTAGATCCATTGACTAGGATTGAAAACGTAAAGGATGGTGGTGACAGCAAAGTATTAGGAGTTTCTTCACCCCTCCTTACTGCCAGATTGTCGACATGTTTCTGCTGCTTGACACATGCCTGAAGTTCAAGGTCACAACAGCATTCATCAGGACCTTTGAGATCCCAGTGTCATACGTTCCCTCTGTACCTCAAGATTGGAAACCCCAGAACAAGTTGTTCACAGAGAGAGGGGACCCACTCAGTAACACACTCCTGTTAATCTGTAGGTAAAGAAAGATGGAAAAAGAGTGGAGTCAATCATACCTGCAGTGGATACCGGTTGGGAAAAACAAGTTATCACTCCAAGTAGCCCTCCAACACTCTTTTTGAATGTATTTTGTTAGAACATCCATGTACGCATGTACCACCTCTAGTCATAATAGGCATGTAACTACTATGCCAATTTTATTCATGCCGCAAGGAGGACATATCTCACATGCTTGTCCTTATGTATTCGTCAAACCGTACTCAGGGTGTCTGCCTCTCACGCTTACGTACCTCTCCTTCATCCAAAGTAGTTAAAAACTCAACTCACCTTTACATATGCGCATGCTAAAACTGGCCAGTTAGAGCATGGAGACCCCTTGTAGTCACACTCTGAGGGGAAGTAAAACCAATGAAGAGAGAAAATATACATGTTATCTGTGTGCTCACATCTGTGTCTTGTCTGTTCCAAACACCCATGTGTTTTATTATCTATTTGCAGTTAGACCATATGCCAGTGAAGGTCGCACTCCATAAGTATGGTAACAGAGCGGGTTCCTTGGCACTTACAGAATATGTCTGCGCTTAACTAGTTAGTGGCCATGGTGCCACTCGCTATTCTCGTCCCCATTTCCTGCATTAGGGACTGAAAACATGGGTATTTATATTTCCCCTCGCAGCGTTTGTTAATAAATCATCACCCTGTACTTATCACCTACCACCCGCCGGTACAACTGTTCATGTTAAAATCATGGTAGCAAAACTGTATCCGACAAATCTAATCATCCCTTGTCATGAGTAGTGATTCTCAAGTTTCTAATTCATGAATGCTTCCGTGTTTTTACTTTCCCCCAGAGTGTGACTACAGGGGGTCTCCATGCTCTAACTCGCCAGTTTTAGCATGCGCATATGTAAACTCGTGAGTTGAGTTTTTAACTACTTTGGATGAAGGAGAGGTACGAAAGCGTGAGGGGCAGACACCCTACTGAGTACGGTTTGACCAATACATAAGGAAGAGCGTGTGTGATATGTCCTACTTGAGGCATGAATAGAATTGGCATAGTAGTTACATGCCTCTTATGACTAGAGAGGTGGCACATGCGTACATGGATGTTCTAACAAGATACATTCAAAAAGAGTGTTAGAGGGCTACTTGGAGTGAGAACTTGTTTTTCACGACCGGTATCCGCTGCAGGTATGATTGTCTCCAATCTTTTTCCATTTTTATTTACCCACAGATTAACAAGAGTGTGTTACTAAGTGGGTCCCCCTCTCTCTGTGAACAACTGGTTCAGGGGTCTCCAATCATGGGGTACAGAGGGAACGTATGACACTGAGATCTGAGAGGTCCCGATGAATGCTGTTGTGACCTTGAACTTCAGGCACGTGTCAAGCAGCAGAAACATGTCGACAATCTGGCAGTAAGGAGGGGTGAAGGAACTCCTAATACTTTCCTGTCACCACCATCCTTCACGTTTTTAATCCTAGTCAGTGAATGTAGGAATACATTGTTTAACAGAGATACCACTGAACTAGTTTTAACTTTCACCGCACGTTTTCTTTCGGTGATCCCAGATTCCATTGCCTACATTACTTTCATGTTTGTATTGTCTTTCCTTACCCTTATGCTCCACCCCAGGCGTTGGTCTGCTCAGGGGTGTATTGAAGAAATCCCGATGATGAAGCATGTCACAATTTTGTGAGTCAGGGCGGTATTTTTCCACTGAGCATGTGCCACCTCTCTCAAAGAGAACCCAACGCACTACTCCTCTCTGTGTGTATTACAGTTGTGATTGGGGAGGCTGGAGTAGTGGTTTTGTTTTGCCTCTCCCCCCCCCCCTCTTTTGTGTAATACGTTTTTTGAGCGGCAGCTTAGCCGCAGGGGTATCCTTTGTTGTGCCATTGAGCATAGGAGACATTAGCTCAGAACCGTACATTTTTTAAACCCTTTTTTTTTTATAACAAATTTTATTAGGTTATCTTGCAACATATAGGGGTCACAGCCCCACCTTGGCCACAGCGATGTAGGTTTAGGTTGTATCAATAACCATATTTCTGACAAATAACAACACCTACCAAACCCATAGGTGTCAAACAATAAACTTACAGACAGGTTCCGGTCTCCAAATTTGTACAAACGGTGCAATCATCATAGTGTGCCACATTAATATACTGCTTACACATATTTTAAAAAAGAAAAGAAAAACACTCATTGTGGATATACCGATACAAAACAACACAACAAAACAATTCTCAGGGGTCCGATTCAGGCAGGGGGGGAAGGTCAATACCGCGATAATCCGCCCATCTGGTCCATATTTTGCGGTGTTTAGTGGGGCATCCACGGGCCTCGAAAACAGCAATCTCAGACCCCATACATTTGTCCAGTTCAGTTTTCCATTTACCCAGGGCTGGGGGTGATGTCGCCTTCCACATTTGGGCTATATCTCTTTTGGCCACTGCGAGAGCTAAATACAAGAGGTGTTGTTTATACCTATTCCCCCCTATATCATCCGTGGAATATAACAAGAAAAGGCGGGGGTCGAGCGGGAGATCCCAGGACAGCACCTCATGGAGACACAAGCTAATTCTGCACCAAAATGGCTGTAATGCCGAGCAGCTCCAAACCGTGTGTAGGAAGGTCCCCTCCTCCCCACCACACCTCAGGCATACAGGGGACTGAATAACTCCCATCTGCCACAGGCGTACCCTAGTGTAATATGCGCAGTGTAGATATTTAAATTGGATAAGCCGAAAGCGCATGGACACCGCTGCACCCCAAGGGCTGGCGATGGCTTCGGCCCAATCATCGTCAGTGAGGTCAGGTATGTCTGCTTGCCAAGCAAGCCTGGTCTTGTCCAGTGTGGTGGGTGAAGGGGTTGTCAGTGTCTGATAGAGCTGTTTGATCTTGTGAGGTCCTAGATCCCCTGTAAGCAGTCGCCCCTCCAATGGAGGGATTCTAATGCGTGGATCTGGGGACGAAGTGCGTGTCAGAGTTGAAGGAACTTATAGAATTGTGTTTTATGTAAATCAAAATCGGTCTGTAATTGCTAAAAGGATTACATCACCAAGGGTCGAAATCCCAACACGGTCCCACCCTTTGAACCTCGTTAATGCTGCTACGGCACGGAGATATGTGCCCTGCCATAAGGGGGTCATTTGAGTAAGCGTCCCCATCCATCCCATCTGTCGGGTCTTGGCGCGCCAGAGCTGTATCACCACTCTACCGGCCGGTGGTAAGTGATAGAGGCGAACTGTGCTGTATAATAAATGAAGGAGCGGGACCTGATCCATAGCAGCATGTTCTGCCGAATATGCGGGGTCTGTGGGGGAGCAGTACCACCATTCGTTTATTACCATCACATGAGATGCTACATAATAGGCATAAACATCCGCTGCGGCGATCCCGCCGCAATATGTTGATTGTGTACATGTGCAGAGCTCCACTCTGACCGCCCCGCCATTCCACATGAATTTATTTTGTATGGCTGCTACTTGTGCTGCTAACCATGTACGCGGAATGGGGTATGGGTAATTCTGGAGACGATGTAAAATACAGGGCAGTGATACCATTTTAAAAATTGCTGAGCGCCCGTATAGGGAAAGAGGGAGAGAGGACCACACAGAGGTTTCGTTATGAAGACTAGCCGTCAAAGGGGAGATTTTGTGAGCCCAGGAGACTTTCGGACAAGGGGAAATATATATGCCAAGATACTTGAAGCCCTCCGTCGCCCGGGAAAGCTGCGATGCCCAGGTGTCGCGTCCTTGATGTCCGCACACAGGAAATAGAAAAGATTTGGCGGGGTTGGCATGGAGGCCTGAGGTACCTCCAAAAACCCTAAGGATTTCAAGTATACGAGGGCCAGAGTTCCAAGGATCGGTCAAGAAAAAGAGGACATCGTCCGCATACAAAGCTATACTGTCCGAATGCGACTGGGACCAGTCAAACCCCCGAAGGGCCGGATCGCTCCAAGCCCACGCCGCCAGGGGCTCTATCGCGAGAGCAAATAATAGCGGGGACAGGGGGCAACCCTGTCTGGTGCCCCGCTGGATAAAAAAGGGCTGTGAATGGTGTCCCGCAACTCGGACCAACGCGGTCAGCACTGTATATAACAATCGCACATAGGCCACAAAACGAGGCCCCAAGTTTATTGCCTCAAGGAGCTCAAATAGATACACCCAACTCAGGGAGTCAAACGCCTTATCTATGTTGGCGAGAAGCAAAGCAGCTGGTTGACCCAATGTCAAGGCTGCTGCCATGGCATTGTGTACCCGTCTGATATTATGTCGAGTAGCCCTGTGTGGCATAAAGCCTGATTGATCTGGGTGGATCAAGTCACTGATGCAGCTGCACAGGCGATCGGCCAACACCTTCCCCAGCAATTTTGGTTCAAAATGTATGAGGGAGATGGGGCGGTATGAGGAAGGGTCCTCCGGAGGCCGGCCCGGCTTATGAAACAGTACAATTTCCGCGTGCCGCCAGTCCCTAGACAAGATGGTAGATTCCGCAGCCTCTTGTATTGTAGCCAATAGATGGGGCCCCAGCGTGTGTATATTGGGCCTGAGGAATTCCATTGGGAACCCGTTGGGCCCGGGAGCGCGGCCGGGATGGAGGGCATTAAGGGCCCCAGTGAGTTCTTCCGTGGTAATGGGAGCGTCCAGTCATTTCGGAAAGTGATTGGGGAGCAGACGGGGAGGGATATCCGTTTAAACCCTTTTTTGATACGTCTTTATAAATCACAACTTCCCCATTCATCAGGAGTAGGTCACACCCTAGGTAGAAACATGGCGGACTAACAGGGTCTGTCATTTGGAGAAGCAGCAGTGGCGGAAATCCTAGCTGGTCCGTCACTATTAGGGGATACAACAATTAACCAGGTCCTCACTCAGGGCGAGGGCTGGGATATACTGATAGAACTTAAAAAGACACACGTGAAAACTATATTGCATGGGGCTATCCTCACTGAATACCTCAGAGGAAACGCGGCCCCATGAGGTCTATTGGTGACTAACGAACCCCTGATTTTCCTAGAAGATGCAGCCTTCCGAAGGGACTGGGCCTTGATAGCCTGGAAATGTACCAGAGCCTGACTAGTTTTGATCATAAGTACAGATAAAAGGCTAGCGGAAACACTGGTGATCCAAATACAGGCTAAAGAACAAGGGAATAAAACAAATGTGGTTTTAGCCACATACAAACGGAAACTAGAGAAAGTGAACACGGAACTAGGGGAATATAAGGAGTACCTTATGCAAACAAAAATAAACGAGTACAGAAAGACTTCAAACGCTTCTCCAAGGAGAAGGTATATCCTTATACAAACGAGGAGTACATTCAGCACAAACAGGCAGAGATGAAGAGAGGATCACAATCAGGCAGAGGAGACGTGGACACGCAAAGCAGCAGCAGTGACTATGAGCATCCGCAACGGAGGAGAGGGAGAGGCCGAGGTATACAGAGACAGAGAGGCTCCCGACCTTTCTTTCCAGGCCGTTTCAGGGCTACCAGAACCAGGGCTACGGTTGGCCCAACATGGGTGTCCCAAAACAACTAGGATACCAAAATCCCCAGTTTCCGCAGTCGCAATCCCAACAACCACTCTCCCCCTTTTTAGGCAGAGGCAAGGGTAGAGGAAAGCAGCGGGGACAATAGAGGGTCACATGGGAGGCCCTGGGCCAATGGGTCACGAGGAGCATGGCGCAGCAACTGGCACCTGGGACCAGCAGGGAGATTCCCTAGTGGTCAACCTTTCGAACACCCCATTGACACCCTCTCAGGAAAGAATCCTGAATAGAGGGTTAGGCTTTGTACCAACGAACATGTTGAATCATTTCAAAATCAGGCAGGAACTAGCGGCCTTCTTCAGGAACATCCGACTGAGGGTCTTCTTTGAGGGAAAGGAAGATAGAAATGATCAATCTGGTGATACATCTTTACACCTAAAATCGTCCTTCACACCTCCTATTGCGGCATTACCTCTCGAGGTGGCGGCTTTTGAACAGGCGGTCATCCATGATTTTCAATCCATGGAAAGTCCAGGTGCACGCCCATTCATGATTTCTTACCAACATCGAGAAGGAAGCATTACAACTGCTGATGGAGAATGACTCCATAATTATAAAACCAGCATACAAAGGGGGTACCATCGTCCTACAGGATAAAAGGCCCCATGCATCAAACGAAAAACCGGTCACAAATGGGCAGATTCTCAGATTCTGCCCCTTTGCGACCGGTATATTTGGGATGCATCATCCCAAATGCAAAACTCTCAAATTGTGATTGCATTTAAGGAATCGCAAATTGTGATTCCTTAAATGCAATGCTAAAAGCAATTAAAAATAGTGATTTCGCTATTAGGGATAGTAAATTATCAGGAAAAAAATTGGTCGGTAATTTGCAAAAATATTGAAAAATGCACTAAAGTGCATTTTTTTCAAAGTTACATGTTGCACACACACATGCCCTTGGGGCATGTGTGTGCGCAACATGGGTGCACAATACAATTTTAGGGGTGCAACATGGTTTCCTTTTGGCACCCTTTCACCCTTGAAATTGCATGCGCAGGTAGGTACTCCCAAATTGTGCATGCAATTCCCATTCATTCCTTAATTACGACTCGCAATTTGCAAGTCGCAATTAAGGAATGTTTAGGAATTGCTATTTTTATAGTGATTCCTACATGCATAGGCTTTTGCGATTCCTTAATTGCGATTCCTTAATAATCGCAATTCAGGAACCGCAAAAGCCTTCCTTGATGCATGTGCCAGAAAGCAACCTACATTAATGAATGTCTATGTCTCCTGTCGAATGACAGGAATTACAGAATCCTAAACAGAGACCCCACAACGGATGTTACCAAGGACATTGCGTAACTTGTAGAACAGGGTATAACGAACTACTGGATCTCAAAACTAAAAATACAAAAAGTGTGGAGGTGGGTTTACAATCTCCCTGGGAACAGAGGGTACACACTAATTGTAATTCAGATCATGTCATTTACCTCATCACTTGCCCCTGTCAGAAACAATATGTGGGCATGACAACACGGAAGGTGAGAATTCATATACCAGAACACAGGAGCACCATTAGGTGCAAAAGAACCTACACAAAGTTGACAAGGCACTTTACGGAAAACAATCATTCAGAGAATTATATAACATGGACTGTTCTTGATAAACCTAGATTCTACTCAAACTCGAGGGACAAAAAGAGGTCACTGCTAATCAGAGAACAGAAATGAGTGTATAGATTGAGGAGCCACATTAATGGTCTGAGCGACTAAATCCCGCGGAATACAATAAATAGATAAAATCCTCGGATTCTCACCTTACAGTGTTACCGATACTCTCCTGTCATTACAGATGGGGGGGCATACACTACCTGTGTACCCACTGACTTCATATTACTGTATATTTATAAGGGGCAGCAAATGCCTTGAACCATCATCAATACATATACCCTATGGTATAACCAACCTATGAGGATAATGTGCTAACGTAAAGGAACAAGCAAAGTAATAATTTAATAGCGTGTGTTATTTTCCTAAGCATCACATATGGTATCCTGTTGTAGCTCCCCGGGGTCACCAACAACACAGATTAATGGAAGGAACGATTTAGATAGCAACCAACCTCCTCAAATATTTGCCATCAAGGGAGGCACACTTATGCCTGTCTAACTTCTTGCCCTTCTCTCAGTTTCCATATCGACTTTCTGCCAAAGTTGACATTTTTAATACAATTTTTCCAGAGCAGATCACTGAAGAGAACAGTACGCATAGAGAAGCTGAGTTGCCATGGTTACAAGGTAGCGTGTTGCGGCGCCGCGGTCACGTGACAGGAGGATGTCGGAGGACGTCATCACGTGTCGCTCCCCTCACCGCTCTTAGAGACGCCGCGCTCGTACAGCTGGTGACTCTACACAGCGAATACTGGAGAAGAGGTCCGGTGGAGCACCACCCTTGAAGTAGTAAGGAGCAGTGGGGGGGCAGGCACTAGGAGAGGGGAATTGAAAGTAACAAAGGGCTCGTCTATTGCGCAAAACTTTGTTTTACCACCATTTATTACTGGGTAAAGAGTAGTAAGTGATGAATGCTGTTGTGACCTTGAACTGCAGGCATGTGTCAAGCAGCAGAAACTTGTCGACAATCTGGTAATAAGGAGGGGTGCAGGAACTCCTAATACCTTCCTGTCACCACCATCCTTCACGTTTTTTATCCTAGCAGTGGATCTAGGATTAAATTGTTTAACGAGATACCACTGAACTAGTTTTAACTTTCACTGCACTTTTTCTTTCGGTGATCCCAGATTCCATTGCCTACATTACTTTCATATTTGTATCGTCTTCCCCTCCCCTTTTGCTCCACCCCAGGCGTTGGTCTGCGCAGGGGTGTATAGAAGTAAGCCCGATGATGAAGCATGTCACAATTTTGTGAGTGAGAGCGGTATTTTCCCACTGAGCACGTGCCACCTCTCTCAAAGAGAACCCAACGCACTACTCATCTCTGTGTGTTTTACAGTTGTGATTGGGGAGGCTGGAGTAGTGGTTTTGTTTTTCCTCTCTCCCCTTCTTTTGTGTGATAAACTGTAGGAGGCTGCCCACCCAGAAACCATCTGTGAGCCCTGGTGAACACGATGCCTGCTGAAAAGAGTACTCTCGACCATTGTACCATCCACCTGTGAGATTGCATGAAAGGCTTGGACGTGGCCCTGTTGGGTATTCATCAGTGACCCTTTGGCATAGCCTATGAGAGGCCCTGCAGACCACGCAGTCCCATGGCGATCCATAAGTAAGGGCATCAAGGGATTCCAGTGAGAGGGTAATCCTGTCAAGAGAGAAGTGTCTGCAGCCACTCCACGATAGGTATCAGGAAACATGTAAAGCACATATGGAGACTCGTTCACCCAAAGACTATCCAGTAGATGCCAGTGCACCAGTGTCCGGATGGCAAGAGTACACAGACCCTGAAACAACCATCCTTGAGGCGGAGCGAGTGACTTGGAGGAAGTGCTGTAAGGGATTCCTCTATGGCCCTATGATGTGGCATGGGAGCGATACTGCGCAGTCCACACAGTTCCATGGAAGCCGGGTTAAAGGGCTTCAAGGGAATCCTGGAAAAGAGACGGAAGCTTGTAGTTGCTCCACCAATGAGCACCGGGAAGCACTACCCCTCTCAAGGGAGACTCTTCAACCATCGCAGTGACATCATCTGTCTTAGCAGGCTTGCCATCCATGGCGCCAGGAAGAAATAGGAGCAGACTCCACCATTGCTCCAGATGCACCATCAAGTGAACTTTGTAAACAGACTTCCATATAGTGAGACCAGGTGGGACCGGACCCACAGTGCCCAGGTGGACTGTCACAACATGGAGGGGCGATTGAGAAATCTGGAATTCATCCACAGTGCCCAGAGTAGTCTGGTGAAACTATGGAGGTGTGCCATGATTCTGGGTGCTCCCAGCTGAACCTGTACCCTCATCCTGTCCTGCAAGCAACCTGAATAGACTCAGTGGAGTTTTTAGTTTGTTGTTTTGCTCTCTCCCACAGGTTGCACTTGTTGTCCATTTTTAATAAAGTTTGGGAGGGATGTAGTGACCGGCTGGTTACGGTCTAGTGTTTGTAATATATGTTTTTTCCAGCCACTCCTCCTGGGATTCTACACTCACCCCACACCCAACCAGGTGACCCTGCTAATAAAAGGAGCGGGCTCACATGTCTCGGGCCAGTTGCCAGTACTCAAGCTATGTGTCTGCATGCATTATTTGACTAGCATGAGGGCCTAAGGCCCGCACCAATACAAGTCCAGCAGCTAAAGGGAGTTGCCACCTCAGTTTGCTGAACTTCTTATTCTCACCCTGCTCTATAAAGTGTCTCTTATTCACTCTGTTTCATTTGTGCTACAGGAGGGAGCTTATGCAGTGCCTGCCACCGTGGCTCTGATTGTGAGTGGGTCAATGTTTTCTGACCGCGGCATAGACGCCTGTTTGCAGAGGGGTCAGAATTGTGAGTTGTTTAGAATTTACTGCAACAAACAATTAACAGGCGTGATAAAGTGGAAAAATATATGGTATTTACCATGTCCTGCAGTTTTGGATGTGAGAAGCACCAAAAACACCAGCTATTTGGCAACAGCTGGAAACCGTTGCAGTTTACTGCACCCTATAAATTCCGAACCCAGGAGAGTCTGAATTTATTGGGGGCTATAAATTGCACTTTCCCTTCAACCATTCATAATTTGGGCCACAGTGTTTTGGCTTATCTCTCATTGTATCATTCCTTTTTTGCAATAATATGTAATTCGAATAAAGGTGCATTACACATACAGTAAATATCAATGAATCAGTTAACACAAGTATGATAGGACCCAATGAAAGTCACACAGTACAAGCAATACTACAGGCTTACAATCGCAATGATTAATCAGACTACACCACAACCATCACAGAGTAAGGCAATCGAATGCACTAAGTACGCAGAGATAAAGGCGGTAGCAGAGCCACAAGTCCTATCCATTATCTAATCCGAACTAACAGCCTAAGAAGGAATGGGTTAGGGTAAGAGGTAAGGGATGGAATAAGATGACACTGGGTCCTGCCACCCACCTGCTAGGGAAAAGTATGTACACCACACATTGAGTGCTCAATATGATTAATATTACTGGGGTAGTTCCAATGGAAAGGCATCAAACATGTTGACACAGAAACCAACAGTTGTCTTTATAGCATAAAATTGTGACAACCCAAATGTGCAAAACGTAATAGAGATATAGATATATTTAGTAAGTGTTTCTGGATTGTGGAGCACTAGGAGCTCGGGTGTGGATCATTCAGGTGTAATCAGGCGCATATTTATCAAGGGTACTGGGTGATGATAGGAGTCCCTAATGCACAACATGTGTGTGATGTACTCTGGCCTCGTGGATCAGCAGGTCAGTTTCCGAGGCACAAAACTAAATGAGTGTGCTTGTTGACTTGGATCAATCTAGCTCAGGCTTATTCGCGTGGTACCCCCAGATTTGGTCAAAGACTTCAATGTAAGTCATTTATCCTGTAGAGGACCTATTTCCAATGGACTGTCTTTACAAATTCTATCAACCATGCATCTGCCACAGAAGCCAATGGTTGTCTCCAGTGAGTCTACAGATCTTGTAGATAAGCCTACCATGCCACCCCCATTGTGTAACAGGGTTACATTCACTGAGGGAGACATGCGGAGGGCCCCTATGTGGGACAGTTCAGACCATTACAGGTCCAAATTGAGCAAATGACACTGCTCCTGACCTCACCTCCTGCACTTAGGATAATGAAGTCCCTCTTTGTTACTTTTGAAGCTCCCTCTCAGTACTGTCATGTGTGAACAATAGAGCAATCCAGTCTTTCGCAATGTGTTACTTTAGTAGCACATTCTGCAACCATAGCCTAGCTGTGATTTCAGAACTTCTGGAATATTGCACATTGATCAGGAGCCCATACAATCTGCAGACTACCCCAACAGTGTCCCAACAATTTAACATATTGGGGGATAGAGGAGACAGGCAGTTTTGTCATAAGGGTCCCAAGACAGCATCTAAGGCAGTTTGATAACTGTCCATAACACCAGAGGTATTTATTGGTCAGAGCATATTCTTGGCACAGGCTTGGAAGCTCTTGGGTGTCCTTCCAGGAGCAGCTGTTCTTCAGAGAGGATTTCTTTAGCAGACAATTCTTTTCATTTTATGGGTTGTCTACCAATCACCAGTTCCTCATTTCTCCTTATGGGTGCAGTGCAATGGTGGAAGGTGTCTGTTTTGAGCAGTTTATGAATCTTCTTCCACACAGACAACATTCAGTGGATCACATAGTTATCCTGGGAGAAGGTAGATAAGTGAATCAGTGTCTTTAGGACAATTCAGGACATGTTTTTCAAACTATACCCACGTTTGGACTGGGGACATAAGTAGGCTAGCAGCAACAGATGGTGCACATGGTAATACATTTTTTTGTGAGGCAACCACTGTCCTCCCGTGGTAGTGTGGGACCATAATTCATGAAATTTCAGTCTAGGTCTCCACCCAGATATACTGTTAGATGTCTGAGACTATGTGCCTCAGTGTGTTTGTTCATAGGACATATCCAGGTTGACACCGTCATGACCGATCTATGAGAAGTTGAGATGGGTCCAATGTACAATGCCATTTTTCACCTGTGTCATGAGTAGGGGCAGATTGTCATCTGCCATATTTTCTAGACCCCTATTGATTTGTTTCCCTGGATACCCGACGCCCCTTAAAACCCATCACATGTCATGGCCAAAGAAGCTAACTTTGATGGGGAGCGGCTCACACTTTTTCCTATTAATCTTGCACCCTGAAAACTGTGAGAATGACCAGGGCACATCAGGTTAGGTATGGAAGTATTTGGGTCATTGAGTGCATGTAGTACTTCATCATATAAAAATGCATTAATAGACCCAGACAATGTTCATGTATTATTTCTGCAATCTGATGGATTGCAACAGATAGGAATGCTAGCATCAGGAAGTAGAGAAGCGGGGATCAACAACATTATTCGCATGTGCCATGATGGCTGGAGGTCAGTCAAGAGAGGAATCCTTCACAATGAACACCTGCCCTTGACGATCTGTAAAGCCAGCAGTTATGCATCCTGACCTTGGCCAGCACTTTCACGAGTACACAAGAAGGTAACCTCACTCCATAGGATCAAAGTCCAAAGCCTATGACTGGAGGTTCTTTGTCTGCCAGAGAAAGTTTGATAATCCTGCAAGGTAGTTCCTAGAAGAAAGGCCAGTTGGAAAGCCCACCTGTGACAAATGTGTATGGGAAGGAATCCTCTTACTCATTTTCTCCCAAAACAATGTTGGCCAGTACCCTGGCAGCATATACTGATCAGGTAGATGGGTTATCTTGAACAATCTAGGAAGTCAGGCCCTGTTTAATGAGATCCTTGATGGATATTGTCCCTAGAGTGCTAGGCGCCTCGGCCTCCTTGAAAGGTGCATATAGCAGAGTGGTTAGGAGTGACTTCCTGGTTTTATAAAATACCCTGAGAAAGCTGTCCTTACTGGGGGGATTTGCATGTTCCAACGTAAAAAATAGCTGCAGATAGTTCGTCTTCACTGATCTCCCTCTACAGAAGCAGCCTACCCTCATGCATCCGCATGGACAACCTCATGGTTCAAATACAGTCTTCCTCTGTTACAGCATAGTCAGAGTCATATAGACCCCTCTAAAGGAGACAATGGTTTCAGGGTTAACCTCTAGGTGGGTAAGTAAAGTACCTGTGCGGTCGGTATTGCAGCTATACAACTCTGGACTGCCCTTTGTCTCAGCTGGGCTGACTACAATCACCGTGCCTTCTTCCCTCCCTCAATGTCTTCACTTTGGTTTAACTGGTGCCTATTCGTCCTCTTTGGTAAAGAGAGAAGAGACAATTTATCAATGTCCAAGTTGTCTGACACTGGGTGATTGGTTTATGTTGTGCAGTGATGTCAGATCTCTAACTTCCTTTTCTAATCTGTAGCATTCCCTCACAGAGGCCTGCCTGCTTGATTATGTCTTAGTCTCACATACATTAACTGGCCTCTCCATGTTGCTTTGCCTGCTAACCATAACAAACGCTGATGCAACCAACCTCATGTTCAGATATGTGAACTCCAATATGTGTGTTCTTCTCTTTGGGGTTCTGTACCTAGTTGCTCTTATTTGCTACTGGGAAGGAGTGGGTACAACATTATGATGTTCAAGTCCAGCTGCATTGGAGCGTGATCCGTAATTCCTACCCTTAGAATCAAGCAACGTAACTATTTTAAGTAGATGCTTTGTGTACTGCTGTAGCCCAGTGATGTATACAAATAAACTAGTGATTCATGAGCGGTAAACCTTGGTGGGTATATGTCAGTTGGGTAGACCACAATGAAGCAGACACATAAAAGGATAGCAACACTTCTTGGCAGCTGTTCTTCTTCATCCGATTCTCAGAGTTGTGTTTCAGCAGGACCTAGACTTATCCCTTTCTGTGGTTAGTCTTTGTATGATTTGGTTCAGTCCCTACAGGCTTGCCAATGAGCCTCATCAGGTGCCCCTTGTGATTTCTGTTGGATGTCACTACTTTTAGCAACTTTTGTTTTCATTTACTGCACAGAATCTCACTGCTTCAGCCCTTTAACTAAATTTACCAGCTTCTCGCATGAGACGCTGTCAGTTGCTGACGTCACTGTTTTTGCCTGCTATTGTTGCCACTCCCTGCTTGCAGGGTCATTCAGACCCATTCACTACTGCTAGAAAAAGGGGTGCAAGCAATATTGCATCAGTGTATAGAGTAGCGCCTATTAGGAGTTAAGAGCAATTAGTGACAGCTTTTGTTTCACCACAGGCAATTACCCAAACATTGTGCCTGGTGGTAATTGCTAGAGGTGGAGTGAGTAAAATACACACAAATTATCACGTCATTGCTTCTTTTTTAGCTTAGGGATGTGCTCCAGGTGCCAAAACACACCTTTTACTGTGCACAGATTTGTTGTGCACATACTAAGCAATGATTGGTCACAATTACCCCTATTACCTACTTAACACGCCCACCACTCCGTTCCTGCAGCTGGATTTACCCAACACAATACTTGCTGTCAGCGCTTTAATGTACGGACAGCTTAGTCCAATAGCCCAACTGGGGCGTGGCCACTTCTCAAGGCACTCAGGCCAGAGCCTGTGTGGTTGGAGAGGACTCAACTGTTGCTTTAGGCATTGCTCAGAGCAATACGTATTTCAGTCCATTCATGGGCATAATATGATGGATGCACTGAACGATGCCGCCAACAAGGGCCATGGTTAAGCAATAGGTGTCTCAGATGTGTCTTAGCTGTAAAAACACCATGAAATATTTTGGCACAAGCACAGTGGCAAGAGAAGAAACAAACAGAAGTGGGAGCTGATTGGGTAACAAGCGCGACTCTTTCAATCCACTAGTTCACCGCTACTTGAGCATTCCATTACTACTTGCCAGAACTCACACACCTTTCAATGTCTTAATTATATTTTAATTGCTAAGCAATTATACAGTATAGTGTGCCAAACCGTAAATATCACCATGACACTTTCGCAAGGCTCAATTGGAAATATTCCAATGTTGAGTTGTTGAGTTCTGGTTCTATTTTTGTGCTGAATACTCTTATTTTGCCAAGATGGCCACTAAAATTGGACAAATAAGATCATTTATATTTTAAGAAATATGCCTTTCTAATTGATACTTCTTGCAGTAGACCCAGATTTTAAAAACATTAAATAGCCGTCCCTCAAAAAGAATTAGAACGTGTCACGTCTAGCTAAAGAGATCGTTTGTTATTGTGGAACTGCATACATTGAAGGTGCCTGCAGTATGTACAAGGTTTAATGTTGTCTTTACTATTGCATACCTATTGGCTGTGCCGCTGGAATTATGCGTCAAAGGGGGACCAATTTATGCCGCAGGATTTACTAAATTATGGGGCAAGGAATGGGAATTTGAGTCATATTCTGTGGCAGTATTATTTTAGGACTTTGTCATTCTAACACATTAATACTGACTGGACAAAATAGGATTTTGTTTGTGTCAGTTAGACACCCTAATAAAGAAATCATTACCTAAGAGATGACCAGTTAACATTTGCACAGGGTCTGACACAGTATAAGTTACAAGGTACAAGTTTCACTTTTTTTTTTTAGTAACTATTGAACCATTTGTGCAAGGAAACCGTAGCAAATTATGCAGAGGATAGTGAATTATGTTGTAATTGTGGCAATTACGTGGATAATGCCACAGGCCCCAAATCACCTTATTCCAAAAGCCCTGCCAATTAACTGAAGAATGCATGGTGAAGGTCATTGGAAATTTGCACCATTTTCAGTAGAAGTTAATTGCAAGCTGTTTTCAATGGTGGATTACTATGTTTCCAACGTGTAAAGATTACATCTAGCAATAATGTTGTTTGACTATTCTCCTTTTTCTCTGACTGAGTACAGCCTGTCACTTTATCCACTTTTCACTTGGATGCCTTTGAATTATTCTGTGGAGAGCCCCAGGGCTTTTGCCTGAGCCCTACGCTATATGATAGCTTCATTAATTCTCCAAATCTGCTCCTCTTCTCTTTAAGGATCTATATTATATTGTATGTTGACGACACTCAAATAATTTTCAGCATTGGCTACAACATCTTAGCAGTTGCAAAATGGATGCAATAAAACAGTTTCAAACATAACTGAGGCTGAAGTCTTAGGGCCGGATTTAAAATATGGCAGACAGTGCTAAGACCATCAGGGTGACGGAGGATACTGTCCGCCAGATTGAGAGATGACTGCTGGCTGAGCAGTGACTTCTGTACTTCTACAGGAACCTCTGTCACAGAGATTCCTGTCAAGGTACAAAACATTTGGTTAACGGCCGCAAACAGTTGATGGCTGTCCACCAATTCCGTATTTAAAAAACAAACTCCCAAAGTGGGAGTTTGTTTTTGGAAACCCAATGACTCCCACACCTAGAGAGTTTTTCCCTGTGTGTGAGCGGTCATTATTCACTTTTTCTGTCTGTGACCACCAGGTTTTACCTGGCAGTGATGGCATAAAATAAAGATTTCTCATAGGTAGGGCAGTATAATGCTCTCCTGCGGAAGGCCCCTACTTCTTTGGGCGATTGGAGGAAGATTTCCATCGACAGAGCCAACAGTGGCTCCGTTGACAGAAAGCTGGTAGTGCTTCTGACCCTAAATTGGGCAGGTGGACCATCGTTTTGTGTGAGACTGTATGCCCTCGCCTTTGCAATGGAGTACCCTGTCTGTCAAACTCTAAATCACGACCATAATTGTTTGGGAGCTCAACCTTCCACATGGTCACCTGCCTGGTGGCCACCTGAGCTTAGCAATCTATGTTCACCGAACAGTTCTGCTAAGATCATGGGCTTTGTCTGTCATATCTCTCTTTCCTTTGCCAAACGAATCAACAAGGCAGATTCTGCCTGATTTTTTATTTGTGAATGCTTTGCAAAATAATTTTCCTACTTCTATCTTTTGTCAAGAAAAATATTGTCACCTCCAGCACCTTATCTCCTTTTGACTACAGCATCTCTCTCTAGCATGGTCTCCCTGGCTATCTTATTATTCATCTTCAACTGGTGACGAATACTGCAGCCTCTGGGGCAAAAATCTCTGTATAGACAAGATAGAGGAGGCAGAGGCGGAGACCACCAAGTAGAGGTTTGTGCATTGCAATTTGGAGTTCATAAAGTAGCACTGCTTTACATACTCCAAAATGGCTTTAGTGAGCAAGACTTTTGGAGTTAGAAGAGTCAAAGTTATTGTCTGATCTCCATTTGTGCTTTGTGGATGAGGTGGGCCAAAGGAGACATGCTTTTCTGGGGTTGTGAATGTGTGTCTACGTTGTTGTTTGGTGCTCTGGATGTGTGCCTTTGGATGATTGTACATGGCTTGGTGTTTACCTGTGATTGTTGTGTGTGTGTTCTTTGATGGGTGTGTGCCTTGCAGACTGTGTCTGCCATAGTGCATGTTTGCATATCCTTAAGTCTTTGTGTCACTAACAGTGTCTGAGAATGTGCCTGTGTCCTTTGCCTGTCTTGTTGTGTGTCTGTCTGCATGTGTGCCTGTTGTGTGTGGGTGTTTGCGTGTATTAAGGAGTAGGTAAATGTGAATCCATGCCTGAAACTGTGTGTATTGTTTGTCAGATGGTGACCGTGTTCTTGGTTTTTGGATATTGATCTGAGAGACCTACACATGCTTGGGATCATCATTGCCAACATTACACAAATAACTTTTTAGTTTTCTTACCAATATGTAAAGTGGCACACTATGTGTTTAGCTACTCATTCGACAACCAACTTCCTTATTCACCCACCCACTCACCCATCTAGGTATTTATATATATGCCTTGCTGTGTGTTGTAGGAATGTGTATGTTGGCTCGGATACGACTCAAACCTATCGATACAGTGAGGGTTTAAATAATTTTTAATACTTCAAACGACTTGGCACAGCAATTTAAAATAGTTTACAAAATGCAAAATCTGATTAAAACAGCTCGAAGAGGAAAAGAGTACTTCTTGTGTCTCTTGTCTTGAATCATAGAGTTCTAATACAGCACTAGAGTGCTGTTTAACCTCATCGAATGTGCCAGAACTTTCCACTATAACGTGGTATTAAACATTCAAATAAAGTTTCTCAGTCTGTAAAGTTAATTTTAAACCCTGAACTGTATCACAGGTTTTATTTTATTTCAAAATAAATGTCACATCGTTGTTTCCCATTTTTATGGATATGATGCACATGGTTATCTTACAGTAAGCACACATAGGGTTTGAGCTATCCATTTATTTCCCTCTGCTGGTCCGGTAATTTTGCAAACTGTGAAGGTGGTAGTAAATCTTCTGAGGTCTGGGTTTAATCATTGTTCATAGGTATACACTACAGCTCTCTATGTACTCTGTGGTGCACAGTGAACTGAAAAACAAACCATTTTAAGTAAAGCAATCTATATTTTTTATGACTCAACAGTGTATGATCAACATGCAATACATGCATTCACTTTATTGAACCCATGAATGTAGTTATTTTTAAGTTTGTTTAATAAACATTTCAGTTTAGGATGGAGGGCAGGAGGGTAGGGTCATCATACAAGAGCAAGGAGTCACCCAGGTACAAGGTAAGTTCTATATTATGTTAGGCCCTTAGACTACAGCTGCAACAGCTAGGGCCTTTCAGGACTTCATACTCCCCATTGCTCTCCCTATCTTCTACCTTCCACTGCAAGCAGACTCCAACATTCTATTACATCATTCACTCTCAGCATTCCAGACAACAGCATAGACTTAAAAGGAATGAGGACACGCAAAATACTACACACATTCCTTTCTTGCAAACAACAAAACAAAGAACAGCAATTTACTTGCAAGTACAGGCACAGTCATTCGCAATTGCCCAATCCCCAGCATGTATAACTTATGCATCCACTCAAAAACAATATGTTAAACTCTCCAATACCCAAACAGGCACACAAAGAGCACACTTAACAGTCGCATAAACTTAGGGTGGTCTTCCACCAAATATGTTGCCTGTATCACTTCTTTTTTGCTGAAATTAGTTTTTGTTGGATTTAGGACTCTGTGCACTTTACAACTGCTAACCAGTGCTATAGTGCAAGTTCTTTTCTTACTCCCCTAAACATGGTTAAATTGGTTTACACCTGACTGGTATATTTAATTTACTTATAAGTCCCTAGTAGAGTGGTATACCATATACCCAGTGCCTGTAAATTAAATGCTACTAGTGGGCCTGCAGCGCATATTGTGCCAATCACTTAAGAGGCCCCTTAAAATGTGTCCCAGGTCTGCCATTTCAGCCTAAATGCAGTTTTATACAACTGCCAGTTTAACTTGCCAATATAACCCCCTTGCCAAGCTTTAAACTCCCCCTTTATAACATATAAGTCACCCCTTAGCTAGTCCTTGGGTTGCTCATAAGGAGTATAGGTAGTGAAAACATCCTAAATTTGTTTTTCACTACAGTGAGGCCTACCTGTCCCATAGGATAACATTTGGTTGCCTTATTACATTTAATAAGCGCTAACATTTGATTTGGGACAGATAAGCATTTAATATGTGATATCTATGAAATTGTAATTTAAATTCCTCTTTAATGGTAAAGTCAGATTTTAAATTACAATTTAGAAAATGCCAATTTCAGAAAGTGGGCATTTTTCTGCCCTCTGCCATTTGGTGACTGCAACCTACCCAGAGCCACATGGCTGGGTGAAGTTGACAGTTAGGATATATGAATTACTCCCAGGCAGATACACAATAGAGGAATTAGTTGTGCCTGAATGGGTCATCTGCTAGATGGACCTGGTGGGGCTGGACACAGACCCACTTACAACTGAATTGGGTGTGCTCTACCTTCACACATAGGGCTTTTCACCATTACATTGTCTCTGCAGCCATACTGGAGTCAGAGCAGGGGAGTCAGGAAATTACAAGCACTTCAAAGAGAAATCTTTAGAAACTAGTCCAACATCAAAGAAGGCACGAGGTATAAAAATAGGGCCCTCAGACCCACTCTTCAGTTCACTTTCTGGGCCTGTGTAAGGATGATCAGAGGCTGCCTGCTGCTCTGGCCTGTTCTGTACTCCACAAGACTGCTTTGCTGCACCTGAAGGACTGCTTTGCTGCCTACATGACAAACATGTATATATGACACCCCTGGCCAACATCGTCAAGAGTCACGGACTCAACATCATCTCCTACACCGATGACACCCAACTCATCCTTACCCTCACCCTGACCAAAGACCCAAAAACCACTAAGGACAATCTGCAAAGATGCATGGAAGACATGGTCGTCTGGATGAAAAACACCTGTCTCAAACACAACACTGACAAGACAGAAGTACTCATCTTCAGGAAAGGCAAGGATAACCTCTGGAACAACCCCAAAACCCCTCGACAGCCAGCTATCCATGAAGAAGTCGGTTAGCGCCGTCTCCTCCACTTGCTTATTCACCCTCTGAATGCTCAAGAAGGTCTTCCGATGGCTCCCATCCAACACCAGACGAACAGTCACGCAAGCACTCATCACCAGCAGATTAGACTACGGCAACTCCCTCTACGTAGGAATCATCGACTCATGACTAAACTGCAGACCAAACTACAGACCATCCAAAACACAGCAGGCAGACTCATCTTCGACCTGGAACAACCTCTCCCTGCACCTCAGAGCCTTACTAGCGCTCCAGCAGTTCAGGAAGGACCTCAAAACCTGGATGTTTGACCAATAGGTCTACAGGCAGCATTAGTCTTGGCCCCCCAGTGCCTCAAGACCCTCTTGGGTGATGCAGCCCCGATTTACAAATCTTGATTGATTGATAGAGCCTGCCCTGCTGTTGAGCCCTGTTTCTACACGTGAACCCAGGACTACCAGAGTGACTCCAAGGACTAGTGTGCTGTCCTCTTTTCAGAGCCACCGGGACATAACAGGTTCCCACCATCTTGAATCCGCACCTGGACCCAACTGAGTAAGTCTTAACCCCCCAAGTGGTGCCCCTCCAGTCATGGACACTTGGCGGTGGTGCTAAAGGTGCCCAGAAATTCCAAAACTTGGGACTTAAAAACTGTTTGCTAAAAACTGCTCTGAGAACCGATGGAAGACTGGGACCAACCTACTAGTCGAACCGCCCGTGGTGATCACTGGTTGTCCTGACTTTGTGGTAGCTCCCACTACTGATTGGATTTTTGTCACTTTGGTGTCAAATAATTTATTAAAGTGTATTCTATTTCTCTAAGTTGGTGTGGGATTTTTCTTGTGTTGTCTTTTCACTTTATTATTGTTTGTGTGCTCCATGAATACTTAACACATTGCATCTAAGTTAAGCCTGACTTCTTTTTCTGCCAAGCTACCCAGGTTTAAGTACAGGTTAACTTAGTGACTTTTTGTGGTTCACTCCGCCAGGGATTGTGGTTATTGCTTGACCAAAGATAACATCCCTGTCAAGCAACAACCCAATTTCTAACACTCTCCACACCTTGTGTCAATGAAAGAAATGAGACAAAAACTAGGTAGTGACTACTGCAGTGTTGAGTTAGTTTGTAATGACGGTACCCTTGTGGCTCCTGATGGACTCCATAGAACTGTCATGCAAGCATTAGAGCATAGTGAAGTGAATGCAGGTTTAGAATGTCAAGTTTGCTGTTACACGCAGAAGAATAACGACGTGTTATACTAAACTTGGTGTGTGGCGTAGTCATTGGCAAATACCAGGGCTGGGGAGGACGCTACAACTGTCAGTGAGATAGGGGATAAGTAACCTGAAGATCGACAGTGCTCTCCCAGTGAGTTTGCCGGGATCCAGAAAACTGCTCGTGCATGCAACATTTACCTCCGTCGAAGTGCGGAATTGACGTTTGGAGTATGTGGAGTCAAAGCACAGCCCCAGTCCCATGTAAAGCATTTGAAGATAACAAAAGCTTTGCTAAGACGTCTATATATCGTTGGCCGAAAACCTGCTGGGAAGGCAGCGAAGAGAGGTTTTGTGCTACTACGCATCTCAAAACTGTACATTCATACAGAGTGATAGCGCTATAAGTGGATGCAACCACGTTTTGAAAGAGCATCAAACTGCAGGATAACACTACTAACGGGAGCACTGCAAGGAAGAAATCAAACAGGTGTCAAACAGCACAAGCAATGACATTCTACTACAGGATATCATCATCTGCTTACAAGAACTGTGTAAAGAGATTTATCATACCACAGAGTTGGGTGGAGTGGCCCCAAAGGAAGTGTAGGGGGTTTTGTTTATGCAGCTGTCCATACCCAAAGCGGAATGCCATCAAAGCTGCTGGGTGGCAGCTCAGAACAACTCCAGAGGTCTCCAGAACAGTGAAGAACTCCAATGAGACCAAGAGGGAGGTCACAATTCCCCGACTGTCCAAAATGATCCTGTGGCCAGCACAGGACCTCAGAGATAGTATAGATGACACAGGTCCCAGCAGACAGCAGATGGTGTTGCAAAAAACTCCACCCTCAGTGTCAGCCAATTTCGCAAATGGTTACACCTGATGGTCATTGTTAATGAATATTCCCATTTTCCATTGATAGAGGATCCCTAATCTATTACTAAAAAACGAGCCATTGAGAAATTAGACAGCATCTTCGTGAGATGGGGTGTTCCTGCGATCCTAAAATTTGACAATGATCCACCTTTTAACAGTCGAGGATTCAGAAACATTTTCAATCTTCTTAATGTGAAGCATCAGAAGAGCACACCTCTTTGGCCAGAGGCCAATGGCCTTGTCGAACATTTCATGAGAACTCTTAAGAAAGCTGTCCATCATGATGTACTAGAAAAGCTCAATCTTAAGACTGTCTTATATTTGACTCTTTGAGCTTACTGTTTGACCGCTCACTCGGCCACAGGTGAAAGCCCTGCAACCTTGATCAATCAATCAATCAATCAATCAATCAATCAATCAATCAGGGAATTATAAGCGTGCTACTCACCCATGAGGGTCTCAAGGAGCTGAGGGGGGTCCGCAGATCTGTTTAGCCGAAGAGCCAGGTCTTGAGGGTCTTCCTGAAGGTATTCAGGGAGGGGGTGCGTCTGATGTCTGCCGGTAGCTCGTTCCAGGTCTTGGCTGCAATGTCAGAGAAGGATCTTCCGCCTGCTCTGGCTCTGTGGATGCGCGGGGTTTTGGCCAGTGCGAGGTTGAAGATCGGAGGTTTCTTTTGGGTACGTGGAAGTTGATTCTGTCGTTGAGGTATTTGGGTTCATTGTTGTGTAGGCATTTGTAGGCGTGAGTGAGGATTTTGAAAGTGACTCTTTTCTCCACGGGGAGCCAGTGGAGACTTCGTAGGTGTTGGCTTATGCGTTTGTGTCGGGGAATGCCGAGGACAAGTCTGGCGGCGGTGTTCTGTATTGTCTGGAGTTTGCGGAGTAGAGACTTGTTGATGCTGGCATAGAGTGCGTTTGCATAGTCCAGTCTGCTGGTGATGAGTACGTGGGTGACTGTCTTCCTTGACTCAGGGGGGATCCACTTGAAGGTCTTGCAGAGGATGAGGAGGATGTTGAAGCAGCTGGAGGTGACTGCGTTGACCTGTCAGTTCATGGTGAGTGATGAGTTGAGTACGATGCCAAGGTTCTTGATGTTCGGGAGAGCAAGAACGACCAAGTTACCTCAATGGACCAACAGAAGATCAAATACTAAGGAGGAAACCCACATCAAAGACTTGGATAATAATAAGAAAATAAAAGCCTATGCTGACAAGCGTTGCCATGGAAAGTTTTTTACATTCACTAAAGGAGATTGAGTGTTTCTTCGGCAGCATAGAGAATGAAAGTCTGAAGCTCCTTTCGATGCTGAACCATTTCATGTTGTGATCCCCAAAGGACACATGGTGACTGCCTATTGTCTTGGGAAGTCAATTATGTGAGATTCCTCGCATTTCTAACATATGACTCATCACTTATTAGGCACTGTTGTCAATGTAAAGACTGGGTCTGAAAGGACACATGAAGACTCCCTGACTGTTGCTGTTTCTACATCCCCACTACCGGTCATGGACAATTCTACTGCCTGTCCCCAGTTTCTGAAGACATAGTCAGGACGTGAGATCAAAGCACCACAAAGGCTCATTGAAGAGCTATGATTGTGTATATATTTGTGACATAAGAATTAGAGCATAGTGAAGTGAATGCAAGTTTAGAATGTTGAGTTCGCAGTTACATGCAGAAGTGTAAAGATGTGTTATATGAAGCTCCATGCTGGAGAGGACGCTTAAACTACCATTGCCACAGGTCCAAAATATGCCAGTCTTGCGACCTCTTTGAACATGATGCCCTATCACTACATATCTACAGACTTACAGGGACACCATTTAACATTTATGCACAAGGGACATCTAGTCATGGACGTTCAGTCACACGACTACCATGGCATGAAACCCATGAAACCCAAAGGATTCCTTCAGTAAAGGGTCTCAATGTCATCCCTAAGTCTACACATGCAAGGCACAAACAAAACCAAATGGAAAGTTTAACCATAAATCACTGCAGCTAAAAATTCCCGTGACGAGACTCCAACACACAACTTATCAGCAGAAATATGCTCATACACAGTAACCCCAGACATCTACTTCACATTACTAAAGTGCACAGCACAACAAACTCGTAACTTTCTTGATCTTCCACAAGTAATACACACATCTCAACAAGAAGATACTGCACTACACACATCCACAAAACTGCGGCCCATTCCTCCAACACACACCACACCCAGTCACACTATCTGGCCAAACCAACATGACCAAGTGCCAGGGCAAAACCTCACCTAATATGCACCCAGTTACTTGCCCTATGGAAACTGCACCAATAAAAGTTAGGATGTCTCTCAAATACAATGATAACCCCCAGTAAATCATACTGAAAAACAATTGCCACACCACAATAATCAAACTCTAGGGCAGTCCGGCAATACAACCATCGACACCAGACCTTGCCAAGAAGTAAAGGTTTTATTGTAACAATATCCATTTAAAAAAAGTGTAATAACATTGATTGCAACATCTTAGCATTGAAAATTAAATCAAACTTCTCGTCTCCAGTTCAAACTCTCTTGCTTTCTCCCTGTAGTTCTTTGTCTCTCTCGGTCACTCTTTTGCACATGCGTTTTCTTTTTTTCTATACTATCTCCCTCTATCTCTTTCTCTGTCTCTTACATTCCACTGCCATTTTCTTCCCCTAAACAGAGGAAAATGCAATAGATTACTACGTGCTTTAGAGTCGGTTTGAACTGACTCAAGACTTTTAAAATGATGATGTTTTTAGAGTCTAGGCGGAATTTTAAGGTTGGATCAAACGAAATTGTCGTCAATCTAATTGAGGTTCGATTGATTTGTGCTGATTCAAACCATTATTTGTTTATGAATGGCAATCAGCTGTAGCACCTTTCTTGTGTTGCTGCTCACTTGACTCTTAACTATAATGCCCTTTTGATCAGTTTGTATTAATTGTGTCATCGAAGCTTCAAATTTTGTGGCAAGATTTTAATATAGATTTAAGCACCTACAATTAATACTGGTGTCAGGCTGTAAGATCAGCGCTCTTCCATACACTTCCCCGGTTTGAGAATAAGGGATATTGTTGCATCAACCATGGAGTGTAAGACCTAGCCGCTCTTAGTTATTGTGTTGAAAACTTTAGGGAAGAAAGAAATCAAGGTTGACCAGCACTCCTTATATAAAGCGGGTGGAAATCAGTGTAGGTCAGGGGCTGGCTGAGGTCTTAATGATATAATGGCCAGAACAATCTCTTCCAGGGAAAATTGTCTGTTCCAGCTCATTCTGTTCTTCACATATTGTCCCTATGGAGGATTGGTGAAGCGACTGTTTAATCTCCACTAAATTAGATGAGTCTGTAGAGCAAAAGAACTGGTAAAACTCTTTGACTACTTCTCAGAGTCAGACATTGCTCTTCTTCATCTCTAACACCTTATGGATGTAATTTTTGAACCCACTTGGGGCCTTTCACCTGTTCAACGGTATTGGGAATATTCATTTGCTTACACTGTATGTGTAGCATTATCCTTTTCCTGTGGTAACTTTCAAATGCTCACTCATTATGGTTCTATTATGATTTAAGTTCCTAAACATCCTGTAGTAATAAGGTCTGATTATAAGGGGCAAAGTATTTCTGGTCACATATACACCTGAACAAAACAGGAACACCGGACATAATTTGGGGAAAACACTTAAAAAGGGTGCAGTAGCATCCATTACGACTTATTATTTCCCTATCCAGATGATGACATTGTGTGATAATGCGACTCAGTATCGGTAACACCATGTCTTACAGTATTACTGGGCCTAAATGGTTTTTTTTTTGGAGTCCAGGAGGACTTCTGTTTAGTTCTGATGTGAGCTCTCTTATCAACCCTATTCAGTGAGATCTTTCCGCATTGTTTGGTACCATTGATCATTCCATTGTTCTTTCCAGACGCATGGCCGTTTTGAAAACTTTTGCTGGCCTGTTTTTCTTTCTCTTGTAGGATGGGTCATATTATCTCCTAATGGCTCTTCATTCAGTGTTCTGCCTGATGCCTATTTTATAGTCACATTACTAGTACCCCATAGCTTGGTCATTTGCCCCCCTCACCTGAGTTACAAATTCCAGACGCATTAGTACCACATTGGGGTCAGAACTGCATTATGTGTGGGACTCTGAAGTCCCATTAGAAATGGGAAATTACTAGAGAAATCTCTATTTCCAGTCCAGATTCCCTTGATTCTTCTTCTTTTGCCGCCCAATATTACTACTGGCAGTTGGAGTCTCCACATGAAAGTCATGTGATCTGCAACGTTTCTACAGTTCTTCTAATATCAATGGAGTCTCTCATCATAAGGGCCTAAGGCCATTTTTGCGGTCTTGCTTCAGACATCTTTGTATCCCATACTTTAACCTACACTGAGAGCGGGCTTGGGGTCAGCCCTTTGCTCATGAAAGGATGTCTTTCTTCTCTATCTCTGTTCTCAGCTCCTTATTCAATGGCTTTCCTCCCTATTCTTGGCTTTACTTGACCGTGATGAAGCAGTTTAGATTCACTGTTCTTTTTGATTGGCTGAGTTTATCCTTTTACTACTATCAAAGAACATTGTTTTTCTTTTTCATATTTGTATGATATTGGAGTTTAACATTGTATGTGAGTGCATCACCCGTTCTATTTCTCCTTGTAGGTTCTATGTTTGAATTAGTGCTGAATATGTAGCACAGCATCCTGTCTGTTTTTTCTCATATAGTTGCTTATGGCAGCTCACCCGTGGTCTCATTGAGTTGCTTTTTTCAGTTTGGAGATTGCTGTTCCCTTCTAGCTTGCTTTGCTTCTGAATTCTCACATTGCGGCTGTGTCACGCTGCCCAGTCTTGCACTGCTCTTGTTTCCCTAGCTGCCTGCACATTCTGTGCTTTCCGCCTTTGTACCTGTTTCTCCCTGCTTGATCTGTTCCCGGTGTGGCTTACCTCTGAGGCCCTGATTATGAGGTTTGTGGTCAATTACTTAAACGTACTATACCAATAAATAGAGATTCCACAGGGTGAAAACTGAGCTACAATGAGTATGTAACATGCCCATAAGCTCACTGAGATACACCTGTGCTCTGCGAGTGGCAGCCTGGGAGCAGCATCGCCAGCCCCACCCCACAAGGTGTAACTCTCAAATGGAGAAGGACAAATATCATGAAACACATGTCTAGCGATATCCAGCACTGGCTGCACCAACATTTGAGACAATTAAAGACTTTCGTCTAAAGTGAGTGTTACTATGCACTGCATTTACCACAATGCATCTGGGCAAATTGTTTGCTGGTATGCCAGGCAATATGCTCCATCCCCCTTTGTTTTTACTGCACTTATCAGACCCCCCAGTATTTTGCGCCATGGATTAGGAAATGTGCTGCATTAAAATGGATATTATGCGGCAGACTATTGCGTTTTCTGCAGCATTTTTGCGGCACCATATTTTGATGGAATTTCATAGTTACGTCTTAATAAAATGGAAATATGCATAAAAAACATGGTGGCATAATCACACAACATGTTGTCTGTCACCTATGCTCTAATCTCATCCAGCGAGATTTAATGGCAAAGTATTAACCTTGGATGCCAGAAACAGACACCCATCTACGCGCTGAATTGCTCAGTGTGAAACTGAAAACATCAGGGACCGATTCTGGTTTCCTGTTTGACCAAACTGTCTGGTGTTAGGCAAATGCTTCATTTCACTGAGCCTTTTCTTGTTCATTGTCAGACATGAGAGCAACTTCAAATATGTGTGTTCAGGATGGGAGCTCCACACAAAAATCTCTCTCTCTTGGGTTTGCTGTAACAATCTACAATACTGCTCCAGCCTCCTACTTAACCAAATTGTGTGATCTTAAGCAAATACGTTTTCACTGAACTTCATTTATGTTCATTACATATATGAGAGCATATTCAAACATGTTAGGTCAGTATATGAAGTATACCCAAACTTTTCTTGTATATGGATTGAATGATTATAATGTTCTCCTACCTATAGTAACAATATAGATCACATGCAGTGGGCGCATGACAACTGACTAGTCTCTTGGTTCACTGATGTTATATTAAGGAGTCATACATGTATCTGAAACTACTACTTTTGATAAATGTTACTCAGAGCAATAAAATAATTAGATACACTGAAGGGAAAATATCAAAATATTAAAGAAATTCACTTCTTTAAATTTCTTAAAACGTTTATCATTGGGTCAAACCAGAACCTTGACTGGGCACAATCTGTTAACTCATGGGTTTCCCTTCAATAAGCAGTACAGCTACAGAGCAACTACAGTACCATTACTGAGCATTTTATTTTCATTCCTGTTACACTAATGCAAAGTTAGTGCTCGATAACAGTACTCAGCCTAAATAAATTAGCACTGCTGCTGACTTTACAGGTGATGCCACTGCATTTTTCACATCCGTGTGTACAATTGTTGCTGATAATGGTGTTTTTCAAAAATTAGGTGACTCTTCATTCACCCTTCAGACTTCCTTTTGACATTGCCAGTAGGGCACCCACCACCATAATATTTTCCTCGGGGATAGGATGGTTATGAACAAGCTGAGCGTCATGTGTGTTTTTGCCCAAGGCAGGCAGGCAGTCAGGTACCTTTTCATCAAGGAATTCGTTGTCTGCCAGGCTTCCCATCTGTGCAGCTGCTCTTGAGACACACCTTAGGTAGGGGTTGCCTGCCTGTTCCCTCTCAAAGTGAAACTTTCAGTGCGGCTGGCTTGGCAACAAGTAAGAGCCAAGGTTAGATTGCTGTTTTCAGGTCCAGGAGGCCATAACACTATAAATAAATAAGGGAAGTAACACTTTTGTTTGTTTTTTCGCTGCCCCCGGGCATGAATTTTCAGGCTTTGTACACCTTGGCCAATTTTGCGGTAAATACACGATTTGTGAAATTGCGAACAGCTGGGGGTCTGACTTATGTGTTTATTTTAATAAGGATATGTATATACAAATGGGATGTTGAAAATGGAGCAATGAAGACCTGTATATTAACAGCCAGATTACAAATAGTCCAGTTAAGTGCCCGGAGTGACCACCAGTAAATGGGACTTGGAGTCCCCCGACATTAGGAAGCTATGATCTTGGTACGAGTCTCTGGATGCTATATCTTCTGCAGGTGACGGTGGCCAAGACCTTCCACCACTCAGGGGTGCCGCTGCCTCCATTGCTCGTTGCCACTCCAGCTGGACCTCTTCTGTTGTGGGAGCTGCTGTATTTTGAAGCTTGATCTTGCACCTGGACTGAAATCAGCGTGGTCGGCTTCCTTGCGCTCGGCTTTTAGTATCTGGCTTTGAGTGCTGGTCCAGCCAGTCCCGTACTTCCTGGCGGGATTGGAAAAAGTGAAAGCCCTCTTTTGATATCACTCGAAGATTGGCTAGGAAAAGCACTGCGTATTGTATGCCCTTCTGACGGGTCTGCTACGAGGTGATTGAATCTAATTTCCAGCGCTTCGCAGAGGCCCTTATGGCTAGCATAATGTCCTGCAAGGTGGGGTCCAGGAGGTGGGCTCCTGTTGAGTACAGCTTTCTCCTTCATCCCGCTTACTGTTGGAAGCACTGTCCTGCTCTTGGGCGTTATCGGCCATTTCTTTCTTCCGGATCGATTTCCCCATATTCTGCGCTGTGTGGTGCTCAAGGGAGGAGAGGCTTGGCCAGTCAGCTCGCTTCACGTGCTGTTGTGGGGCTGTCGAGGTCTTTAGAATGACCTTGCTTCTCTTGGTCCGTTTGGGTAGACCACCAGGGTCCACGGATCCAACACCGTGGACATGTGCTCAAAGCAGGGTTCCCGAAGACCCTCTGTCTCATGGTCTTTTCAGGGGTAGTCCCTTGCCCCACGCTTGCTCAGTCTCTGGCTTGTAGATGCGGGGAAAGGGGATTCCGTCCCGGCCTTCCCCTTGATGATCCCCTGGAGTGTAGGCTCTCAAGTAAATACTGGTGGCGGCTTGGAGGGAGCTCTTTGCTTGCTGCGTGGTCACTGGGGACTAGTGGGATCTGCGGCTAAGGACCACTCTGTTCCCTTTCCAGGCCAGCTTCATGTTTCTGGGAGGCACAGCGGCAGCTGGGCTGCACCTGGTCACCTTCTCCCCTTGGTCCCCAGGATGGCAATCCGGCAGGTGGCTGATGAGGCCCTCAACTAGTTAACAGTTTCCCTGAGCCCCAGCCCTCTGAAGCATACTCTGGCTGCTCCAGGGCCTGCAACCCTGGAGGCACCGTCAAATCCTCTCTGCTGAGCTGCACCGTGGTCGCTTCTCTCTCTGGAGGGTCAGCTGGCTGATGCGGGCAGGCAGTGGGGGTGGAATCGGGCGTCTGAGGGACAGTCTCTTCATGAGGGGGGGCCATCCGCAAGGCTGGTGTACTACTAAGCCCCTTTGGCTTCAGGGCTCCCCCTCCCTCACCTACCTCTAGGCCCAGGTGAACTGCCCGTTGCAGTCTCCCTCCACTGCATCCGGAAGCTCCTGGGTCTTGTCTGTTGGCTCCTGGTGAAGTGACCTCTCCTCGTGTGTACCGCCGACCCAGTCTCTTTTGCTTTTGATGCGGGGCGTTTGCTGGCCAAAGGCTGCCACGTGGCACTTCTTCCTCACCGGCCCCGGGCCCTCTCTCACCAGGTTGCCAGGTTGCAGCTGGCAGGGCTGCTGCGGGGGGGGGGGGAGTGGCGAGCATGGCTGACCGTGGTCCAATCGCTTGCTCGCTGCTATTGCCCCACTGTGTCAGGTCCTTGGCCAGCCCTGAGGAGTTTCCTCCTTTGTCCTGTCATTTTAGTGCCCTGGTCTTCACTGTAATTCAGTTGGGCGCTGGCACCATTTTGCATCGACGCTCACCACTCCCCTTAGGTCTCGGCTCATTGCAGCCTATCCAGGGCCCCTGACGTCATAAAATATCCCTCTCCGCTGAGCCTGCACCTTCTGCAGTCAGCTCCTCACAAGTCTGTCCCCCGTGCGCCAGAGTCATCAGGATGTGGTCTGATGGGGATTGATAGGCGGGAATACTAGCTTTTCCATGACATTTACGCCAAGCCACGGCCCAACCATGCACCTATTGATATGGTAAAATCTAAGGAACGAAAAATGGGTATGAAGGAAACCTATGCATTTTTTAAATGTGAGCAAGCTAATGAGTTTAAGAATAGTAGTTATTTGTACATCTCTGAATTTTGGGTTAACCATAATATGCGTATGAGAGGTACTTTGCTTTTTAAATGTTTTTTCTTGTGCTGACTTGCATTTAGAAGCCAAAAACAGGAGAGAAATTCAATTAGTAATAACAAATATCTTACTACTATACGTTTCCACCATTTTCCCAATACAAAACAGTAACCCACTGTGTGGTTGAGCCTATGGCGTGCTACAAGAGATGCCCCAAACTGCAACAAAGACACATCAAGTTTAAGACTTGTGACCCCACCATGTGCTATGCTGTCATAAACAATGTAATTTCAAATGTCATCAGTGATGTTATCAATGCTGTCATTTAACATGTCACAAGTGATGTAATATATGAGGGTGTAAGCAGTGCATGGCGAGGGTGAGAGTTATAGTTATAATCATGGCGTGAATTAGTTACTTCAATTAACTATGGGTAGTGAATTTCAGTATTCCTTTTAGTTTAAAATATTGTGTTGTAAGTGATATCTTCAACTATCTAGTACATCATTGTAACCTATGTTTTTCCAGTATATTTCTGTGGTTTTCTTGCTATAACTGTCATTTTAACCATTATTTTTTTTCAGCGATTTTCTAGGGTTTGGTTTTAAGTTAAAGTCACTTCAAAATATAAAAGGCATGCCTATTAGCATTGTCAAGGGGTGACGATATCAATATATAAAACAAGCCTATTGGCTTTGTCAAAGAGTTAGGACATCATTGCAATGTCTGTCAATGAACATTTAATTAGGGCTCCCGGTTTTACGGTTATTTTTTTTTTTTTACATTTCTGTCTGGATTTATCGACATTTATTTTTTGTTAATTTTGTCTGTATTTATCCATATTCATTTTGGGTTTTGTGGAAAAATTAACCTGCAATTAGTACATTTCCACATTTATTTAACCTATAATTATGCACTCATGCTCTGAACACCCGCAGAAGATAAAACAATGCACTTATGTGAAAATATGCACGTTTCAGTATAAACTTTGTGCATATCTACTGGTGTTAAAGCCTCTTTACTAATATTCCTTTCTTTTTTAATCCCCCTACCTGTCAATTCACACAGCTATTGGCCTGGCTGTCATGGCAGACAGTATTTAGAATTTTTTCAAAAAGCAACCCAATTTACGTTTTTATCCACAGATAAAAATAAATACAGACAAGAAAATAAATGTTTTCTGTCTGAATTCATCTGTAAAAATCAGTAAAAACGGAAAACAGTGAGCCTTGCATTTAATAAAGCATTTGGAGCCTCAACATAATTAAATGTGTTTCAGTGTCTGTTCTTTAAACTCCTCAAGCCACAACAAGGAGCAGCCACAAACCAGCCACGAGATGTCCCTGCATTTCCAAGCTGAAGAGCAAAAGCTCCAGCTCTGCAAATCCTTAAAGATATCATCAACTTTTCTTGGGGTTATGTTATATAGACTCCACGAAACAAAGAGTTAATTTGTAAAAAGTATTCCTTGCACACCCTCAACACTTGAATACCATGCTGGTGGTGCCTTTTCCCAGAATGGGGAACCAACATCAACCAGAACTTATGTTAGTTAATGGAAACAACCATTACAATGCAGTCATTACAACACACTACCTTTACAACGCAGCTGTTACAACGCAACTGCCTTTACATTGCCAATACAACGCATGCCATTACATTGCATGTCACTACAACGCATGCTATTACAATGGATACCACTACAGCGCATGCCATTACAACGCATTATAAGCTAAGTAATAGAGATTTTTTTGTTTTAGGGTGGGTATGGGTTTTGGGGTACACGGGGACAGTATGTTTACCCCTACACTATCCAAACTTACCCCACTGTTGCCAGAAAAGTATTATGCGTTGTAAAGGTATGCATTGTAATGGTATGCATTGTAATTGTATGCGTTGTAATGGTAGTTTCTAAAAATGCGTTGTAATGGCATGCGTTGTAAAATAATGCGTTGTAATGGTAGTTGCGATGTAAAAACCACATTGTAAAGGAATGCGTTGTAATTGTTTCCATTGTAACGTCATATATTTGTTAGGTGGCCCATGAAGGGCACTTTGGGTGCTCCATGCCCGGAGTTGTGATTAATAAATGAGTGGCTCCAGCCACTCATTTATCATTCATTCCTGTTTTGTTTTATTTTGTTTCATTTTAAGGTTTGTGGGTGCCCGGTCCTACCCAAGACACCTACAGCTTCTTTCGTTTTATGAGTGCCAACAGGGGGGACCTCAAGGTCCCCTTTTACACAGGTATCAGAACGCTTTACATAGCACCAGTTGCGTTACATGAGGACACATACAAATCTTTTTTTTAAACATTTTTTTTTGTTCAGCACAGGGAGATTAAGTGATGTGCCCAGAATCACATGATGTTGTGCGTCCTTGACGAGACTCAATTCTGGTTCCCCAGATTCGAGGTCGACCACCCTAGCCATTAGGCCAACTCCTCTCCCCACTATTAAAAAAAGTATTAATTATGCCCCTGGGATGGGGTCCCAGGGGCCGTTTATTGGCTCAGGGAGGAGTCTTCCATGCTGTCCTCCCCTTCCATTACATCTGTGCTGAACCCCCTGGTCTCGACCCACCTCAAGCAGCTTAAAAATTAAAAGTGCGTGAGCACGCCCTTTATCTAATTATTTTTATAGTGAATCCTCTGCAGAACCTTGCTCTGGTCTAAAAATGTTTTTTACTTATTTTTTTAAGGATAGGCGACTAGGGCTCCGGGTACTAAAATAGCAGCAGCAACCTTTTTTGATGAGGTGTCAGCCCATCAGATCTTAACTTTTATTCTGTTGGCTCTGTGTATCCGTCACTACATGAAATATATGTACATTTTGAATCTTAACTTCTCAAAAACTACTAAACAAATTTACACAAAATCACAATAAAACACACTTTCTGGGTAAAGATCTAGCTTTTTCCCAAATTTGTTGTAAGGCCGTTCAGCCATTTCTTCTGTATCGCTTTTTAATTTTCTTGGGGAAATTGCATGGGGAAATCAAATTATGTGGCTTCCCCTTTTTCTCGGCCTAGGGTTGATGGATCTCCCTGAAACTTTACAGGAAGGAGCTGAGGTCAATGGGACTTATTTTTGGAAAGTTTCATGAAGATTAGTCATAGGGCTGCAAAGTTATTAGCAAACCTAAAAATCAATTTCCTTTGGCAACATGGCCATAACTACAACTACCCAGTGGCGGCCGCCTCTGGATAATATATATACACTTACCTATTGCCACCACTTCAATTCCGAGCAGGTGCTGCTTCCAGTCCAGCATGTCTGCCCAGCGCTGTTGGACCTGCTCCTAGGAGCACACAATGCAGTAGCACAATGGCAGTGCCGCAATGCATACTGCTCCGCACCCGCTTTTAGCAGAGCAGTTGCCCTTATTGAGCCTGCCTCCAACATAAGGGCGAGGTGTCATAACATAAAGTATTAGTGTCACCATCTCCGTTTGCTAAGAAATAGAAAAGTGTGGAATGCCACACCCACACTGCGCCAGCGGAAGTGGAAGCCCTGGTTCTTCTCCTACCATGACCCGGGACTGGTTAAAAAGGGATGAATACAAAATTGAAAAAATATAAGAGTATGAGTAGGGGAACAGGACAGACAATGAAACTAAAGTTAAAAAATAGTGCAGATCACGAGGAAGAGGGATAAACTGGAGTAGGGGGAGTTGGAAAAGAAGCAGACAGGCGCAGGCTGGAGAGAAGACTGACTCACCATAGCCTTGAATATCCAATCGCCATTTTAGGATGGGAGGACATATTAAATTTGGCATAGTTCTGTGTAATTTTCCAGTATTTTGTCTAATTTTCAAAAAGTTTAAAACATTTACACCACCATTAAGGTGTACCTTCATCATCACACTTCTAAGTTTTGATAATTTATAGCATAAATGAAAGCATTAATTTCCACTAGGAAGCAAACGTTTCTTTTGAGCGGAAACAGCTGCTTTGATGTATGTTTTTTTCGCGTGCCGGAACGCAAGCAATCAATCCATTGCTGACTTTTCCTTCATGCAGTGAGTGGCTCGATGTGATCTTTTTACTAGCCCTCCGGGCATACATTGGTTTCTGGAAATGGCTAGCACATGTGGCACTTCTCGTTGAGAAGCTAGGATAACACAAAGTTAGGGGAAGTGACTTCAGGAACATTGAGAACAAATGTAACAAAATAATGCATGTTTTAAAATGTTTATGTCCGCAGCGCAGTGTTTTGTAACACTTGTCAGTCATTGCGTCCTCAATAGATATTCATTGTCACAAACATAACAAACCTGACTGTTACTAAATGGAAGGTCAGAACAGTGCCAAATGTAATCGATAAAGTAGTAAGTGCTCTCAAATGTTTGCAGGGGGTGTTATTAGCAGCTACAGCGGGCGTTGGGGTTCTTTACGGGCCTCTCGCGTGGGCAAGACTGCAGGCAAAAGTTCGCAATTAATGGTGTAGGGCAATGCCAGCATCGGTGAAGGGGGCTAGAAAGATCAATTCAAGAACATGGAGAAAAGGTCGGAGATGATAAAATAGGAGCGCAAGCGGAAGGTGGTGGAAGACGTCAGAAAAACCTGTCCTTAAATGTAGCCATTCCCTTTGCCCGGAAACATCTTTTTCTTTATCATTTAAATGCTGACACTCGAAATTAATAGTTGGCATTGTTTAACTTACAAATAGTCTTCACAGTAGGCCAGAGGGGCATGCATATGGTAAAAGTCGTTAAAGAGTCATCTAACGATTTGCTACTTTGTTGAAGTACATAGCTATGAATAATAAAAGATACAAATCCTTGTTACAAATCTTTTGAGTTCAGCAATTAGATGATAGCTGTTTTTTTGTACCAATTTCATTTGTTGGTTTGCTTTATTTTCGGCATTCTGTTGAGCATTGCATTGTGCTAAAGCATCCGAGTGTAACATATATCTGTGTTGACTCATGCCCAGAAACAAACCTTGGAGGGTTCCAGGCATTATCTACAATAAAAATGTTTCCATCCATTGCACACAGTGGTATTTTATAGGAATACATAGTTTGTTGCTGGTCTTTAAAGCATGTGGCAGCTCTTCTGCTAACGCATTAACAAAGAGGGCGTAATTGTGTAGTAAAGTCACGTATGAAGAGGTAAGTTCTAATTTGCAGGAGATTTGCGGTATTTTTTTTTTCTGTTGAAAGCCATATTGCACCATATCATGGGAATGCAGATGGAAAAGACCTCTCTACTGGTTTTTTTTTGTTTGCAGATTTGTTTGAAGTGTTGTGACTTCCTGACTTCTAAAGTTGCATTACTTGCCTGAGGTAGATCTTTTCTGAGCCTGGTATCCAGAGGTGCAGTTTCTGGTGGCTTTGGGGTGGATGAATCCAGACTAATAGAAGATGTAGGCTTGAACGGGGGAGCCAGAGAATTAATTTGAGGGTTGGCGTGATATGATCTAATTTCTTCTGTCGAAATGTGCTGGAGCGCGTTCATTGCGTGTCAAGGGGACCAATGTGTTGTTGGGAAGACTGTAAAGTAGAGCATTACCTTTGTCTAGGTGTGAAAGTGTAACAGCACCGACTGTTCTGTCCAGTGGTTTCATCATAGAAATGTTTCGCATTGTTAAGGAGGTAGAACCGGTGTGATGCTGTTATAGTTTAGTTAGCATTGTGTTCTTTGAAGGGTCTGTGTTGAGGTTGAATTCAATTGATCTTAGAATGGATGTCAGCTGCGGTTTGGAGCTGTCAAAGTTCCTTTCGAAAATCCATACTTGACTTTGTAATTGTTTGATGTGCCAGAATGAAACAATGTTCGGTTTCGGTACCAGCTACACTTATCACAGTCCTCAGTTATAATTTTCCGAAGATGAGGCTCGATAGTTGGTGGTTTTTTAGTCTTATGAAGTTCCTAAACTTGGAATGCAAGCAGCTGAAACCTTTAATGAATGGCCTATAACACGTTCTGCCTTGTTTCTTCTGTCTTACAGTGCACGTCTGTATCCATACTTCTGTGTTAGCGTAAAGAAACTCTTTGGTGTAGTAGTCCATGCTTCGTAAATCGTACTCGAGATGGGATGGTTTTGGCACTGGCATGCATCAGTTGTGCAGGTGAGCTTGTGCCTTGTGGTAGGCATCCATTGCTGGGTTGATGATGCAATATGATTCTATTTGTCAGTTGTTTCCACCACACTCTGATGAACAGTGTTTCTTCATGAGAGTGTTCGGTGTCCTTGAATGAAATGAATGAATGAATGAAATGAGATTTATAGAGCGCGATGGCTACCTTGAGGCCTCCCAGCACTACGGACGGCACAGCCAGAACCGGTGGAATGCATGTTAGAGACAGTTTTTATAGAGCCAAGTTTTTAAGAGCCTCCAGAACACAAACAGATTGGGTTCCTGTAGAAGGGAAGGTGGGAGAGTGTTCCAAAGAGTTGATGCGTTTTAAGTGAAGGACCGTCCGCCACTTCTAGCTCTCTTTATTCTGGGGGGAAGAGAGAGGGAGGTGGTGGTGGAACAGAGGACCCTTCTAGATTGGTACGGAATGATCAGAGATTGAATGATGGAAGGGCCAGTCTTCCAGAAAGCTTTCTGGGCTAGGCACATGGCTTTGAACTGAATCCTCTCTTTGATCGGCAGCCAGTGCAAGGCCTTGATGGCAGGTTTTGCCGACTGCCGCCACGGGATCTGTAAGAGGAGGTGTACAGCTCAATTTTGAAAAATCTGGAGCTTATTGATGGTTGAATAGGGGGAACCCAGATAAAGAACGTTGCCGTAGTCCAGTCGAGAGAGGATAAGCGCCTGGACCATGATCCTTCTGGCTTGGAAAGGGAGGAGGGGGAGGATCTTTCATAGCATTCTGCGTATGCCAAAGCAGGAGGCGGAGGGTATTACAGCTTGATGGTTAAAGGTAGGGAGCGATCTAGCCAGACTCCCAGACTCTTAATTTGCTCTTTAGGGACTGGAGTGGGCCCAAGACAATTGGGCCACAGCAAAGCTGAATTAAATATGGGGGCATTGCCCAAAAGCATAAGCTCCGTTTTGTCTTAAGCTGAAAAGAGTATCAATGTGCGGTCAATAGGAGTGGATGTTTCACATATAGAACACCTCCTGTTGACATTCATAGCAGCATAAGTAAAGGTCTTGAAAATGCTTGTGTTGCTGATGGAGGCATGTTGAAGCAACTGTGGCATCTTGCATGATAGTCCAGGCCTGTGCCTTGGCATCTTTCAGCTGGATTGATCTATTCTTTGGTATACTACTCACATGCATGAAAACTAGTGATAAGGCTTGGATGTTCGGGTGCAAATGCTAAGTGCTGTGTGGGGATGGGTTTGACTTCTCTTGATTTTGGCTGTGTGTCAGCTGGGAGAAAAAGGCCTCCAATGTGTGGCAGCCACACTGATCACCAAATTCCATGCTGGACTCCTTGTTTAGTTTATGTTCTGACAGCGTATGATCTTGCCACACCCTCTGTGGTGCACAGTTTGTTTTTGACATTTAGCTTGATACTTTCTCAATTACCACACATTATGGTAGCAGTAAAATGTTTTTTTATGTGCAATTTGAACATTATTTGGGACATTTGTTAGCAAAGGTTGGCTGCATGCATCTGTGTTGTTTAGATTTTCATTTGGTTATTTGCACATGCCCTTGATATGTCTTCTCTAGCATGGGTTTAGAGGTGGTGGTTTGAATGTTTTCATTATGGTGGTGTGTTGTGTCAGGTCTCTATACCCTGCAGGCTGTGTCTGTTGAGCCACAATACATCTGTGTTTGGATCTAACTAATGTGCGTTGTGGCTTTCACTTTGAGTTTTGGCCTGTTGGTTTTGCAGTATGAAGGCATGAATGTGGTCACGATTATGTATCAATGTTCATTTGTGATTCTTTGTGTAATGCCAATCTCTTTTCTTTTTAGGTTTCTCTTAATCAATGCTGTGAAGCTGTCAAAGCCTCACCGAGGTAATATGGGCTGTAATGCGAGATCTGAATGTTTGGCTTTCTGACTGGATCTGCTGCAGCATCATGCTTCAGGAATGATGTTTTACTTGTTCAATGTACTGTTTCTATGACAATCACCGGTTTCATTGGTTTGACACTGACGTCAAAAAAAAGCAGTGTTTGCACAAAAATATTTAAGTTAAGGAGTGCCCAATGGCAACAAGGGTCAGTAAGTTTCTTATCTTTAAACATCTCGTTACATCTATTTAATTTGTAGAACCATTTGTATATGGGGTGACTTGCTCACCCTGGCTACGAAATGTTCTTCAGTGAAGTAAGATAAATGAAAATACCTGGAAATGTTACGAAATGCTGATACTTTTGTTCAGAATATAGTAGACCGAAGTTCAACTTTCTTAAACATTTTACACCCATGCCACACCTGCAGCCCGTTCTGCCTGTTTATCCAATATGTCTATGTTCTGGGATTTGTAGTTTGTCTTTTTTATTTGGTCCGCATCGAGTTTCCAAAGATGTCACATATGACGAGGAGCCCTTTTTACATCATCATCTAGCCCCTATGTCCTCATAATACATAAGTTCTTCAGTCCTTGCAGGACCGTAGCTTTCGTTGGTAAAGCAGGTGCAGTGGCACCGGGCCCAAAACCCTGAGGGTCCACTGAACACTATTATTGCACTATTTTATAAATCAAACAGCATCCAGGTGGAACTTGTCCTTCCTTGCACAAGGGTTCGTGACACAGTGGCTATGCTACTGTGCCCCAGAGCTCCCAGGAAGCCCATCACCCTGTTATCCTGAGGGGCACATTACCCAGGGCTCCCAGGAGCTGCACCTCTAATGCACTCGTGGTTAAATCTTACATTGGTCATAGCCTGCAGTGTAACATCTCTAGGCTGATTCACAAAGAGCCTCCACACTTGTGGCGCTGCAGTCGTGGGAGAGTGTCAACTTTCAAAGTAGAATCTCCTCAATGACAATTCTCATTGCAAAGTTTCCGCCCCAAGGATGGAAACTCCCCCATGACTGGTCTCATTGCGGAGATTCCGCCCAAGTACGGATACTCCCCCATGGCTGGTCTCATTACGGAGATTCCGTCCGAGGATGGAAACTCCCGCATAACTGGTCTCATTGCGGAGATTCCGCCCGAGTATGGAGACTCCCCCATGGCTGGTCTCATTGCGGAGATTCTGTCCGAGGATGGAAACTCCAGCACGACCGGTCTCATTGCGGAGATTCCGCCCGAGTACGGAGACTCCCCCATGGCTGGTCTCATTGCAAAGTTTCCGCCCCAAGGATGGAAACTCACCCATGACTGGTCTCATTGCGGAGATTCCGCCCAAGTACGGATACTCCCCCATGGCTGGTCTCATTGCGGAGATTTCGTCCGAGGATGGAAACTCCCGCATGACTGGTCTCATTGCGGAGATTCCGCCCGAGTACGGAGACTCCCCCATGGCTGGTCTCATTGCGGAGATTCTGTCTGAGGATGGAAACTCCGGCACGACCGGTCTCATTGCCGAGATTCCGCCCAAGTACGGATACTCCCCCATGGCTGGTCTCATTACGGAGATTCCGTCCGAGGATGGAAACTCCCGCATAACTGGTCTCATTGCGGAGATTCCGCCCGAGTACGGAGACTCCCCCATGGCTGGTCTCATTGCGGAGATTCTGTCCGAGGATGGAAACTCCGGCACGACCGGTCTCATTGCGGAGATTCCGCCCGAGTACGGAGACTCCCCCATGGCTGGTCTCATTGCAAAGTTTCCGCCCCAAGGATGGAAACTCCCCCATGACTGGTCTCATTGCGGAGATTCCGCCCAAGTACGGATACTCCCCCATGGCTGGTCTCATTGCGGAGATTTTGTCCGAGGATGGAAACTCCCACATGGCTGGTCTCATTGCGGAGATTCTGTCCGAGGATGGAAACTCCGGCACGACCGGTCTCATTGCGGAGATTCTGCCCGAGTACGGAGACTCCCCCATGGCTGGTCTCATTGCGAAGATTCCATCCGGGGATGGAAACTCCCGCACGACTGGTCTCATTGCGGAGATTCTGCCTGAGTACGGAGACTCCCCCATGGCTGGTCTCATTGCGGAGATTCCGTCCGAGGATGGAAACTCCCGCACAACTGGTCTCATTGCGGAGATTACGCCCGAGTATGGCTGCTTTCATTGCGAAGATTCCGCCCGGAGGATGGAAACTCCCCCACGACTGGTCTCATTGCGGAGATTCCGCCACCACTGTGGGGGCTCCACCATGGGTGCGAGGCCCTTTGTGAATCAGACGGTAGATGTGGTGCGCCAAACTAGAATGCAGCTAATAGTCGGCAAACATGGCGCTTAGTTTGCTTCAATTAGTGCTTGTGATCGGGGCTGACGTGCGCTTTCTTTAAATATTTTGCTTTACTGTCCATATTGCTGGCAAAGATAATTTCTGTTGTTTACACCCTCTGCAGCCCTTCACAAAAACTTTGCGATAAAGTCATGAGCAAGTAGCATACTTCTTGCTAAAAGTGTACGTTGGCATTGATAGGTTTTTTGCGTTTACTGTGTTGCCTAGGCGTTAAATCACCTAGTGACCTTTGTTAAGCGGGCACTAACCACACGAGCGGTGCTATAAAAAGATTGCGCAGCTGAAACTTGTAGAACCTGATTTTTCAGTGCCACACATCTCTGTGACATTCCATAAGTCACCTGGCCTCTGGAAGGCCTCTCGTATTCTCGGTATGAGTGGTTTCTGAAAATGTCCTTTGTTTGCTAGCATTGTGGTAAATTATTGTGTATGCTCGTTGATTGACTGTTGCACCTTAGTAGGACTATAAAGGTACAATTACTTTATCTGACAAGTCTGAACAAGGAAACAGCTTGTACACTGCCAAACTGACCTTCAGCACATTAGTTTCATACCGATTGTTTACGCTTCACATCCTACGAGGAAACAGCTGTCGCAAGCACCAGATTTCACTCCTACCTAATTCCGGGCATGCACACGGCCAACTACAGAATGATGTAAGTCTGGCATTTGCTGGTTGAACACAGATTTCATCCATCCGTTTAGCTGTCCTGCTACAGTAGTACGAAGACCAATACAGAATATACAAAATGAAACAGTCATTTTAGGTTTAGACCTAGGATTATGTACCGACTTGTAGTGGTGTGTATCATGTCGTCAAGCTGTGCTTCACTTGACCTTGAGGACAACTGAGGTCAGTGCACCAGCTGGAAACATATCAGTGGCTGAGATTAATTCAAGCATTCCATCCATCACTTTTTGTATACTTTAGTATGTCACCCTAGTGGGACGGGTATGCTCAGATGTGGGTCCTGTGCACACTGTGTACCTGGAACCAAGCTATACCCAGCTGATGAGCCCATAACAAGGGCAAAACCGGTCCTGGGTTGTTTGTGTTCCGGTACAGAGAGGACCTGGCTTGGCAGTTCACGCTGGACTGTTCCCATTGGAGCAGGGTCTAGACTGATTTGCATATAGCTGCATCCTAAATGAGGTGGTATGGTGTGCAACATAACGATGGACTGGGATGCGGCCCAAGTAATTACAAGTGGCTGAGATTATAATTCAAGCATTTCATATATCACTTTTTGTATACTCTAACAGACACCACTTTCTGGAGCCAAGAAACACAGTAAGTAAGTGGACCAAAGGGGACTCTGGGGACTGTGACCTGAAGCGAAGTCACAAGGTGGAGACTCCTCCTCAGCCATAGGTTGTTTAGTGTATCAGTAATGGCAATTTACAAATAAAGACATTTCACGGCCTATCTGCATGCAATTCCCTTGACAAGACACTTCATCTGGCAATGACAGAGGTAAAAGTAGCTCCATGGGACAAGATCCGGAACCAAAGACTAAACTGAAGAGAGCAATATGTATGCTCCACCATCAGCTACCCTACTCCTGCACAGCCAACATACATTACATGTAGCCCAAGCGGTGGGAGATATCAGTGAGGACTTAAAAAACAGGAAGACAGCGAAATAACTTCCCCAGCCTAAATCTGGAACAGGAAGCACAGCACCCAGAGTCCGACTCACACTGAGCACTGCTAGGTGAGCCCCGTAACCACTGATAATAAGTGAGCCACCCAAAGAGAGAAGAAACAAGCATTGGCATAGCCAATAGGTCTAGCTTTTGGGACCTTATAAGTGTTTAGCCATGCAGCAGTTGCATAACTAAATACTTACAAGGTCCCAAAAGCGAGACCTATTGGCTATGCCAATGCTTGTTTAGCTCACAATCTGTATAATATTTGCCCACCCGCTTATACAGAGATGAATGAGCAAAGTGAACTGTAGCAAAATCACCAATGGCAGTGGTCATGGCAAATTTCTTCTCCTTTTTTTCACAATTTACTAACAAACACAATGTGCCTCAAGCTGTCTCGGTGCATCTATCAAAACAGAAGAAGTGTGCCACTTACTAATTGATTCCTGTGCGTTCAGTTATAGAAAATATATATTTGGGTTAATTTCACTAAGGCCCTAGGATTTGAAACTGTTATGCGCTAAATAGTAAATCGTGCTTACTGCTTGCAAAGTTACTGTATAAACAAATACATCAGTGTTTGTGCAGGGCACAGCCTCATAATCAGCTTTTTATATTTGGTATTGGATTTTCAGGATGTTTCTGACGTTAGCGATCCGGGATTTGTGCTTGTCTGACAAACATGACAAAATATTGAGCAATGTCTAACGAACGTATAAGCAAATGCCAAAATTATGCCAAATAATAAAGGCAAAGGGGGCATGCGTTAGAACAAGCAAATAGGTAAACATTGCAGAAAAATAATCTGGCACACAAGTGAGGAAACGCCCCTTTGTCGAAAGGGTTAAAGTTCTCGCCCATAACATAACAATATATGATGGCATACACAAAGAAACCCGTTTCTTAACTGGAAGTTCCCTGGTTCACTTTGTTTTTAAATTAATTGTTATTACATCAATATTTGTAGTGTTAAATTCTTTGGAAAGGCAAGTTGCCGAAAGCATTTAAAATAATTCTCAAATGTCTAGCTTTTATAAGAATATTCTAAGTAGAATTCTTCTTTTTTTTGGACACTTCTTTTAAGGTACGTTTACAATTGCAGTGGTCCGCGCGGCAAGAGAGCTTGCAAGATAACTTCACGACAGGGGTTTGTGATGGATTACTTCCACCCACTGCGTTTGTATACAAATAAGGGTTTGGTCTCCACAGAAACAAACACTGGGATGAACAGCTTATAAAAGAATATTTTGGTATTTTCTTTGAGGGTGAAGCTAAGTTTAGTTGACATTCTGCCATGTTCTCTTGCAGTCTTGCTATGATACTATCAGAGAAAGCATCGGCCCACACAGCAAAAAAAAAAAAAAAACGGGAATCTCCCGCATGCATCTGCTTTATATGCCTGTATGTCACACAGTTCCAGGTAGCACCTTATTACCAGGCCAGACCTTTGACACCGCATGACTCAGATCCCAACAGCCTCACACAGTACCTGTCATTCCGTTTCGTCTAATCGTCGCTCTTTATCTGGTTACACAACTGTGTCTTACTCACAGGTTGCTCTTGTATGCCCTCATGCGCAACATGTGCTGTTCTTGTGCAATGGATGGGTTTCTTGACCAATACCAATAGGGCTAAAAACTGTCAGCAAACAGTGCTCGTCGTGGAGCCTAACAGAACAAGTAAAAGAAAAAAGTTTTAAAGCTGCAACTCGCAGCCAACCAGCCCTACATCCTTTATGTAGTGCCATAACACGGACTAAAACAACTTTGTATTGTCACGTCAGAATCACAATAAGTGTGTGAGAAGCAATCCAAGGGAAAGGTTTAAAAATGTGAATATTTTGGCATTTTATCTCATTACTTACACAAATAAGTGGCAGTTGTATACGGTGGCCGCTGAAACATTCCCCCGAAACGTGATTGTGCACGCTGCTTGTTGAATAAAAAATCCTTTGCAATGAGAGTACAATGATTTAAAACCATACACCAGCAAAGTCTTAAGGCGTCCATAAAGTTAACAGCACATAGGAATATGTTATGTTCGTTATTATGCCAGGTTGGCAGAGGGAACAAAAAGAGGCAAAAGGCGCGTAATTTGGTGGTAGTGACATACCTAAAGGATCATGACACGGTCTAAGGACAAAGACGATCTAATGTTGACCTTTGAATTCCACCAAGCCAGCCCATGATAGTCATTATTTAGAGGGTGTGGTGCATATACCAACTGCTAGAAAGTCAAGCTTCACTCCTCAATGCTGGTACAAAGGGCCACTTGCATCGAGATACAGAAAGGCAGCAATTACAGGCTATGCCAAGCGGCCGTACGGCCACGAAAGTGATCGCGATTGCGATCAAACATCAAAGCGGCCGTGCGGCCGTGAAAGTGAAAGTAATCGAGCAGAGCATCAAAGGGCTGGGTGAGAAGGGAGGGGGGAATGCAATGAGTAGAGGAGCAGCTGTGCACGTGCACGCCATCGTGCACTCAAGCTCTAGGCCAGCAAAATTAGGGTAGCACTTTTGAAAACCCACTTACAAAATGTCTCAAAGAGGCAGCTTTCGCTGTCTCAGCGAGACCTAAAAAACCAGACTAGTACCCCAAAAAAGAGTAGTCACAACAAGAAGCACAAACAAAAATGCCCCCAATGAATACAATACCATGGCTTTTAAAAGTGCACAGTAAGCAGGCAGAGGAGGAAAACAAAGAAAAAAAACCCTGCTTACAAGATCAAAGCCTCACAGGAACAATCAAGGAGTCAGTACCATAGCATGTGAGAGAAAACAAGCTGACGCCTTTCTTTTACCAGCAATATAAAATTGCAAGGTTCCCATTGAGATCTTCAGATTAGGCAGCTTCATAAGACACAGCAGGACAGCGATTTTGGACATGTTAGGCCCATAACACAGCATTGGTCAACCATTTTAAGTCCGAGAACTTTGTGACGATGACCTAATCAATGAAAACAGAAGCAAATAAAGAGAGTTTACTGCAAGAATTTGACAAAAACAAATCTGCTTTAAGTTACAATCAAGAAAATAAAAAAAGAGTAAGGAAAACTCAGATGAACAGAAACATGTATACTGACTGAAAAGCAAGAAAGGGTTCAGCTTCATGCCTGCGATCACCAGAGCAGCTCATCATAAACCCCAGCCGGAGTTATGGGGTGCAAATCTGGAGGGAAATATGAGAACCAAGGGGGTGGAGCCTGGCTGGGCAGTAAGATGGCCGCTTACCAGTGGCCGTTGGTGACATTTGAAAGTGGTGGGGCGTAAAATGATTGCCGTACTGCACTGCGGCGAGCGAGCCTGACGACCCTTCGGGGGTTCGGAGGGTTTCTCCCCCCGAGAAAATTTTGAAAAAAGAGTGGACAAATGGTGCATTTTCAAGCAAATTTGAGGGAGTCAGGGTAAGTAACTTCATCTACTGCTGCCTAGAAAAAAACAAGAGCACACCATAAAAACGTCAAAGCAAACCATAAAACGAATTCAAGCAGAATCTTTACCTACAAAATCAAACATTTATGCACGTTATATTTCCTCATTTTTTCACCCTTGCAAAGTGGAAAATACCTTTTCAGGTGGAAAAGACTCTGCTCCTACAGGCCCCCATTTAACATGCGGGTGTTCTCTTCCCATTCAACCTAGAACACTACTTACTATCCTGGTCAAAGATCCTTTACCAAACTGCCAGGTTACACTCCGTGCCATTATATTCAACGTGCACAGTGCTTTGAAGACGTCACAATGCGCAATACAAATATCAAAATAAAACGTTTAAAGGGGACCGACCCTACTAGTTTAAGTGAACCATTTTCCTTGAACTAGTAAAACCCTGCACTGATGTCACAGGTGTGATATCTTTCCTTGCTTTGGCGAGTGAAAGACACGCTGGGATTGGCTAGGCAGGTCTTCTGGGCCCCCGGCCTGAAAGGGGGTTCTACCCAGCCTTCACTTCCTGGCCCCGGGGGTTCATGAATGCCGCCTCTAACAACACCAGAGACCCTGCACCCGGGTATACCTCCTACTCTGGGTGGGAGGGTCACCAAGTGCAGCGATGAACAGAAAAATACACAATGCACACCCCTAACTCGCAGACATGATATTATGCTCCCCAGAGCAAGCACCAGTCTTGTTGCAACTATCTTACATTTTGCAGAGTTATGGCATTTTTGCTTTCTTATATATGTGCGCCCTTCTTCTAAGTGCTTTCAAGCGCTACAAAGAACACGTACGTACACCAATTAAATGCATATGCACTTGGGCTAGCTGCACAGCACAGACGCTCTCTGCATCACACCCCCAGAATAAATTATCTTATTTGCAGCGCTTAGAAACGGCAGAGGTGCGGATATGAAGCACTACACGGCCACACGTTATTATGCTTCCCTCCAAAAGTCAGAGCCAAGCTATGGTAATTAGAACACTGTAGGGCCTTCCTGTCGGGTTGAATGACTTCCTGAGCGCACATGAAATTCAGCATTCTGCAGTTCTTTCTAATTCACCCTAACAGCGTATTTTGGATTGCAATCTATCATGTTCACCTAAAAGCTTTGGAAAATAAGGAAAGAATAATATTGCTATTCATAAGTTCGGGTCCCCACCAATCACACTCGGTTACACTCTCTAGCTTTACCGTGCGGTTCCACAGCACTTGCTGCCCCCTGCAAGCTGTAGACGTTTTTAACTTCTCTCTTTGCTGCTCAACACAAGTTAAAGAGAAGTTAATATGTTTTCTCTTTTAGTAAAATTTTGAAAGTTCCACAAAATTATTTCCACCAAGAGACATATATCTAGTACCTCAGATTCCCACAAGGCTAATTATGTCGAGGCAGTAATATTCCTTTCGTGATAGTAATATCTCTTCAAAGAGCTTACCTTCGAACACCAATAGAGCCAGGAGCAAGTGGGACCCCAGGTAATTGCGTTAGACTCCTGCAGTTTACCACTGGCTCAGGATGTAAAACTAGGGTCACACTGACAATTAAAGATGTATGCGTGGGTGGGCTCATATTACCACCAGAGCCAAAGCCAATGTCTGCCTTGGGTCACCACATGCACACTATACGTAAAGATCAAGGGGTTCCAGCCGCAGCTTGCTCTCGGAGAAGCATGGTAAACGGCATCTCATAGTTTATACCGATAAAATAGAGTTGCATCCGCACGTCACTCACTCTTCTCATCGGTTTGTCAGCAAAGAAATAGAAATGAACTCACATACAGCGTAAGTGTAGTGTGACTGCGGGCAACAATGCCAAGATCAGGAGAGTCGGTGGAGATGCTGGGACTGAGCCGCCTGCACTTTACAGTGACTGCAGCCGGTGCCAGTGTCTGTCCCGAGCGGCAAACACATGGAATACAACACACCTGCTGCCGCTGCGTACCACTACCTATTATGCCGAAAACAGAGCTGCGCAGCCAAACTCTTCAACAGCCCACGCCCCCAGCTCCCATTATCCAATAAGGAGGCCTAAAAGTAGCGTGAAGGCCAGGGAGTGCTCCAATTGTTGCCACCTACTACTCTGTCTTTAGATAGGCCAGCCCTGCCCCTTGCCATTCATTTCAATAGCACACTGCTAAAACCACCTGGGCCACAGCATAAGCGCCCCATTTAAAACCAACCATTTGCCGCTTTCTCTGGCCACTCCCTTCAGGCTGACATCACTGTTCTCGCATGTGCTTCGAGGGCGAGCAATAGTCCTCGTCCCGGCCAGCACATGCGCAGGAGGTCAATGACCTCCTCCCTTCCCAAAAAAAAAAAACTGAATTTGTACTCACACGCAGCAGTGAACACTTATTTGAAGTTGCTGCATGGGGACAGTCTCTCTCTTTTATCTCCTCCTGTCGCTCCCAATGCTAGTCCCGAAGCTAGCAGGGCAACGCCCCTTCCGCCCCTTAACACCAGCCGCCCCTGCCGCTCACTTGAAAGGCTCTGTCTGCCAGAGTTTATAATCCGACATTATCCTCACTCAGATGCCGCATCAGCTCTCCCCAGCCTTGGGAGGGCCATCTGGGTCTATGACTGTGGCGGAGGAACAGGGATTCCATGCCTGAGAGATCTGAGGTGGAAGCCGGCTCGCTGAGACTCAGAGAGCGTCCTCCGGATCTGATTCTCAGGGCTGACGGGGCAGCAGCCGGCCCATGAAGTGGGTCGGGCTAATCTGTGAGGATGTGTCATCAGATTTTCCCTGGGCTGCAAGCAGACCACCGGGGGCAAGCGGTCTGGTGGTGCACCGGACATCTGCTGGAATCCAGGTGGCCACCCCCATATTGAATTTGGGGCCTGCTGCTGGAGTGAGCGGATGTGGTGACTGGCCTACTTGCGGAGGGGCAGAGACCGGAGGACTGCATACCTGTGATTACGCCACCCTTATCTGGCCTTACTAAGCCCAATGGTATACTGCCCCAGCCCTGATCACGTGGCCGCTATGACCGTCTGTGCGCATCTGTGGTCCGGATTGCTGATGCCTGTTGGAGATTTGTGTAGGCTGCGGGCCAGGGTGGGACTGACCGGATGTGCTGCGGGGGTGCCACTGGAAACTGAGGGTCGCGAACTGCCATCATCGTCCGTGGGCACCCGCTGGCCTCCTGATGCCCCAGTGTACACAGGGTGACCTGTGAGTGGCTGCCTGACAGGGGCTAGGTGGTCCTGAACTGATGGTGGTGACATCCTCTGAATGCTGCTGTGGCCCTTGTGCCTTGCTGTGCCTCTGGCTGCTGGTATCCTGCCGGACAACTGAGACCCCAGCCTGCCTTGTATTTGATTATGCTTGGACAGTTCAACATGACCACCATCTCCTGAACCTACTGACAGCACATTCCCAGCAGACCTATTGGACCGTGCAGCGCACCTGCATGCGCACCTACTTCAGCTAACAACTAAATTGAGGGTGCGCCTGCTTGGCCCTGGTCCTGCTCGTTCCCCCCGCTGGGTCTCGGTGTGTGGTGGGGCCCAACGAGCTGTGGATCCAATGCCTAGCCATCAGCAGCAGCAGACGAGAAGGCCTGAATACCTGACTCTGGGAACCGACAGCTAGGGAGATCGCCACCATTCACTGCTGCATCACATTGATCCTGTGGCATGCATGGGCAAGCACGACACCAGGCAGACCAAACTCTTTTTTGAGAGTAAGCCCTGTACTCCTCACACAGACCAGTAGGCACATTCGGACACTAATCCAGAATCCCTACAGAGCGGCGACTCACAGGATATTGACATTAAGCAATTTCTAATAGATGTCAAAACTAGCCTCATAGCGATCAATGCTAAACTAGATATACTCACCAGCAGACTGGACCATATGAAGCAGAGGGTCAACAAGCATGACACCCGACTCGACCAAGCGGAAAATCGCGTCTCTGAAGCGGAGAATGCCACGTGATATCGAAGGAACACTTGCAGCATACAAACAAGACCCCATCAAGGCCAAGAATGAAGACCTTGAAGCGAGGTAACGGCAATATAACCTTCGCATCACGGGCATCCCTGAATCCACCGCCATCACCAGCAAGAAAGGCTTTGTAGAGTCACTCATCTTAGAGGGTTCTTCTAACTGCCCTTTCTTTTTTTCCTGTCTTTAGACTCTTCTGTATTCCCAAGTGATGTTCTTCAACACATGCTGTCCGATGCACCGATTTCACCACACGACCACGGCAACATAGTGCCACACACACCATACAGGCCCAACCTAGATGTCAATAAAATGCCTTACCTGGAATATCCGGGTTTCAATGACTATCACAAATATCGCCTTGTACATGCATGCATTGTACGCCACCATGTAGATATATGTTTTCTCTGAGTGTTACATCTCTCTGGGTTAAAGGCTAGATGGTACACTGAGGTATATACCTTGCTATATTCAAACTATGCTAGAGGTGTAGCCATTTTGATCCACAAAGGGCTGCTGTGGCGCACTAAAGATATCGTAATAGGCAAAGACGTTTGATACATCATAGTAACAGGCTCACTGCACAACCTCTAACCCTAGTGGCAGTGTATGGGCCGAACACAGATGTTCCGGAGAGTTTCACTGAGTTGTGGAGACTGGTGGCTGGGGTAAACCATGGTGCAATACTCTGGGGAGGAGACTTCAATGTGGTTCTCGATGACAGCTGTGACCGATCTGGTCTGTCATGCCGTCCGCACCCTGGCGCATCATCTGTGCTTAGTACTCTCATACATGACAATCAGTTACTTGACATATGGAGATGGTCTTGTGTGGAACAGCGGGAGGGAACTTGCTTTTCCTCTTACCACAATACTTGGTCAAGAATAGACTATTGGCTTCTATCTAGAGAGGCGAAACTATGGGGAGCCAGGGCCACACACCTGGCCGGCACACTGTCGGACCACACCCCAGTTCTGCTGGAGTTGTCAATACCTCAGATCCCCCCCAGCGCATTTTCATGGCACCTCACCCTGGGGGTGCTACTTGATGCTACTTTTCGGGAGGAAATATGCACAGAGCATACTTTGAGTGTAATGTGGTCACGGTGATAACTCCATCCATGGTATGGGAGGAATTCAAGTGAGTGCTGCGTGGAGCGTATATCGCTAAACAGGTTGGAGTGCTTAGACGATACTCACACAACTGGACATATTTGAATATTCAAGACTTAGGATTAGATAACCACTGCACTAATGATTCAAGCAAACTGGCGGCTATTCCAGAGAGCGCAAAGTGAAGTATTTAGGCTGAGATGCTCAAGCCCGTCACTACGGCGAAGGGGACCAACCTGGGAAAACTCTTGCGAACATCCTCCGCAGACCGCACAACTCCACATACGTACTTAAATTAAAAGATGAGGATAACTGCATCCAAGACACTTCCTCTGGAACCCTACAAACAATGTACACATTCTACACCTATTTATACACTGCAACCAAGACCCAAAGCAAGGCCGAGTTGACAACATACCTTTACACATTGCAGCTACTCTGGTTCGACAATGCACACAGAGAATTTCTTGATATGCCCATTACGGTGGAAGAAATCACACAAACCATAAGTTAACTCCCAGATGACAAGGCACCAGGCCCCGACGGCTTTACTACCTATTTTTACAAAGAATTTTGCTGCCCTCTTCGCCCTGTATCTTTTGGCTATGTTTGAGGACTCCCTGAGGCAGGACAGTCTTCCCCCAACACTCAGGCTGTAATAGTTTCACTACTCACGCTGGAGAAGCCCGCCTACATATGCGACTCATATAGGCCAATATCACTCATCAACATGGATAATAAGATAGTAGCAAAAATTCCAGCTAATCAACGGTTGCCCCTATTGCCCAGCATTGTGAGACCAGACCAATCCGGCTTCATTCCTGACTGCTCAACTTCACACAACTTATGCAACCTATTTGCAGTGAGGCACCACCTTGACCCGCACGTACTGGGAGTGGCCGCCCTGCTCGATGCCACAAAAGCTTTCGGCTAACTAGCATGGGACTACCTCTTCCCCCTACTCCAACGGATGGGACTCAGCCCTACGTTTATTTGCTATATTCAACTCCTATACACACATCCAACAGTGTGAGTCCTTCTGAATGGAATAATCTCCGATCCCAAACTGACCACTTGTGGCACGTGACATGGCACACAGCATGGTATCGGTTTATCCTTGGGTGGGCTTATCATCTCGGTATACGCAGATAACATCACACTGTATATATGTGATCCACAAACAAACCTAGTGCCGATAATATGGGAAGTGATTTGATGTGGGGGTCTCTCCGGCAAAGATATTAACTGGGTGAAATACATGCTCTTCCCCCTCACAGATCACATATCATTTAGCACCGAATACCCTTTGAAGTAGGTGGAGGGCTCAGTATGGTTTCTAGGTATATGGCTCAGCCAAGACACGCAAGAACTGTGGACAATCAACTTCGGCCACACAATCGAACGACTTGAAGACAGGGTCCCCATATGGTCCAAACTGCCTCTTTCATTAGCGGCCCAAATTGCCATTTCCAAGATGGGGGTGCTACCTAAATTTTTATATTTATTTCTCAATGTCCCCTTACCACTCACGAGCACCTTCCTACGATGTCTTAGGTCTAACCTAATCACCCTAATGTGGGCAGGTGGCCAACCTTGCATTTCTTGGGAAATACTCACACTACCCCTTGCTCAAGGAGGGTTGGGGTACCAGACAGGACCCTCTAAGCACTATGTTATGTTAATTGTTATGTTAATTGAATTTATGAAAGCGCGCGATTACCCTAGGATGTCCTGGCGCTGAGCTCTGCTTAAGCGATAGTCGGAGGGGTTCAATGAGAAAAAAGCCAGGTTTTCAAACCCTTTCTGAAAGAAAGAAGGTCTATGGCATTTCTCACATAGAACGGAAGCTCGTTCCATGCCTTGGACGTGCAGGTAATGAAGTTCCTGCCTCCCCAACTGGTTTTTTTAAAGGTGGGTATTTGGACATTTTTTGCTCCTTTGGACCACAGGGTCCTGGCGGGGGCATACCATTTGAACCTTTGCCTCAAATGCTCAGGGTCAATTCCATTGAGAGCCTTAAAGGCTATTCACAAGGCCTTAAAACAAACCCTTTGTTTCACCAGGAGCCAATATAGCCGAATTAACTCTCTTTTTACAGAGACAAATTTCAGTGTGCCTATCAATAGCCTGGCGGCTGCATTCTGAGCTATCTGAAGCCTATTATCATGTTGATTTTGGGCATTCAGATAAATGCTATTACAGTAGTCCAAGCGTGACATAACGAGGACTGTAACTACCGTCCTAAAGTCCATTTCTGAGAGGTAGGGTTTAATTTTCCTCAGAATTCGCAACATCAGGAAGCAGGAAGATACTATTGAACTTATGTGGTCATTGAAGGTCAATCTATTGTCCCCTACGACCCCTAAATCTTTTACTTTCAGAGTTGGAGTAGGATGATTTCCCAACTCTGTAGGCCACCAGTCCGGGGTGCAGCTATGAGGATTGTTTCCAAATATAATCACCTCGCTCTTACTTGAGTTTAATTTTAAACAGTTCATTGACATCCATCCTGCTATGGCTAGCATACAGTCTTGAAAACGAGCTCCAGTTTCTTTTTCCTGACCGTTTTTAAGGGATAGAACAATTTGTGTATCGTCAGCGTACGAGGTTAGCTGGAAACCGAAGGATCTGATCAGTACTGCCAACGATATCACAGAGATATTAAAAAGGGTGGGGCTCAGCGAAGACCCCCGGGGAACCCCGCAAGGAAGGCTAAAAGACTTTGATTTATGGTTATCCAGTTCGACACTTTGGGTTCTATCGGATAGGAAAGATTGAACCCAACCCCAGACAACCGATCCATCAACACCTTGTGGTGGACCGTGTCGAAGGCTGCCGACAAATCCAACATTATCAACACAGCCTTACCACCACAGTCCAGAGCCTCCCTTATCTCTTCGCATGATTTGATTAGGGCCAGTTCTGTACTGTGATCAGCTCTTAAGCCATATTGAGTCTTATCGAAGACATTATTGTTATTGCAAAAGGTGCTAAGTTGAATGTTCATGGCTTTTTCTATGATTTTTGCGGGCAACGGAAGCTGAGAAATTGGCCGGTAGCTGCCAGGATCTAAAGGGTCTAGGGTAGGTTTTTTTAGAAGAGGAAGAATAGACGCCTTTTTCCAGTCTATCGGAAAGATCCCGGTGGCAAAAATGTTGTTAATCAGTGGGTTTAAAACAAAGCATATGGTTTCCGGAATAGATTTAAGTATAGGGACCGGGCAGGGGTCAATGGGAGAACCTGAGCGAGCAGAGCTAAGAAGTTTAACAGTTTCTTCTAGCCCAAGAGGTAAAAAATGATCAAAGACTATTCCGGAATCGGGGTTTTCTTGGATTGTACTCCCTGGAAGTAGACCTACTTCATACGATTCCGGGGAAAAAGTGGAGAAAATACCTTCTACTTTTTGAAGAAAAAAGGTAGCCAGAGTTTCACACAATTCTGGACTACTATCCTTTTTAATAATAATAGGCGAGGCTAGTTTTTTCACTGTTTTAAAAAGCTCTTTAGGATTTGATCTAGCAAGGAGGATTTTACTAGAGAAAAAACCCTTTTTTGTTTCCGTCAACATCTCATTATAATATTTAAGACTGTGCTTATAATTCACTTTGTCAGAGATGTTGTATCCGCTTCTCCAGATTCGTTCTAGTTTTTTGCAGGCCAGTTTCTGAAGTTTAAGCTTGTCGGAGTACCACGGGGCCGATGGATGAGCTCGCTTAGGAATCCATTTTATAATTGGAACCAATTTTTTGCATGTTATATCAATCCAATCGGTATAAGCCTTAGCAGCTTTATCAATCTCAAAAGTGGGAGGAAGTAAGGTACTCTTCAGCTCCTCCTCTAGTTGTGTTCCCTCTAAGTCTTTCCATGCCCTTTTTTCCAGCGTCTTCAATGGAGCCCTGTTGGAAATTGGAACTAAAGGCTCCTTCAGCTCAAAAAATATAGCACTGTGGTCAGACCAGGCCAGGGGGAATACCTCAGCACAAGATATATGGGGGTTATTAGAGAATATCCCATCTAAGGTATGACCTTTAAGATGTGTGGGACCCACAACCAGCTGCTTGAGCTCCCCAGCTTCCATTATTCTATTCAGGCAGGAGGTGGCTGGATCATAGAGGTCCTCAAGATAGCAATTGAAATCACCAAGTACCGTGAAAGAATTTAAGCTCATACCATCTTCAAGAAGGGTGCCTATCGATTCCAGGAACCCCAATCTAGGGCCAGGCAGATGATAGAGAAGAACCTCTTTGAGGATACTATGATACTGAGCATTGATGTTAAAGGAAAGTGCTTCGCAGAATGTATTGGATGCGGAATGGAATACTGCATTCAAAGAGTTGTGATAAATAACAGCTAGACCCCCCCCTTTCCTCAGGGGTCTATCTAAGGAGTAGCAGGAAAATCCTGGGGGAGTGGCTTTCACAAGGTCCGGCCCGGAGGCTTGATCTGTCCAGGCTTCCGTGATAAATGCTAATTTAATGTTGTGATCTTCTAAGAGAAGTTCACATTCTGTACTGTCTTTAACTAGGGACCTAGCGTTAAAGAGAACACACTTAATGGTGGATCTAGTATCTTTAGAGAGATTTAGAGGGGGCATATTATGAGGGCCACAGGCTGCTTGACTAATAAGAGTTGGCAACTGCAGACCACAGGTATCACACACCCCAAATGGCTGCTTAACTCCTGATTTCCCGGCGAGCCTGGGACAACTCAATATGCTCCCCCCTGGCATAAGCCCCAGGAGCTCCTGTTTAGTATATCTCCTTGTATCTAGGGACCCACGGACAAGGGGACTGGCCCTGAGCCCGGTCCGAGCGCGGACGGGTGCAGACGAGCTTGTCTTAGGCGCGCCCTCTGCGTACGTCCGCTGCACGTCTGCATGCCTCTTTTATAGGCAGCGTGCAACGACTGGACCGCAACCCTCCGCCTCCCAATATGGCCACCCCAGAAAAAAAGTAAAGTGCAATGTGCCGATATATTCCACGCGCTACCAGAACAAATACAAGTTTTAAAACAACAGTTTTAAAAGAGAATCCCCTATGCAAAGTTAAAAATACAAATCAGTTAAAACATCTAATCCGTAAGAATGACCGGTCGGGTATTGAACACAGCTCCGTCACCGGTTTAAGCAGCACCAGCACAATGTTTACACTTCTGGGTTCACCCATCCCCATAGTAACCTCACGTACATCAGAAATAGACCGCACAGACCCCTGGCCCTTGGCTACAGCACTATCTGCTCCTTATAAGACACTCAGGGCATAAATGAATACAGTAGAATACGTCCGGTGGGCATGGGATGACATACGGACCAGGGCTGGGCTGATTCAGCTATACGCCCTATTGATTTCGCTGGGTGACAACCCTTTGATGCCACCACTACAAGCTAAGGGTGCCAATCAGACAGCCAGCCGCCTAAAAGTTTGTACCTTCTCAGACCTTTAGTCCGGGGACAAGTTCCAACAATCAATGCCCATTGATCCTTCTCACCCATCCACTGCGCTGGATCTCTTCTTATATTACCTAATCAGGGCCACCTGCCGTAACCTCTTTGAAACCTTTCCAACACAGCCTCCGACACTCCAGGCACTGAACACATTATCATCACGCTTTCACCCTCGTAAACTGATAACGTGCCTATATTTTGTGGTTCAGCAAAGCACTCCTGTGACGATCCCGCATGCTGGGGTGCTATAAGACAAGGACATTGGCCCTGACTAGACAAACTCCCATTGGACATTTTGCTGCGGGCAACTGGAAATGCTATTGCCTAACTACAGACTCTGGCTAATGCACTTCGAATTCCTACACTGAACATATTGCACATCCAACACAACTGCACAAGCTGGGCCTGGCTGTTGACTCTATCTGCCTCCGATGTGCAGTGCCACAAGCATCCTTTTATCACTTGGCATGGGAATACCCAAGGGTAGCTACCTTCTGGAATGAAGTATTCTTGACCATACTGTTAATAACGGACTTGCAAATTGATTGTTCCCCACCGACAGGCTTACTGGGTTATGTCAGACATGCTCCATCAGACACTCGCAGGCTTCACTGCTAGGTTGCTTCTCCTAGCCAAACGTAGAGCTGCCATAAAATGGGGAAGGCACCCGGCACAGAGGGTGGTGGAACGGTTGCGGGTGGCTGCTTATTTTTCCGACCCACTGTCACATTTCTGGGAATTGATGCCACCAAAGTCCAGTCCTAAAGATATCTGGGAACCCTTTCTTGCTTATTTGAGGCCCAGGGACGCTGAAACTTCTTAAATACTGACAACTCGCCTCAATGTGCCACATGACCAGTCAATACATATAGTCACTCAATCAATCAAAGAATCTTTATTTCGCTATAATTTCTATAGCATATAAAGCACATAGGATATATAAACATCAATTAATAAAATAGTTAAAAATACATACGAACAGGACTAAAAACATTTTATCAGAAGTGAAAATGTTTTTAAGAAAAACTCCGTCATAAGAATTCAGCCCAAACAGCATTACAATATTAAATAAAAATCATGATATCAATAATTCATAAGCCAACAGAGTTTTACATGTCAGATTGTGTTCTCCTACTCTTCAGTGGTGACCATAAAAATGAAGCCAAGGGGTAACATACAAAAGGATCTGCCAACTGTTGGATGAAATACAAGGCTACCCGACATTGTCTGAAATTATGTCTACGCAGGAGAGGTAAAATGAATCTTTTCTTCTGGACATGATAACATCTGCAGAAGAATAAAATATGTAAGATTGTTTGGGGTGACAGCCTATCACAGGGACATGGTGGCAAATCTCCTACAGAGTAGACATTGCTTGGGTAGCCAAACATTAACGGAATATAATTTAATCTAATCCTCACTAAAATAAAACGTTGCTGGGGTTAGATACCGTGTCTAGGTAAGAATGCAGGTCCTGTGTAATTGGAGTCGTCGTAAGAAATGTCATCACTGTACGCTTTGTGCAGTGAGCCTCCATTCTCTCACTCTCCACCTTAGCTAAAAAGATTTCCTTAATTCTAGACTTTGAAAGGGTTCTCATAAAGCTCCAATAAGTCAAATTACCTCAATGAGATTTTAGTTTACTGTAACCACCCTATATTGTGTGCAAAATCCAATTATTGGCAGTCCCTAAAAATACTCAGATTCAAATTCACTGTCTCCCTTCTCTAAATTGAGTGCCACAGTAAAATGGGTGCTAAACGGACTATATCTGTTCTAAAATGTGCTCCACGTTCAGCATTTCAATTGAAACTCGAGCATCTATTGAGGAGAGCTAACTGCCTTGTGTAAAAGCCATCCTCTATGCGGTGCCAGATGTGGCTTGCATCAGACCCCTGCCCCATAAATGGCTGTAGAAATTGCTTTTTCATGATATCTTTTCTTAATTTGAAGGATTGGTTTTGACCTGAGTTTCGTACTAAATGTAAAAGTTGCCATTATGCTTTTTCCCAATAGCAAATACGTTATTATGTTATTCCAGGTTTGTTTGGCATCAAAAAGGATCCCTAGATAGGAGAAAGTCTCCACCACCTCAAGCCTTTGTGTATGTATAAGAAAGGGTTGCAATTTCCTTGGGTGGCCTCCTGAGACTAGTACAAATGTTTGTGCTTCATTTACTTTGAGGTCCACGTTTTCCATAAATGTCTTATATTCTCCGATCAGTATCTGCAGCGCTTTCCAAAATCTAGCAATTAGCATAGCATCATCTGCATATAGTAATTCATTTATAGGATGTCAGGAGTGGATTGAAAACACAAACGGGGTGAGGACGCATTACTGTCAGGGGCCCCTCGTAATCTCACATGACCTAGTGCATTCCCCCTCCCTTCCATACTGCACACAGGCAGACGTCTGTGAATATAGCTGACAGATGAAGGCTATAATAGTCTCTTCCATCCCCATTGATTTCATAAGGGAGCATAGCTTGGAATGGATGACACAATCAAAAGCGGCTGAGAGGTCCATAAAGGCAATATATATTTTGCCCCTCTTAGGCGCTGTATATTGATCAATGACCAGATTCAGGTTTAAACATTGATCTATAGTCCCTTTCCCATTTTTAAAGCCATATTTCGATGTTATTAGAATATTTAGTTCCTTCATCCAGTTCTCTAGCCTATTTAGCAGTAGCCTTCCCATTAATTTGACTGTGCCATCTATCAATGATATAGGTCTTTAGTTAATAGGCAGGGCCTTATCCCCTTTTTCCATATATGGGGATAATCATTGTTTTCCCCAGGAGTCTGGTGGGCCCACCTTGGCTATAAAGTTCAGTATGTTTGTTAATAACTGCGCCTATAGCTCTTAGTGTACTAAAAAGAAGTCTACATATAGTCTTCTTCCCTCACGCAGATAGGGCTTCCCTGCCTTTTAGATATTACTCTACAAAATTTCTTCTTGCAATGCTTAGGAATATGACAAAATCAATGGCTAATGTTGTATTGGCATGTATTGTAAAATGTTGAAGAGATCCTCTTATTTTTGGTAGTTGTGTGACCCAGGATTCTAATCCAGGGCCTAAGAAAGTATGCACTTGTATGTCGCTGTATCGTCTTCCTTTCTCTTTGCTGTTTCTTTTTTTCTCCCTTTGTAGGTCTCGCTGAGTCACCGTGCATGCGCTGCCCGGAGAGACATTTAGTAGGTGACTTTTCAAAATGCTGTTGGCTGGCGACAAGCTTGCATTCACGCGAGCGCGCACGCGTGCAACCGCCAGCTTTCAGCCCCATGGCTTTCCTTTGCCTGCGCGCACCGCATCGCACACCACTTGCCAGCCTACTTTTGCCGTCGCGTGCACGCGCACCACTCGCGCGGTGCGCACGCTTGTTGTTCTAGGGCACCGCGCTATATGTTTTAGCAGGGTGCCCTAATATGTGAATTTTATTTGTAACTTTACCATGAATGTGCGCCGCGCCTCATGTTTTAGCCCGTGCCCTTTTTTGTGTGTTTTTTTATTTCTGTGGCCTGCCGTTGCTATCTCCCTGCCGCCGCCAGTGCTGCCAGCCTGTCATCTAGCAGCTCCCTCAGCGACGGCAGTGGCTTCATCTTCGTGCACGGATCCAGACCCTTTTGCAGCGTGACACTGGACTCCCCCTGCCACATTCTGCCTGCCGACGGTACTGCCCTATATCAATATGGTGACTAGAAAAAGCAAAGTTTGCGCACTCAATTTCAACGAATAAACAATGTAAAGAATCGGTAGTTGGTGCAGACGAGTAAATCCCCCTGAGTAGGGAATTCAAAGTATGCGAAAAGTCAGCACGCTCCTGGATAGGAAAGTGTCACTCGTATTGCACTCTGTATGAGAAACAAGTTCTCTTAGTTGGTAGAACAAAATGAGCAGAAACTTGTTCCGAGGTCAATTTAATTTACAGTAGCACAAGGTCATGCGGTGTCCAAAAGTGGGCAATTAGCAATTCATAGAATCCATTCATGAGAGGAGACGTTAATTACAAAAAGCAGCCCAGGTCATAACGTTCATTCAGACCTCTTGGATGCGAGGAATTTAGTTTATGTATCCAAAAGATTTCTCTTTGCAACAAATATTTGTTGTTGTCTTGCACCTCTCTCTACCAGTTTATTTGCTAGTTTATCACTGAATACTAAAACTGACTTCTGGTCTTATCCTTTTAGAGTGTCGCCCCTGAAGAAGGGCTAAGATAGCCCAAAATGCATTGGGCACTTGGATAAATGATTGATTGAACAAGAATGAATATAATTCTACAGCATTATTTGAAGAAAGGGTTCAATAAATTAAATTGACCTCGGAACAAGTTTCTGCTCATTTTGTTCTACCAACTAAGAGAATTGTTTCTCATACAGAGTGCAATACGAGTGACACTTTCCTATCCAGGAGCGTGCTGACTTTTCCTATATCAATATGGGCCACAGGGCCCCAGCGCTTTGCCAACCCGCGCCTGCCCAAGATCAGTGTTTTAAGGCGACGCTTTTTATGTTTCAGCGCAGCGTCCATATTTTCTTTTTTTTTTTTACTTTAATAGGCATGTTTTAGCCAGGCACCCTTTTTGGTGTTTTTTTTTTAATTACCTTAGCCTGCCTAAGATCAGGGTATCAGGAAGCTTGCACACCGAACCGGCACCTCCTCATCACTTCCCGCCGGCCAACAGCAACCCCCATGCCGAGCCTGCACGGAGGACTACACTGCCATGGGACTGCCCCTGCACTGTTACCCCATGGTGCAGCCACAGGACAATAGCTACCTTCCCCGCGTCTGACCCGCAACCCATTGTTTCTGCCACGGAGGTCACCCACAGCCTGGTGCAGTTATGCAGTACAGGGACCTGAAGGCAAGTGGCATTGCAGAATAAAAACGGACATGCTACAGGTAGGCTTTATTTAATTTATTTATTTGTTTGCACTTTTATATAGCGCAAACTTTACATGAAAGCATCAGATCGCTTTACATAAGCACCAATTGCCTTACAGACAGACACAAGGCTTGAATTAAAGAGAGCAGGCATGCACAGGGGGGAAAGAGGAGGGTGCCGGCATTTATTAAGTATGTGGTAAACCACAGTGCATGTTTGATGAATTGAGTAACACTTGAAAGCCTAAAGGTGGGACTCCAGGGTGTGCTTGTACTTGTGTTACCTGGTTCTACAGTGCACCACTTGAAGAGCACACAGTTAATCCCATCATGTAGGATTGACAGCGTCCTCAGAAATTTATTTATAAAGGGCTGCGTGGATGGTTGTAAAAAAGCTACCATATATTAGCAAGCATTTACAATTCAATAGGTTTCGCATTTGCAAGACTTTAAGCAATTGGCATTGTAAATGACAATTCCTTTAATTTATCAGTTATGAAAAACAACTCATAACTAAAAGTCATTGTCATTTACAATTCCAATTGCTCAAACTCTCGCAAATGCGAGACCTATTGCATTGCAACTGCTTGTTCCGTATGTTTTTAGTTTCATATAAATGTTATTGGCCATACCTGGTCGAGGCATCTCTCGTAATGTAACAAAATGTCAATAAAAAGCACTTTAAAAAAAAATGAGAACCAAATGCTGCTGACAATGAAGATCTTAATAGGCACCTGCTCAATCCGCACTGTATCAAAAGGTACGAGATATGTTAAATGCATATTTTTCCAACAAGAACATGGACTCCGAATAGTTCACATTCAACCAAGCATCACAAGTAAAAGGGGAACCAATGAGTGGATTCATTACCAGCCTTCGGTTTTTGGTTCAACACTGCAAATTCAACAATTTCTCTGATGAAGATGCCATCAGACTGCGAGTCATCAAGAGATATCAGGCTGAATCACTCAGATGCCAGTTGTTAAGGAAAATGTACTCCCTTGAAGAAATCTATGACATGGCTTGCATCAATGATCAAGCTGAAGTTCAAGCAAAAAATTTGAAACGGACAAGGTAGAGAAGCAAGAATAAGTGCTTTGACAACAAATTAATCAACCTAAAAAACATCCCGAGGGACATACCCAACAATCCAAATCAAAAGATCAACATTGACGCAAAGGAAGGAATCGCAGTCCAAAAATGAGAGAGCATTAATGATGTAGACAATATCACCCTCATGATGGCTTGTGTCTTGTTGTGGGGAAACATGTAGAAAATATGGTATGTGCAAAGGATTCAATAAAGGCCAAAAGACAGAAAACACTATGAAACGTCACTTTGCAATGCCATGTAAAAAAATAATAGAGTAGCTCCTCCAGGTCTTGTACCACAACAGGTACAGCATTGCAATTATGGAGATCACCATCCACAGAATCACACAGAAGCTCACTGTTGATACATTCACAAGGGAGTGATGAATATCTTTTCGTGGTGTCCGATGAGCATAGTAAAAAATAATATCCTTATCTAACATTTCTAAAGAGAAGTCATCCAACAAGCATCCTTAAATTACCTTTGCATTGCAGAGTACAAGAAGATGAACCCATGCCTATGGTAAAAGGAAACAGATATTTAGGTATACACATTAATGGCCAAAGAACTGCTAACATGACTTGGCAAGTTCCAGATGACACTTGCTTGAAAAGGTTGCACATTTAAAAGCTGAGATACATGAGTTGGATGACACTCTCCCGGCTGATGTCTGAACTACTTCAAGGTACATAACGTTCCACCCATGGCTCAGAATTACCCAAAACTATTAACGGTGTATGAAAAAATTAAAAACTTCATGGTACACTTTCACATAAATGAGACCATCAAACCGGTTGCTTAGCACCACAGGCGAATACCTTTTAATCTACAAAAATTAGTACAGGAGAAGCTACAAGAGCTGTTAGCAGATAGCATCTTTAGGAGTCCTAAGGGCTAACTCCATGGATTTTTCCACAGGTAGTTGTGCTCGTAAGCAAAACAGAGGGCGATGTACCTCTGTGCGTTGACATGAGGATACCCAACACCGCCATACAATGAGAACACCACCTTGGGCCTTCATTAGCCTATATAATCACACTTCTCAACACAGTCAAAGTATTCTCCCAATTGTACCATAACAAATGGTACCACCAGCTAGAACTTCATTAAGACTTCTGGTACAACACAACATTTTCTTCGCATCTTGGATTATTCAGATACAAAAGACTAAGGGCCTGATTTAGATCTCGGTAGATATGTTACTCCGTCACAACGGTGACTGATATCCCGTCCTCCAAAATATAAATCCATAGGATATAATGGGATTAATATTTTGGTGGGCGGGATATCCATCATCGTTGTGACGGAGTAACCTGTCCACTGAAATCTAAATCAGGGCCTAAGTTTTGCAGAATCAGCAGCAACAGGTATATTCCAAAAACCATCAAAAGATATAAGCCCATCATCAATTGACTGAATAACATGAACGACATTTGGAACCTCTATGGAAGAACACTACCAAAATGTTCAGCAAGGTGCTAACTTGAATCTGAATGCTTCAAATTGTGAATTTCGGAAAAGCATATAACATCTTATAGACATATGTTCTCAGACAAAGGAATGATCTGGATAAGCTCTCAATGAGACTTTGGCCAACACGGACATCAGTGACATTTGGTCATTCTTAAGGATTGGCAGCTATTGCTCAAGGTACATAAAGGACTATGCCACCATCAGCAGGGCTCTCAGAGAGCAAAGGGAACAAGTATGCAGGTTTTATTGGACCTTGGAGTGTGATCATGATTTTCAAGAAATAAAAAAGACAGTCAAGAGTGCCACCAACATGGCATACTTCAACCCGCCTCTGATGCGAGCCTTGGTAGGTTTAGGACCCATAATCGCATAACATTGCAAAGCTGATGGCCATAACCAAATTGTATCCTAGGCCAGCCACAACTTCTTAGATGTTTAAAAATCAAACAACCAGAGAAAGAGATGTTGGCAGTAACGTAGGTGTGTGAACAATGCCACATTTTCTTCCACGCAAAGCAGTTCAACAGAGTCACAGAATATATTGAAATATGAAAGCTAAGATGCCTCATCGAATTGAATGATGGGCCTCCACCGCTAACAATACTCATATACTATCACGCAACATCCGGGTTAAGACTGCAAGCCAGAAAACTACATATCTTAAAACACTTAGACAGCTACAAAAAAACATCATATAAGCCGAAGAATACACAATCTTTGTTGCAAGCCAAGCAAAACCTGCATGCATGTCCCATCAAGCTATTTGAGAAGTCACTGAAACTGACCATATCTTAGTTGAGGTCAAGCAAAGGACATAAGAAGGAAGACAGAGGCACATTGAAATGATTCTCTCCTATATGGCATGGACATCAGAGAGCCATCCACTTTCAGACACCTATACAATGAGATCATTGAAACTACATGTGACATACTACTATGAAATACAAGAATCTTTGTCTCCATGGCTCTCAGAAGACATGTCACTGATCTGGCATATAAAGGACTCTCTTAATTTAGAAAGTGCCTTCAAAGCTCCTTGCTGATCCCCATGTATTCAGAGCACACAGAGTCTAGGCATTGAACACAAGGTCTCACACAAGATGGTTTACTTTACACCTAGGCAAAGAAAAACAGTCAATCCAAAAAGAGAACTTAAAGACTTTTCTGACACATTTGATCAAGAACTAAATTCAAAAAATGCCAAATATACATATATTGTCATCAACTGTTTCAGCATTTTCAGCCCTTGCTCTGATCATACTTCTTAATTTCTGTCACAAAATGTTTTGGTTATTGTATTGACCGTGTCAGCAGTGAAGGAGCTAAGATTAAGTTGCATGTCATATCTTTATTAGCTCATTCTGTTCCTTTCTCAAGTGGAACTACTAGCTCTTGTATTGCACATGCATGCAAGACTAGATCCTTTTTAGGCTTGGCTACAGAAACCTTTAGCTATCTTGTGGGCCACTTCTCATCAACTCTTCAAAAAAGCACAATAAGAAGAAGTACAGTGAGAGAGCGGCTTTTTGGTCAGTCCCCTTCAGCCACAGGTTTGCATGTGTTTTTCATGATGTGTCATGGTTTAGGCATGCTGTAAGCGAAGGTCATTGTATTTTATGGATGGTTGTATTGTCCCATCTGTTTTCGCCTTATGGTTTTGGTAATGGGGCCTCAATTCATCCTTTTATTTTACTGCAGATGCAACATGGCACAAAGTTTCTAATTGAGAGCCGCTGTGTGTTCTTTGAAGCCTTTATTTTAGTGACTTAAAGACATTTTACTAGCTGAGGTATGGTTTTCGTGTTTAGAATGTGCACACTGTTTGGATGACTTAGCCTGTCACAATGAGACAGTGCTTTTCATTAATTGCCCTTGCACCTTCATTTATTTAACTTTGCTTCCATGTTAACACTTTTATTTTCTGCCTTTGTTTTGTTCATAAACTAAACTCATGTAGTCACTTATGCTTTCTTAAAGGTGCAACAAAAATACTGACCCTCTCTGAAAAGTATCTGTTAAGCAATATTTTGATGGATAGCGGAATCAAAGAAGTGAAATACTTTTGCTAGCAAGACTAACATTCTGAGTTTTCACTATTTGCATAAACTACAGTAATTCCTGTAATGATGTTTACATCATTTTACATTAACAGTTATTTGCTTATCGTTTTGATAAAGAAGCTGGTTATCTGCGCTAGGTTTTGTGATATGACAAATAACCCATTGTATTTTGTCTATGTCTAGTAAATTCGGCAAGCAGAACTATGATTTTGGCACTTGTGGCAACCAATCAGGTAGGTGGAAATTTGGTCTGGCAGCACTAGAAAAAATGAGATGATAATGGATGCTGGAAAAATGAGTTATTATTTTGTCGATTGAAAAGATTTTGCCTTAGACTCTGACCCCAGAGTAATGCCAGGCAGCTTAAAGAATTGGTGCCCGACCCTATGGCTGAGGTTTACATAGGTTATAGAGTTGTCCTTCCCTGCCCTGCCCCTTCAACATGCCTGTCTGCATCACAAAGCAGCCCTTCATGTTCAGGGCCGGTCCTAGGATTTTCGGGGCCCTGGGCAAAAGGGAATGTGCGAGGCCCCTGAAATCTACATAAGGGACATCTTCTGATCTCGGGGAGGCTGCGTTGTGCAGCCTCCAACTGGGCTGCAGCTCCGCTTAGCCACCCAAGCACCTCTTATAGAGCCCATTTCGGACTGAAAGTGTGAGAATTGCTTGGGGGCTGAGTTAAACCTGTGTGGGCTAAAGTGGTGACAATGGGCACCCTGCGGAGTCTCTGAATGGGCAGACCGAGAGGTGTCCCCCTCCCCTAGGCCTTCTCACATCATCCCTTAGAGGCCCCAGGAGCTCAATTGTAAAGAGACGTTCTATGAGTGTTCTATCTGGTATGTGAATGTTCTAGTCTTGGCAGTTGATGGTCTGGTCAGCTAGCGAAGTGCTTTATCTCTGCTGTGCTATCTTAATAAATCTATCTTATAACCTGAAGACGTGTCTTGATGCCTACCTAACCTACCTACAACAAGACGCATTTCCTTCACTTTGATCGGCAGGGGTAGACGAGAACTGGTGGGGTGTTGCCATTGTGCGGGGACCCATCCTGGTAGGCAGAGTGCGAGGTCTTGAGCAGCTGCCCACACTGCCCATGCCTAGCGCTGGCCCTGTTCATGCTAACAGTTCCATCACCTGTCCGCAGCAGTATGTGGATTGCAGGCTGGTAGCTGCGGTCATGTTGTGCAATTCAGATCATAGCTGCTCATGTCATGCATGTAAATACACAAAAACACAGGGAACGTCAATTCGCTGAAATGCCAGGGGTAATGGAAACAACATCACACACCATTTGACGTTCACGTTCACTCACACACGTTTACACATACACACACACACACATTCACACACTGTCTCATATATAAACACAATCTCACCTGCAAGCTTGCACATAACATACATTTTAAATAATCTTTTGCTTACCTCACCTGACAGGGAAAGGCATCTTCCAGCTCACTGAACATTATTTTTTATTACACTAGTTGTGAATAATATATTATTCACTATCAGTGAATAATATAATATTATTCACTATTAGTGTAATATCAAAATGGGAGAAAATGAGAAAAGTGGCGCCCCAACCGACGTTTAAAAGGACGATCTGCCCCTGTGTTCCTGTCACTGATTTTCCCACCTCAGAGGTCAGGGGTTGCAAAGGTGGTGTCAAGGGTCTCAAGGGACAAGCCAGGGGGTGTGGCTGCGACCCCTGGCGATCCCTAAATGATGTCCATGAAAACACCAAGGTGAACAGCCCCTAAAGCTGCAGCACTGGGCTAACGGCGGTCCCCTCTAGAAGGGGAGGGATCTGCCTGCTCCTTGCAGGGACATTGGAGGGGTCACCTAAGGATAAGGGAGTGTAGGACCTTGTTGGCCTATGATCCACAGTAACATTGCCAACCAGTGCTTGCACCAAAGGAATTATTCAGTCCTTCAATGTCGTAATGAGTATTCCCAAGCAACGCTCACTGTAGGGGAGTGATAGAGGCTACTGAGATAGTACTGTGGACATCTGAGGGAAGTAGTACCCCCTCATCACTGGCTTGGCCCAAAAGAGCAGCATCTGCGGGTGTTCCCACACCGCTAAGGGCTCATATTGCTCTCCAGTGGAGGAGTAAAAGTGGAAGTCCACCCCAGCACCAATGAGGCCTCCCACAAAGTTGGGATAGGAAAGGCGCAGGCCGGGCCCCAAAACGAAGAGGTCATGGGCCATGATAGCCGGCAGGGCCCACAAGACGAGGGGACATGGGCCTTGAGCACAGAGGCATAGTGTTAAAAAAAAGTGATGAAGGAGGTGCAACCAGGAAGGCTGGTGTGCCCGTTTGAGGAGATCCCCCTTCTCAATATGATGATTTCATCATTACGGATATATATCTAATTAAATGGAGGGTGAGTATAGATTGGTCCGCTACTTGTCCTGTCCAGAAGGGAAGTCAATTAATAAGTAAATTGACCAAAAGGAATGTTTTGTATCCTATTTCCGCATCAATGAGGCCATCAAAATGATCAGAAGGTATGAAATGGGGGCAAAACTGACAAAAATGGAGATATGATGAGTATTCTGTCTACTACCAGCACAACTGGATGCCTTTTTTCTATTAGGGATATACAGTACCATGATCTTTTGTTTATGGTAGAACCAGTGGGTTGCCGCAGCAAATGTGCATACCTGAGGAAGGTGATGGAACAAGTGGCAGGGATCTTGGAAAACCATTGGCACCAGAGAAAACCTAGCAATCAGCATCAACTGCTACATTATTAAGTATAGATTTGGTACCACTGGTATCACACTTAACAAGACAGAAACTGGAACCATTGAAGACTTTACTGTTGAAGGTGTTATGCATAAAAAGGTGAAACTCAAGAAGCTGGTTTTAGACCATTTGAAGTTTGGTTGCAAAGTATCTGCTCCAGGTGTTTGCTATGTGGGGAGCAACACAAGTGGACAACAGCATAAGGGTTACTGAAGGAATAGGACAAGAAATGGGGACTTCAGTGAGGATCTTAGAAAGTTCTAACAGCACGATGATGTGGCTGCAAACAGACCCCTTAACTTGGATGTAAATATTTTCAGACATGTCAGGCACATGCATTTTCAGAATTTCCTGTATAGAGCAATGATGTCCTGAACAGTGGCATAGACTGGAAGAGACCCAACCACAGCATAGCGTCACTGGAATATTGGCCAGCAGTTTTGGCTGTAACACTATGTGGAGAGGACTTGACTAAGAGCAAACAACATTTGTGATAAACTATAAGGCTGTAGTGAAAGTGGTTAAGAAACTGTTGGCGACCAAAGTGTTCTGAATTTGCTAAGAGAATGGGGTTTCAGTTATTTACAATGGAACAGGAGTGGCCCGTGCAGGTAAGAGCGGTGGGTGGGGGGGACTCGTGACAGATGACAAGGAGGGAAAATTAAATATTTATTATATTTTTCCTCGTCTGTCGAGTCCCCCCTACCGCGCGCCACTCCTCTTACCTGCATGGGCTGCTCCTGCAATGGAATATGATGTTCTGCACTAAACACATACCAGACCGTGAGGTTGTGGTAGAAGATACTTTATCTCTGTTTTAGTGGTTGAGATTCTGTGGATTATCACAGGAAATGGAACTGCGAGGGGCGCTTGTCTTCAGAGAAAAATGAGGAGGTTAAGGAGATTAGGTTTGCTCATTCCATTAATGGGAAATTATGAAATTCTTATTATTCAACCTGGACAGAATTCATAAGAAGTTGATCACAGAGGAGAATGGATGACAGAGCAAAAATAGAAGCAAGAAGGTCAGATTTGGAGAAGCAGGTGATATCATTGGTGGAAAAAAAGAATCTCCCCTGTGACCATTTCAGGAAAGGTGGCTTGAATAGCCTTATATGGGAAAGGTTTTGAGACTATGAGCCGAATGGCGCAGCAAATGTGTAAGCCAAGTAGTGGAGGGTTGGACTAGCGAGAAAGAAAGCATGATGGGAGAAGGGACATAGTAGCAAAGGTATTGGAGGGAGTTATGTGCCAGGCCTGACACACATATGCATCCACCTTAGAATGCTTAGTATTTAGGTGCCAAGACCTATAACAGCGTGACCCTTGGAGGTTTAGAATCTAGTGATATAGGGCATAAGTTACAGTAAGACGGATCCGAACAGACCAGAGGTGTAAAGGGACAAAGGTAACCGAGACAGAGATCATTTAGGAAGGAGATCTGCCCATTAAGGTCATACATAGGTGACTTTGAATTGAAGTTGCAGGGTTGGGTCAGTGCATGTACCCTCACAGCTGGCAGAAGGATTATTGATAATCAAGTTTAGGGACTGCTAAGAAAATGTTTAAAGGGTTGGCCAGAACATAGCTTTGGAACTCATACCTTTAGAATATGAGAGATGTCAGAGGCATATGGAATGTGGGGTGGGGGGGAGGATATACTAAAATGACTAGGCAGGTGGAAGTCCAGCAGGATGTGGAACTAAGTTAGACCAGACGGGTAGCAATAGGTGGGAGTGGGCTAATGGATTGTGCTTTCAGTACAGAAAGGGAGTGAGCAGCCCAGAGAAGAAAGGTTTGAATTTGCGGTCATTTCATAGTGAAGCGAGCTGGGGAGCACGCAAAGAGATAGTCTAATGGTCAGCAGTTAGGATTGATTGACAGTAAGGTGGTGGTGAGGTGGCAATGTATGGGCCCATAAGATAGGATAGCTACAACTTGGGTTTTTGGAAATTAGTAGGAAGAGGCCTACGCCAGATTTGGTCACGGTGTACCTGGGAGACAATGACCTGCTATGGCTTACAGGGTTGCAATTGCAGGAAACTATGAAGAGTGATCTGAAGGTCATACAGTATAGATGGAACCGGGTGAACATATTCTATACCCTGCTTCTGCCCAGGAGAGTATGGCAGCGCATATGCAAACCAGCGGAGATGTCTGGGTTTTGCAAGTTTTGCTAACCTTTTGCAAAGCACTCAGCATCAGGGCAGTGAACTATGCTCTGATATGGCCCCTGTCAGAACATGGCACATTAATCATTACTAGGGAACAAAATGTATTTGATGAAGGTGAATGAGGTAATGGAAGATTGGTTGAGTGTGGGGGGAGGCAGAAAGAAAACCATGAGGGAGGGTTTTTCTATTGACAGAAAAAAAGAGATCTAGATATGGACGGAGGAGATCTCGGAAGGATAGATGGGGGGGAGACGTTCCGGATCAAAAAGGAGAAGGAGACAGCCATGGGCTAGTGCTGGCAGGCTGGAAACAATGTCAATGAGGGATATATATTCCTCTACATGAATTATTAGCATATAATAAATAACAGGACAGGCATAGGATAAAGAGGCTTGGTTAGTAAAACATGAAAAGAACCTCTTCTGTGCTTGCAAGGGAGGTTTGTACTGCTGCTACCTGTGCATTACCTGTAATACTGATCCCCAATTAGCACCTGATTGTTGTGTGTGAGAGAAGGTGGAATCCTGATGCCACGTGATAGCGGTTCTTTTTGTTTGTGTGTGTGCATGTGTGTGTGTGTATGTGTGTGTGTGCGTGTGTGTGATGTTTAAAGCTTGCACTGTTGCTACTGTGCAAACTTTTCTTTGTATGAGGGAAACTTGGTCTGCTGAAGTCCATGCAGTACTTGCTCTATGCGTATGGGTAAAATGCACTGCTACTGCTGTTGCGGGGATTCTGCTCACGCACAGAACTATGCGCAGGAAACCAGGACCTCAGTGAATTGTGGTGTACCAAATAACACACCTCAGTACCTAGAACCCCTATCCGGCTAGCATCAGTGTCTCATTTGTTCTCCGTATCATATCGACGCTACCAATGATTAGACAACTCAGAACAAGCAACATAGAGTACTCTCAGGAATGGTGGTAATCAAGAACACCTTTTCGCTATTATTCTCATATCAGTCCACAACGTGAGTAATCAGAGAAACGGAAAAGTTTAAAATGTTTATTTTCAACTACGTGTTCCAAGATGCAGTACTTTGGCTAACATAAGCAAACAAATGATTAGAAATAAAACCATCAGCATTGTTACAATTCCATAAAAAACAAAGGGAGAAATCATATTATAATGATAGTGGAAACAGGTCCTCTAATACCTTGTATACCACCCTCCCCTGGCTAATAAGCTAGTTTTATATAATAATAGAAGGTCTCTAGGTTTGAATGGGGAACCACGTACCTCCAAGATCAGCTTAGGTGAATCACATCACAGGATCAGCAGTGCTCTCTGTGTCTGGAAAGGTTTCTTCCAAGAGTGCCAGCATCATGCATGCAATGCAATATTAAAGGCACCCGAGTTTCAGATATTTGCAGCTGTGTGCTTGTTGTGTCTAGAGCGTGGGCCGATCAACCTGAATTCAACAGCATACATTGTTATTTGACCTCAACGGTTTCTGCACACAGTGTTCAGACTAAGGTCGCAGTGCACGTCTAGGGATGGGAAAAACAGACCGTTCTCATGTGAATAAAAAGCAAGCAAGCAGTTTTACTTATAATAACAGCTACCTGTAGTGTTGTGTGCAATAGCAGCAAAGTGGCAAGATGGCGTTAACATCTAAAACGCATATGCTAACATAGCAATGTGGGCAGGCAAAACCCTGTCTTCACTACACCCTCCCTTGATCGGACCACGAACAAAATAGGAAAGTAATATAAGAACGCATAGTTCAAATTCGAGTGAGACAGAACCAAGTTCATATCTTGCCAATCCGTCTAATTGGTAGTGAAAAGTTTGAAAAGTTTGTTGGGAGAAATTGAAAAATTTCAAACCAATCAGGGGCGCTATATAGCCCATTCTGGAGCAAAAAAAAACAAAAAAACTCCAGTTTGTACGTGCGGAAGATGGACAACTGCCAATTCAACCCATCAACGTATAGGCTCCGTATGTTGCAACAGCTTCCAAGAGGAAGTCATTGTAATCTTCAGTAAATGAATCAGCCATCCAATCTACTAAAGTAAAGGAACATACATGTTCTTTGATTACCGGAGCCTCTAGCACCATCAGAGGACAACTTGCGTGTTCTTCGAGATAACTTCGCGCCAGAAAGTCATGGGCTGATGCATATATATCCCAATTTCCTAGGATTCCATGTGAAGCTGCACAGGCCATAATCCTAATACCAGAACAGTCTAACACATGAGCCACTAAGGGACTCATCAGTCGATCATAATCCGGGGCAGGAGATGCCGTGTTTGACAGGCACAAATCCAGAGCCCATTCAAATTAACAATCTAGGCAATGGAAAACAGGTTGCACGCAAGTAAAGTGTGGTAAATAAAATTCCTTTACCGGGACTGAATTTGATACGGAATCATAATGAAATAGCTCAATAAAATGAGAGGCAAAATCCGTGATATTAGAGTTTCGGAATGGGCTTTATTCCAATGGTCGATTATAATCGGATGCTCCAAGTTCCATCACCACGGGGGTTCAGGAAGTGAAGTACATATTTTATTGACAAGAAGTAACTTTTATAATACATACATTACAATGAAGCGAATGCAGTAGGCGTAACAATTGATAAGGAAATTGACGTTTTGTCTGCGTAACCACAAAATGGGTGTAATAAAGAGTAAAAAGGAACATAATTGGTCATGATGTCATACATAGGTGGATCTATAAGATAATACTTGGCATAGATGCACGCGCAGCAGTATGACGTGTAATTGACGTGTAACTAGGGGGTGAAGGGGACTTGACATTTAGCTCTACATGTGGAGACAAAAAGTCTGGGGGTCAAGTCAACCTAATCCCAAATCATATCTAACATCCTATGTTTAAAGAACTATGTTATCCACAAAAGAAGGACTCTCGGACAAAATTTATTCTATACTGACTATGCGTGCGTGTACAAGCGTCTAAGTGTCTACACTGAATGCGAGGGGGTAGGAATATTCCATGGTAACAGGGCTATGAATTACTTGCATGAGGACAGAGAAGCCGGGCCTTTTGCTTGGTAACTGGAAGAATGTTTACTTAAACTACTAGGCAGGAATGCATCGGCTGAGGGGGAAGCAGATAATTCGAAGGTGAAATACAGTACTTGGCAGAGAATAGGCTGATGTCAGGCTTCGTGAGCCGCGCAGAGAATGAGACAAAGTTCATGGTCACAGATGCAGGCTCAGACTGGAGCTTTCAGAGGCAGAAGGCAAGAGGAGTTTTGATGACAGAATCAGGGCCTACTTGCCTGAACTGTAAAATGGCATAAGTGAACCATACAAAGCCGGTGGCCTTTCATATTTAGGAATGGAATATCCGGCCTGTTCATGGCGGATCTGACAGAGGACATGTTGACAGTGGACGCACATGTATTTGCGTCTTCATAACTGGAACTGGAGGGAACATACATGTACTTGTGACATGCACATAGAACCGTTGGGGTCCAAGATAGGGGACATAACTGACCAGAAAAATCCATATTTCCACATTCCCTCCTTGTCCCCTACTTGCCCTTCAAGAGATATCAATCTTCATCAAACCATTGATCTGTTCATATAGCATCATTTGTTCTTCTTTCTTCTTCCGTGACGAATGAAATCTTGGTGGTGGAATACACGATGTGGCACACAGACCACAGATCGCTGGTCCACATTGTAGACATAGACAGCAACTGAATAGTATGAGAAGGCCAATACCTAGGAAGGATAGAACTCTCCATCCCCAGGCTGATACCACATTCCAAAACCAACTGGACCAAGTCCAAGTGCCTGGGTTCTGGTGTATCTGGCTTACAATCTTATGAAGGCGAGTGATGGCTTTATATACAGATGGCGAATTTTCTGGTATGAATACGCAGCAGCTTGATCCGATGACCCTACAAGCTCCGCCCCTATCAGCCAGGATGACGTCAAGGACAAGACGATTTTGAAGCACAACAATCCGCATAGCAGACTGCTCTTCTGTTAGATTGCCTAAGGCGGAAATAGTCTCATTCACTACTGCTTCAAGGGTTCTAGTTAATCTACGTATCAGCTTACTATTAGTAACAGTACCTATATAGGGAAAGATGCCTTTATTAAAATCTACATACTTGTCCCATGCTGTCTCAGTGTAATCGACAATGGGGAGATCTCTCCGCTCTCTGTTGTGTACTAAATGAATATTTCTGTAATAATCAGGAGGAGCTAGGAAAACAGGTGGCAAAAGGAATGCAATGTAGCAGGTACCATCCCAATCTAGAGGTAAACGCATATATGCAGTCTGACCACATACAAAGTAGGAATGGTGAGGAGCTCTAAATAAAGATTTGCCTTGATCACTGAATTCTACTATAGTAGTGCATTTACTATGGCCCATATGTATGGAACCAACCTTTCTTACACACAATTCACCCTTCGCTGGGAATACTGACATGGTGGGTAAGACTAGTTCAACTTCGGATACGACATTTAGAATCATGAGATTAGGTGTAAAATTACCTAATCCATATACTTCATTTTCCAGATCAGTTCCTGTTCTTTTAGGGCGACCCTCCTTGTCAGGGTAGCAGACCTTGAGTAAAACTAGGTTCAGGTTTCCCCATACCCAATGATCTTGGTAAACTGCTGTGTCTGAGTCTATGGAATTGATTAAACTGAACCATGCTCCACAGGAGCCATTATGTGTAAATGGATGTGGAAAGAAAGGCAGGACTCCTTCATAATTCTGATAGGGAGGGAGTCGGCCACACACCCAACAATTGGTGGCATTACTTGTCTGATGGGAATGATGTAACATACTAATGAAAGTGTTATTGCGCAGTGCAAGTCTATAAGACAATTCATGCGGAGGTAAGTCACTAAAAGAATGTTCAGCAGTAACATTATAAACGTGTCTAGAAATAGGGTAATATATGTGCAACAACATACTTGTAATAATTATTAAAAGACTCAATAAAAACAGAATTAATAATGTCACTATACAGTGGCTACGCAGTGATTTACAATACGCCTGTCGTTTCGACATTTTTCGCGACTGTCCATGATTCAGGTCTAGAGGATACATGTCAGAGACAAATTCAACCGCTTCACCTTGGAGAGGACTTAAACAATCAAATTGTCTGACGTTCTAGGCCTCAATTTTACTTTAAAAAGTTCGGTTTCAGTCTTTTTAACCAAAGGAAGTTTTGAATCAGTCTGTGAGGGAGTGCAGGGCACAATGTCTATATCCGAGGATAGTCCATGAAATTTCTTGATATGACTTGAATGAATCCAGCCCTTGCGGCCCTCGATCTTCACGGCTGTCCTTGTGGTCAGCAGGACCAACTTGGGTGATTTCCACCTGGGCTCCAGCTGAGTCTTTCGGTCGAAATTCCTCACAAAGACAAGATCACCCGGAACAACGTCATGGGGTTTCACCTCAGTGTTGTCGGGAAAGGCTGCAGCTACCTGTGAACGACAAGATTGTAGTGCAGACATCAAGGAAGCCAAGTAATCTGTCAGCATATTACAGTCAATATCAGTTATTTTGCGTGGTATAGGCGTCCCCCACATATTCGGTGGTCTGCCGAAGATCACCTCATACGGGGATAGCCCTGTTCGAGAGTGAGCTACCATTCTCATGTAAAAGAGTGCAACGGGCAACGCTACTACCCAGTCGACACCTTTCTCTCTGCATATTTTGGACATTCTGATTTTCAGTATCTGGTTATGTCTTTCTACGAGACCTGCTGCCTCGGGGTGTCGGACACAGTGGAATTTCCACTGGTATCCTAACAGAAGTGAAACGTGTTTCATTAATTCGGATGAGAACGGCTGGCCGTTATCTGAGTGAACAGCACGTGGTAAACCGTATCGTGGGAAGAATTCTCGAACCAACTGTTTGGCAGTAGTCGGGGCAGTGTAATCTGAAACCGGGTATGCCTCTGTCCAACGGGACAGAGCGCAGACAACTACGAGAACATATTTGAATCCTCGACATCGTTCCATCTGGATATAGTCCATCTGGAGTACTTCAAAAGGATGATGAGGAGGATGAAATCCACCCTGTTCTACGGGAACGCTTTTTCCTGGGTTAAACTGACAACAGATCATACAGGTACGGACCTTTTGTTTGGCTGCTGCTCGTAAATGTTTATTGAACCAAATGTGTTGAATGCTGTCTAGCATAGCTTTTTCTCCTAGATGTGCTGGACTATGTATAGTGTTAATTATAACTTGGACCATTGAATCAGGAAGGAACCATACAGACTTTTCCTTCATCATCCATCCTTGGTCCGTCTGAATCCCTCCTAATTCAGTCCATTTCTTTATTTCGTCTGGTGTAGCATGTGTCTGTATGTCAATTACGTCAAGAGTAGGATCTTTAACTGTCATACAATGTGTCGGTGTCGGGACTATTGTCTTTGTCATGTCAGGGGTTTGAGTTTGAGCAGTCTGTTTAGCTGTTCTGTCGGCTAGATCATTGCCTTGGGAAATGATATCAGTAACCTTCGTATGAGCCTTACATTTCATAATTGATATTGCAGTGGGTAGATGTATTGCATCTAATAAGGCATGAATGAGGGGTCCGTGCTGAATGTGGGCACCGTGGGAAGTTAAATAACCTCTCTCTCGCCACAGCACGCCGAAGTCATGTACAACTCCGAATGCATAACGTGAATCAGTGTATATATTGATTTTTTTATTTGCGGCTTGAATACAGGCTTGTGTCAGAGCGATGAGCTCTGCGGCTTGAGCTGACAAGGTATTTATACGATTAGTTTCAATGACTTCAGTATCTGTTGTGACTGCGTAAGCGGCCACTAACTCTCCTGTACTTGTTCTCATGCATGAACCATCTACATACAATGTCAGGTCTGGATCTGACAATGGAACATCGGTTAAGTCTTGTCTGGGTTTCGTTGTTATCGTAATAACTTCAATACAATCATGAGCTAGTGGGTCTGTTTCGATTACAGGTAAAAGTGTGGCAGGATTCAATGTGTTACAGCGTCTGATTTCTATATGTGGCTGAAACAATGTAAGTTCGTACCCTGTAAGTCGTGCTATAGTCAAGTGTTGTGTTTGCGTTCTATTTACAAGAACCTCTACTGCGTGTGGTACTTGAACTGTCAATGGATGTCCTAACACTATGGCATCGCTTTGTCTGATTGCTAGAGCTGTTGCTGCCACTGATTTCAGGCATGCAGGCAAAGCCTGGGCTACGGGATCTAATGTACTAGAAAAATAAGCACATGGTTTGTGTGCTCCTGCTTGTTCCTGTGTTAGTACTGACAAGGCAGTACCTTCGCGTTCTGTAACAAAGAGTGTAAACTGTTTTCTGTAACATGGCGTTGCTAAAACGGGTGCTTGACATAAAGCTTTCTTTAGGCTTTCAAAAGCTTGTGTGTGTTCCTGAGTCCAAGGGAGAACAGTCGGTGTGGCTGCCTCCTGTGTGGTTAACTGAATGAGTGGTTTTGCTAGAAATGCATACTGAGGGATCCACTGCCTACAATATGAAGTGAGGCCTATGAAAGCTCGTACTTCCTTTTGTGTCTTGGGTATTGGCATATTAGCTATTAACTGAATGCGGTCGGGTGTAAGCTGCCTTCCCTCCTTGGACAGCGAGTGTCCAAGATAAACAACTCGCTGGACACAGAATTGCAGCTTAGAAGGGGACACCTTGTGCCCCTTTTCGGCTAGAAATTGTAAAACTGTCAGTGATGCTTTCTCACATTCCGGTTCGCTTCTCGCGGTGATCAGTAGATCATCGACATACTGAAGCAAGGCAGTGTTAACTGGCATGTGGATACTGTCTAGTTCTCGTTTCAGTGCTTGGCTATAGATGCTGGGGCTTTCCGTAAATCCTTGAGGTGCGCGTGAGAATTTAAAGCTGCGCCCATTTAAACTAAATCCGAACAAATATTGGCTTTCCGGATCTATTGGGACGCTGAAAAAGGCATTCTTGAGATCAATTACAGTAAAGAATGTTGCTTCGGAATCAATAGCTGTCAATAATGACGAGATATCTGGAACCACAGGAAATTGTGGCACAATGCATTTGTTTAACTCGCGCAGATCAATAACCAATCGATATACTGGCGGGGCTGTAGGATCTGTTCGTTTAAGAACCGGAATTATCGGTGAATTACATACATTGGAGTCTGTTTCTACAACTACTCCTTGGGCAATTAGCTCGTCAATGATTTGTAGTAAAGCCACTACAGCATCTGGTGGTAATTTGTATTGTCGCATTCGTGGTAGCACCACTCCTGCCTTTAGTGTGACTCGATATGGTGTAATATTCATGCAACCAACATCAGTAGGGCCTTGTGCCCATAGATGTGTAGGTAAAGTCTGTAGTCGGGAATCCATGTCTCTAGACACATAGTGACCTTTAAAATCGCGTAAAAACAACCTTACTCCTTCCGGAGAACAACATATTATGGCTCCTAGGGCTTTCAACGTCTTTATTCCTAACAAGTTTTCTGGACATGATTTAGTAAGCAATAAGTCTGTAGTTTGGGTCAGAGGTCCTATCGTAAGTGGAAGAGGCTGTGATACTTCATTAACGATAGGTTTTCCCGAAAAACCAAGGGAAATATTCTGAGAGCCTGAGAGGGGTGCCCCTGGAACTTCACTACGTTTTATAGTTGTTCGACTTGCCCCTGTATCGAGTAAAAATTTTCTATCTTGACCTAATAATTCACTATGTACATAAGGTCCTTCTTGATCTACAGGAATCTCGATAAGGGGTAAGTCAACTTCCCTCTCTAGGCTAGTTCATGCGTAACGCTGATACTCAGGATATTCATACTGTACAGTCTGATACATTTGTCGTGTTGTGGTCTGTGCGGCAGCAGCAGGCAACGGTGGTGCAGCTGGCACGAACTGTATTGGCTGTTGTGCGGCTGGCATGGCCTGGGCATGCTGCATAGCTCCTTGTTCATTCTGATCTTGTCTTAGTGGCCGTGATCTTTCTTGTGTTTTACCTATAGAAATATTATGTTTTAGAACTGGACAATCGTGTACGTAATGACCTGGCTTTTTACAATAATTGCATGTCCCTTTTACTGGTCCTGCTGAATCGGAATGTGTCATACCCTTTTTATGTCCTTCAGCTGGAACTGTCTGGGAAACTAGCATTTTCATTTTTGTGTCTTTCATGCGTCTTTGTTCATGTTCTTGTTCCTCTCTAATTCTATTGTGATGGTACTGTAACATTTGTAACATTTGTGATGGAGTGTTACCTTGCCAGGTACTCTCGAATTTTAATACTCTATTCTTTACGGGGGGCAGGGCATTTTCTACCAATTTTGTTACAAACAGATGCGGATATGATTCGCTACTTGCTTTTATGCCACTATTTATACCAAAACATTTCTCGAATCGGGCATAGTAATCACTTGTGTCTTCATCTTGCTTCTGTTTACAGGCTGAAATTGTACCCCAATCTTCCTTTTTCGTAGTTAATAAACGTGGCAGTACCTGTACTAATAAACCTGGTAGTGCTTTAGTTTTATCCCCAAGCCCCGAACCTGGACCTCGGGCCTTTTCCTCTGCTTCTAATGCTGACCATTCTATCTTTTGGTCTCCTACCTCCCACTCTTTTTCCTTGAGTTTCTCATAAATGCCAGCAGGCATCAACACCTTTAATATTGTCATAATGTCGGGATAGGTATACTCTCCCATGAGTAACATGTCTTTAATTTCTCGGTGAAAACCCGCTGGATCTTTGTCATGACTGGGTACCACTTTCTTCATTTGTAACAATTCTATTTTTGATATGGGCGTATATACAAATACGCGCCCAAACTCGTTGTCCTCGCCTTTTATTGGGTGCACTTCTCGTAAGGGATTCTGTCTATCCATGTGATACGTGGTTCTTTCCTTGCCGGGCAATGAGACATGCTCTGAGCATACAAAAAGAATATACTGCTTTCTTGACTCTAGAATTTCTTTAATTAATTTAGTACCTGGACCTCTCCATTTATTCATAAGCAATTCAGTCAATATGTCAGGTAAGGGACCAGGGTCCGAATGCTGACTCCGATATAGTATAATGAGTTGTTGAATCATATAAATCCCAGCTAACCTCTGCTCATCTGGGGTGAGATTCAAAAATGTGCGTACTACTGTATCATCACTATATTTTCCGGGACTGTCCACCCAATGGACAGCTGCCCTGGCTAAATCTTGTTCATCCATAGAATCGAGAAAATGATAACCCCTTCGTTCTCGGAGTACCTTGTCGGCGGTTTGGAACGAATGCTCGTTAGACCTTATATTGATTATAGGTATTTGGAAATTCCGGTTATTATCTGGACATATCGGACGTATTGAATCAGTATGACATCTAGTCTGATCCCTATTACAAGATCTTCCTCTACCTACATAGGCTATGGTGTCCGACTGTCCTGCGGGCAGTCCTGACCCTTCTTCCTCGCTTTGTTCGAACTCGTCTGTCTCTAATCTCTCTTCGTGTAGGCGTTCTATTTCTTTACGGATCTTTCGGCACATGGCTATTATACAATTTTGCTTATCGTGTCTCCCTTCTGATATATTCTGGCTCCACCTTGTAAGAATTTGCATTGCTTCCGGGTCTACCCCCGGTCGGTCTACATTTCTGATCACACAGTTTATGAGGAAACGTAACAGTTCCCCCTGTATCTCTACTTTCTGGTATTCCATAGCTCTGTTAATACATTCTCGATCTCGCCCTGTTTGGACAAAATGATATATATTATCTAGATGCGCAGTCATTCCTGGTAACTTCGCTAAATATACTGCGGCTCGTCTGATACGCAATGATGCCAGGGTCATTTCGTCCTCTTTACCGGGCACCGGGTCATATCTACAATCTATAAGAAGTTCCTTAAGCGTACGGTCACTTACGAATTTGGGTGTACGTGAATGCGCTGACTCTTGAAAAATAAGTTTATTTATTCTAGGTGGCGTAGAAAAAACATTGGTAGCACCTCCCGTGGCCCCATCTGGGGCGTCGGGCGTGAAAGGATTCGTCGAACGTGACACAGCAACTATAGGTGTGGACACAGCTATGGAAGTAGCTGTAGGAACGGATGCAGAAACAGATGTGCTTGCCGGAACTTGTGACTCGATTCGTTGCTGTAGGGATACGGGTGCTGGATCTTGGCGTTGGACCTCCCTGGTATGCGGTCTATGTGGGGCGGAAGTAGCATACTCGGGAGCTACGTCATCTAAATATGAGGAAAGAAAAACATCTTCTGCGGTTCTAGGATGCCCCTTAGGATGTACCTTAATTGGGAATAATGGGGGTGGCAAGTCTTTCGGTATCTCTGGAGTAGCCTTAGGTAATCCTTCGGCTAGAAGGGGATACATACCATTCATAAGGGCATTTCTTTGTCTATCTACTTGTTCTGTTTTCACTCGGATACCTTCCTCAATTAATAGATTTTCTCGGACTTTGTTTGAACTTTCTTTACTCTTCTCTTCCTGTCTACGTGCTTTTTCTGTACGTCTATGAGATTCTTTACGCCATAACTCAACGGCGTCTTTCTGTGACTGTCTGACTTTCCTTTTCCATAACTCTTCCTCGACTTTCATGATGCACTCTGTATCCCAGGTCCCCGCTGCGGGCCACCTCTGACTTTCCGGTAATCCCCTGGTGTAGTCTACCCATAGATCAAGAAATAATATAGCGTCTAAGCCATGTTTGTGATACATGAAGTGCCCTGGAGTATCCCTAGGAGGAATAGGGACGGCTTCTTCAAGTACCCCTTTTCTAGTAGTGATCTGTCTTAATTTCGAAAAGAGCGGCATATTGACAACTGATCTGATACTTAATCTTGAACACACTTAATACAAAGCACACTAATGAACAACCATTCATACCACAATATGCAGGACGTTTAACACATTAAACATTAAACATTAAACATTTTTTTGTTTTAACCTTTTAGAATAAACAACAATGATGATCGTCTGCATAACTAATCACCGAGCATAACTCTTGACTATAACTTGATACTTCGGAATACTTGATATACTGCTAAACAGTACAGATACACTGCTAAAACAGTGCAGACCGGATTTGTGTACCCAAACCCGTCTTGACCGGCACAACCTATGTGCACGTCAGAAATGCCTCCCCAGTAATGGTACTCACCGGGTAGCTTCGGAAACGGAAGGCCTCGGTAACTTGAACTTGAACCGGACTGGACTCGACTCGTCTCGTCGGAAACTGGGCTTGACTTCAAACTGGTGGGTCTCTGTATACCTCGGATCTTGCTCTCTCAGCTAGGCTCTGGTCGGGATACTTCGCACTTCTCACCGCCTCGTCTGGGTGTTGATCGCAGTCTCAGTCGCCCCCGCTTGACCGGAGGGAGATACAGGAAATCCTGCTGGTACGCGTTATTGTCCGTCCAGCTGTGGCAGGAGACCGGGCCTGCAACTCACCGCCGGCGCGTGAGATGAGAAAGTGTCCCTGTTCGGGCGCCATCATGTGGTAAATAAAATTCCTTTACCGGGACTGAATTTGATACGGAATCATAATGAAATAGCTCAATAAAATGAGAGGCAAAATCCGTGATATTAGAGTTTCGGAATGGGCTTTATTCCAATGGTCGATTATAATCGGATGCTCCAAGTTCCATCACCACGGGGGTTCAGGAAGTGAAGTACATATTTTATTGACAAGAAGTAACTTTTATAATACATACATTACAATGAAGCGAATGCAGTAGGCGTAACAATTGATAAGGAAATTGACGTTTTGTCTGCGTAACCACAAAATGGGTGTAATAAAGAGTAAAAAGGAACATAATTGGTCATGATGTCATACATAGGTGGATCTATAAGATAATACTTGGCATAGATGCATGCGCAGCAGTATGACGTGTAATTGACGTGTAACTAGGGGGTGAAGGGGACTTGACATTTAGCTCTACATGTGGAGACAAAAAGTCTGGGGGTCAAGTCAACCTAATCCCAAATCATATCTAACATCCTATGTTTAAAGAACTATGTTATCCACAAAAGAAGGACTCTCGGACAAAATTTATTCTATACTGACTATGCGTGCGTGTACAAGCGTCTAAGTGTCTACACTGAATGCGAGGGGGTAGGAATATTCCATGGTAACAGGGCTATGAATTACTTGCATGAGGACAGAGAAGCCGGGCCTTTTGCTTGGTAACTGGAAGAATGTTTACTTAAACTACTAGGCAGGAATGCATCGGCTGAGGGGAAAGCAGATAATTCGAAGGTGAAATACAGTACTTGGCAGAGAATAGGCTGATGTCAGGCTTCGTGAGCCGCGCAGAGAATGAGACAAAGTTCATGGTCACAGATGCAGGCTCAGACTGGAGCTTTCAGAGGCAGAAGGCAAGAGGAGTTTTGATGACAGAATCAGGGCCTACTTGCCTGAACTGTAAAATGGCATAAGTGAACCATACAAAGCCGGTGGCCTTTCATATTTAGGAATGGAATATCCGGCCTGTTCATGGCGGATCTGACAGAGGACATGTTGACAGTGGACGCACATGTATTTGCGTCTTCATAACTGGAACTGGAGGGAACATACATGTACTTGTGACATGCACATAGAACCGTTGGGGTCCAAGATAGGGGACATAACTGACCAGAAAAATCCATATTTCCACATGGATAATCCATAGGCTACGCTCAACGTGGCCAGAGGTAGCGTTCCATAGTATTCAAGCATCCGGTTGCAAAGTTGGAGCAGCCGGGGCAGACTGCCTTGTGACACAGATTGTGCAGCCATTGCGGAGCAAACAAATCAACAGCAGCACACCAGCAGTCAAGGCGAGGATTAATGGAAGCCCGCTGAAGATGCTGGAAAAAATAGAATGAAAAAATGCCGGTATCACACCAAATATTGTTAGGAACGAGATCACAAGGCCGGAGCCCACAACTTTGAAAAAATGCGCCAAGCCAGTTGTTGACGAGGCATTGAATATAGTGTGAATCAGAGCACCGAAATTAAGGGGGAAATCAGTATTTAAAAGAGCATGCTCCTCGGTGCGGGTGTTGGCTACGTGAAGGACAAATGTTTCACGAGAGGAAGTTAGGGCGAGTTCTTTTTGAGACAATAGAGCCCTTATTCTGCTCATCTTGTTGAACTCTGCTTTCAAGGTTGGTATGGTAGGCCAGATGGATACATCGAGTCTCCCATGCGGGGGTGGGAAAAGCACATTCTTACAACAGACTACTCATTGTGAGACAGTTACAATGTACAGAATCCCTACTAGCATCCCACAACATGCCTCATTATTAAAAGCAAATAGCTACCGTTAGCTAATAACGTGAAAGTTGGCGTAATTGCTGGCACAGGATTTTCCTTTAAAATGCAAGCTAAATTCTGGGCGGGAACGTTGCAAGCGCCATGCAATTGGATGTTCATACAAACTACTGAGTGATTCTGTGTGGAAGTGCACTCCTCTCCTTTTAAATAAACCTCTTTACTAGGCCTGGGCGAAAATTTTGTTCCGTTCGCGGAAATTGCGATAATTTGACATTTTCGCGTTCCGCGGAAAGCGCGAAAATGTCAACATTTCCGTATTCCGCAGCTTAGCGATAATTTGGTTCTTGCTCGCGCTGTAAAATAATACATTCTCGCGCGTGCGCGATCGCCTTACCTGAATCCCTGCGTTCGCCGACAAGTTTTCTTGATCCGGTCGCGTTCTCCATGAGATGTTGTATTGTTTTTAGCCATTTGCGCTGTCTCGCGACAGTTCGCGCCCGCAGTGATGTCATGCGTCGCGCGATCACGTCTTTCTTCTCGCGATCATGCACCGCGAGACAACTGAAAACAAGATGGCCGCACCCGCGAGCAACCACATGGGTAAGTTGGCGAGCCTCAACCATGCAGAAAATCTCGCGAACATGCGGGAAAAAAACTTCCGCATCTTCGCGATATTTCTGCGTGTTTGCGATAATTTTTAACATTTTCGCGATAATTTGCGAAAGTGGATTTCGCAAATTCCGCCCACCCCTACTCTTTACCCTCTCTCATGCACCTGTATGTAAATGGGAGTGACCAACCTTCATGTAGGCAAGCAGTACCTAGTGGTTCATATCTACCTAAGGCATAGTGTTTCATACATTACCTTAACTTAAACAATGGAAAAAGCAGTGTGATTAACCCATGGATAAGCCACACAGCTGAGTTCGATTTGGCCACTGAGAATGGCAAATGTTCCAACTTTTCAATATGAAATAGTGAATGTGTCGCATCCTTCATGGACATGAACTGTTGTTTATCAGTCAGATTAAACGGCAGGAATAATGATGATATATTCATGCAGTCCCAGGGAACTTTCCCAGCCTTCAATGTTTGTAAAGTCCATGCAAACTGCATTATAGAACACAATTGAATGTGTAAATCATGGAAGAAAGAGTGTTAATGCTATTATCAATGACAGCAAGCACTTTTTCCAAATTTGCTTGATCAATAGCTCGCAATCTAGAGGCAGCTTCAATTTGAGACAATTTCCAAACTTGGTTGTAAATAGCATATACCCATCTTTTGGACCTGCCACCCACAGCGCCCATAACAAAATCATTCAAATCTACATCGTAAGTTAATTTGGAAAAATGAAGCTTAACTGACGCCAAAGTTGAATGTTTAAGCCAGGTTTGACATAATTTTCCTACTGAATAGGTAGTAACAGAATGAGAGGTGTAAAACCGGGGGTTAACCTGTGTGTAGCCTGATCTCAGCCCCTGAAAACAATGTTGACACGAGTCAGAAGTTTTTTGCCATAACAACCATCCTTCGGGGTTGCAATTCAACCCTGGACAGTTCTGTGTGATTATCCCAGGAAGGATAAGCACCCAGATCAGGAATAGTAGGGGCGTTCATCTTTTTAGAAGTAGCAAATCCAAAGCAGGTGGTCTGAAAAATAGTAGAATTCAAAAATAACATATGGTTCGGGATAAGGCACGCATGATGCAAAGCCTCAGAGCCTTGCACCTGCCAGGTTTTAGAACCCCAAACAGATTTAAGATCAATGGTATCTTTCCACACCTCATAGCCCCCTACAGCTAATTCATCCATAAAGGACTTCGAATACAGTAATTTAGTAGGTGTCAGTCTAACATTGGAAGCTGACTCAGCAGATATTTTAAAATAAAGGCTTCAGGTTTAGATACAATGAAATCTGTAAAATATGTAAATTTTTTCACCAGTGTTTTGGAACTCCCTTCAATGGGAGCTGGACAGTTTTCCCATTGTGTATAATTTACGACATTTCTAAATGTATTTGCTTTGTGCAGGAAATGATTGCCTTAGTGTTGGTAGCAAAACAACTCTCCATAATTTGCTGAGTCTAAATACAAATCTTCAGCATCAAAAGCAGCATAATATTTCAAATAAAAAAAAAGAGCCTCTGCGGCTTGGACATCCCAATCATCAGAGCGTATGTTTTGTTTCACAACATCCCCCATAGAAACACGAAGTACATTGGGGACATTAATCACCTCTGTAGGGCCATGAATTAGAAATTTTACAGCATCCCATACAATCCCATCTAACACAGGCCAGGCAGTAATATTAACACAAGTCTGGTCCCTCTTCATGATGTGTGATGAGGAGTGGGGTGCCAAAATTCCATCAATTAATCTAATTGCAGATCTTTCTGTAAGATAATGTCCATTCAGTAGACGAAAAGACAACCACAAATCCAATCGACATAAACAAAAAAATAGATATGAGCACCAGGCAAATGTATGTCCAAGGGGGAATTAAAAAATGTCTTTTAAACCAAACAGCAAAAATAGAAATTTTCGATGGGGCATTCGATGTTGTAGAGTTAGTCAAATGAAAAACGTGACTGGTCAACTGCACTTGATTGCAAACCAGGCAACGGCACATCTGTGGGATAGGTATACTCAGTATCTTCATGGGGACCACCAGCCTGTGGAGTCAATAAAGGATTAGTAACTGTATGCATCTCAAAGGCAATGCAGGCCTGTTTGTATTTGCCGGAGCCAAAACAGAATTTCTCAGCATTGCTGGACAAGAGACCGCTGGAGTCATACTAAGAAGAATTGTCCATTCGCTGTAGTTTGACATTGTCAATGGAGATGTACCTGTTATCCTTGCAACAAGGAAGTGGAGGTAATATGACTGTTATTGTACCCTGCACGCCAAGCACTGGAACTGGTGCACGATAAGAGGGGCCGAACTCCTTCTTGTTCTCCACCTTCTCACGGACCAGGTCACCAACTCGAGGTAGCCAGCCGACTACCGGAATCTGAAGTGCAGCATCAGTAGTGGAGGGCAAGTGTTCCTTTGCAAGACTGTCTCAAGCCTCTTGTAGATTCTGTAATACAGCAGAATGATCATCTATGTCAAAGGGTGCGGCCGCCGCTGCCATGTCTAGACCATCAAGGTCCGGGACAAACATTTTTATGCCAAAGTGCATTTCGTATGGGGTCCGCCCACCCAGAGACCTACTAGGGAGATTATTAAGTGCACGTTGAACGCTATACAAATGGGCCAACCAGTTCCTGCCAGTACCTAAAACCCTAGCTTTCAAGGACTGCTTTAAGTCACGGTTCATTCGTTCCACAGCAGAATTGCCCTCAGGCCTACATGGAGACGAAAATTTGACTTGGACCTCCCATAGGCCTCATGGCATCCTTGTATGCCTTAGAGGCGAACGCCGGACCCTGGTCCGAATGGAGGGTACCACATGCAAAAATTCCCACAAAGACATGCAAATCCCTGATGACAGTTCGAGCATCAGCACTCCTTTGTGGCCAGACCCATAGAAAACGTGTGCACAAATCCACTGCAACTAAGATGTACTCATACGCAGTATCAGAGGAGAAAGGACCGCAGTGATCCAAATAAACACACCCAAGTGGTTTATTAGATATGTACAACTGTGTCTGAGGTGGACGCGCAGCAGACGAAGGTTTAATCTGCTGGCAAATGTCACAAGTAAGGACATAATCACGAGTCTGTCTATACAATCCGCACCACCGGTAACGTTGTTGTACGATAGTAACGGTCGCAGAGACGCCTGCATGGGTTGAAGCCATACCTTCGTGAGCGGCTGTTATCAAGGCAAGTCTGCGGTCCGTGCTGGGAATCAACCTGTTACCAACGTCATTAGTTCTCACATAGGGAACTTTATCAGGACTTAAATGATAAGGGTATCTAGAAGGGAAACTTCGAGGGTAATTATCACCCTTCTCTGTTGCAGCAATGGCTGCCAAGATGTCATCACCAATTTTACTTTTGGATCTTGTAACTGCTGCTACCAGATATGTTGCCAGTGCTGTTTTCGCTGCTTCATCAGCTAAACTGTTGCCAACAGCGTGTACCCCTACGTGCTGGTGACCAAGAGTATGAATTTCATTCACGAGTGGCAGACGTTGTTCAAGTTCTGCGACTCAAACCCAAAGCATTTTATGTTTGATCGTGCTTCCTTTAGAATCACGATATTCATTTTGAGACCAAAAGAATAAATTGTTGTTGAAAGACTGTACACAGTAGTATGAGTCACTTACAATAAGAGTAGTCACTCGAGGATCAGCAAACTCTAGTGCAAGCACCAGAGCCCGTAGCTCTGCCAATTGGGCGGTGCAATCACCCAATGTCTGCGTATGCATGACATCAGACTTGAATTCTCCATTCACAAATGTACCAGCCACTATTGTGCAGGCCGCTGAATAAGCATGCTTCGATTCCGTCGCCGGTTGCGCCGAACCATCAGTGTAAATGATACAATGGTAATCCTCAAGCAGGCGCAAGGACAGAGGAGCTGGATGAACAAATTCATACTGCAAATACTCCTGAGTCTGCAATGAGGCATCAAAGATGAAATTGACGTCCGGAGACGTCAAAGAAGTCACCCATTGTATCCAACGTGGATGCAAAGCTTTAGAATTAGGTATACTGGCTTTCATCACTGCCTCAAGGGCAGGATATGGGGTGACAGCCAACATGTGTTTCCCTTGCGACAGCGCTCTCTCTTTTCGAATCGCCATCTGCACAGCAGTCAAAACTTTTTCGACGGCGGAAAAGCACATTTCAGCCGAAGTGTACAAGTGTGACTTGTAAGCAATGGGGACGGTGTCCCCTTCATTAAACGTCAAGTACGTGAAACCCACTGCGCTAGTCACTATTCTGATTACGAGGTTTGTATGGTTATCACGTGTCAATAAGTATTCAGAAGCAAGAAGATCAGCCTGTAAAGAGTGCAGGATAGCTGTATATTCTGGCAGCCAGCTCGCTTTGGTAAAAGTAGGTTGTACCAAGGCATATAGCGGTTTGATACGCAGGGTATAATCGGGAATGTAAGTACGCCCGAAATTTACAAAAAACAGCAAAGATTGTAGTTTTTTCAGAGTTATTGGAGCGCACAAACGTGCGCATTTCTCCAGGAAGTGAGGTGCTAAACCTCGACCTTCGTTGTTGAGTTCATAGCCCAAAAACAACACTGTATACTCTGCAATGTGTGATTTTGCAAAGTTACATTTGTAACCGAAGTTCGCAAACATAACAATGATGCGGTCAACGCTACACAAATGCGGCCATAATTCGTCGTCTGTAAGATAAATATCATCAACATACGAGTACGCATCAGAGTCAATGCTCTCTAACAAAGAGACTACACGTGCGGGCAAAGACTCCAGGAGTGTTTTTGTAGCCCATGGCTAATCTTTTAAACAGTTTTTGTTTGCCGCCAGAAGTAAAGGCTTTCCATTGACTACTAATAGAGGACAGGTTATGGCTATAAAAGCCATTGGAAATGTCAAGTGTGGTCTTAAACCTTTTTCTCATGAGACTATCAATGAGGGCATAACTCTGGGTGTTTTGTACCGCGCACATTCGACAATGAGAGTTCAAATGCCGATAATCCAAAACGAGACGGTACGACCCATCAGGTTTGGTTACAGTGAAAAGAGGATTATTCGTGGGTGACACACATGTTTCAATTACACCTTGATATTCCAATTGTTCAAGGATTTCTGCGATGTGAGATCTAGTTTCCCGGCACATGGGATATTGGGTTTGTGGCTGTGGCATAGACCGTAACGGAATCTCATGGCTTGGTGATAATTTATCCCAACCAACCTGAGTACGGAACAACGCCAGAGCAAGCACTTGTGCCCACTCTTCTGCAAAGTTCTGAGCTTGCTCCTTCGGCACTGTGTGCGCGAAAGATGGGAGGATTACCTCCTCCCCTCTGGGAGCGGCCAAAGCGAAAGCTGGGGGCCAGTCCACCTCTGCTAACAAAATGTCATACGTAGAGGTCAGATTTTCCCCAAAAAATCCCTTTTATGGTACGCTGTATGTCACCTTCAATTAAAAGGACTATGCCATATAGTCTGTTAGGGGGAGCCACTCTCGTGTCAGCAGATTCTACAGTAATAAATGTGTCAGTTGCTGTCGCTTTCAGATATGGACGCAGTGCTTGCCGCACTATTGTAACCTCCGCTGCGCTGTCTAGGAACGTTAGTGCCCATGTCAGGTTCCGAAGCTGTGTTCTCACTATCTGTGGCATACCTCGCTGTTAGTGCAGCAACTTACTTTTTCTGAAACGGAGGTCATTGACGTGCAAATTCGTCCTGCTTGCCTTTACCATCAGCCGGGCAGGACTGCTCGCGTCCTTGAGGGGGCACCCTGACCTCTGCCACGTTCACCTCCACCGGCTTGCGAGACCAATGTTTCCTGTGAAGAACGAGGAGAACGTTGTTCAGGAACCTGAAATCTATCAGGAGACCTAATTCTTGTGCAATCGCACAATTCATACGTGTGTTCAGTAGTCACTGGTATTGGTGATGCGGGATGTGACTCCTGTTTCTGTTGCTGCTTCTCCTGTTTCTTAGTTTTCCAATTTTCTTTAGGAAAAGCTGGACGGTCGTCTTTAGTAGACTTCACCACCTGAGTTTGCGGTTGCGCTGTTGTTTTAGCAAAAGGCTGAACACCCAAACTATTGCGGCCAATGGTCTTATAAGCCTCCGCAATAATTCTTGGTAACTGCCGGGGTTTATTGACGTCGGCGACAAGGCGCAACTCATTCGACACCTGAAAGTTAACTGCATCTCCCTTGACGTTAGCAAGGATGAGATCAGCAACTACGTCGAACACGCCGACAAGCCTCACTCCTAACTCGACCGCCGCCTCCGTACTGTGCTCATCCTGAACACGCTTAATCACGGAGGGTAACACAGTCATAGACGGTGTGCCGAAGCATTTCACGTAGACCGCTGCAAATACTTTACCCCAGTTCTCACAATCTGTCACTTCCGGGACTAAGTCTTTCTGGAAACTAAATGGAAGGATTCTGTGTTTTTCCACAGGAGTAGAATTAGGAAATACTGCTTCCAGTTGGTCAAATTTCTCAGCAAGCCAATAAGGCATATCATTCTTATTCTGGGGGCGCTTGCCCATTACCGAATTAACCATGACGGGACTAATAGTGATCTCGGCCGGTCCAACTGGTGGCGTCGCAACCACAGGTGTCCCCACCTGGACATTGCGAGAGACGTATTGCACCAAAGCCCTATGTACCGCAATCAAGGCGGTATGTAGTTGACGTAAGTCATCAATCGAGGCTAGCAAATAACGTGGATGAGGTGTGAACCCGGTCAAGACTGGCCAAGTGGCCCCAGGAATGGACAAGGGACCTAACCGAACCGGAGTTACGGTGTGGGGGAGGGTGCCATTAAACCAAATACGATGCTGCCAAGCGGAAATTGGAATCTCCAGCGTCCTATACGGCGTGTAATTCGGTGGAACTGCCGAAGGAGTGTACGAGTGGAACGTCTTGTCATCCGCATTCACCTCCGGAAAAGTAACCCAAGAGTAAAAAAGCTCATAGGGGAAAGATGCATCGGCACTCACTACAAAGATAATCGACATTCCATCGTCTGGCAACCTGAACTGCCTCAAATGACGCCAGAGAGATGCACAACAATGCGCTGCAATAGCAACTTCAGCCATAAGGACGCAGAGAAGAACAACAATCTATATTAAACCGTAGCACCAAAAGGGTCAGTAATTCTAGATGAAACCTTTTTAATTGTCAAGCTTGAGTGAACCTATAATTCAACTATATAGGTAGGTTTACACCGTCACTCACATCAACTGGAAACAAGAGTGAGGGTGTTGTGGACAAATATAAGCACTACTAAGGCGTCTCAATCATAAGACCAAAACGTTAGGTGCGCAATGTTGCTCATGCCCAGAACTATGCACAGGAAACCAGGACCTCAGTGAATTGTGGTGTACCAAAAAACTCGCCACAGTACCTAGAACCCCTATCCAACTAGCATCAGTGTCTCATTCATTCTACGTATCATCAAATCTACCAATGATTAGACAACCCAGAACAAGCGACTTAGAGTACTCTCAGGAATGGTGGGAATCAAGAACACCTTTTCGTTATTATTCTCATATCAGTCCACAACGTGAGTAATCAGAGATACGGAAACGTTTAAAATGTTCATTTTCAACTACGTTCTCCAAGATGCAGTACTTTGGCTAACATAAGCAAACAAATTATTAGAAATAAAACCATCAGCATTGTTACAATTCCATAAAAAACACAGGGAGAAATCATATTATAATGATAGTGGAAACAGGTCCTATAATACCTTGTATACCATCGTCCCCTGGCTAATAAGCTAGTTTTATATAATAAAAGAAGGTCTCTAGGTTTGAATGGGGAACCCCATACCTCCAAGATCAGCTTAGGTGAATCACATCACAGGATCAGCACTGCTCTCTGTGTCTGGAGAGGTTTTCTCCAAGAGTGCCAGCATCATGCATGCAATGCAATATTAAAGGCACCCGAGTTTCAGATATTTGCAGCTGTGTGCCTGTTATGTCTAGAGCGTGGGCCGATCATCCTGAATTCAACAGCATACATTGTTATTTGACCTTGACGGTTTCTGCACACAGTGTTCAGACTAAGTTCGCGGTGAACGTCTAGGGATGTGAAAAGCAGACCGTTCTCATGTGAAGAAAAAGCAAGCAAGCAGTTTTACTTATAATAACAGCTACCTGTAGTGTCGTGTGCAAAAGCAGCAAAGTGGCAAGATGGCGTTGTGGTAAATAATTTAATTACCGGGACTTAATTTGATACGGAAACATAATAAAATAGCTCAGTAAATAAGAGGCAGAATCCGTGGCATTAGAGGTTCGGAATGGGCTTTATTCCATTAATCGATTATAATCGGTTGCTCCAAGTTCCATCACCACGGAGGTTCAGGAAGTGAAGTACATACATTATTGACAAGAAATGACTTTTATAGAACATACATTACAATGAAGCGAATGCGGTAGGCGTAACAATTGATAAGGAAAATGACGATTCACCTGCGTAACCAAAAATGGGCGTAATGAGGAGTAAAACAGAAACATAATTGGTTATGATGTCATATATAGGTGGATCTATAAGATTATACTTGGCATAGTTGCGCGCGCAGCAGTATGACGTGTGATTGACGTGCAACTAGGGGGTGAAGGGGACTTGACATTTAGCTCTACATGTGGAGACAAGAAGTCTGGGGGGTCAAGTCAACCTAATCCCAAATCATATCTAACATCCTATGTTTAAAGAACTATGTTATCCAAAAGAGAAGTCTCTTCGAGTAGAATCTTATTCTATACTGACTATACTGACTGTTAGTGCGTGTACAAGCGTCTAAGTGTCTACACTAGATGCGAGGGCGGAAATCTTCCCTAGCAATAGGGCTATGAATTACTTTCATAAAGACAGAGAAGCCGGGCCTTTGCTCGGTAGCTGGAAGAATGTTTACTTAAACTGCTAGACAGGAATGCATCGGGCAGGGAACGAAGCAGATAACTCGAAGGTGAAATACAGTTTTTGGCAGGCAGCGGGCTGATGTCAGGCTTCGTGAGCCGCGCAGAGAATGAGACAAAGTTCATGGTTACAGATGCAGGCACAAACTGGAGCTTTCAGAGGCAGAAGGCAAGAAGAGTTCGATGACAGAATCAGGGCCTACTTGCCTGGACTGCAAAATGGAGTAACTGAGCCATATAAAGTCGGTGGCCTTTCATACTTAGGAATAGAATATCCGGCCTATTCATGGCGGATCTGACAGAGGACATGTTGACGGTGGACGCACATGTGTTTGCGTCTTCATAACTGGAACTGGAGGGAACATACATGTACTTGTGATTCATACATGGAACCGTTGGGGTCCAAGATAGGTGTAACGCCCTGAACGTCTCAGGATCGTTTAACAGACACGACAATGAGGACGCAACCACTTGTGAAGGGTTAGTTCTTTTAATGAAGGCAAATAAAATACAAAGAACAAACAAAAGTTATAGTCACTGGAATCCTCCAGGCTAAGTACGTTACCAGCCCACAGCACGGATGGTCCTAACCGTCCTCTGCATATACGCCGATCTTGGCGTATGCCAACAGAGGGCAGAAATGAAATGGCCGACAATGCCAATCGGTAGGCTGTGAGGGGCACGAAGAGTGTTTGGGAGAATCGAGGAGTCAGGGAAACACCCAGCCGGGGTCTCTACCTGAAGGGAGCAGCCGCTCAACCTCTTCCTCAGACTGCACCGGGACGCGGGGTCACCTCCTGGTGATGCGTCACCGATACCCCAATCACAAGCAAGAAGACTGAACCGAGAGCAGCCGCTCGATCGATCCTGTGGACTTCCGAGTCTGTAACGCGGCAAACACCTCCTGGTGTGCGTTACAGCTGGCAGTCCCTGTGTCTCTGGTCGGGCTGGGAGTTACGACTCCAACCAGCAAAAGCGCCACTGCGCTTGGACTCAGCCGAGTCAAAAAGCGAAGCTCAATGGTTGACCGGTAGAGCTTCCGGGTCCTTCACAGGTGACGATGGGGCAAGACACGGCCCAGGGAGTAACGACTCGACCTACCTCCGTTCTTGCCTTACTGGAGCACCACTCCGGAACACTGCTCTTCACAAAGCAGGTACGTCGGTGTAAACACAATATCCGACAGCCTTGTACCTCCCGGTTCCTCCCTTTATAGGGCGTGTTTTCCTTGAGTTATGTAACAGCTCTCCTGTTTACATAAGGGCGTGTTTCCCTTGAGTTATGTAACAGCTCTCCTGTTTACATAAGGGCGTGTTTCCCTTGAGTTATGTAACAGCTCTCCTGTTTACATAAGGGCGTGTTTCCCTTGAGTTATGTAACAGCTCTCCTGTTTACATAAGGGCGTGTTTCCCTTGTATGACAGGAATTCTTGACAATAGGGGACATAACTGATCAGAAAAATCCATATTTCCACATTCCCTCCTTGTCCCCTACTTGCCCGTTAAGAGATATCAATCTTCATCAATCCATTGATTTGTTCATATAGCATCATTTGTTCTTCTTTCTTCTTCCGTGATGAATGAAATCCTGGTGGTGGAATACACGATGTGGCACACAGACCACAGATCGCTGGTCCACATTGTAGACATAGACAGCAACTGAATAGTATGAGAAGGCCAATACCTAGGAAAGATAGGACCTTCCATCCAAAGGTAGATAATACACTCCAAAACCAACCGGACCAAGTCCAAGTGCCTGGGTTCTGGTGTATCTGGCTTACAATCTTATGAAGGCGGGTTATGGCTTTATATACAGATGGCGAATTTTCTGGTATGAAAATGCAACAGCTTGATCCGATGACCCTACAAGCTCCGCCCCTATCAGCCAGGATGACGTCAAGGACAAGACGATTTTGAAGCACAACAATCCGCATAGCAGACTGCTCTTCTGTTAAATTGCCTAAAGCGGAAATAGTTTCATTCACTACTGCTTCAAGGGTTCTAGTTAACCTACGAATCAGCTTACTATTAGTAACGGTACCTATATAGGGAAAAAGACCTTTATTGAAATCTGTGTATTTTTCCCATGCTGTTTCAGTGTAATCGACTATCGGGAGGTCTCTCCTTACTCTATTATGTACTAAATGAGTGTTTCTGTGATAATCAGGTGGAGCTAGAAAAACAGGTGGCAAAAGGAATCCAATGTAGCAAGTACCATCCCAATCTAGAGGCAAACGTACATATGCCGTCTGACCACATATGAAATAGGAATGGCGGGAAGCTCTAAATGTGGACTTGCCTTGATCACTAAATTCTACTACAGTGGTGCATTTACTATGGCCCATATGTATGGAACCATTTTTCCTTACACATAGTTCACCCTTTACTGGGAATATTGACATAGCGGGCAAAATTGGAGTAGCTTCGGATTCGACATTTAGGATCATAAGATTAAGCGTAAAATTACCTAATCCATACACTTCATTTTCTAGATCAGTTCCTGTTCTCTGGGGAAGTCCCTCCTTGTTAGGGTAGCAGACCTCAAGTAAAACTAAGTTCAAATTTCCCCATACCCAGTTATCTTGATAAACTGCAGAATTCGAATCTAGAGAATTAATTAAACCAAACCATGCTCCACAGGAGCCGTTGTGTGTGAACGGGTATGGAAAGAGAGGTAAAATTCCTTTATAATTCTGATAGGGAGGGAGTCGGCCACATATCCAACAATTTGTAGCATTGCTAACCTGATGGGAATGATGTAACATACTGATAAACGTGTTATTGCGCAACGCAAATCTATAAGACAACTCAAGCGGAGGTAATTCACTAAAAGAATGTTCAGCAGTAACATTGTAAACATGTCTAGAAATAGGATAATATATGTGCAACAATAAACTTGCAGTAATTATTAAAAGACTCAAGAAAAACAAAATTAATAACGTCATTATGCAATGGCTACGCAGTGATTTACAGTACGCCTGTCGTTTCAACATTTTCCGGGTGCTTTCTCTATTTAGGTCCAAGGGATACATGTCAGAGACAATTCAACCGCTTCACCTTGGAGAGGACTTAAACAATCAAATTGCTCGACTGGTTGGACCTAAGCTTTAGTTTATAAAGTTCAGAACTACTTTTTTCAACAAAAGGAGGTTTTGAGTCAATGGGTGAAGTCACACGAGGTGTGGTATTCACATCGGCTGGTAGTCCATGAAATTTCTTGATATGACTTGAATGAATCCATCCCTTTCTGCCCTCGATCTTCACGGCTGTTCTTGTGGTTAGCAGCACCAGCTGAGGTGACCTCCACCTAGGTTCCAGCTGAGTCTTTCGGTCAAAGTTCCTTACGAGGACCAAGTCCCCCGGGACTACGTCATGGGGTTTCACCTCAGTGTTGTCAGGAAAAGCTGCAGCTACCTGTGAACGACAAGATTGTAGTGCAGACATCAAGGAAGCCAAGTAATCTGTCAGCATATTACAGTCAATATCAGTTATTTTGCGTGGTATGGGCGTCCCCCACATATTTGGTGGTCTGCCAAAGATCACTTCATACGGGGATAGCCCTGTTCGAGAGTGTGCTACCATTCTCATGTAAAAGAGTGCAACTGGTAATGCTACTACCCAGTCGACGCCTTTTTCTCTGCATATTTTGGACAATCTGATTTTCAGGATCTGATTATGTCTTTCTACGAGACCTGCTGCCTCGGGGTGTCGGACACAGTGGAATCTCCACTGATAACCTAACAAAAGTGAAACGTGTTTCATTAATTCGGATGAGAACGGCTGGCCGTTATCTGAGTAGACAACACGTGGTAAACCGTATCGTGGGAAGAATTCTCGAACCAACTGTTTGGCAGTAGTCGGGGCAGTGTAATCTGAAACCGGGTATGCCTCTGTCCACCGGGAAAGAGCACATACAACTACGAGAACATATTTGAATCCTCGACATCGTTCCATCTGGATATAATCCATCTGGAGGACTTCAAAAGGGTGATCAGGAGGCTGAAATCCACCCTGTTCTACGGGAACGCTTTTTCCTGGGTTGAACTGGCAACAGATCATACAGGTACGGACTTTTTGTTTGGCTGCTGCTCGTAAATGTTTATTGAACCAAATGTGTTGAATGCTGTCTAGCATAGCTTTTTCTCCTAGATGCGCTGGACTATGTATACTGTTAATTATAACTTGGACCATTGAATCAGGAAGGAACCACACAGATTTTTCCTTCATCATCCATCCTTGATCCGTTTGAATCCCTCCTAATTCAGTCCATTTCTTTATTTCGTCTGGTGTAGCATGTGTCTGTATATCAATTACGTCAAGAGTAGGATCTTTAACTGTCATACAATGTGTCGGCGTCGGGACTATTGTCTTTGTCATGTCGGATGTTTGTGTTTGAGCAGTCTGTTTAGCTGTTCTGTCGGCTAGATCATTGCCTTGAGAAATGATATCAGTAACTTTCGTATGAGCTTTACATTTCATAATTGATATTGCCGTGGGTAAATGTATCGCATCTAATAAGGCATGAATGAGGGGTCCGTGCTGAATGTGGGCACCGTGGGAAGTTAAATAACCTCTCTCTCGCCACAGCACGCCGAAGTCATGTACAACTCCGAATGCATAACGTGAATCAGTGTATATGTTGACTTTTTTATTTGTGGCTTGAATACAGGCTTGTGTCAGAGCGATGAGCTCTGCGGCTTGAGCTGACAAGGTATTTATGCGATTTGTTTCAATGATTTCAGTATCTGTTGTGACTGCATAAGCGGCCACTAATTCTCCTGTACTTGTTCTCATACATGAACCATCTACATACAACGTCAGGTCTGGATCTGACAATGGAACATCTGTCAAGTCTTGTCTGGGTTTCGTCGTGATTGTAATAACTTCAATACAGTCATGAGCTAGTGGGTCTGTTCCGATTACTGGCAAAAGTGTGGCAGGATTCAATGTGTTACAGCGTCTGATTTCTATATGTGGCTGGAACAATGTAAGTTCGTACCCTGTAAGTCGCGCTATAGTCAAGTGTTGTGTTTGCGTTCTATTTACAAGAACCTCTACTGCGTGTGGCACTTGAACTGTCAAAGGATGTCCTAACACTATGGCATCGCTTTGTCTGATTGCTAAAGCTGTCGCTGCTACTGATTTTAGGCATGCAGGCAAAGCCTGAGCTACGGGATCTAATGTACTAGAAAAATAAGCACATGGTTTGTGTGCCCCTGCTTGTTCCTGTGTGAGTACTGACAAGGCAGTACCTTCGCGTTCTGTAACAAAGAGTGTAAACTGTTTTCTGTAACATGGCGTTGCTAAAACAGGTGCTTGACATAAAGCTTTCTTTAAGCTTTCAAAAGCTTGTGTATGTTCCTGAGTCCAAGGGAGAACAGTCGATGTGGCTGCCTCCTGTGTTGTCAACTGAATGAGTGATTTAGCTAGAAATGCATACTGAGGGATCCACTGCCTACAGTATGAAGTGAGACCTATGAAAGCTCGTACTTCCTTTTGTGTCTTGGGTATTGGCATGTTAGCTATTAACTGAATGCGGTCGGGTGTAAGCTGCCTTCCCTCCTTGGACAGCGAGTGTCCAAGATAAACAACTCGCTGGACACAGAATTGCAGCTTAGAAGGGGACACCTTGTGCCCCTTTTCGGCTAGAAATTGTAAAACTGTCAGTGATGCTTTCTCACATTCGGGTTCGCTTCTCGCGGTGATCAGCAGATCATCGACATATTGAAGCAAGGCAGTGTTAACTGGCATGTGGATACTGTCAAGTTCTCGTTTCAGTGCTTGGCTATAGATGCTGGGACTTTCTGTAAATCCTTGAGGTGCGCGTGAGAATTTAAAGCTACGTCCATTTAAACTAAATCCGAACAAATATTGGCTTTCCGGATCTATTGGGACGCTGAAAAAAGCATTCTTGAGATCAATTACAGTAAAGAATGTTGCTTCGGAATCAATGGCTGTCAGTAATGACGAGATATCTGGGACCACAGGGAATTGTGGCACAATGCACTTGTTTAATTCGCGCAGATCAATAACCAATCGATATACTGGCGGGACCTTCGGATCTGTTCGTTTAAGAATCGGAATTATCGGTGAATTACATACATTGGAGTCTGTTTCCACAACTACTCCTTGGGCAATGAGCTCGTCAATGATTTGCAGCAAAGCCACTACAGCATCTGGTGGTAACTTGTATTGTCGCATTCGTGGTAGCACCACTCCTGCCTTTAATGTGACTCGATATGGTGTAATATTCATGCAACCAACATCAGTAGGGCCTTGTGCCCATAGATGTGTAGGTAAAGTCTGCAGTCGGGGATCCATGTCTCTAGATACATAGTGACCTTTAAAATCACGCAAAAACAATCTTACTCCTTCCGGAGAACAACATAATATAGCTCCTAGAGCTTTCAGTGTTTTTATTCCTAACAAGTTTTCTGGACATGATTTAGTAAGCAATAAATCTGTAGTTCGGGTCAAAGGTCCTATCGTAAGTGGCAGAGGTTGTGACACTTCATTAACAATAGGTTTTCCTGAAAAACCAAGGGAAATATTCTGTGAGCCTGAGAGGGGTGCCCCTGGAACTTCACTACGTTTTATAGTTGTTCGACTTGCCCCTGTATCGAGTAAAAATTTTCTATCTTGGCCTAATAATTTACTATGTACATAAGGTCCTTCTTGGTCTACAGGGACCTCGATAAGGGGTAAGTCAACTTCCCTCTCTAGGCTAGTTCATGCGTATCGTTGATAATCAGGATAGTCATACTGTGCGGTCTGGTACAGTTGTCGTGTCGTGGTTTGGGTGGCAGCAACAGGCAGCGCTGGTGCAGCTGGCACAAACTGTATAGACTGTGGTGGAGCCGGCATGGACTGTGCATGCTGCGGAGCTCCTTGTTCATTCTGATCCTGTCTGGGTGGCCGTGGTCTTTCTTTTGTATTACCTATGGCGATATTATGTTTCAAAACTGGACAATCGTGTACGTAATGACCTGGCTTTTTACAATAATTGCATGTCCCTTTTACAGGTCCTGTTGAATCACCGGAATGTGTCATACCCTTTTTATGTCCTTCAGCTGGAACTGTCTGAGAAACTAGCATTTTCATTTTCGTGTCTTTCATGCGTCTGTGTTCATGTTCTTGTTCCTCCCTAATTCTATTGTGATGGTACTGTAACATTTGTAACATTTGTGATGGGGTGTTGCCTTGCCAGGTACTCTCGAATTTTAATACTCTGTTCTTTACTTGAGGCAAGGCATTTTCCACTAATTTTGTCACAAACAGATGTGGGTATGATTCGCTACTTGCTTTTATGCCACTATTTATACCAAAACATTTTTCAAATCGGGCATAGTAATCACTAGTGTCTTCATCTTACTTCTGTTTACAGGCTGAAATAGTACCCCAATCTTCCTTTTTCGTAGTTAATAAACGTGGCAGTACCTGTACTAGTAAACCTGGTAGTGCTTTAGTTTTATCCCCAAGTCCTGCTCCTGCAGTTCGGGCCCTTTCTTCTGCTTCTAATGCTGACCATTCTATCTTTTGGTCTCCTACCTCCCACTCTTTTTCCCTGAGTTTTTCGTAAATGCCAGCAGGCATCAATACCTTCAGTATTGTCATAATGTCGGGATAGGTATACTCTCCCATGAGTAACATGTCTTTAATTTCTCGGTGAAAACCCGCTGGGTCTTTGTCATGACTGGGTACCACTTTCTTCATTTCTAACAATTCTATTTTCGATATGGGCGTGTATACAAATACGCGTTTAAACTCATTGTCCTCGCCCTTTATTGGGTGTACTTCTCGTAAAGGATTCTGTCTGTCCATGTAATACGTGGTTCTTTCCTTAATGGGTAGTGAGACGTGTTCTGGACATACAGAAAGAATATACTGCTTTCTTGATTCTAGTATTTCTTTAATTAATTTAGTACCTGAACCTCTCCATCTATTCATGAGTAATTCAGTCAATATATCAGGTAAGGGACCAGGGTCCGAATGTTGACTCTGATATAGTATAAGGAGTTGTTGAATCATATAAATCCCAGCTAAACGCTGTTCATCTGGGGTGAGATTCAAAAACGTGTGTGCTACTGTATCATCACCATACTTTCCGGGACTGTCAACCCAATGAACGGCTGACCTGGCTAATTCTTGTTCATCCATAGAATCGAGGAAATGATAACCCCTTCGTTCTCGGAGTAATTTGTCAGCGGCTTGGAATGAATGCTCGTTTGACCTTATATGAACTATGGGTGTTGGGAAATTCCTGTTATTATCTGGACATATCGGACGTATCGGGTCAATAAGACATCTATTACTATTACAAGATCTTCCTCTTCCTACATAGGCTATGGTGTCTGACTGTCCTGTGGGCAGTCCTGATCCTTCTTCTTCGTTTAGTTCGAACTGGTCTACCGCTAATCTTTCTTCGTGCAGGCGTTCTATTTCTTTACGGATCTTTCGGCACATGGCTATTATACAATTTTGCTTATCATGTCTTCCTTCTGATATATTCTGACTCCATCTGGTAAGAATTTGCATTGCTTCCGGGTCTACCCCTGGTCGGTCTTGATTTCTGATCACACAATTTATGAGGAAACGTAACAGTTCCCCCTGTATCTCCACTTTCTGGTATTCCATAGCTCTGTTAATACATTCAGAATCTCGCCCTGTTTGAACAAAATGATATATATTGTCTAGATGCGTAGTCATTCCTGGTAACTTCCCTAAATACACCGCGGCTCTTCTGATACGTAATGATGCCATGATCATTTCGTCCTCTTTGCCGGGCACAGGGTCATATCTACAATCTACAAGAAGTTCCTTAAGCGTACGGGCGTTTATGAGTTTGGGGGTACGTGAATGTGCTGACTCCTGAAAGGTAAGTTTATTTATTCTGGGTGGCGTAGAGAAAATGTTGGTAGCACCTCCCGTAGCCCCATCTGGGGTATCGGGCGTGAAAGGATTCGTTGAACGCGATACAGCAACTATAGGTGTGGACACAGCTATAGAAGTGGTTATAGGAACAGATGTAGAAACAGATGTGCTTGCCGGAACTTGTGTCAGGACTTGTTGCTGTAGAGATACGGGTACTGGATCTTGGCGTTGAACCTCCCTGGCAGGCGGTCTATGTGGGGCGGAATTAGCATACTCGGGAGCTGCGTCATCTAAATATGAAGAAAGAAAAACATCTTCTGCGGTTCTAGGATGCATCTTAGAATGTACCTTTATTGGGAATAATGGGGGTGGCAAGTCTTTCGGTATCTCCGGAGTAGCCTTAGGTAATCCTTCGGCCAGAAGGGGATACATACCATTCATAAGGGCATTTCTTTGTCTGTCTACTTGTTCTGATTTCACTCTTGTACCTTCTTCAATTAATAGGTTTTCTCGTACTTTATTTGAATTCTCTCTATTTCTCTCTTCCTGTCGGAGGGCTTTTTCTGTACGTCTATGAGATTCTTTACGCCATAACTCAACGGCGTCTTTCTGTGACTGTCTGACTTTCCTTTTCCATAACTCTTCCTCTACTTTCATGATGCACTCTGCATCCCAGGTTCCCGCTGTGGGCCACCTCTGACTTTCTGGTAATTCCTTGGTGTAGTCTACCCATAAATCAAGAAATAATATAGCGTCTAAGCCATGTTTATGATACATGAAGTACCCTGGAGTGTCCCTAGGAGGAATAGGAACGGCTTCTTCGAGTACCCCTTTTCTTGTTGTGATCTGTCTTAGTTTCGAAAAGAGCGGCATATTGAGAACTGACTTTATACTTGATTTTGAACAACTGACCTGATACTTGATTTTGAACAGACTTAATACAGTAAACACGATAATGAACAGTCATTCATACCACAATATGCAGAACGTTTAACACATTAAACATTAAACATTAAACATTTCTTAACCTTTAAAATAACCAACAATGATGATCGTCTGCATAACTAATCACCAAGCATAATTCTTGACAATAACTAGATACTTCGGAATACTTGATATACTGCTAAACAGTACAGATACACTGCTAAAACAGTGCAGACCGGATTTGTGTACCCAAACCCGTCTTGACCGGCACAACCTATGTGCACGTCAGAAAGCCTCCCCAGTAATGGTACTCACCGGGTAGCTTCGGAAACGGAAGGCCTCGGAAACTGAACTTGAACTTGAACCGGACTGGACTCGACTCGAACACTGCGGAAACTGGACTCGACTCGGGACTTCGGGAACTGGTGGGCCTCTGTATACCTCGGATCTTGCTCTCTCAGCTAGGCTCTGGTCGGGATACTTCGCACTTCTCACCGCCTCGTCTGGGTGTTGATCGCAGCCTCAGTCGCCCCCGCTTGACCGGAGGGAGATACAGGAAATCCTGCTGGTACGCGTAATTGTCCGTCCAGCTGTGGCAGGAGACCGGGCCTGCAACTCACCGCCGGCGCGTGAGATGAGAAAGTGTCCCTGTTCGGGCGCCATTCATGTGGTAAATAATTTAATTACCGGGACTTAATTTGATACGGAAACATAATAAAATAGCTCAGTAAATAAGAGGCAGAATCCGTGGCATTAGAGGTTCGGAATGGGCTTTATTCCATTAATCGATTATAATCGGTTGCTCCAAGTTCCATCACCACGGAGGTTCAGGAAGTGAAGTACATACATTATTGACAAGAAATGACTTTTATAGAACATACATTACAATGAAGCGAATGCGGTAGGCGTAACAATTGATAAGGAAAATGACGATTCACCTGCGTAACCAAAAATGGGCGTAATGAGGAGTAAAACAGAAACATAATTGGTTATGATGTCATATATAGGTGGATCTATAAGATTATACTTGGCATAGTTGCGCGCGCAGCAGTATGACGTGTGATTGACGTGCAACTAGGGGGTGAAGGGGACTTGACATTTAGCTCTACATGTGGAGACAAGAAGTCTGGGGGGTCAAGTCAACCTAATCCCAAATCATATCTAACATCCTATGTTTAAAGAACTATGTTATCCAAAAGAGAAGTCTCTTCGAGTAGAATCTTATTCTATACTGACTATACTGACTGTTAGTGCGTGTACAAGCGTCTAAGTGTCTACACTAGATGCGAGGGCGGAAATCTTCCCTAGCAATAGGGCTATGAATTACTTTCATAAAGACAGAGAAGCCGGGCCTTTGCTCGGTAGCTGGAAGAATGTTTACTTAAACTGCTAGACAGGAATGCATCGGGCAGGGAACGAAGCAGATAACTCGAAGGTGAAATACAGTTTTTGGCAGGCAGCGGGCTGATGTCAGGCTTCGTGAGCCGCGCAGAGAATGAGACAAAGTTCATGGTTACAGATGCAGGCACAAACTGGAGCTTTCAGAGGCAGAAGGCAAGAAGAGTTCGATGACAGAATCAGGGCCTACTTGCCTGGACTGCAAAATGGAGTAACTGAGCCATATAAAGTCGGTGGCCTTTCATACTTAGGAATAGAATATCCGGCCTATTCATGGCGGATCTGACAGAGGACATGTTGACGGTGGACGCACATGTGTTTGCGTCTTCATAACTGGAACTGGAGGGAACATACATGTACTTGTGATTCATACATGGAACCGTTGGGGTCCAAGATAGGGGACATAACTGATCAGAAAAATCCATATTTCCACAGCGTTAACATCTAAAACGCTTATGCTAACATAGCAATGTGTGCAGGCAAAACCCTGTCTTCACTACACTGCCTCTACTGTAAAAATTCTTTGTGTGCAATCGGAGCATTCACTCTATTGCTCTCTGTGCTCCTCTGCTGCACCATGCACACCCACCTTCCTTCCAGTGTTCCCTTGCACCCTGCATTCCTCCTTGCAAACTGTACTATTCCCTTGCAAACTGTCCCCTTCCCTTGCACTCCCTCTGGCACTGCTTTATTTACATTCTGTGCTCTCTCATACACTCTTTACTCCCCCATGCACCCTTCACTTCCTAGGCACCCTGTACTCCATATGGCCATTCAATCCCTAGTACCCACTGTGCTCTCCCCTCCAGCCTCTGCTCACTCCTTACAGCCTGCACTTACCCCCTTGCACCCAGCTCTTACCCTTGCACATCCTAATTATTGTGCAAGCTGTTCTGATGGTAGGAATGGGCAAGACAAGAAAGACTCGATGCTGGCTCGCAATGAACGACTAGCTCTAACTCACTCAACAACCTTTTTTTCTAAAGGTGAGTTCATATTGCACTGATCTAAGGCCCAGTGGGAGACCGTTCCACAAATTAGGTACCAAGTGTGCAAATGATCTCCCTCACCATCCTGTCCTTTTGACTCTGGTCGTGCTGAGGAGATATAGTTGAGAGGATCTTAAGAGTCTGGCTGGAACATATGAAGATACCAAATTTCTGAGCTTTACTGGACTTTTGTTCTTTATGGCCCTCTGTGCAATGCAAAGGGACCTGAACTTGATTCTTGCCACAATCGGCAACCAGTGGAGCTGATTAAAGGATGCTCTTACTGGAACATAGCTTGGAACTTTTAGCAAGAGCATAGCTGCTGCATTTTGCACCAACTGAAGTCTCTTCATTACATACTTAGGCGAACCCACTTAAAACAGAGCTGCCATAGTCCAAACGCGAGACTATGAGGGACTGAATAACAGTTTATCTTAAATTATCTGGGATCAATGCTAATATCTTCCTGATCATTCTGAGTAGCCCGAAGCAGAATCCAGACAATTTGTTTGTTTGATAATCCATTACAAGTGCTCTATCCAACCAAATTCCCAAGTTTTTGTTATGGGGGATGTGGGGTCAGGGGGTTGCCCATACCATTTGGTCAACAATCCAATGGTCTGGGTATGCCCGTGTTTCCTGATATCATTAGTTCCGTCTTGGTGCCATTTAGTTTTAAACAACAGTCCAACATCCAGTTGGCCACTTTTTCTGAGCAGGGTACCAACGTGTGGCTTCCAGAATTAGGTCAATTTGTCAGAGAAATAACCAGCTGGGTATCATCTGCATAGGAGACAGCCGAGATGCCAAACTGCTGCACCATAATAATAATCCACATTTGTAAAGCGCGAACAATCACCCGTAAGGGTCTCTAAGCACTGGGGGTCGTCGGGAAGATTAAGCAAGCTATTGCCCAGAGTCATGTCTATAGCCAGCTGTCGAAAGTATATGTTAAACAGCGTAGGGCTGAGTGACGATCCCTCTGGCACTCCACATATAGATGGCTGACTGTTCGAGAAGCAGGCCTTTTCCATAACTTGGCATGGTCTGTTTTCCAGGAAAGAGATGAGCCAATCCAGTGCTCTATCCTGAATTCCTACTTCCCTTAGTTTACCTACAGGATGGTATGATCAACAGTATTGAACGCCACGCTTAGGTCGAGAAGTAGGATAGCAGTGGATCCTCCATTATCTAACAGAGCTTTAAGCTCTTCTGTAACCACCAAAAATGCTGCTTCTGTACTATGCTGAGCACGAAAGCCCATCTGAGTTAGCTGAGTGCACAAAATCCAGGTGCAGCTCCTCCGCAAGAGCAGAGGTGCGTCATCCCACTGGATTAGAGCCAGCAGCTGAAAAAAACCAACAATATTTTATCATTGTTTTTTTTCCAGCTGCTGGCTGAGCCAGCGTGTGCAGGGAGGAGCGGGCCAGGGCCATGGGAGGAGTGTTTGGTGCATTTATGAGTGTGCATGTGTGTTTGGACAGCTGTCTTAGGCTGGCCAAACACACATGCACACTTAGGTTTCCCCAACCCGGCTGCAATGCAGAGCTGGGTTAGAGAAACAGAACAGATTCCTGTGCCTGAGCAGAGCATCAAACCAGCCCGCTCAGGCTAATCCTCGTGCTGCTCTCATAAAATGAAAGCAGCGCGGGGATTGCACAGGGAGTCTGTGATTCTGTCATAGGGGCTGCTGGGATCAGGAAGACCAAGGTGCAATGCAGGAGGCGGCCAGCAGTTTCAGATAAGTCTCTTTTTTTAAAGTTATTATTATTAAATCCCACTACGCTCCCCATCCCCCGCTCCCCCGCTCCCCCTCCACCCACCTCGCAATTGTTTGTTTCTGATGGCTGCCACTGACAAAATCTTAAAAGGTGGTTTCTGCTGTGTGTGTCTTCATTTGAGCTGAGCAATTAACATGAGTCTCTCAGAAGACCTTTTGGAAGTCAGAGTCTCTCATGAAGCGCTAAGACGACCTCTAGGAAGTCAGAGATCCCCTTTTTTGCTAATCAATATAATAGTCATCATTGAGCTGCTGTCCTGCTTGGGCTTTAGTACTCGTTAAGTACGAGGCAGGGACTTATGTTAACATATAAGTTGTTTCTCGTCTTCAATTATGCTTAACATTGTTCAGTGGATTTTGACATTTTATACATATGTTGTGTCACACTAAATTAACATGCAGTACTTGTAGGTGTTGAACATGGTGTGCAATAGGTCATGAAATAATGAATGCATATCAGTGTTCTTTGGTGTTAAAGGGACAGGGAAGGATATCCTAATCGATTAGCATAAAATCACAATGAGTAATGAGTTCAAATCTCAGCTTCCCCACTTGAAAGAAATTGTGAGAACCTCTGTAAATTAGTTTACTTCATATCAAATCTGAGATCACCTTTAAGAAAATGAGTTCAGAATGTGTGCTATCTAAAAACTCATGTATGGTTTAATTGACAATGTTGGTGCTTCACATACGACAACAACATTGGCCATATATACAGTGCACATCACAAACTGATGGTTAGTTTTTGGCAGTGTACCATGGGCACTGGAGGTGAGGTAAGTTCTTGTTAGTAGTAGTATAAGCTTTATTCGATATAAAATATCATAAAAGCAGTACAATTCCAGGCAAATACATTATTTACACAAATAAAAATATTTAAAAAGGTATTAAATCGTCAACAAACAGAGCTTATACATACAATTTCCAATGCAAGTGTTAATTCATAATTTGGTTATTATATTAAGAAGACCTAGAGAAGTCTAAATCTAAAATATGTAAAACTAGAACCCTGCATATGAAAAAGATTCCATCCTTAAAACTTAGCTAAGTGGATACTGGTCACAGTCAGTGTCTACACTGGTTGGACAGGGAGGCTTCCTAGCCAGTATATTGCTTCTAATGAGCCAGGCAGATCCCAAAAATGTGGCCACCCCACATATCAGGGTAAGGGAAGAGGTATCTGTACAGAGAATGCGGAGAGCGTTACGATGGCACATTGGGCCCAATAGTTTGCAGACCGGTTTTAGCCACCTCTTTCTAGGGAGCCTATACGCCGGGCAGGCAAACAAGAGATGTGCCGTTGACTCATTGTGATAAGCACATCCTGGGCAGGGTGAAGGTGTTGTGGATGGCCCTTTCCAATGTGCGACAAGTTCTTGTTTAGGAACTATTACTTTTAACAGATGTCAATGCAGTGATGTAATGTACTGAAGTGGAACACAGACATTCAAGAAATAACATATATTTAATCAGAAAGTGTTTTTATCATGTTTTTATAGGGCGTTTTACTGTGTGATTTCCATGCATTAATATTGTGGTGGCTAGGCCCGTACTCTGACTTGTAAAGTGAAGCCAGATCCCAAGCTCGACTCTCCCTATAAATTTCATGACTCACCTAACTTTAGTAAGCCAGACCAAATAGTTCATTCTGTAAGGAATTTGCTCTAACAATATACAACTAGACATCATTTCACCAAGTACAATAAATCAAGATAAGACAGAAAACATCTCAAACTATCAAATACAATAAATTAAAAAAGAAAACATCGGAGGAGCCTAGCGCGCAACCAAGATGGCCACGTAGGCTAGTGGCTCCCGGGGGCCTCCGCAACCTCCCACGTCTATCCTGTCATAATCCTGTTTTTTTCGATGGGCTTCTGTTTATGATCTTGCGCTAAGGTGCCACTCGTTTTCCAAATCGAAATTGGACTCCGGGAACCGGTTTTGTGGCGATCTGAAGTTTGCGGCCTTCTCCGGCCTTGGTCCCGAACTCGAGTTGGTGAGGTGCCCGGGTGCGAAGTGAACAACAGCGGCATGCCAGGCTGGGCCTGCCCCGGACCCCGTGCTTTCACTTTCGGTTTCGAGTTGACCTGCGACAACTGACGTCGGGACATTGGGTGAGCAGCGCCGAGGACGGAGTGCAAAGCCTAGTCTTGAACTGTAAACGGGCCCATTTCAGTTGGTGGCCTGAATCTCCTGGCCTTCCTCCGGGTGCTGGAGGGTGCTGACCTTGCTGGTCGCTGACGATGACGACGAGGGTGGACGGCGATAAGCTGAAACCCAAATCTACCCGGAGGGGAGCCTATTCCCAGGCCAACAATATGGACCGCTATGCGCAGCCAAAGGGATCCCCTAGTGGATCACGTAAATCGCCTGAGCCGCCCAAGGAGGCCTCGGGCGCATCATCCGAATTGACTCTGCTGGATGTCATGGGGGCCATTGAGGAGATGAAGGCGACTGTGAACCAGCAATTGGATACTTTGGCTAATAAACTGGACTCGGTATTGATTGATGTCACTTTGGTCAGAGCGGACCTGTCCAAAACCAATGACCGGGTCGACTCATTCACTCAAGCGGTTGACTAACGGTAGATGTGGCTGCTTTGCAGACGACGGTGCGGAGGTTGCAGCTCGCCAGTGACCTGACTGATCGTCGCCTTGAGGACTCCGAAAGCAGGGCCAGGCGGAATAACGTCCGCATTATCGGGGTGCCCGAACGATCGGAGGAGTCTGCTGTGGATCTTTTTGTGGAGGATCTAGTGGTGACTCATCTAGCACCCAAAGGGCTGAGCAAGTTCTTCGCTGTGGAACGGGCCCACAGGATTCCAGGGGGTGCGCCTAAGGTGGGTGCCCCCCCCGCGGCCTATCATTGCCCGACTTTTTAATTTTCGGGATAGAGACGCTATCCTTCAGGCATCGAGGGTGACTGGGCCAGTAAAATTTGAGAACTCTAATGTTAGCTTTTACCCAGACTTTACGCAAGCGGTTCAAAAGCAACGGATGGGATTCTCGGCCATCAAACGGCGCTTGAGAGACATGGAGCTGAAGTATGCGATGCTATTCCCGGCTAGGCTGCGGGTCGAGCTAGATGGTCGCTCACACTTCTTCGACCGGCCGGAGGCGGTGGGAGAGTGGCTGGATGCCCTACCCAGGAGTCGATGTCGGGAAGGTCGTATAGCGGAGAGCGGAGAGGGTGTGACGGAGTAGGAATGGAACTGTGATCCTGGCGATGGACTGGACTGGTAACGTTTTGCACCTGTGGCTGCACTGGACTCCAGTTGGTAACTCTTTGCCCCTTGGTATTTGGAGGTTGCGGGGGGCTTGCTGGGGCCCTTTCCTCCTTCTGGGGTTTTTCTTGTCCTTTCTGTAGTGAGTTTCATATTGGGGCGACAGGCACACTGCATGTTGGGGGGGCTGTTTGGGCTCACGCAGGGGTGCAGGGAGGGGGGAGTTCTGTTGGGGTCGATGGGGTGGGGTTGGGGTTTGTTTGTTTGTTTCACAAGGCAGGGTAATGTTTTCTGTTGTGCTATTATGATTGTGCGCCCCGGGAGGGGGATAGTTTGTGCTGGGGGGGATGGGGGGTAAGGGGTTGAGACTTCTATCATGGAATGTGAATGGGCTGGGGGACAGGATAAAGCGGGGGGTAGTCCTGCAGTTCTTGAAACGTATTTCGCCTGACATTGTTTTCCTGCAGGAAACGCACCTCATAGGGAACTCTTTCCATGCCATGAACAGACGAGGATATCGCCTTCTGGCCCATTCTGGTTTCACCTCGGGCTCGAGGGGAGTGGGCATTTTAGTCAGGACCTCTCTCCCGTTGGTGGTGGATGAGGTGCTCCACGACGACAGAGGGCGCTACACTGCACTGGTGGGGAGGTGGGAGGGTAAGTTGATTTCGCTGGTCGCGGTTTACGTGCCGCCGGGCCTGCAGACGGCCACCTTTGCTGATTTGGGGCGCCTGCTACTTGGGCTCCCGGAGGGGGTGTTGGTCCTGGGGGGGGGATTTTAACACTGTGGTTTCCGGAGTTGAGGATCGCCACCCCCCTAGGGACCTCCCTCGGGCCCAGAACTGGCTGGGGGGCTTTTTGGATACCCTGGGACTGATAGACTGCTGGCGGTTGAAACACCCTGGACAAGCGCAATATACCTTCCACTCCGGGGCCCACGGTAGTCTTTCGAGGCTTGACTATATGCTAGTGCCTGCGGCCCAAGCTGGGATGGTCGGGAAGGTGCGACATTTGGCACGCAGTATATCTGATCACTCCCCTCTTTTGTTACACCTAGATATCGCCTTGGGGGAGGAGGAGAGGGTGGCACCGATCAACCCCTGGTACCTACGAAACCCCACGATCCGTGCAGACCTGGTCAAGTCCCTGGAACACTATTTTAGTGACAACGTGGGATCGGTGTCTTCCGCCATCTCCCTTTGGGAGGCCTTTAAGACGGTGCTCCGGGGCCAGGCTCTGTCTCTCATTTCCCATACTAAAAAATGTGAGGCGCTGGAGGTTGTTCGGCTGGAAAATGAGATCACTGAGTTGGAGATTGATTTGGAGCAAGGTGTTACGGACGACAGACTGCATGTGCTGGAGCTTAAACAGGCCGACTACAAGGCGCTGGTTACCGAATCTGCTAGGAGTATGAGCAGGGAGCAACAGGGGCGATTGTACGATATGGGTGATAAGGCCGGGAAGTTGATTGCCTGGTTGGATAAGAAGGAGAGAGCGAGTCGAGTGGTGCCGGATGTTGAGAGGGTGGATGGTGTGCGTGTGACGGACCCCGGTGACATTGTTGATTGCTTTGCGGAGTATTTTCACGGGGTTTACTCTCCGGTCTCAGAGCGATCGGAGGAAGACTCTCGACTGCTGCTTCGAGACATTGCTCTGCCTTCTCTATCTGATGAGGATAAAGTATTGATGGATGCGGCTCCATCGCCGGATGAGATTGCTTTGGCCATTCGCTCTATTGCCTCTGGTAAGGCCATGGGTCCCAATGGCCTTCCCATCGAATGATATAAGTTGCGCCCAGATACGATCGCGCCGTATCTTCGGGACATGTTCCTTGAGGCTCAGGCGGCGGGCTCCCTCCCCTCAGACCAACGTCTTGCTACTATTGTTGTTATCCATAAGGAAGGGAAGCCGCGGGATCGGTGTACTTCTTATAGGCCTATCTCTTTGTTAAACGCGGAGCCCAAAATCCTTGCCAAGGTACTGGCCAATCGCCTGATCCGGGTTGTGGATGACCTGATTCATCAGGATCAATCCGGTTTTATACCCCATCGCAATACCGCTTTGAACCTGCGGCGACTGCATGGCGTCCTCGCTCGCGCGCCATTCATCCGGGAGCCGGCCATTTTGGCGTCCCTGGACGCTACCATGGCGTTTGACACCTTGGAATGGCCGTACATTTGGGCAGCATTGGCGGGTTTGGCCCGGGGTTTATCGGCTGGGTGAAATTGCTTTATGATAACCCACTGGCACAGGTGGTGGTCAATGGACGGGTGTCGGCTCCCTTTGTTTTGGGTAGGGGCACCCGACAGAGATGTCCGCTGTCGCCTCTTCTCTTTGCGCTTTGTTTGGAGCCCCTGGCGGCGTGGCTGCGGTGGCACCCCTCGATGCGTGGCCTTAGATGGACGCCGGAATACGAGGATCGTGTCTCCCTATATGCGGACGATATCCTCTTGTATCTTGCATCTCCGCGCAAATCGCTTATTGTATTGGTGGATGTCTTGAGCTCCTTTGGTCGCAACTCCGGATTGGTCATTAACTGGGCGAAGTCTTGTGTATACGTTCTCTCCGGGGAGGCCCCCCCCCTTCCGCGGGGGTGCCCTATCCAGGTTGCGCAGTCGGGGTTCAAGTATTTGGGAATCTTTATAACCCTGGACCCGGTGGCCCGGTATGAACAGAATCTTCTCCCCCCCTTCAGCGCCTAAGGGCGGATGTGGCGGGTTGGCGGCGGCTGCCGCTCTCGCCGCTCGGCCGGGCGGCGTTGTTCAAAATGATGTCGCTTCCACGCTTTTTGTACGCCCTACAGAACACTATGGACGTAGTGCCGGCCCGCTATTTTCGGGAGGTGTAGTGTCTTCAGCGTCGATTGTTTTGGGATGGGCGGCCGCGGATTGCTCTTGCCAAACTAACCCTACCGTGGTATGATGGGGGGGTCGCTCTCCCTGACATCAAACGATATTATTGGGCCTCCCAGTTGGCTGCTGTCAATCACGGGATGTATGGGCCTGCTTTGAACCCGGCTTTTGAGATGGACAAATTGTTATTGCCAAGCGGGGATTACAATCGCGCACTATACTCGGGGTCCCTTGATGCGCGGTTGACGGGCCCGACGCGGGTCGTGGTGCAGGTGTGGCATGCAGCAAATGCGGCGATGGGGTGGAGGGATCGCTTGACTCGGGCTACGCCATTGTACGCTTCCCAGCGTTTGGGTTATCTGTGTACTACGAAAGGCTTTGAGAAATGGGACATGATTGGTATCAGCAAGGTAGGGGATCTCTGGACGAAAGGGAAATTTAAGACGTTCGACATGTTGAAAACTGAATATCAGTTGAACGATAGGGAATACTTTCGGTATGCTCAGGTTCATCATGCCTTGTGTTCCGTGTTCCCGGACGTGGCGGCTATTCCAGAGTATTCCCCGTTGGAAGACAGAGTATTGGACGGCTATGTGCCGGATAGCACCATTTCGCTGATTTATAAGAAGCTTATTAATGATCGAATGGGTCTGCTGGCCTCATTGCGGGAGACTTGGATTGCCGACGGCTTGGAACTTGACGACGAGGACTGGGTGTCAGCGGTGGCCTCCCTGAAAGAGGTGGCTATCCCGGCCCGCTTGCGTTTCGTCCAGCTTAAGATACTTCACAGAGTGTACGTCACGGGGCCTGGTTTGATGCGTATAGGGTACTCGGTGGATGGTCTGTGTAAGCGAGGCTGTGGACTACTGGGGACTTTCCTCCATATCCTGTGGGAGTGTCCAGAGGTGACTCGGTTTTGGTGTAGAGTGCATGCGGTGTTAGAAGAGGTCACGCATGTTGCCTTGTTGCCGGAGGCACGGAGATGTCTGCTGAATGTTTGGGAGCCGACTGATTACAATGTGATGCAGACGCAGTGGGTGACTCTGGGCTATATGGTAGCGAAGCGTGATATTGCACAATTGTGGGGCTCCCAGAGGCCACCAATGGTCTCAGCGTGGAAGGAACACATGGACTGGTGTATGTTCAGAGAGAAAACGGTGTATGTGGCAAGAGGCAAGCCTGGGAAGTGGATTAAGGTGTGGGGTCCCTGGAACTCCTATCGTGGAGGTATTTGCGCCCCGCCCCAGACGCGTGAGATGGATGCTGCTCTGTCTCCCTAGCCCGCGCATTCCTATACGCTCCTGCGATATGTGAATTTGGTTTCTTCTGCCTTGCCCCCCCCCCCCCCCCCCTCTGCCTACTCGGGTTGGTTGACTCCTTCGATACGAGGGGAACATGTTACTGCTATTGACTTCCTCTGCCTTGTGTGTGTGATGTTTTTTGTTTTTCAAAAATATGAAACCTTTCTTTGATTGTTTATGGACTGCGACTGCGGCCGGCTGAGTTGATTAGCACTCCAGTAGCTCTTTTGTTGCTTCATTGATGTGAATGTTAAATGGTGCCTAGGTTTACACTGTGCATTAGCGGCCGGCCTGTTGGTCGTAGGCCCATATTTGTATGTCTCTGACACTGCAATAAAGGTTTTAAAAAAAGAAAAAAAAAAAAAAAAAAAAACATCTAAAATTAAACACATAACAATTTCAATCTCAGTATATCATACCTATTATCCAAGACAAATTTTTAAACCACGCTTACTACATAAACAGTAATTTTTAACTGTTCAATAACTTCTCCAAATGCTGAATATAATGTGCATGGAATAGGAGACGCCTCATTTTGTAACAATATTGTGTGCTCTCGCTGACGGCCTACATGTTATCAACACAGAACTGTACAAGCAATCTAGTAGAACACTTTTAATTTCAAGACATATATGGGAAACCGTTTATGTCAAAATTACAGCTATGCAAATATGACTCCTCTTGCTATAAATTAAGGACTATATATAGATAATACTAAGCACACTTGAATTAATTCAAAAAGTGTTCAATACTAATATGATGCATAATGGAATATGTATACAATTTCAAGTATGGCAGAATGAATTTTGATACTCAAAAATAATAATATGAACAACATACATGAACTTAATAAGGCATACAGTGAAATAAATGTAATTCATACCTGAGTGAGTAATTCATTCAAAAAAAGAACAATCACAGAAAATAATATGACACTTGCTGAAGTAAGTGGCACATGTTGAAATTAATATGATCAATAGAAATGTACAAAACACCTGACTAAATTGATATGAATCTAATGTATGTTTAAATGAAAATGGCACACAATGAATAAAATGACATTTTGAAATGCACACATTGCAGTAAATATGACATTCTTTAAAAAGAATTTGACACACAAGAAAATTCAGATGATACAGTTGAAATCAATATGAATTGCGGTGAACTGAATATGATGCTTTGAAATAAATGTCACATACATTGATATGAATATGGGTTGTATGATACAACTACGCATGCCTAAACAATACGGTCTGAACCATGAACGCGTCTTTACCACACATGCCTTTACGACACATGAGTTTACAATACATTTAGTTGTAAAGGCATGAATTACAAAGGGATATGCGTGATAAAGTCACACCCCAGTCCCACCGCGCCCTACCACCAGATACTCCAGCCCTGCAATCCACCCTGCCCTTTAAACTACCCTGACTCCCCAACCCTGAGCCTAAAACTCTACCTCTGCCCAAAATGCTACCTCAACCCCATCCCCCCACCCTGAGCCCTAAAGCTGACCCCCAGCCCTGAAAACTGCCCCTCCCCCTGCTCTCAGTCCTAAAACCTGGCAGAGCCGTTTAAACTAGCCAAACCACCCACCTTGAGCCCTGAAACCCTGCCCCTGTCAAAAAACTACCCGGACCCCAGTCCCCCACCCGGAGCCCTACAACTGACTCACACCCCTGAAAACTGCCTCTACCCCCCACCCTAAACCCTAAAACTCAGCCACAGACCTAAAAACCATCCCGACCCCCCGCCTGAACCATTAAACCGGCCCCCAGCATTAAAATAGACTCCCCCAAAACCTAGCCCCACTTACCAGGCTGCATCCTGGAGCTTCCTCTCCTGATCCTTCCTGCTCCGCACATCTAGACCGCTGACTGCTTAACCCACGCATATGCATGATTAAGGTGTATTCATGGTTAAGGCATAGGCGTGGTTATGGCAAGAGATGTTTCGCTTGCATTGAAATGGCATGCTTGGCTCAGCCCGCATTGTAAAGGCAGTTCCTCATGAATATGGCATGCCTTAAAAGGAATACAGCACATGGTGCATTGGATTTGACATGTATTAAAATAAACAGGACGTAGATTCACATTAATGACAAGAATTGAAAAGATTACCTTTAGTGTTAACCTTTGATCTATGCTGAAATTAATAAGGCATGTACTTAAATTGTATGGCATTTCATATGGGTGGTTTGTCAGTAGGAAGACATTTGCAGCCTGTAGTAGCTTCATCAATTATTTTTAAATTCTGAAATACTAGTTCATAAAGCGACTTACCTTTAAAATATTTATTAATGTATTTATACTAAAAAAGACAACAAAAGAGGCACAGTTATTTTTCAAAAAGTCCTTACCTCTATTATTTTCTATGGGAGGTTGCTGCAGTGCCGGTTGTTGGGTATGTGTAGTGCTGGACTTCCTAAAAATGAGAAAAGTGTAGGTTACTACAAAAGTACAGTTTGTGATTATATAAAGGTAGTAAACTTACTCAAAAGTGTAAGTTACCTTTATGAATCAGGCCCAAGAAGTTTAAAAGTCATATTGCAGACACTACGGAGTCACTACAAATCAAACCTATTTTCGGTTGTTGGGAATGGCTTTAGTAACCTTCTAAAGAGAATATGGAGCCCTGCAACTAAACCTTTTTAATAAAAAGTGTCAGTAAATCAATAATTAGTGTTGCAATAATGGTTTTGTATTATCCCTCCATTTCTTGACTATAACTTGGATCAGTTAAGTATGTGGCTTAACTAAAATTATTTAACTGGCATAGTTACTGTAATTTTTTTTTTTATTTTAAACAAGTTTTAGTCGTCGAACATATTTGATCCGCTTAAACCACAAATGCCATATCTAGTTTATTCTCAATAATGGAGTTGCGTATGTGATCCCAGAATTTTGAAGGAATGCACATCTTAAGTACATTTTTAAACAATTTTTTTTCTCTGACACAAAAAAGTGGACTTCCTTTCTGGCACAGCTCAAACTTTCCCAAATCCTAAACAGTCAGGAGAACAGTGGGGGCCAAGGGTTCGCATAACAATTTTAGTTCTCACCACAAATCCAAACAAGCAGTCTTTTAGGACAGACATCCCAAGTTCCCAGCACCAACGGAAATCGTTTATTTCACAATATACCTTAAAATTGGAATTGTAGCCTATAGACAGAAACATAGAATCTCTTTCTGCTCGAAGGGACTGTTTTCCTACAGTTGTTATTTTTATATATAATTATATACACCAGCCTGGGTGCACCGAACAGAAACAAAGACATGGTTATGTCGGCTCAATGACAGCCTAGGAAACAAAAGGAGACACAAACCATCATTACGTTGTTGGAAAATATATTTCAGAAACCTGCATGAACAGATGCCTGCCACGAACAGCCTTTACAGGCTGTGTGTGGGTTAGCCCATTTAAATGCTCGGGGCGGGGGGGGGACTGGGCACAGGCCTCAGGCTGGGCCTGCCTTATAAAAAAAAACCCACTAATAATGCTTTTAATTTAATAGATAATAAGTAGCGGCATTGTTTGCATATTGGTGTAATGTCATTGTCATTCTCAAATTAACCATTGTGAAAAAGAAGGGGTATATCCATCGTGTTTAGTTGAGTTTAATTTTACATTTGTCAAACAGGAAACCATGAGAACAACGTGTTAAGGAAGGCCTACTGCAACTTGTCCAAACACGTGACTATCTATAAAAGCATGCAAACAATGAACAAAAACACTGGCAAAGAAGAGGAATATTGTTTTCCAGGGACGTGTAAAGGCTAAAGGAACATTTCATACTAGTATCAACATTTACTTGATTGCTACCGTTTGGTGGGAATGTACATTTTAAGGACTATCACAGGCAGACATTGGCTGGCTGCCATTAAAGGAGGAACCGATGTTAACAAGCAGGTCATAGAAAATACATGAACCACCTGCACCTCCCCAAACCATCCACCCACTGCATCTTTAGACAATGCTGATAACAACAATCATTCTTGTCTTCCTCCTCATTTCCCTCACCTACACAAAAGGCCTGACTGTGAAGTACTCTTGGAGTGCTCCAGATTTACTCCAGCATTTCAGGAAAGCATGAAAGTCAGAGGTACTATAGGAGCAAGTCACACCTAAGCACATCTTTGTGAATCTGTGTCTGGCCTTCATTGCTACTCGCAGCTACATTACTCTGATCCTCACATTTTCCTCTTCTCAAGTCAACCCAATTGTTACCATCCCATCTATTTCCTGTTGGAAGACTTCACAGCCACTCCAATTGATTAACCAATTGACTGTTAAGGATTTCTACCACTGGTCCTAAGCCATATTTTTTAATGCTTCGGATTGTTGGTGCTTAAAGGTTCATATCTTTTTTCCACAAAAGGTTTTTGAAGTGTCTTGTGAGTTTATGATGACGGGACCCTTTTGGTTCCTGATGGACTCCGTAGAACTATGATGTGTGGCAAAATTCATTTGCGAGTACCCAGGCTGGGGAGGACGCTACAACTGGGATGGGTTACGTAACATGAAGATCGACAGTACTCTCCCAGGGAGTTTGCAGCTGTCCAGCAAACTGCTTGCGCGTGCCGCATGTGCCTCAGTCAGAGTGAAGATCGAAGTTTGGTGTATGTGAAGGCAGAGCACCACTCCCGCCACTGAAGCATTTGACGATAACGAAAGCTTCACTGAGAAGTTTACTCATTGCTGGCCAGAAATCTGCTACTAAGGCCATGGAAGAGGTACTGCGCCACTCTGCAGCACTGAGCTATAAATCGTTTGGAATGATAACTGTTAGACATATCATCTTTGGTGTGCTTTTGTACTGTCATATTTTGTGTTTTACCTCCTCTTTTTGTGTGCTGCATTTAGTTTTTGCTGGTTTCAGAACTCTGGGCACTTTACCTCTACTGACCAGTGCTAAATTGCAAGTGCACCCTGTGTAAAATGTATCTATAATTGGTTATCCATGATTGGCATATTTAATTTACTGGTAATTCCCTAGTAAATTTCACTGCGTTTGCCAAGGGCCTGTAAATCAAATGCTACTAGTGGGCCTGCTGCACTGATTGTGCCACCCACATAAGTAGCCCTACAACTATGTCTGAGACCTGTCACTGCAGTGTCTGTCGACCTGGCAAGTACACACACGTGCAAGGCCCAAACCTTCCCTTTATTACTACATGTAAGTCACCCCTAAGGCAGGCCCTAGGTAGCCCCCTGGGCAGGGTGCAGTATACTTAAAAGGTAGGACATGCACTGGTGTGTTTTACATGTCCTGATATTGAAATACTGCTAAGTTCGTTTTTCATAATTGCAGGGACTATCTCTCCCATAGTTTATCATTGGAGCTGCCTTATAACCTCTTATAAGTGTAACTTCCAATTGGAAAAAGATGGAGATTTGGAGTTTGGGGTCCCTGAACTCGCAGTTTACAAAATACATCTTTTAGTGAAGCTGGTTTTTAAATTGCGTGTTTCCCAAATGCCCCTTTCTGACATTTTCTTGCTTTACCATTCTGTGCTTCTGTCTGCCTGTGAAATCCATGTCTTAGGGAGGCTTACAGTTGGGCTATTTGTGCATTCACTCTAGACAGTCACACAAAGGAAGCTGAGGTGTGCCCTGCTTATCCTGATGGCCCATCACCAGGCATATGGGTCCTCCTGAGCTAGAGTGGTGGGAGGAGTTGTCACTGACACCTGAATAGCGCTGTGCCTGTCCTCACACAAAGCTGTCTCCACCCCCTTGAAATGTGTCTGGAGCCAGGTCAGGGAAAGGCAGGGTCTTGTGAACTACAAAAACTTTCCTTTGAAGTTTGCCTACTTCAAAGGCAGAAACTGGTATAAAAATTGGAACTGTGACACCATAACTTCAGAATACTTCTGAACTAAGAGGACATTCTGCCAGTAAGAAGAGCTAGATCCTGTGGGAGGGGAACTGCCACTCCGCTTTTTGTTTTGTTGTGCTGGCCTGCTGCTTGATGTTTCTGTTCTGGGAGTGAAAGGACTGGACTTTGCTTTCTACATCCTATTTCCTAGGTTCCCCAAGGGCTTGTGGTGTGTGCTTGCCTCCTGTTAAAAAGTCTCAGGGCCATCAAAGACCTCATCTGCAGCCCCAGAACTCCTCTGCTGGAAGTTCTGACCTGCCAAGTGGGGCCAATTCCAGTGCTGGGCCCTTGGAGGTAGTTTTTCTGCTAAGAATCAAGAAAATCCACGCATCTACTCTCAGCATCTGTTTTTCCGACGCAGCTCCGCCATGTGGTAGAAAAACCAACGCATCGCCGCGGCCAAAGTATCGACGCAGTACTTGCTGTGTGGCTAAAAAATCACTGCACCGCGAGTCCCGAGCACTGTGTCACCGATGCCCGTGGTGCACGCTCTGGCTCAGCCGCGGCCCTGCTTTCTGGCTGAAGAAAACAACACATCACCTGCTTCGTGGCTGGGAAATTGATGCAGCTCTTTTTCCACCATCGCCACATTGACCCAGTGCGTCTGTATCTTTGATGCATCATTCCTGTGCGCCAAGTTGTTTATCGACATTGCTCAGCAGTAAGGAACTAAGGCTGCATGTCTGGAGATCAACGCATCACCTCCTCTAACAGTAAGGAATAGACGCATCACCTCCCCTGACAGTAAGGAACCGACGTATCACATCCCCTGCGCTGCAGTAAGGAACCAACGCCTATACTCCCCTGGCAGTAAGGAACTGAAGCATAACCTCCTCTGGAAGTAAGGAACCAACGCATCGCTTTTCTTTCTCGGCACCTCACCTCCCCTGCGCCTGTTTTTGTCTTTGATTTTGACGCATCCCCGGTGCTTTGTGATAAAAGTGACCCATTCATAGTTTTCTATGGACCGTACTGTTTTGAACCTATAAAAAGGGATATCTTTACTTGTGTATGTTGGATTATTGTTGTTTAGGTCTTGTTTTATTGACATAAATATTGTTTATTTTAAAAACTGATGTGGTGTCATTTTGGGGTGTTATCAGTGTGTTACTGTGTGTATATGTACAAATGCTTTACACATTGCCTCTAAGATAAGTCTGACTGCTTGTGCCAAGCTACCAAGGAGGTGAGCAGGGCTTATTTTAGCTGTGTACTCCCCTTACCCTGACTAGAATGAGGAACCCTACTTGGGCAGGGTGCAAACCACTGCCAACTAGAAACCCCCATTTCTAACAATAACGCTAAAGTCGGAAACCAGGTACAAAGAAGTGCTGGAAGCAGCAACAGATATGGAGGAAAAAGCACTAGCAGCGAAAATAGCCCAATACAGAAAAGCGCTAAAAGCAGTGAAAACCAGGTTGAGAAATTATTGTGGTACTTACCCAAAAGCTTAGTTAAGAGAGTCATCATACTCTCTTAAATATACCGCTGTTGTGAATACGGAGCTGTTGATCCCTGAAGCGGACACCACCAAAGGTGTCGGCTGCGATCCCCACAACTTGAAAGTAGTTCAAGAGTTGAACATTTCTGATGGACACACGAAAAGAAGCTCTACCCATTCTGATTTGCCATGACAACCCTGAAGGAAGCACGTGGCAAGGACCTGCCAATTGTATGAATGGTGCAAGTCCAGGTAAACAGCTGCCGCCTTCCTGAAACCACCACCTCCATTCCACACTGCAACAAAAGAATATTGGTGATAGAACGACTGCCTGGACAGAAATGTTTGATGATTTCATTGATGCACTAAAAGAAGCAGATAACAAAACAATTGTCAAATACCCCAAAAATCTTACCGGTAAAGGACAAAAAGAGGTAATCAAGAAATTACTGCAAAATTACAGCAAACTGACAAAGTCAAATAATGTCAAATCAAAGACTTGTTAAATCTTAAGGCCTATCCAATGCAGTCTGTTGATTATGAAAGATATATAATCAGTCAGGAATGACAGAGAGCTGGTGAAACAATTAACAAATATGTTGAGAGACTTGATAAGCTCATCAAACACTGTAAATTTAATTCATTAAATGACGGAGATGTTATATGTCTCTGAGTTATCTACAGATGTTTTTCAGATTCATTCAGACGACGAGTGCTGAGAGGAAACCCTTAGTCCGGAGCGAGTTTTCATGGCTGCCCAAGCTGAGGAATGTGCTGTTCAACAAGCTGCTGACATGGAGGCCAGCGGTGCCCAGAATGAGTCAGTCATAAACATGAAAAGTAAGCAGAAACAACGCTGAAGGACACAAAATTATGTCTCTAAAGAAAAAGAAACTGTGCTTTAGATGTGGATGTTTGCTTCTACACGAAGGTAAATGAACCGCCATTGGACAAGTATGCAAAGGCTGTTGAAAGGAGATCCATTTTTTAACGGTTTGCAAGGTGAAGGAAACGCTAAGTGTATCACGGTGCAAAACAATATGGACGCCAGAACATTCCAGAAGCGACCTTCTACATACACCCACAATGCCAAGTGGCAACATCTGCTGAGATAAACCAACACTAAAGAAAGTCCATCGTCGGCTAAATCTTCGTCCAAGAGTTCTTCAGTTTCATTTGTCAAGCGACAGTGTGGAAGACAGATGCGCAATACCAATGCTTGCCTCAGACACATGAGTGCATGTCGGACTGGCTGCAAGCACAAGTCGATGAGTAAAATCACAAAATTCATTCAAACATTTTCCGAAAATTACACTAAAAATAAACGGCTGCTCCATACCTTTTAATATCAACCATGTTGCGTCAATAAACATTATGCCTGAGGAGAAATACAGTGAACTGTCTCCATTGCTCTGTCTCACATTGTCAAAGACTAAAGTGTTTACATGGGCTGCCTCGACACCAATAAAAAGTCAAGGTTCATTCATAACAACCATGAAACACAAAATGACAAAAGTACAAGCAACCATTCATGTACTTCAAGGTACTGCATCAAGTGCCTGTTTACTCAGTTTCAGTACTGCTGCAGATATGGGACTAATATCTGTGAACTTCAACATGAATGCTCATCATGAAATAGTAAGTTCGTTCCCGTCTTTGTTCAAGGATTGGGAAAATTTAAGACTATGAAAGTGCAACTGCATATCGATGAGAAAGTTTGTCCTGTTGCTCAAAGACATAGACAAATTGCATTTCATCTACAAGAAGCTGTTGAGAAAGAGCTTGAGACATTACTAATGCATGATATCATTTAGTGATTTACTGGTCCAACTCTGTGGGTTTCGCCCATAGTAGTAAGGCCCAAAAAGGGCAGAGAAGGAGCTGTACTCATCTGTGTTGATACGCATCAAGCCAACAAGGCAATTGAAAGAACGACATCCCTGTCTGCACATTACCGACATAATCAGAGAGTTGATTGGTGCTAAAGTTTTCTCTCGCCATGGTGTGAACAAATGGTATCATCAATTGGAGCTCAAAGAAAATTGCTGGTACATTACCACCTTTTCTACCCATATTCGCTTGTTCTGATATAAACGATTATGTTTTGGTGTATCATCAGGCTGCAGAACTTTTTCAAGATATCATTTGACGTATCATACAACCAATCATGAATGCTTTCAATTGCAATGATGACATATTAGTTTTCAGAGGTACACAAACGGAACATTATAAAGCTTTTACACAAGTGTGTTGTTTACTTGCTGATGCACATTTAACTTTGAATAATGAGAAATGTGAGTTCTACAAAACACAACTCAAATTCTTTGGCCATATCTTTCCTGATGGGGCATGATGCCAGATCCAGCTAAAGTACAAGCTTTATCAACCACCAGTCCCCCACAAGATGCTATCATGTTACATTCATTCCTTGGCATGGCCAGTTACTGTTCCTGATAAATATGTGACTTTGCCACAGCAAGTGCTCCCTTAATAGACTTAACATAAAGAAATGCTTCATTTTACTGGTCACACAAATGTGAAAAACGTTTTAAGAAAATCAAGCATGCAATTGAGAACGCCAATTAAATGGCCTACTTTTTTGATCTGAAATGTCATACTTAGATTACTGTTGACACAAACCCGCTCGGGTGGGGTGTGATCCTTGCCCAACTCAGTGGACACCTAAATGCTTGAATGCATATTGTAACAAGGACAATTGATCTACAGAATGCAGAACAATGTCATACATTCACCCCAGTACAGAGATCTGGGCCTAAATCTATCATTTTTTGCTCCCCATGCCATTCCAGTTTGAACCCAGAAATATGCAAATCAGTCTTGACCTTGTGCCCTATGGGAACAGTCCAGCCCGAACTGCCAGGCCAGGTCCTCCCTGGACTGTAAGCAAGCATCCTAGGACCGGCTCATCAGCCATGATAGCTTGACTCCAGTGGCATGGAGAGCACAGGACCCACGTCTGGGCATATCCGTCACACTCGGGGTGAAAAATGCCATAAGAACAATTAATGGACAGAATGCAGAACAATTTCATACATTCACCCCAGCCCATCGTTTATTGCTCCCATACCATTCCACATTGAACCCAGCCATATGCAAATCAGTCTTGACCCTGCGCCCAGTGGGAACAGTCCAGCCCGAACTGCCAGGCCCGATCCTCCCTGGACTGGAAACAAGCCTCCTAGGACCGGTTTCGGGGTTTCACCCCTCATAAGCCAGGATAGCTTGACTCCATGGGCATGGAGAGAATGGGACCCACGTCTGGGCATATCTGTCCCATTCAGGGTGACAAATGCAAAAAGAAGTTGATTGACGGAATGCAGAACAATGTCATCCATTCACCACAGTACAGAGGTCTGGGCCTAAATCCATAGTTTGTTTGCTACCCATGCCATTCCAGGTTGAACCCAGCCATATGCAAATCAGTCTTCACCCTGCACCCAATGGGACCAGTCCAGCTCGAACTGCCAGGCCAGGTCCTCCCTGGACTGGAAACAAGCATCCTAGGACCGGTTTCAGGGTTTAACCCCTCATGAGCCAGGATAGCTTGACTCCAGTGGCATGGAGAGCACGGGACCCACGTCTGGGTATACCCGTCCCAAATGCATTTGAATGCATATTGTGGCACATGCAAGCAGAAGTTTATAACAAACTGAACATGCCTATTCACAACCTGAGAAAGAAAATGTAGCTGTGGTGTGGGCTTGTGAACATTTCCACGTATTTCTGTATAGAAAACCTTTCACATCTTTGGCAACCCAAAAGCCAAGATGCCTCCTAGAATTTATTGTTGGGGTTTGCGACTACACGAATATGACCACACTATCATGCACCGGCAAGGGAAAGATCAAAACCCTGCCGAATACCTTTCATGAGTGCCGGTACAGTGCCCTGGTAACCCTTCCAAAGCGGCCTAAGCCTACATTAACTTCATCATAAGGTCCAATACACCTGCTGCTATTCCACTAGAACAAATCATTGCTGCAAGGAGCAAAGATAGTTACCTGTTGATGCTAAAAGACATTATTTGCACATCAATCCTGGAAATAGCACACTTGGCCTCTCACACATGAGAACAAATATCAAAAGTTCATAAATGTCAAAGATGAACTGTCCGTTAATCAAGAAGGTATTGTCTTATGAAGTTCAAGAATTGTCATACCGGAGAGTCTGTGACAACAAGTCATTGAAGAGTCCCATTAAGGACATTGTGGAATGGTTGCCACTAAACAACCACTCTGAGATCGAGTTTGGTTTCCTTATCTTGACGACAGAGTTGAAAGAGAGTTTAAAGCCTGTTATTTGTGCAATTGCTTATTTCCCAACACCCCTCAACATTCCTTGAATATGTCTGATTTGCCAAAGTATTTATTGGAGAGAATCGCTGTTCATGATGGACATCACCTGATGGTGGTTATCAATGAATACTCCCATTTTCCATTGGTAGAAGATCTCTCATTGACCACCCAAGAAAGAGTCATTGAGTGGTTAGATGGCATTTTTGCAAAATGGGCGTTCCTTCAATTTTAAAGTCTGACAATGGCCCACCATTCAAAATTTGAAAATTCAGAGACTTTCTTAATCATCTTAATGTGAAGCATCAGAAAAGCTCACTTCTTTGGCCAGAAGAAAATGGTGTTGTAGAATATTTTATGAGCACACTTAAAAAGACCTTCCAACGTGCTACATTGGAGAAGCTTAATCAGAAGCCTGCTCTCCTTGCTGGTCTCTGAGCTTACAGATCGACTTCTCATTCAGTGACAGGTGAAAGTCCTGCCAGAGGAGAGCCATGACGACCAAGTTACCACAGTGGACCAACAGAATATCTACAACAGATGGTGAACGTCGTCAAACAGACTTGTGGAATCAAAAGATGAAAGTATATGCGAACAAGCGTCGATGTGCCAAAAACATTACTTTCAATAAAGGTAATCTAGTATTGATGAAACAACAGAGAAAACACAAATCTGATGCTCCCTTTGATGATGACCTTTCAAAGTTATCACTAATAAAGGACACATAGTGACTGCTTACAGTCCTGGAAAGTCCATTACGCAAGATTTTTGGGACTTCAGACATTTGCCTCATCATTCGCCAGTACCTGATGTCAGCGATGAGACAGGCTCAATTGAGACTGTAGAGAGCCCCTTGACTGTGTCTTTCTCTACATAAGCAGTGCCAGTCATGGACGCCTCTCTTCTCTCTTCCCAGTCTCAGAGGACATAATCTGGGCATTTGGTCAGAGCTCCACGACGACTTATCGAGGAGTTGTAATGTATGTATACATCTGTAATTATTTTTTTTTATTAAACAAAGAGGGAGTTGTTGTGTCTTGTGAGTTTGCCATGGTGGTACTCTTGTGGTTTCTGATGGACTCCGTAGAACTATGACGTAAGTGTTTGGGTGTGTTGAATAGAGTTCATCTTTAGAACGTATGAGTTCACAGTTACACCCTCAGGAATAAAGATGTGTAATACTAAGCTCCGTGTGTGGTGTATTCATTTGTGAGTACCTAGGCTGATGAGGACGCTGCAGTATCCCAGACCCAGTAAACAAATTTAAATAATTTTCCAATTAATATATGACGATACAACGCGTTCCATTACAACGCGGTATGTTACATCGCAGTTTGTACAACGCAAGTTGTTACAACGACTTGCGCTGGAGGGCACTGGACTTAGGAATAGTATGATTTACTATTCCAACTCCAGTCTACGTACAGTAGGGAAGGTGTTGGAATAGTAAATCATACTATTCCTTAGGTTATAGCGCCATCCAGCGCAAGTCGTTTTAACAACTTGCGTTGTAATGTTCGCGATGTAAAGGCATTGCGATGCAATGCCCGCGTTGTAATGGATGTCTCCCTTTTCCAACATCATTGGTATTCTAAAGGTATCCAAGGTTTGTAGAGCCCCAAGAAAATAGCCAAAATATAGCTAAATTGAGTCCTATTGGGGGTAAAATGGTGGAAAAGTGCTGTGTGAAGAAGGAAATATTTCCCCCCTCCCCCTAAAATGGCATCAATTAGAGGTTTCCTTTGCTAGGATCACCATCTTCCCAGCTTTCAGGAGCTGTATAAAAAATGTTTTTTTACATTTGACCATTTTTATCAACTTTGAGTCTATTTTTCCACTTTTTGTGGTTTTAATCTACTTACAGTTTGTTGTGTAAACAGGAGGTACTCTAGAAAGCTATACATTTCTAAAACGTAGAAAAAAGTCTGAACTAAGCAAGGGGTCATTTGTGTAGATCCCTTAAGTTTGTCCCAAAGAAACTAATCTTGAAAATAAAAAAATAATAAAAATTGAGTAGGAAAAAAAAGCAATTAGTGGCAATGTTCTCATATGTAATTTTTTATTACAATGGCTGATTTACAAAAACTATATACTGTTATGCCTGATAGACTCTTCTGGTTGCAAGTATATATAGAAAGTTTGTGTGTTCTCAAAAAACAAGTGATACCCTGAACCAACAACTGAGCTGCATCCTATATTGAGTTTTCATTGTGTACCGACCACACAGCTATTGATATGGTAAAATATCATAGGTGCTGGAAGTAGGGGTGCTGCCGCTGCCCCACAAGTAATTATGCTGAGTTTAGAAAGTGAATGAGCAATACAGATGCTTTTAAATATTGTGTGTATTCTGTCACATTTGCTACTCCTTCAAAGATAAAGGTAAAATATCGGGCTATATCTTCTGAAAAATTGCTGATTATTCAGAAATAGGAGTGTACTTTTATTTCTCTGCCTCCAGAGTAAGATTATTTTGTAAAAGTGATCTAAGTGGCAATCCTAATGGGCTACAGGAAACAAAAACAATGGTTGTAGCATGCAGTTCTTCTAACACACAGCAACATTTAAACATTGGGAAATTACATATACACATATTTCGAATTATATCAACAATTAGAAAAGCATAAATGAAGCACTTTTCTGTAATTCTGAAGTGTAATGGGAACAGAAAATTAATTTGTTCACAACAAATGAAGATACTTTACTTGAAGATGAGCAAATGCTAAATATTCACTGAAACCCTATTTCCACACATTATCGTTTTTGTGCTATATAGCTTTGTCAGTAAAACTGTATGTCTATGAAAATGTAGTGGCTGTTTCAACTGAAAAAGGTCTGCCTGTGTATGACAATGCACTACCACACCAGTGCTCCAAAATGCACCACCAGCTACTACCACACCCTCACCACTCCTGCTGAATGAACATGGCAGATTTGCTTCATGTGTCTTTTTTGTATGACGCTTGGATTTTTCACAAACCCTATGATGTTAGTGATGTAACATTAATGACAGCACCCCTACTCTAAAAATTGTTCTAGCACCACTGTAAAATATAATGAATGAAAATGATATGAAGGAAGCCTGTGTTTTTGTGAAATTTGCACAAGATACTGAGTTTAGGAACAGTGGCAATTTGTACACTATTGAATTTGGGGTTATCCATACTATCAGATACATTTTGCAATTGTCTTTCTTGCACACCAACTCACAACTGCAAGTCAAAAATGCAGAGAAATCCAATTGTTAATAACAAATGTCCAACAATCATGTGTTCCCACAGGTATTCCAATAAAACAGTAGCCCACTTGCATGTCTGAGCCTAGCACTTGCTACACAAAATACCCCAGAACACGAAGTGGAGACATCTCATTTTGCACACCAAATTCAACGTATTGTTTACAATTTGGGTAGCTGTGTAATTTGGGCCCTAACTCAGACACCACCCATTGAACCTATTAAAAGCAGAAATTTAAGAAAACTAGACATCAGGGGAGTCCAGGATGGTATTACTAAGGGAATACCGCAACGTTTTAATTTCCTTAAAGGGCCTTTTAAACCTCAAACAAAGACTAAAAACATCCATTTCCTCACATTTGTTAGGGCTAAAATTCCAGAAGTGGTGAGATCGCCAACATTTCTATCACCCAGTGTTTTCACACATCTCCTGATAAAAACAGTACCCCACTTGTGTGGGTTGGCCTAGCGCCGCAACACAAAACACCCCAAAACAAGACACAGAGACCTCTGATTTTACCAGCCCAAACTGACCCTTTTATTGCAATGTGGGTAACTGGCCCATGCTCGGCCCTCACCCATGGACACTTTGCAAACCAAGACATTTTAGGAAACTAGATACACAGAGGAGTCCAGGGTGATGGGACTTGCATGGATCTCATTAGTTTTTGTTTTTACCCAGAAGCCATTGCAAATCTCAAACTTTAGCTAAAAACATGCATTTTTCTCAGCTTAGCTTATGGAACTTTCTCCCACAGGAATGTGAGAAAAAGATGTGTTTTGGGCCACAGTTCTGGATATCTAATTTTTAGAATTGTCTGGTTTTGGTAGGCTTCCTTGACTGGTGGCCAACCCCAAGCATGAATAGTGCAGCCATTCAGCATGGAAAATTGGGATTTGTATGTAAACATGACAACCGGAAGATTCAAAAGGTCTTCTCCCCTATTATAGGGATGTGGTGGCTTTAGTCCCCAGGGGAGCAAAAAGACTGTTTAACTGTTGGGTGTGGGACCTGATGTCAGGATGGGCCAAACCCCACCCTATTATTTCATTAAAAATATTCCTGCATTCAGTGTGCTTTCCGCCCCACACATATGCATATTAGGGGCGAACCCCCTTTCTGCCCTATGGGTGCAAACAGACTGTGTTTCCCCTTTGGGGTTGGGAGTGTGACACAATGCTATGGTGCTATGGTGGAAAGCCCCATCCCCAAACTCCAAGGGGACTAGTAAGCTTTCTACACTTTGGGCGGAACAGATTATGAGCAATCTTTTAATCAGGGCAAACCCCCTATCTGCCCACTGGGGAACAGAAAGACTCTATTGCCCCTTCTGGGGTGGGGATATGGCCCGATGCCAAGGTGGGTTACCCCCATCCTTTTGTTTGCTCTTGCTCCATTTTGATATCTTTGGTGTCTAGTGGGTGTTCTGCACCTCGAAGTCAGGACAAATAGAGGTAAGCCCATCATCTGCACCTCAGTGGGGCATGAAGACTGTTCCCCTTTTTGGGGTGCAGGCATGGCCTAATATCAGAGTGAGATGTCCTCATTTCTTTGTTTTGCCCAAATATAAAATCAGTGGTGTTTAATGGGCCTTTGTACCACCTATGAACAGATATGGGGTAAATGCTCAACATCTTGTCAGCTCCACAGGGCGGCAGAAAGTCTCTATTGCCTCTTCTGTGTTAGGGGCATGTTCCAATGCAAGGGTGGAATGCCCCCATCCCCTGTTTTACCCAAATGTAAAATCCCTGGCTTTCTACCCCCAGTGTCAATCCGGGGCAAAGTCACCCAATCAGGGTAAACCTCCTATCTGACCCCTCTCCAAAGGGGCAGAAAGACTATATTGCTCCTTCTGGGGTGCGGGTATGGACTGATGTCAGGGTGAACCACCACAATCCTTTTATCTGTTTGGGCACCATTTTGAAATCCCTGGTCTCTAGTTGGCTTTCTGCTGCCTAGGAGAGATAATTGGGGCGAACATCCACCTTCTACCCTGGGGTGCAAAAAGACTGTGCTGCTCCTTATAGGGTTGGTATAAAGCCCAATACCGGGGTGTGATATCGCCACCCTTTTTTTTGCCCCAGTGTAAAATCCCTAGTGTCTACTCGTTTCTCCACCCTCCATAGGGGCAGATTACAGGCAGATTCCCAATCAGCTTCCCAGGGGTGAGGGAGGGCAGAAAGACTGTATTGTCTGTTTTGGTGTCTAGAGCAGGGCCTTAGGCCCGGGTGGACTGCCTTATGCCTTTTGTTAAAAAAAATAAAACCCTGGTGGCTGGTGGACTTTCTACCTCCCCCAGGTGCTGGATTGGCGGCATGCCCCCCAATCCTCCTACAGAGGGGAGCAGAAAGTGTATCTCTCCCCCTTTGGGAGGGTGGGCATGGGCTTCTCTCAGGGTGGGCTGCCTCACCATCTTTTTATTCTTTTTATTTACATTCCCTTGTGGCTTGTGTGCTTTCTGACGCCATGGGGTGTTGACTTGAGTGAAAACCCCCAATTTGCCTCATGACAATCCCTGGTGTCTAGTGGGCTTCCTACTACCCTGGGTGGTAGACTGGGAGCAAACGCCACAAACTGTCTCCAACAGGGCAGAAAGACAGCCTTATCCCTCTTTTGGGTGGAAATGTGGCCCTATATTAGGGTAGGCTACTGACACGCCTTTTTAAAAATGTATTTTCTCTTTTTCGGTGGCTAGAGAACTTTCTACCTTATTGGGAGGAAAGACTGGGGATAAACCCCCAATCTAACTCCGGGTGAAATAGAAAGACTGATTATGCCCATGAGGGGAAGCAAAGACCATGGATCTGGGAAGTACTCCACCCCCAAAAAATAATCCCTAGTGTCTAATGGAAGTGCTAGGTGATCACATCCTACTGCGATCACCTGGTTCTTTGAAGGGCAGGTGAGGTATCGCTGGACAGTTGAGTTTTTCAACTTTCCAGCGATCCCTCCCTTTTGAAAAGGTTTCCCAAGAGTGTGGAGAATGGGGCTGTTTTCAGCCTTTTCTGCGCTCGCAGCAAAACCAGGGCACCCTTACCTGGTTGCTGGTCCTGCATGTGACATCATCACATCAGTGATGTGATTGTGTCAGTTACAAGACTGTCACACCTCTCTTTGCCAGAGTGGGAGAGTCTACTGCTCCAACCAAGGGGAGGGGGGTGACGGGGCGGCACTGGAGCAGCACACACCAACTGTTCGCCCAGTGCCAGATGCCTAAACATGACCCCAGCCAGTAGCTCTTGCCTGTGAGTGCTGTTGATAGAGAGGTCACATCAGTAGCAGTGAGGGGTTAATTCCTCATTCCCATTCCATACCTCTCTAAAATAGTTTCTGTGGCTGGGCCCACAGCAACTTGGGCAAACTCACTGGTCAAATGGACTTGCGTGAGACCTCAAAGTTCTCCTTTGATTAAACTAACTGGCAGGCGAACCGGGTGCTAGACTACAACCAAAAGAGTAGATCTAATGGAAAAAAGAGCAACAGGCTCTGCAATGAGTAAGTATGGTCACAACACAAAGTCACCACTTTGCCTACCTGTACTTGTAGCAGTAGGGTTTAGGTAGCTATTCTTCAATCTGTAGAACGATTCGTTGGACTGGCTGGAAGCCTTCATGCAGAGAAGGTCAACAGCCAGTACAGATTCAGCAGGAGAAGGCAGGCTGATTCCTGAGCAGGAGTAAAGATGCAGCACACAGGTCCTTGCTCTGAAAGCACCAACAGTATCAGTGTCAAAGGACGTCTGTGTCCAAATAGTGTTGAACAAACTGAAGAGAAACTCCAGCTGTATGTCCATGTTTATTGGGACATGACCTACTGCTCATAGTGGTCAGTTAATTCTCTAAGTTCATCCAAGTAAAATATGGCTATGTTTCTAAAATTTATAGTGGTTTCTGTCAAATATCCTGTTCCCAGATTCAATTGTAGTGTTCGCTGCCTGCAAGTAAATGACCAGGGAGCTGATCTGTTGGAAATCTTGGGTATTCCCCCCCAGCAGCCATGAAAACAGGGAACAACAGAGGAAACAGCGAGGGGTGGCACAATCATTGTTTATCCTCCTTGGTATCCTCTTTCATCTTGCAGTGTACAGGCCTATAAATAAATTAATGTCTGCAAGTAGCCAAGGGTTACCCTAATAAAACGTGCATGGCCAGTGCTTAATTTGAGCCGGTGGTTTCTGGTTCTCGGCACCGGCACCTAATTTGCAACACTGACCCTTATGACAGTCTACCACATGGTGGCTATGCTTGTCTAATTTCGAGATGCGCACAACAACAGTTGTTTATTAATTTCATATAAAAATGACTAATACCTGCCACCCAAGCCACTCTTTCAGCTGTGGGGGCTTGGAATGATCTGAATTGTCTCACTTGCAGGAGTGTGAGGGTTTGTGGTTCCGTTGGTTCCGTTGGTACTGCACTGGCCGTGCTGGCAAGGGCGAGGGATGGTGTAAGGTGCAGTGGGCTCCTGACGCTGGCCTGGCACTTTTACAAATGAAGCACTAGTGTTCAAGAAGTGTTTACTGTGCACATATGCACTTATTATTGCTTTCGATATTGCAAATGTTATGTTTGTCAATATCCAAAGCTTACTAAAAATAAACACAAAAGGTGCCCTGTCTGTCACAAACCACTTTTCAAAACAGAGTGAAACACGAGGTTGGCAGCTCCTGCTACCGCACTACAAAAACTAAACTTCTGTGCACGACCCAGAGCTTTTGCAGATGACCTTGAGTGGGGCTGGCCCCTGGAGACTACGCAGTGTGGAAACCAATGAAGCGTTTTCCCATCTCAGGGTACACCCAAGTCTGGGCCCTCGGCATCACCAACCATATCTGTAGCTTAAAGAGGATTAGGGACTTCCACGACTTCTGCTATAGAGGAAAAGTGCAGGCAACTCTAAGATCAAAGGACAATTGCAGGAATCGCATGAAAACTTGCTGTAGCCTAAACATTCATCATTAAACACATTCATCTATATCATCTATTCATTTACAACAGGCTTGCCACCTTACAGTCTTACTTAGGGAAACAAGTCATAAATATGGTGCTAGGAGAAGTAACAGCGCTTATCAAATCTGTGTTAAGGTCAAAAAATGGTTTAAAACACCATGAAGAATACTGTGGCAGCAATGCTGCCATCAGAAACACTGTGCTCAATGGAAATAAAGCCCCCTCGAATGTCACGAATGATAGGCCCAGATAGGGGCAATGGATTGCTGGGCCACAGACTTTGGCCTCATGGTGTAGTGCAGTAGAACAATGTTCTGATCATAATGTTCTGCTTAAATTAAACCATTTTTATGTTGGCACTTGCAACTGAAATCTATAAAAAAAACTGAATACGTGTTTCTTTTACAGATGCAGCCTGGTGGTTACATAGATGTGAGCTCAGATAAATGAGTCAGTCTCCGCAAGGGGCTTCCCTGTAAGAACATGATGTGCTACTGTTGATTTTGCTATAATCCAAGCACAATGGCTTATTTTTAATGACTGCGGGGTAACCCATACCTCTATCAGTGGCTCACTCAGAGTTCTGTTCCTACATGCCACAAAGACCTGCGATTGGCATTGCTTACACAATTACTCACATTCGGGTTGGTGCTATCAGCCAGGAACACATTTCCAAGATCTTTGTTCTCAATGAATCTCGCAACCAATCAGATTCTGTTTATGATAACAGCAGACTGCCTCAGCATTGTGATAGTGGTGAAAATCCGACTTAACTACAGCTCTCATATTGAGGCACAATTAACTGACTTCCGCCCCTGTTAATACAGAATTGTACTAATACCTAAAATACAACGTCCCTCAGATATCTATGCTTGATGACACAGAGAGTCACTATGAGCTGTGGTTTTCCATTGTGAACTGACTAGTGAGCTCTACTTCTGATTGGTAAAAAAAAAAAAATCTAAATTCTGTTCTTAATAGGCTTCCTCAAAGCTCTTCTGATAACAAGGACATGCCCAAATAGACATGCATACTATTAGCTAGTGTATCTCAGAAAAATGCCCACTTGATAATACCGAACACGATCCAGAGCTGCTCTTCTCTTACCAATAGACAGACTTAATTGTTTCTTTGTTCTTGATAATTCCCAGACTCTCACATCTATGATGTTGATGATATTTAATCAATAAGAGATCTGATCCTCTTTCTGCCCAGAGTTACTCAGAACTCTTCTCCCAGTAATGTATAGACTAAAGGGTTTATTTAGCATTTGGTTGACATTGTACTCTACCAAAACATGGTGCTGTACCATGACTGGCAAACATGTGCTTGCCCCATTCGAATTGGTTTTTGTGGGAAACTCTAACCCCATTGTGGAATATTGATATTCCTTGCTGTCCCTTGGTACCAAATCCTGCTGTGACATTGTTTCAGATTTCATATGAGGCTGAGTGGTTATCGTTAATCGATTTGTGTCAAGCTTTCTTCTCCATACCCTTGCATGAGGACAGTCAGTTCCTCTTTGCATTTTAGCTCAGCAGTCGTGTCAAGTCCCACAAGGGTATACGGAGAGTCCCTCCATTTTCAATCAGGTCCTTAAAAATAGTTTGGAGTCTATGGTTATGCCCTGTAACTCTGTCCAGGTACAGTATATTGACGACCTGCTGTGTGCATCAAATACTCGGTAAGCTTGTAAAACTGACACTATTGCATAGTTGAACCACTTGGCTGAGAATGAACATAAAGTGTCCTCTAGCAAAGCTGCAGTACTATTTGATAGAAGTCTTGTATCTTGGTCATCATATTGAGAAAAGAGTTTGAAAGGTGTTGCAGGAGAGAATTTTGCATTTTTGCAAATGAAACCACCAACAACCCAGAAAGAGGTCATGATGTTCTCGGGAATGGGGGGCTACTGTCACCAGTGGATACCCAACTTTTCCCTAGCGGCCAAGCCTTTACAGAGTCTGACACGCAAAGATGTGTCAGATCTGACAGCCCAGGACAAGGATTATTTGGCTGCCTTCCTAAAATTCACTGTATTTATAGTGAGAGGGAGGGCTGAGTTTTCTGAGTGCTTACACAAACACATGGAAGTGCACGTAGACCTGTGGCTTACTTTTCAGCTACTTTAGATCCGGTAGCGGCAGCATTGCCTGGATATCTTAAATCTGTGGTGGCTGTGGGTGTCAGAATAGAGAAGTGTGAAGGCATTGTCATGGGTCATCCTTTAACGGTGTACGTGCCTCACTCTGTGGAAATACTGTTGATGCATACTCACACACACCATTTGACAACAGCTGCTTGATCTGGTATGAACTGATCATATTGGCGGCTGAAAATGTAACTCTAAAAATATGTTCTGTTTTGAATCCTGCCACCCTGTTGCCTCTTCTTGAAATTGACAATGATGAAAATGAAGAGGAGCATGATTGTCTCAATGTCACTGAATTGTGTACCAAGCCAAGACCAGATATACAAGATGAGCCAGTACCTGAATTTGATTTTACATTGTTTGTGGACGGCTCGTGTTTGAGAGACCATGAAGGAAATTTACCTTCACAATTAGTAGAAGCTTCGTGGCTCCAGGGAGTGTTTTCAGCACAAGTTGCTGAATTGATTGCTCTTACTAGAGCATGCTGTGTCTCAGACCAGCAGACAGTGACCATTTTCACTGATAGTCAGTAAGGCTTTGGAGTCGTTCATGATTTCGGACAGTTATGGTCACAGAGGGGTTTTATGACCTCCTCCTGTTCGCCCTTTCAGAATGGGGAGCAAGTCCAAAAACGTCTTAAAGCATTGCAGATACCTGCACAATTGCTCTTGTTAAGTGTGTGGCACATTGTGAGGGGAGTGATTGTGTGACTGTTGGCAATAGATATGCTGACGAAGTTGCCAGATTCTGTGCTTACAATGCCTGTACCTTTAAACGGAGACTATACATATCGAGGAAACAGATGAGACCAATTACAGCCTTTTGTTAACTACAGCTGATACTTGGGAGAAAGTTAAGAGGCTGTGGGAAGAAGTGTCAGAGGCAAAACAGCAGAGTTTGGTCAAAGCAGGTTGTGTCAAGAGGGATGAGGATGAAATTTGGGTTTCAGGAGATGGGAGACCAGTGTTACCAACAGTCTTTTACCCCAGATGGCCAGACATTATAATGATCTTACTCATGTGGAAAGAGACATGATGGTCAGTTTGTTTAGGGAGACTTGATTCAATCCAGGGTTTAGGTTGATAGCTGAAGCACTGTGCCATATATGTGTTGTGTGTCAACAGAATAATGTGGGGGAAGAGAACTGCAATAACACCGAGTCACATAAGGAGTTCAGTGGCCCTTTCAGTTGGATTCCATTGAGATGCCTCTGTACAATGGATTGGGGTATGTTTTGAGTGTTGTGTGCATTTTATCATGATGGGTTGCAGCATACCCCATAGGAAGGAATTACGCACATTATGACCATTTTAAATTTCCCCATGGATGACACGGTGCATGTTATCTTGGTATAGTTTCCTAAAGATTTACCATGTGGAACATTTTAATGATCCTTTATGGAAAACAAAACATAGAACTAGATGAGGTCTTAGTGCAGGGGAACTAGTAGTAGATGATATTTTTGGTACCATAATCTTGTCTGTAGCGGTTATTCAGAATGATCTGAAAATTAGAAAGCTGTCTACAATAGTGGATAAATTGGCAACTAGTATTGCAAATTCTTTATTGGTTGTAAACACTGAGATGGTTGTGATAAGATCTAGGGTTTTAGAGAACCAACTTACATTAGACCTTTTACTCGCAAAGGAGGGCTGAGTAAAAAGTTCAGCAATGTTGTACTTATATCCCAGACGAAAATAAGGATCTGGAGGAATATATTCAGAATATATCTGGGTTGACAAAAGATTTGAAAAAGTTAGAAGTGACAGGTGCTTGGGTAGCCATTGGGAATGGATTTTCAACCGTAGGCAAATAGTTTGGAAGCTTGAGAACGGGAATTCTGGGCACCATTTTGAAAACTCTATTGATAATTGCCCTTTGTGCAAAATTCCTCTTTATAATCTTCAAGGGATACAAGTACTCTCATGTCAGACAGGGGGTGAAGAAGAAGAGAGCAGGTGTGGAGTTAAAGGAGAGTCAAAGTAGATATTATGATGACATGAAAAGTCTGGAGGATTCTAGGTGTGAGATACGCAGGACCACAAAGTTCTAGATGGTCCGTCTGATAATATCAGATTGTAATCTGTGATGGCTTGATTCACTGTCAGAGGGGGTAACTGGAGCAGTATAATTTTGGCTCCAATCTTTCATGCTAAACTAGGTCACATATATGTTTACACATGGCCTTATATACTTGTGTGATGTAACATTACTAATGCAATGTAGTGCACTTGAACAGATACAGAAAGTGCCCTTACTGTGTAATCTTGAGACTTATATGAGTGAGCATATTAAAGTTTTCCTTACAGTAACAATGAATTGCAGTTCACATTTATATATCTGCCCTTGTGTGGTTTGCATAATATTGATAATTCTTATATATTCACATATTCATTTAAATAATAATCTGCGTTTGTTTTATAACTGAAAATGTATCCATTTGAATAGTGTTCTACATCTATATTGTAACCGAATATGTACCTGCAATTATGTATTTAAACTTGTACTAAAATTCTTGCCGCACTAAGTTGACAAACGGCATTAAGCATTGGATTTCTTAATGTTTAATTTTAACATGAGTGTTTGTTTTGGATGCAATGTTTTTCCCTCCTCTACAGGTGCAGTTGCATGGCTCATAGTTAAAGGAAGCACATTATCTGAAAGAGAGAGTGAGGCTCGAAAGGAGTATCTTTTTGCAAGGACAATACGTTTTAACAAATGAAGGGGGAACTACTGTCCATGTGGAAGAGGGAAATAGGAGGAATCCATGGATGTTCTAATGTGTGGACCAAAGTAAAGTAAACTCAAGTGTAGTTGCCATATTTTGTTGTCTGAAGATAGAAAATAATGAGACACGTGACATGGGATTCTTGAAGACTCTGTTGTAGGTATAATTGAGGATCATACTATAGCTTGATTCAGATTCCCTTTAGAATCTGTGAGATACAGACCACTTTGCGACATCTTTGTTGTGTGGCTTAATGGTATGCAATATTTTTTCACTTTAGAGAATTTCTACAGAGGTTCTACTATGCTGACACCTTTCTCTGCTTCCCTGACATAAATAGTGTTTTTTGATTTTTAGTTTAGAATAGGGTTTAGTAGATCTTCTTAAACAACCTCACGTATAAGCAGTAGGATCGAAACTTTCAATCTACTCACCAGACTTTGCTTCTCATTCTCTGTATAGCAGATACAGAATTCCTCATTTGCTTTCTGTTCTTGAGGATAGATTTTGTTCAAAGATTTGGATATCCATTAGTGATTCTGTATTTTTATACTATGTTTCTGAGACTGATTTACATCAGCTTGGCTTTGAATTTGTAATAAATCTATAATTAATTCCATCCTCCGACTCAGAGTTTTACTGTGTGGCCAAATGGGTGACACTGTAATTGTTAAATTGTAGTTGATCCTAACTCCTTTTATTTCTCAGGCACCTATAACCTTCCATTGCAGGAGGCAAGAAAAAGGAACCCAAATTCTAGACGTTGTCACCATAAAGTACGCCGGCGGAAGGGTGATCAAAAGTCTCCCTTGCCGACGTGCACCCGTAGGTTCAGCCGAGCGCAGTAAGTGTGGTTGGGAATAAAAAACATCTGCTGCAGCTCCCCCTGCATTTATGCAGTACTTGAGTCTCCAAGTCATTATTTATTGAAGCGCCAAGTGCTGGCCTACGCCGAGGCCCAGCACAACACGACACAAACCACAGACCAACCCGAGAGCATTCACAAAGCAGAAAATATGTTCCCATCAAAACACTTGCAACCTCCTGGAAGAAGGTGCACTGAATACCCAATGTAGTAAACCAAGACCCTCTTTAACCTGAAAGTCCAAAAAAGGGGTATAAAGTGCCACAAAGAACAAAGGGCCCACACCACGAGCTACTTCGCATTGAACATTTAAAGGACTGAAAAAATATAAGCACTGAAAAAGGGAAAAACCATCATTAATCAGCTGCTCTATACACGCTGACAAGGGTGAAATTATATACGGCTGTACAGTTAAATAAGAATGAAATCTCACGTGTCAGAACCACTTAGAGAGGTGAAGGAAGACAACGGCTATGCTGGGCGTGCCTGGTATGTGCAAGCACTCTGCAAAAGGTAGACTCATTAGCTTTATAAAGCATGTTTTTATTTTACTTACTGCGGTGTCAGCCATTTGATTTAATTTTGCCTGACTCTATTTATTAGTGCGTTTGCGGCGCCATCGTGTGGTCACCTTTACAAATGACACCTGTTTCCATACAAAAATCTATGCTGCCTGCTATGAATTAACAAATTATCGCCGTTTTCTGTTATTAAACTCTTGATCATTTGGACTAAGAGTATACAGTGTTTTCTGGAGTTGGAAAAAAGGCATAAACGCCAAATTTTGATACCATTGCATTGTGCTTTTGTCGAATTCGCCATCCCGTTTGATTTGAAAGATCATGCATAAGTGTGGTATAAAATGGAAAACCAGATGTACGTGTTGCTATCCTCACCCCCCCCCCCCTCCAGATGCGCTAGAACAACTGGGGCCGTATTCTCACAACCTTCTCCGTGAATAATTTACTGTAAAGCGTGCTTATTCACAGTAACCACGAGTAATCAAAACTTGTTTTCTGTAAATTTATGATATGTTGGCCGTAATGATACTCCGGAGCAACGGTGACAGAGTATCCTTACCGCTAGTGCTTTAAATAGATCGGTACTGTCCTGTACTGAGTACAGCCACTTTTTTATTTTGAGGGGGAAAGTACCAGCACTTCTCGAGAGAAATGTAATACTTTTAATTGGAGAGTACCGGCACTTCTCAGAAACAAGCAGGTACTCTGTTACAGAGTACCTGCACTTCTATTTTTCCATTTCAAGCACTGCTTGCCGCCAACATAATGATCCGCCCACCTGATTAGAGGAGGGTGGACCATGTATATATATAACGGCGACTAATCCATCACCACCTTAGCCAAACCTCTTCAACGGTGTGTCGGGAAAAGGGCTGTCGGAGAATGGCTATATATCCCACCCCCTCCTCCCCCAATCAGGATGAGCGAACTTGAGGCCATTTTTTTACTGGGCAAACCATGGCGGTGAAGGACAGTAAAATGCTATTAATGCCCCCCTTTGCAATTAATGCCCCCCTTTGCCATGGGAGAGGACTTCCATGATGAGGGGATCATAAAAAAAAAATATTTTCAAAAAAGAAAATCCTGTTTCAGGATTTCCTTTTTGTAAATAAAAAAAGAAAACTGTTCAGTGCTGGGCTGCATCACGCTGATGCAGCCCTGCACCAAACTACAAAATGCATTTGCAGGAACTGCCATGAAGGAAGTTATTGAAAATGTATTTTTTAAATGTACTCCTGCTAGAAGGTTATTTATGAATTTGGGTAGCGGTCCCTCCGCCATGGGGACTTGGAGGCATATCAGCAAGGGCCTGCGATAATAATTGCTCAGCGCGCTTAGCGCGAGCATAATTATCGCCGGCTAACACTGAATTTTATCGCTGAAATAGCGTGCTATCACCAACGCTTATCTCAACAGCGATAAACTTCCAGGCGCAAGCTGCCAAATGTGCGATTATCGCTGAAAATCCAGCGATAATCGCACATTTGGCGATAGCTTGTTGATAGGGCAGGGCAGACTCACCCATGATATCCACCTTCCATTGGATATCATGGCTAAGTCAGATGAAAAGCAGGCGTAAGGAAAGTAGCGATAACCGCGGTTAGCGCTACTTTTCTTATCGTTCTGCAGGTTAGCATAAGGCTAGATAATAGGAGAACTGTCAGTTAGCGACATTTCTCACGTTCTTTTGGGAAGGAACGCCCACTTTGCATTTCATTAAAGATGCAAAGCTGGGCATTAAGGGGAAGGGCGCTAAGGCAAGGATTCACGCAATAGCGTGATCTTGCTGATAAAGCGATAAAATTATCGCCACCTTTCGGCCGAAAACGGACGCAAAAACGGCGATAATTTTATAGCGCCGCCTTGATGATATGCCCCATAGTAATTTACTTCTTCACCATGGCGGAAAGATAGGACGTATGCCAAATTAGAAATGAGGTCCTAAGTTTCAGCTAAATCTGAGGTAAGACACAACCACAGTAGTTGAACTGCTGAGAAAAAATGGCTTGTGGATCTGCCCTGGATACTGAGGTGTGACTTATACCAAGGCCTGATGCACAACATAGCTACACATAATAATATATCTGTAAATTAGCCCCTTGGTCTTGTAAAGAGACACCAGAAGGCAAGGGATTTAGAGAACTAGTATTCATTCTCTGTAAACTGTGTACTTGAATGGTTTAACTGGCTCTTTAGAGGCAATACTCTCGTAGCCTTGAAGGAAGCATAATCCATGTTTTAATCTTTGGAGCTGCAAACTGTTCTAATGCCCATAAATTGGACGGAAATTTACACAAAAGGGCTTTGCAATCAAGTAGTTAAATACCCAATGAGGCCATTGGGCTTGATTTGTCTCTCAAATACGGATGGAAATGATTCTGGGGACGCCGTTTTCAGGACCTGCTGCCACTGCTGACACTGTTGGGCTGCCTGTGAGGGGACTTCATCCCCCACAATCCATCATACTCCCAGGAGGGAGGAGGAGCTGCCCACGCACACAAAAGTGCTGCTGTCTTCCCGTCGCGCGGGACTCTGTTTTTGGACCTGCTGCCACCGCTGACACTGTTGGGCTGCCTGTTAGGGGACTCTATCCCCCACAATCCATCATACTCCCAGGAGGGAGGAGGAACTGCCCACGCGCACAAAAGCACTGCTGTCTTCCTGCTGTGCGGGACGCCGTTTTTGGGACCTGCTGCCACCACTGACACTGTTGGGCTGCCTGTAAGGGGACTCCATCCCCTACAATCCATCATAATCCCAGGAGGGAGGAGGAGCTGCCCACACGCACAAAAGCGCTGCTGTCTTCCTGCTGTGTCGTTTTCGGGACCTGCTGACACCGCTGACACTGTTGGGCTGCCTGTTAGGGGACTCCATCCCCCACAATCCATCATACTCCCAGGTGGGAGGAGGAGCTGCCCACGTGCGCAAAAGCGCTGGGTCTTCCCACCGCGCGGGACGCCGTTTTCGGGACCTGCTGACACTGTTGGGCTGCCTGTAAGGGGACTCCATCCCCCACAATCCATCATACTCCCAGGAGGGAGGAGGAGCTACCCACGCGCACAAAAGCGCTGCTTTCTTCCCGCCGCACGGGATGCGCCCGGGCAAAGCCTGGGCCAAGGGCGGGCCTGTCCTTGCCAGGAAGAGGCAGGGCAGGGCCACCCCTCTTTCATTTTCTCTCGGGCACTCAGACTGAGGACATTGTGCCGGCAAGCTAACCCCGGCCAAGGTACTGTGTTTGTTGTATTGCCCATGAATTATAAACCCCTGCAAGCCAAGCTGTAAACAAGTCTGGAAATCCTGATTGAGTAATACTCTGTGCTTGTGGCTCTACTGCACGCTTGATATCAATTAGTTTTGATAAATCAGAGCTCTGTTTTATCTGTTACCAGTTAAAACCGCTGAAAGATGGGGAAGAGGAAAACTATGGAGGGGAGTGGCAGTAGTGGGGGAGGTGTCAATGGCAAGTTTGAGAAAGGAAAAAAGGCTAGGAAATCCCAGAAGCATTCAGGTAGTAACTGTGTCATAGACTGCATAGATACTCTCATTAGCAAATGCGAAAATATCTTGGAGGCTAATCCATCTATGCATAGTAGCCCCGATAAAGCCTCCCATCTGTCCACCCTTCCATCCAAGACCAAAGCCAGCAGTTGTCCTACAATTCCTGCAATATTTCAAAAACCATTTAGAAAAGGGGTCCTTGTATCAAGAGCAGAGACAATCCTAGAAGAAGAGGGAGTTTGCCCCCCTCTATCATTCCCCCTGGCACTGTTCCCCAACAGATGGGTGGTGGAATCTCTTGCGTAAACAGGTTTACACCATTGTCGGGTCCGTCTGACACAGATAGGGAAGAAATACCCAAACTATCCCTTTCACCGGGCCCTGGTAGCGGGGTAGGTCCTGGACTGAGTTGCGAATCCCAGGAATCACTCTATCTAATAAACACTCTTAGACTTGAAATAGGGGTAGTGAAACTGATAATCGAGAGCCTTACCAACCTGGTCAATTGCTTAGTCCATAAAGATTCCTCTGGGCCCCGGTTATCGAGCCCCATTCCTCCTTTAAGTCATATTCAACAGAATCTAATCATACCAGTCATGACACATATGCACAGGGTCCAAGAACCAGCTCCAATGCCCTTAATCCACCTCTTACCACAGGGACATCTTATAAAGCAGTCCCCATGCCCACATTGGTTAAGCGCCCAAACAATTTTAGCCCCAGCCAACCAAAAACCCGCAATAATATGCCCCCAACACAGGGCCATCCATTTTGCCCCAGAACTCCCACCCCACCTCATGTTCAAGATTTATTTTTTGATGCCCAACGGAGGCCGACCAATTCGACCACCTCTAGTCTAGCTGAAGCACTTAAAATCTATATGATAAATGTGCCTAAACTAGACGTTAGAAATGGATTTGAAAATGCAGACTCCTTGATCAATAAGACCTCTCACGGGATCCGCCAAGTTCGGGGTTGTCGCTCAATTATACAGGGCTAGGAGGATCTCCTTACCTGCTGATTCATCAGATTATATAGAGCTCATCCTAACTAGGGCTGATCTGTCAGAAGGCCTACTGGCTTTGGTGTTTCACACTTGCCCACCTGGAGACTCCTCCATCCAATTCAGGAGTTTTCCGCTAGCTAGTCTGGCTAATAGCCTAGTTGGGCAATCAACTACCCCTGGAGTAGGAAGCTCCCAACTGGATATAAATGACAGGCGATATCCACTAGCTAGTCAGGTTAACAGCCTAGTTAGGCAATCAAATACCTCAGGGGTAGGAAGTTCCCAACTGGACACAAATGACTGACTACTAGGCGAGTCCCAATGGCTTGTGACCCCTCTATGGTTGCCGTAACTAGTGCTTCCCCCACTCCCAGCATCCAGGTATTATCCAGTGACGCTGATCAAGCATCTAGTATTACATCACCTAGACCAACATCTGGCAAAGAGAAGCAGCCTATTGGTGGTATGGGGTTTAGCTCAGTGGTGGAGCAATTAGCATCTTGCTCCACGGGAAATAAACTAGCTGTAATATCCTGGAACATTGCAGGGCTAAGGTCCAAGGTCAATTCCCCTGATTGGCTTACTTTTATCGAGGGGTATGACATTTGTCTTTTCCAGTAAACGTGGCTGACGGAAACCCTTTATTGCACTGGTTATTTAAATTACTTTATTCCAGCTACCTGCGGGGGCAAAGGTCGGCCATCAGGGGGATTGACAATCTGGGTTAGGCAATCGATTGGCTATAACATCCAGGTGCTCCCAACACAGAGCAGGGACATCCTCACAATCAGGTTGAAAATGGGCACAAAGGGAAACACTGACATTTATAATGTCTATGCAAGAGGTGTGAGAATGGGGAAGAAGTCGGAAGTTATAGCAACTCATGACGATTTTCTAGACATGCTGTCAAGAGATTCACAAATCTTAATTGCTAGGGACCTTAATTCGACTTTCGAGCCCCTTGCTACAGAAAAGTATGACCTCACATCCGAGGAAGATTCCCAGTGGGGTATCCCAAAATTGGAACTCGTTCCAATAACTAAGTGGACAGATGTAGCTATTCAGATAAATTCAATGTGCCTGGGAAAAGGCCTTTGGGCAGGAAATGGAAGATCTCCTTCTGATAGACAGGGGATAAATACATTTAACAATGGACGCAGCTCTAGCCGCATTGATTATCTTCTAATTAATCTCTGGCTATGGCATGCTTTTGGTGATATGTCTGTGTTGGGGCGGGTAGAGAGTGATCATAACCATTTATGTGCGACCTTTGATTTGTTACCAGAGTGGGTATTCTCCCAGCAGAACAGCAAGTTGAACACTCTTGCTGTGGTCCCCCACAAATGACATGAGACGTTTGAAGTGGGCACAGGTAATGGAGAAGCCCGGTACCTTAGCTATTATTAATAATGGAATTGATGTTGTAATAGCTGAGCTAGAAGCTTGCTTAACAAAGCCAGAGGCTCCTGGTAATATAACTGCTGTTCATAATAAATTCTTTGCCCAGTTACGCTCCCATTTTGTGAGGCATCATAAGGCTAAGAGCTCACATCAAATGAAAAGAACTCATTGGTTTAATCAGGAGTGCCGAAAGGCCCGCGGGAACTTATGCGATGCCATTAAGGCAGGGGACCCAGTGAAGCTACGATCAGTTAGACTAACATATAGGATGGGCCAGGAAAATGCAAAGTACATTTGGGATGAATGCAGATGGCAGGACCTACCTGTGCTATAAATAGCTCTAAGCATTTCTGGCCTTTAGTAAAATGGGGTAGGGGAGGACAGCCATCGCCACCACAAAGTTATGTAGCCCAGGACCCATGGGTTGACCACTTCAAACCCCAATATGCCAGTAGAACACCTGAGGGTAGTCAGGCCGTGTTTCAACAATCCTCTTATCTAGATCCACCCTTTGGAGATACCGATGTTATTATTGCCCTAGGTGCTGTAAAGGGCGGAAGAGCTCCTGGCTTAGATGGTATCCCGGCTGATATATTCCTCCATGATAAACCAAGATGGTCCCGATATATTACTTTGTTAGCAAATGCAATTGCTAGAGGTGCACCCTTGCCTGACTCCTGGAAAAGGGCGGAGATTAAGCCCGTTTTTCAAAAAGGGGACAAATCTCACCCAGGTAATTAAAGACCCATTAGCCCAATAGATTCAGTACAAAAAATAGTGAGACAATTAGTTTTAAACAAGGTCCAAGATTGGATAGATGAGTTGTACATCCTATCTCCGCTGCAGGCTGGATTCCGATCACACATCAGTACGATTGACCAAGTGTTTAGATTCATATTAGTGTATTGGAGGACGGTAGTCCTAGGGAAAGGCAGCTTGTACGCTGCCTTGTCGACCTTAAGTCAGCTTTTGACCTTGTGTCACGCAGTATATTATGGTCTGTTCTGCAGGAGTTACGGTTACCTCCTAAACTGTTGTCTCCATGAGGGCAACTATGCTTAAATTCGATGGGGTATGCGGGAAAATGTCACCAACTCCTTCCCCATAGAGAGAGGCGTGCATCAAGAATAAGATTGCGTCATGGCTCCCACATTATTTTCTTTGTTCATCAATGGGATCGCAAAGTTTTTAGAGTCCACTCCTATAGATGCCCCGGTCCTAGCAGACGTAAAGATTCCTATTTTAATGTTCGCTGACGATACGTTAATAATTTCGAAAACTCCAAACGGCCTTCAGGGAGCATTGAAGCTTTTTGAGGAGTTTTGCTTCCTGCAGGGACTGGAAATTAAAAAGTCCAAAACAAAATTTAAGTCATTTAACCCACACAAAAGATTTAGAGGAGGAATACTTTTGAACAAGCGTCCCCTGGAACAAGTTAGTACCTTCACGTATATGGGGGTCATGTTACAGAATGATCTAAGGTGGGATCGACAGTTAGAGATGGCCATATTGAAACACCGGCAGCTATCAGGAGTTCTACAAGCAGAATTCAACACCTCATTGACAAAACCAGTTAGCCTGGTCCTCCAAATATATAATATGAAAGTGGTCAGTTCCACCTTATACGGAGCCGAGCTCTGGGGGTTTGAGAAGATGCCAAAGCTATCAGCTGCCAAAAAGTTTTTTTTACGCAAGGTTACAAGCCTCCCACAAAGTATTCCAATACGCCCACTGCTCTACGATTTAGGCAGGAAAGAGATGGTAGACACAGCGAGACTGCACCCTATATTATACTGGCGTAGAATTTGGTGTACCCCAGAACTGGCAACCTTTGCAGCAGGCTTAAAAGATCTAATCAGTACTGGCTGCTCCCACAAAATCAAATGGCTACAGGAGGTCAGAGCATCTTTAACAAACATGGGCATGGCAACACTCTGGGAAAATCCATCAGGTGCTTCCTTCCCCTCTAAGGAGATCCTAAAAGAGAAATATTGGGAATTAGTGACCCATTATACCTACAGGAATGGTGATATGTCCTCACTCCCAGATAGATTTATAGAATTCAAACCATCTCCATGCCTGGAGCAGTATTGGGACATAATAACCAAACAATTCGACCGGAAATTATATTTCCAGTTCAGGGCAGGTTCTCTACCAGTAAAATCTTATACAGCAAGATGGGCCATAGAGGGGGATAGCGCATGCCTAGCTTAAAAGGCGCAGTCAGAGTCACTGGCCCACTTGTTGTTTGTATGCCCCACATATGACATTCATCTTCGATCGTGGCTGAAGCCAATCTGCAGGACATTGGGCACTAGAAAGAGTGAAGACGCACAAAGAATATTGCGCACGAACACTTCAGCACCTATTGCTATTGCAGTAGTAAATTTTTTGGGCTGGGCTTGGGCAATTAGATCGAAGGCATCGTATGCGTACTAAAGATTATACTAGCCCCTCTCTAACTGAACTGGCGTATATGCAACACATGAACTTGTTACCACTGTTAGAGATTGTATTTTGCCTTTTCGTATAAATGTTATATAATGAATTTTAATGTTTTTATGTATTGGCATTTTATAGTTATAGTTGTTTTAACCTGTTTTATCTTCTTTACCAATCCAGCTCAAGAACTGAAATATTTAATCATGGTCTTAAAATGTTGTACTTGTATTGTGATTCATGGAGTATGTATTGTATGTACTGTGCTTTTATGACTTACTGTCGAATAAGGCTTGTTGGATTGTATTGGATTCTGGGAACAAACTGTATAAGACAATTCAAGGTTTGGCAAACACTGTCTGATTGCCTTCAGGAAGAGAGAGAGAATTTATCAGGTTGGTACTGATCCAGCAGTTCACCAACAACAGCGACTTACACCAGCAGTCAAATCAGGACTCAACATACAATTTCTTTCTTAACCAAATCTAACACAGCTTCTATCTACCAACCAATCAGAGCTCAGACTCGCGCTGTTCGTCTAACCAATACTAGTGTGGCCTTTTGTGACGTCAGTATTGCTCCTCGCTACCGACCCTCCCTTTACAATCTGCTCCCTTCTCACGCCCGCTGCTTCAACCAATCCCTGCGCGGCTCTCTGTGTTGTCAGTATAACTCCTGCGACTGACCCTCCCTTCACAAGGTAATACGAAAACTTATTTCTTTAACTGTTCTTAATAAAAATCTGTTAGTAACAACATAAAAACAGCTCTACTCTGTCTGCTCCACTGACAAAGGATAGATTTTCAACCTATTTCGAAGTAAAGAATTACTTCTCTCACTATGAGTAAAGCCCCTGTTTACCCTTCATTCAAGCTCAGGAGAACCTGTTACTACTTCAGTGATACCCTTTTTGAGAAATAAAACCAAAGTTTCACCAGCGAAGCCTCTGCTATCACTCGCACTCTACTTTTAGAAGATATAGTCCCTAATATAACACTGCCAGCCCTGCGTAGCTTCTCAGTATTATGACAATTGACAAGTAACCTTCTGCAGTGTAACTTCTCTTGCCACCCGATATTCAAAATTCCATTCCCGGGATTCCCAGATAGCCTCTGTACCTGTGCTTCTAGACGACATAAAACAAGACACTAACTCTTTATGTTAAACATAAATCAATAATCAATACTTATCACCAAACTAGTCAATAATAACCATAGCTCTGCTATCAGAAAACTGATCCAGCGGTTTTATAATTTTCACAAGCTGTTAGGATTAGTTTATTCAGTACCTCTGTTCATTTATAACTAACCCTTCACAGATCAACAAGTTCTTTCCTCTGGTTGATGGACCATTAGTTCACCTAGTTGATGGTGATAATTAACATAAGCTAACTTTTCTATACTTTAAATTAAATAACCACAGACTCAGGAAAGTGTTAAGTCTTTATCTACATTTTTAGATGCATGTGAACAATCTCAATACAGTGCAGTCATCATCATTCATAGGAGAGAAAATTCGATTAATAAAACACAATGCATTTAACTTAGACTCATGCAAGAATCAATGCTCAAAGAGAGAGGACAGAGAGAAAAAATAAAGAACATTAGCAAATAGCGGAAATTTATATTTACCAAGGATGGTGTGGAAGACCAACCCCCTTGCCAAAGGGCTGGTATGGGTCCCCTGAGATAGATTCAGAAGACAAAGACTTCAGGACAGGAATCAGGACAGGATAGTTGACCTCTCTAGAATACCAACGATTGCGTCGCACCCCTCTCCGACACTCTCTTCCTCCTCGAGATTCTTCCGCAATCTTCAGATCTAACCCAATTAAATTAGGATAGAAAGTTCTGCTTCAGGTTCTGCAATCAGCTCCCTCCACCCAGCTCTGCGCTTCTTCAGCTCTTCATCAGCAACTCCAGCATCTCACGCTCTGTTCTTTTCCAGCATTCTCAGATCTCAGCTCTCTCTAACTAACTAAAGCTATCTTAATTATACCTTTCATTCTGCATGTTCCACCCACTAAAGTTTCAATATCGGGAAAATATGAAATTTGATTGGTCAGGCAAGGGGGGTCTTCATCACACCATGCTTACATTTCACAAGAATCAGTTCAACCATTGTTCGCAAACCCATCCCCTTACTTATTATTCATAAATTATATTCCCATGTGCTAAATGTAACGATGTTGCAACAATGTAAACTTTATTATGAATGTGTTTCTTCACTGTTGAACTCTGCACCATCCTGTTCTCAGGATGTTACACTTGATCTTGGCTCCTTCTCAAATGCATTATCATGGCCTTCATGGCTCCCCTCATTGGGCATGCGCAGACTTCGCGTCACTCAGCTCCATTCAGTTATGCGAAAAAGGCCCAAATACGCACTGATGATAAAAGTCAAAAGACAAATGTTAATTTCTCAAATAAAGTGTTTGCACTGTATACCACTTACCTCTACTCTATCCCATTTTATTTATTAAACTTTTCCCTGCATTAGCATTAGTAAAATAGCTTGCTTTTATTTCATATAAACAGGTGCCATGCACGCGAGTCTTCAAGACTCCATTTTTAAAGCTTCTGCTCATGCACAAGAATTTCCCTCCAAACGTTAGTTCGTCACCCTACGTAGATGTAGTTGACGCATGCGCAAAACAGATTTCCAGTGTAAAGCGGTATTAGTCCTTCTTCAATGTTATCCGCATTAATGCTTTCGAGCAAGTCTCTTTTCTCCAAGACCTTGCTCCATCAATCCCCTCTCTGATGGCATTTTAAACCATCACAAAATTACCCATCCCTTCCCAGATGCCAACTTCAGCAATTCTCAATTTCTTCTTCTTTTCTCAGATTTTAATTATTTACTACTTTTCTTTCTAATTCTTTCATTCTTTTATATAATTTTCATTTTATCTCTTCTAATTGAATTTCTTCCATCTCTCTCTTCTTTTTCTTTCCTTTCCCATCTATTCCTGCATGTATCCTTCTTTTTCCCTTGCCCCTGCATCACTTGCATGTGATCATTACTATTAACATTATTGTCATTATTGCAACTACTGGTATTATTATTTGACCTAGGAAACTCTTTCCAAAATCAGAAAACCAATTCCCTATTGAAAAGATACTCTTTGTTAATCTTTCCCATACACCGTCAACCCACAGTTGGGTCAAATCTTCATGAATTCTTGTAATATTCTTAATATATCCTTCAATTTCTTTACTTTTGTCAGGAATGTAAGTGCAACAATGTTGAATTTTCAACATTCCACAGACTCCTCCTTCTTTTGCTAATAAAATATCAAGAGCAAGACGATTCTGTTAAACCATTGACCTTATTGCAACCATTTCTGTATTAATCATCAAGAATTCTCCAGCAGTATCAGTCGAAAGACGATTAACTACTGTTGACAATTTGCGAATTTTGTGCGAAGTCAGAACGACTCCAGTTGAGGGTATCAATGTGCCAAATATATCCCCACACTATTTCAGAAAAACAAGCTCTTTTTATTTGTGTTAGTCCATTAGATATTTAATTGATTCCATTGGTTCTGTCCCCATGGTAGATTTTGGGAAATACTATTCCAAAATAAAAGCTACCATACCACCTTGCGGGTAACCTATAATAGGTATTTTTCCCCGCACACATAATATATTCCTGGAAATACAGGATCAGTTCCCCCTTTTAGTCCCCATCCCCCTATAATTAGGAAGTTGTGTTCACATTCACTGGAACCAATGAAAATGTTATTATACTCTGTCTTTACCCTATGGAGGCAGAAATTTCCCTTCTTCACAAAGTCTAGGGACATCGCAGCATGAGCCTTGCTCTTTGCATAAATTCCCTCTTTCCCAGCCCATGGAGGTACATGGGTTTTCTGTTCATCAGCTTTCTTTGTCAAATCTGTCTCCTTTCTTCAACTAAGTTAAGAAACTCTTTTTCTTCTTCACGTAATATACATGTTAGACTATTCTTGTGTGCCTGTGCTATATCTATTGGGCTCATTGTTAAAAAGAATTCACCCATGAACTGTGCATCCTTACTACTAGATACTGGATTCATATTCTTTCGAATAGGTAATTCTGAAAACTCTACATCTAAGTTTGAATAGAAATACTGCAGTTTTCCAGTTACATAAAATAAACTTGATAGAACACTACATGACTCACAATATGTTAAAGGAATATGATGATACACTTTCTGATACAGATGAGGGTATTTTCATACAGAGGTAACAACCACTAATCTCCATTGTATCTACATACTGAAACAACAATTTAGTAAACACATTTAAAGACGAATCATTATATGATTCATCGTGAAGATACATAGGTTCATCTACTTGTTCAAATTCTGTTTTAGTTCTTACTGTATTTGTATCAACTCTCTCATTAGTGACTGCATTATTCCTATTATTAGCTACCATTAATAAAGGTACCACCACAGTTAGAAATAAACATGTCAATATTAATAATGAAATACTACATAAACAAACTTTTAAACATTTTTGTTTCGGTTGTCCAGTGACTTCAAATTCTGCCATTGTTCAATCTAAGGAAATATCCTTTTTCCCTTTTCTTTCTTTATCTGTCTAAAGGGAAGGGTGTGATCTTTTGTTTAGGGTGGTTTTAGTTTGCTTTCATCAATCTGAACAACAGAGGCTCTTTCTGATTTTTCACGTAAATCAAAATTTTCAAATTCCTTTAATATAATGTAGGTCCACTCAGGGGCCTTGTATTTTCCGTTCCAAACTCTCAATCCTGGGCTTCTTCGTGTGGACTTTGCTATTGTGTAGACAACGGAAGTGCAGCTTGCTGTGTGGGAAAGAGCGGAGAGCAGCGAAAGGAGCAGTGCTGGGAGATCAGGCGTGCAGCCGGTCCCTGAGAAGGTATAGAATTCAGGAGCAGCGGCAGGACCGAGGACTGGGGGGGGAGCCTTGAGGACTCTGGGCCCGTCCTTGTGAAACTGCGTCACGCCCCATAAGAGGCAGAGAACATTGCGAGAGCAGCAGCATAGCGGACAAAATGATAATTAGCAGAGGCTGCCGGACAAGCAATATCAAACCAGTGGAACTAAACAGTTCATGATACAGGAAGATACCGATAACTATAGGTGGGATCCCAGAATACGGTGAAGAGACCATACTGCCTTTACCTAGCTGGCTGTATTAATGTAAAGAAGCCCGTTACCACTGCAGTCCGTGTTTACTGTTTGTTGCCAGAGGGAGAGGGGACATGGACTACTTGTCCCAGGAGCCTTTGCGGACCCTGCCACCGACGTTGCTCTCCCGCGCCTGGAGGAGGCTGGGCTGGGCATACCCTTTTGGCCTGCATAATTTTGCTCCTGACCTACTAAATCACTTCTCGAGCTGGACTAGAGAAGGATCACACATTGTTACCTGCCATCAACCCCAATCTGGACTGACATATTTGATCGAGTAGGTAGAGATACATCGACCTTACCTACTTAATTCCACCTATTTCCGCCTATTTCCAGTGTTTCTTATTTTGCCCGGACTTTGGGGACCATCTGGGGGCCTCTTGGGGACTGGTGCCCAATTGTATCAGCCATAGAACGGGTGTAACACAGGGGAGACGGGAGACGGTTACTGATGGGGAAGCGCAGAGTAGCAGATACGGCAGGCTCTTCAGGCCCCATTGTAACCATGGACTCGTTTTTACAGCGCGCTGCGTCAGTGCTGGATAAGGAGATAGAACTGGTGAACCGGCGCCTGTCAAGATCTCCTGTTAGCTCTATCCCTTCCCAGCCAATATGCACAGCTACTCATGAGGATAGCATCGAGGATCTTCTTAATAATACAGGATCACAGGACTCAGTTGGTCTGAACAGTGCTTAATTTGTAAAATATGAAGTCCAGGTGCTCAAACGTTTGTCGGAGGCCACTCCCACTTTCCCTGGCTCCACCCACTTCCTCCACTGGCTCCACCCCGGTCCTTTATTGGCTCCACCCACATCCTCAACTGGTAGGCTGAAAGCCAGATGTAATATACCTTCTGAATTTCAGAAAGGGAGCCTTCCTCAAATAAGGTTTTGATAGGAGGTTCCCCCGCCCTGTGAAAATGTTTAAAATGATGAAATCAAAAGTGCATGTAAATCACAATTTTCAAATTAATTTGCTAAAATGACTAATGTATTGAAAAGAGACATGTGAAATATTCCAGTGCTCTGTGCTGATTTAGGGAACGGACAATACTGAGGTATGTGCAAAAGTGCTTTGTTTTGTCAATTTTAGCAGAGTCTAATTGTGTGTCATGAGCTTCGAAATACAACTTTCACGTACTTGCTAATATATCAGAAAGGAATCTTCAGAAGCACTATGCTGCAGTAGGAAATTGTTCCCGCTGTAGCAAGTGGCTTACATCCCCCACTCATATTGTCCCCTGTGATGTTAAACACAACATCCCCACACCAGACCCAATCACTAATATCCTTCCATACCTGAATATCTGCAGCTATTATCGAGTTACAGGGAATCTCATTTGTCATTACCTTTGCTAGACTCAACAGGAAAATTTCACACCAGTGCCTGAATCCATCCAATGTCACAGATCAGGGTGAAAACTTTACCCACCATGACTTCTAGTGTACCTTATAAACAAATGCTGGCCACTCACTCAATTCTGCACAGTACATGTTCATCATCTGTGAGTTTGAACAAGAACCAGACTGCCAGACCTGCCCAAGCATCATGCCTTTGCAACTCAAGGTATTTCTGCTATAAGATCAGCGGTACAGAAATAAAGTGTTTAAGGTAATGAGGTTATAGCCCCAAAACCACATGGGACTATGAAATATCTGAGGAACATCTGGAATTCTCTAAGCTCATTGTGCACATGTAAGAATCTGTTAAAGATGACTGATTATTCAGGTAGTCTCTGTTGCCAGGGAACAAATAGAAGTGAGTGCAACATTAACACCTAATGGCCATTCAATACAGTCAAACTGGTGTGCGCCTCTAGAGTGTTCTGCAATCAAGGGGTTGCAGTCTGTCAACCACTTCTGGCGAAGGTTATGGAAGCACAAACAGAAGCATCTACAGAATGTCATTGTAATTATTGAACAGATATCAAAACAAGAAATTAGTGTGTTGACAACATTAAACTGGATACACCTGGCACTGCTTGGATCTTACCTCCCTGCTGACATAAAAAAACAAAAACAAAAATAAGTCCAACTTTCTACATGCCTCATGCCAATTCAGACTGACACATTCAGTATTGGCCACAAGATTGATCCGTCTGCAAATCGTCAATGGAAGATCCTAATTGCCAAATTGTTGTCTGATTTATTTGTTAGGCTTGTCTTGAACCCAGGAACATTAGTTAGCAGACACGCCATGATAGGTGGCTTTGGCATGAGGGGCAAAATATTTCAAGAAACAATTGGCATCACAGAGCTTGACGTTGTGCTTTTGGCTCTTCTTAAAACAAATAAAGTCAAAGCCAATGGTCTGGCTTTCATAGAGTAGAGCGAACTTAGGCATGTTCAAATGCTACAGCGGTGGTAATGATGACAATAGTAATAGTAGTGATAAGGGTGGTAGGGAAGTTGGTGGTGATTATGGTAATGGAGGAGGCGGGATGATAATGATGATGTTCGTAATAATGGTGGTAGTGATGGTGGTAGTGACTATGGCTCACTGAAATTGTGACACAATCATTTAGAAAGCCTACTACATAAAAGAAATAATGAAAACAATCCCTTCTACAGACTGCATGTGTGAGCTAAATAACTAGGTGAGTGATGACTTAGTGTATTTTCAGATGAAAAATATTCCCTCACACTTGGCAATCCAAGCACTCTATAGAAAGTGGAATCATACATCAAGCAGGCAACTGCATGAGGTGTGAGAGACATTCTCATCTGGGCGTAGCAACACCCCAGTGAATGCATATTTTAGAGAACTAGTAAGAATATGTCTGTAAATAGCAACACTGTCAAGCCAGGGCAAAAATCTTTAAAAAAGGCTAGTTTGTCAAAACAGGAGATTTGTGGGTGAAGCTCCTAAAGGGCAAAGGTGTGTGTGTTTCGGTGGAAGCAGGCAAGGAAAAATATCTCAACTCATAGTGGTTTGCTTAAAATTATTTTTCACTTACTTATAAAGGACTAACGAGGGGAAATTTTCTAGCCGATAAGAAAATCAGGAAGTTACCTGACAGAATTATGCCTTAAAAAGGTACATACTGCAGCACAGGAAAGAGGCCAACAACGTCAGGCTCAGCTTGACATGTTCATGAGCCTGTCGCATCTACTGCATTGTCACCTCTCAAAGCACTGACCTCTCAGGAGATGTTGCAATTTCCATATATGGTAATTTTTGGTCAAATACCAGATAAGAAAGAGAGTTAGTGCAATCCTTTTCCAAAGACATGTCTTGGACTGTCAAAGATATTTTCCGTGTGATGGACAATAAATACTCCCAAATACGCTTGACTATTCATTAGCTTCTGAGCTCTATTGAAAAGTCCTTCAAGTTCTACCACAGAATGCAATTGTACCTGAATATATTTTGGTGGTTGAATCTATTGCTAGCTCTCTTAACTCCTGCTGCTCCACTGCCACCTCCTCAGAGCTGTATTAGAATATAAAATAGGCCCTGGTAGGCACCAAATTAAAAGTGACCCACATTAGTAAATCAGGGCAGTTATGAATGTGTACCGACATGCTGTATAAGTGTATGCAAGGTATGGAAGCATGCATCCATTTGTGCTTGCTGCAAGCAGTGTTTGTGTAAAAACTGGCCCACCAAACCATAAAACAGGCCCATAAACCGATTAAAAAACAGCCCATTCACAGATCACTGAGACTAGCCCTGCAGTTGTTAATTGTATGTTGAGTATCATCAATGGCCTTTTCTTTGTACACCAACCACTGGGGCTCTTGATTTCTGCACATTTGTACACACTAATGTGCTGAGGGTACCCAGGTGCTGCTAAAAATGTTATTAGTAGATTACATCATGCACCTCAAATAGTGCCTATTTTATATATGGAGAAATGAAAGCCACTGCATTCTCTGTAAGTGAATCCAAAAATACAGAATTTCTTCTCCCTACTTCCTACTCCCACTAATGCCTGGGAAGGTGCACTCATAAGTCCCACGATGACAGGGCAGTAGTTTGTTTACTCACTGCCACATGGCAAGACCCTCACTAACCTACTAATAGGGTGACGCTTTCCACTGCCCATTACATAGGTGCCAGTTGATGGCAGAGTAGAGAGAACTCAATCTGCTAGCCTAGGAAAAGATAGCTTCAGTCCTGCCCATTGAGCCTCTAAAATGCTAACAGTGTCTTTGTTGATATAAAAGGCTAATATCTTCTATCACACTTTACATTAAACCTTACGTGAAGCTAACTCCGGCCAGTTCCAGCTCTGTCTCCGGTGAAAAGTAAAATCAAAATACATTCTGAAATCAAGCAATTACCACATAGTAGTAGGGGGTTTAATGCATTGATGTATGACAAAGACAATGTTAAACTAACCAGTCACAACAAACCAACAATACGCAGAGAAGCATGTAGCCCAGCTGATCTCAGGTTTCCACAAAAATTACAATATGTATCTAAATTGTAATGTTCATACACTGTCTAGACCCCCATAAAGTAAGACCATCGGCAAGACAGCTTACAAAACGTGCAAAGATTTTCACAACTGTTGTCCCGTTTTCAGGACACCAAAATCTAACCACATCTCATTACCAAAACAGCATGAATAATTAAAAAAATAAGCAGACAACCCTTCCTGATATGTGTGGAAGTGGAACACACCGTACCCCAATATTTCGGACTGTATTTACAATAATCATGTCACCCAAAAAGTTCAATTACAACAATTTAGGTCACTGACGACCCTCAAGAAAAAGCAGCGTTGGTTACTTGCTGGGTTACATATGTTAATGCAGTTAGTGCAGTTACAGTTACTGCCTTTATCAACAGGCCTGCTGGCTGTGGCACTGTGGAGCCTGGACTTCATATACTTCCTTACCTGTACTTTCAAAACTCGAACTTTCACAAGACTTCCATCTCTCACGTGATCAGAAGTCAAAGTATAAATATGATGCCCCTCAAGTGCTTAATGCTTGGCATTGAGAATTCGAGGGGACGCATCACTGAAGTTATCAAAAATTTGATTTTGACTCTAGTTCTGGACCCCACCCAGTCCCCTTCCCCCGTGGGTCGTCTCAGTTTACATTACTGATGTGACCGTCTGTGACCTTCTAGAAAGAACGTTAGAGTACTGGGGCAATATATGGACTTGAATCTTATAATTAATTGCGTGCAAGTGTTTTTATTGCATTTTCTAAACTTTGTGTTTTCCAGGATTACACACAGTGCCAAGCGATAGCAGCATGATTGCTCGGAGTCGGACTCGGAGGAGTTGTTACGTAACGTTCATATGGCGCGCTCATTCATTTCAAGTACACACTGCAACCACCACGGTGAAAAAGCAGCATTTGTTAACTACTTACTGCATTACAGTTATGGTGAATGGCTTTAGAGTCCTGCTGCTGCACACTGCACAACACACTGCTTCACATAATAGTGCCGTCATGCTCAACTGCCGGTGCGTGCGTCGTGACTCCTGCATGTGTGCCTTGCCCACATGAATGATGAAAAGGCGGGCTGGCCGGCTGGGGCGTGGAATTTAAAAAAGGTTACACATGCTGCCTCGGCTGCCACAGCGCAGACCCACAGTCAGAGCCAAATCTAGCCCAATTAGTGGTGCACCCCCTTGCACTACTGAGAGAAGGGCAGGCATGGAATTATTACCCGATAAGCGCTGAAGCATTTGTTTTTTATCGGGGAGAGTGGAGACAAAATGTATTTTGATGCAAGTTGTGCACTGCAGTTGATAACGTAAGTTGCCACCCAGGTCTAGACCCGGCCCTGTTCAGTAAGTGCCGGTGCTTAGCACCGGCAAGCACCGGAACAAATTAAGCACTGGGTCTCAATGGTTTGATTAATCATTGCGGGAGTCGCCAGGTACCTCTCGGCCCCACCGTCATGATTAGTTTCCCTGGGGGGAGTCACCAGGATCGAACAATCGGGCAAATGGGGCCTTCAAATAATATTCCTCCTGTAATTGCATCCACCAACAGAACAATTACTCGAGGGAGGTCTGGAGGTGTAGAGCAGGTTAATCAGGGTCTAGGAGTGAAAAGAAAAGGCCAGACACCTGTGGGGAAGACAAAAAGACAGAGAGCCAAAATGATAACTAAGAACATATCTGCCAGGCAAGAGCTGATTAATGCAGACATGATGTCTTTTTTAGAATTCATGCAGAATTCCCTTAAAGACATTCTTGATACCAAGCTTGGCCCAATCATACAACGGCTGTCTTTGATTGAAAGCAGTATCTCCAAGCTCAGTAGTAAACCATTGCCAGGAGGTGACACAGATAATGCTAGCTCTGCGAGGATCCCCTCGACTGTGGATGCTAGGGGAAATTTGAACTTTTACTCCCAATCAGTCCAGGAGATAAATGTACATGGGGAGCATCACCTGGAAAGATGCAAGGTTAACGGTCCACTGGAAAACCTAAAGAATAATCTGCCCGATATTTATCTACTCCCGGAGTCAACTCCATATGTGGTGGTATTGGGGAAAGCACCAACTCTCTCCCAGGGGACAAGGGAAGAATATAACCAACTGAAAAACAAGGTTCTACATTGGCTATCCTGCAACACGGTACTGGGAGCAAGGACAGATAATAATATAAATATGGTGCATAGGGTTAACTGGGTGGGAAATTCACGTAAATCATTTAACGGCGATGGTATTATCATCAACTTTAACCAACCTCATTTCGCCAAAAGGATTTTATTTTCCACTGTTAATAATCACTCTTAAAACCCTAAGACGTCAATTGTTGCCTTACCTCTTTGTTTCTTTTATAAGCCTGAGCCTTCCGGGCGCACTCGTTTGGCGACCACTTCTAACGGCCCACCTAGCTGCCATATACCTGAGCATCGACCAGCGATGAACCCGACTCCAAATTGGGTTTCAGAATCTTATCAGTGGAATACTTCTGAACACTACTGGGGAGAGCTGCCACCTCCTCCCAATCTTGAGCTGGCCAACCGATTTACACCTTTGACAACTTTAGATGCATGTGATTGACTCAATGGGCATGATTCCCTGAACAAATTTAATCCAGCTAACTTGCAGGAAATCCCTCGTTCAAGTATCGGGACGGTAGACACTAGTAAAATACATTTTATATCCTGGAACATTGCCGGACTTGCTAGCAAGTTTACTGACCCATTATGGATTGTTTATGTTAAACAATTTAGTGTAATTTGTTTACAGGAGACCTGGCTAATGGGAAACATCCCACCACTGGAGGACTACAAATCATTTTCAGTCCTGGCTATTTCATCATATGGGGGAAGACCAATGGATGGCCTCACAATTTATATCTCCCTAGCAATTGAATGCAGTTTAAAGGTTGTGTCCCAAGAAAACCCTTGCATACAGGCATTGATATTTTATAGGAGGTCTCGTAAGTTGGGCCACATACATTTTTATAATTCATTATCATGTAACAATGAAGTAGGTAATTTAACTCCACTAGGCTCTTTTGTAAGGGAAAATACGAATATGACCTTTGGATAGCTTGTGATTGCTGGGGACCCTAGGTTAGCTCCGGTATCCGAGACGAGTTGTCCCTGTGTTCAGGGTATTCACTTTGAACACTCTTCTCAGGGGGAGACACTGAATGATCTTCTCCATGAATTCGATTTGGTGTCCCTCATGGGTTTATCTGACCCACGCAGTAAAGTGGTCATCCCTTCTTTTAAAGGCAGGGGCTTCTGGGTCATTTATAGATTTTATCCTGGTATCCTCGCCCATATTAGAGCTATTTGTAGGATTTTCGATACAAGCAAGCATTTTTAGTGATCATAACCCCATATGTGTGCAATTTCAGGGACCCTATATGGTATTTGGGGGGGGGGGCTGTACAAAGCAGGGCGGTGAGACCAACGGATGGTCTGAGGCGGCTAAATAGGTCTCAGATAGTTCCAGATGTATTCTATGAATATTTGACGTCTTCATGCGCCAATGAGTTGGCTAAGTGCTTCTCAGCAACCTCGGCGCCAAAGGAAGTCATAGCCGTCTTTAACACCATCTCAGATAAAATAGGTAAGTTCTATAAGCGCCCCAGCGAGGCCACCTGTCAGTCAATCTCCTAGATGGTTTGACTCCCTCTGCTCAAAGGCGGCTAGGAAGCTGCGGGAGGCACTTAGCAAATGCCCCAGGGTCCCTATACAGGTTAGGTCTTGCTGTAGGGAATACAAGTTAGAACTTGTAAGACAAAAAACGGCTTTAAAAGATGAAATATGGAGGGACCACATCAATGCAAGCACCCTAAAGGATAGTTCGAGATTCTGGAATAGAATTAATAGTCCTTTCTTAAATTCTGAAGACGGGAGAGTGGTAGCTGCTAATATAACAGAGGAAGACTGGGTACGCCATTGCAAAGCTATATTCGAGTGACCCCCCTGAGTTAACTTCTTCACTACCCAGGGTGGTTGCAGATTCGGTTTTGTTTTTTAGCTCCCTGGAGGTCAAAGAAGGTATTATGGGATTATCCAGTAATAAAGCCCCGGAACCAGATGGTATCCCAGCTGACCTTTATAAATCAAACCCAATACTCTGGGCTCCCGTCCTTGCCGCGGTTTTGAAGGCAGCGGCACAATTCAGTTGCCTAGAGTCTTCTGCAACCTCAACCATAGTGCCAGTGTTTAAAAAGGGCAACCTTGATAGCACCCATTGCTACCGGCCCATCTCCGTGTTGGATTCGGTGGTCAAGGTGGTGAGTCGCGTGCTTCTGGAAAGGTTGCCAACCTGGACAGAAGAGCACGCTATCTTATCAGATATCCAGTACGGTTTTCATCCCGGAAGGTCAACTACGGCCCAATGCCTTAACCTGTCCATGATTGTAAACAAGTATACTGTTGCACGCCCCAGTACTATCTATCTTGAATTTATGGATTTTTCTTCCGCGTTTGACTGCATGAATAGGGGTAAACTCTGGCAATCCATGCTAACAACATTGTTTCTGTCTTAGAAAGTCTTCATCAAGTAACCAGGGCACAGGTCAGATTTTCCGAGGATCTTAGAGCTTCCTGCTTTGTGGACATAAAGCGAGGTGTAAGGCAGGGTTGCATTCTGCCCCTTTTTTGTTTAATTTATATATTAATGATTTAGACACCGCATTACAGGACACCATGGTTGATTTCCCACAAGTAGGTCGCCGGGGACTCCCAGTTTTATTATACGCGGATGACGCGGGCCATATAAGTAGGACCGCCAGGGGGTTACAAACCCTACTTGACTCCTTTTCCGCCTTTATGATGGACATGGACCCATCCATTAATGATTCAAAATCCTTTGTGATGAAGACAGGCACCCGCTCAAAAAAGCATCCTCAGTTTAGGGTAGGTACAGCGATGGTCCCCCGTACCAAGGTTCTTTCATACCTGGGAGTAATACTTGAAGATCATCAGAACGAGTGTCCATTAAAGCAGAGAAAGAGGGGTGACTTCATACGAGCTAATATCGCTATTTTAAATTTTGCCACAAAATTAGGTAAAAGACTTATAGCAGCATTGCTACAAATATATCAGGCCAAATGTGTCGCGTTGGCTGCTTATGGAAGTGAAATATGGGGGCACGTGGCTATGGAAGATCTGCAAGTGGCCGAGAACAGGTTCTTGAAGCGTTTATTGGGTGTCCCAATTGGGACCTCAAACATGGTTGTGCACGAAGAACGGGGGGTCCCTTATTTGAGTGACACCTTGGCCTTATGACCTCTAATCTTCTGGTTGAAAACATGACGTAATGAGGATCTGTTGCTGACTCAGAGGATATTGAAAGAGTGTATGTTGCTGGATCGCGCACATCATATATCTTGGTTAATATATATTAGGGCCAGTTTTGACAGACTGGGCAGACCAGATCTATACAGTAATCCGGAAATGGCATCCAAAAAGGATCTGGTTTAGGTCAGGGATTCCTCCAGTAGCCTATTGAAATTAGAGAGGGAAGAGCAGTGGCGTAGCTGGGGGGGCAGACTGCCCCAGGCGGCACTATTTAGGGGCGGCGGCCGTGCAGCACTGGTGGCCCGTTGCGACGGCCTTTATAATGTATTTGGGGGCACTCACCGACACTACTGTCTGTCATTACAGTAGTGTCAGTGTCCCCAAATAAATTATAAAGGCCGCCAGAGCAAGCAAGCCTCTAATTAATTAAATAGTGCACACTGCCCGCCTGGCGTTTTAATTAATTAAAAGGTGCGCATATCCGCCGGATCCCCCGCCGGGCCTCTCTGAGCCAGGCTCTTAATTAATTATGGTGCGCGGCATAGGGTGGGGCTGGTGTCGACCATACCACATTGTCATGCGCATTGCGCAGAAGCGCAATTAAAAGTGCACGTGAGCGTGCCGCGACGAGACGAGTGAGGAGAGATGAGGCATCCCACCAAGAGTGACTACTGAGAAAGAGAGCAACCGTCACCGTGCGGCGGCCCCGGCCCGGCCATAATTAATTATTACTAGCTCCTGCTGCCTGGCTAGCCAGTCTTGCCCTGTCTTCGGCTGCCCGCTCGCGTCAGAAGCTGCAGGCCGCCCAGGCCTCAGGTGAGTCTGTGTGTTCTTTTTCAGTGCTTATTCCTGTCAGGATTGTGTTATTTGGCAATAGGCTGTTAATAATAAGCTACAGGCACTGATTAATGCCGCTCAATTACCTCCAATCACGGCGGAAATGTTTCAGGGATCACGTGCGTTGACGGGCCCTGAGGGCCCTCTAAGGTGAGTGCCGATCAATTTCAGTGTATTTGCGTAAAACCTTTTACTGTTTAAAATGCAACCTCGCCAGGATGGGAGGCAGGGACTTACTCATTCAGGTGACCTACCCGGGGATAGGAAGGGGCTTTCTTCTTTGCAAGACTCGAAAATGGAGCAGGCTCGGTGGCGTCAGCTCTTTGTGCCTGTGTGTTGACCGGCTTTCATTTAACCAGAGCTGTGCAGGTTGCAAAGCTTGCTTTTTGTTTTAACTTTTGCAAAGGTGTATAGAAAACTTTGCAACCTTCTGTCCCGATTGAAACCTTTTTCAGGACGAGTCAAAAAGTTCTGCGTCAGACGTACTCTTTACAAAGTCGTGTTCTTTCCCCGAATAATACATTATTGTGCATAGAAAGAAATCCTCAGCAAAGGGTGAACTTGCAGAGAGGAATGCCGCGTGCCTTTCCTAGCTTGGCTGGGTTCAGTTAGGCAGTTATCACACAAATTGCATTTAAAATTATTTTGGAATTTACAAAAAAACTTTGCATGGGCAAAAGCGAATAGTGAAACTTTACAGAGCAACAACTTTGATAAAAGTTCACCAGTATAAAGCAAACTTTCCTCACCTCTACATAGACCCCTATTGCATTTCAACCACACAGCCCTGCACAGGATACAGGCTCATAAACTGGGTCTGGTGGCTTAGTAGACTAATGCATCCATTCACTCTAGGGGCCTGTGTTTGACCTCATAGTCACAGGTTGAAATCCTGGCGGGTACACTCAGCCTTTCATCCTTTTGAGGTTGATAAAATGAGTATTATTGAGTTGCTATGTTTTATGAACCGACTGGCATTGCACCCTAAGAACTTCTCTTCTGAGCAGTGCTGTCACTGCCTGTCTTGAGCTAAGGCGGGTTTGCTGAAAAGTGCTGGTCCTGTTTAGATAAACGTTATGTTATATACTGAGTTGTATTATGTACAACACATATCCAATGTTGTTTATATAGGGTTTGCCTTCCAGATATTGGCCTCTTGACACCAGGTTTTATTCTATCTCCTGAACTTGAGATGGTCCATGGTTGCCTGATTGGTGTGGACCAAAGAGTTACACAGTTTCGAGGCATGGACCAAGACCACACACTTTCCAATCTCTGTGGAAGGAAGAAACTACTACCAGACAATTGTCAGCCAAGTGCAAATAATGGCCTAGAACATAATGGAAAGATTTGGAAATAAGGTCTGGTGAGTCTAAGTGAAGGAGGTGTAAGGATTTGAACTCAGTCCTTGTGCAACGTCAAGGCAAGCAGACCAACACCTGGGTGCAGCGCTACAGTTGTAGAGCCTGAAGAAAGTGGCACACACGCGCATTGTGGACCTCTAGGGGCCTATTCACATAGGCAGTTTGGAGAACGTAGAGTAGAACTCGTGAAGGACTCTTGTACTTACTCTTACATGCCTGTGTATATTGACACAAATCAATAAAGTGACAATATCCAGGGAATATGTTTATACAATTCTTACAAATAGAAATGTTGTTTGCACTCTTTCAGTGGCAGCTGGCAACTATTGGGGGGGGGTGGTATGTGTGAAAATATTATTTAAAAAAACACTAACATGACGGCCTCCGCTCCGGACCTCTGCTTCCAGGTACTGTATGCTGCAACTCCCTTGACCAATCCTGGCACTGCTCTCATGCAGCATGAGAGCAGCGCCCTGATTGGAGGGAGTAGCCTCTCTCTACACACCACACCGCGCCGGAGGCCTGCACTTGCTCTAACTTAGCTGTTAAGACAGCTGAGTTATAGATGTTTAAAGCACGCATGTGTGGTTGGCCATCGCAAGATGGCCGGCCAAACAGATATGCACACTTTAAACAGTGCAGACAGCCCACACTCCTCCCTGCTGATGTCACTCAGCGGCCCGCCCCATACTGAAGTTCTGTTTGGGACGGGAATGAAAAATAAAATGGTAATGAATTACCATTTTATTTTTCATCTCTGGGGCTTTGGGTGTAATTAAGTGGGGCGACAGAGGAGCCGCCCCTACCCTCTTTGCACTTCTACCAATAAGAGACATCTTAAGGATTTGGGGGGCCCTAGGCCAAGCATATGTTGGGGGCCCCTGTGAGGAACAGTTTGAATTTATGATCCTATTTCAGCTCTTTCATGCCCTCTTTGGCCAAGCCACTGATAGTGCACAGACACACTCATCTAAATTCTAAATATGTTTACATCTAATATTCAGGAATAGTGACCTGTGTTTTCAATATTGTAACACAGCAGCAGCGCACTAATATCACTGCAAATAATCGCTGTGACACCCTCCCATTTCTCGTATGTGAGGTCCTGTTTTGATCTAAAAGAAACTATTTTATGGATGTTGCATGAAACAAACACATTTCTCTATAAAATGTCTGCTATAGACACACATATCACCCGCATTTAAAATAAAGCAAAGGAAAGTGGTATTTAAAACAATATGTTTAAGAATCATTCAGTGCCATCAAGGCAAGACTCTGTAGAACAGAGGTGGTTCTATCAGGGGCCCCCCTTAAAGGCTGGGGCCCTGGGCCAGAGCCCACTTTTCCCATGCTTAAAAACGTCTCCTCTACCAATAGGGAGTTGGATGTTATAGAGCTGATTCATAATGTGGGGTCAGAGTTTGTAAAAGAGTATTCCTGTTGTACTACTTCAAGTGGAGTAACAAAGGCCCCGCAGCCCCCGCAGTGCAAGGGGGGGTCCCCAAGCTCCAGGGTCCCCCTCAGCACAGTAACCTGGCCTGAGAGCTTCTGAGTGAGTCCTTAGGGGGCCCCTCCATGTACTTTGCAGGGGGGCCCCCTCATGTTTCGTTGCGCCACTGATCCTGCCACGCGTGTTGTGACATGCACCTGCATCTCTCAGCCTGTTGAGTTCTTCTGCTACCCGTTACCCGTGTTGTACGTTGACTCCTGTGACGTGTGGTGTGGAGGGAAAACTCACACTTTCATTACGTTATGTTGATTGAATTGCAGACGTGGACTAACATGGTTGACGATGAATGAGGCGAGGTTACGTGTTACTCTACTTTTACTTTTCCCTTATTCAATCCATCTGTGATTTATAACACTACGAATTCATGTCCTGTCCATGACTCAACGCGGAACCCACAATGCCTGTGCTTTCTCAAACGTATATGTAGCTGTTCCTATTCTACTGACCATACCACAATGTATGATAATGTCCATGGCAAAAGGATAAGGATTTATATTTACTAAAATCCAATCAAATACATAAAAAAATAAAAAAATGATATGGAAAGATTTAAACAAATCGATAGGGCACACTGTTAAAAAAGGAACGGGGGTTCTAAAACACAAAAAAGGAACTTGTCTGTTTTATCACTGAATCTAACACACTATCATAGAAAAAAATTTGCTAAATATTTTCATTTGTGTAAGGCTGGAGACTTAAAGTAATAGATTGTCGTTCAGTAACATTACTTGTCACGTAACAGGATACATTGGTCATGTAAACCTTATTTTTAACCCAAAAACCAGGTGTAAAATGCTTTATTAAAAACAAGCACTGTCAAAACCATTAGGTCTCTAGCTGGCTACCAGCTTTTGAGTTTGTCAGTGCTGGCCAACCCCTACCATAGATACCATGGCTGCTGGAGTACAGGAGGCTGAGTGAGGTATGAGCTAAACGGTTTTCAGAGGGGAAGAAAGGATCTTTAGTGAGTGGCAGAGTGGCAGACAGATCACAGACAAGTCCTATAAAACAAGCATTTGCAATGCAATAGTTCTTGCATTTTTCACGAGTTTGAGCTATTGACATTGCAAATAACAAAGCTTTTTATTTCTGTTTTAGTTTTTAAAACAGAAATAAAAGGCATTGTCATTTACAATGCCAATAGCTTAAACTCGCGAAAATGCGAGACCTATTGCATTGCAAATGCTTGTTTATATATTTTCAAAATACTGTAGGGGTTAAGCCCAAAAGACCGGGGCCAGGTAGGGCTATTCAAAATTCAAAACACAAAACGGAAACCTGGCTCCGTGCTGTCTTAGGCTCCTATTACTAATGGAGTAACGAGCAGATGATTTTTCTGTTTTTGTAATTTGTTGTATTTTTTTATTGTGTGTATGTCCATTTATGTCCATGATTGTAGATCATTGTGATTTTTTTTACATATGTGTTGTGTTTTGTGTGTTAATTTGAGGAAATGGTGTTTCTTTTTCAGTCATTTAAAAAACTTTTTCCGATCAATCTAAAGACTATTTAAAAAAGGAATGGTTTAATAAAAATTCAATTCAAACAGATAAAAAAGTAGTCTGTTTGTTACTCCATTAGTAATAGGAGTCTAAGACAGCACGGAGCCAGGTTTCCATTTTGTGTTTTGAATGTTTATATAATTTAGCAGAAACTGAAGCCATTTTATGTTGAGACTGAAGCAGAACTAGTTTGAACTCTGGAGCAGAAGAGAACGGTTGCCTAAGTGCGTATTGACAATAGGCAACAGATTTCATATAAATACCAATCAATAGCAGTATATTAATGTGCATTTGCGCTTGTGATGTGTACATATGTATGTGTATAAGTAAAGAGAAAGGGTATTAGGTATATATCTATGGGCATCTATGTTAGTGGAACAATATATAGATCTATGCTATTACAGTGAAAATTAATGTGGCTAAATTAAATATGCTTCTGGGGAGAATGTAGACTAATACATGTATGCCCTCCCCCCACTCCCATTTTATACCACAGAACAAATGTCAGATTTTATGTTATTGCCATAGAGCAACCCATCTAATGTGGAAAAGACACTCTTCTTCCTCAGAGATTATTTGCTACTATGTCTTTAGAGTATACTATCTCTGCTGATGCTCACAAGGCCTATTCAGTGTGCCTGCATCTCACTGTGCGGATTTAATCCACTATCTCCTCTTAAATTTTTATTATATATAAATGTGTTTTTTTTATAACTACTAAATAAGTCATACATATAGAATGCAAATGGTAACGTGTTATGTACTACCAATTTTGAGTTAGGGTATAGTCCTCATGACACACTTGAGGCTTTGCTTCTTGTAAATCACTTCCCCTCCCATCCAGAACATTGCTGACAAATAATAGATTACACTTTGCCCATAGATAAATTGATAGATAGATAGATAGATAGATAGATAGATAGATAGATAGATAGATAGATAGATAGATAGATAGATAGATAGATAGATAGATAGATAGATAGATAGATAGATAGATAGATAGATAGATAGATAGATAGATAGATTGCGTTTAGTCATTGTTTTCTTTCATGCAATTGAAAAGCTTTCTATTAACTAATAGATACAGAAGCTAAAATAAAGCCAGTTAATTGGGGAGACCATGATATTTAGTCATTTAATGTCAGCTGTAGATGATGGATATCCAAACAGTGTCATGTATGTGCATGTTTGTATTGTGCTGAGGGGATTACCAGGTATTCGTTCACGCAGCTCTCTGATGGATGCCACATGTGGTTTTTCTGAGTCCCCAGATAGATCATGCAGTCTGTGTTTTCTCCTTTGTACTGCCGGTCACTGGTGTATTCAACTGTGTAGCCTTGGACCGTGTCATGTATGTGCATGTAACTTGCATGATCGAGGTAACTATTAGCGGCAATACTACGTGTCTCTCGGACCTCTTTCAAGTGCTCGCCGTCCTTTTTCCCAGCCACCCCCCCGGGGCGGCAATCTGAGGGATAGCCCCGGGTGCCACAAGCTCTAGCTACGCCTCTGGGGAAGAGCACAAATTGAACAAACCTAGCGTGCAAAACTTTATAATCCTGAAAACAACACCAGCTACAGAGCGCTATCTTTTAGGTCCTTTCAGCACATTCAACCGTTTTCTGCTGACTAGTTTTCGCCTGGGTTACTTCCATCTCTTGTTAGCTTTCCCCGGGGGTTGTCATTGAGGACAGCCTTTAACATCCTGCGGCTGCGACCGTGAGTCTACGCAGGATTTGCTTCATTTTTTATTCTTTTGCTGTTTCTATGCGATTCCCCGAAGGAAACTAATAGTCCCTGCTTTAAGGAGATTGAATTTTAGGCAGGCACATCCAGCCCTGATTTATTTACAACTGCTAACTGAAGAATCTGTCTTATTTGTTCTTAATTTTCTTAAATTAGCAGTAAAACACAGGGCATCATTTGACTAGAGGGCAGTATCGTGAAGGGCATTTTATTAACCCAGTCCCCAGCCAGTGACATAATAAATGGGCTTTATTTATTTATCGCTAGGTCTGTTTTTACCACTGATTTCATTAGTGTTCGGATTTTAATGGATATTTTATTTATGAACTAACCTTCTGCATGTAATGAATTGGACAAATGGTTTTATGCATTTTATCATTGTTATTTTTATATATACATGTGAACTTTTATGGTTTTACAGTTGTAAACCGAATAAAGTTGACTGACTGGCTATTTTCTTCTTTGTTTCAGTTTGACTTAAAACCACATTTACTTGTTCTGGGTTCCTCCCTTATTTTCTTTAGTAGTATTTCAATCTTTTAACTCAGCTTGGCCAATTGTCACCTTTTCTAACTCTTTTGACCTGAACTGCACTTTCACCTTCTCCGTCTTTCTCTAAGGTTCTTTTATTTTCACTTTGTCTAGGCACAATTTGCTCTTGTTCTTCCACACTTTCTGATTGTCTTTTTTCTGTATTTTCTGTATTTTGGTCTTCTTCTACCTGTACTTGTTCAGATCTTATTGTTGTTATATCTTCTTCTACCTGAACCTGTTCTTCTAATTCTAGCTGGTCATGTTCAGGTCTTATTGCAATTTGTTCTTCTTCTGCCTGAACTTCTTCTTCTTCTTCTATCTGACCCTGCTCAGGTTTCTGTCTAGTTTTGATTATTTCTTCCTGAGTGTGGTCTTCTTTCCTTGTCTTTTCCTCTCTATTTCCCTGTCTCCCTAGTTTATTTCTTCTTTTTGTTTTGATAACAACTTCAGGTATTTCAATGACTGGTATCCACTCTTCTTAACTTGCACTTGGTTGCTCTTCATCTATTTGTCTTTCGGAATCTATCACTCTAGATTCTTCACCTTCACAACCTTCAGCTTCTGACGTTTCAGCTTGTTCGATCAGTTGTTGTTATTGCTGTTCAGGTGGACTTGTTACTATTCTGGTATGGCTAAATGAATCCAATTGGGTAAACCTGCACACTTCACTGCTGTTGTAGTGACTAGTATGACTTGTCGTGAATTATCCCACCTGGGTGCTAGACACGATTTCCTGGCGTGTTTCTTCACAAACACCCAATCTCCAGGATTCAAATCACGCGCTTGACTTGACTGTCTTGCAACTGCGTCTTCTCCAACCTGATGAGAGACAGAACGCACCAGATCAGTCAATCCTTTGCAATAGTCCAATACCAGAGCATCAGTTATATTCATCAATTTATTTCCAGGAATGAATGCTTGTCTCATTGCCCTTCCCATTAGGATCTCATGTGGACTCAATCCTGTTTCTCTGTCAGGAATGCTCCTGAGACCCATCAGTACGAGAGGTAGTGCATCTGGCCATTTTAGCATCATGGATGCACACACCTTCCCTAATCTTCATTTGATTGTGCCATTAAGTTGTTCAAATACTCCAGAAGCCTCTGTACGATAAGCACAGTGCAGTTTTTGTTCAATGTTAAATGCAGCACAAATTAATCGGATTATCTCATTATTAAAATGAGGTCCTCTATCTGATTCCAAAGTGACTGGAAAACCGAATCTCGGTATCAATTACCTCAACAATTATTTTGCAACTGTTAAACTGTCATTTCTTCTAATGGGGTATGCCTCTACCCATCTTGAGAACAAACACACTATGACCAGAACATATTTCAATCCATTGCATGGAGGTAAGTCAATGAAATCTAACTGCAGCCTGCCTGGTGAATGATCCTTCTGCCTTTCCAATTTTTCCCCAACTAACCACTGTCTTTCTTCCTGGGTTTTGCTGCTGACAGATTTAACATCATTGCCAAAGGCTCTCTGCGACTACCCTAAACTTTGGGGTATACCAATTTTGTCTGAAAAGTCTGATCATCGCATTTCTGCCTATGTGTGTTGTTCCATGATATACTCTTGCCATTTGAGAGATCAAGCAGTCTGGCATGACTGGTCTGCCGTCTGATAATATACACAATTCATCTTCTGTACTTTTTGTACAACCTGACCTGATCCAGATTTCCTTTTCTCTCTCCTCAACTTCTTCCTGTAATTGTCTGACCTCATCCCATGTTTCTAATGCTGAGAAAAACATAAGTTGGCAGCTGGTTTAATCTTTTTTCCATTTTCATATTGATTGGCAATTTGTTTCTTGCACAATATTGGGCAATTTGGTCAGCATATTGATTACCTCCAGTGATATAGTCATTTCCTGACTGATGTGCAGCACATTTGACCACTGCTATTTCTTTTGGCAATTGTAATGCTTCCAACAATTCTTTCACATTTTTGCTATTTCTAATGGGAGACCCTGAAGAAGTCAGAAATCCCCTCTGCAGCCAAAGTTGGCCAAAATCATGCACAACCCCAAAACCATATTGACTGTCCGTGAATATGGTTACTCTACAATGTTTCCCAATTTTACAAGCCTTTGTTAAGGCCAGCAATTCGGCTACTTGAGCAGACTTGACTCCTTGTAAACAGGATGCTTCAATAACTCCTGATATTTTGAATACGGCATTTGCAGCACTTAGGCCTACTTCTTCCGTCCTCAAACATGACCCATCCACGAATAATACATGATCTGATTCCGTCAAGGGTAATTCTTTTATATCTGGGTGAGGCTTTGTACACATTTCAGTCACATCCAAACATGATCTGCTTCATCTTTCACCTCTTCACAACATGGATCTAGTAACAAGGTGGCAGGATTCATCATTGTGCACCTTATCACTGTCACATTCTCTGCTCCCAAAATCACTCTTTCCTACTTTGTCATCCGACTAGGAGTGAGGTGCTGTGTTTTAGTTCTTGTTATAAGAATCTCAACTGAATGTGGCACATAAACCTTAACTGGATGTCCCATCACAATTGATTCACTTTGCTCCAGACTCACACAGGTAGCAGCTACTGCTTTTAAGCAGCCAGGTAAAGCTGAAGCCACTGGATCCAAAGTGGCAGAAAAATACGCCACTGGACGTTGGCTCAATCCATGCCTCTGAGTCAAAACTGAAAGTGTGAAACTCTCTCTTTCACAACAGAATAATGAAAACTCTTTTGAGTAGTCTGGCATTCTCAAGGCTGGCACCTCACACAGACAATTTTGCAACTTTACTAATGCTTCCAAACATTCATCACCCCAATCAATCGGATCTTTTGCTCTTTTCCGAGTCAATTATATCAATGGTTTCGCAGCAGGGAAAATCCATTTATCCACTGCCTACAATACCCAACCACTCCCAGAAACATTCTTATCTCCTTCTGTGTCTGAGGTAGATGCATTTGTTTGATTATTTGTATTCTTTCTGGGGTCATGTTTCTAACTCCTCTTTCTATTGTATGCCCTAAATATTTAACTTCTTCTTGACAAAATTACAGTTTCTCTGAAGACACCTTGTGTCCTTCTTCAGCCAAATCGTTCAGTAATGCAATTGTGTCAGTGACACGATCCTCTCGTGTCTTTGATGTCACTAGTAGGTCATCAATGTATTGAACCAAAACTGATTTCCCGGGCATAACTAATGACTCTAGACACTTTTTCAAGATCTGATTGAAAATCGAGGGACTCTCTGTGTACCCTTGAGGAACTCGGCACCATGCCAAGACACGATCTCCAAACCGGAAGGCAAAGAGATACTGGCTATCTGGGTGCAAAGGTATAGAAAAAAATGCTTGACACAAATCAATCACCGTGTACCAACTTGCATTCAAAGGTATTTGATAAGGAATCACTGCTGGATTTGGCACTACTGGGCAACAAGGCACTACAATCTTATTAATCTTTCACAAATCCTGCACTATCCTGTACTTACCACTAGGCTTTTTGAGTCCCATAATCAGTGAATTACAAAGACCACCCATTATTTCTTTCAAAATTCCTTGCCCAATCATTTGTTCAATTACTGGAGCAACTCTTGCTTTTACTTCTGGACTCATTTTGTACTGTCGTGTGTTTGGATAAATTGCACCTTCTTTCATCACTATTTTCACTGGATCAACATTTGTCATTAACCCAATATCTTTTCCTGAAAAGTCCCACAGCTACGGGGTTCACTGTGGTTTTAAATTCTTCTGGCAATCCACTTTCACTCAATAATGGAAACATCTCATCTACTTCTGTCCCTTTCTTAGCTGGTAACATTTTATAAACAACATCCTCATTGGGTGTTTGGAAAGCAAAACCATCAGGAGTACAGTAAATTGTACAATTAATTTTGCACAATAGGTCTCTCCCTAACAAATTTACTGCGCTTGAATCACATACCACAAACCGATGCATGTCTTTAAAATTTCCAATATGCACTTCCATTGATTTTGTAATTGAGGTTCCAATCTGTTTGTTTGATACTCCTACAACTTGGATAGTTTCTCCCGAGCGGGGTAGGTTTGGGATGTCTACTGTTCGCACTGTAGACCGGGTAGCACCAGTGTCCAATAGAAAAGTGATGCCACTACCTTCCACTTTCCCATCAATAAATGGACCTGTCTGATCTACTGGCAAGGATGCGCCAAGCACGCACTCCTCTTCCTCCCCCCTCAGGCACCGTCATTGGGTAAAGTCCGAGTCATCTTCATCGTTCTGCAAAAAATATTGTGACACCATAGAGGTATTCTTACCACTTTCTCCGTGAAATCCGGTGTTCACTCTGTATTTTTGAATGTTCATATGGTTTGGCATAGGAGCTTGTGGCACCTGATACTGTGGAGTAACTATCTGTTGCTGCTTTTGCACAACCACTTCATTCTGCATCTGCGGACTTAAATTTTGATTTGCCCCATTATTATTCTGGAAACTTTTACACTCGTTCTTCCAATGTCCATGCTTTCTGCACGCATGACAAGGACATTTCTTGTTCGCTTCCTCTCTACTCATTCATCCTCTTCCTTTACCACCATTCGACACTTGTTCACTCTGACTCTGTCCTTTCGTTTGATTATCAGTTTGGGAAACTAAATTTGTTTCTTGCTGCTCTGCCAACTTCACTTGTGCCCACATCATTTTCTCTTTTAACTTTCTGTGTTTTGCTCAATGTCATCGCTGCGATATTTCGCATATTTCAATCTTTCGTAAATTTTCTTGCTCTGCCAGCACAACATGTGTTGTTGAATCATCTGACTAATCTCTGGTTTCAGACCATATACAAACCGATATACAAAATTTCCCATATCCTTACCACCAATATTCTCAAATCCACTATACTGCTTAAATACCTGTAATAACCTCTCATAATACGCATGCACATACTCTTTTGGCTCTTGAGTTGTTCTGTCTATTTTCACCCAATCAGTTTCTTTTGGAGGGATTTTCCCCTTCAGGAAAGTAATCACTTGGTGATACTTCTTCATCACCTTTTCTGATGGTGCCCCTGTTTTGGAATCTCTTGCGTACTCCTCACTCAGCCAATCAACTGTGATCTTACACTTCATCCATAAATCAGCAGGAACCACAATGTCAAATAAACCATCCAAATCTTTCAACAATACCTTTGAAAACTTCACAAACCTTTCCACTTGATTGTGCCATTCAACTGGTTTTTCTCTCAATCTGCGAAAATCATTCACATATGACAAAATATCCTGTCTGCTCCATGGAACATGAATATATCCACCGCCAGTTACTTCCCTCATTGGACATACCCTCTCAATCTTTTCTGACTCCCTTACTGAAAATGCAGACGATGCTTCTTTAGCGTGTGCTTCCTCTTTCTTTCTTATCCACCCAGTTCTCCATTTATCAATGTCTCCCCATTTTCTCAAAATATTCATCAACTCTTTTAACTATAGTCTTTTACCAGAAGTATTTATATTTTCTAAATCCTTTTTAGTAAACTCCACTCAATATTGTTTCTACAACAACTTTGATCTCTCTATATCTATTACAATCTCTGAGGCAACCTCTGTTAGTCTCTCATGAAATATATTTGCTCTTCAAGTTATACTTTTACACAAGAACAACAATTCCTCTTCATTATAAATGTTCGATCTTTCTGTGCTCACATTACCAGCTATCATTTCTTCCAAATCCACTTTCAATCTACTAATATCTAAGACCTTTGGTTGTGAATTTTGTTTTTTTATTCCCTGTGCCCATCTCTCTAAATCCTCAGGAGTAACCACTGTTGAACCTCCTGTTCCTGTAGGGAACGTAGACACTTTTTCCTTCAACTTTTCAGGTGAAACACTCTTCGGGGTATCAGCTAAGGGTTCCATAATTGGAAGATCCATTAATGAAATGACTGAATCACTCTCACTGGCCTGATCAGACATCACTACTTCCTTTCTAAAATTACTTAAAGGAATTGTTACAGTTTGTGGTTTCGGACTACTCTTTTTATCTCCATACAATGGGATCATGGGACCAATTGTCACTGGCACTGGCTTCAGCGCTTTATTTCAACTGGCTTATTTTCTGCACTATTTATTCTCTAGTCTTGTTCAAAGCTTCTCTCTCACTATCTTGTAACACCCTATTTGATGTATCATGTAGAATCTGTGGAACTAATGGTGTTCCTATCACTGGTGCACTCGGGTGACCCTACTAGGTTCTTCTTGGTATGGTGGAGGGTTTTTTATTAAAATATCCTCCAACAGTTCATCATCTGATTCACCACACCACACACATTCATGTGCTTAGTTTTTTTCTTACACTTGCTTCCAGACTGCTCTTCAGCCATCAACACTGGATACAAACCCTCTGTTACTACAGCTCCTCTCCAACGCTTCATCTGATCTCCATGTGACTCATACGGATATCTAGGCAGAAACCCTCTAAATCTCCTACCACTTCGGAATTTCTCTTGTTCAAATGCCTCAATCTCCCATTTTTCCAAAGCTTCATATTATGTCAACCTAGGATTTGGTTCTAAAACATTCATTTGATTTCTCAAATTCTGAAGTATCCTTACATTAAAGGTACCATGATCTGGAAAGGCCAAAACACCATCACCTTTCGTATACTCCACCCAATTCTCCAACCATACACAAGTATGATATCCTCTTTCCATCATCATAAATGAAGCAGGCGTTTTCGGTGGTGGAATAGGAATTCCCTCTCTAGTCATCACAGGCTTATCTTTCTTAAAGAAATTCTTAATTTTCTTTATTAGCGCCATTTTCTTTCATTCTCCAAACATTTTAGACAGACGATATAAGAACGAGTCTTCTGTATACCTTTGAACTCTGTTACCTACGTCTCGTCCTATGTCAGCGCGACTCACACCAGCAGTCAAATCAGGACTCAACATACAATTTCTTTCTTAACCAATTCTAACACAGCTTCTATCTACTAACCAATCAGAGATCAGACTTGCGCTATTCGTCTAACCAATACTAGTGCAGCCCTTTGGGACGTCAGTATTGCTCCTCACTACCGACCATCCCTTTACAATCTGCTCCCTTCTCACGCCCGCTGCTTCAACCAATCCCAGCGCGGCTCTCTGTGTTGTCAGTATAACTCCTGCGACTGACCCTCCCTTCAGAAGGTAATACAAAAACATATTTCTTTAACTATTCTTAATACAAATCCATCAGTAACAACATAAAACCAGCGCTAATCTGTTTGCTCCATTGACAAAGGATAGATTCTCAACTTATTCCGAAGTAAAGAATAACTTCTTTCACTAAGAGTAAAACCCCTGTTTACTCTTCATTCAAGCTCGGGAGAACCTGTTACTACTTCAGTGATACCCCTTTTGGGAAATAAGACCAAAGTTTCACCAGCGAACCCTCTGCTATCACTCGCACTCTACTTTTATACGATCTAGTCCCTAATATAACACTGCCAGCCCTGCATAGCTTCTCAGTATTATGACAAAAGATGAGTAACCTTCTGTAGTGTGACTTGTCTTGCTACCCGCTATTCAAAATTCCATTCCCGGGATTCCCAGGTAGCCTCTGTAGCTGTGCTTCTAGACGACATAAAACAAGACACTAACTCTTTATGTTAAACATAAATCACTAATCAATACTTATCACCAAACTAGTCAATAATAACCATAGCTCTGCTACCAGAAAACTGATCCAGCGGTTCACCAACAACAGATACTCCACTGCCATATACTCACCTGGGCCCATAAACTCACAGTGGTTAAACGGCTGGTGGGGGGTCAAGTTGTGTAATTTTCACAAGCTGTTAGGATTAGTTTATTCAATACCTCTGTTCATTTATAACTAACCCTTCACAGATCTACAAGCTCTTTCCTCTGGTCGATGGACCATTAGTTGAACTAGTTGATGGTGATAATTAACATAAGCTAACTTTTCTATGCTTTAAAGTAAATAACCACAGACTCAGGAAAGTTTTAAACCTTTATCTAAATGTTTAGATGCATGTGAAAACAATCTCAATACAGTGCAGTCACCATTATTCATAGGAGAGAAAATTCGATTAATAAAACACAATGCATTTATCTCAGACTCATGCAAAAATCAATGCTCAAAGAGAGAGGCCAGAGAGAAAAAATAAAAAACATTAGCAAATAACGGAAATTTATATTTACCAAGGATGGTGTGGAAGACCAACCCCCTGGCCAAAGGGCTAGTAGGAGTCCACTGAGATAGATTCAGAAGACAAAGACTTAAGGACAGGAATCAGGACATGATATTTGACCTCTCTAGAATACCGACGATTGCGTCGCACCCCTCTCTGACACTCTCTTCCTCCTCGAGATTCTTTCGCAATCTTCAGATCTAACCCAATTAGATTGGGATAGAAAGTTCTGCTTCAGGTTCTGCAATCAGCTCCCTCCACCCTGCTTATCCGCATTAATACAGTCATACGCATGCTTCACTAACCCACAATGTTCATGTGATTGCGTATTAGTTTTCACAAAACGTTATTAATAACTTGTTAGTGAGTTAAATGAGCGGATTGCTTTCGAGCAAGTCTCTTTTTTCAGGACTACTCTTTCATTGAGGACCACGGAATCCATATTTTGCCCCCTCAATCAAAATTCAAAATTAAGGTCTGGGAGAAACTCCTTAGGGTTCAATGAAAGCAGACCTGAGTTTATTAAAGGACATGTGTTGTTTACTGATGACTGTTCTGTTGTCTAATTTTCATAATGGCTTTTGGTTCTACAGTCCTTTATATAATCTTGTTGTTTAAACCGATCCACTGCTTCTGTTGCCTTAAACTCAAATAACTTTTCGTCCCTACAGTTTTGTCTAATACCTAGTAATTGGAATTTCTTAGCTGGTCCTTGCTAGATCAATAGAATGTCACCCATGTGTCTTCCTGAATAGATAAGATTGGGTATGTATTATGTGAAGTCCTCATTCCAGAGCCAGCCTCTTTCCACTAGCCCCATGCGCAACCAGGCTCACAGTGTGGCATATATAGGTTCCTTGGTGGTCCTTTCAAGTTTGAGGAAGATTTCTTGATTAAATGTGAAGATGTTATGTGGGAGAAGCAAAATTGGCCAACAAGTAGGACATGCTTCCCGTGTAGCTTCGCCACAATACCAAGGATACAAAACAGCTTAGCTGCGGCTTTTCCAGCAAGTTAAACAAGCAAACAGGCAGGCATCATTCCTGACTTTAAATGCCCGTTTTGTACAACTAGATTGCAACATTCGACCTGAAGACAAACAGACAACATGGGTTGGTGTTGCCCCAAATTGACCAAGAGCAAGTACGACATGACAGCCTCGCCATGCTGAGTAAGAGGTGGAAATAAATCCTGGTTAATGGCAAAAGAAAAACAAACACAGTGTGGGTTGGTAGCCAAGTGATCTGTTCAGGGACCCCTAGAATGAGATTGACTGGGGCAATGCTCAACTGCCTGCTCGCTGCCTATGGATATTAGTTCAGCTCCAACCGTGTGAGATATCTGGCTAAAAGCGAGGAAGAGATGCTTTCCTGAAAAGAACTGCTGCTGCATGGATGAGACCTGGTCTGTCAAGGGCTGATGACAGCAGAGTTAGCAATGTTTAGAAGTGATCCTGATCCAGACACTAGACAGAGGTAAACTTGAATGCCAGTTTCCTCTGTCAAGGTATCAAAATTCAGCAACAATGAAAGACAAGTACAAGGCTAGTGCAGCGTAAACTTTTCTTGCAGGGGCTATAATATATGGTGAACACAACTGTGAGTGATCTGAAGAAAGATGTGGGCCAATTATGAAATGGCAAATTTGATTCATCCATAGATGTATGAACACAGTGACTACCAATAGATGAAGGACCACCTGATCACCAGAGCAGCTGGGGATGGCATTTGAATGCGAGTTTGAATGGTTACAGCTTTGACAGGCATAAGTTATTGAGGACCCCATCATCCCACCCCACTGGGCTTACATGTCCAACAAACGCAAAGACATGGTGTAGGTACACCAGAATTCTGCAATAGAGAAGGCTGGTAAAAATGACACAAACCTGATGTAAAGTCCTTGATGAAGCAGATAAACTGCTTAACTGCTCAGTTCATGCATGAAACCAATGTTGACACTTTTTGAGAGAAAATTACCAAAGTGAACAAATTGGTCTAACTATACGCTGATGAAATTGAGAAACAGTTCATGAAAAGACTTAGGGCCATATTTAGAAGAGCTTATCGCCGCCAGATCATCACTTTTTGTGACGTTCTGGTGGGGTTAAGCCCTCACCTTATTTACAAGGCGGCATTAGCGACTTAACGTGGCTTAACAACGCCTTATGAAAATGACCCCCTTTTACACAGCACTTAGTGTGAAAGGGGCAGGCAATGGGTGTTGGGGTGGGCGTTCTGCCGCAACACCCATTGCATTTTGACGCTGCCCCCTATTTACATGGGAGCCGTAAACAGTACGCAGCGCCAAAAATTATACCAGGGAAAACCTGATCTTAACCTGGCGAAATGAGGAGGAATTATTAATTTTTCTTGTTTTTTGCTGTTTCTATGTGTGCTGCACATAGAAACAGCAAATCGCCATTAGTGATTGTTCATGTATAGGAAGGTATCCCTTCCTGCGCATAAACAATTATGAAAAAATGACAAGTTGCAACTTTTATGTGTGCTGCCTAAGAACACATAGAAATTACAAATCACAATTACTGATTGTTTGTGTGTACTTAGGGACACTTTCCTGCACATGAACAATCATTCCCTGCAACGCAGGCACCCCTGCACTATAGTGCAAGGGTGCCTGCTTTGGCGCTAGGCAGCTAAATTTAGCACCAACGCTAGGGGAAAAGTAGGGGTGCGCCGCAGAGGTTTCTGGATGCGAATCCAAATGATGACTTTATACTGATCAAGACTCCATTTTAAATCCTCCTGATAGGGTTTACAACGTAAGAATACAAATTGAACCATGCATAGAGAGTGAAGCCTCTGTATGACCTGATTTTGCCCACGTTTTCCTCAAAACAGTGGCTGAACATGCATACGGATGTCTTAAGTGCTCTGCAAGCAGACATGATTGAGACAAAATATTTACAAACTAGGGTCAATAGAACCAACCTAGTTATCAGAGTCATTCCCAGCCACTATGGTTACACCTACATGACCTACGAGGACAGACAGCCCCCATTGCTTACAAGACTCACTTTTATTCCCTGGCTAGAGTGCAATTTGCTTCCATTGAAAGAATCCTGATAGCTGTACAAAGAGCTATTCTAAAGGAGTGCCCTTTGACACAGGGAAAGCATATTATTATTGTTCTCCCGTATCAGCACAAGAAGCGGCCACAAATGCAAAGCATTCCTAATGCTTGTGCCTTACACTGAAGGTGGGTACAGTGAACCTCTTCTTTGAGAGCAGTGAATGTAAAGTTTCAGTGTGATCCCTCTCTTCGTACAGAAAATGTTCTCCAATATGAACAGAGTACTGTTCTGACTCCAGACATTTTGCCTGTTGAGTCTTACCAGAACCCCCTTTACACAGATGGCTCTGCCCAACCTGCGGTAGGGACTAAATGAAAGTACTCCGCAGGCTTCACTGCAATGCAAGGTGTAGTGAAAGATGGTGAATTCATCCCACAATGCACCCACACCAAACTCTTAGGTGACAGTACTGCACAAAATGCAGAATTACATGCCCTGCTACTTGCATTACAAAAGACTGACTCATCAGTTCTCACACTCATTGTGTATGGATCATCTTTTTGTGTGCAGGGGCACATATAGAGCCTTTTATAGTAATATTTAGTAACCACGATCTTACCCCCCTGGATGTTATAAAGTTCCATGGCAATTGTTTTACTACACTCAGTTGGGTCGATAACACCAGAATCCATAGCTATAAAAATCTCCACCTAAATTGGGCCATCAGGGAATGGGAACAAGGAAATTGAAGTAATAAACACTTATATCCACCCCAACAGGAAAATCAAGGATACAAAACAATTGGTGAACTTTGTAGAACTCTGCATGGGTGAAATCAAAACACCAGATACAATACTCACAGGGGATTTTAACCTACATCTACTTGGCGCATCATTACCTGAGGAAGTAATGCTACAGAACCAGCTATGGAACATCCCACAACTGCGTAACAATTCATCAGAACTACATACAAAAACCGGTCAGAGCCTAATAGAGGATCTTGAACATCTAAACCTCAGAGCTGTGAATGGTAGAAGCATAGGCGACACTCCTCCAGCATTCACTCATCATTCACTAACCAAAAACTCGACGCTAAACTATACGTTTTTGTCTCTAACCCTTTTTAATGAAATCTCTTCATTCAGTATGGGTGATAAAGCTGGCAGCGATCACCGGCCTCAGGAGCTCACTCTTCGCACAAATATGCCAAAACTCATGAGATGGAAGGGTCAGCCAGGTATGACCACCACAATCAACTATAGAAAAATAAAATTTGTGCAAGCGACGCAAGAGAACTTTCAGCAAGCAGCAACACTTTTATTCGAATCCCGTGAAGGTAGCAATGAGATGGAAAAATGGACAAACTATACGAACTCCTTGGCAAAATCATTTGCCGTCCCAATTAAATCAAGGACACAGCAAAGCTGCAGCGGCAATTCCAACTTTACCAGGATCCAAAAGAGAAAGATAAGATCAATAAAAAACACTATCAATTATACGTTACGGCATCAACGGTGGTCTCCAACTAACATCTTAAAACTAGCTGAAGTACAACAGCAGAAAAAATAGCTGAAGCAAGTGATTTGGGAGGCAAGGAGAGACAATGAGGACTCTCTAAGGACGAAATTGCATGCAGATTCCAGGTGGAAAGACAGTGCAAGGTTCTATAAAAAGATTCACCCACCCAACACACGAGGGTCTGTCTTCAACTATATCTGTGGAGGACTGGGCCATCTACCTTGGAAACCACTTTCACCAAGAAAATATCTTATTACATATTGGGACCAGCACGGACACAATACAAGAAGAATTGCCGGGATTCATACCCCCAAACGATCACCTGAAAATGATAAAAATCTATATGAAGAAGGGAAGGCTAGAAGGAGCGCCAGGCCCAAATGGAATCCCACCTGTACTTCATAAACAAAATACAGATTATTGGGCAAAAGCACTTAGTCCACTGTTCATGAAAGTAAGGCAGAGAGGCCTACTTCCTTCGTCCTGGCGTCAATCGATAATTTCACATATATTTAAGTCGGGCGATAAGATTCTGCCTAGGAATTATCGTTTATTTGCCCTTTTGGATAATGAGGCAAAAACGTTTGCAGGCACTCTGCTGGACAAATTGCAAAACTGGGCAGAAGACAACTCAATGATACCTTTAAACCAAACTGGCTTCTCCAAATCTGTTGGAATGGTAACAAACATAATCACCATGGCTCTATTAATAGATAAGGCAGAGACCACAAAAATGCCACTACACTTATGCTTTATCGATTACCGGTCCGCTTTTGATCATGTGAACCGTAACAGACTTTGGTTAAAATTGGCCAGCTGGGGTATACCACAGACTTTACTTAACCTGCTAATTAATCTATTTACTGGAACCTGGATTCAAGTAAAGTTCGGGGACGGGTCAGCGCTATCCAGGAAGATACCAACAACAAAAGGTCTCAATCAAGGCTGCGTGCTGGCCCCGACCCTATTTAACCTATTTCTTGCAAACCTTATCCCGCTACTAAACGCCAGCAATTCGCACTCGCCAAAAGTTGGAAATCTAGCTTTACCATGTCTACTCTATGCTGACGATTTAGTTCTGTCCAGCCAAGCGAAGGTGGGTCTACAGAATCTTCTTAATACTACACTTGACTACTCTGAGCATCAACTTGGCGAAAACCAAAACTATGACAATCAAAAAGAATTCCAAGAACACACCTGTCTGGTTTTGGGGCAAGACCTGCATAGACTCAGTAAAAGAATATAAATATCTGGGGGTGATCATCAACAAAGGGGGGCATTTGGCTGCCCAAAGGGACACAATCAAAAAGAAGGGAACAGCCTTAACAATTTCATTGAGAAACCTTAACTCCAAACTGAGTGGCCCCTCGCTTGCCCCACTGGTCGAAGTAATACGTGCAAAACTCTTGCCTACAATAACCTACGGGAGCGAGGCACAGAGGGGGAGGGACTCCAAGATCTTGGATCGTGTGGTTGCAAAAGTGTACAGAATAATCTTTGGTCTACCAACAAGAGTCTCTCTGGCACAAATTAGGCTCAAGTTTGGTGTTCAAAAACAGACCCTTGCAAGACAAGGTGCGACAGTTATTTTTTGGGACAAAGTAAGAAATCAAAACCAGGAACCCTAAACTAGTATTTGTGGTTTGAACTACAACAAAAAAAACATCACCAGCAACGAAATACCTACTAGGAAGCCTGACCACCCTGGGCCTCCTCGAGCTTTGGGAAACATCTATAAGCCACTGCCTTCTCAAAAAAATAACAAAGAAAACAGTAAAGAGCCAATCTTGGATCTAAGACAAGGCAGCCCTATCCAGAAGATCGCATGGCTGGATGGTCCTGAACTCCTATACCTCTCCCGCTGCTCAAAAATAACTAGCCCTAGGGTTTGCCAAATCCATTAAAATACAATTCTTGAAGTATCGACTTTGCTTGCTACCATGCATAAAGCACTTTCCACATTGGCTAAAAAACCAATCCAATTCCATCTGTTACCTGTGTGGCACAGCTCAAGAGGATATGCTGCATCTGCTCGGTATGTGCACAGAATTAACACAGGAATGGAAACAGCTCTTAAACCCACTTTTTAACCAGAGAGGCAGCCACACACGGAGGCAGGCCGTGATGGCATGCTTTGCACCAGGGGATACACAGCTGAACTGCCGCCTGGTAAAATATGTGAGAAGGGAATGCCACAAAATCAAGATGCCAATCACTGGTTGCCAACTTTGGACAGAACAACATTATAGTCATTAAGAACTGAGTCGGATGCTGCTAAACAAATATTTTGTACAGATTTTACTAATTTTTAGCAAATTGTTTTATACTATTTTTAAAGTTGTAACTTATAATTGAAATGTCATGAGATACTTTGTAGCAATGGTTTTAAGTAACTATGCTAAATAAAATACTTACTTACTGCACTCAAGACTATAGCAAACTCCAACCATACGCATGCTCTTGGTATAATAAAGAGGATAGAGAGGCTACAACCTCCGCAGTTAAATCTATTGAAAATGGCTGACAATCCTTAATTCAGGAAGCAAGGACCAAGTATAAAGCAATCCTTAAAATGCTAAGAGAACCTGGAATTCCCTAATATAGGGGGACGCTGTAGAAGACATGCAGACTAAAAATCAAGCTAGCTTTTGGCACATATTTAGCCATGGAAGCAAGTCGGATATAATGAGACCTGAAGCTAACAACCTACCCATGGATTGGGTGGCCCATTTCCAATTCCTTTATGGTAAGGACCAAATAAACCCTATTGAGAGGGATCTGCCTGCCCAGGAGTTTCCGACCGAGGACCCACATAGCATAGGTCAAGATTTTCCCTGGTCCCGGAAAGATTTCCCAAATGATAGCCTGGTATTTACCTTGGCTGACACACAGCAGTCTATCTCTGAACAGAAAGCTGGAAAGGCTCTTGGGCCACATAAGATCCCCGAAGATTAAGATCCCGGGGGATTTGTTTAAATCTGCACCAGAAATTTGGTCAACATACTTAAATCGTATCTGTAACACTATTGCGGCAGGTGCATTAATTCCCGATTCCTGGAAGAGAGCAGATATAGTCCCCATATATAAGAAAGGCATGAGATCGGCTCCAGCAAATAATTGGCTAGCCTAATAGATGTAGCCTAGAAGATCTTGTGCAAACAATTACTGGGCCATCTAAACACTTGGGTGGAAGATAAGAACATATTGTCCCCTTTTCAGGTGGGATTTCATCCAAAAATAAGCACCATATACGTTTTTAGGTTTTTAAAGCTGAGGTGCAAAACCATAGATCTCAATAGAAGGAGCCTCTACGTAGCATTCGTGGCCCACAAGGCCGCCTTTGATATGGTCCCCAGAGATAAACTCTGGACATCCCTGTGGAACCTAGGTATTTCTACTGCGCTACTGGAAATTATTTTTGGGCTCCACACCAGAAATTATGTCCAAGTAAGATGGGGACCTAATGGCGAATTAGCAGACCACATTCAAGTAGATAAGGGTGTAATGCAAGGAGGTGCACACACCCCAACACCTTTTATACTTTCCATTAACAGGTGCATCAAATTTCTAATGGGGTGTGTAAACAACTCCCTGGTCCTGGGTGGTGTCAATACCCTGGCACTGTTACTTGCCAATGACACCCTTTTGGTGTCAAAACCCCCCTGGCCTGGAATTACTATTATAAAGATTCAACCTGTTTTGCACTACCAATGGGCTAGCCATAAATGCTGATCAAACAAAATCTATGGCTATTCATCCCCACAAACTATTCTGAGGAATAGTTAGACTAGGGGGAGTTAAATTGGAGAGAGTCTCAGACTTCGACTACCTGGGCATATTTCTGTCCAGTACCAGTACGGTACACAGTCAGGTTGTCAAGAGTGGGCTACTTCTTAATCATAGAGCTGCTGCCATGTTGACATTAGTTAAAAACACATCTTTCCATCCTATGTCTCCATTATTGGAAATCTGGAGAGCCCAAGCCATGGCTGTGGATACTTATGGCTCTGAACTATGGGGCTACAGCAGTGTCAAATCACTGGGGATAGCTGAAAACCAGTTTCTGTTAACAGCGCTTAGACTCCCACAAGGTACGCTCCGGTTCTTTTTTTAGAGTTGACTTAAATGTTTGCTCAATCGATGCAATAGTGAGATTAAAACCAGTTTAATACTGGCTGAGACTATGGCTGGTCCGGGAGCTGGAATGCTTTAGGAAAGGGTTAAATGATATTCTTCTAACCCCTAGGTGGGTTAATGCTTTGCAGTGGCTAAGCTGTGTTAAGGATGCCTGATTGCGTTGGGGGCTTCGATCTTTGGCAATGCCCAGAGTGCTTCTTCTGTTTAAAAAGTTAAAGATGCTTTCTGGGCATATGAGTAGAGGAAGGCATTGACATCCACTAGTAGTGGTAGTTCATTTGAGTTTTTCTTGTGCCACAAATGTGAGCCAAGGTTTGAAACCTATTTGGATGAGAACGACCTACCATTTACCAGATCCTTGTATATAAAATTTAGGCTGGGGTACTTTGACACTCACATATTTTACCTGTAAATGGAGGCTTCTCCCAGAGAGTAGTGCAACCTGTCCAGCATGAGGAGTAGACCAGATGCCAATCTGCTCTTTTTCTACCCAGTATTTATTAGACAAGGGAGACGCTGGATTGTACCCTTGTGTAGACACATTGGAGTACGCTTACATAAACAAGCCTTACATATCTGTAAGTAAGACACTGGGACTTGTTTGGTCTTTTATATAGCTAAATTTCTAGAAGCAATCTGACCTATTCGTATTAGTATACTCACGCAAATGTCAGATGCTATACACCGAGTACAGGATTTAACATGACAGCTGTTAATGTATATTTTTGTTCATCTGACTAGTAAAATGTCTGCCAAGAAATTTTTAATCTCACAACAAAATAATGATTTTATGCTGCTCTGTTTTTCAATTGTGTTTAATTCTCAAAATCGACATTGCACACAGTTTTTATTGAACTGATTTTTTTAAATTGTGGTTGTTTTAACCAGAAACTTTTAACTTATATTTACTTGATTAATATCACAAAGTATTTTCTATCCTGGGTTACTTTTATTGACAGAAATAAAGTATTTAAATCAAATCATAGAAGGGAATATGTCGTTGACCAGATCTTGGGATCTAGTGAAGAGATCCTTATATGTCTGATCTTGAGACACTAGCCTGCAAGGTAATGAATGTCATGAAAATATGGCTTAAATAGACAATGCCAAAATACCTACCATTCAGGCCAAATTACCTGAGAGTGTGACAGCATCCTTATTTATTTTTGATAAGAATTATCTAGGAATCTGGGGGCGGAGCCAAGATGGCCGACTGAGCAGTTGTCTCTGCTCAGAGCTCCAATGGATCCCCACTAATAGGACTCCCCTTGGAATGCAATCTGGGACCCCATTGTGCTTGAAGATACAGTCCTCTCCCTGGTCAGTCTACTGTGGGGGTCCTTGGCCCACCTTCCTGGTCTGGCAGGTGCTGTGGCAGCTGTGTGCGGTTAACCAAAGCCTTATGGCAGTGGAGGCAGAACCAACATCGGGACCGGAGAAGTGCAGTTCCCATCCCCAGAGGAGGTGAGCGGTGGGTGACCACATTGCAGCACACGTTGCAGACAGATCCAGATGCAACAACGTGCATATACTGGGGCTGTCGGAGGGGACAGAGTCTATACTGTGAAGAAATTTCTGGGGACATGGCTCCCTATGGTGCTGCCGGGGTTGGACACTGAGGAAGACTTACACATGGACAGAGCACACAGAACCCCAAGTAGCAGGCCCAAACCCAGCGCATCGCTCCACATGTTGATCGCTCACATGTTGAGATACAAAGACAACATGGGTATATTGGCAGCAGCTTGCAAACAGGGTGACATCGAATTTAATGTGAACAGAATTTCCTTCTATCCAGACTATGGTGTTCCTACCCAAAAGAGACGCAGATCATTTATGGAAGTGAATAAGAAACTTATAGACTGTGAGTTGGCTCTGCTGCCTCCGGACTTACAGGGGAAAAGACATTTCTTCGACCATGCTAAAGAAACCATGCAGTTCCTTGAGAATCATTGAACAGTTTTTAGGGGAGAGTGCCACACATCACATAGGAATACAGATCCATAGTTACGGGGGGGGGGGGGGGAGAGAGTGCTGACGCTATTCTGTGCAACCTTGGGGTGGGGGGGATTGTAGAGGATTGAGCATACCATGCAAGTCGGATGAAGTGGGGGCACATGGTGATAATGTTCTTGGGGTACCCCACACCAGGAAACATAAAGAGCAATGGGGAAGTTTGATTGTTCATTCATGGAGGGGGGAATGACAGTATTTGTGTAGGCCAGGCTGGGGCGGGCCACACAGGAAGGGGGAGGGGAGGTGTTAAAGTGTTTGAATTTGAAGAAAGGGAGCGGATGCTATCAGTAACACAACTACTTGTTGGCAAGACAGTACATGAGCAGAGAGAATTATGCACTTCATGAGGGTAACAGTATTATCTAGGAATGCTAAAGGAATTCAAAATCCCATCAAGCGGCAAAGGATCTGGTCATATGCCCATAGGCAGCAGGCAAAGATAGTCATCTTGCAGGAAACACACCTCCTACCACAGGAAAATGAGAAAATACGAGTGAAATGGCGAGGCATGTTGTGGTATGCCTGTTTCATATCCTCGGTGCGTGGTATATTATTGTGGGTGGATGCTAGCATCCCCCTACGAGTGGATACTGAACTAAAGGCAGCTGATGGCTGCTATATAGAAGTTTTGAAGGAGATTGAAGGCACACCTACAGTATTACTAAATATGTATACACCCAACATAGACACACCAGATTTCTTTGAAGGAGGGGTGCACATTGTGGTGCCTTATGCACATTACAAGATCATCTGGATGGGGCGACTACAGTTGTGTACCGGACAGTGAGCTAAATAGTTCTAGGCCTACAGCGTGGCTCTAGGCAGGGTGTCCAGGGCGTTGTTGGGTGGTATGGATACTTTGAATCTATTGGAACTATGGCGGGTGACGCATGGTCAGACTAGAGCCTACTCTTTTTACTCACCCCCCCATGTCAACTACTCTAGGATCGATTACCTACTGGTGCACCCAAAAAGAGCTGCGAACTTTGTAGTCGTCTGATATTTAGACTGCACACTATCAGATCGTGCCACGCAGGAGGCGAAGCTGATGGGACACACCTATGTGGCACCAATATCGCAGAAGCGCTTCCAGTCAAAAGCGCTAGATGAACAGGAGGCCATTCACCTCTGGGGAAAAAATAATCACCCATCACTCAAGCCCCAAACATTATGATTCATTCATCTCAGGCAAGATACCAAATTACAGTTCAACACCCTCCCTCCCTGTCATCATCATCATCACTTACACAATCACTCACTCACCATTGCAATAGTTGTAGTAACCTCTTTCAACCCAAGTGCGGGTAGTTTAGGTATTAGGTATTCATCTTTGATGCAGGCAACACATTAAATTTGGTATTGGCAGGCAGCATTGTAAATAATAAACAATCTTCTGGGGCAGACATTCTAGTGCTAAGTGATGCAAAAAGGGATAGGCACTAGGCATGTAAGGGGGCCAGGCATTGTCCCCAATGTCATGAAGGATTTGTGGAAGCTTCTTCAATGCACACTGGTCCAACTGCAATCCAGCAATATATGTGACAAACAAAATTGTGGAAAAGATACACAATTGATGGACGGAATGCAGAACAAATCAAAACATTCACCCCCAGTCAAGAGATCTGGGGTAATCCATCATTCTTTTGCTCACCATGCCACCCCAGTTAAGACCTGGCCATATGCAAATCAGTCTCGACCCTGTGTCTCATGGGAACAGTCCAGCCCGAAATGCCAAGCCAGGTCCTCCCTGGACCGGAAACAAGTATCCTAGGACCGGTTTTGGGGTTTCACCCATCTTCAGCCAGGATAGCTTGATTCCAGTGGCACAGTGAGCCCAGGACCCACGTCTGGGCATACCAGGTGCACTTAGGGCGAGAAAGCAAAAGATACACAATTGATGGACGGAATACAGAACAAATCACAACATTCACCCCCAGTCAAGAGATCTGGGTTAAATTCATTCATCATTATTTTGCTCACCATGCCACCCCAGTTTAGACCTGGCCATATGCAAATCAGTCTTGGCCCTGTGCCTCATGGGAACAGTCTAGCCTAAACTGTCAAGCCAGGTCCTCCCTGGACTGGAAACAAGCATCCGAGGATCGGTTTCGGGGTTTCACCCCTCTTCAGCCAGAATAGCTTGATTCCAGTGGCACAGTGAGCCCAGGACCCACATCTGGGCATACCTGGCGCATTTAGGGCGAGAAAGCAAAAGATACACAATTGATGGACGGAATGCAGAACAAATCAAAACATTCACCCCCAGTCAAGAGATCTGGGTTGAATCCATCATTCTTTTGCTCACCATGCCACCCCAGTTTAGAATCAAGCTATCCTGGCTGAAGAGGGGTGAAACCCCAAAACCCGTGCTAGGATGCTTGTTTCCAGTCCAGGGAGGACCTGGCTTGGCAGTTCGGGCTGAACTGTTCCCATGAGGCACAGGGTCAAGACTGATTTGCATATGGCTGGGTTCAAACTGGAATGGCATGGTGAGCAAAAAAAAGATGGATTTCGGCCCAGATCTCTGTACTGGGGTGAATGTATGACATTGTTCTGCATTCTGTCCATCAACTGTTGTTTTTGCATACAAAATGGTGGGGCATCATACATCTGACACAAAAATAATAATGTTCCACTAGCTATTTCTTTTTGTGAAGATAGAAGCTCAACAAGAAATAATTTAAAAGTTCTATACGGGCACTGACATACTTAGTATGGGAAGTAGAATTCGTCCTCAAACTAAGGTGGTTTACCCAGAAAATTGAGTCAATTTCAGACCAATCACCCTCCTCCTCCTGTGCTGCTATTTCAGGAAAGGTGTAATTGTGTGGTATAAGAAGTTGGTTTATTTTGATCATAGTCAATCTCTCCACATTTTGTGGCGAGAGACTGGTCCTTCTCACTGTAACAACCACACCAGCTGCACTGAACTCACACTCAGCAGGCTCACTGGTGACAGGACAAGCCAGATACTTTATTGCCAGCCTGCTGAGCTCTGGTCATTGGCGCATTTTCCCATACCAATACATCAATGGGTTTTGATCCACATAGACCTCTTTTGAATCATCCAGGTACTCCAGGTACATCCTGTGGATGGTCATTGGTGCTGCCACTGGCTCAACCTGTTTTGCCATCGCCTCTGCACTGGACTTGAGCCCTGCCAATTGAAACCAATACAATGCTAAGGTTGAGTCTGGTCCTTTTGTTGCTGTTGTTGCCAGTGCTCATGTTGATGGTTTTGTTGGTTGCTGTGAGACAAGACTGCCTTCTCTGGAAGTTGAAGGCGACACCCCAGAACTGCGGGGTGGGACTCGAAGTTCCAGTTCTTCTTCCAAGTCTACGGCTTGCTCTTCAATCCACCTGTTGTATTTTAAAACATCCCCTTCAGAAGAAGGAATGAAAGTGGACAGTTTTTTTTGTACTGTGGATCAAGTAGTATGGCACAAATGTACTCTTTGGATGCGATGATGTCATGCTGCAGCCTTGTATTACAAGCCAAGCAAAGCATTAAGGTCTCAACCAAGGCATGCGCTTCTGTGTTTCCATTCACACCTGTGAGTATGAACCTTTCAGACACCTTCTTTACCTGGTCCTATAGGAGATCCAACAACAGGATCATTCTGTATCAGTGCTTTAACTTGTGCTCTGTTATTATGCTGAATAATCCGCAACATGTTTAGGGCTTTAGAAGAATGGCTGAAATGAGTGCAGATTCTTCTGCAGGTGGTCAGTATGTTGCTGACTATATCTTGTTTATTGTGCAAGTCTTGTACCACCAGGTTGATGCAAAGGGCCAAACACAGGACCATGAAATAGCCTCCGTCTCTAATGGCCTTGGCTATGGTACTGCCATTGTCCATGGCAACAAATTCATACACCTTGCTGTTAAATTACTCCAAGATGTTTATAGCTGTATGTGAGTTCTCCATGGCAAACATGGTCACTGTTGCATGTCGCTGAACACTCTTAAAACTTTCTTCAGGGCCAAGACCTGCAGATATCTTTGGCTTTACCTCCCAAAAGAGATCCAGTGTGCAGTGATGCACATGTATTTAATCACCTAACAACTGGTCCACATGGCTGTCGTCAGATGGATGGAGTGAACAACACTTTGCTAAAAAGCTTATTCAACCAACTGCAGCACATCATGATGCAGCGCTGGAACAGCAACTATGGCAAAATAAGTCCGACTTTGTACCTTCCAGTTTTAGCAGATGGCTGTCACAAATTCTTAGAATCCCACTCCTTCCACAAAAGAAAAAGGAGGAGGTCCAGCCCTAACATTTTTGCCAGCTTCCCAATGTATAAACGTGCAATTGGGTGGTTACGCTCGTAGGACCCCTCCTGCCTAACATGCCCGTAATAGTAGCCTGTATTTCTGAGGCCACTGACACAGGCATCTTTCGATAAGTAGATGGTGGTGGTGGCATCAATGTGCGTAGTGGTGGGGCAGTCGCTGTATGCCGTGGTGACTCCATCTCTCTCTGAATCTTGTGCCATTTTGAATTCACAGAAGTGGGTGAATCTGCTGGCACACCGCTGGGGACAGTGCTACTTTGTGTGAAGATGTCACCCTCTTCTTCCTCGAAAGTGATGGAGAGGTACCCATTCTTTTCCTTGCTGGAGATCTGGGAGCCAATGAATCTAAAAGAGGAGGTTCTTGCTCGGAAGGAAGCTCAACTTCCTGTTCTGCTCCAACATCAGGCAAATGTAGAATTGCTGGCTTTGGCTGTGGCTGCAGCTGCGGCTGCAGTCCAGTTTGCTGTGTTTCCTGAAATGATTGTGTACTACTTTACGAAAGGGACAAATCCAATTCAACGTCACTACTCGTCGGAATTGACATGATTGCAGTGGTGGCCTCACAGACAGACATGGTCCTGGACTTAGGTTGGGGGTGGTGCTGTTGATGCCGGAGTGCTGCTCTCAGCATTCTTCCCGAATGCCGGTATGGCAGGCACAAGTTTTACCGAAAAGGGTTCATGCCACGCCAGTGGTACAAATATGCTTCTTCTCCTCCCCACTGGCCACTTTCTTGGCAGCACCTTTCTTTGAGGCCATCTTGAAGCTGTCAGTTGGCAGTGGTACTTAGCTTCCATGCTGAAGAGATGCTCGTGTTGCGTAGTCAGTCACGCATCACGTTGTGCACAGGCCTTCTGTCTGGCAGTGCTGTGGTTGATGTCTCCTCTCTTGTGCACCCAAAAGCAAACAAGCAAGAACAACCTCAGTGAAATATGGCATTGTTGTTGCAGTTCAATTAGTAGTACAAACAAACAATATCATTTAGTGTGGTTACTTAAGTTATTATAAATAATTAGCAATGCTGCGTAACTATCCATTTGTAAAATCATACCAACATAAACTTTCATGGTGTTCAGTTAAGAAGGGTAAGAAAGAGCAACAACAACAAAATACAGATGTAATGGTTTTCTTTATGTGCATCACGTGGGATGTGACACTCAGGAAGGTGCAGGTGACAATGGAATAATCCTTAGACAATTAATCCTTTTATGCACCTAAAGCAGACTTGGGGTTGATAACAGATGTTAGGAAAGTGGGGGGGGGGGGGAACAAAAAAAAACATATTGAATTAAAAATCATATTTTTTTAAATTAATACAATTATAAATATTAAAATAAAAAAATCTAATAAAAAAGTAAATAAAAAACAACTAAAATAAATGTAAATTAAAAAACCTAAAATAAAAAAAAATGAAACAATTATAAATAAGTGACATTATCTTGATGCATAAAACTTATTAATCTGCTGTCTTAACCATCCATGCAAGCCTAAGGAAAAGGGCCACACTGCCTGGATGCACAAAATGGCTGCCAGCCAGTGTCACATGGTCAATAACAACAACACTGAGTTGTGGGGAACAAAGAGAAGAGATGCAGGCCTATGGCAAAGGCACACTGGCTGCAGATCCTACACAAAATGGCTGCCAGCCGCATTGTCACGGCAACAGACAAGAAGGCATGCGGAACAAAGAAGACATGCAGGCCTATGGCAAAAGCACACTGGCTGCCTACGCAAAATGGCCATATGTTCAGAAAGCAAGCAAGGAGGCATGGCAAGCATTGGCCACCAACAAAGAAATGATGCAGGCCTATGGCAAAAGCACACAAGCTGGCTACACAAAATGGCCACCGACCACATGGTCACTACAAGCAAGAAGGCATCAGGAACAAGGAAGACATGCAGGCCTATGGCAAAAGCACACTGGCTGCCTACACAAAATAGCCACCAGCCACATGGTCACAAAAACAAACAAGATGGCATTGGGAACAAAGAACACGTGCAGGTCTATGGAAAAAGCACACTGGCTGCCTATACAAAATGGGCACCGACCACATGGTCAAACAGCAAGCAAGGAGGCATGGACAAAAACAAAGAACACATAAAAGCCTATGGCAGAAGGACATTGGCTGCCTACACAAAATGGCTGCCAGTCACATGGTCACAACAACAAGCAAGAAGGCATGGGGAATAAAGAACACATGCATACCTATAGCAAAATCACACTGACTGCCTACACAAAATGGCCACAGATCACATGGTCAAACAGTAAGCAAGGAGGCATGGCCATAAACAAAGAACACATGCAGGGCTATGGCAAGAGCACACTGGCTGCCTACCCTAAATGGCAGTCAGCCACATGGTCACAACAACAAGCAAGAAGGCATGGGGAACAAAGATAACAAGCAGACCTATGGGCCCTGACTATAAAAAATGGCCCCTTGCCACATGGCATGGGGAACAAAGACAAATGGTGGCCTATGGCAAACACACTCACACATTGGCCAGACAAAGGAGGCATAGATTGGTAACATAGAAAATAGAGCATTTATTCAGCAATGCCAAAAACGAAAATTAACTGGGCTAAGAAATTTTAGAAAAACACACATCCTCCAAAGGCATCAAATATAATTACCCCACAATTTAATCCAATGCCATCCGTGGCCAAAATGACTTTCAATTCAACAGACACCACAGAAACAGTTGTTTTATTTACCCATGACTAGTACTGGGCCTACTGGCTGGAGAGCCCATTGGCAGACTAGGCCATATAGTGAATTAAATCAATATTGCAAACTTAAATGGATAAGAAAATGTACTGAACTGTGCAAAATGATTCCTTTACAAAAGAAGATAAATTATAGGCAAAAAAATAACTAGGCCCCTACTAAAACTGCAAACCAACCACCATAATACATTTTAAAATTTGAATAAATGTACAAAGAAATCCAGGTGCATGACCCCAATCAAACAAAGAAACACCCTTATACAATTAGTTTTTCAACGTATTCACAAAATCTCAAATACAAAGTCCTTTAATCCAATTGTATATATGCAGCAGACAAGGAGAGTGATCCTTCCAGCTCCGAATCCCAATAAAATGTGGCTAGGAGGGGGACAAGGCACTGGGAGGAGCCTGCTGGACAGGAACAGGAGGTTGGAATCTCTGGGGCACTTCCTTCCTGTTTGAAAAAATAAAGTTTGCAAAAAAGGCTATCGCACAAAAAAACCCAACTCTAACGGCCAGTTTGAGAAGACAATACACTCCAAAAGCCTCTCAGCTGCATCTTGAGTGCAATGGCAGCTTGAGGGCTCCGTTTTTGATCAGCACTAGATTGGCGCCATCACAGCTGGAAGCCGTGCAAGTGAGCACGAAGTCTTGTGGGAGCTCACAAGCGGTGTGAAAGGGAGGTTTCAGGAACTCCACGTTCGTCTGTGGAGTGTCCGATTCCAGAAACTCCGATAGCGGAGTAGAGTTTACCGCCCAAGCCTAGTTTAATGGAATGTGTTTTGCACCCGGTATAAAGTTTTAAGAGGCTTTTTACACTGGCTCTGTTTAAGCTTGACCACTATGCATAACATGATTTTTATATTTCTAAATGCCTGTGTATCTATTATGAATTTTAGGGTGGTATGAATTATTTGTATACATTTAAGTGAAAGGCAATTATTTTAATATTTTAATATTTCTATTTTTTATGTGGACTTTGATGGTTCTTCATTAACCTAATAACGTATTAATATTATTATTATTATTATGTCTGATTTACTGGTAAGTTCCTAGTAAAGTGCAGTGTGTGTGCCTAGGGGCTGTAAATCAAATGCTACAAGTGGGCCTGAAGCACTGATTGTGCCAACCACATGGGTAGCCCTGTAAACATGTCTCAGGCCTGCCACTGCAGTGTCTGCAAGTGTAGCTTTAAACTGCCATGTCGATCTGGCAAGTACACACACTTGCCAGGCCAAAACTTTTCCTTACCTACATGTAAGGCACCCCTAAGGTAGGCCCTGCGTAGCCCCATGGGCAGGGTGCAGTGTATGTGAAAGGTAGGAAGTGTACTGGTGTGTTTTACATATCCTAATAGTGAAAAACTGTCGATTTTGTTTTTCACTAGTGCAAGGACTATCTCTCCCATAGGGTATCATTGTAGCTGCTTTGTAACACCGTACACGTGTAACATTCAATTGGGAAGAGATAGAGAGTTGGAGTTTGGGCTTCCTGAACTCAGAATTGAAAAATACATCTTTTTGTGAAGATGGTTTTTAAATTGTGTGTTTGAAAATGCTACTTTTGGGAAGTCGGCAATTTCTTGGTTTACCATCCTGTGCCTTTGCCTGACAGTGGAATACATTTCTGGTTTAGACTGACAGTTGGGCTGTTTGTGCATTCACTCTAGACAGTCACACAAAGGGAGCTGAGGTGTGCCCTGCATATCCTGATTGCCCACCACAGGCTGATGGGCCTTCCTGAGCTAGAGTGGTAGGAGGAGTTGTCACTAACACCTCAATAGGGCTGTGCTCTCGCAGTGCTGTCTCCACTCCCCTGTAGTGTGACTGGAGCCAGGACAGGTAAGGCAGGTCTTGTGCACTACAAAGACTATATTTTTAAGTTTGCCAACTTCAAAGGCAGAAACTGGTATAAGCACCGGAACAGTGACCCCACATTATTAGAATACTTCTGGACTGAGGACCCTACCAGGAAGAAGAACTGAAGAGCTGTCAGGAGGGAATGTCAGATTGTTGTGTTGCTTTGCTGTGTTGGCCTGCAATTGCTGCTTCTGTCTTGGGCAGGGAATGGACTGGACTTTGCTGCTTTGATCCTGCTTTCCAAGTTTTTCCATGGACTTGTGTGTGCTTGCGTCCTGCCGAAAGTCTCAGGGGCATCAAAGTCTTCATTTACAGCACCTGCACTCCATTACTGGGAGTCCTGACCCTGCCAAGTGGTGCCACTACCAGTTCTGGGCCATTGGAGGTTTTTGCTGTGCAGTAACTTCAAGAAAAGCATTCTCCATGCCGTTACAGATGCCGCTGCCTGCACCAACACCATCATCACCTCTCGCTGGGAGAGCATAGCACCAACCTCAATGGCACTGCACCTCTGGTCTCACCGACGATGGCACATCTCGCTGACATCAATGCTGCTGCATGCACTGTGGTCATGGGCACCTCCTTGTCACACCGACTTCGACTGCACCGCAGTTGGTCTCACCGTCGACGACGCCTAAGTGCCATCACTGACTTCCCTGCTTGCACCGCCGCATGGTCACAGCCTCGCCGCACTGCACTTGACAACACCACAGCCTCGGGCTGCCGACAACATTGCCATTGACTCCGACACTAGAGCTCCAGCATTGATGCCATGCCGCTGCCTGCACTGAAGCCACCGACACTGCATTGTGACAAGCACAACACCCCACCAGCGCAGACAGTGCTGCCCCAGCTTCGCAGATGCAAGCGATCCTGACTTCGACTGCACAGGGTTCAGCCTGCAACACGGGTGACTTCAAGGACTCACCGACTTCTGCTCCAACAGGCCGCACTAACGCCTCGCTACTCCAGCGACACTTCACCGCTGCACTTCACTGCAAGGTCTTTGAGGCCTCTTTTTCCAAAGTACTGCACTATGGATTTTGTTGGTCATAATGATGTAATAGCCCAGTTGGTGCTATCAACTTCAAGAAACTGTATTTCTACTTTATTCTTAAGAAATTCTTATCTTTGCTTGTGTATGTTGGATATTTGTCATTTTGGCCTTGTTTTAGTCAGATAAATAGTGGCTATTTCTCTTATGTGATGTGGAGTCCTTTTGTGGTGTTTTCACTGGGTTACTGTATATTTGCACAAGTGCTTTACACATTGCCTGTGTAGTTTAGCCTGATTTCTCAGTGCCTAGCTACCAGAGGGTGAGCATGGGTAAACGTAGGGGCATACTTTACTCATCCTGACTAGAGTGAGGTTTCCTGCTTGTACAGAGTGCATACTGACTGACAAACAGAAACCCCATTTCTAACAGTGATCATAAGGGAGAAATGCATGACTACCTCCTATGGGGTATGTAAATCGCTGATGCATGGAGTAACGACACTGGAGCATCAGATCAGAGGCATAGATAGGCAGGCTCCACACACGGAGGCAATATGGGAGGACAGACATAGGCTGCAAGAAGAATTGGATGAGGTTCGGGTCACCCTAGATAAACATGACTATAAAGCGGACACAGAGGTCCAGCATGAACATGATGACGCACCAGGTGGGCTGCTTGCGTGGCTGGTTAATAGAGAGAAACTCTGTTGTGACTCTTAAAGCCGCACATGGAATGACCCTCACTTCTCAGGAGGATGTCCTACACGGTTTTGTGGAGTTCTACTCCACATTATATACGCAACAAGGCAGGAGCAATATGGCAGGCATAGCTGGAATTTTTGGACAAAGCGCAACTGCTGCAACGCAGATGACGCTATGAGGGCAGTCTTGAAGGCACCAATTGGTGAACGTGCCTGACAGCGTAGAGGATTGTCGGCTGATTACTGACAGCTCACGACTTTGGTGAGCACGCCGAGAGGGCATGTAGTGACTTTACCCCCTTCTTCACCCTGGGGCCCTTATTAATATGAAGCTCACAGCGCACAAGAGACTGGAGGCGTGGTTTAAGTGAAGAGACAGTTTTTCGTCCATACGAATAAATACTTGTTGTATTTCTACGGAGAGTGCCCCATTATTGTTGATTGGACCTTTAATGTCCATCGCTGCCCGAATTGGGCGACGTATGTTCCTTGTACCCTTGCCCTGATGAGGCCCAGATGAAAGGGCTGAAATGCATCGACTGCATGAATAAAGAGGAGTCCATTGAATAAAAGATTTTTTGTTAAAAATTGTATAATACATACTGTGATATGTATTATATTGAACTAAAATAATTATCTAGGAATCTAGAAGTTATAAAATGTGTTATCTCCATTCTACAGAGAACTTGGTGAAGCATAGAGCAGTAAACAGAATCAAAGGGGTGAGACCTGAATTGCAAAACCCTAGTGGGCCAATAAAATTAAAGGAACCTTGTGTGTTCAAGACATATTGTAACAGAGAGATAATAGCCCTTATTGTCTAGTTTCACTATAAATTCTTATGGCAAAAGACAATTAATGAAATGTACAATGGCCTCCATGAAGTGATTGTTCCCTTTTGTTCTTCTCCTTTTCATTTTTTGATCACATTTGGTCACAAACAAACCTAGGATGGAGTGAATGCTCTTTTATGTTTCAATTGGAGAGAGGTTTTTTCTATTCTGTATGAACCAAAATTCTTCTAGAAAAAAAATAACTAGTTGCCCTTTGAGAAAACCTTAAAACAAAAGAGAAGAAAATCTATTTGAAAAACCCTGCACTGTATGAAGAACCCAGAGATTCTCTAAACATGACTCCCTATGTTTGAAGAAACTCATATTTTTCAGCCAATTAACAGCAGGGAAAAGAATGAATGCCAACCTTGAGAGAAACCTGTAGGAGAAATATTTGCCCGTTCCCCTTTGGTGAAAGAATGAGGGTCATTGGTATTGCTGAAACTTGCTGAAACTACAGACTACTGCTGCCCTAGACTCCTCCGCTTATCCTGTGAGCTCTAAAAGCATAGTAAGTGGATTGATCTTATTTAAAAACTGGTCCAGGAAGGAGGAACCAGTCCCTCTCAACACCATTCTTTGAATTACAAAAACAATTCACCTTTCGCTAAATCTTGAAACTCTTTATAATGAAAGAGACTTATGGAGGGATTCCAACTCTTAACCTTTAGACTTGGAGTCTTACACTTTAACTTTTAAGCCACAAGTGACTCTCCCACATTTGGTGAAAAGAGTAGCCATCCTAGGATCAAATACAAAGGAAATTGTGGAATTGAGGTGCTAAATAAGAGATGAATCAATCGTAAAGTTAACATTAGCTTGCAGAAAAACTGACATTTGTTCTGCGTTAATCTTCTCTTTAGGGATAGGGGCAGTGAGCATCTTTTGTCTTGTTGATGGGTTAGGACATAAGCATAAAGTATTGGAATGGGACCATTATCATTGTCTGATTCAATGGTATTATAATGATCAGGATCATACTTTTGTGAATTCACCCCAAAAACATTTTGTTATATCTGTGTCTGGCATTCCACCTCCATACATAAGTAGGAGATTTTTAACTAAGGGGCGATTACGATGTCGGGCGGAAAGGCTCCAGCTGACAGTCGGATTCTCCTAGACTGTGTCGGAACCCATCCACCCGACTCGGTCGGAAACATTTCCGACCGACCGATTACAATGCTCGCGGTTGGAAGGGGAACCGTTCGGTCATTCTGTATCGGTTCCGAACGGCATTAGGGGAATCCAAGCTGGTTGGAGCTGATTCGTACAGCTCAACGGACAGCGTTTCTGACCGACCGATTACGATGTTGGATACCGACAGTCTTTCCGACTCGGTCTGTCCGATACACAAAGGCTGTCAGAAACTGACTTAGGAGGTCCCTAGCAGGCCCCTTTTCATTCTGAGTCCTCCGGTTTGGGGTCAAGGGGGTACCCAAGAGACGAAATTGTAAAACCATGCACAGTGTGGAGGCACCATGGGGTGCCCGTGACAGGGTGCAAGGTTTTCCGCAGACACCCATTTTCCCCATAGGAGCCTGTGTTGTCGGTCGGAACACAGGCTCCCATTGAAGTCAGTGGGAGTCCTTCCAAAAAGTGTTCAGAAACATCATAATCAGTTGGGCGGAACTGCCAACCGCGAGTCGGTCGGAACCGAATCTGACAAGGAGTTGGGCGGTTTCGTTTCCGACCAACATTGTAATGAGGCCCTAAGGATTTTCTTTGAGCAGTTAAGAACCGCTGATCACAATACCCAAAGTACTGTAATTCTACAGTGTATCATTGTCTGAATCAGTGATATCAAAATCATCATTTTTATCCTTTTGCACATTCGCAACATTAGGTGATTGTTTCATCCTGCATCCTTGAAACATGAGTGTTAAAGGACTGATTGAGAATGAATATCCTTGGGTAGTTGAAAACCACTTCTCACAATACCAACAGAGCTGGAAATCCATTATGTAGAAGACAGCTAGAACTTACGAGAATGCACATGTTTATATTTAAAGAACATTCACCTCCTTTGGTTAAAGTCTGAATTTCTATGGTTACAGCCATAGATTTGCCAAAAGAGTGTACACCTTCCGAATGGGATGTGCAAGGCCTGCTACTACCGGGAAGTGAGGGGCAGGTTTTCAGCAATAGTACAGTTCCCATATACAATATCATAAATCATGACGTTTGAAACAAAATAGAGAGCAGAGAATATGAGTTGTTTTGTACTGCTTCTTCTCCCCTTGCAATCCAGAATCACGAAAAATACCAGGCTCTTCAAATTATTGGTATTATAATCTCAATTTACATGAAAACCACTGCAACAGTGGACACACGGACACATATTGAAATCCGAGGTTTATAAATCAGGAGGGATGATTATGTAAATTGGACGGGAAGAGGTGTGGTGCCCCGGCCAGGGCTACTGACTCCGGAATCTGGGGATCACGGTTTGATCCCTGGCGCCGGCGGCAGATTAGCCCAGCACCTTTTGACTCTGGGCAATAGCTTGCTTAATCTTCCCGCCGGCCCCCAGCACCTAGAGACCCTTTGGGTGATTGTTTGCGCTTTACAAATGTGGATTATTATTATGCGATGCACCAAACAATCTGACTTCTATATGTCCAATACCACCAACAAAACCCTTTTCAAATGTTTTGGCAAATGTTCCCTCAGAAAGACATGAACACAGCAACCCAGGTGCAAGCCATAAATGCATGTGGGCAGTCATGAATGAAATATAATGTGCCAGTTGTGCAGCACAAGTAGAAGAAACGGGAAAACAATGCTCAAAAATCTACCTAGACATGAGGAACAAAGAAAATGAGAAACACCACTGTGTGAAGAAACACTGGCCAATTTAGGCTCAACCCACTATAGGATATGCAATAACAAAAATATTTTAAACACATTTCTAACAACGCTATGCAGAAAGGAGTAGCATGGAGTACTGAAATTGTGGCAGAAAGGAAAGAAAAGAGACTGTTACTTCCCCCTCAACCTGCAGTATAATAAAATTTCAAATGATCTAACTAAATTCATTAAAAGGTAATAGTGTGAAACACTGTGACATCTATAACCATAACTTCCTTGATAACTATGACACCTTTGTGATCACTCCTCATTCAGGAAAACACTATAAAAACTACCTGATCTGCTAAGTCCTTTGGGTTTTGAAGGCTTTCTATGGGGTTCGATGTGTCTATCTGTCTGTCTGTCTGGCCGCATTGGTGCACTTGGGCAAAGGTTTTGTTCTAGAAATAAATACATATCAGGGTCGCATGTAGGTCAGAGAACCCATCTTTGTAAAGATTTTTATTTTATTTTATGTATTCGTTTAAGAGTTTTGTAAAGTGCCTTGCCATACCTTTAGGCAATTTAAAGACTAAGGGGCATATTTACAATAACTGGCGCATCCCTGCATATCAGCAGGGATGCGCCAGTTAATGTGCGCCACAGCTCCGCCAACATGGATGCGCCGCATTTACAATGCGGCGCACCATGGGGCAAAAACGGCACAGATGCGTGACGCATCTGTGCCGTAAACGTGGTGCATTGCTGTAGTTGCGTCGCAAGCGCGACGCAGCTCCAGCAATGCTCTGGGGGGCCCTATCTTGTTAATGCTGCGTCAATCCTTACGCCTGCTTCAGGCAGGCGCAGGGTTTTGACGCAGCATGGGCCTAAAAGTGAATCTTGTAGATTTCACTCAGCCACTTTTAGGAGGCGTTCCTGCACCGGAACGCCCCCCCCTGCGCAGGAACGCCTACATGTGGTGCAGGGCTTTACAACGTGACGCATCTCCCAGATGTGTCACGTTGTAAGTACACCGCACCATGGCGCTGGTTTTGCGCTGCCGCTGCGTCACAAAAGTGACGCAACGGGGGCGTAAATGAGGCGTAAGGGGCTTGTAAATCAGCCCCCTAATACAGAAGCATTTTGAATCCAACACTTATGTAGTGTAGGGTCATCCACTATTCCAGAGTTCCATTTGAAATTGCAGTTTTTAAAATGTAGTTAAAACTTACTGTTACTCAATCATTAAATTCTTCCAAATAATTGAAAATAATAAAGTTTGTAGTGATTCATAAAAATTCCACATTGCAGCTTATGAACAGAAGTCACGTGGCAGTAGCGTATCCAAGGTAAATAGGCGTTTGCGTTGGCTACAACAGTCTAAAGGTGAATGAAATAAGTAAAGCGCAATGACCCTTCAAGGCTACCGTCCACACAGCGCTAGAGAAGCACTAGACAAGCACACATGAGTTTGGCAGTGACGAAGCGGCCATTTCAAGGCTCATTATGAATGAGTAAGATTTCCGTGTCTGGGATGACGTGACCCTGCAGCAAGCAACTGAAGCAGCACCGCTCTTCCCTCCCAACATCCAGACACCTGCCATTTTTGGACCTCTGCCAGACATACTTCTTCACAGCATCTCGACGAAAATTGAATTGTCTGCGGGTAAAGGTTAAACATGTAAATGAAATGTTGTTAAATGGTCAAAGTTGGGCTGCATCACGGCATTCGGATGACCTGCAAGTATACTGCAAATAGAAACACAGAAAAGTCAGGATCACTGTACCCTGAATACTTCTATGACTGATGGGACAATTGGCATCAAGTTCCCTGATTATGGTGATGTGCAGTGCAGTGGTATTTCACCATACTTTGGGTCTAATTAAAAGTTTGGGAGATGGGATACTCCATCACAAACGTGGCAGATGTCCTGTTGGCCATACTACAAGTGTAATATATCTTTTCTTAAGGCACATGTAATACAGTGTGCCATCCACCAACTTTTGTTGTCCAATGTTTGTTACAGATATGCTAGTTTGCTACATTTAATTTTTAAGTCTTCAGTGCTGTTTTGCTGCTTCACCAATTAACGTTTGTATTGTGCCTATACAAGCAAAAACATTTTGGGGGATTGCAAACTTCTACTAAAAATCCCTATTTCCTTTTGCAGTGACCATTTCTGTTTTGTGGTATCATAAATCCATAATTGTGCTTTGTCAGTGTAGGCAATATTCAAACACTGAAGTTCACACCTAATCAATCAATCAATTAATCATGGTATTTGTAAAGCGCACTACCTACCCGCGAGGGTCTTAAGGCGCTAGAGTTTGAAATGTAAAAAAGCCATGCTATGTGTAATTCCGTGCATCAAGTAATGTGATAATACCATTTCAGTGCATGAGAAATTCATCCCTGCATCAAAGGCCCTTTGAGCTTTGAAAGAGGTATAACACGTAGAAACACCCTTTTTTGATGTTACTCCAATGCAAAGCTACAGTTGCACTAATGTTATGATTACTGGTTGATGTAACACAATTATCTGAAGCATGGTATCACCACAATGGTCAAGACCTTCTTTAAAATAATTCTTGCGTATTGTTGCCTTCAAAACAGCACTGCAAAAAGAAAAGGATCAAAATAGTACACGCTTGGAGTATGTAGTCTGATGCAGAATCACCCCACGGTGCAAATTAGTAATACCTGGGAAGCCTAGGTAATAGACTTCTCAGTTTTATCTCATTAGGGAGATGCAATGTCAGTTCGGATCCATACATTTGTCCTCCACTAAGATTGGTACATGGGTGTTCACTACTACAAGTTGTGATTGTTATCTTCTGACAACAGTCACACGAAGAGTCAGGTGTTGTAGAAATGGAAGCTGGAAAAAGAATCAAGAACATTTGTAGAATAGAAAACTTAATGGGAGGAAAACAAAACCTCTGGCAAGATATAGACAGTGGAGGGTTAATGCTCACCTATGCTTCTTTAATAAAAATCAGGACTTTACTTCTCTATTCTAGCTAGAAAAATCTGCATTTTATTACAAGACTGGATGCTCATGGTATGCTTGGTTGAAGCCCATTCACTGCTACCACATAGTAATGAGACACAGGTTTGCATTAAAATGTCTTGAGTGTTGATAATCTGGGCTTAACAGTAGCCCTAAGAATGCCTTTTAGCATTGCTTCTGCCAAACAGGCCCTGGAGATCATGTTTGCTCTAGTAGAATGAGTCCCAAAAGTCTTTTTGGCCTGTAACAACCCTATTCTGTGAGTCTATAACCTATTACCAACTCGCTAAAAAAGGATTGCGAATCTTGATTAGGAAGGGGCGTGTTAAGGACATCCCTTCCTAATAGTGAGTCGCACTTGTGTGTTGGAATGTTTTGCGACCGGGAATGTGTCACAAAACATTCGCAGCTACCACCAACTTCAAGTTAGTGGTAACCCATTCGCAAACTGCCTATGCTTATAAAATTAGAAGAAAACTTTTAATTTTTCTTTTTGTAATATGTCTCGTTTTCCTTTGAGGAAAATGGGCTGCTTTACATAAAAATGATTTCTATATTTAAAACCAGTCACAGACATGGTGGTCTGCTGACCTCAGCAGGCCACCATCCATGTGATTTTTTTGATTCCCGATGGGTCGTAAAATGTGACTTACCTTATTAATATTCATGAGGTTGGTCATTTGCGACCCACTGGGAATTGCAGAAAATGTTCAACACACGTTTGTACATGCTGTTTTGCATTTCCTAATTGTGAATCGCAAAGGATTTGCAATTAGGGAATCGCAAACGGTTTCTAAGTACATCTGGCCCATAGCCTTAGGCATCTGGCTAAAGTAGGAGAAGATAGTGAAGGATAATTGTTAGAAAGATTAACAAATGATGACAGGGCATTATTCAATCAGTAGTCTTTAATTCATATTATTTAACACCCTTACACACAACTTTGGATGAGAAGGAAACTAAAGATACTAAACATATTGGAGCCATTCTTCATGCATCTGGTAACAGAAAAGAAAAGCTCCGAAGGATAATAATGTATTTTCGAACCATGTGCAGCCTAATCATCTGAGACTCTTTTAACAGGAAGTCAAGCTGATTAGTAGGGTTAGTTTTACAATGGTAGGTGGTCATTGTCAGGCGATGTTTGGAACAATAGCAGAATTAATTTAAGATCCTATATTGGGGAATAACAGAGTTTAGACGGTGGAATCTGATATACATCAGCAATTTATAGCCTAAAGAATGTTCCCCTATGAGTTTGTCTTACAAAAGCTCAGAGCCATCAAAATCTGTGGTCAATAATAATCCTGAAAGGATTGCTTTGAGATGCCAAAGGGGCAAGGACATTCAGAACTGGAGGGATATTTGGTACAATGAGATAGTGATTCCTTTCCACACATCAACCAACTCCAAGTCTGTCAAGCTTGCTTGTAAGTATCGATGGTACCCAGGTCACAGAAGAGGAGTTCACAAGGCTAGCAACTGAAGGCAAATGGTCCATCGGTGACCAATAACACCAGAAAGTTTCAAAACCATCAGTTGTAGATTATCAGATAGGATCAGATAGTGAATCTTGTTTAAAGTAGGTGAGGGTTAAATGGAAGCAATACAGAAATATCTATGGCCATTTTTAGGAGAGATCAGAACCACGTCTAAGCCACCCAGAGTGAGTAAATTAGAGCCAATAAAGCCTTCTGTCTAGGAACCTAAACCAGGCACCTGAGAATTATGACAAAAGGAGGAAAAGTGTAAATGTGGCCAAACGTGCACAAACATGTCAATGACAAGGGGAGTTTATAAGAGTGCAGCAACTGTGAGTTAAAACATGATACAAGATCTATTGGCAACAGGCCCCAGTGATGATTCATTGTTTGGAAAACTACTGGATGAAGTCTCCTGTCATGAAGGTACCTGGAGTGCCAACCTGCCACCATGTTAATACCATGAAGACATTTTTCCCATACTGATATTTTTCGATGGGGAGAGAACTCTCAAAATGCCTTTGTCAACCTTACCAAAGATTTAGACTTGGCATTTCCCTGATGATTTATGTATTGTACCATGGAAATTTTGTCCATCTGCAAAAGTATAATGAAATGTGCCTTTTCTTTGATGGAATTGAATGGTATAGGAGTGAACAATTAATATGCTTTGACAATTCCTTTACAGATCATATCTCCCTAGTTGAGTACTGAACACTCCAAAGACCTCATCTTCACAGAATAGAATATGACTAAGGGTCTGATTTAAGACCTTGACGGTCTTACTGCCGTTCATCTGCAGCGGCGGTAACAAGTACTCTGCCAAGTTGATGGTCTTTCATCCATCGTATTTAGATGGATGGAGGCTGATTTGCTGCCTGCGTCGACAGAGTGTTTCCCGCCACCGTTGTGGCTCAGCGCTGCCGACACGGTGGAATTCCAATGCTGTCAAATAATACTCTATCGCCGTAAGGGCGGTGAGTTCCCACTGAGCAGACATAGATTTCATAGTGGTGTAGGCAGTCTCCTAGCAGTGATTCCTTGATGGAAGGAGTCCGTTGCGGTATGAGCTCAACAATGCACCGTCACCATAGCCATTAGATGGATGCTAGTATAGCACACCTGATATACATTGGCCAACTGGAAAAACTTACGTACCCTACTATAAAACAGACTCCATTTCAGACCATGGTTATTTGCCTTTACACTGCACCACAACATTTTCTAGCAGAACATTTGCTAGTTAAGTTATGTTATTTTGCTTCTTTTCCCTGTTTCTTGTCCCTTTATCTTCTTTCAGTTATTTCCTTCTGGTTAATTAATTTGATTTCATCATATGTATTTGCACAATGCCAGGCCTCAAAAATCCTTGTTCTGCTGATGGAGAATTGTCAGTCATGGTGGATGAAATAATGAGAGTTGAGCCACAATTGTTTGGAGTTCAAGTCCAAAATGCACCTATATCTTAGAAAAGGCAAATGTGGGCCAGAATAGTTGACATAGAGAATGCTGTAACAAACAACCTGTGCACACAGGAGGAAATTAGGAAGAGGTGGAACGACCTGCGGGGGAGGGTGCATTCCTGGCCTCCAAGTGTCACCTGGAGTCCCAGTGGACTGGAGTTGGTTCTCCCAGGCCCCCTTTGCAACTCCTGCACTGGGAGTAGAATATTTTGCAGATTGTTTGCATGAATGAATTCTGTTGCATCTCAGATTACAATACTCAATCTCCATTACATGTCACATGATGGCATGGTGCCTGTAAGTGTTAAAACACAAAAGGACCCATTACCCATATGTTTGTCACATTGTAAGTGTCTTTTGTATTTAAATGCATATTTTCCACAGGTATATTCTAAAAACCATTTTGCAAGTGACAGGAAATTGTCTTTAAAATGACTACAACTACCATGATGCGCTGTTTCTGTTTGGTCAAAAGAATATTGCTATGCCATAGCGCTCATTCTCTCTTGTCTAACATATTTCCACATATGGTAAAGTGTCATGTAGTGTTCAATGCGCTCTTCTGAAAATAGTTTGTGTTGTTTTCTGAATGTTGTCCTGTTCTTCTCAAACAATTGAATTGATATCATGACTTTCACAAATCAAACTGTGTTAACCCAAAAATTGTAAGGTACGGAAACTATTATGTTGAAAGTAAGTTGTAATTGCAGTAATTGATTCAGCATTGTTCACATGATGACTAATGCCAAACATCCATCCAAGTTGTGTAAATGTCTGTTTTGAAGTCAGCTAGGACTTGGAATTGTTAATCACACATTTCACCTCTCCGCTGTGTCGGGTTGAATGGTTGGTAGATGTTAGGTATACTTCCTAATCACTTCATAAACACTTCTTGACATCTTATCATCAGCTTATTTGAAGTTGTAGTGTTTGAATTTGCAAATGTTTAGGATAATATGTTCAATACCACTGAAATCTATAATCGTAATAATCTCTACCTTTTTTTTCTTCGAAGTATCTACACTGTTTGTCTCAAAAAATTTGGTTGTCTAATCCACACTTTTACTAATAAAAATGTTCCCAGTTTTCAATAGGTCCAACTGTCAGACTACATGGCCAGGAATCTGCCACTGAGGAGACTTCCACTCCAGTTCAGGATCACGCCTTCAACGAGGACAATACTCCTGGTAATCTGGATGACGATGAGGGTCCTGGTTCATGTGGTCAGCTTGGGCAGACCGCTGCACTGAGTCTCACTGGGCCCACACCGACACCTCCCACCCCAGCTGTAACACCTCAGCTAAACGAAGCCTCCACTTCCTGTGTTCCTACCACTGTAAAACACCTTTCATGTACCCCCCAGTCCTAGCTAATGTTGAGACCACAGCACCACAAGCTCCAGCTCAGCCAGGAATCAGTGGGATGGGGCACACTGGGTCATGGATGGAATTCTCAGCAAGGGGAGCCCACTGGGTCACTCTCACCTAAACCATTATCGACCACGTCTTGGGAGCCTATCACCAGCCCCCAAACATGATGGGCCAGGTATTCACCGAGCTACAGGAGATGAAGCAGTTGCAAAGGGAGCTCAATTATAAGATGGAAGCTCACAGCTCCAATATGAGTTGCTTGACTGGGGTGCTGAAGGACATTTAAACCCATGTTTGCAGGGCTTTCCCAGCACCATGTATCCCTTCCCGTAGCCCTACAACATCTGGTCCATCTACATCTGCCACTGGCACAGGAAGGGAAGCCCTGCCACAGGAAGAACCACCTGCAGTCACCTGGGCCCTGCAACAGTGGATCTCCTCTCCCCCACAGGAGGGGACGTCCACCCAGATTATCAGAAGTTAAGGATGGCAAGACCTCTACCACCAACAGCAAGAGACCCCAACCCTAATTCCCTCCAGTGTGTGACTATCATTCACTCTGTGGACTATTTCTGGACACATTTACTTTTCTAGTGCCAGGTATATTTTGGACATTGGGCGTCAAACAATTGTGGCTCTCCAACTATGGTTTCATTCAGCATGATTGACTACTTCACTTTTTGGTTTGCTTTTTGATTTTCACCCTGTTTAATTTCTTCATGCTTATTTCAATAAATTCCAGACTCAAAGACTAATAGACAAGTTTTGTACAGCTCAACTCTATCAATGCATTTGTTTCCTTCCATCATAACCTTACAATGACTAAAATCAAATGATTGTGTTAACATAGATAATTTGCAAGTAGGTAATGTTTTTCTCAACTTCCCATCCATGACTCCCAAAAAATATACCATTCAATCATCTACTACTATGTTCATTCCATTTGACCAATAATTGTCTGTCAACATTTTCACTAACATAACATTCCATAGATGACCCTAACACTCAGTGCCAGTTTTCACATTTCCAGTTCCAGACCTTTCCAACATGGAAGAAGTGAATGTATCCAAAACAATCAGGTTGAATAGGCAAATTATCATTGACTCATGTCATCAGCTGAAGCCAGATCTTCTGGTTCACATAAGGAATCCAACATCAATAACACTAATAGACAAAAACATGGCAGTACTACATTTTGCAGACACAGGATCATTCCAGTCAACTGTTCCAGTATCTGGTGGAATACCACAGCCAAGTTTCAGTAGTGTGCCACAAGATGTATGTCCTTCAGTGATGAAGCACATCAACAGCTACACACTTTTTTCATACAATAAGGGATTTTCCCAATGTGAAGGGAGATTAGCATGATTTGGCTCCACTACCGCATGTGGTTTGAACTAATGATGGCACACATATCAATCACAGTGTAAGTTACCTTGGTACAAGATTTGTATAAATAAAAGTCTGTGTCTTCCCCAGGATCAGCTCATGTTCCCTTTCTACTTCTAAACAGCAACATATACCTGCAAATGTCACAACTCTGAATATTGAAGGAACCTAAAACAGATCAAAACAAAAAGGTTACCAATCAAACATAACATAATAGATACATTACAAAGTCAACTTTTGAAGGGCACAGTTTCACAAAACAATGAGCGATAAACAATGTAAGTGAACAGGATAGTCAATGTGTAAAACTTTGATCAACAAACACCTTTTGCCTAAATTTCCCTGAATTGCCCTTCTTAACAAATTACCACTGCATACTTCTCTCAGCATCACAGCAATGGTTTGTGTAACGGAGAAAGTGATAACATGTAAAGATATATCTACACTCATGAGAAGAAATTGTCAATGACATCTTGACGTAAGTCTATTGCTTCCTCTTCACCGCTATCATCTTCATTTGGCATTTCAGGATCCTCACCCATTGGCTCTTCATGGTCTCCATCCTCTGTGATGCAAGGGATGTTCCGTAAAGGACAATGTTGTGGAGCATGTGGCAGGCCACTGTGCTTTTCACACATAATCTGGTGAGTAGATGAGGGCTCTACCAGTTTTGTCCAGACAACAAAATCTTGCTTTTAAGGAGCCCAAAAGCATTGTTGGATTCCTCAGCTGTGCCAACAACCATGGTTGGTTGGGATAAGTTGTGTCTCCTAGATGGAAGACAAAAAAAGACAAAAAATGTAGTACAATTCCAGCTTATTCAACTAGAAATTGCCCAAACAATATTATGAAAGATTGTACTGACCAACAAGCCAGGCTCACTCAGATCCAAGTTGTGACATTTGTGGGGGTATGGAGCTGTTCTGTACTACAGAGGAATCATGACCAGAGCCAGGGAAATGCGCACAGAAGCTTGTGATGTACAAATCCGGTAAGCAGACAACTTGCACATTGATTGAATGGAAGTGTTTCTGATTCCAATAGGACCGTTCTGTGGCGTGTGATGGCGCTAAGGCAATATGTGTGCCATCAATTGCTTCAACCACATGTGGTAGGCATTCCAAACCATAAAAGTCCCCCTTCATATTGTCTAAATCCTGCTGCCATGGAATTATAGCACATGGGAGCCTGGACGGTGTCACTGCACCCGATTATTTTATTCAACCCGAGAAGTGGGTTGGCCATTTTACCACGCTTTGTGATAAGAGGGAAGCTATCCTCCCTGTGGGTGGTACTGATAGTTTATCCAATCGTGAATCTATCTTGGCATGGAGTGGTGATGGCAATGGAGGACCCGTCCTTAGCCATGATGATACTTTTAGGGCCATTGACAGAATGAAAACAGTGAAAGCCCCTGTGCCTGATAAGATACCAGGTGACATGTACATGTCAGAGCAGTTAGTTTGGGCCCCCTATATAAATCTCTTGTCTAACGCTGTTGCTGATGGGTGAGAAATACCAAAAACCTGAAGGGCAGAAATAATAACTATACATAAGAAAGGGTATGCCTCTGTTGCATCGAACTATAGGCTGATTAGTCTAATAGATAACATGTAAAAAACTCTTTGCCAGACAAGTCTTGGACAAATTGCTAATTTGGATAGATGACAACGAGATCCTGTCATTATACTGGACACTGTGTCTTACTTGATGAGACGACCGACACTGAGGGATACAGTGCCACGGAGGGTGAGGGGAATGCCATGGAGGGCTCCGGCTCAACATCTTCTTCAGAGGCCTTCCCAAGCGACAAGCCGCTAGTGGGGCTGGACTCTACTGCTCCTGTTACACCAGCATCCTTGTCTGCCACCCAGAGCACAATCTCCACCCTCCCTCTTGTTCCCCCCTCCTTCGCTTCAGGCACCTTACCTCCTGCCCTTGTCCCCCTTGATGTGCTGAGTGAGGTGGCTGTTGACCTCTTCTGCAGCATCGCTGTAGGCCAGACTGCATTCCTGAATGCCATCTAGGAGCTTAGCTGCCATATGCAACACATGCAACACATGCTAGCTTACCTAGAAGGCACTCATAGTGGTATGTCTGACCTACAGTGGTCTTTTCAAGGTCTAGCCGCCTCACTGACTGCAGCCTTCCAACCATCCCTACCTTGTGCCCCATCTCCCGTCCCTTTCTCATCCCATATCCCTATCCCCAGTCCTGTCCCAAGCACACTCACACCTTTGTACACCCTCACTCCAACACACACAAGCAGCATACTCACCCATAAACACAGAAACCACAAAAACACAGGTGGACAACCAGATATACACAGCAGCCATCCCCACATCCACATGCACCACCAGCACATCCATAGACATGGCAGCCACCACCACACCCATAAGCACCACACTCACCACCAGCACAACCACAGCCACCTCAAGCCACCACTACACACATATGCACCACCAACAGCACAACCACAGACACTGCAGCCACCTTCACGCACACATGCAACACCCCTACCACCAGCACATCCACATACTGCACAGCCACCACCACACCCACATGCACCACAACCAAACCCCACACCTCCACGAGCACACCCTTCAACACACACACACTAGAATTCACACCCACAAAACTGAAACTGCCACACTCACCCAAACAACAGACATGTATGATACAAGACACACCCAAACATGTATAACATGCATCAGACCCACAGGCACCTGCACCCTCAACAGACACATGCACATCAGACACTGCCACTCATCCTACCTCCCAAAACCATCTCACTACCAAACACCCTACTCATTTTCCCATAGAATATGCCCTTTTTAACCTTGCCCTAACCTCTTCTAAATCCTAACCCACCCCAACCCACCCCTAGCAAATGCAAATCTACCCCTTCCGCACCCCAACATACCCCTTCAGCATCCCAACCCAACCCACCCCAACCAAACACACATCTACCCCTTCCACAACACAACCCACCCCTTCCACATCCCAACCCACCCCTACCAAATGCAAGAGTACCCCTCCTAGAAACACACCCCACCCAAACCCAAGGGAACCCCTCCCAATTCCAACTTCTCCATGTAAGATCTTTAAGGTACCTGTTCTGCCCATTAGATACACTTTACTTTGGATTTAGGTGCAGGCATTCATCATAGTAATGGCCACTTGCACCAACTAATAGATGTTACACATTTTACTTGGCTGTCTTACTGCAGGTGTGTTTGTTTCACCTTGATTACTCATCAGTATGAAAATATTTGTGAGTATTGAAATTGGATGCAGTACAGGACGTGCACTAGACAAGGCGAAATGTTACATGGATGTATTTGTTGAATACTTCTAATTTGTGAGTGACATTGATTTCACTGTTAATGTCTAAGGTAAATGTTACGCCTCGTCTAGAGCAATTTCTACATCATGTTACAATGCACTTATTCCTATGATGTGTATTGCACATGTAGGTAATGTGGGACTTTTAGAAACTTCTTTAAACACACCTGTGTGGTAAGTTTTTAATTTTTATTTGGATATCCTTTTTTGTGCAAGTGTCCATTTTTTTTAAGGCAGCTTGCACCAAATTTATACATAGAATGCGATCATACAGGTGTGTTTTTTTACATTTCTTAAACGTCAACAGTGCAGACATATGCATTGCACATTGATATGTTATTGCTTGTAAGAGAGATTTAGAAATGCACAAGACGTGTGCTAATATTAACAGACAAGTCAAGAGTTAACAGATAAAGTGAAGCTTACTGTCGATTGCATCCATGACTGTGGTGGTTTTGTTCATCATCAAGAAGCAGCAGCTGCGACAGGACTTGGACGATCAGATCCATGGTGGAAAGAGGAAGTGTGAAAGGAAGAAAAGGTGGGTTTCTGCCATATATCCCTTTCATTCTGCTAACTCAGGTGTGGAGGTTTTACTGCCACAGGCACATCGTGATTGGCCCGGCGGGGAAACTGGAGGTCCTCTCTCTGACACACTTTTACCTATCCCGCCATCAGCGCGGTTAAGGTTTCCTGGCAGTGATGGTGGGGCCATGGCGGTTTTTCATCTATGAACCTGCTAACATCTAAATGCGGTAGGCGGACCTCCAAGCCGGCGGACGGGAAGACTGTCAAAAAAGCCACAGCAGGACTCGATCAGCCTAAGACTAGATCTGGGGATCTAGTGAAGATGGTACAACCATTATAAGCATCTAAATAGTCTTGACTTCATGTGATCTCTTCTAGTGTCTCTGTCTAAAGGTACTTTGTCTCTATAGAGCGATCCTTCCTTAGATGTCAGATCTTGAGACACTAGCATGCAAGGTAATGAAGGGGTCCCGCTAATATGGCCTAAATGACAATGCCAAAAGCCCTGCCATTGTGGCGTGTTGCCTCAGAGATATGTGACGGTGTGACATCATCCTTATTTATTTTTTATAAGAGTAATCTAGAAGTGATATAAACCCTTATTCCCATTCTACATGGTGAAACATGAAGTAGAAGACAGAAAAGGGATGTAACCTGAATTGGTAAACCCTAGTTAGTGTGCCAATTAATTTAAAGGAACCTTGTGTGTTCCAGACAATATGGAACAGAGAGATAATAGTCCTAGTTCCACCATTCATTCTTCTGGTTGCAAAAGACAATTCCTGAGATAAACAATAACCTGCATGTTGAAGTGGTTGTTCTTCTTTTTTACTCTTCTCTTTTCCATTTTTTGGTTATATTTGGTCACAACACCCTCTAGGATGGAGTGAACTCTCTTTTATGGCTTAATTGGAAAGAAGCTTTTCTATATTCTATATGAGCTACAATTCTTATTTAGTAGTCTTGGATAAAACCTTGAAACAAAGTAGAAGGCAAATATTTGAAAAAACCTGTATGATTTGAAGAACCCAGGGATTCTCTCAAATTACTTACTAAATTTGAAGGAACACGTATTTTGCAACCATTAACAGAGGGGAAGAAAGTAAATTGTGCCCTTGAGAAAAAACTGTCCTCTGTTTTAGGGTAGATATAGGTCTGTTCTCCTTCAGTGAAAGAAGGATGGTTATTGGTACTTCTGAAACTGGCCACAACATGGGTACTGTTGTAACCGGGTCCTAAGGTGGTATTGGTTGGCGCAACAATTCCTAGCCCTTTTGGATTCATCAAAATAAGTCTACCAAACATTCTTTTCAGCGAGTACTATACTTTATTTAGTGAGAAAAAGCCTTTACCTATATCCCCATTTTCTGTGTAAAATTGACACTGAAAAAGTAAATCCTCAGCCGCTGCACCACTCTCTGAGCTTGCAAGTTTGCAATATTTGTTATCAATCAGAAGCATCAAGACTGTCTATTTCCTGCAAAATATCCATATTGGCTCATTGAGACTGTTAGAAAAGACAGACTACTGAATCCCTATACTCCTTGTCTTTTTCAGTGAGCTCTCAAATCTTAGTAAGTGGATCCACCATATCTGAAAACTTGTCCTGGAAGGTGACCCCGGCCCTATTAATACCATTCTTGGGTTACGAAAACAAATCACCTTTCACTAAACCTTCAAACTATTTGTAATGAAAGAGACACATGACTATGGAGGGTCTCGAACTCTTAACCTTCAAGCCAAGAGCCTTGGACATTGACCTTTAGGCCACAAGTTGTTGCATAAGTTATGACTTTGGCATACCACGGGTAACACGGGTGAACTCAGTTCAATGCACATGCGATGAGTGTTATTGTAAAGATGCAAAATACTATTCAATGTGTAATTAACATTGAAGTATTCCTTTTGGGTTACTAATAATCCCCTAAAGGGATCAGGGGCACAGTGGAAACAGAAACAAACCTAATTCTATTATTCACAATATCACACACACTGTGCTAAGAAAACTGTATACTTTTACGGAAAAAGTATTTATTACTAGAAGAACAATCTGTTTCTATGTACATCTAAAACAACTACAAAGTATAATACAAAACTAGAAAGAAGGCACATTATGAATAACAAGAATTAAAATTTATAGCATTGTTTAACATGTCTTTTAGTAGGTCATCTAGAACCTAACACCCTAACATCTACTTCTATTCGCTATACTCTGAGAGCATGGAAGCCAGAGCAACTTGCAGTCTAGAGTTCCTTAGCAAGAGAATACTCATTGCATACCCACTTTACAGCAAAGGCTGTCTTTATCAGCAGAGGTGAGGAGACAGTGTTCCCCGTGAAGGACAAACACACTGCGGTAGCAGTCAGTCAGTCTTACTCCGGGACTCAGCGTTATTGACTTCCGGTGAGATGTATCTCCGAAGTGTCCCGGCAGTAGGTGAGACTGTATCTGGCAAGATCTCAGACGATAATCTTGGCAAAGGACCTCCCCTGATAAGTGGTCAAGTAGTCAGCCTTATATACTAAACCTTATCAGACATTGTAATATTTGATATAAGTTATGCGCATCTAGGTATGCGTCCTAGACATTTCATTATGAAGATACACGTTAAAATGACGTCAATTCAGACTACACTAACTTGGTTATATGTCGATATGTGCTTTCAATCAACCTTGACATGGTGTAAAATAGGAATTTGACCCAGACAAATGTCGCCTTGTTAATTGTATCTGTGTCATTGATTGAAGAGCTTGACTGTTTCACAGGTCTTAAAAAGATAAGGTCAGGCGACATCTGTATCTAATAGCAGTCATGATAATGATTTCACATAAACAGGGAAAGGTGGCGACCTCCATTAGTCAAGATAGAGTCGAGGCTTACATAGAATGGATTCAGACCTTAGGGACTTTACATCTATCTAAGTGACCATCTCACATTTGATGGAAAAGGTAACCATCCTAGAATCTAATACAGGGGCAGCTGTGGAATTGGGGTGCTAAATAATGTAAAAGATGTATCAAACATAAATTAACAATGGCATGCAGAGCAACTGACACTTGTTCTGGGATAATCATTAGCCACAACAATAGTTATTTCTTCGACTGGCATTCTACCTTAGGACATCAGGAGGAAATGATTGACTAAATGTTTTTGGACAGTTACGAACTGCTGATCACAATACAAAAAGTCCTGGAATGGGGAGAACATGGCGGCTGGCTAAGAGGTCCAGTCGGGAGCTCCGTTCAAGGAGGCGTGCAAATTAGGATCGCAACGGCCCGTAAAGTCAAGACCGCTCTTGAAATAATGCTGGAATAAAGAGGGTAACGTCTAAGAAACGGAGTCTTTTCGTACCTGTGTACATTTTTTGAAATCTCTCTATAAAAGAAACGCCGGCTCTCCAGGGACGCTTCCAGGGGCGGTTTCAGTGTCAATGTGGCGTCGGAGCTGAGGTGGAAGCAGAACTCTGCGGGAAGCTGTGTGTCGACTCGCCGAAGGCCGATGGGAACAAGAGAAGTGTTTGGGCGGAAGCAGTGGATGGGCTGCAAACGCGGCGTAGAGTATCAACGAGAGTGATTTTCAGATGCCCACCCAGCAGCTGTCTTACACAGAATTGGGAACAGGAAAAATGCTGTGAAACGGAGGAAGGCGAGAGAAAAGAGCCGAGAAAGCCGGCGTGCATGAATTCGGTAAGGAGACTGGGAAGGGGTAAGAGAGGGGAATTGGTTACTTTAACTCCCGCAACTAAGTTGCCGCAGGAAGATCCAATACAATCAGCAGCCCAAACACTGGCTTCCAATAAAGATGCTGTAATAGATACAGAAAATCCTGCTAGTAAAGAAATTGCTAAAAGCCGCATTCAAGGTATAAGCTATGACCTGAGGAATAGATGTTCTGTTTTGGACCCCATAGAAAAAACAGCCCAAACCCCAACGGGGAAAGTACAAGTTATTACCATAAGTGGAGACACAACAAAATATAACAACAAAAAACAAAAAGGTCTGAAAAAAAGAGCAGAATCACAGCTGTAGCATCAACTAGAGCTGCTAAAGCTGCAAAAATTGAACAATCCAGAAAAGGAGCAAACTTAAAAATAACGCCCTCCCTTCGCTCTTTTTTCAAAGTACAAGAAAAGTTAACTACTAAAAACCCAATACACAAGAGACAGTGATGCACACATTCACATTGTTTAGTTACTAATCCATGTATTAAGTGAGACACTTTTAATCACTCACTTAAACAGACAGTCAGACAGCTACTAAATCCTCCATCCAGACAGTTATATATCCACTCAATCTTCAATACAGATTGGTATATATATAATACATATTTCAATTTCAAACTAAACCACATTCACTGGATGATGTCATCAGTGATGTCATCAGTGATGTCACTGACCATGTCATGAATGATGCAATATGTGACATCATCAGCAGTGCATTGCGGGCGAGCGAGTTATAGCTAGCAGAACTAACTATAACGGAGGAATTTCTATGGTTTTGTACGAGTGAAATGGCCAGCTAACTATAACATCTCTGAAACCTATGTTTTTTTCAGTGAATTTCAAAGGTTTTTTAAATGCTAATTTCTATCTATAACGTCTCTGAAACCTATGTTTTTTTTAAGTGAATTTCAAAGGTTTTTTAAATGCTAATTTTTAAGTGTGATAGTAGTTATACCTATTTTTTTGTACTGATTTTCTACAGTTTTAAACTGTTCATTTATAAATATTTTATTCATTAAATAACATTACATATTTTTCTGAAAATTGCAAAAAAAGTTTTTTATATATTTATATTATTTTCTTTAAAAAAAAATGTTTTCCCCAAAATTTTCGCAGTCGCGCACTCAAAGCGTACACATCACGGTGGGGGCGCGGATTCTAGCCGCTATTTTAGAAAAGTCGTGAAGGATCCGCGTACGGTGTGTGACGGCTGCGTGTTACATCATATACATTTAATATTAAGTGATGTGCGCGATTGGTATGCGACCAGTCCGCGACTCCTGCTCCCGCGCATTTGCGACACATGCGCATTACGGTACGAGATGGTTGCGTGGCGGCGGGTCCCGCGTGATGTCATATACGTGCTGGGGTGCGCTGGGTGCGCAACTCCCGCAAAAAAAATTTATGTTCCAAAATGAGATTATCTAAGATAGTCATAAAAATAACATATTTGTACTTATAATAAACTTAAATTATTTTTAAATAGATTTTCGCAAAGTCGGGTGCGTGCATCATGAGTGCAGAGAACCAGGTCAGCAGAGGTGCTGTAGTGCCAGAGAAACCAGGTCAGCAGAGCCGTTGTAGAGCCAGAGAACCAGGTCAGCAGAGCTGCTCTAGAGCCAAAGAAGCAGGTCAGCAGAGCTGCTCTAGAACCAGAGACCCAGGTCAGCAGAACTGCTCTAGAGCCAGGGACCCAGGTCAGCAGAGCTGCTCAAGAGGCTGAGAACCAGGTCAGCAGAGCTGCTCTAGAGCCAGAAACCCAGGTCAGCAGAGCTGCTCTAGAGGACGAGAACCAGGTCAGCAGAGCTGCTGTAGAGCCAGAGAAACCGGGTCAGCAGAGCTGCTTTAGAGCCAGAGAACCAGGTCAGCAGAGCTGCTCTAGAGCCTAAGAACCAGGTCAGCAGAGCTGCTCTAGAGCCAGAGAACCATTTCAGCAGAGCTGCTGTAGAGCCAGAGAAACCAGGTCAGTAGAGCTGCTTTAGAGGGAGAGAACCAGGTCAGCAGAGCTGCTCCAGAGGGAGAGAACCAGGTCAGCAGAGCTGCTCTAGAGCCAGAGAACCATGTCAGCAGAACTGCTTTAGAGCCATAGAACCGGGTGAGCAGAGCTGCTTTAGAGCCAGAGAAGAAGTTCAGCAGAGCTATTGTAGAGCCAGAGAACCAGATCAGCAGAGCTGCTCTGTAGCCTAAGAACTAGGTCAGCAGAGCTGCTCTAGAGCCAGAGAATCAGGTCAGCAGAGCTGCTCTAGAACCAGAGAACCAAGTCAGCAGAGATGCTTTAGAGCCATAGAACCAGGTCAGCAAAGCTGCTTTAGAGCCAGAGAACCAGGTCAGCAGAGCTGCTCTAGAGCCTAAGAACCAGGTCAGCAGAGCTGCTCTAGAGCCAGAGAACCATTTCAGCAGAGCCGCTGTAGAGCCAGAGAAACCAGGTCAGTAGAGCTGCTTTAGAGGGAGAGAACCAGGTACGCAGAGCAGCTCCAGAGGGAGAGAACCAGGTCAGCAGAGCTGTTGTAGAGCCAGAGAACCAGATCAGCAGAGCTGCTCTGTAGCCTAAGAACTAGGTCAGCAGAGCTGCTCTAGAGCCAGAGAATCAGGTCAGCAGACCTGCTGTAGAGCCAGAGAAACCAGGTCAGCAGAGCTGCTTTAGAAGGAGAGAACAAGGTCAGCAGAGCTGCTTTAGAGCCAGAGAACCAGGTCAGCAGAGCTGCTCTAGCTGACACTGACTGACTGACACTGACTGACTGAAACTGACAGATTGACACTGACTGACACTGATTGACTGACACTGACACTGACTGACAATGATTGACTGACATTGACTTACTGACACTGACTGACTGACACTGACTGACTGACTGACTGACACTGACCGACACTGATTGACTGACACTGACTGACTGACACTGACTGACACTGACACTGATTGACTGACACTGACTGACACTGACTGACACTGACTGACTGACACTGACTGACTACTCTCTACTACTCTACTACTCACTCTCTCTCAACTACTGACTCTCTACTACTCTCTCTCTACTACTCACTCTCTACTACTCTCTACGACTCAATCTCTACTACTCTCTACTACTCTCTACTACTCACTCTCTACTACTCACTTCTACTCTCTACTACTCTCTCTCTACTACTCACTCGCTACTACTCACTTGCTACTACTCTCTACTACTCACTCCCTACTACTCACTCTCTACTCCTCTCTACTACTCACTACTACTCTCTACTATTACTCTCTACTACTCACTCTCTACTACTCACTCTCTAATACTCTCTACTACTCACTCTACTACTCTCTACCACTCACTCTCTACTACTCTACTACTCACTCTCTACTACTCTCTACTACTCTCTCTCTACTACTCACTTTCTGCTACTCACTCTACTACTCTCTACTACTCACTCTCTACTACTTACTCTACTACTCACTCTCTACTACTCGCTCTCTACTACTCACTCTCTACTACTCGCTCTCTACTACTCACTCTACTACTCTCTACTACTCACTCTCTACTATTCACTCTACTACTCACTCTCTACTACTTGCTCTCTACTACTTTCTACTACTCACTCTCTACTACTCGCTCTCTACTACTCTCTACTACTCACTCTCTGCTACTCACTCTCCACTGCTCTCTACTACTCACTCTACTACTCTCTACTACTCACTCTACTACTCTCTATTACTCTTTACCACTCACTCTCTACTACTCTACTACTCACTCTCTACTACTCTCTCTCTACTACTCACACTCTACTACTCACTCTACTACTCTCTACTACTCACTCTCTACTACTCTCTCTCTACTACTCACTACTACTCACTCTACTACTCTCTATTACGCTTTACCACTCACTCTCTACTACTCTACTACTCACTCTCTACTACTCTCTCTACTACTCACTCTCTACCACTCACTCTACTACTCTCTACTACTCACTCGCTACTACTCACTCTCTTCTACTCGCTCTCTACTACTCTCTACTTCTCACTCTCCACTACTCACTCTCTACTACTCACTCTCAATTACTCTCTACTTCTCACTCTCTACTACTCGCTCTCAACAACTCTCTACTACTCACTCTATTACTCACTCTCTACTACTCTACTACTCTTTACTACACTCTCTACTTCTCACTCTCTACTACTCAGTCTCTACTAGTCTCTACTACTCACTCTCTAGTACTCAATCTCTACTACTCACTATCTACTACACACTCTCTACTACTTGCTCTCTACTTCTCACTCTCTACTACTCTCTACTACTCACTCTACTACTCTCTAATACTCACCGTACTACTCACTCTCTACTACTCTGTACTACTCACTCTCTACTACTCCACTACTCTCTACTACTCACTCTCTACTACTCACTATCTACTACTCACTCTCTACTACTCGCTCTACTACTAATCTCTACTACTCCCTCTGTACTACTCACTCTCTACTACTCACTATCTACTACTCACTCTCTACTACTCTCTCTACCACTAATCTCTACTACTCCCTCTGTACTACTCACTCTCTACTACTCCCTCTCTACTACTCTCTACTACTCACTCTCTACTCCTCTCTCTCTACTACTCTCTCTCTACTACTCTCTCTCTACTACTCTCTACTACGCACTCTACTACTCACTCTCTACTACTCTCTATTAGTCACTCTCTACTACTCTCTACTACTCACGCTCTACTACTCACTTTCTACTACTCGCTCTCTACTACTCTCTACTACTCACTCTCTACTACTCACTCTCTACTACTCACTCTCTACTACTCTACTACTCTCGACTACTCTCTCTACTACTCACTCTCTACTACTCGCTCTCTACTACTCTCTACTTCTCACTCTCCACTAATCACTCTCTACTACTCACTCTCAACTACTCTCTACTTCTCACTCTCCACTACTCACTCTCTACTACTCGCTCTCAACTACTCTCTACTACTCACTCTATTACTCACTCTCTACTACTCTACTACTCTCTACTACTTTCTCTACTTCTCACTCTACTACTCTCTCTACTACTCACTCTCTACTATTCTCTACTACTCACTCTCTACTACTCACTCTCTACTACTCTCTACTACACACTATCTACTACACACTCTCTAATACTTGCTCTCTACTACTCGCTCTCTACTACTCTCTACTACTCACTCTACTACTCTCTAATACTCACTCTACTACTCACTCTCTACTACTCTCTACTACTCACTCTCTACTACTCCACTACTCTCTACTACTCATTCTCTACTACTCACTCTCTACTACTGTACTACTCTCTACTACTCTCTCTCTACTACTCACTATCTACTACTCACTCTCTACTACTCTCTCTACTACTACTCACTACTACTCCCTCTCTACTACTCACTCTACTACTCACTCTACTTCTCACTCTCTACTACTCCCTCTCTTCTACTCTCTACTACTCACTCTCTACTACTCACTTTCTACTACTCCCTCTCTACTACTCTCTCTCTACTACTCTCTACTACTCTCTCTCTACTACTCTCTACTACTCACTCTTCTACTCACTCTCTACTACTCTCTACTACTCTCTCTCTGCTACTCACTCTCTACTACTCACTCTCTACTACTCACTCTCTACTACTCTCTACTACTCACTACTACTCACTCTACTACTCTCTATTACTCACTCTCTACTACTCTCTAATACTCACTCTACTACTCACTCTCTACTACTCTCTACTACTCACTCTCTTCTACTCACTCTACTACTCTCTACTACTCACTATCTGCTACTCTCTCTACTACTCTCTACTACTCTCTACTGCTCTCTACTACTCACTCTCTACTCTCTATTACTCACTCTCCACTCTGTACCTCTCTGCCTCACTCTACCTCTCTCTTCTACTCTCTACCTCTCTACCTTTACCACCTCTACCTCTCTACCTCTACACCTCTACCTCTACACCTCTACCTCTCTACCTCTCTCTACACACACACATATGCACATATATATGCATATATATGCATATGCATTTATATATATGTATGTGTATATTACCTACTGGCAGTCGCCAGTAGGTAGTTATAGTTAGGACCTATTTTCCATAGGAAATCCGCAACATTCTATTAGGAATAACGTTGGCGCCGATTGACGAATCTTCGCAAATTTTTCCCAAATTTTGGCCAGCTCCGGTCCACTCCTATCCTGAAGATTTCACGGTGATTTGTCAAGCGGGGGCCGAGAAAAAAGGAGGGTCCCAAAACGCGTTTTCCCCATGCATTTTCCCATAGGACCTGTTGATGCAGCTAAAGCCCGAACTGCTGAACGGAATTACACCAAATTTGGCAAAGAGGTAGTCCTTAGTTCAGAATCGTGCCTTTTTGCTTAAATGGTGTAAATCCGTTCAGTAGTTCCTGAGAAAATTAGAGTTAAAAAGGTAGATATATCTGGGCGGAGCCTAGCCACACATCTCATCGTGAGATCTGATTGGCTGTCAGTACTTCATCCAAGAAGTGTTGGCAGCCATCTTGGGACGAATATACATGATAGCACCTCATTAAAAATCATTGCAGTTAATGGAAGGTTTTAAGACTTTAGTTACATTATAAATCATTTCTTGATGGTACCATACTCATTTTAGGAATTGTGGTGTGTTCTAAGGTGATTTTACCATGTGAAAAAGCCTTCTGCTGTGATATCATGAATCATGTTTGAGAGAAAACTATTTTCTCATGCTTTTCCCACAGAGGTTTGGAAGGTGATCTATAAGCTAAACTGAGAGCAGATTTTCTGTAAATTCACATTATCTTTCTCAGTCATGTGAGAATGAAGTCTGACATTCTCAGTAAAACATGTACATCCAACAAGGGCAGAGACTGTCAGTTGATTCCTTTGTGTTCTACTGCAGCTTCCCAGAGTGTTCTAAAGAACAACTAGAGCGCTAACAGTCCTACTTATGACAATCGTATTGCACACCTGAAGCCATCTTGATTGGAATAAAGTGGTAACTCTTAAAGCATTTAATTTAAAAAGGAACAAAATGAGGGGGTTCACTTTGCCATAGAAAGTATGATTAGTGCTGCGGAAAGAAAAATTAGGGCACATTTTGAGTGACTTCTCAAATCCTCTTCTATTTCATTAACAAATTCTGACATGCAGACTGAAACATGCACTTTCAATACCAGCAGCAGACTTTCCTGGTGAGCAGTAGCTTTACTACAGTGATCTAATGAGCAACTAGAGTGCTAACATTCTGAATTTATGGCAAATGTGTGACACATCTGAATGCCTTCTTGATGGAATCAAAGTAAAAAACTGAAAGTATTTCCTACTGAGGAGACTGTAGTAAATGAGGAAATTAGGAAACTTCATAACAAATAAGTCTCCCAAACTGGCCACTAGAGACAAAAGAGCCCAAATTAGGGCACATTTTGAGTGACTTCTCAAATCCTCTTCTATTTCATTAACAAATTCTGACATGCAGACTGAAACATGCACTTTCAATACCAGCAGCAGACTTTCCTGGTGAGCAGTAGCTTTACTACAGTGATCTAATGAGCAACTAGAGTGCTAACATTCTGAATTTATGGCAAATGTGTGACACATCTGAATGCCTTCTTGATGGAATCAAAGTAAAAAACTGAAAGTATTTCCTACTGAGGAGACTGTAGTAAATGAGGAAATTAGGAAACTTCATAACAAATAAGTCTCCCAAAATGGCCACTAGAGACAAAAGAGCCCAAATGTAGCACAAATATCACCCAGATGTAGCCCAAGTATAGCCCAATGACAGAATGTCCCAGAGTGTTCTAACGAACAACTAGAGCGCTAACAGTCTTACTTATGACAAAAGTATGGCACACCTGAAGCCATCTTGATTGGAATAAAGTGGTAACACTTAAAATATTTAATTTACAAAGGAACAAAATGGGGGGGTTCATTTTGCCATAGAAATTATGATTAGTGCTGCAGAAAGAAAAATTAGGGCACATTTTGACTTCTCAAATCCTCTTCTATTTCATAAAAAAATTCTGACATGCAGACTGAAACATGCACTTTGAATACCAGCAGCAGACTTCCCTGGTGAGCAGTATCTTTACTACAGTGATCTAATGAGCAACTAGAGTTATAACATTCAGAATTTATGGCAAATGTGTGACACATCTGAATGCCTTCTTGATGGAACCAAAGTAAAAACCCACATGTAGCCCAATGACAGAAGTGTGCAAAACACTTTTTTTGTGTATTTGCAGTTTTGTATAGTGCAGACTTGTCAGGTATTGGAGTGCTTTACATGAGCATTGGTTTCATCACACAAGATCAAATTCATTTTGGTTGTAGACATGGGGAGATTAAGTGATTTGACCAGAATCACAGAATGTTGAGCTGAAGCAGAAAGTCCAATCTGGCTTCCCAGTTGTAAAGTGTGCAGCTCTGGAAGTAACACCACATCCTCTCCCCTAAGTGCAACATTTAATCAAGTGGTCAACTGGATAAAAAAACATAACGATTACAAATAATTTAAAAGTTCTTTGTCGCTATTTGAAAACTTAGAAAATATGTCCTCATTTTAGTTTTTTGCGCACTAACCATAATTTTGATGCAAATAAGAACCTCTCATATATGTAATTTCTAAAGGAAATGCTCTAGGTATTACAATTTTGATTACATCAAGATGACGTCAGGCGTTCCACACTTTTGTAATAAATATAGAATGTTAGCAATCTAGTTGTTCATTGGGATACTGTTGAGAGGCAGAGGCCAGGGGCACGGACTCTGAAAATTGAAGGCAGGTAGGAGAGTGCAGAGGCAACAATTTGACCACACTGGGCAGGCAGGAAGGGCAGTGGCAGCACAACAGACTATGGAGGGCAGTGGAAAGGGGGGCAGGGGCAACAAACCAACAATACTGGACTGGCAAGAGAGGCTGTGGCAATATAATAGACCACTGTGGGCAGAAGGAAGAGGCAGTGATAGTACAACCGTACATGCCAACAGACCCGTTTCAGCCAGGAAACGTCCAATGTTTTTAAGCTCAAACGGGCTTTATTAGATCTGTCTCCTGTCTACAATCTCCTCTTTTTCAATGTAACTAAAAGGGGAAAATCAATACCCCAGTTTTTTTTCAAATTCTCCCTCTTACCAAGTTCAAAATGTTCGCAAGTATGGTACATTGGAACATGGTAGGAAGGAGGAATTGGGGTAGGGACATGGACTTGGATAACAGAGGAAAGGAGGGACATGGAGAGGTGCACCAAACTGACCCTACAGGGCAGGCATCAGGGTTTGCAGCAGCACAATACACCACACAGGGCATGCGGGACGGGAGTGCAGCACAACAATCCATAGAAAGCAATAGGGAGGGGACAGGACCATGCACATGGACAACAGAGAACAGAGGGGAAAGAGGCAATGGTAGCTAGCAGACCATAATAGACAGACAGGAGAGAAAACTGCAGCATTACAGACCATAAAGGGCAGGAGGGACGGATCAGGGGCATTACAATGGAACAGACAAGCCAGGAGGGAGGGAATAGGGGTCTGCACATGGAAACAGAGGGCTGGGGGCAAGGGGGCAGGGCAGGAGCAGCAAAATGACCATGGAGGTCAGGCAGGATGGGCACTAGAAACAAGACACACCATGGAGAGCAACAGTGAGACTATGATGGCATACACACAGACCATGGAGGGAAGGTGGGAGAGGGTCAGGGGCAGCTAGCTGACCACACAGGGAAGGTGGGAGGGGCCATGGCAGCACAGAAGACCATGCATGGCAAGCGGGAGGGTTAGTGGCAGCACAATGGCTATGATGGGCAAGAAGGAGGGTGCAGGGGCATGCACAAAGGACCATGGAGGATAGAAGGGAGGGTCAGTACCTGGGCAGAGACAAGAGAGTTCAGGGGAAGGGGCCTCACAACAGACCGCGCGGGGCAGGCAGGAGGAGCAGTTGCAGCACAACAGACCAGGGAGGGCAGAAGGGTGTGGCAGTAAAATGGACCATGGAGGACAGGAGGAAGGGGATAGGGGCATGGCATGTGGACAGGCAGGGTGGAGGTGGCAGGGACAGGTTACACTCATCTGACAATGCTAGGCAGGTGGGAGGGGAGTGGCAGCTCAACAGAACACTCAGAGTGCACTGCGCCGACGACCTCGCCCCACTGAAGAAACTCCCTTGCATGACTGACATCAGGAAAACCTCATGGTTCACAGACGCCCTCAAAGAATCAAAGAAATCCTGCCATACCCTCGAAAAATCCTGGCGCCACGAACGGACTACAGAAAACATGACAGACCTCAAGAACGCCACTCGCGAACACCACCAGCTGATCCGCACCACCAAAAGGTCATCGTTCAAAAAGCGGCTCGACAGCAACACCCACAACAGCAAGGAACTCTTCCGCATCGTCAAAGAGCTCTCCAACCCCAGCGCCAACAACAACGACATCACACCATCACAAGACCTCTGCAACTCCCTCGCCACGTACTTCCACCGCAAGATCGCAGACATACACGACAGCTTCGGACCCCAGACATCGCATCCAGTCACCGAACCAACAATGCCCACCACCACCCTCAGCACCTGGACCTCCATCAGCACTGAAGACACCACCTACGTCATGAACACCATCCACTCTGGCTCCCCCTCTGACCCATGCCCACATCATATCTTCAACAAAGCCGACATCATCATCGCACCCCACCTCCGGAACGTCATAAACAACTCCTTCACGTCAGCCACCTTCCCTGAGAGCTGGAAGCACGCAGAAATCAACGCCCTTCTTATGAAACCCACAGCGGACCCCAAAGACCTCAAGAACTTCCGCCCCATCTCTCTTCTGCCCTTCCCGGCTAAAGTCATCGAGAAGACCGTCAATAAACAGCTGTCTGCATTCCTCGAGGCAAACAACTCGCTCGACCCGTCCCAGTCTGGATTTCAAGCCAACCACAGCACCGAGACCGCCCTCATCGCATCCACCGATGACATCAGGACCCTGATGGACAACAGAGAAACAACTGCTCTCATCCTCCTAGACCTCTCGGCAGCCTTTGACACCGTATGCCATCGCACCCTAATAACCCGCCTCTTCAACACTGGAATCCAAGGAAAGGCCCTGGACTGGATCACCTCGTTCCTCTCCGATAGAACCCAGAGAGTCCGCCTCCCTCCCTTCCACTCAGAGGCCACCAAGATCATCTGCGGCCCAACCCTCTTCAATATCTACATGAGCCCCCTCGCCACCATCGTACGCAGACACAACATCAACATCATCTCCTACGCCGACGACACCCAGCTGATACTCTCCCTCACCAAAGACCCAGCCACCGCCAAAACCAACCTCCAGGAAGGGATGAAAGACGTTGCAGAATGGATGAAGCTCAGTCGCCTGAAGCTGAACTCAGTCAAAACGGAAGTCCTCATCCTCGGACAATCCCCATCCGCCTGGAACGACTCCTGGTAGCCCACAGCGCTGGGCACCGCACTGACACCCACGAACCACGCACGCAACCTGGGATTCATCCTGGACTCCTCCCTCACAATGACCAAGCAAGTCAACGCCGTCTCATCCTCTTGCTTCAACACCCTGCGCATGCTCCGAAAAATCTTCAGGTGGATCCCCACTGAAACCAGAAAGACCGTCACCCAGGCCCTCGTCACCAGCCGACTGGACTACGGAAACGTGCTATATGCAGGAACCACTGCCAAACTTCAGAAACGACTCCAATGCATACAGAACGCCTCCGCACGACTCATCCTCGACATCCCTCACCACAGCCACATATCCGCCCACCTGAGAAACCTGCACTGGCTCCCCGTCAGCAAGAGGATAAAGTTCAGGCTCCTCACCCACGCACACAAAGCGCTCCACGACATGGGCCCCGAATACCTCAACAGCCGCCTCTCGTTCTACACCCCCACCCGCCAGCTCCGCTCCGCCAACCTCGCCCTCGCCACCGTCCCACGGATACGCAGAACCACCACCGGAGGAAGATCGTTCTCCTACCTGGCAGCCAAAACATGGAACTCCCTCCCCGCACACCTACGACTGACACAGCACCATCTCACCTTGAAGAAACACCTCAAGACCTGGCTATTTGAGCAGTAGCAGCACCCCCCACCCCAGCGCCTTGAGACCCTCGTGGGTGAGTAGCGCGCTATATAAATGTACTGATTGATTGATTGATTGAGTAGATAGGAGTGGCAGGTCCATGGAACATGGTTGACAAAAAGGATGGAGCAGGGGCATGCACAAAGACATCGGAGGGCAGGGGGAAGGAGAATAGGGGCAGCAAGCTAAGCAAAGAGGCTAAGAAGGCGGTCAATGATGGGCCATAGAATTGGGCAATGGAGAGCAGGAGGAGTGGGCTGGTACATCATGCTAAATGGAGGGCAGTGGCAGCACATCAGACCATGCATGGCAGGAGGGGGGAGGCTAGTCCATGGATTCAGACAACAGAGGATAGGGAGGAGGTGGATGGGGAAGCAAGCTAACTGTTCAGAGAAGGTGGGTATTAGGAACTTTTTTGTTTTTAAAATGTGTGTCTGTGCGAACTACTTAAAATATGAACAAGTATGTAGCAAAATCTCACTTTTATTCAGGAAGAAGAGGACGTTTGTGACTGTGACTCTGGGCTCACTTGGCAGAAACACCCCCTGACCCTCCACCCCCATCGCAAAATGTAATGCCCTTGAAAAGGGTAGGTGGACGCAGTGTTATATAGAACATAGTCCTGAAAGCACGATTGAAAATGAAAACTAGATATAGTATATGGTATAAACTATGCACCAAAAAGTGTGATATAAGATGAACAGGGGCGTGAAATATAATATGCAATACATTGTGCGCAATGACAGATTCATTGGAGAGCGCGAGATAGCACAGGCACTAGCGCGTGCTATGCGATATGCGCCTTGGAGTGTAATATGCACAGGGCAGTGTTGTGTAACCTAACTAGTTGTGATATAAAATATGTGCTGGATAGTGTAACGTTGCATATGCACTGTGACAAAGATATAGATCCCAGATTGTAATATGTATGACATAGCGCCGTGCGCTATAACATAGGCATCGAGGAAGGCACGTTAGATGGGGCAATATAACCCGTGCGAAGGCATGTGTGGCATGACATATTCACGGGGTGGTGTTACAGTGCACATGGGCTAGAGAGTGCCATAGCATACGCACTAGCTGGTGGAATACAACATAGAGGTGTGTGGCACTCGGCGGGCACTGGTGGGTGTAACACAGCATTGGGCTCAGCCAGGAGCACGCTGTGACTCTCAAGTGAGGTTTGTTTCCTTTCCAGAGAGTAAAATAAAAAGTATTACACATCCGGCGGTGGATGTGTGTTTTGTTAACCGTGAGGGGGGTTTCTTGCATAGTTTGGTCGAATTTTTGTCGAATCCCCTTTGAATGGCTTGGTGTGCGTGTGTATTAAATGTACCCGTCAATAGCTACCCATGTTTGTATAAATAAACGACAAGGGTGTCTACTTGGAGAGTACCCACCGGCGAGGGCGCCGGGATTAGGCACGGTAGGGCATCAGGCACGTCAGAGCTTCACTAGCAGTGTAAATACATTCTACGTGGATTCACTGTATGCATAGTCGCCTTTTAATGAATATCACGCAAATCGTCATGGTGATAGGTACATATGGTTTGTCCAGCATGTCCTAGGTGTTTCTATAAATATATATTTTTTCAAAATAATAAAAAACAAAGCCCGGCCCCGGGGGAGGGGGTCCCTGGGGCCATAAGTGGCCTGAGGAGGGGGGCAACGCAGCCCCCCTCCTAAAGAATTTTTTTTTAAAAAGGCCATGACCTGGGGGTTGGGGTCCCGGGGGCCTATTAAGGCCTTGGGAGGGGGGCAACGCGGCCCCCTTCCAAATTTATTTTTTTCAACAAAAAAAATTAGGGTGCAGGCCCTGGGGGATGGGGTCCCCAGGGCCAATAAATTAGAAAAAGAAGGGGGGCCACACAGCCCTCCTTCTTAAAAAAATAGAATAAATAAAAGACCGGCATTGCGCCGGAGGCCACGCCTCCTCCTTGCAGCACTCTGCAAACGCGCCCCCTAGCCAGTTGTAAGTTGGGGAATTTATTCCTCTTCAATACTGAGGGTCCCTGAGGGCCAACTAGCCCAACAGGTATCTCCAGTATGCACCAGGGAGCTGGGTTGCAGACAAGTGAGAGAGGTGGTGCAGGCCGTGCCCCTTTTTACACCTCTCTGCAATGGCACTTACTGGACGTACCTAGTGGGCTATTTTGCCCCTAGGGACCCTCAGGATTCAAGGGGACTTAATCTCCCAACTTAAAACAGCCACAGGGTGTGTTTACACAGTGGGGAAGGGAGGGGACGGGGCCTGAGGTAACATGTGCAAACACGCCCTATGGTGCGTTTTAAGTTGGGGAAATAATTCCCCTTCAATCCTGAGGGCCCCTGGGGGCTAACTAGCCCACCAGGTGCTTCCAGTAAGCGCCACTGAGCTGCGTTGCAGAGAGGTGGTCCAGGCCGTGCCACTTTTTACACCTCTCTGCAATGCAGCTCTGTGGCGCCTACTGGAGGTACCTAGTGGGCTAGTTGGACCCTAGGGACCCTCAGGATTCAAATGAACTTAATCTCCCAACTAAAAACAGCCACAGGGCGTGTTTACACAGTGGAGAAGGGAGGGGACGGGGCCTAAGTTAACGTGTCCAAACACGCCTTGTGGCACGTTTTAAGTTGGGGAAATAATTCCCCTTCAATCCTGAGGGACCCTGGGGGCCAACTAGCCCACCAGGTGCTTCCAGTAAGAGCCACTGTGCTGCGTTGCAGAGGTGGTCTAGGCCGTGCCCCTTTCTACATCTCTCTGCAACGCAGCTCTGTGGCGCTTACTGGAGGTACCTAGTGATCCAGTTGGACCCTAGGGAACCTCAGGATTCAAGGGGACTTAATCTCCCAACTTAAAATGGCCACAGGGCGTGTTTAGACAGTGGGGAAGGGAGGGGACGGGGCCTGAGGTGACGTGTGCAAACATGTCCTGTGGCACGTTTTAAGAGGTACTTTTAATCCCTTGCCCTATTATATACTAGGGGCTTACAGAGGAGGTCATGCTAATCACAGGGAGACCCCAACGCATAGTGTTCCCATGTGTATGTAGGTGTTTTCACTGTATTCTGAGTGTCTTTTAACATAGCACTGGCTCTAGGACTGGTTAGTCAGACTCAGTTACCACCAGTATCCGTCTGAAAAAGTTGAGGGTACATGATGATATTGCAACAAGGCTTCTTTCTGCTCTTCTGTTTGTTCTTTCTGCACATTATCCTTCTTCCTGCACTTGTCTTCGTCTTTGAGGACTTCTGTTGCTTCTTTCTGCATTTCTTTTTTTCTTTCTGTGCGTTTTTTCTTCTTTATTCACATGTCCTATCTCTGTAGGCATAGTTAGAAATTAGCATTTAAAAAACCTTTGAAATTCACTGAAAGAACCATAGGTTTCTGGCATGTTATAATTAGGAATTAGCATTTAAAAAACCTTAGAAATTAACTAAAGAAACCATAGGTTTCAGGGGCGTTATAGTTAGCTGGACTTTTCACTCGTACAAAACCATTGAAATTCCCATGTTATAGTTAGTTCAGCTAACTATAACTCGCGCGCCCGCAATGCACTGCTGATGACGTCACATATTCCATCACTCATGACATGGTCAGTGACATCAGTCATGACATCACTGATGACATCTCAAATGACATCACTGATGACATCACTGATGACATCATCCTTGTGATAGAGTGGCAGACCTCCTCTCCCCCTAAGATAACCTTTGATGCACACATTCAAAAATAGAAACTAAAATTTTCAAAACAATGGACATACCAATACCAGTTACAACAACCAATTCAGTAATTCTAAGATCCACATACACATCCACTCATTCACCAACAGTCCTATACAGTCACTCATACATGTACTCACTCATCATATGTACTCATGCACCTATACATCCTGTTACACAACACCACTCATCCATAAAGTTACTCACACACATAGTCACTCATGCTAATAAAGAATCAAACATCCATTTACTTACATATACAGTTATACACACACCACCACACTTACTTCTACAGAAACTTACATATACTTAGTCTTTTAAACAATCACTTATAGAAACACATACTTATTCATACAGGAACTCTTCCAATCTCTCACTCTCACATATACTCACTTATATACCCCAATAGTCACATATACTAGTTTAAAACATATGTAGTTACTCATAAAGACACTATTGAGACAGTCATTCACTCACTAACACACCCATGCACACATTCATCCACCCACACAGTCCTGCACACATGCTGTCTTCAACACATACAAACAGTGAGTCACTCATTCCTGCACCTATGCACTACGTAATACCCCCACCGAACCATACAGACACTCAGACACTCATACTGATACTCAAAAAAACAACTAATAACCTATATAGACACTCATGTAGCTACTCACCAACCCATGCAGCCACTTATACACAAAGTGAGATGTCATCAGTGATGTCATCAGTGATGTCACTGACCATGTCATGAGTGATGTAATATGTGACGTCATCAGCAGTGCATTGCGGGCCCGCGAGTTATAGTTAGCTGAACTAACTATAACGGGGGAATTTCAATGGTTTTGTACGAGTGAAAAGTCCAGCTAACTATAACGCCCCTGAAACCTATGGCTTCTTCAGTGAATATATATATACATACATATATAAACATATATATAATCTGCATATCTATATAAATACAAATATAAATGCATGCATACATATACATATACATATATGCATACATATGCATGTTATGTACATGAAAGTTTTAAAAACACTAATACAAGCAAAGCTAAAAAGCCACCTAATTACAAACAGAATTGCTTTAACTTAAACGAGGGCGTGATCTATTGCATTTTCAATGCTTGTTTACTTGGTTCTATCAAGAAGGCATTCAGATGTATCACACATTTGCCATAAATTCTGAATGGTAGCACTCTAGTTGCTCATTAGATCACTGTAGTAAAGCTACTGCTCACCAGGGAAGTCTGCTGCTGGTATTCAAAGTGCATGTTTCAGTCTGCATGTCAGAATTTTTTAATGAAATAGAAGAGGATTTGAGAAGTCAAAATGTGCCCTAATTTTTCTTTCTGCAGCCTTAATCATAATTTCCATGGCACAACGAACCCCCTCATTTTGTTCCTTTGCAAATTAAATGTTTTAAGTGTTACCACTTTATTCCAATCAAGATGGCTTCAGGTGTGCCATACTTTTGCCATAAGTAAGACTGTTAGTGCTCTAGTTGTTATTTAGAACACTCTGGGACATTTTGTCATTGGGCTATACTTGGGCCACATCTGGGTGATATTCGTGCTACTTTTGTCTCTGGTGGCCATCTTGGGAGACTAATTTGTTATGAAGTTTCCTAATTTCCTCATTTACTACAGTGCCCTCAGTAGGAAATACTTTCAGTTTTTTACTTTGATTCCATCAAGAAGGCATTCAGATGTATCGCACATTTGCCATAAATTCAGAATGTTAGCACTCTAGTTGCTTATTAGATCACTGTAGTAAAGCTACTGCACAACAGGGAAGTCTGCTGCTGGTATTGAAAGTGCATGTTTCAGTCTGCATGTCAGAATTTGTGAATGAAATAGAAGAGGATTTGAGAAGTCAATCAAAATGTGCCCTAATTTATCTTTTTTCAGCACTAATCATAATTTATATGGCAAAATGAACCCCCTCATTTTAATCCTTTCAAATTAAACTACTGACTCTCTACTACTCACTCGCTACCACTCTCTATTACTCAGTCTCTACTACTCACTCTCTACTACTCACTCTCTACTACTACTCTCTACTACTACTCTCTACTACTCACTCTCTACTACTTTCTACTACTCACTCTACTACTCTCTACTACTCTCTACCACTCACTCTCTACTACTCTACTAATTCACTCTCTACTACTCTCTACTACTCACTCTACTACTCTCTACTACTCTCCACCACTCACTCTCTACTACTCTACTAATTCACTCTCTACTACTCTCTACTATGCTCTCTCTACTACTCCCTCTCTACTACTCACTCTACTACTCTCTACCACTCACTCTCTACTACTCTCTCTCTACTAGTCACTCTCTACTATTGACTCTCTACTATTGACTCTCTACTACTCACTCTCTACTACTCACTCTCTACTACTCACTCTCCACTACTCACTCTCTACTACTCGCTCTCTACTACTCTCTATTACTCACTCTCTACTACTCACTCTCTACTACTCTACTATGCTGTACTACTCTCTCTACTACTCACTCTCTACTACTCACTCTACTACTCACTCTACTACTCACTCTCTACTACTCACTCTCTGCTACTCTACTACTCTCTACTACTCACTCTCTACTACTCTCTACTACTCACTCTTCTACTCTCTACTACTCTCTACCACTCACTCTCTACTACTCTCTCTCTCTACTACTCACTCTCTGCCACTCACTCTACTACTCTCTACTACTCTCTCTCTCTACTACTCTCTCTCTCTACTACTCGCTCTCTACTACTCGCTCTCTACTACTCACTACTACTCACTCTCCACTACTCAGTCTCTACTACTCTACTACTCCCTACTCTCTCTACTGCTCACTCTCAACTACTCTCTCTACTACTCACTATCTACTATTCTCTACTACTCACTCTCTACTACTCTCTACTACTCAGTCTCCACTACCCTCTACTGCTCACTCTCTACTACTCACTCTCTACTACTCTACTACTCCCTACTACTACTCACTCTCTACTACTCTCTACTACTTGCTTTCTACTACTCGCTCTCTACTACTCTCCACTACTCTCTACTACTCACTCTACTACTCACTCTCTACTTCTCCCTACTACTCACTCTCTACTACTCAGTCTCCACTACTCCACTACCCTCTACTACTCACTCTCTACTACTATGCTACTCCCTACTACTCTCTCTCTACTACTCACTCTCTACTACTCGCTACTTCTCACTCTCTACTAGTCTCTCTCTACTACTCACTCCCTACTACTCACTCTCTACTACTCCCTACTACTCACTCTACTACTCACTCTCTATTACTCTCTACTACTCACTCTCCACTACTCCACTATCCTCTACCACTCACTCCCTACTACTCACTCTCCAGTACTCCCTACTACTCTCTCTACTACTCACTCTCTACTACTCTCTACTACTCACTCTACTACTCTCTCTCTACTACTCTCTACTACTCATTCCTACTCTCTACTACTCACTCTACTACTCACTCTCTACTACTCTCTCTGCTACTCACTCTACTACTCACTCTCTACTACTCTCTACTACTCTCTACTACTCACTTTACTACTCACTCTCACTCACTCTACTACTCACTCTCTACTCCTCTCTACTCCTCTCTACTACTCACTCTCTACTACCCAATCTCTACTACTCACTCTACTACTCTCTACTACTCACTCTCTACTACTCACTCTACTACTCTCTTCTACTCACTCTCTGCTACTCTCTCTACTACTCTCTACTACTCACTCTCTACTCTCTACTCTCTACTCTCTACTCTCTATTACTCATCCTCTACTCTCTACCTCTCCACCTCTCTCTAACCCTCTCTCTACTACTTTCTACCTCTCTACCTCTACCTCTCTACCTCTACCTCTCTACCTCTACCTCTCTACCTCTACCTCTCTACCTCTACACCTCTACCTCTCTACCTCTCTCTACACACACACATATGCACATATATATATGCATCGCACAGCGCCGCTTCTTGCACTTCCCTTCCTCCGGGAAAAACAGACGGCGAGACCACAACTTCGTGCTGCAATTTTTTGTTTTTATTCAGACACCTTGTCCATCATGGCGCGTTTCGGCCTCTCGGCCTTGTTCACATAACGCGCTACGGGGTTGCCATATTGTATTTAAAGTGACAGTGTAACCACATGTGATTTCATGTTATCATAGACATGGACAACATACTATGCATACAATTTCACATTGTTAATGTGCAACCTGCAGTCATAGATAAGGATGTAGCTTGTTTAAAAATTATATTTAAATAACATGCTTAAATAAATAGAATAATTTAGATAAAATACCATTTTCAATATCCTAAAAACTCCTTATCTAAAAGCAATTCAATTTCAAATGTGTAAAACAATCTTCATGCATTTTGAGATGTTTGACTATGTGTGCCTCATCTCTTGCGTTCAAGTAGACCAACATATTGGATCTATCATGTTGAACATTGCTATATAATTTTGATTGGCATTCTTTTTTGAAAATGAGCACCTCGGTTCTAATTTTTGCTTTCACTGCGTATTTTCATATCATTGTATGTTGAACGTCTTAGAATAAAGTGCAAGTGCGAAAGATAAATAGATAAATAGTGCTAAATTATAAAATTTATAAATAACGTGTGCTATTAAAAATGGCATTGCGACCTAATGTCACGACAGCGAAAAGACAGCTTGAAAAGTATTATATATATATTTTTTATATTCATTATATATATACACATCTTTTTCTTTTTTGGGTTTATGATACTGCTCATTTGAATTTATTTATAAGCATGTATGGAAATCTTCACTGGAGTTGTGTCCATTTGGAGTCTTAGTATCTAACTCTAATATATATTTAGTTTCTAGGAGACGAAGCTTATCCTCTCCGGTGCCTCCTCGTCTGGACACTGGGATACAGTCAATTAAAAAATATGTTAATAGGTCCAATTGGTTGTTGTGTTTCTCTTTAAAATGTCGTGCCACCGGGTACGCAGGATCATTGTTGGTGATTGCCCTCATGTGCTGCAGTATGCGTTTGTGGGCCTGTAACTTGGTACTGCCCACATACTGCAGTCCACAAGGGCAACCCAACACATATACCGCATACTCCGTACGACATGTCATCAATTTGGATATTTTGGCTGGATGCTGTCAAAAAGGTGTATTATACAAAGTCTTATTTTTCCCACATTTGCATGCGCAACAGCTATTGCATTTCACAAATCCCTTGCGAGTAGTTAGCCAGTTTGTGGATGATTTATTTTCAGGGCTACTGCTTACTATAGAATCTTTCATGGATTGTGATATTCTGAAGGTGATGCTAGGGTGTTTTGGCATCATCCTCCCAATTATCGGGTCACTACATACTATTGACCAATTTTTGTTCACAATCTTGCGCAGCGCATTATGTTGTTGGCTATATGTTAATATGCGCCTAGTGTCATCCTTTTTCTCCTTATTCTGATCTTTAGGCTCCTTGACTTTTTTTGCTAGTAGTATTTGTCTGTTTGATAGGTTTGCTTTGTCTCTCGCTATATCAATGGTGTTTGCTTTGTAACCCCTCTCTATGAAGCGTTGTTTGCTTTGTTGTTGGGCCTCTTTAAGGTCTTTATCATTGCTGCATGCTCTTCTAATCCTCAGCATTTCTCCATACGGTATACTACGTATTAAATGCTGAGGATGATGGCTGGTGGCATGTAGAAGGCTATTGCCCGCTGTCGGTTTACGATAGAGGCGGGTTTCCAATCTTTGATTCTCTATGTATACTTCCAAATCTAGGAAGTATACTGAGCGATCACTTATAGTCGCTGTGAGATGGAGATTTAATTCATTCTGATTGATATTTTGGACAAATTTTTATGCTGTTTCTTTTGTTCCATGCCATATGACAAACAAGTCATCTATGTAGCGCAGCCATAGTCTTATGTGTTTGTCTACCGTTTGTTTGTGCTGTTTATTCAGAACCAACTCCTCCCACCACCCCATGTGGAGGCAGGAGTAGCTGGGGGAAAAAGATGCCCCCATAGCTACTCCTCTAATTTGTTGCAGGATTTGGTTATGGAACAAAAAGTAATTGTTGTTCAGGCAATACCTAATCATTATTAGTAGCATTTTGTTATGTTGAGCGTATTGGATTGATCTTGAGTTTAGATAGTGCTCTACTGCCCGTATCCCATCTTTATGGTGTATACTAGTGTATAGCGATGTTACATCTAAACACATTAATAAATCCTCAGATTGCCAAACATAGTCATTAATATGTCTTAAAAAGTCACTGGTGTCTTGTAGAAATGATGGCAAGTTTTTAACATATTCTTGTAATAAGAAGTCTATATATTTTGATGAATTTTCCAATAAGCTGCCCTTGGCTGATATGATTGGTCGACCTGGCGGTGTTGTGACTTTTTTGTGCAGCTTTGGTACAAAATATATAACGGGCATCACAGGATGTTCATTTTTTAAAAATTTGAACTCATCTATACTGAGCAAACCCGCACTTCGCCACCCATTCAGCTTAGAATAGTATTCGTTCCATGATGCTCATACTGTTTGAACATTACTTCTTTTGTAGTAGTTTTTATTGCCCAGTTGTAATTCGGCCTCTGCCATGTGCATGTTCCTTGGCCATATTACCAAATTGCCACCTTTGTACGAGTTCCTAAGGATTATCTGTTCGTTGGATTGGAGTTTTTTCATAAGTCTTTGATATGCATGTTGTTGAAAATTATATTTTTTGTGACTTCTTTCAGATTGTATTTTGAGATTTTTGATGTCACTGGTTACTAATTCGTTAAAGATGTCTAGGGAATCACGTGTTGTTAGTGGTTGGAATTTAGATTTGGGTTTGAATTTTGTGGCTACTGTTGCATAAGATGTAATGCTTGGATTAGTCGGTATAGCATTTTCGCTGCTGCTTTCTTGTCTTAGTCCTTGTAGATCTGCCAATAAATCAGCATCCCCTGCTGTGAGGTTGTATTCGCTTGATTGTGACAATGCCACTGGCTCCTTGATCGTATTGTTCGCTTTGCAGTTGGTTTCATGATATTTTTTTAATTTTAGTTTGTGAATAAATCTAAATATGTCCATACAAGTTTGTGCATAACTGAAGCTCTTCTCTGGACAATATGATAACCCCAATTCCAACAGTTGAATTTCAGCTTTTTTTTAAACCATGGGTGACAAGTTCACCACTGTATTGGTAACAGACGTATTCACTATGTTTGCTTCCTGTCCCATCTTTTCTTGAAGTATGGTTTTTTCATTGTTTTTCCTCCTCCTGCTAGATTTCCGTCTCTCCCTTCGCTTGACATTGCACCTTTGTCTACTTGTTGATTTTGTTTGCGTGGGCGCAATGTTTGCTTCCGATCCTTTCTTAGGCAATCTACCTCCTACGCCATAGTGAATTTGTGAAACCCCAATCTTGCTGACAATTCTGTTTGATCCGTTTCTGATCCACTTTCCATCGCAGAGCTAGCCTCTGACACTGATGTCGATGATGTTGGTTGCACTCCTTTATTTATTTGAGCATTGCTGGGAGTAAAGGTTTTTTTTTAGCTTTTTCAATGGTTCGAATTTTTTAGCAAATGTAAATATCTGTCCCAATTCGTAATCTTGTTTATCCCTTTGGAATTTATATGTTTTTCGTTTCTTAATTATTTCTTCCTCTTTTGCTAGTCTATTAAGCATTTCTTCCCTATATTTGGTTATTATCTGTGTTGTTTCCAGTTTGTTAATCTCACTTTCCAATTCATCAATTTGTTGCTGATATTTGGGTCTGTCGCTTTCAGCATATCTGACTAAGATTTCCACCAATTTTCTTGAGGAGTCCAAGTTGCACTCGGCCCACTCACTTAACATTTGTGGGTCAGGGCTTTCATAGCTTGGGGCTATCATTATGCGCAAGCCCCGAGGAATGCGTCCTACTTGTAAATATCTGTCAAGGGATTTGTGCTCCCACCACTTTGACTGTTCGCATCTCATTAATTTCTCCAGTTTTTTAAATGTATCCCCTATATTAGAATTGCCCCCATTGCTTGTGCCACTTTGTGATGGCCCTTGAATAGCAGCTGTGGGGGCATCGTCAAACATCATTTCCACTGCCGCTTCTCGGCTCCGTAGCGTGCTGGTGGTCATAGTGGCTGAATTTTACTAAACTTGATTCTAAAGCCGAATCATTAGATAAATATCACTGATTTGAGCTAGCACACCTCCCCTACCGGACTAGTTCCAATGGCTCCTACCTCCTGCTCCGTAGCCGGTGTCGCATTTATATTTATGTATGTGTATATATATATACATACATATATAAACATATATATAATCTGCATATCTATATAAATACAAATATAAATGCATGCATACATATACATATACATATATGCATACATATGCATGTTATGTACATGAAAGTTTGAAAAACACTAATAAAATCAAAGCTAAACAGCCACCTAATTACAAACAGAATTGCTTTAACTTAAACGAGGGTGAGACCTATTGCATTTTCAATGCTTGTTTACTTTGGTTCCATCAAGAAGGCATTCAGATGTGTCACACATTTGCCATAAATTCTGAATGTTAGCACTCTAGTTGCTCATTAGATAACTGTAGTAAAGCTAATGCTCACCAGGGAAGTCTGCTGCTGGTATTCAAAGTGCATGTTTCAGTCTGCATTGCAGAATATTTTAATGAAATAGAAGAGAATTTGAGAAGTCACTCAAAATGTGCCCTAATTTTTCTTTCTGCAGCACTAATCATACTGTTTATGGCAAAATGAACCCCCTCATGTTGTTCCTTTTTAAATTAAATGTTTTAAGAGTTACCACTTTATTCCAATCAAGATGGCTTCAGGTGTGCCATACGTTTGTCATAAGTAGGACTGTTAGCGCTCTAGTTGTTCTTTAGAACACTCTGGGAAGCTGCAGCAGAACACAAAAAAATTAACTGACAGTCTCTGCCCTTGTTGGATGTACATGTTTTACTGAGAATGTCAGACTTCATTCTCACATGACTGAGAATGATAATGTGAATTTACTGAAAATATGCTCTCAGGTTAGATTATAGATCACCTTTCAAACCTCTGTGGGAAAAGCATGAGAAAATATTTTTCTCTCAAACATGATTCATGATATCCCAGCAGAAGGCTTTTTCACATGGTAAAATCACCTTAGAACACACCAGAATTCCTAAAATGAGTATGATACCATCAACAAATGTTTTATAATGTAACTAAAGTCTTAAAACCTTCTATTAACTGCAATGATTTTTAATGAGGTGCTATCATGCATATTGGTCCCAAGATGGCTGCCAACACTTCTTGGATGAAGTGCTGACAGCCAATCAGATCTCACGATGAGATGTGTGGTTAGGCTCCGCCCAGATATATATGTGATTTTGATTTAGATTTTCTCAGGAACTACTGAACAGATTGACACCATTTAAGCAAAAGACACGAGTCTGAACTGAGGACTACCTCTTTGCCAAATTTGGTGTAATTCCGTTCAGCAGTTCGGGCTGTAGCTGCGGCTAAAGGTCCTATGGGAAATTGCATGGGGAAAACACGTTTTGGGACCCCCCTTTTTTCTCAGCCCCCTCTACACAAATCATCCTGAGACTTTCAGGATAGGAGCAGACCAGACCTGGCCAAAAGTTTTGAAAATTTCGCGAAGATTCGTCAATTGGCGCCAAAGTTATTGGGAATAGAATGTTGCGGATTTCCTATGGAAAAGAGGTCCTAACTATAACTACCTACTGGTGACCGCCAGTAGGTAATATGTAAATCATAACTTTAATTATTACTGTTTATGCCATGCAAGAAACAATCTGACTTACAAATTCACAATACCATCAAAATGTCCTCTTCCTATGTTTTGGCCAATGTTTCCTCAGAAAGACATGTTCAGGCATCCCAAGCCCAATCCATAAATGCATGTGTGCAGTCATGGAAATTATAATTAGTAAATTGTTGAAGTGCTGAATCTCTTCTACAATAACAATGAATGCTGGTCACTGTAGTGTCTCTGTCATGTTTTTAAACAAAATGTCAATGCATAAAATATAATGTGCCAGTAGCAGAAAAGGGAAAACGAATCCCGAAAATCTGTCTAGACATAAGGAAACAAAATATCCATTGGTAAATATATTAGGTTTCTCCTATGTGATTAATAATAATTTGGTTTTAGTTGTAAGTTGTAGTTTGGTGAATAGCTATGCAATATAAGTTATTGAAAGTTTGTGTAAGTGTTATGGCTTGTTTTTCAAAAAAGGTAATATATTGTGTAGTTATTGGTTTTATTATAAAGTGGGGAGAGTAGGTAAATGGGGTAGAACCATGATAAAAATATATGTACCTGATATGTAGGCTTCACACTGGTGCAGCTATGGGGATGAATAGGTAAAAGGTGGATGAAAAACCAAGCATTCGTTGCACCCATAACTAGGATCATAACCAATATATATTTGGCAAGTTAAACAAAGGCTTCATGCATTTCTAAAAGAAATTTGTCTCTGGAGCCATAGAGCTTTTTTTTTAAGAGACTAAACACTCAAAGAAAGGAAGAAATCAAGGAAAGGAACAGAAGGTGGAAGAGAGAAAGGGAAAGAGGTTGGGAAGAATTGAGAAATGAGGGGTGATTAGTATTAGGGAGAAAAGAAGGGGCCGTAGAAATAATAAAAGCTAAGTAGGGTAGGTATAAAAAGAGGGGTGGAAGGAAGAGAGGGAGTAAAAAGTAAAGTGGGAAAGAAAATAGAGAGAAAAAGGAGGAAGAAAATGATAGGAAGGGAAAGAAAGAAAGGGAGATGGGCATGGCATTAGAGAAAGAGACAGGGAGGGAGAAAGAAAGACAGACAGGGAAGAAGCAAGAAATGTAGTGAGAGAGAAAGAAAGAAAAGTAAAGTGAAGGAAGGAAGGATAAAGAAAGACTGAGGAAAGATGAACAAGAAAGGAAGCGGCAAAAAAGAATGATGCAAAGTGAAATTTGATACTTGTATAGCGCACTACTCACCCGCAAGGGTCTCAAGGCGCTTGTACGAATACCGCTGTGGAACCCATCCTGGCTTTCCCTGTGAGGTGTCCACTCCTGGACACCCCCAAGGTGGAGACCAGGCATCCTTAGCATTGTGGGGGCCGTTGTGGAGATTAAGCAAGCTATTGCCCAGAGTTGCAGAGTGGGACTCCATGATTGGAATAGGCACCGAAGCGAGAATTATCAGGTCCGTGGAATTTTTGAGCCCAAGACCCGCCGAGGCGGGGAATTGAACCCTGGTCCCGGGCTAGACCTCTGCATCAGGGTCTGCCACTCTAATCATTGAGCCACAAAGTGAGGAAGAAGGAAAGAATGAAACATTAAATGGGGAAGAAGTAGAAAATAGAAAGTGAGAAAGAAGGAATGCAAAATGAAAAAGGAACATGAAACACTGAAATAAAGAAATAAGGAACGGAGTTGAGATAAAGGAAGAAGTGAGATGAAGGAGATGAGATGAAAGAGAGAGAGAGAGAGAGAGAGAGGAAAAATGAGATAAATGGTGGAGAAAGTGGGACAAAAGAGCTAAGAAAGAAAAATAGAAAGCAAGAAGAAACAAAATGAAAAGAAAGGAATAGAGAAGAATACAGCGGTAAAAGAACAAAGATATGTAATTTAGTGCAGCTAGGAAAAGTACTATGTGAAATCAGAAATTCATGGAAGCAATATGTTTTTCATAGTAAATATTAATAAATGATGGTGTCTAAGCTGGTGCATTTATTAGTTTTCAGGCTTCTTACTATGGAGAATATTTTTCCCATAAGGGTGCACTGCTTGCTGCTCCTGCTCTGTAAGATTGCAGGCCTCCCAGAACCCTGCTCATTATATTTTAACGTGTAGCCTTGGAAGGCAGGAGAATTTGCAAATCCTACTACCAGGAAGGGAACTAATCCGAGACAGCCTGTGATCTATTTGTAGCACCCGACCTGTTGGAGATGCTTAATGTAGTTGATAGGCTAAAATATTAGATCAAGGTGGATCGAGTTTCATTGAATATCACGTGATAACTCATTCTGTCCGGACAGCCAAGAGAATAACTGTCCTTAAAATAATTTACAAAAAGACACAGAACAACAAAACATCTTTTAGGGCGTTATCCTGTTAAGGTTAGCAAGGACGTACTTAATCATATGAACGTGGATTTTTGTGGTTGAGGCTAATAATTTTTTTCTCATTTATATCTAAAGGCTGTGTTTAACCTGGCCATGGAATAACAATGTTAACAAACACAGGCCTAATTCAAGCTATTTACCAGGCAGCCCATTGATCTGAAGTGGGACCAATTAGTTTCAATTCACACTCATTATTTCTCTCTCTTCACAGCAGCCAAGCCATATCGTCGTCAGAGAAAGGCATCACAATGCTGTGATAAAGCACACTTTAAATGCATGCAGTGGTCAGAGAAAGTCAACCAAATACTGTAACAAACCACACTTCTCCCTAAAATATATTTTGTAAAATGTGTTTGTGAGAGGCTTTCCTGGTATATGATGTCCACTAATGTAAGTGGGCGCCTTGCACCAGTCCAGACAACCCTTATGGGATTTAAGAGGTCTTAGACAACCTTAGAAAGCTCTCTAAGTGGTAGCTGTGGAGAGCAGCCTTCGGGCTTAGTCCAGAAGGAGTGTAAAGCAGCTTGTTTTACCAGAACACAATCTTATAGTATAGATTAAGTGAAAAGAACCACACCAAGTATTTATAAAAATATGTATTTATTATACAATACTCTTTAGAATGTTCAAGTATCTTCAAAATGCAGATAAACACAATGCACACAATACTTTAGCAAAGAAACACAGCACGAAATACAAGGTGACCAAACCATATACTAAGAAAGTGGTATAAGAACCACAACTCGAGTCAAGACAGTGTCGAGAGGATGTAGAATTGCTGGGACCCCAAGGAACCACCCAAGGTGATTAGATAGGGACCCCACGGAGAGAGTGTCCAGCGTAGGAGTGTGGAGTCGGTTAGGAGACCTTCTATGTCCCGGCATCGATTGGACTACTATTGAAGCTTTTGAGCCCACCAGTAGGCATATACACAAAGCAGGAAATTATTTGCCATAACTCCAGTGAGAGGGTACGATAAGTGATCTAGAAAAGGAAATAAGCAGAGGTTGTCAAATCCTGTGCATCATTTCTTAACAAACATTAACGGAAGGAAGAAAAATTAAGGGTGGACGTACCTGCCATACCCTAAATGATCGTGTGTGGGTGGTTTGAAGGTGTCTCAACCACTTTGATATAGGAAGAAGAGAGAAAAAATATTCCCCCCCGTCCCTTGATCATTGATAGCTATGACAACAGATATTTGGGGAGATACTGATTTATCACATTAAACCTGAAGAAGGTGGTGAATCGAATTGTGCCACCGAAACGCGTCACTTGCTCTATGTTCATCTAGCACCCATGTATTCTTAAGGGTCACTAACAACAAAGAAAAAGAAAAAGTGTTGATCTCTATATACCTAATTTTCAAACTCGGTGTGCATCTTGGACAAGATTGATGTTTATATGCCCAATCAACTGTTGTTTTTAAATATTCTCACATTTGTTTTTTATTATTTGATGTATATTAATGATGTGGATTTTATAGTAATAGCATTTCATCATGAGAAAACTATAAATTTAAATAAATAATTTTTATATCACTTTTGTTGGTTTCGATTGAATGCTGGTGATGTGGATAGTGTATGCTTAGTGGTTGAAAATATTTGTATGCTTTACTAAAGGTGCCCAAAGGCATTTTGCCTTTGACAGTGTGGGAACACAACAGCGTGCACCTTACAAGTCTATGTGCAAGTTGCAGTCGCATTTTTAAAGATTAAGGACCCTTCCCAGTGGACCCTGAATAAACCCCATGGTTGGAGAGCCACCCCACCCGCGGCTACCCTAGTACCCATGTTACCTACAACAGGGAAGCCGGGTGCAGACGTGTGAAGCGGTGTCGGTAACCGCCGTCGAACCCATTGGAGAACTTCAGGAAAGTGCTGCTACTGGAAGAGGAGAAAGTGTCCATGGGAATCCAAATGTGGATTCATAAATAAAAGCACCTGAAAGCAGAGGGGACAGAGTCTATGCCACTCAGGGGTGACCCGGAGACTTGGAAGATGAATGTCCTCCGATCTCGGGAGCTTTAGGATGGATGACTAGGACCTTGACTCTGCAGCTGTTAAGACCAGGCGACGCTGAGAAAGACCAGGACCTGGATATGAGCTGTCTCATGAAGGATGTCGAGTGCTGAGGGGTCGTTGTCCGGAGGGAGCACCAACAAGCCTTGGCAAAGGCAAGCCATGCAGGAATCAAAGAAGGAGCAACGTCAGGTCCTGCAAGGTCCAGGGCACTCACCAAAGGCAGGGGAATCAGGGCAGGCCCCAAGCAATCAGGGGAGCCCAAAAAAAGCCAGTGTGACCCTCAAGTGGACCCACAGGCCGAAGGCAATGGAGTCGCGACCTCAAGCAGACCACCAAAAGATGCAGGCCACGGTGCACACAATGCGATGTGGCTGAAGATTCTGGTTACATGACATGCACGAGGTTGGGGCTACTTGGAGCCCATAGATCTTCTTGCAAAGAACCCAACAAGCCTTTGCAACTGCAAGTTGGACGCGGTACCCAGGGGTTAGGTTATTGCAGCCCCCACGAGGACTTCTGGCCTCAAACTTTATAAAGAGTGGAGCAGGCCTCAGGAGCTGAGGAAAACCACCAACTGTGTTGCAGAGCCCACGGAGTCTGGCAGAGCTCAGGATCTGCAGACCGGTCTAGTTTAGTTGTGGTGCCTGCGAATGGAGGGGAGAGACTCCTTCACTCCAAGGGAGATTACTTCGGTTGTCTTTGATGCTTCACAGGCCTTGGTAGGTTCCTGTATGATGCACAGGCACAGACGATGCAGCAGACTGGAAGGGAGACAAAGTCAGGCCAAAACGAAGTCCAGAGTCCCCAGACGGTAGAAGTGCCCAGACGGTAGAAGACTAGTGGTGTCTGATCTGAATCTGTTCCCATGATGAATCTAGGGCCCTACACCCAGGTAATTCCTTCAGTACCCTAGCAAAATCTCGTGACCACGCCCACCAGCCTATTTGAGCGCGCGCTGATTGAGATCGCACGTTCAAAAGAACTCCACTCCTGAGGCGGAAGCCGGGAGTTAGCACGTTTACTTTTTAAATTGTACTTTCACTGCTTTTAATAACTGCTGAATCCCACCTGATTGCAGCGCACCGGACTAAGACCGTCCAGCCGATTCAGGGCTGACACGGCATCCTGTTGCTAGGGCAACGCCGCCTCACAGCTGCGGACACGCCCGCTCACGTCACCAATCTTGTGACCACGCCCACTTCCTATGCCAGCCCAGTAAACATAAATATGTGCTGCAACCGGAAGCGCAGCGGACGAGCGCAGCGGGCGCGACGAATACGCGCCGAAGGCGCGCATAAGGCAAGCTCGTCTGCGCTCGTCCGCGCCGAGGACGGGCCAACGGCCACCCCCCCTTCAACTCCAGCGCCTCGGCCTCCTACACCTACGGTGAGATTAACTTATTCCACCGACGAATTACGACAACTGAAACACCTAGCGGATCATCCGCATAAACTCCCTCATGTAAGATACTCCAATCATATCTTAGGCCCACTACCATGTCCAACCTGCACTAAATGTCCCGTCAAACCTTCACTAAACAACTTACTTTCAATACAAGCAGCACTAATAAACGCCAGATCCCTCCCCAAACATAAAACAGAAATCGCAGACCTGGTCGATTCGCAAAAACTTGACCTACTGTTTATCACCGAGACATGGGGCGATGAGGCCTCAGGACCTGATTTTGCAGAAGCCACTCCCAGCAACTACAATGTGTACAGACTTGATAGACCAATAAAAAGAGGTGGCGGCATTGCCATAATGTATAAAAACCACTTCAAACTTACAGCTAAACCACACATATGTTCAGAATATGAGTCTCTCACATTCACCCTAGGCTTATCGGCAAAATCATCCTTCAAGGGAATGTTGATTTACCGACCTCCAGGCTCAAGAGCTAAGTTTTTAGCTAACATAGGGAATCTAATCGAAGCAGTCGCGGATGCTCCTCATTTCACGCTACTAGGCGACTTCAATTTTCATCTCGAGACTTCAAATAACCATGATTCCACGCAACTTATCACAGACCTTGAAGCTGTAGGCCTAAGACAACTTATTAATTCTCCGACCCATCAAGCTGGTCACACATTAGACGGAATATTTACAAACAGTCCCCATATAAATATCACCCAGATAATCCCTTTGACCTGGACAGACCATTCTGCTATTTGCTTCACAGTACAAACTAATTCCACTAAATCAAATTCTGTTGTACCAGCCCGTTCAATATTCAGAGACTGGAAAAATATTGACATATCACAATTAGCAGAGATGATACAGGACAAATTTAACCCTACTGAGCTTGATCCTACCAAAGCATCTTCTAACTACTTGACCAACATAAACATGGCCTGTAACAAACTAGCCCCACTTAAATCATCACACCGAAATAGAACAACACCTTCAGCCCCATGGTTCACTGAAGCTCTACGCATGCAGAAACAATACTGCAGGAACCTCGAAAGACAATGGCGTCGCAACTACAGCCCGGCAGACAAATCCAACTATAAAAATGCCCTCACTATTTACAAAAGAGCAATAACCACCGAGAAAAGTCATCACTTTATTACTCAGATTAATCAGGCAAAAAACTCGTCAGGAGAACTATTCAGGGTAGTTACCACCCTATCTAACCCCCCGACACCACCCTTAGAGGCTTCTCAACTACTGACGGATGCCTTGGCAAGGTTCTTCGAGGAAAAAGTTAGTTCCATCTTCCAGACTTTTTCACGATCCACCCCCCTACCATCTGCGAGCCTTCCTACTACTAGTATTCCATCTACTCTATTGTCTTTCGGCCCCGTAGATAAAGACCATATTCAACATCTAGTAGCCAGTACTAAATCCGGCTCCCCCCTTGACCCATGTCCCCCTTCCATTCTTAACCGCATACCGGAAGCAATTTCCCCTTCACTATCCACCATATGCAATGCTATGTTCGCAACAGGAATATATCCTTCAGTCTGGAAAGAAGCGATCATAAAGCCATTACTGAAAAAACCGACGCTAGACCCTCTTCTCCCATCAAGCTACAGACCTATCGCTTGCCTCCCATTTCCAGCAAAGATTTTTGAAAAGTCCATGAACTTGCAGCTGTCAAAATACATCAATGACAACAACTTGCTAGATGACACACAGTTCGGCTTCAGGCAGGGACATGGGACAGAGACGGCACTCCTGAAAGCCGCGGACGAAATCAGAACAACCATGGACAAGGGAGGAGCAGCTGTCTTGATACTCCTAGATCTCTCTGCTGCATTTGACACGGTCGATCATATTACCTTGATCGACCGTGTCGCAGCTCTGGGAATAGGAGGAACAGCTAAAGACCTGATTGCTTCGTTCCTCGCCAATCGGCCACAGACTGTCAAAATGGCCAATTTCACCTCCCAGACTTTCTCTCTCCCCTGTGGCGTTCCACAGGGCTCCTCGCTAAGTCCGACGCTTTTTAATATCTATGTATCGGACTTGGCGAGGGTGATAAAATCCTATGGCATTGCCCTGACAACATACGCCGATGACACGCAACTAGTGCTATCGGTGTACAATAACGGAGCTAGCGTGGCATCCAACTTCCAGGAGGGCATGAAGGCAATAGGCTCCTGGATGTCATCAAACTGCCTCAAGCTTAACTCCGATAAAACGGAGGTGATGACATTCGGGAGCTTGAAACCAGCATGGTCCCCACAATGGTGGCCATCGGAGCTGGGACTCCCCCCCCAACCTGTGACTAAGGTTCGTAACCTGGGAGTCATATTCGACAACAAACTTACCTTCCACCATCACGCTAATGCCGTCGTATCATCTGCATTCTACACACTCAAAAAAATCAAGAAACTTCTTCCATACCTACCACAGTCAGCCGGTAAAACACTTATCAGTACTTTAATATTTTCAAAAACGGACTACTGTAACTCTCTGCTTCTTAACGCGCAAGAAGGAGTCCTCAACAAATTCCAAACCGTTCAAAACGCGGCTGCAAGAATCTTACTCTCCATCCCCAAATTTACATCAGTATCTCATCACATCAAAGAGCTCCACTGGCTCCCAATCAGGAGCCGAATAAAATTCAAGGCTCTTTGCATAGCTTACAAGACCCTGAACTCTCCAGGGCCACAGTTCCTAAAAATAGCTCTTCATCCACTGGAGCATCGCAGAACACTTCGATCCTCGACAACCTTCATGCTGTCTGTCCCACGGACAAAAAAAGCCACTTGGGGAGATAGGTGCTTCACTATAGCCACTGCTAAATTATGGAACACCCTCCCATTGCATATAAAAACTGCCCCCACCCTCATTAAGTTCCGAAAGAGCCTCAAGACATGGCTTTTCTCATCTGTTTAATTCCCCATAAGGAGTAAGGAGTTCTTTGATCGCCAGCGCCGAGACACCTGTATAGGTATTTGCGCGCTTTAAAAATAGCAAAAAATAAAAAATAAATAAATAAATAAAATGGTTGGGAAGATAAAGGAGACCCTCTCAGGGGAGGGTCTGGACAGAGGGGAGGTTACTCCCATGTCCTTTGTCTAGTTTCATGCCAGAGCGGGAGCTAAAGGCTCCCAGAACTGGTTTGAACTGGACTATGCACAGGGACACCAAATGTGCCCCTCATGCAGACTTTCTGACACTGGCAAGCACACCCACCAGGTCACAATACACTAAATCCTGTCTGGGTGGTGATCACACCGCCCTGTGACAGGATGCCTATTGTTCCACCTTCCTCTGCTCGAGCTTGGCTCAGCTGCAGGAGGGAAGAAATGTGTCTCTGGTCTGCAGCAACCATTTTGTGCTGTTCAGACTAGAAGGTTGGCACCGGTAAAACTGAGAGACTACCGGAGGGCTTTTCCAGTGCTTGGAATCATACCTCGCACACTGTTTACGGTGTGGGGGTGTGATTCTAACATGTTTGATACCAAACATTAAAGGATTCGTTGCAGCCATTTTCGAGATAGTCATCGCGTAAGTACGTGGTCCCCTTTATGTAGTATATGGCTGCTTCACTGGCAACCCGGGAGAATGGACTCCGTAGGCTGCAGGGGTGTCCTGCTCATGCAGGGACACCCTCTCACTTAGAACCACCACACTGCCTTCAGGATTGCTAAGGCCTGCTATAGGGGTGACTTATAGGTTTTAGGTCCAGTGGTCCTTAGATATAGTAAACGTATATCTTTAGTAAGTGGTGCATGCACCAACTTACACAGGCTGCAATTGCAGGCCTGTAGTTCCATTTTGAATGGTCTCTCATTGGTGGTATAATACATGCCCTTGGGAGACCTCTGGGGTACCTATGCCATGGGTACATGGGTACCATATACTAGGAACTGACAAGGGTACCCCAGTATCCAATCTGGGAGGTACCTAAGTACTGAAAACAACAATTTAGGGAGACAGCAGACAGACTGGGGTCCTGATTAGCAGGATCCTAGTCAGACTAGTCAAAAACAGTATCACATCGAGCAAAAAGTGGGGGTAACCATAGAAGTAGATCCTACTTTCCTACAGTGTTAAAAAAACATAACGCTTTCATTAGTTAAAATGAGTCAAATGCCCCAAAAATGAATAAATCATAGAGCTCTCAAAAGCATTCACAATGTTTACTGAGAGGATAAGATAAGATAGAAGAAATTGTTGCTCAAACAAAAGCACGCTTTAAATGCGTGCATCCATGAGAACATTGGGCCCGATTCACGAAGCTAAACTGAGACGAAAGTCTAACTTTACGACTTCCGGTATACACAAAGGGCATTTACAAGTAGTAGTTAGACTTTTGTCTCAGTTTAACTTAAGTTTTGGTCTTAATTTTAACTGAGACCAGGCTTTTGGTCTCAGTAAAACTTAAGACTAAAACTTAAGTTAAACTTAGAAAAAAGTCTAACTTTGCTACTCGTAAATGTCCTTTGTGAATACCGAAAGTTGTAAAGTTAGACTTTCGTCTCAGTTTACCTTTGTGAATCTGGCCCATTATTTACAAGGACTTAGCTTCAAAAGAAAGCAGGCAAACGTTGAAAGGAGTCTGCTCAAATAAAACAATAAGTTATTTTAAAAAAAAAAAGACTTCTGAGAAAGCAAATAATCAACTATGTGAAAGCACGCTTCAAATGCATGCAATTGTCGTTGGATAAAGGCAACAAAATGCAGTTTTAAAGTATGGTTTATATGCATGCACTTATCTGAGAAAGGCAACAAAATGCTGTTATCAACCACGCTTTAAATGCGCGCAGTTGTCCATAAATGCTGCTTGAATGCATGCTTTAAATACGTTCAGGCAAGGGAAGATAATGAAAGCTAAACAGTAAACGCTATTCAGCAAGCAAATTAAAGAAGTTCCACCCATCAAAGCAACAAGCGGTGGATGAGAATGAGTACTTGGGCCATGAGAGACTGATGAGAGAAACACACATGGAACAACAGGAAAAGAATGCCTACAACCAAACGAAAGGAGGAAAAGTAAATTGACAAGCACACAGACCAAATAAGAAGGCAAGGCATGATATAAGCACCTTTTAAGAGATATTACATAGAATTGATTTCAGGTGAAACCTAAAAAATGAGTAGTGCAACATTGTGAAACACAGGCCAGTTAAGCCCCACACTCAATAAGATTTACAATAACAAATACATGTCAAACACATTTTTAACAAGAGAATACAGAAAGCAGTGACATGGAGTCCTGAACTTGTTCATGGCTAAGCAGCAAGAAAATAGACTATTACTTCCTGGTGCCTGCTATATATAGACCAAGCTCATTAATGATTGATGGTTTCACTTCTCTTCGACCTGTAGTGCAATGAAATGTATTATTTCTGCATGAAAAATTCAAAAAAAAAGGTAATAGTGTGGAACACAGTGATATTTTGAAGTGCACTGGGAGATGGCGACTGCGTGTCTAATGCAGCTCTATGGGCAGAGAGGACGAGGTGGAAGCTCTTTTACCTGCAACACCTGTGTCTGCCTATCAGCGCTATAAAGTGGAGAGACACTTCCCAATGTGCAGGCCACCTCAGGCCAAAGACAGGCCCGTTCTGCACCTGACAGTGCCAGGAAGAGCCGGGGTGGGGCCACCCCCTTTGGTCTTTGCGACTAGACATCTGCAACTTCTCCCAGCTGTGCTGGAGTGTCGATCCACTGCCTGGATGGTGAAGAAGTTCACCTGCTGAGGGGTTCTACACTACCCTTCCAATGCCTGTGAATTCCTGAACTGCAGGTCGAGCTGCTGTAGCTGCTGGGGGACTACATGCCCCATAATCCTCACTGTTCAATGCACCTGTAGGCAATCCCTTGATCCCGAGCTCTACATAAACGCACCACACTCCCACTGTGCGGGATGAGCCAGATGGGCCCGGGCAAAGCCCTGGGCCAAGGGCAGGCCCATCTGAACCCGTCCACAGCTGACCGAAGCTGTGCCGGGCCACCCCTCTGACGCGAACATTGCGGGACACCTCAGGTGAACATTTTTTCATATCTCCTTAAGTACTATAGGGAAGAGGAAGGTCACAGGAACTGTCATGATTCCTCATAAACCCACAAGCATTGGCAATATGCTAGAGAGAGCCATAGGGGTGGTAAGCACTGAAATAGCCCTCACAGAGCGCATGCTCTCCCTAGGATGGGGGGGGGGCGTCTTGGGAGAGATACCACACATTGTCCATCCTAGTGAGGAAGTTCAGGGCAGTCCCAGTATGAAGAAAATTGAAGGAGAAAAAGAGAAAACATTGAGTATATCCTGCAGAGCCATGTACCATGCAGTTTCTTCTAGCCGTGCTAACTCTGAAAGCGGTTCTGCTAGTGTGGATATTAGCAGGCCTACTCTGACCCCAGAACCAGAGGTAAAAAGGAAGAAACTGTCCAATGGCACTACTTTTTCAAAGCTTCAACCAAGCGAAAGACTAATTGGAACAGAGGTGGAGACACTACTGTTGAATGACACATATTACGATAGATTGTGCTTTTTAAGTGCTGACACTCTAGAAAAACAATTCAAAGCCAATAAAAGATTGTTTGGCAAGTATTGAAAAACATTTGGCTGCATGGTCTAACTCTCCTCTCATGTCTCTACCCTTATCTCAATCTGCACCCGATTCTTCGATTATGTTACTCACTGGTAAGGCACAGTGTAGGAAGGTGGAATCTGACTGCATGGTTACCCCCACTTTTTCCTGGTGTTTTGCTGGTTTTCGACTTAGTCTGACTGGGATCCTGCTAATCAGTACCCCAGTCTATCTGCTTTCTCCCTAAATTGGTTGTGCATGTACTATAGGTACACTCCAGATAGGATTCTGGGGTACCCTTATGAGTCCCTAGAATATGGTATACTATGTACCCAGGGCATAGGTACCCCAGAGACCATTCAAAATGACACCACAGGTCTGCTACAGCAGCCTGTGTAAGGTGGTACATGCACCTCTTACTTAGATATGGGTTCACTATATCTACTCCATATCACTGCACATATAAACCTATCAGTCCCCCCTGTAGCAGGCCTTATCAATCCTGAAGGCAGGGTGCTGGGTTTTATGTGAGAGGGTGCACCTGCATGAGCAGAGCCCCTCTGCAGCCTTCGGAACCTATATTCCGGGTTGTTTGTGATGTAGCCAACCAAATATACTTAAGTGCATTATAACCTCGCACTAAACGCTAACTTTAAAACGGCTGCATGGAAATATGTTGTGTGTGGTGTCAAAAACCTTGGAATCATGCCTCCACACCAGTAGCTGGTGTGGGAGGTATGATTCCACCCTCCTAAAGGGACATATGCGACACACCGGTACACCTGGTACCAGCTTTCTCGACCCTGGCATCACAAAATGGATGCTGCCAGCCACAGACACGAGTCTTCCCTCCTGCTGCTGGACGAAACTCTGGCAGGGGAGGGCTGGACAATAGGTTTCCTGTCACAGGAAGGTGTCACCACCTCCCACACAGGCTTTAGTGTATTGAGGCTGAGTGGGTGCACTCTGAGAGTGCTTTGATGTCTGCACTGGGGGCACATTTGGTGTCCCTTTGCATAGTCCAGCTCAAACCGGTTGGAGGAGCCATTTGCTCCTGCCCTCGCACAAAACTGGACAAAGGACATGGGTGTAGCCACCCCTCTGTCCTGACCTTCCCATTGGTGGGTCCCCAGAGTTTGTCCCACCCCTTCCTTGGGTATAAAGTAGGAACCCCTGACTACAGGACTTTAGATTTTACCTGGACTGAACTTTGCTACAGAAACCAAGTACTTTGGCGATCTGCACGACACTGGCTGACTGAAGAATCTCCCTTGGAGTAAAGGAGTTACTCCCCTGAAAGGCAGGCACCTGAAACGCATCTGACCGGTTTGCATCTACGAAGCTCCTGAGATTTCTGCAACACAGGAGGTGGGTTCCTGAGGTCTCTGAGGTTGATCAGCAATTCTGAGGCCCGTATCCCTCGTGGAGACCGTGCAACCCGAACCCCTTTGCACCGCATACATTTGCAGCAGCATATGCTTTTTGCCGACCCCTGAGGATGTGCTTTGTGCAACTTGTAGTCCTACCCCCAAGCAGTATTTCCAGTGAAGATTTCCAGCCTACACTCCCCGAGTGTTCCGTGGGCTGGTATTTTGTGATTCAGCTCAAGGTCCCTTCGCGATCCCTGGTCTGTCGACCTGTGGGTCCCTGTGAAGGTAACTTTGACTTTCCGTGGGCTTTCCTGATTGCTCAAGATGTGCCCTGACTCTCCATAGATTGGGGAGTCCCCAGGACCTTGCTGGTTCTCACCAAAGTATCTTTCCTCTGCTCATGTGGGTTGCAGTTGCCAAGGCTTGTTGGTGTTCAATCCGGACACTGACCCCCTAGCACTCGACATCCTTCGTGGAACAGCTCCCCTCCAGACTTTGGTTGTCGTTTACATTTCCTGGTCCCCATGGCTGCAGAGTCAAGCTTCACCTCTTCTCACCTGAAACACCCACCATCGGTGGGCATTCGTCTATCGTGCCCCTGGTCACTGTGAAGTGACCCAGACTCTGTCCCCTCTGCTTTCAGGTTCTTCTCAGCTCTGATCCAGGCTTGGATCACACCGGACACTTTTCATCTTCCCGGCAGCAGCACTTCTTCGTATCACGCCATTGAAATCAACAAGCTTTTCCGACACCACTTGACCCTATGCACCCGGCTCCTCCGGGATAGATAACACAGGTACCTTGGTACGCTCAAGGGTGCTGGCCTTAGGACCTTCTATGTTCCAAAGGGTTTGCTTGAAGTCCTCTCCTAAGTGTCCTTAATCTTTAAAATTCCAACCGTGACTTTCCCACAGAGTTGTACGGAGCTTGCGCCTGTGTTCACACACTTCACCCATCCTCCGTGGGTCCCCTGTGTCACTACCTTGGGTGGTTCCTTGGGATTCCAGCGATTCTACGTGCTCTAGGCACTGTGTCTAGTCAAATCGTAGTTGTTATACCACTTTCTTAGTATATGGTTCGGTCTCCCCCTGGAGCCCGCTGTGTATTGTGCTATTTACTGTCGTTCTAGTGCTTTAATATTGTGTGCCTTGTTCTCTAATCTCATAAAGAGGTTAGTAGAGAGTGTTTAGTAATAAATACATATATTTTATATATCCCTTGTGTGGTTCTCCTTTCATTTGGTCATTCAGGAGGTTATAATCTGGTAAACCAAGCTGCTTTACATTCCTTCAATCTTTAAGAGGTGATGGGGTAACCCAGTATCCATTTATTTCCAGGGCCAGCCAACATTGTGGTCTACCCTTCTATATTCACCTACTGGATACCGATTCAAAAATTGCGGAATTGGCTGTCTGACTTACATTGTCCTGAAGAAGACCCCCACTGACTTTTCCACATCATCGCTACAATATGGGTCGAAACGTCGACAGTTGTTACCAGTCCAATCCTCTTTAGGTCTCATTTCCAAAAAGAACGCAAACCAATTCGTGAACTTCAGATACATACCTAAATATTTTGAAATTGGACTTTTTAACTTGGATTTGTTTGTCACTTGTATATTAAGTTTGCTTATATTGTCACATGATCACTTTATTCACTTCTTTCACTGTAAATAGTGATCGCTTGCATCGTTTTATTGATTGAGTCATCAGACAGCCTCAATCTTCAAATAGTTATTATTGTCCTAAAATTAAAAATCATTATTCTTTCAAAATACATGTAAATCACTGCTTCTGTTAATGAATGTTGGATTTTGTTGTCTAACAATTGTGCGCCATCATTCTATGTGATTTGTTCTTTGTAAGATGTGTTCTTCATTTGATGTGTTCATTATATGATTAGCTCTAGTATCTAAGAAATAGCTATACCTTACATTCTTTCAAGACTTAGCCTGAAGGATGCTCTCCATATCTACCACTAGGATAGCTTTCAATAAAGGTTGTCTTTAACATAATGATCAAGAAGGGTAGTTTGTACTGGTGAAAGGGGCCCACTTTAACTAGTGGACAGCATATACCAGGCCAACTTCTCACACACAGAGTAAGGCATTCAGTGATCGCACTCAGAAAACACCTTTATCCCGGGTAAGGAAGAATGCAGCACCAGCTAACTCCAATGCATTAAAAGGATCTGCAGTTTGCCACACTGTTGCTTCAGGTGCAGGGGGAGAATGTGTTAATATTTACAATTGCACTATAGTGCCCTGCTACAATGTCACAAAATAGCCCAAAGACCACCATGCAGGAAACAAAATCTAGCGGTATTTTTTTTTTAAATCTCCCCCCAGAGGCTTTCCCATATGTTCTGGTTTTGGCAGGGGTTCCCCCTTTGAAAAATGACCAATCCGAATATTGGGAAAGAGCAAGAAATAAGGTAATTCATTGGCTTGGGTCTAACAGAAACTGGATGGAAACAACATACTGATGGTCCGGCGGATACTTTGGATTAGCGATGCCCCAAAAGATAAACATGGGGATTGCATTGTAATCAATTTTCGGTGGCCCGACATTGTGGGGAGACTGTTTGACTCAAAAATATTAAGGCATGTGTAAAATCATACATCATTACACTCCTGTTGGGCTACTTTTATAGGCCTTTCCAGCCGATAGCTCATACCTTGCCTCGTGATTACCATTTAGACCCTTTGTGGGGGCTTTCCAGAAGAAACAGATATTCTCCTCTTACTGAAGTCGATTGACAGGGTGTTCTCAGGTCAGTTGTGATGGATGCTTCCGGAGAATGGTCTGGGGCCAAGGACGTACAGCGCCTACCTAATTCAATAGCTCCGGTGGAGCTGGTATGTAGTAACCCCCTACTTTTAAACTTCCTCTCATAACTGATGTAGCCACAATCGATTTTACCTCAAGTTATTCCTGTTCGCTATAAATTTTGAGTTGGAATATTGCTGGCATGCGCTCTAAGATTAAACTACCTGAGTGGCAAGCTTTTGTAAGTCATTACGACATCTTGCTACTCCAGGAAACGTGAAATATTAATCCTATAACCCATGAAGGTTTTTTATGTTTTTCGCAGCCTACAGTTCCTTTTATGTCTGGGCGCCCATCAGGTGGGTTATCCATTTGGATCAATTTGTTGCTTGAGGGTCATGCAGAGCCCTTAGAAACAAAGGAAAATACATTTCAAGTAGTAGTTTTTAAAGGGGCTTTGGAGATACATCTTGTCAATTTTTATATTAATGATTTTTATAACGTTCCCTAAAAAAATTCCCTGTTGTGTTTAATTGCATTTCTTCTATTGTGGAGCAAAAAATAAATGCACGTGACCAACTGTATGTCTGTTTAGCGGGTGACTTTAATGCTAAACTTCCTATTAGAAGTAAAAATCATACTACAGATAGTCATGTGGGCAGTGATACAAGGGGCAAGGAGTTGAAGGCATATCTAGACTTGGCTGATCTTTCTAGTGTAATGTAGATAGCTGGCATAAACAATTTCGGATACATACCTTTAGTGGTAGAAACTGTTCATTTGTGATTGATTATGTACATGTCTCCCACAACTTGAGAAACTTTTTGTTGCATGGTACTATTGTGGCTACTCATTTTGATGATCATAATCCTGTTGCAACAACATTTGATTTTCCAAGTCTCCGAAGTAAGAAATTGGTTTTAGTCAGCTATGGTCATCCATGGATAACTTACAATTATGTTGGAGAATGCCTGATCACGTGCAATATCTGAAGAAGGTAGTAGCAGAGAATACTGAATTGGTAATGGGGTGCATAGCAGAGTCTAGAGAACAGGGGGCGAAAGTTAGCGCTTTTGTAGTCGTATGCGTTAAGATCAGGAAGCCCCTTAGTAAGCCCCACAGACCCATGGCAGAGTGCCCACGGTGGTTTGTTATGTTATGTTGTTATGTTAAAAGATATTTATACAGTGCACTATCACCAAACTGTTTCTTGGCGATAAGCGGAGTCAGACAGTTGAAAAGAAAAAAGATAGATAGGGGAAAAAAATGTTTTAATTATAAGCTTGAATGAACAGCCAGGTTTTAAGAGCGGATCTGAACTGAGCATAAGAAGAGAATGAGCGAAGATCGGAAGGAAGAGTGGTCCAGAATTGAGGTGCCAAGAATGAGAAACAAAGACCACCGTGTTTCTTGCGCTTAAAGGAACAAGGCGTCAGAAGGTTCATGTTTGAAGAGCGTAGTACACGGGAAGGGGTATAGCGTGATAGTCTAGACCCAATAAAAAACGGACCACGATCCCAAAGGGCTTTAAAAAGGGTGCATCCCAATTTGAAAAGGCAGCGTTGAAAAACGGGGAGCCAATGAAGATCCTTCAAAATGGGTTTCACATGGCGAAATTTAAGCTGACTGTATACAAGACGCGCAGCATGGTTCTGTACCAATTGAAGTTGGTGATAGTTGATAGGCAGGAATGCCAGCGTAGAGGGAATTGGCAAAGTCAATACGCGACATCACCAAGGCAAGGACAGCCTGAGTCCGAGCCTCAAGAGTCAAAAATCTGAAAATTTTGCGAATTCTTCGAAGATGGAAGAAACAAGCAGATACCATCGATTTAATCTGTGCTTTCATCGAGAGATCGCAGCTGATTACAATTCCCAGACTCTTGACTGATTTCGCTGGAGAAAGAGGACGGCCCAGGGCGTCAGGCCAGAAATTGGAATTCCAGGGGTTACCCGGACCCCCCGTAAGGATCATCTCAGTTTTGTCTGGGTTTAACTTAAGCTGACTGGCACTCATCCAATTGCTAATAAATAGCATAACCGATTGAAAATTTTCAGTAGAGGAAGGAGAGGAATCAATGTGAAAAACTAATTGAAGATCATCGGCATAGTTGAAGACTGTCACCTCTCGTTTTTGGAGAGCCAAGATCAATGGGTGGATGTACAAATTGAAAAGAAGGGGGGAGAGGGCAGAGATTTGTGATGAGTGTTCCCTAGCTAACTGCCTACTGCACAGAGCCTTAGCTAAGAAACCTAGAGACCATTCCGAGGTAGCCTCATTGACCAAGGAGTATAAACTTGTAACCGTGTGCAGGCGGAACAAAATTATCACCCAGCAGTGGGAGGCCTAACCCATAAAGCGCAGTTAAAGGATAGCAAATTGTTCTGGAAGGATCCTTGGACACAACATCCTCCACAAGTTGTTGTCATTCAGAGAGTGGATCATTAGTTGAGCATTTTACTAAGATTTACTCACACAGTGACCCAAACCTGTCATTTTCATTTGGACAGGTTGTTTCTTCTTTTTAAAATCTTTTATGACTTTCTCTTCACAAAGTTGTTTTAGCCATCCAGCAGGGCACAGGGGGCAAGTCTCCGGGCCCGGAGGGAGCTACCATTGATTTAATAAAATTCAACCTGGACATGAGAGCTCCCCTGTTAACCAATGCTTTTAACAGTTTAAGCCACTCTACAATTCCAAGTTCATTGGCGAACTCAACTATTGTATTGGCCTTATTTTTAAAAAAGGTGATTGCTCAAAGCCCCACTGCTACCACCCAATTTCTCTGGTTGATATACCGGCAAAGATCTTTGAGCATGTCCTTTACAATAGGATTCAAGAATGCGCAGTTGAAAACAATATCCTTAATCCATGTCAATACCGCTTTCAGGATAAAATTGGCACCGTGGAGCAGTGCCTAAGTTTGAACTATTGATTAGCAAGTGCACAGTAAGTAAGCAGTCCCCCATATCTTGGTTTCGTGGACTTGTCCATGGCCTTTGATTGCATTAATCGCAACAAGCTAAAGCAACTTCTCCATGAGATCAGACTTGACGATGCGTCATACACATATTGGCCTCTCTTCATACAAATAACACAGCACGGGTACGGTATGGTCAAAGCGGTGAAGTGTCAGATGTTATCCAGATTAAGCATGGAGTGCTTCAAGGGTGCGTACTTGCCCCTTTATTACTTATTCCATATATTAGCAATCTTAGCACCCATTTGACAACCAGCACTCTGGAAATTCCAAGCACAAGTGGCACCCCACTTCCAGCACTCTTGTCCGCAGCTGAAGCAGTCCTAATTGCCTGCACACCAAAGGCTCTGTGTATGTTGGTGCATATCTTTGTTAATTTTAAGCCCAAATTGGATTCAGTAACCAATTTTTCGAAGTCATTCATAATGACTTGTGCCCAAAGAGATCTCAGGTTCCCAAAATCGTAGTCGGTTCGAATACCTTATTAAATACAAATACCTTTTCTTACTTAGGTGTTATTTTTAGTGCGACAGGTACTTGGTCACTGCATATTTTGCAAAGCAGGCAAAATTGTCCAAGTCTACTGGCTCGCTTCTTAGCCTTCCGCACTCTTCTAGTGGGTGTTCCCTGACCCGGGGGTTACAAATCTACACTATACAATGTGCTCTAACAGCTTCCTATGGAGCCGATGTTTGGGAAGCTGCTGACTATACAACTATACAGAGGGAGGAGGAATATTTTGCAGGAGAATTTTGACTATCCCCGGATATTCCTCTCATTGTATTTGCCACAGTGATTTGGGCTTGACTTATCTGAATGACTTCATCTGGACTAGGACCCCTCTACTGTAGCTTACCATTTAGCGAACTGAGGAAGCATCTCTAAAAAGGGGTATAATCATTGACAGCCTGGCTTGCGACAAGGGCTTGTCAATTCCTTGGTTGGCATATGTGAAATTTTCATTTGACAGGTTCGGTCTTTCTCACGCTTTTGTTGACACAGCCTCATGTACCGCTATCGATACAAAACAGGTATCTGCTTTGTGCTAGCCCAATTGCACGAAAAGAGGGTTAGGGATGTGTCCCAGAAAACAACCATTGCAATCTATATGACGATACGGGCTAGTTCTAAAAGTTATTTGTGGAACCCAAGAACGATTTGGGAAGTTCACTTCTATTTCGGTTAGAAGCTGATACAGTAAAATAATTACTTAGTTTCCCCATAGAGCTTCAGCTGAAATTTGACATGAGAGACTGCCAGTGCAATAATGGTGCTAATTAATGGCCCATTTTCTCTTCTTTTGTAAATTCTATGAATTATATACCAAAAGTCTCCTAGTCCCTTTCATGAGACTGAGGAATTTAAAACATTATGGGGCATATGTACAAGCCCCTACCGTCACCACAACGTCACTTTTATCGACGTTGTGGTGGCGATCGGGGCTGCGCCTTATTTACAAGGCAGCGTTAAGCCACTTAACGTGGCTTAACGCTGCCTTGTATTAACGCTGCCTTGTAAATAAGGCCCCCTTTCACGCTATGGTCAGTGTGAAAGGGGTGGGCATTGGGTGTTGCAGTGGGCATTCCACTGCAACACCCATTGGTTTTCATGCTGCCCCCTATGTACAAGGGTGGCATACATAAGAGGCAGCGCCAAAATTAAGTCCAGGTAAAACCTGGTCTTAAGTTGGCAAAACAAGGAGAAATGCATTATTTCTCCTCGTTTATTCTTTTTCCATGTGTGCTGCCTTGTGCACATAAACTATCCTCCCCTGCACACAAACACCCTTGCACTATGGTGTATGGGTGCCTACGTTAGCACTAAGTTGCTAAACTTAGGGCCATCGCAGGGGGGAACGCAAGGCTGCACCACATTCTTGTAAATGTGGTGCAGCCTTGTGTTTCAGAAGTGGAGGAGAGAGGCGTTAAGCCGGGAAGGCTAACGCCTCTCTCCTCCACTTCCTTATACATATCCCCCTATGTTTTAGCTTATCATTTTCTTCAGCAACTTTTAGATGAAGAGACTTGTACTGTAGTAAGCCGATTTCTCCATGCTTCTGTACGATCACGAGGCACGATGCAGTTCATTTAAACCGTGTCTGGATTTTATGTATGCTTTAGCTTTTTAATGATTGTTAACTGTGGATGCATGTTGTTATTTTGTATGTGTACGTATTGCACACTTTTATGGTTGCATTATCAGCCGAGTAAAGTTTTTCAATCAATTACAGAGATATTTATAACCATACCTTCATTAAGAACTTTCTGATCACTCCTCATACATTGAAAGCATTATAAAACTCACCTTTTCTGCAAACTCCTCCTGTTCTGTGGGCTTTCTGTAGCCTGCTGTAGGTCTGTCTGTAGGTCTTGTAGTGGTGCGCCTGTGATGCAACAGGCGCCACACCGTAACGTGCGTGTCATGTGACCCGCGTAAGCTAAATAAAAGCTAGTTATGTGCGTGCGTACGCCAGTAGGGCTACGACCACGATACTAGGCACACCACTTACAGCTGGCTCCGAGTGTTATTTATAGGCCCTATCCTGCGACCAGCGTCATCGTGTGACATGGCCCCGCGCCGCAATAGCGCTGCCCGACACAACAAAGTGGCGACGAGGGTGGGCTTGCCCGTGTGTCCCGTGCGCTGGTGTGGCGGCCGCGAGCGCGTTCCTCCACTCGCGGCGCTCGTGCCCCAGTGCGCGCGTGATCGGCGACCCCCTTCGGCGGGCTGCGCGGCACCCCCGGTGCCTTCAGCACGTCTGCTGCAGACGATTTTGGCCCAAGGAGCAGCGAGAGACGTGCGGAGCGCTGCAGTGGTGCCCACGTGGTCGAGGCCTCGATTCTGGCCTCGCTGCTGATCGCCCCAGGCCTAGTGAGGTGTGCACACGTGGAGAACCTGCCGGTATCCCTGCAGACAGCGGGAGGAGCCTGAACCTACATGTGAGTATCTCTCCCTGTGGCATGGTGGAGGGGAGGGAGGGGAGGAAGACACCTAAAGCAGGTCCACTCACAATACAAGCCGGCCTACAGTGCCCAGGGCGTCACCACACAGCCTCACAAAGAGGCCTCACCGCAGAAGGGGCGAGGCGCAGCCACTAGAGCAGGGGTCCCAGCACAGAGGGAGCAAGGAGCAGCAACCCCACAAGAAGGCCAGCGCACGTGCATCTGACCTGCACAGTTGCACCCGAAAGCAAATAGTGGAAAGAAAGTAAAGGTGCCAAGGGTAGAACTGAAGCATCGCAGAGGCCCACAGAGACCTGGAGGACAGGCACGGCGGCGGTATGGCCACCATTCCCCCCATTGAGCCCTTCACAGTAGAAGGACCGCCATCGTCGCTAGCGGCCAGGTGGAAGGACTGGGTGGACCGCTTGCACATTTTCTTTGAAGCCACCAAGGTCCACAAGGACCAGAAGCGGGCAATGCTCATCCACCTAGGTGGCAAAGACATACACAATATCGTGAAGACGCTAGCCGAAGCCACTCCCAAGAGTCACCACATGCTAATAAATGCTCTCAACGAACATTTTGAACCGATGGCCAATCAGGACTATGAAAGGTTCATCTTTCGGCAAGCACGCCAGCATCCGGAAGAATCGCTGGACACGTACCACTCCTGTCTAAAGAACCTAGTGGCCACGTGTGGGTTTCGCTACGAGACTGAAGAAATCAGGGGACAAATAATACAGGAGTGCGCGTCGGCCAAGCTGCGAGAGCGCATACTAGAAGAGTCCGGCAAGTCCCTAGCGGAAATATTGACCGTGGGGCGGACCAAAGAACAAGCCGCGCACATGGAGGCGGCGCTGCAAACGCCGATAAAAGCGGAACCAGTCAATGCAGTGACAACAAAACCCCCACAGAGATGGAGTAGGAAAGGGCAAGGAACACACGCCCCGGGACAGGCAAAGTCCTGCGGATACTGTGGAGGACCACCGCACTCGGCAGCTGAGTGCCCCGCGAAAGGCAAACGGTGGTCAGGTTGTGGGCGATTCAACCACTTTGAAAAAGTGTGTCGGTCGAAAAGGTATCGCAAACCTCGCCAGGTAGCACACACTCACAAAGAGGAGGACCCTGAGCACAGTGACATGGACGATGATGAGGAGGAGGAGAGAGTGGTGCACAAAATTCACATGATTGGCACGGCCACCCGTCAATCAAGACGCCTACCACAGTGCAGCATTCGGGTAGGATCCCAGGAAGTCACCGCCGTGGTCGACACCGGGGCCACTATCAACATCATGGCGGCCACCCTGCACAGCACTATGGATCCAAAACCCCTGCTCCACCCCTCAACCATCACAGTGTTTGCGTATGGCCAAGACGCTACTCTGAAGGTACGGGGGCGATTCCGGACGACCCTAGCATATGGCTCTAGGACCATCATGACCAACGTCTACGTTACTGAAGATGGCCAAGGAATGCTCCTGGGGTGCCGAGCCGCGGAAGACCTAGGAGTCGTAACATTCGACTTCGGAGTACACCATGAATCGCTACAACACCTACTTGCGGAATTCACAGAAGTGTTCCAAGGAATAGGGAAGTTCAGGGGGAAAGAAATTCATCTCCACGTAGACCCAACGGTCCAGCCCGTCGCCCTACGCCACCGGCGAATAGCGTTCCACCTGCGGCCCCTGGTGGAAGAGGAGCTCAAGAAGCTGGAGGCAGCGGGTATAATTGAGAAGGTGTCAGGTCCCACGCCATGGGTATCCCCGATCGTCATCACCCGGAAGCCCAAACAACCAGGCGCGGTGAGAATTTGCGTCGATATGAGACTCCCCAATGTGGCGATCAAGCGGAAACGCCACATCACTCCCACGATAGACGACCTCATCGGAGAAATGGTGGGAGCCTGCTGGTTTTCAAAACTTGACCTGAGGTCCGGATATCATCAATTAGTGTTGGACGAGGCCTCCCGCAACATCACCACGTTCTCCACACACGTGGGACTCCGGAGGTACACCAGGTTAAGTTTTGGAGTGTCCAGTGCTGCGGAAGTGTTTCAAAACGTGATACAAGAGTTGATCGCCGACATCCCCGGGGTTATCAATGTCAGCGATGACATCATGATACACGCGACAAACATCAAAGAACACAATGAACGCCTACTTCAAGTGCTATGCCGGGTGCGGGACGCAGGCCTCACCCTTCACCGAGAGAAGTGTGAGTTCCTCCGCCAAAAGCTACAATTCTTTGGCTACACATTCTCCGCGGCAGGAGTTAACCCAGACCCCGAAAAGGTGCGAGACATTAAAGAGGCCACCGCGCCCACCAACGTCACGGAAGTCCGTAGCTTCCTAGGAATGGTCAATTACTGTGGGAGATTTATCCAAGACTTGGCCAACCTGACGTCCCCACTAAGGGAGCTGACTAAGGAATCCACCACCTGGAGGTGGGACCCTGAGCAGGTCCACGCCTTCGAGAAAATCAAGGAGGCCCTTCCCGAAGCTACCACCCTGGCGTTCTTTGATCCCATGAAACTGACCCTAGTTGCCGTGGATGCCGGCCCGGTAGGATTAGGAGCGGTTCTCCTGCAAAGAAAGAGCCCTCAGGAAGAGTGGAACCCCGTAGTATTCGCCAGCCGGTCGCTCACCGAGACCGAGCAAAGATACTCGCATATAGAAAAAGAAGCAATTACCATCCACTGGGGATGCCACCATTTCCACCTGTACCTGTATGGAAAACCGTTCGTGGTAGCAACAGACCACAAGCCTCTGGTGGCCCTCTTCTCTGGAACGTCAACCAAGCCGCCGCCACGCATTGAAAAGTGGATGCTGCAATTACAAAATTATAACTGTAAGGTAGAGTACCAACCCGGGTCCAAGAATCCGGCCGACTACTTGTCTCGTCACCCGAGGAAGGCTACAGCACAAGAAATGGAGGATGCCACGGACACAGAAGAATATGTCAGGTGCATCACGGCGCGGTCCTGCCCTATACCCTTATCCATGGAGAGCCTACGAGAGGCAACGAGCCAAGATGAATGTTTTCAGCGTGCTAAGATCGCGATCCGGAGCAGCAACTGGCACCGTTCTAAGGAAGAGTGGAAGAATCTAACAGCCACTGCACAAAAAGTGATGGACAGCCTACACCATGTCCGAGATGAACTCACCGAAGACAGCACCGGGTGCCTGCTGCGAGGGCACAGACTAGTCATTCCTACATCACTGACCCAGAGGGTGGTGGACCTTGCACACATTGGGCATCAAGGTATGGTAAAAACAAAGTCGAGGCTTCGCACTAAGGTGTGGTTCCCGCTAATGGACGATCTCATGGAAGCCACAGTCAGGGCTTGCCCGGCGTGTCAGGTGACGGGGGAAACACCCAGGCCTGCCCCGATCATCGTAGAACCTCGCCCAAGAACCCTGTGGTCCCGAGTGAGCATTGACTGTGGCAGCCTACCGGATGGTCGCCACACCCTGGTAGCGATCGACGACCACTCCAAGTACACGGAAGTGGAAATAGTGTCCGTCCTCAGTGCAACGGAGATCATACCAAAGATTGGAAAAATCATGGTGGCCCATGGCCTCATGCAGGAGCTGCAAACAGACAATGGGCCCCCGTTTCAAAGTCAAGAATTTGCGGCATATCTGAAGTCCCTCGGTATTCAGCACCGGAGAATCACCCCTCGCTGGCCCCAGGCCAACGGAGAGGTTGAAAGATTCATGCGAACACTCAACAAAGTGATACGGATTGCGCATGACAAGGCTCAGTCTTTGGAACTCGCTATATTCACGTTCCTCCGGAGCTATCGCCAAACACCACACTCCACAACTGGTATTGCCCCGGCTCATTTGTTGATGGGAAGGGTAGTCAGTGACTCAATTCTGCACCACCCGGAATGGCGGCCGGAAGTCCCCAATGATACTCTCATAGATGCCCAGCGCCAGAGAACACACACGCAAGTCAGCCGCCGCCGGCGATCGACGGCGGTCAACCTCCGCAGAGGAGACAGAGTGCTACTCAGAAACAGAGTCACTAGCGGGAAGTTTCGGTTGGTTTTCGAAAAAGACCCCTGGACAGTGGTCTATGTCAAGGGAACCCGCATTGTGGCCACCCGAGGGAGAGAGAGAGTAACACGAAATGTATCACACTTCAAAAGATACTACCCCGAAGTGCCCGAACGGTCACACAACCAGGAGGAGGGCAGTCCCAACATGAGAGTAGCAACAGAGGCGAGGCCGGACAGTACTGATGTGGTGCCAATTCCTGAAGCGGCCGAAGACGCCGGGAGTCCAGGAACCCCACTGCACAGCCCGTGCCAACGAGACCGGGAACCAGCGGAGGGCGAGGCCCAGTCCTCTCCGAGAGTCGTGGACCCAACCCAGGTGATGGACAGTAAAGGCGATGACTCTCAGGGTCGTGGACTGTCGCAGTACCGCCTAAGGAGCAATCCGGAACCATCCTGCCGGTTAAGAGACCACCTAACGTAAGACTGTTTCATTTCTCATTGTTGGGAGCTAGCGTGATGTCTGCTGTTTAATTTTAAGGCTTCAGTCACCTGCTCTGTTTTGTTTTAATGTTGTTGGGGAGGAATGTAGTGTTGTGCCTGTGACGCAACAGCGCCACACCTTAACGTGCGGGTCATGTGACCCGCGTAAGCTAAATAAAAGCTAGTTACGTGCGTAGTAGGGCTACGACCACGATACTAGGCATACCACTTACAGCTGGCTCCGAGTGTAATTTATAGGCCCTATCCTGCGACCAGCGTCATCGTTTGACAGGGCCCCGCGCCGCAGTAGCGCTGCCCGACACAACAGGTCTAGCGCCTTGATTCCATTCAGGAGAAAGTTTGGTCCGCTAATAAATAAATAACTGTCACAATTAGGCCAGAGAACCCACCTTTGTAAAGCACATCTATACTTTATGCATTTGTTTAAGAGTTTTGTAAAATGTCTCGCTATACGTTTTAGCCACTTTATAGCCCAAGACAGAAAAAACTCGAATCCAACGCATATATATGTAGGGCCATTAACTATTCGAGAAAACTATTTGAAATTACTGTCTTAAAAATGAAGTTAAAACAAGTTATTTCTTACACATAGGTGCGTCATTACATTCTTTCAAACTATTTAAAATTAATAAAGTCTGTAGTGATTCATAAAAATTCCTCGAAACAGCTTATAAACGGGAGCATTGTGGCGGTGGCGTATCCAGGGTAAATAAGCGTTTGTATTGGCTACAACATTCTAAAGGTGAATGAAATAAGTAAAACGCAATGACCCTTTACGGCTACCGTCCATCCAGCACTAGAGAAGCACTAGAGAAGCACACATGAGTTTGGCAGTGACGAAGCGGCCATTTCAAGGCTCATTATGAATGAGTAAGATTTCCGTGTCTGGGATGACGTGACCCTGCAGCAAGCAACTGAAGCAGCACCGCTCTTCTCTCCCAACATCCAGACACCTGCCATTTTTGGACCTCTGCCTGGCAGACTTCTCCACAGCTTCTCAAAATGGAATTGTCTGTGGGAAAAAGGTTCAACGTGTGAATGAAACGCTGTTAAAAGGTCAAAGTTGGACTGCATCTCTGGACTTGAGTGACCTGCAAATATGTTGCAAAAAGAAACATAGAAACGGCAAGATGATTGTACGCTGCCGACTTCTATGTCTAAAGGGGCAAATCGCATCAAGTGCTCCGATTATGGTAATTTACAGCGCAGTGGTATTTTGCACCACATTTTGGGCCTCATGTAGGTAGCATACCAGTTACCACTTCTAAAATACCGAACGATACCGAATCGGTATTTTAGAAGTGGTAACTCGTATGTAGGTAATGAGTCGGTATTTTTTACCGATTCGTTACAATTCGGTAATTACCGAATCGGTATTTACCGATTCGGTAATGAGGCATACCTTCCCATTGAGGGGAAGGTATGCCTCATTACCGAATCGGTAAATACCGATTCGGTAATGGTGGAGAAAATGCAAGGGTGGCAGGGTGTCACATTGACACCCTGTTGCACCCCTGATTCGGCCATGTGTGCACATGTGGCACACATACATGCCCTAAGGGCATGTATGTATGCCACATTGCACACTGCTACGCGCTTCCAAATGCATACACACATACATTAATTATTTACCACCAACTAAAAGTTGGTGGTAAATACCGACTCATAAACACACACACACACTCCCCCTACATATCATTTCTGAAATCGGAATTTACCGATTCGGTAAAATTACCGAATCGGTAAAATTACCACATCGGTAACGTTACCGATTCGGAAATTTTACCGATTCGGTAGTTTTACCGATTCGGTAGATTCCGATTTCAGAAATTGACCCCCTGCATACCAATAGCCAATATACCGGTCGGTAACGGTATAATTACCGAAAATCGTCCGTTACCGACCGGTATATGGCTACCTACATGAGGCCCTTTGTGTCTTTATTTGGAGATTGGCAGACGGATTACTCCGTCACATATCTAGTGACTGTCCTGCACGCCATACTACAAGCGTATTTTATAGCCTATGGCACTTGTAATACAGCGGACGGAATAGCCATCACCTTTTCACAGAATATGCCAACCACCAAACTCTAAATAGGGCCCAATCTGGCGCATGCATCAAAAATGTAATTTGCGAATCCTTATTAGCGAAAAATAAGGATTCGCTAATAAGGAATCGCAAAAGACTATGCATGTAGAAATCGCTAAAAAAATAGCAATTCCTACAAATTCCTTAATTGCGACTCACAAATTGCGAGTCGCAATCAAGGAATGGCTTCTCATTAATTCCTATGGGCCTACAGGCCCATAGGAATAAATGGGAATTGCATGCGCAATTTGCGAGTACCCATTAAGTACTCGCAAATTGCGCATGCAATTTCAAGGGTGCAAGGGTGTCAAAAGGACAGCCTGTTGCACCCCAGAAATTGTAATGCGAACCCATGTATCGCACACACATGGCCCAAGGGCATGTGTGTGTGTAACATGTAACTTAGAAAAATGCACTTTAGTGCATTTTTCAAAGTTTTCACTAATTACCATCAGGTATAATTTTCCAGTAATTAGCAGACCCTAATAGCGAAATCGCTATTTTAAATGGCATCTTTCATTGCATTGAAGGGATTGCAATTTGCGATTCCTTAAATGCAATCGTAATTTGCGATTTTTGCATTTGGGATGATGCATCCCTAATGCAAAAATACCGGTTGCAAAGGGGCAGATTCTGAGAATCTGCCCGTTTGCGACCGGTTTTTTCCTTGATGCATGTGGCCCAATGTATGTTACAGATGTGCTATTTTGCACCATTTAATTTTCAGCTATGTGTGATGTTTTGCTGCTTCAACGATCAACGTCTTTATTTTGCCTACATAACCAAAATGATTGTTTGGATTGCAAGATATATAAACCTGTTTCCCTGTTTATTTTCGCAGTGAACATTTCTTTTTTGCGTCAACAAAAATCAATGTTTGCTCTTTGTCAAAGTAGACAATATGCAAACACTGGGGGTCTCATCTAGAGTTTGAATTGTAGAAAATCGTGCAAAGTAAATTTACGGGCATCAAGATATGCAATAATATCGCTTCAGTGCATGGGAAATTCACCCTGGGTCAAATTCATCCGAGAAGCCTACATGCCTTCTTCTCCACAGTTCCACTAAAATGCCATGACCAGGCCATTTGCTGACATCTTCAGTGTATTGTATATGTGCAAGGAATAGCAGGTGACTGGTTTAATAAATCAGTATGGTATGCACATGTATGGTTATAAGACCAGTTTGATCCATTTTGGAGTTCCCCTGGTAAAGCATGACACATTATGCAAGCTAGGTAACTGCCTTCCAGATGAGCAGGGTATTGCTGAAATTCCTACACGTAAATGTGAAGTGCACCGCACAATCAGAGTTCCACAGAAAATTAGTCCATTCTTTCCATATTGCGTCCCAGGTAATCTTTATTTTTCATTGGAATGACATAGAACAACCAATGCGTTGAAGAACCTCATTCCCCTTACAGAACAGTGACAGTGAAATCAATATCCCTTGTCTGGGAATGGACTATAAGAAATAGCAAGAAACCTCCACAAATGGTTTCAGGATTTCTCACTGACCAAAGTGCTGAAATGCCAAATGAGGTTAATGGAACACTTGAGAACCAGGGTTTGTGTCATGGACAGCCAGCCTCCCAAAGGAGAGCGGGCATCACCTCAAAGTCTGCAAGTACTTCCTGGGAGGAAGCTATTTTTCTGCTTTTTAAAGGAGTCTCTCTGACCTATTGATAGAGGTGTGTGCATGCCACCACTCCAGGATGGAGTATGCCTAGAGGAGGAGCCAATCTGTTGTGACCTGAAAGAGGGAACTTCCCAAAAGAGCAGACTGACTGGAGGGATATTGGAAGTGCCAATCCGAGTGCTAGAGTGGGTCTCCCAATGATATACTTTTAGGCAGCTTCCCATGATAAATATGTGACTTCATGGAGTTGTCTCCTCCCACCCTCCTCTGGGGCATAATTTGCCCTTGTTGCGGGTAATAACTGGATCTGAATAATACATATAACAGCACTGAATATTTCTTAGTGTTTTAGGTATATATTACACTGTCCCACACGCAGCACCCAAAAGGCACTTGTCTATGGCTTAAAAATGTGGATTCTTTATTAGATACAGAGATAATTGTTAGCCCTGGGTATCTTTATGCTGGTTGTCTAATAAGACTACATAAGAGCTTCCAATGGTGCTTAAGCCCATTCAAGCACGACGTGGTCTTGAATGTGGATGGTACCCAAGAGATAGGTTCTGGTTTAAAAAAGTAATAATTTCATTGGGAACAGAAAGTACAGTGACTTTCTTGTTCTTTTTACAACATTAGTTAGACTACACCTGATTGTGATATTCAAGGATTTAATGTTAGATGTAGCACTGAGTTAGTCCTGGCTTTAACTCATGAAGAGCTGCTATGTATCTGTTTTCTTTGTTTAAGAAAGAATATGACACTGCTGCAGCCCTTGCTGTATCTAGCCAGTGAGAAGAAGGGAATGTTGCACTGCTGCTACCTCAGCAATACCTTCCTGAGCGATGTTTTCCACATCCTTGCGTGACCTTCATTAATTTTGCTTGTGTCTACCTCTGTCGAGCCTCCTCCACACCCTTTTTGACTCATTCCTTTGCCCTCATGGCCTTTACCCTGTCTTCTTGAACCAATCTCTCGGTCCACTAGTAAGTGTTTTTATTTTCCCCGTACAGCACTGTTTTCTAATATAATGAAACCTGGTCCTGAAGATGGCCTAACATTATATAAAGGCTGAAACGCCATCGACTCTCACATCGTAATTTACGGCGTCTCCCATGTGATTGCCCAAAAAGAATAATTTGTAACTGACTGCATTCATTGTATGGGCATCACTAAATATACCCATTGTATATATGATTTGTTTTGTTTGCGCCATTTTTCCCACTGTATATACTCCTTCACGTGTCACCAGCGCTGTTCACCCTCTCACAAGCACTTGTGCACAGTATAACACAGGTTACATGACATCTAATGTAACACAGTGCATATATGATTGTTTACTTCTTGGATCATATGACCAAATATATGGAAAAGTTATTTCCTTAACCACATGTCTCCTGGTCTATTGACTCCTTGGTTCCACTCCCATGCCCTCAGCATATTAGTTATGCCACCCTGTAAAATTGCATATTAAACAAAACCCCTTGAGACACTGTTGAACTCTTCAAACCTCATCAATACCAGTTATACATATGAGGGAAACTTTAGTACCGAATAATGTACTATACAAGCTCTGTGTGAAGGAGTCTTGACATGTGGACATCTGTGATGTACCTATTGTACCTGTGTGATAATGGGAATTGTGCTTTTCCAATTGCTGCATATATATTTTTTTTTTCACTGACAAAAACAAAAATTACAGGGGCATTATAGTTGGGTTCAGATTTCACTCATACAAAATCAGTGAAATTCAGCAGTGATGGTTACTATAAATTATCCCCCCATCCAGCAATGCACTGCTTATGACATCACATATTACATCACTCATGACATGGTCAGGGACATCGCTAATGATATCTCAAATGACATCACTCATTTTATCATCCAGTGAATGTGTTTCGCAAACGTTTCTGAGACTTAAAGATATATACTAAGCTACAGCATAAGTTAAATTACTATTCTTTTTGTACTACTAATGAGTGATACTGTTTCTAACATATGTAATCTGAGTGGCTTTGTGACTGTCTGTATCAGTGTGTGAGTAGGTGTCTGAGTGACTGTGTGGTTGTATGAGTGGCTTTGTGGGTGATTGTATGGATATGTCAGTGGGTATGTGAGTGACTGTATGGGTCTGTGAATGGGTTTCTGAGTGCTTTTCTGGGGGTATGAGTGTGAGTGGTTTTATGGGTGTCTAGTATGTGTGTGAGCGTGGCTGTATGAGTGTGTGAGTGGGTGTGTGAGTGGTTGTAAGGGTGTGTTAGTAGGTGTGTGAGTGGTTGTTTGGGTGTGTGAGTGGTTGTGTGGATGTGTGAGTTGGTGTGTGAGTGGTTGTTTTGGTATATAAGTAGGTATGCGAGTGCTTGTATGGGTCTTTGAGTGGTTTTGTGGGTATGTACTTAGGTGTGTGAGTGGGGGCATGGGTGTTTTGAGTGGTTGTATGGGTCAGTAAGTAGGTATGTGAGTGGATGTATACGTGTGTGAGTGGGTGTGTGAGTGGTTGTATGGATCTGTGAGTGGGTGTGTGAGTAGTTGTGCATGTATGAGTGTGTGTGTGAGTGGTTGTATGGGTGTGTGAGTGGTTGTGTGAGTGTGTGAGTGGTGCTGTGGATTATGTCATCAGTGATGTCATCAGTGGTATCACTCACCATGTCATAAGTGAAGCAATAAGCAGTGCATTGTGGGGGGACTTTGAGAGTGTGTGTATGAGTTGGTATATAGGCCGGTGAGTGGGTGTGTGAGTGGCTGTATGGGTCTGCGAGTCAGTATGTGAGTGGTTTTGTAGGTGTGTCAGTGGCTGTATGGATCAGTGAGTGTGCGTGGGAGTGGCTGTATGGGTCTGTGTGTAGGGGTGTGAGTGGATGTATGGGGCTGTGAGTGGATGTATGAATGGTTGTATGGGTCTGTGAGTGGGTGTGTGAGTAGCTATATTTGTCAGTGACTGGGTATGTGAGGGGCTATATGGGTCTGTGAGTGGCTGCATGAGTTGCTGTGTGGGTGGGTGACCGGTTTTATGAGTCTCTGTATGGGTCAATGAGTGGGTGTATGATTGGCTGTATGGGTCTGTGAATGGGTGTGTGAGTGATAGTATAGATATGTAAGTGGGTGTATGTTAGAAATGGGGTTTCTGGTTGGCTAGGGTATGCACCTAAGCCAGGCAGAACCCACCACTCTAGTCAGGATAAGGGAGATACACACCCGAGATTTCCCCTGCTCACCTCCTTGGTCGCTTGGCAGAGCAGTCAGGCTTATCCCAGAGGAAAAGTGTAAAGTGTTTGCACATCACACTCACACATCAGTGACACACTAGGCACACCACAAAAGGAAACTCCACACAAGGTTATATAAAAATATTCTTTGTACTATACATGAAACACATTAGACCACCATCACATAAATCACTAATCACTTTGCCACTAGGCAATTGTCATGATATTACATAGATTATAAATATGGCTCCCGGTTTTATGGTATTTATTTTATTAACATTTCCATCTGTCTTTATCCATATTTATTTTTTGGCCATCTTATTGGTATTTATCCATATTTATTTTGTATTTTGAGAATAAATGGAGCCATAAAATGGTACATTTCAAAATGAATTTAACTCTTGAACGAGCACTCATACATAATGCCTGTCATAATTTAGCAAATTAAACAGTCAAGTATAACAAAATTACACTCACAAGTGCATATTAGAGTTATACTACAAATATGTGTTTACATATGTCTATTTAAGGAAATCTCATGCTGATTTTTAATTCTCCATGCTGTCTATCTGCTCAGCTGTTGCCTAGAATTCCTGAAAGACAGCAGGAGGAGGCTGTCACAAAAAGCTACATTTTCAGCATTTTTCTGTTTTTACAAATAAATAAAGACAGGAAACACATTGTTTTCTGTCTGTATTTATCTGTAAAAATCAGTAAAAACCTGGCCATAAGGCAGTTGACATAAACATGCCAGTTAGTGCACTAAATCAATAGCTATCAGTTGCACATGTCAAAAAGACTCCATCATGATAAAACATTACAGCATTTAGCTCCTGAAGATAATGTTGAGGGCTAGACCGAAAACACATTGTTTTACTGCATGTGCTGAGAGAGTGCTTCTGCTACTGAGAGCTGTGTTCTACCGGGCTCAGCAGAAGCAGGTCAAATAGCCTCAATTAGGGTTTGGTAGAACTGTGGTGGAAGAAACTGCTCCAATTCCCACCTTGAGTTTAGCACAGTGGTGATAACCGTTTCCTGAGCACATCATCCCTGGTGTGCTGCTGCTACTCTGGTTGCAGGGCTGCCGCCCCGGTTTCAGAAGAGTATGGCAGTACTTTTTGAATAGGGGGGAGCCGAGTGGCACCACCGTTGAGAAGTCCTCCCCGCTCGACTGACTGGCCTTGGTTAAAAAGCAAAGGGTCCCAAGTTATCCCGGTGCACAGGGGGCAGAACTCTTTCTCAGTCCTTCCGCTCATCTCCCTGTGGCCCACAGCTCAGCTCAATCAAGCCCGCGAGGTTCCAGCCAATGATGTGCGGGACTGGCGGCCGGAGCTGGATGGTGATGCTCCGGAGGCCGCTTCTCCCTCTACTTGCATTGGAAGCCTTGGGTGGCCTGGAACGGCGTTGCCGGGTGTCGCAAAAGTTTTCCTCAGTGCCTGCTGTTAGGCAACACCAGACACTGCTGCTGCACTCGCCCAGCTGGAGAGCAAACGCACTTACCCGGGAGCCGGGTTCATTGTTTTGTGTTCTGATTTTTGAATAACCCTACCTGGCCCCGGTCCTTTGGGCTTAACCTCCATAGGTTTTTGCAATTTAGAGCGTGTTTTCACTCGCGAGGGTTTGGACATTAGGGCAATAGCGCCCTTTCATTAGCTGTTTGATTGAATGAAGGCAGGTTTCCTGCAATATTATGTCTGAGAAAGAAACTCTTTCTTTTTCGGAGGCACATATTCAAAATTTGATGTCAACCCCTTCTCCTTTCTCTTCAGTGAGGTTAAGTACTTCAGCCCAACAACATAACGAGGCTGAAAAATTGACTCGATGCATAAAAAGCATATTCGAACTGAGCTCCACGGTTATTTCCTACTGGAGAACTTGCAAGTTGGTACTGTCCCTTAGGGTCTTCAAGTGAAGAACATACCAGTTATATTTACTGAGGATTTATAATACAGAAAAGGGTTCAGCTACATAAACACCAAGTTTAGCCGTGATTTAATGGTTCATACCATTGAAACGGCGCAAAGATTGTGCTTGAAAGAAGTGGAAGAGTTAGACAAATTAACACAAGCAATTAAGGATAATCACTTTGTGGTGGAAGCCAAAAATTTATTAGAGCAAATAGAAAAAGAAATCTTGTCATTTACAGACAATACCATTAGCCTCAAGACTGCTAATTCATTCAATATAGATCAAGTATATCCTTTCCTTAAAGACGAGTTCTACATATCGGGTGAGTCACGTAGGGCCTTATCAAACTTTCAGGGACGCTCAAGGAATCGTTTTCTCACTTTTTCAGAAACGTCATCTTCAGAAACCTCTAGTGATTCAGACTCGAGGGCTGGTCCTTCACGTCAGCAGGTTGCTTTTTTAGACAAAGGCGAACCGAAGCAGAGAGGAAGATTCAAACCCCAGCCGTGGGAGATGAGGACTCGACGACAATACTACAAGTCGTGAAACCCTCTAGTATTATTAATCTATCACAGAGACAATTGACAAAAGAGGAATCTTAATTATTAGAACTGGGCCTTAAATTTGTTCCCAATAGAATTACTGATTTTACCAAAATGAAACTGGAGGCATTAGAGTTTTGCCGAAAAATTCTCCTGAAGGTATTTTTCCATCAAAAAGTATATACTAAAATGAATGAGGTGTCTGGTCTTTCTAATAAATCGAAATTTGTCCCCTTTCCACATAGAGTACCAAAATAAATTTTGGCTTATGAACAAGCGGTGTAATCGGGCATCAGCCAATTAGAAACAAAGAAAGTCTTCATTAACCATAATATCACGAGACAGCAGCAATTGGCCATTGAGAGTTTGAAACAGGACACAACGGTGGTGATAAAACAAGCCGATAAAGGCGGTGCCGTAGTCATCTGGCCTAAGGAAATGTATGTGTCTGAAGGAAGGAAGCAGGTGAACAACCAGGAATGGTACCGCAAGGTTAAGGATGATCCAACTAAGTCTACTCAAGAGGTTATTTTTGGAATATTGAGAACAGGGTTCGACGGAGGATTCTTGGGTCCGAAAGAGTTTGAATATTTGTTTAAAAAGTTCCCAAGGATCCCAGTCTTATATTTTTTACCCAAAGTACATAAGAGATTGGATAGGCCAATAGTGTCCGGGAGTGATTCTCTATTAGAGCCCATTTCCAAATACGTGGATTTTTTCCTTAAACCCTTCTTGGCCGAGGTACCTTCTTATGTGTGTGACACGGCTGATTTTATCAATAAGATTGATGGCCTTGAATTTGATGAGTTGACCCAATGGATGGTGTCGTTTGACGTCACCTCATTATACACGCAGATACCCCAAGATGAGGCACTTCAGGTGATTGAGGCCTACTTGGAAGAAAGACCTCATCCCCATAGGGTACCCTCACAGTTTATTCTTCAACTAGCAGAGGTCACCTTAAAGAAAAATTATTTGAGATTTGATGATTCTTTTTTTATTCAGATCAAAGAATCAGCTATGGGCTGTCCTTTTGTGCCAGAAATGGCGATTTTCTTTATGGCTAAATATGAGGATAATTTTTTTTTTTAACAACAATCCATTTAAAGAACATATAGCGCAATGGTTGCGCTATACAGATGACATCTGGTGCTTGTGGAATGGGTCTGAGGAAGAGTTGGAAAGTTTCTATGGCTGGCTAAACACCCGCTATCAGGATATTAAATTTACATTGACCATGAGTAGGACAAAGCTGACGTTTTTGGACGTTGATGTGGAGCCGAATGATAAAAAGTTAACAACTACTTTGCATAGAAAGGCAACTGATAAAAATACCATCCTTCACCATACAAGTGCTCATCTTAGGCGTGCGAAAGAAAATCTTCCGTATGGACAACTATTAAGAATACGTCTCAACTGTTCATCAAAATCAGATTTTGAACACCATGCAGCGCTATTTGAAGAACAGATGATCCTCCGTGGGTACCCAAAAAAGCTCTTGAAGCACTCAATAAAGAGAGTGTGGTACACACCTCAGGAAGATCTTTTACAAAAGAAGGAGAAACCACCATTGGAATGTATGATTTGTGTGACTACATTTGGTCCGGATACAAACAGATTCAGGCAAGTTATAATGAAAAATTGGCAAATTAGAATGCGGCTTTCCAAAACCCCTGTTCGCAATGAGAAAAAACAAGAGTATTGGTCAACAACTAGTACGAGCAGACATCTTTCCCATCCAAAATAAACAGTCTTTAAGATCGCAATGGCAATTAAAACCTGTTAAGGGCCATCATAAATGTGGAACGTGTGCAGCTTGCGATTCAACCATTGAAGGTGTTGAATTTTCCCATAATGGTACCAAATGGCGCCATTCAGAATTCACTAATTGCAAATCAAAAAACATAGTGTATGCAATTGTCTGCCTGTGTGCCATATTATATATTGGCAAAACAAATCAACAAATTAATCAAAGGATCACGCAGCACCGCTCTAGGATTAAAAAGAAAGCGTTGACTGCCCCTGTGGTGCAACACTTCATTGCCAATTCCCATACTGAGAAGGATTTTAAATGAACGGTTTTGTCTAGCTTTGAAACAAGTAAACACTATTTTGACATTGACGCTGCATTATTGAGAAAGGAAGATTATCTCATTTTAAAATTTTATAGTGCCTCCACTGGATTGAATGGTATGACTGAATTATCTAGAGTGTAGTGTGTATACTACAAATCCCATAATGCAATTCTTGAGCATTTGCAAAAAGAGGGACTTTAGAGCATTTTGATTGGACAAAATTCCCTTTTCCATGAACAATAGCTCTCCAAACAGGAAGTGCTCTGGTTTGAGATGCCGAGTTGAGTCACAACCAGCATTGTGCACGAGTTGAATATTCCTTCTCACTTTTGAGTGAAAAGTAAGTCACTGTTTTGCCCCTGTGTTTGTTTGGTTAAAAATTACAATACTAAAAAACATACGACCGTATGCTTAAATGTGCTTACGTTTGCACTTCTTATAGATAATACCCGTGAGGGAAAGCACGTCTGTATTTAAGCAAAAGGATAGTCCATTGCATCCAGAGTTTTGAATTGGTGAAGATGCGGTAAAGTAAGTCCACTTGTTAACAGTGCTTTAAAGTGCTTCATGCATTTTGCCTGTTTGGATACATTGTTAAATGAGGACAATATCATTTTTTCATCTGTAGAATAAAGAGTCTTCAAGGAACTCAGTCCTGCCCATACTCTGCAGTAAAGGTACATATCTTTTTGGTGCTTCTCTCTGGGGTTGTATGTCGAGACTAGAAGTAGATACATTCAATACTTTGGTTCTTTCTTTTCAGAAATGTATACTGGCAAAGTTAAGGGAACCTCGTAGGCAGTAACATAAACGAGTCCAGAGGCAGAAAAGCCAAAAACTCTTGGAGTAAACGAGCTGGAGCGGCTGCTCCAACTCTAGAAAACAGGTACACACTAAGTCAGTTACATATACAAGAGATAGAGTCAGTTCGGGTTGATGCTGTTTTTGCATCATTTATTTATTTTGTTTTTTGTAGAATATCCGGTCCATTTATATGAAGCCCTGATGATAGTCCCAGTACTATTCGCCTGGGTCTTGAAACGCGTTGGCATTTTGGGAGGCATTTAGTTCATTCTGAATGTGGCGAGTGTTGAAGGAAACTATTGGATAAAGGATTGATACACTATTCAGATACTCTTTTGACGCTGGAACTGGAATAATATATGTGGTTCATAACATTGGATATGTTCATGTTTATAACAAAATTTTGTATATGATGTAAATTTTTCAAAAAATGTGTTTTGCATCAGAATAATGAATGAATTTATTTGCTGATTTTGTCATGTTTCAAGCTGTTGCTAATAATTTGTTTCACAGTGTCTAAGTCCATTTTTGTCTTTAAGTGTATGTTATTGTGTATTGTATATACGTGTAAGTTCATGTGTGAATCTGATGAGTCTATGTTTCTTTTTCAGTCCAAAAAATTGTTTTGATGAACTTTTACAGAAACAAGAATGGTCTAATAAAAATTCCATTCGGACAGATAAAAGAGTTGACTGTTCGTTACTCCATGAGTAGTAGGAGTGTACGGTAGTACGGAGCCGTGTTCATTGTTTTGTGTTCTGCACTTTCTAAAAGTGGCATTTTCAAACACACAATTTAATAACCACCTTTACCAAAAGGTGCGTTAAAAAATTCTAAGTTCAGAGAGACTAAACTCCATTTTTCTTTGTTGTCTCATTTGAAAGCTACACATGTAAAAATAATACAGTGCAGCTCCAATGATAACCTATGGGACAGACAGCCTTCCAATAGTGAAAAACGAAATACACAGTATTTCACTATCAGGACATGTCACACACACCAGTACATGTCCTACCTTTCAGATACACTGCGCCCTGCCCATAGGGGTACTTTGGACCTACCTGATGGGTGCCTTACCTGTAAGAAAAGGGAAGGTTTGGGCCTGGCAAGTGGGTGCACTTGCCAAGTTCCTGTGGCAGTTTACAACTGTGCACGCAGACTCTACAGTGGTAGGTCTAAGACACATTTACAGGGCTACACATGTGGGTGACACACCCAATGCTGCAAACACACTAATAGCATTTGATTTACAGGCCCTGGCACACTCAGTGCACTTTACTCAGGACTTACCAGTAAATCAAATATGCCAATCATAGATAACCAATCATGTTCATAATTTACACAGGGAGCATATGCACTTTAGCACTAATCATCATCTGTAAATTGCCCAGAGTCCTATAGCCAACAAAAACAGGGTCTTAAAAAAAGGAGGCAAAAGGCAAAATGTTTGGGCATAAACCTGCAAAAAGGGCTAGGTCTAAAACAACCCCCACCAGCCTAAAGCCAGGGGAGATCAATCAATACCTTAATGGACTTCCCTGATTGAGGCGATAGAACATGGACACAGGCCTGCAATAACAGGGATGCATTCCGGTTCCACGCCTGTCTGATCGCTGTTAGATACCTCCATCCAAACTCTCAGGCCCAATAAGCTGACCCATGGTGGACCCTTCTCCTCACCTGCATACCCCATCTGTGCAGCATCTAAACTTACTTTGCTCACGGATGTATGATATATTCATGCACGCTTTTATAAAGCATGCCTTTACAACAAGGGCAATACAATGAACGCTCTGTTCCCACGCGTTCCATTACAATGCAAGTCATAACAGCGACTTGCCTTAGGTAAGCGCTGGACTTTGGAATAGTACATTTACTATTCCAACTACCAGTCTGTGCAACAGTAGGGAAGGTGTTGGATTTAAAATCTAATAATGTGTTCCGTAAAGCAAGTCGTTATAAAGACATGTGCTGTATTGGAACGCATGGTAACGGCGTGCTCGTTGTAGTGCCTACGTTGTAATGGCACTGCGTAGTTCTGTCTGCATTGTAAACGCTGTTTCCCTTGCTCACAGATGTGTCCCAGCAGGTAGACAACACCCACATGGCCAACACAGTGTTGTGGACCAGTCCACCCTCAGGGTGTGACTCCTGTCCCTCACCCAGGAGCACCTCTGTCCACCAGGACAGCAAGTCATAATGGCCACTGTCAGCTGTCAGTGATGAGAACTCTCTAACCTCTGTGGCGTCAGAGAGTGTGAGCGGTAGCCTCAGGTGCTTGGCTCCCTTTGTCCATTCTCCCTGCAGCAAGGTCAGAGATGACATCCTGACACTGACCCACCAGCCCAGGGTATGTACCCTGAGGCAGGACAGGAGACTGGGGTGGGCTCTCCCACTCTCTCTCTCCTGCCTGGGACTGTGCACCCTCCCACCTGAAGTGGTACCCCCAGAAAACAGCCCGGTAGGGGCACTTTTAGCAGTCACCCCTTCATCCAGGTCAGGGAAGACACCCTGATCCTTGTCCTCCAACCCAGGGTCTGTACCCTTAGGCTGGACCTGTCCCTGGCAAGCCAGGACATCCAGTGAGTACACCCTCTCCCAAGAGAAACACATGCCTCATGAGTTGTGTGAGAGTCTGCCTGGCGCAGGTCTTCAGCCTCCTGTCCACCTGGCAGTGCATGGAGACCCCCCAGGCCAGAAATGGCCTTACCAGGGTCAGTCCTGGGGTGCTCTGACCTAAGAGTTGGCAACCTCTAACCCACTGGTCCTTCCACTGTGGACTGTGGCCCCCCTCACTCCTTTCTCTCGCCTCATGCACCCTCCCATCTGAAACTGTGCTGCCAGACACCAGATTCTTGTTACAGCAGCCCCCACCCCGCTGCTCACCTGGCTCCTTGGGATCTTCCTCAGGGGATCGCCTCCCAGTAGAGACTAGGCCCCCTCCTGGTGTTCACTCATGTAATCAACCAGGATCTGGGACTAGGTTTCAGCCCACCCCCACTCTCTCTACTCAGAGACAGGACATGGGACTCATCACCCATCCCACTACATTGGGATCTTTCTGGGTCACTAATAACCTCTCCTACCTCACCTGGTTGGGGAAAACCTGAGCTGCCTCCTTCAGGATCACTCCCAAAAGCCTAATTAGACCCTCTGGAATCCACCAAATGGTCTCCCTCCAATGCAAGCTCCCTGGGATCAGAGAACTTACACTCCACCAGGTGTTGGCATAGCTCTAGAAAACAGGGACTGAAAATATGCTCTCCATCAATTGAGTCACACAGCCCCTCACTTGCGTTAAACACGCTACCCTTCACCTCGCCATCCAGTGCCTTGCAAAAGTACCTCACATCACCCTCCTATGACTGGACAGTGTCTGACTGTTTCGGTCACTCAACAGACACTCTTCTGGGCGGTCTCCGCACACACGCATCAGGTGTTCCACGATGGGTGAACCCCTCTCCCTGCACCTCTCATCTAGAGTCAGAGGAGTGTCCTTACTACTATTAGGAATATGAACCCTTGTGCAAGTTCCCTAAACCACCTCAGGGACCCTGCGCACCACAGGAGCTACATCATAAACCTGAAACCCCTGGTGTATGTCAACCCCCTCCTTCAAGTCAGGCACCACATCTCTGGGTGTGTTTGCTTCTCCCTCAGCACTAAGCACTAAATATCACATTTTTGCCGCCACCATCTGAGCTGGACTCCGCACTCATGACTTCCACCTCCAGTCCAGTTAAGCTTTATTCCTGAGCAACAGACAATCCCTTTTGCTTGGCTAAAGCACTCATGGCCTCAATCCTCTCGAGCTCCTCACCGCGCTCTCTCATTCTTGTCTCATGAGCCATAATAATTTCCTTTTCTCTTATTTTCCATTTACGTTTTGCTAGCTCCAACTCCTGATCCCTGGCCCTCAGTCTGCCAACTCTTCTGGGGACACACTTCTAGAGGCTACATTGCAGCCAGGCCTGGTGGCCCGTACCCACACAGGCAGATCCTGAGCTACAAAATCCCCTAACTTGTTTTCCTCTCCCAGTTCCTCAACATCATCCTCAACCCCTCTTTGTTCTTGGCTGTCCACCAGGCAAATAAGGCCTCCTGCAGCACCCCCTTCCAGGTGGAACTCCTCAATTGACAACCAAGAACCTGGCCGAACTGCTTTAAGTCACTCACAGTGTAGTAATACAACTTGTTAATGTTAAATGCATTTCCTGCCACAATAACTTATGGGTCACCCAGGTGAGACATGACTGACTTTCAAGGGGTGTCACAAAAATAGAAAAACAGGAAAACAGTATGTGGTTGCTCACTGGTCTAAGTGAAGAGTTTGCAGTGCAAAAATGAGTCACTGTGGTACTGCGCAAATGCAAGTCCTATCCTAACCGCTGACAACCAATGTTTAAAATGGGGTTTCTGGTTGGCTAGGGTATGCACCTAAGCCAGGCAGAACACACCACTCTAGTCAGGGTAGGGAAGTTACGCACCCAAGATAACCCCTGCTAACCCCCTTGGTAGCTTTGCAGAGCAATCAGGCTTATCCCAGAGAAAATGTGCAAAGGGTGTGCACAACACACTCACACACCAGTGACACACTAGGCACACCACAAAAGAGACTCCACAAAAGGTTATATAAAAATATCACCAAAAATCACATAAATCAATACACACTTTGCAAACTAGGCAATAATCATAACATCACATGTAGTGCACTGAAGTAAATACTCATTAGTTGCACAGGTCATAAATCACTTTGCCATGAGGCCATGGTCATAAACACAACAATTAGGGTACTAAAGCACGTACATAAAAGTTGCACATGTTATAAACACAATACCATTGTACATAATATGTAGTTTCTGAAAAGGATGCTTGTCATCCTATTATTGCCAGGGGTAAATTACAGTATTCAAAACATTAGGGCATGAAATGCTGTAGTACAATACATGAGTCAAGAATAGTAGGCGTAGGAACAAAGCTCCTAAATCCCCACATGTTGAGCATGAAAATACCACAGACTGCCCTATATCGCCATTGGCAGATCTGCAGCATGAAACCCAAACAGGCCTCGGTATCCCTCCACTCCTATTACAGGGAGTACGGTACTTTCAGCCTCTGAATAACTGAAGCAGGGGCCTCCGTTGAGGTTTACCCCATAGTGGAAGAGCCCACTGGAAAGCGCTCCACAGCATCTGTGCTTACAGCCCTCCCTGGACCAGGCTGCAATGAGGACTGTGGTGGGTGGAGCTTGGACAGGTTACGCAGTGAGCTCACAGTACCTGATTCCTCGCCGCAACAGGGGTCACGTTCTGTGGAGCTTACACGTCCCACACTGCAGGCAGCCGACGTCCTCGCTCCCCGATGGGAGGTGAGTCTGACCAAGGTTTGGGTCTGGCGTCCTCGCTGCAATGGGGGCCGCAGTGTGGGGAGTTCAAGGGTCCTGATGGAGCAAGGTTTCGTATAAAAGAGACTTGCTCATATGCAATCCTCTTGAATAACCTGTAATACTGTAACCAACATGTTTCTGGGTACTAACGTTGCATCACATTTTACATACTGTATCTAGGGGAAGCTTTTCTATGTGCTTTACTATTCAGTAACCCGAGTGTCCTTAAAATGGCAGCCAAAAACGCGAGAACTCTTCTGCGCATGCGTCTACTGCATTTACGTATTAATTACGTTTCTGGCGCTTGGTGGGAAATCTTTGCAGCTGCACAATAGCTTTTAACAAGGCTGCTCTAAACCCTCGCATTAACGCACATTCTGTGCTGAAACTAACCCGTGCAAGTTTTACTAAGCTATTAATGCAAAAGAGATATTAAGTAAATGGGGTTAGAGTAGAAGTAAGTGGTATACAGTGAATTCATTTAATTTCGTATTCTTGCATGTTTTTCTCTGACTTTATTAATAGTTCGTATTTGGGCCTTGGAGGGTGACCAACGTCCCTATTCCTTTGCGACAACTACACATGAGCACTGCATCCTTTTCCTGAGACTAGTGATGTCATTAAACTTCTGCCAAAAACATGTGCCCAGCAAGGACATGGGAATCTAAACTCTTGAACCTGCAAAAGGAAGAAGCCAAAATATTGTAATTCAAATTTATCGATCCACATATGAAATGCTTGTGGGAATAAAGCTTGTGGGTTTTAAAATTAAGGGGCGGGAAATTAGACAATAGAACTAAAGAAGGTTATTGCACTTAGTATGGTGTGATGTCCTCACCCTACTTCCTGGCCCAATCATATTGAGTGGTGTACATAGAATTGAAACATTTGGGGGTGGATCATACACTCGAATTGGTATAACAGACACACTTGATGCTGCACATGCTGATGCTGTGCTGTGCTGTGCTGAGATGCTGCCCAAATCACTGCAAGCTGATTAAAGAATCCAACACTAGGGAAGAATCGCGGAACAACTGTGGAGGCACATCTAGGAAGGGGTCCGGACGTGCCCGAGCTGGAGAGAGTAGCACCAGAGAGGGGTGTAACACTGGCGTTGCACTAGAAGAAGTCACCTTTCCGGTCCTGAACCTGTTCTGAATCTTTTGACACTCCGATATCCAGGTCCTCACACCATTCTAGGTAACTATAGTTCTGAGGGTAAAGCTCCATATTTGCTCTCTGTTCACTCTCTCTCTCCTCAGGTACTGTCATCATGAGAATTTCATTACTGTGAATTAATTTTAAGCTAACTGTACTATTTTCCGATGGAGAATTTTGGTGCATCTACGTGTATTCTGATTTGACTCACAAAATTATTAATTCAGATAAATCTTTAAAAATTTCTAATGAGTCTATGGTTCTTTAAAATAAAGATTAAAGGTGTTATTACTTTCTTCACTCTTCTAATCTACAACTAGATCTATTGACAAAAGTACATTTACTTAAGGAGACAAGGAATGGTAATGATACTGGTGTGACAGGTCTCTAAGGTAAATCAAAATTGATGACCAGTGGATATTTGCTAGCTCATTGAATGTATGAATGTATGTGGGTCCAATGAGAGTTGTGTATATGAGTGTGTGACTAGAGCTGGTAAACTCCGCTGCATCAGTCCCACACTGCAGACAGCCCGATGTTCTCAAGGTGCGAGTCAGCAGGGCACACGTAGCAACCCGCGAGCTGATAAAAGCCTTTTCGATCCTCATGGGCCGCAACTAGCACCATGCACAAGGAAGGGGAGACACGGGCTGGGGCACAAATGCTGCTCCTCGTCTCCCTGGGGTGGGGGGGCCTCCTTCTAGTCAGGTAAGGAGTGTGCCCCACGCACTCTCAGAGGCAGCAATAGCACTCCACAGAAAGTGAGAAATAAAGTGCTCATCATGCGCAGGCCCAAAATAGAGCACTCAACAAGTTCTTACTTTTCACAATGTGAAACAAAGTGCTCCCCGCCCTGGGCGGCAACCAAACAGCGCTCTTCACGTGCTTTCACTTTTAAGGTGGGAAATACAGTGCTCACCATGCTCTGTCCTGAAAATTGGGTGAAAGAACAATCCAGTCCTTTCCCTGCTCCAAACAGGAGCAGCAACTACAGGCCTTCTTACCCCACACCCCTTAGGGGCGCACTCCTCACACAGTTCACATCCCTCCTTCCATGTAGGTTCCTTTTGGACCCAACAAGGATCTTTCCTGAAGTCTTTTATATTCCTGCGACTTCCAAAAGGAGGCCAGCACACACAAGCCCTTGGAGATTCTTCACAAGGAGGATACCACAGCAGAGCACCAAGAGTCAGTCCTTTTCCTCCTCCACAGACAGAAGCAGCAACTGCAGACCAACCCACCCCTCACACAGGAAAGGCAACGCTTCTCACACAGTGCTTCTGTTCTTCTTGGCAGGGTCCTCTTGTTTCTCTGAGTAATCTAAAGTCCTGGGGTTTTAGGTCTCTTGCTTATACCCCATTTTGTCTTTGTTCTCTTTGCTTCAGAGTTTCTGAGCTCAGTCCAAACCAGTTCAGTCCTCTCTGGTCCAGCATGAACACAGGGGATGGAGACAGCATTGTGCAAATGAGACACAGCCTATTCAGGTTGTAGCAAAACTCCTCCCACCACTCTAAATGCAGACCAGGTCTATTCAGCCCAGCAATGAGTCACCCAGGGAGGGCAGGACACACCTCAACCCTCTTGTGACTGTCTAAGGTGAATACACATACCCAGGTCCTGCCACTCCAAAACTAGATGCTGAATACACAAAGTCAGAGGCACAAAGAATGGTAAAGTAAGAAAATGCCTTCTTTCTAAAAGTGGCATTTTTAAAACACATAATTAAAAAAAACACATTTACCAAAAGGTGCGTTGATAAATTCTGAGTTCAGCGAGCCTAAACTCAATATTTCTATCCTCTTCTAATCGAAAGTTACACATGTAAAAAATTTACAGTGTTGCTCCAATGATAACCTATGGGACAGGCAGCCTTTCAATCAGAACACATCACACACTCACGTACATGTCCTGCCTTTTACATAAACTGTTGCCTGCTGATGGAATTACCTTGGGTCTACCTGGGTGGCGCCTTACATGTAAGAAAAGGGAATGCTTGAGCCTGGCAAGTGGGTGCATTTGCCAAGTCAATATGGCAGTTTAACTGCGTGCACAGACACTACAGTAGTAGGTCTGAGACACATTTACAGGGAAGATCATGTGGGTGGCTCTGTCAGTGCTGCAAACCCAGTAGTAGCAGTTGATTTACAGGCCCTGGCACACTCAGTGCACTTTACTAGGGACTTACCAGTAAATCAAATATGTCAATCATAGATAACCAATCATGTTCATAATGTACACAGTGAGCATATGCACTTTAGCTCTGATCAGCAGTGGTAAAGTGCCCAGAGTCCTATAGCCAACAAACACAAAGTCAGAAAAATAGGAGGCAAAAAGCAAAAGGTTTAGGAAAAAAAAAAAAAGGGTCAGGTCTAACAACCACATTTGGCAGAAAGCTAGATCTTGGTTCAGAAATATCCCTTTTGTAATTTGGTGTATATCTGTTCTGTTCTGTTGTTAAACAAAAAAGATTTTTATAAATATATATCCCAAAAACGAGTTGCTCCTTCTGTCTCCCCTTGCCCCAGGCAGGCAGATCTCTGATTGCCGGCAGAGCGCACCGGCTTTCACTTTTCTTCCACGGCTTTTAGTAAAGCGATCACAAAGAGGTTTTTTCCAACAAAAGTTGGTTTATTTTCAGTAACACGTTTCCCCTGACACAGCAGGCTTGATCACACACTGAGTTGTGGGACAGGCATGCATATATAATTTGAAGTACATAAAGAGAAAACGGACTTACTGCAAACAGTGTTGCATTATACGTTAACATGGCGGCCATTCTGGAATGGTGCTGAATACATACAAGTAAGATGTATGCTCATTGTATTTTACAGTTAAATCACTGTTAAGGATCCTGATTATGGTCAATTTCGTAATATTCCCAATGGGTGGAGTACCAGATGGATTCCATCTACAAGTATACAATTTGTGACATAGTGTCAAGATACTTTAGTGGTTAATTGATTACACATGTTTATATTGGTTCCGGATTATTGGTCGACAATATTGCAAGTATTAAAATAAAAAGCATACTTATTGCAATTTATGACATAGTGCCGTATTGTGTCTTTTCCCCTGGTCTGGAAACTACTGTGTGTAGTGTTATTCTAGACAAAAGTATGATGGAAAAAAGAACACTCTGCTTAGGACTTTCATTCTGTCCCACCAATGATTTTAATTACCCTGAAACTCAGATAGACTTGTACAAGTGTGTCCGTAAACTGAAACTCAAGAAATGGCATAGCAACAAACGGACGAGACCACATGACTCGGAAGCGACTAGGAACAAAGAAATGACAGATGGAGAGGAAACAACCTTCATCAGCATAGGGGATTTTAACACACTTACAACCTTGCAAGACCTTTACGATGACCCAGACTGTGAAACCTACATAGAACCTTAGGAAATAATCACAGATCGACCAGCACAGACCGGCTTCAAACCCAAATCCATCATTTACCTGAATTTACCCCATGATAACATAGATGCCTTTCATGAGACAGTGATGAAAGATCTCATGCACTTTCGCCAAAGAAAGACAAGAAAGAAAGAATGCAATACATTGGGAAACTTCTCAAAAAACCAATGGGAAACAGTGAAATCATTTGCAGAAGATGAGACCTTGGTAATCTGTCCTGCAGATAAAGGTGGAAACACCATTCTGTGGGATAGAAATATGTATATAGAGGAAGCACACAAACAATTAAGAGATCCTAAATTCTATGTAGAAACAAATATGGAAGAATACAACAAAAGCATTCTTAAAATATGGAACATGCCTACAATTTAGAAAGAGCAAGGAATTTTACAATGGAAGGAATGCTGTTATCTCAAAAAAGATTACCCCAAACTACCAAACTTTTATCTCCTGCCTAAAATCCATAAAAATGCCACTATACCACCAGGAAGGCCTATTGTATCATCTATAGGATATGTCTCAGAACATATATCCAAATATGTGGATCATTTCCTTCATGAATATGTGATGACTTTACCATCGTACACCAAGGATGCCAAAGATTTCTTGAGTAAAATAAAAGACGTGATTTGGAGGAAGACTTCCAACTTATAACTATGGATGTAAACTCCCTGTTCTCCATCATAGATCACAGCCTAGGCATATCATGCTGTCATCACTTTCTAAAAAGAAGAAGAATATGCTAGATGGAACATACAACAATGTTATTAGAATTTCTAAAATGTTTTTTGTTTAACAATATTTTTTTATTTAATGGAACCATGTTTAGGCAAGTCCTCGGTACAGCAATGGGGACTTGCTTTGCCCCAAGTTTTGCTAATCTTTTTCTTGGGGTATGGGAGGAAGAAGTACAAAGAGATCTAGAAACAAATGAAACAGAAGGAAAGATCATCAAATGGCCAAGATACATTGATGATTTTTACATCATATGGAAAGGTAGCGAGGAAACATCAAGGAGGTTCATTTGCAAACTCAATGTGAAAAACTACAATTTGAAATTAACATATACTATCAGTAAGGTAGCTATTGAATTCCTGGATGTAGTGGTAGAGGTGAAACAGAATCAAATTTGCACCAAGCTACACAGAAAGGACCCCGCAGGAAACAGCCTCCTCCATGCCATAAGCAGCCACCCCGAAACTTTAAAGTGGAGCATACCATTCGGAACACTGCTTAGGGCAAGGAGAAATTGCAGCACCCAAGAGGACTTTCTAGCAGAGCAGGAAACTATGATAAACAGATTCAAAGAGAGAGGGCATCTGATGTGGGTGCTTGACAGAGTGAAAGATAAGGTCAGTAAAATCCCTAGAGAGCTCACACTACAGGAGAAAACCAGTGTAGAAGAGGAAAACCAACCCAGAGTCATTTTAACATACAAATCTGAATCCAAAAAGATTTCCAACATTTTAAACCAAAATTGTAATATTTTAGCACACAAACCAACTCTGGCCAAAGATTTACCCAGACGCCCACAAATAACCTACAGGAAAGCGAAGAATCTTAAAGATATCCTCATGAAAGGAGACATAACTAACAGACTCATACACACACATCTCAATCTAAAGGGATTCTTTCCCTGCGGACATTGTAGAGCATGACGCAACAGCCATATGTGAAATAAATATCAAACACCTACATCAGAGAAAGTAATAAATCAATTTCTCACATGTGGATCTAATTACGTTATCTACATTCTAGAGTGCCCATGCAAACTACGATATGTAGGTATTACCACCTTGGCAGATAAAAAAGAGTGATGGGACATATGAGGGCAATTAACAACAAAGACCCCCATTACGCAGTAGTGAGACACTTTACAGAGTACCACCTTTCGAACAGCTCGCTACTAACATACTTTGGATTGAGCAAATTGAGTACAACAGAAGGGGTGGCAATAGAGAGCTCCAATTGAGACAGCGGGAATCATGACACATCATTAATTTACAAACCAAATACCCTGGGGGTCACAATCAAGATGAAGAATTGAGTATACATCTTAATGAACACTGATCTATACATCCATCCTTGAGGCAGCTACGGAGACTCAGGGGTACAACAAACTATGACACAGGCCGTAATAAATAGTTGAGTATGAGTTGAACATTATTAATCTATGTGATATTTACTTAAGAATAGTTTTTAATCTTAACCATAACACTTACGTATGGTTTTTCTTTTTCTTTTTTAAATCACAGGAGGAAAGGAAGGGGCTGACTCCAGTGTGAACTCCTCCTTCACCCCTACCCTTTTCTTCGACATCACGGAACAGTGATGCAGGATTAACACGAAACAAAATACAGATAAGAGAACCCTTTGTTCCTAATATGACAACGTGTGTTCTTTTCTGTATACGTTATTATGTAGAAGTAAATTTGTGGGTGATAGGGAAGCACGTGATTAGAAATTTTCGTTATTCTTTACTTCACTATGTTTATTTGAAATTTGGCTAGTAACTTGGGACCTGGACATACTATAATAGTGGACAGACTGACTTACATTTTTCATTTGTCAACTTGCCTACAAATATGGAACATCCGGCACTATGTTGATAACAGAGTATTGTATTGTCTAGAATAACACTGCACACAGTATTATCCGACCAGGGGAAAAGACATCAGTGATGTCATCAGTGATGTCATTTGAGATGTCATCAGTGATGTCACTAAGCATGTAATTAGTGATGTAATATGTGACGTCATCAGCAGTGAATCGCGGGGACGCGAGGTATAGTTAGCTCTACTAACTATAACAGCCAAATTTCTTTGGTTTGATACGAGTGAAATGTCCAACTAACTATAACGTCCCAGAAACCTATGGTTTTTTCAGTGTATTTCGAAGGTTTTTTAAATGCTAATTTCTAACTATACCATCCCTGACACCTATGGCTTTTTCAGTGAATTTCCTAGGGTTTTTAAATGCTAATTTCTAACTATAACATAGCAGTTGCGTTTGCAGAGTGGTGGAGAATACTCAGACGCTGTCCTGATATTGAAGGAATCACAAGCATTCTCTCCTACCTGATATCTTACCCTCGGGTCCCTGACGCTGTGTGTCTCCCCTGCAGCCGCTACCTGCCATCGCGCGGCCATCGCAGGGGGAGACTACAGCTCCCAGAGGGCAGAGCGCTCACCAGCTGAATTGAATCTTCGCGCACGGAGGCGCTTAAGAGAAGGAGGCTCCCTCCGTGGAGCGGGTGAATACTCAGACGCTGTCCTGATATTGAAGGAATCACAAGCATTCTCTCCTACCTGATATCTTACCCTCGGGTCCCTGACGCTGTGTGTCTCCCCTGCAGCCGCTACCTGCCATCTCGCGGCCATCGCAGGGGGAGACTACAGCTCCCAGAGGGCAGAGCGCTCACCAGCTGAATTGAATCTTCGCGCACGGAGGCGCTTAAGAGAAGGAGGCTCCCTCGGTGGAGCGGGTGAATACTCAGACGCTGTCCTGATATTGAAGGAATCACAAGCATTCTCTCCTACCTGATATCTTACCCTCGGGTCCCTGACGCTGTGTGTCTCCCCTGCAGCCGCTACCTGCCATCGCGCGGCCATCGCAGGGGGAGACTACAGCTCCCAGAGGGCAGAGCGCTCACCAGCTGAATTGAATCTTCGCGCACGGAGGCGCTTAAGAGAAGGAGGCTCCCTCCGCGTCGCGGGACGCGCGCGGGCGGCGCCGGGCTAAGCCCGGGCAAAGGGCGGGCCCTCTGTGGCCCTCAGTGACCGAGGTAGGCCGGGCCGGGCCCGGTCCCTTATCTCCTATATTTGTTTTTCTTTTTTTTTTTTTTACACTGTAAGTACTTGTTTGCATTCGTGCCCATTAGAGTAGTTGGGCAATGTAATGCAAACACTGTGATAGCTATTCTGCACCCTTCCTGCTGTGCCAGTGACTGACTCAACTCCAGATTTTATTCATTTTATATTGTCACATTTCTTACCAATTACTGTGGAAAATGTCTAAAACTTTACGCTCAGGAAGGGTAGTGGGAGAAAATCCTGCCCAGACTTTAACTACCTCCCGTACAAGACACAAGGCTGTAACCATCCCATCTTTAAAAAGACAATGTTTGTTATCTGAACTGTGGGTCCCATCTGGTACAAAAGAGCCTAAATGTGCAACTCTACATAATCCTGACACCAAAGTCTTGGAAGCATATGTACCAACTACCTCTGTGCCTCGATCTCCCCAGGTCCAGCAGGGGGCCCCCCAAACTATGGCAGAAGGGTCTCCCTTGCGGGACTCTACAGTTGGGAAGTTGATGAATATAAGTGAGCCAGTGCACATACCATCGACCCCTCAGTTCTCAATGAATGACAGGCCAGGGGATGACCTGTCTGCACTATCCATTGATTTGGAACTTTGGGGACGCTACGTAAGCCCTGCTAAAGTGGAATCCCTGCTAAAGTGGAATCCCTGGAGCAATTTAAAGTTCAGGGGGGAGCCACCCCATCAGGGTTAATGCTGTATAGTAGCACCCCGTTGCTAAATAGTCATGAGATCTCTGACTTGTTAAACTCTTCCAAGAGCCCCGACCTCAATCTCCTGGATAATATCTGTTCTGCAGAAGCACGAGAAAAGCCGATCTCTGAGTCCATGATCGCGCTGGAACAACTCCTTGCTTCAATCTTGTTGCTTCTAGGGAAATTTGTAGGCAGCTCGGACTGTATCCTTGAATCAGTTACCCAGATCTTAAAGGTATTGCTGCAGAAAGTGCCGGATGCGAGTAAGGTCTCTCCCCCTAAGTCTGAACAAGCTGCATCTGAGAGGAAAGTTAAAGCCATTAGAAGCGAACAATCTAGGAAAAATGAAGAGTCTTCTATGGTCCCTCATAAGGAGTTGCCTTATACTGCAGCCTCTAACTGTATCAAGAATTTAGTCCTGGAGATAGAGGAGGAGGATGAAGTTTTGCCAGGACCCAAACCGGTTCAGGAACTATTTCCAATCTTTGTCTTGGATGGCGGAAAAGACCTCTTGGCTGATAAGTCTGAGGTCAATAAAGAAAAGAGAACATATGGTAAACAAAAAAGTACCAAAGCTAGTAAGAGGAAACCCACTCGAAAGTATAGAAAGAAGAAGCAACGGAGGATCATTTTCCAAAAAAGCATAGAGACAAGGGAGAATGAAATAAGGAATGGGGAATCCTTTTCTACTGCTTTAAAAGTGGACATTGGTGTGAATTTATCCTCTTCAGCTTTGGTCGAGGAGGAAATTGAACAAGGCAGCCTGCCTCCCCCGGAGGACTTACCACTAATTGGGGGCTCTCTCCCAGGCTCTCCTTTTCGGAGTGCTTTCGGAGGTCCAACTCCTAATTCATCGGGGTTTTTAAACCCTTTGGCCCCCCCCTTTGTGGTAACAATTGGCTCTGATATTACTCGCCCTCCGGCCCGGCCTGTAATTACGTCAAAGGCTCCTGTGGATGTGCGTGTATTAGATTTTGTCCCATTATTTGATACTGACCTCTTATTAAATAGAGCCTGGCTTCTCAAGTGTTTTAGTGAGATTGAATGTCTCTATCACATTCAGTCTAGAGACATTGAATTGGTAACTTTGTTGGGTAGTAGTCGGGTTGTGAGTACTCGGGTGAAATTTTATTCCCCCATTATTACAAATCTGATACTAGAACAGGCTGAAAATTTTCAACGCTTAGGTATTGATATACTACCTATCTCTACCCCAGGCAAGCCAAATTTTTTCGATAAACAGGGGTTGAGGGGTGGTGAACAAAACGGGGTAACCTCTCCTCTGTGTGACCTGAAAATTTGGGTATCCAGGGGAAAACGCATAGTATCGCACGCGAAGCCTCTTCCACTAGCTGAGAATTCTATACTCAATGATGATAATAACCGGTGGAATTGGCTACATAGTGCACTCTCAACAAAAAATAAGGATAACCCCAAATTGTTCCACCATCTTTAACCCAGCCTTAAATATAATTTCCTGGAATGCGGCCGGATTCCATAGTAGCCCGGAGAAAATGACTTTTTTATCCACTCTGGAGGCGGATATATTGTGCATCCAGGAAACATGGTGCATAGATAGGTTAACGCCTTTAAAAGATTTCTATGTTTTGGAAGTTCCGGCTGCGTCCTCTAAGAAAGGGCATGCTAGGGGGGGGCTCGCCTGTTTACTGTCAAATAAGTTCCAATGGAGATTTTCCCATTATATTGATTCCAGTAGACTCTTCCACACAATAACATTAGAAAATATGTTCCATGACAATGTAAAATATTCCATGGTAATTTTTAATGTGTACATTCCGCCTGTGGAATGTTTTAATGATAAATTGCAGCGGGTTCTCCAGTATATGGATAAGATAAAAAATTCGCCTCTGTTTTCTGAGATGGAAATCGAGTTGGCTATAAAAAATATGAGATCCTCTGGGGCTATGGGACCGGATGAGCTTCCGATGACGGTCCTAAAACAAGACCCTTCAACCTGGAGTAAAATCTTGTACCCCCTGTTTAGGGTATGCCATCTTACTAAATGTGTCCCTGCATCGTGGAGGGGAAGCATTCTGGTCCCTATCTTCAAAAAGGGAGTAAGGGACAGTCCCAGTAACTATCGCATGATTGCGCTCCTCGACTCCATCGGAAAGGTCTTTGCGAAATGCCTCCTGAGATCTCTTTCTGATTGGGTCGAGGAGCACAACATTTTGCCGTTGGAACAGACTGGCTTCCGAAGGGAACATGGCACTCTGGACAACCTGACTGCCCTTCAGGTTATTACTGATAAATATGTCCAGGTTAGAGGGGGTGTTGTATACGCCGCCTTCATTGACTTCTCCACAGCGTTCGATAAAGTGGATCGGGGTACGCTGTGGAGAAAATTGATGAGGATGGGTGTCCCTACTCCCCTACTGGAATTGGTACGGGCTCTGCACACTGAGACCTGGTGCAGGGTCTTAATGGGGGGTGAAAGGGGGCTGTCGGCTAAAATACCAGCTCAGAATGGCCTTAAACAGGGCTGCTTATTGGCGCCCCTGTTGTTTTCCCTATACACAACTGACCTCCCTGCAGCTGTGTCCCGTAGTGAGGGGATTGCACCGTTGATAGGAGGGGTGCCAATAGCCTGTCTGATGTATGCCGATGATGTGTTATTGCTCGATTTAACTCCCGTGGGTCTGGCTAATAGGCTTCAGGCTCTTCAGGACTTTGCTGGGGAGCATCATATGAAGATCAATATTAATAAAAGTAAAGTAATGTGTATTGCTGGTAGGAAGAAATGTCGCTCTACAAATTTTGGTTGGGCCATCGGAGGGCTTAGATTGGAGGTCGTAACTTGTTATACGTTTTTAGGGAAAATATTCTCAGCCAATATGAGCGAGAATTCTCATATAGAGCATTGCTCCTGCAAAGCTCTTGCCCAAGGCAATGGGTTAAAGTCCCTATACCTGGCAACGGGGAAAAGACATTTTTCTAGTCTTCTAGAAGTATTTAGAGCAAAAATCCCCGCAACCATCTTGTACGGTATAGAAATAATTGAGATAAAATATTGGGACTTTTGCCATAAGACTGAGGGAAAACTCCTAAGATCCCTCTCGAATTTTAATAACGCCTGTTCACTGGCTGCTTGCAGGCTGGATTTCGGACTCAGGAGTGCCTGGGTTCAGGGGCTGTGCGCCTTGATAAGGTGGGTAGCCAACTTAGCCAGAGCGAGAGAAGGAACCCTACGAGTTTTACTCAAAAATGAACTTTTGGGCAATTTTAAGGAGTTCTCTAAACTTGTTACCAATTTTAGAAGGGCTGTGAAAATCCTTAGACTGGATGAAAGCGCTCTTTTCTCCTATTCTCCCACGCAGTTAAAGCAGGTCCTCAGGGAGGCCTCGTGGGAGTATTGTTTTCAATCCGACAAAAAAACAGTTGGAGATAAAAGGAATGTGGAGCTGCTGGTCTCCTCCTATAGGTTGAAACAGCCCCAACCATATGCCCAGTGGAACCTGCCACATGGGATTCGTAGGTTTTGGTTTTTATTACGTTATGACTTAATCCCTCTTAACGTGTTGTTGTCTAAATGGCATGGCACTTCACCGTTGTGCAATCTATGTAAATTAAATAATCAGGACTGTATGCATGTACTTTTGATTTGTCCTATGTTACGAAGCTTGCGCAAGCGATGGCTTAAAGTAATTTGTCTTCGCCTCAGCATTGTCACTTTACAAGATTTTCTTCATGCACTTTATTGCCCACCAAATGAAATGTTTTGTGCTTATGTTTTTAACTTTTTTAAAGGATTTTTAGCTATTTATTAAATTCTCTGGAAGATTGTGCCGGCTCGGCCATGTGGGACTGTTGGTTTGTAGTGTACCTATTATGGTTTGAATACTATGTTTTTTATAATTTTTGTATTTCTGATGAGTGTGTTGTTTTGTTTGTACATGCTTATGTGGCCCTCCTTGAGAGCCAAATCATAATAAATAAATTTGAGTGGTGGAGAAAGGTGAGCGTGGCCTCTGAACATCTCTTAGGAATCCCACTGTGTGGGATTTACTGGAGGTAACAGGAGGGGTAGTTAGCCCCCAACATCAATGTATTATCTCCAGTAAGTCCCACACAGCAGGATTGCTCACTTCTTATACCAGGCCACGCCCCCTTTCTCCACCACTCTGCAGACACGCCTCCTGGCGCGTTCTGTGTTGGGGGATTAAGTCCCCTTGAATCCTGAGGGTCCCTGGGGCAAACTAGCCCATCAGGTACCTCCAGTAAGCGCCACAGAGCTGGATTGCATAGAGGTGGTCTGAGGCCACGCCTCTTTTTCCACCACTCTGCAAACGCGGCTCCTGGTGCACTGCTGCTCCGAGGATAAAGACCACTTGAGGACCTCATCACTCCAACAGCAGTGCACCAAGAGGCAGGTTTGCAGAGTGGTGGAAAAAGGGGCATGGCCTCGGACACCTCTCTGCAATCCAGCTCTGTGGCGCTTACTGGAGGTACCTGGTGAGCTAGTTGGCCCCAGGGACCCTCAATATTCAAGGGGAATTAATTCCCCAACTTACAACGCGCCAGAGGGCATGTTTGCAGAGTAATGCAGGGAGGGGTAGGGCCTCCAGTCAGCATTTTTCCTTCTTTTTTTATAAGAGGGGGCTGTATGGCCCCCTTCCTTTAGTGTTTTTGGGGTTTAAAAAAAACAAAGTTTATAAATACGGGAAGTCGGCTGCTCGGCCCCCCTCCATGGGCCAATTTCGGACCTGGGGACCCCATCCCCTGGGGCATAGCCTCCTTTTTTAATTTATTCATATGGGGCCACTTCTGGCCCCGGGGACACCATCCCAGGGGCTGGCCCATTTTTTATTTTGATTTATAGGGAAGGGGGGCCGAGTGGCCCCCCTTCCCTGGCCAATTTTGGCCCCAGAGACCCCATATCCCGGGACATGGCCTCCTTTTTAAATTTGTTTCTATGGGAGGGGAGCCATGTGGCCCCCCTCCCGGGCCACTTCTGGCCCTGGGGACCCCATCCCCCGGGGCTGGCCCTTACTGTTGGGGACTGTGGTGGGGGCCCCAATGCCCCTATGGTCCTGCTGGCTCCCCGCTTCCTGTGGGAGCTGGCATTGCTTTTGAGCAAGGGGAGCTGCTGACATGCAACATCCCTTGCTCAAAAGCAATCCTGCTTTGCTTTGTTCAAGTGAGAGCAGATTTTCTGCTCTCGCTTCAACAAAGCAAAGCAGAGTTGCAATGACAGGGCGGCAGCCCTGTTCCCGCCCTGTCATTGCAAACAGCAATTTCCTGGGGGTGGGCACCCTGGGACATTGCAGGAGCCATCCCTGTGGTGTGGCGGTCCCCAGGGCCAACAAGGGCTCCAGGAGGGGTGCCACACAGCCCCCCCACAAACGTTTGTGAAGCCCCTTGGAGATGGTGGTCCCCGGGGCCCAGGGGTTCATAATGGACCCCGTATTTAAATATAGAGTGCCCCAGGGAGGTGGTGGTCCCTGGGGCAGTGTGGGGGGGGCTTGTGCCCCCCCACACAAATTATTTATTAGAGCCCTGGGGAGGTGGCGGTCCCCGGGGCTTGGGGGGTCTGAAGACCCCACCAGCCTTATTTAAATGAAGCCCCGGAGAGGTGGCGGTCCCCAGGGCTTGGGGACCCACAAAGCTCCCCCAACCTTATTTCAATGAAGCCCCGGGGAGGCGGCAGTCTCCAGGGCCACGGGGGCCGCACACTCCCATGAATAAATTATCACCCCTATTTGAATGAATCCCCGGGGAGGTGGGGGTCCCCGGGGCTGCAGGGGCCCCCGCAGGCCCCCGCTACGTAAATGAAATTGCCCCCGGGACCTGGCCCACCCGGGGGCTTTGAAAAACAAGCGTGGGAGCCCGTGCTTCGTTTTTTAAATTTTCGAACGGATACGCGCACAGGCGCGACCCGGCCCAAAACTACAAAAAATGCTTCCTGATCAGGCCTGGGGGAGTGTCAGGGTGTTTTTAGCCTGCCCACTTTTTTTGTTTTGAATGCATCTCTCACTTTTTTCCTTCTCCCTCCGTACCGAGTCACAAGATGGCTGCAAACACTTCCTGGTTTGAAGTGTTGGCAGCCAATCAGAGGCAAGCTTGTGATCGGGAGAGCTCAGCTAATCACATTTCAGAATTTTCAAATATCAATATCTGTAAATCTTTAAATATCTCTAAAACTACTGAACGGATTTACACCAGCTACCTTTCTGCCAACTTTGGTGTAATTCCATTCACCACTTCAGGCTGTAGCCGTGTCTAAAGTTTCCTATGGAAATTAACATGGAGAAAACACGTTTTAGGACCCCCCTTTTTTCTCACCCCCCCTTGATGAATCATCCCCAAACTTTCAAGACAGGAGCTGAAAATTTTGTGAAGATTCGTCAAATGGCCCCAAAGATATTGGCAAATCCAAAAATGCTTTTCATATGCAAACTAGGTCCTAACTATAACTACCTACTGGCGACTGCCAGTAGGTAGTTATAGTTAGGACCCAGTTTCCATAGGAAAAGCGTTTTTTGATTTATAAATATATATATATATATCAATATATATATATATATATGTATATTCACTGAAAAAACCATAGGTTTCAGGGGCGTTATAGTTAGCTGGACATTTCCCTCGTACAAAACCCTAGAAATTCCCCCGTTATAGTTAGTTCAGCTAACTATAACTCGCGCCCCCGCAATGCACTGCTGATGACGTCACATATTACATCACTCATGACATGGTCAGTGACATCACTGATGACATCACTGATGACACTGATGACATCACTGATGACATCACTGATGACGTCATCCATGTGATAAATTAGTGCATCTTCTCACACCCTTTGATATACTCAATCAAAATTTCAGACGTCCATTCTCAAAACCATAGATACTCCAAAACCAATAACTACATACCCACTCATTGACTCTTAGATCTACACACACATCCACTCACTCACCTGTACAGTCACTCATACTTACAGTCACTCAGTACAGGACTATCATATGCATTTATACACCTACATAGACACTCACACACCACCAATCATCCATAGAGGTACTCTCACACCTAGTCAGTTAGGCAAATAATTAATCACACTCCCATTTACTCACCTATGCAGTTATACACACACAAGTTCACTTACTCATAAAAATATTACCACATTCTTACACTCTTATACAATCACTGATACAAGCACACACTCATCCATACAGCCACTCTAACAATCACACACTCTCACATATACCCACTTATATACTCTTACACACATATATACTGCCTTTCACATATGTAGTTACTCACACATGTACCACTGAGATATACATTCAATCACTAACACACCCATACATACACTCATCCAACCATACAGTCCCTCACAGATGCACTCTTAAAACCATGCACCCATAGAATCACCCACTCACACATCTATGCACAGAGTAACACACACCCCACCCACACAAACACTCAGGCACCCAAACAGATACTCAGACAACCAATCAATAACCCATAGAAACTCTCATATAGCTATTCACAAAACCATGCAGCCGCTTATACACCAACAGACAGACAGATACAGACATTCACACAGTTTAGTCACTAGCCTGGAGTAAGATACGTTTAATGACTCACTTATAGAGTCAGTCATGCACCTACTAAATCATCCATTCACACACTTATACACCCACTCATTGTTCCATAGGTTTTTCCCTATATATATATTAAACATATTTAAAATTTACAGAAACACACACTCACTGGATGACGTCATCAGTGATGTCATCAGTGATGTCATTTCAGATGTCATCAGTGATGTCACTGACCATGTCATGAGTGATGTAATATGTGACGTCATTAGCAGTGCACTGCGGGGGCGCGAGTTATAGTTAGCTGAACTAACTGTAACAGGGAATTTCTAGGGTTTTGTACGAGGGAAATGTCCAGCTAACTATAACGCCCCTGAAACCTATGGCTTTTTCAGAGAATTTCTAAGGTTTTTTAAATGCCAATTCCTAACTATAACGCCCCTGAAACCTATGGTTTTTTAAGTGAATTTCAAAGGTTTTTTAAATGCTAATTCCTAACTATATCAGGCCTGAAACCTATGGATTTTTCAGTGAATTTCAAAGGTTTTATAAATGACAATTTTGAATGTATTAATTGTTATACTGATTTTTTCGATACTGATTAACTATATTTTTAAACTATTTATTTTAAGATATATTTTTTTTAATTACATTATAATTACATTATACATTACAATACAAAATATACTTTCTCAGAATGAATTACTTTAGTTTAAATACTTTTCTGGTGAAAACCACACAATGGATTCCTATGGAAGGAAATACAAGTTACTGGTAAGTACACTTAGAATTACTCTTCCGGGTCAGTGCTGGGCTAAAAGATGCAGCCCTGGGTTCTCTCCTGATAACAGGTGAGTAAACCGGAATTCGTACTTCAGTTGATTTTAGAGGAATATTTGTATGTTTCAAAAATAGACACTGAAAATTTTCTGGTGAAAACCACACAATGGATTCCTATGGAAGGAAATAAAAGTTACTGGTAAGTACGCTTAGAATTACTTTTTAGGGTCAGTGCTGGGCTAAAAGATGCAGCCCTGGGTTCTCTCCTGATAACAGGTGAGTAGATCGGAATTCGTAGTTCGGCTGATTTTTGAGGAATATTTGTACGTTTCAAAATTGACACTTAGAACATTTTCTGCTGAAAACCACACAATGGATTCCTATGGAAGGAAATACAAGTTACTGGTAAGTACGCTTAGAATTACTTTTCAGGGTCAGTGCTGGGCTAAACGATGCAGCACTGGGTTCTCTCCTGATTACAGGTGAGTAAATCGGAATTCGTAGTTCGGCTGATTTTAGAGTAATATTTGTACGTTTCAAAAATGGACACTTAGAAAATTTTCTGCTGAAAACCACACAATGGATTCCTATGGAAGGAAATACAAGTTACTGGTAAGTACGCTTAGAATTATTTTTCAGGGTCAGTGCTGGGCTAAAAGATGCAGCCCTGGGTTCTCTCCTGATAACAGGTGAGTAAATCGGAATTCGTAGTTCGGCTGATTTTAGAGGAATATTTGTACAATGGTAAGGGAAGGGGGCGGGGCCTGAGGTGACGTGTGCAAACACGCCCTGTGGTGCATTTTTAAGTTGGGGAGTTAATTCCTCTTCAATCCTGCGGTCCCCTGGGGGCCAACTAGCCCACCAGGTACCTCCAGTATGCGTCAGGGAGCTGCGTTGCAGAGCGGTGTTGAGAGGCCACGCCCCTTTTTACAACACTCTGCAACGCAGCTCCGTTGCGCTTCCTGGAGGTACCTGGTGGGCTAGTTGGCCGCTAGGGGACCTCTGGATTGAAGAGGAATTAATTCCCTAAATTAAAACGCGCCACAGGGCGTGTTTGCACACATATCACCTCAGGCCCCGCCCCCTACCTTCACCACTGTGCAAACGTGCCCTGTGGCGTGTTTTAAGTTGGGGGATTAAGTCCCCTTGAATCCTGAGGTCCCCTGGCGGCCAACTTGCCCACCAGGTACCTCCAGTATGCTCCAGGGAGCTGCATTGCAGAGAGGTGTTCAGAGGCCATGCCCCTTTTTACAACACTCTGCAACGCAGCTCCGTGGCGCTTACTGGAGGTACCTGGTGGGCTAGTTGACCCCTAGGGGACCTCTCGATTGAAGAGGAATGAATTCCCCAACTTAAAACGTGCCACAGGGCGTGTTTGCACAGTATCACCTCAGGCCCTGCCCCCTACCTTCACCACTGTGCAAACGCGCCCCGTGGCGCATTTTAAGTTTGGGGATTAAGTCCCCTTGAATCCTGAGGTCCCCTAGCGGCCAACTAGGCCACCAGGTACCTCCAGTAAGCGCCACGGAGCTGCGTTGCAGAGAGGTGTAAAAAGGGGTGTGGCCTCATTACACCTCTCTGCAACGCAGACCCCTGGCGCATACTGGAGGTTCCTGATGGGCTAGTTGGCCCCCAGGGACCCCCAGTATTCAAGGGGAATTAGTTCCCCCTCTGCAAACGCGCCAGGGGGCATGTTTGCAGAGTGGTGTAAGGAGGGGGCGTGGCCTCCGGCCCGATCCCGATCTTTTCTGCCGGCATTGCTTTTTGACATGGGGAGCAGCCAACATGGTGCTCCCCATGTGGAAAAGCAATCAGCTTTGCTTCATTGAAGCGAGAGCAGGTTTCCCTGCTCTCGCTTCAATGAAGCAAAGCAGTTTGCAATGACAGGGTGGGAGCCGCGAGGCTCCCGCCCTGTCATTGCAAACAGCAGTGTCCCTGGGGAGGGCACCCTGGGACACTGCAGGAGCCGGCCCTGGGGGGTGGCGGTCTCCAGGGCCATCATTGGCTCCAGGAGGGGGGCCACGTGGCCCCCCTCCCACACGGACAAGTTGCCCCGGGGGTGGCGGTCCCCGGGGCTGGGGGGGCCTGAGAGCCCCCATTGCAAATACTTTCAAGCCCCGGGGGTGGCGGTCCCCGGGGCTGGGGGAGCTGCGAGCCCCCCCACCCATTTTCTATAAGCCCCGGGGGTGGTGGTCCCCGGGGCTGGGGGGGGCGTGAGCCCCCCCATATAGTATCTCTGAGCCCCGGGGGGTGAGGGTCCCCAGGGCAGTGTGGGGGGTATTGGGACCCCCCCACTTTTTTATTTCTGCCCCCAGGATTTGGCCCCCCCGGGGGCCAATTACCAAAGAAACGCGGGAGCCCCGCGCTTGTTTTGTTTTATTTTCGGCCGAAATTCGCGCTGGGACCCCCTGAGCAGGCCTAGGGGGTCAGGGTGTTTCTACACTGCCCCCTTGTCGCGTTTTGCGCCTTTGTTTTTGTGCTTTCTTGTGCCTCGTTTCTACCGAGGCACAAGATGGCTGCCAACACTTCCTGATTCAGAGTGTTGGCAGCCAATTAGCATTCAGCTCGTGCTCGGGAGGGTTCGGGGAGGGTGCGGGGAGGATCCGCGGATCCTCCCCGGCCATAGATATCACTAACTTTTAACTTCTCAGGAACTACTGAACGGATTTACACCATTTAAGCAAAAGGCACAAGTCTGAACTGAGGACTACCTCCTTGCCAAATTTGGTGTAATTCCATTCAGCAGTTCGGGCTGTAGCTGCGACAACAGGTCCTATGGGAAATTGCATGGGGAAAACGCGTTTTGGGACCCCCCTTTTTTCTTGGCCCCTGCTTGACGAATCACCACGAAACTTTCAGGGTAGGAGCAGTGAGGAGCTGGCCAAAAGTTTGGAAAATTTCGCGAAGATTCATCAACCGGCGCCAAAGATATTCCCAATAGAATGTTGCGGATTTCTTATGGAAAATAGGTCCTAACTATAACTATCTACTGGTGACCGCCAGTAGATAATGTATATATATATATATATCACACGTCACATATTACATCACTCATGACATGGTCAGTGACATCACTCATGACATCACTGATGACATCTCAAATGACATCACTGATGACATCACTGATGACGTCATCCATTGAGTATGTGTTTCTGAACAGTTTTAATATGTTTAATAAATATAGGTAAAGGACTGTTGAAGAATGAGTGGGTGTACAAGTGTGTAAATGGATGATTTTCTGTGGTGCGTAACTGGCTCTATAAGTGAGTCATTAAATGTATCTTACTGCAGACTAGTGACTTAACTGTGTAAATGTCTGTATGTGTCTGTGTGTTGGTGTCTAAGTGGCTCCATGGTTTTGTGAATAGCTATATGAGTGTCTATATGGGTTATTGATTGATTGTCTGAGTATCTGTATGGGTGCCTGTGTGTTTGTGTGGGTGTGTTAGGGATTGAATGTATATCTCAGTGGTACATGTGTGACTAACTACATATGTGAAAGGCAGTATATATGTGTGTAAGAGTATATAAGTGGGTATATGTGAGAGTGTGTGATTGTGAGAGTGGCTGTATGGATGCGTGTGTGCTTGTATCAATGATTGTATAAGAGCGTAAGAATGTGGTACTATTTTTATGAGTAAGTGAACTTGAGTGTGTTTAACTGTATAGGTGAGTAAATTGGACTGTGTTTAATTACTTGTACGACTGACTAGGTGTGTCAGTACCTCAATGGATGATTGGCGGTGTGTGAGTGTCTATATAGGTGTCTAAATGCATATGATAGTCTTGTATGGAGTGACTGTAAGTATGAGTGACTGTACAGGTGAATGAGTGGAGTTGTATGTAGACCTAAGAGTTAATAAGTGAGTATGTAGTTATTGGTATTGGAGTACGTATGGTTTTGAGAATGTAACTCTGAAACTTTCAGTCGGTGTTTGAAAGGTTATGTTAGGGTGTGAGAAGATGTGGTAATTTATCACATGGATGACGTCATCAGTGATGTCATCAGTGATGTCATTTGAGATGTCATCAGTGATGTCATGAGTGATGTCACTGACCATGTCATGAGTGATGTAATATGTGATGTCATCAGCAGTGGATTGCGGGCGCGCGAGTTATAGTTAGCTGAACTAACTATAACGGGGAATTTCATTGGTTTTGTACGAGTGAAATGTCCAGCTAACTATAACGTGTGTGAAACCTATGTTTTTTTCAGTGAATTTGCAAGGTTTTTTAAATGCTAACTCCTAACTATAACGTGTGCGAAACCTATGTTGTTTTCTGTGAATTTCAAAGGTTTTTTAAATGCTAATTTATGAATGTATTATTATATATATATTTTTTTTTTAACAATATGCTACCTATGTATATAATTATAGATTTACTGTATCCTGCAATATGGAATGGCTCACCTTTTAAAAAAACTTTTTAGATATAGTTGAACAGCATAGTTAATATCTTCTATAAACCTCTAAACATTGTTTATTTTTATTTTTTAATGGTTTTTTACCATGCGCGCACCGTAAGCTTACGGTGCGCGCACGGTACGGTACAAGTACGGTGCGCGCACATAGTTTGCATGCGTACGTGCTCCGTGTGCACATGCGTACGTGATTTACGTCCGCATGCGTACTTCGTCTGCGATGCGTACGCGCGTGCTCCGTACGCGCATGCGCGCGTGTTCTTTTTCCGCATGTGCGCGTGCTCCGTACGCGGGTGCTCCGTACGCGCATGTGCGGGTGCTCCGTACGCGCATGCTCGCGTGCTCCGAATGCGCATGCGCGCGTGCTCCATACGCACATGCGCGCGTCTTACATACGTGCATGCGTGCTTGTACCGTGCGTGCACCGTAAGCATACGGTGCGCACACGGTCATGTGATCAAAAAACAACACTTTTCATTGGTTTAAAGTAGTTTCATTTCCAGAAACTTCCAACACCACACCCATTCCCCTCATTATTACTTCTGATTCCCTGGGAGAAGGAGCTGAACTGTTTTTGTGATACAATGGCAGAGCAGCAGTCATCTTTTGGGAGTGAGCAGGAGAGCCTTGTCAGACAGAAACAGAGGAAACAGAAAGATTCTTTTATCTGGCAATTTTTTTCATTTCCAGAGGGGCAGAAGAAAGTGAATGCTCCCAAAGTCACCTGCATTCTTTGTAAACGTGTCTTACCTAGAGGAGATCCTAAGAAGAAGTACTATTTTAGTATCTTCACTATGATCAGGCACGTTAGGGATGTACATCCTGTGGCTTATGCTCGAGCTACTAGAGAAAACCCTCCTGCAGCTCAGCCAAACACATCCGCAGCAGCTCAGCCAAGTACATCATCGGCAGCTCAGCCGAGCACTTCCTCTGCGGTGGCAGCTTCACCTTCTTCTGCTCCTCTGGACATTCACCCTCTGTTTGAGAGGGTGCATATACGGTGCAATACGTGTTATGCTCTTCTTGCTTTGGGGGAGACCAGCATTCCCCTAATAGAGAACAAGATACGGCAGCACACGTGCGGCACCGTATAATTTTGGCCACTCTTTCCTTCCTCTGTCCCTCTATTAACACAACGGCTCTTTTTGAAGCCACCTAACATCTAAAAACTTTTTTTTATCATATTTTTTTTCCCCGCCGTGCGCACACTGTGCGCGCACCCCTTGTGTTTTTTAATAAAATAAAATGTTTTTTTCACCCTTCATGATCCTTCAGGGACCTCCTGTCAAAAGGTAGGGGGTCAGGAACTCTGTACCCTGCCCCCTTTTCACGTTCTCCACCTTTTTTTTTAAATTGAAACACACATTTATTTTTTTTGCATATTTTAACCCTTTCTAAATGATTTCTACCCCCAACATGACTTCTGCCTGCTAGCATAGCATTAGATCATGTAACAGTTGTGTGTGCAGAGACGTCAGAAGTTCAGCACATAATGTTTCTAATCCAAAGAGCAAGAGTACATTTCACAGATGAAGGGAACAGAGTCTTCCTCTTGATCTTTAGACACTGGATCGATACTTACTTATAGGTACCAAAAAACAATCAATTAACACAATGGCTCTTTTTAGAGCCAACCAACACCCAAACAATTAATCTTTTTTTTTAATTCTATTTTTTATACGATTTTTTTGTCGCATCTCTATGCTTCCCCTGCGCAGGCCTACAAACTGCAGCCATGCGCCAGCGCAGGCTCCCTTGCACCATGGTACAAGGATGCCTGCGTGGTGGGGAGATTGTTCTTATGCAGGAAGGGACATCGTCCTGCACAAAAACAATCCCAAGAGGCTTTTTCCTCTTTCAATGCGTGCTGTAGAATGGAGGACGCACTAAAAGAGGAAAAAATGAGGAGAAATAAAAACATTTCTCTTCGTTGTGCCTCGCAACACCACCTCTAGGGTTGCTTAGCATTCACACACATCTCCAGAGTTACGATTTCTCGTAAACCTGGAGATGTGTCTAGTTCTTTGTGTGTTACGTGGGAACGCCCAAAACAACACCCATGGAATGCCCCTTCAACACACACTGCTGTGTGTGAAGTGGCTGTATTTATGTGGAGAGGAAAAGTCACGTAGGGTGGCTTTTCCTCTCCTTGTAAATATGAAGGAGCTCCCTGCGCCACCAGTACGTTATGAAAAGTGACGTTGTGGTGGCGCAGAGGCCTTGTTAATCTGCCCAAGAGATGTAATGGAAATTAAGGGTAAGACAGACAAAGGGAGAGAGACAGACACAGAGAGCAAGGAACTGAGAAGGAGTAAGGCAGTTAGAATTACTGAGACACATGGAGACAGGGAGAGATACATGGTTGAAAAAGTAGTGATGGAGGCAGTAAACCTAGGGGAATAGTAGAGAAGGAGTGAGGGAGTTACGAAACAGCAGTAAAGGAAGAAGACAGAGAGAAGGGGAATGAGAAAAGCAGAGTGAGGAGAAGTGAAAAAAAGGGAGCATGAAAGTGAAGGGGTGAGAAATACAGATATTTCAAACTTACCTGACCAACAAAATATCTTAACTATAAATAAATGTGTTTTTTTAATTGCTAGAAAAAAGGATTAATTTTCCTAAATTTTCTTTCTCGATCTGAAAAAAAAGAAAAAAAGTATTAATATTTAACAATACATTTTAGAATACAGTACACATATTTTCCTATTTAACAAAGTAATTTTTTGCCCTTTTTTTGCTGTTTTCATAATATATTGAATTTCACTGCAAATTGTGAAACCAATTGCATTCATCACTTAACAGCGGGCAAAAAAATTTACAATCTGAAAGATTGTTTAAAAAAAGCCCTGAATCTCTTCTCAGTAAAACATACCTTGATAGAAATGTAACATATATAATAAAAATATCTTCTAAGAATAACTATTTGCAATAAATAACGTCTGTAAATCTTGTTGCTTAAGCACATACACCAAAATATTATCTGTCAAAGAAGTCCACAAGAGAAATATTTACCTTTCCATGAGGCCAAATGGTAATTTTTAAATTCTTTTTTGGTGAAATAACCAATGGTAATCCAATAAAATCGAAATAATGGTTTGTTCAGATGCTGCAATTTGTATCTAAAATTTTGGTTTTAGAAAAATTAAGTAGGAATTTGGTAATTCTGCAGGCAAACGTTGCTTGAAAATCAATTGAGAATCATTACACAGTGTCCAGCCTTTTTCACATTTTAGATAAACTGTGTAATGACCAGAAGTTATAGAAGGTCCATCATGGAAAATGATTGCAACTGCAACAAAAGTTTTTCCAGATATTGATAATTGATGTCCTGTAAACTTCTTTATTAAAGTGTCCAATTTTGTACCATCAGCTCGACAACGTTGCATCATTAAAATTACATACTGTCGATATTTATTTAAAAATAACGTTGATAACATGTCTGATTTACATTGAGAACATTCCATGTTGTGATTGGCATCTTGAACTAATTTACTAAAAGTCACTGATTTACTCTCTGGTAATGTTAAATATATGAACCTTTCAGAATCAACATTAGAGCTGCATGTGTTCAAACAGTTTTCACAACTATGTTCCCATTTATAAGAGAGACCAAACATATTTTCTATTTCTACCCCTTCATCTTCCAGTACCATAAGCATATACATCAAGAATTCCTGTGCATCTTGCTGGACATTTTGAGTAAAATGTGTACATCCTGAACATACATCTAAAAGATTTCTAACATCAGAAGCACTTTCTATTTTAGTGTTATCATTACTCAGCTTCCCAAAAAGAAAACTCAGCAGAGAACAGAATCTTTTTTCATGATTTAGTATTATCTGCTCTTGCAAACTTTCAAGATAAAATACAACATTCAGCACTACATTAGCATAGCAGTTGACACCAGAGCTAATTTCAAAATGACAACCAACAACCTCTTCAAAATTGTCCTTTTTCTTTTTGCTTGGAATCACATCACTCTCCTTTTGTTTTCTCTTCTGTACAACCTCATACAGATATTCTCAATTCTCCTTTTCCGACAAACAACACGTTTTTCAAACACAGGATACTGACCTAAATGAGGAGCATAGCTTCTTCTTAGTCAATTATATTCCTTTACACAGTTTGCATCAGCACTAACTTTTGACTCATCAAAGTCTATCATGAATAAACCAGATATTTTTTTCACGCGTGACAAAGCAACATATGCCATACCTTCTTTAAACACAGTAGATCCAATGTTTACAAAAGCACTATGTACAGTTAATCCTTGAGATTTGTGAATAGTTACAGCATATGCTAGAGAAAATGAAAACTGCTTCCTACGTACATATAAGTCTTTCACAAGCAAGAAACGAACTGAACAACGACAAATGTATTTAACCTCTTCAATCTGATCAAAAAAAAAATTTTTAAATTCAATTCCATCTTTTTTCTGGTAATTAACAAAACCCACAACTTTACCCATAGCTCCATTAACTAAACCTTTTTCTACATCCAAATTACGTCTTAAAATTACTCGACAGATCATACATACATAAAGATTTTTTTCTAAACCAGCTGTTTTCGATATGTTTTTCTCTAGAGAATCCAATTTAGTTGTCAATTTGCTTGTCAATATAATAGTTATTCCCTCATGTTGTATTTTATCCACAGCTTCCAGTTTGACAATCTCTTCATTTTCCAATTTCAAAAGTTCTTGATTGAATATAGAGCATTCATGTAGTGTTGGCATTAAGCAGAGTACAGTATTTTTTCAAGTAATTTCCTTGTATATTTTCTCTGGAACAATTTGTTCTGTTGGGAACAAATTACATAGCAATCGACTCTGTAAAGCTTTTCTGCCATGTTCTGTGAGTAGTCCAATTCTGATATCTTTGAGAATACTTGCATAATCATCCTCATTTGCTTGCCGCATATTGGTAATGAGTTCTTTATACTCAAAGTATGTCCAAATATTCACATTACCTATACTTCCTAACGACTTTTTCGTGTCTTCATGTGTAAGAGTTTGAAACACTGGTTGTCCTTTAACTGGAGTGAGCTGCAGTAGATCCCCAAAAACGATAACATGTTTTCCTCCAAATAGCACGTCATAGTTTGTCTTTAGAATTTGCTGCATTCTTAAATGCACAAAGGCAAGCATTAAGTTTGATACCATGCTTACCTCATCAATGATGAGAACTTTCATTTTTTTCAATACTCTTGCAACTTCAAAACATGCTTCTCCTGTTAGCTTGTAGTATTGTATTTTGTTCTCATGCTCTACTGGTAACATTAGCAAATGATGGAGGGTAATTCCTTTTATGTTATATGCTGCTAACCCAGTTGGAGCAGTAACAACACAAGACAAAGTTGAATCAGTTTTTTTCTGTAGGTAGCTTCTTATTACTTTAATCAAGAAACTTTTTCCAGTTCCGGCTTGTCCACTCACATACATTCTGATTGGTTCAAATGATGTGCATGAGCACTCTTTATTTTCATGTAGTAATCCATGATCAATTTGTTTTGTGACTTCCTCATAAATTTGTTGTTGTTCATCATTCAGTTGCTGTTCCAAACTTGGTAAGTTTATTAAATCTTCCTGAGCTTGATTCATAGCTGTTTCCACTTCAGTCATGGCTATTGCAGCTTCATTTTCTATGATTGGTTGTTCTAGGGGATCTTGACTGAGCGTCCCAGAACTTTGACTGTCTTGAGAACTGTCTCTAGCTACTTCAGCTGCAATTATTGCTTCTTGTTCAATTTCTTAATTTAACATTTCTACATAAGTTGTGAAAGTACTGTATTCGATGGTATCTTTGCATGCATTAAAGGAATCTTCATAGCTTTGAAAATGTCCAAGTAATTCATCCTCTGAGTGCCATGGTTGAAACAACTGTAAAAGTGCTAAGTGGTAAAATTCCTTCTTGTCAGTAGTGTCGCAACTCAGCTTTCTGTGATTAATCAAACTTCCTTTTGTTTGTTTTACCAAACATCCTTCCTCACCAATAACTTTATATTTTCCATTGTTGATGTCTTCTGTTGCATTCCGTTTATAAATGTAGTTCTGCAGCACTTCATAGAGACACATGTTCTCAAGATGATGACTTCTCTTTGGGTAATATGTGTCCAACATGTTTGTTCTTAAAATGTCTGTACTTTCAGGCTCGTACTCTGCTAAATATTCAATTTCTCGAATAGATTTCAGTACCCGATTTCGTATTCCTGCAAGGCCTAAACTTACCCAAATTATTCTTCTGGATTTGGAGTACAGACTTGCAGATGATAACCTATCTGAGCATTCGTAGGATCCAATTTCTCGATGCGATAACATCTTTAAACTGAAACTGTATAGCTTTTTACTGACAGTCTTCTCGTGAGAAATCTCTTCCCACATTTCTTTCAATTCCGTTTTCTCAGATGTAAGATGTGACATACCGAGCAACAGCAATAGAATTGTCAGCTACATACTGTATATCCATGTTAGCATTCCACATGGATAAAATGACTGGGTTGTAGTCATTTATATATTTTGACTCTTCTTTTCTTCTTATGTTGTAGGTATTCTTAGGCAATTTTCTTGTAATAGTATGTCGCACAGCTGACATAAAACTGTTTACTCTTCCTTTTGAAAGAACAGGTCGTGGAAATCCAAATCGACATTTTGTGTAGAATTTATCTTTACTCTTGTACTTTCTTCGACAGTATTTTCCACACCGATGACTTTGGAAACGTAAAACTTGCTCTTTTAAGTTTTTTTCTCCTGTGCTTTTAGGTATAGCACATGTTGCATATCCTTCAATGAAAGATAAAACTGCATCATCAGAATCTGTTCCAAATTTTGGGGCATCCTTGATCCACAACAGCATATGAATATGAGGAGCACCTCTTGCTTGGTACTCTTTTCTCCAAAAGAAATCCACAACTTCTGCAAGAGGTGGATTTTTTTTATTGCAGATGAAGGACATCATAGCCTCAAATCTATGATTGAAATATCTGCAAGTATTAACCGGATCCAATGAGCACAATTCTCCTGCTGTCTTGTATTGGATGTTTTCAATATTTGAATTTGCCTCTCGAAGAAACTCCAGTAAATCATCCCAAGCGTACTCTGCACAGCTTAGGGTAAGGAACCATGTAGGAGTTCCTAAATTCCATAACATACATTTCAATTCTCCATGGCGTCGGTACCAATATTCATTAGTCCCACGCTGACAAGCTATCAGATTAATTAATTGTGATTCCAAATGATCATCTCGCTGTTGCACTTTGTTCATAAAATCCTTTGCAGACACATTATGTAGATGTACTCCAGTTTTCAAAATGTGATTTACTGCATAAGATAGTGCTGATAAGTCACTTTCAAATAAAAGATGGAATAAATAAGGAATACTTTGACGAAATCTTGGATCTTCTGCATATAACTTTGTAGTCCGATACTCGGAAGCAGGAATCTGTACTGGACGTTCATCACATCGTCCTCCTTTTCCTGTAGGAAACAGCTGGGGAAAACAACGAGCTTCCAAGCTCTCCTCCCATACACTCACAGGAGTTCCTTTTGCTTTTTTCATCTGAAAGAGATCAATAGTGTTTCCCATAACTTCTTTAGAATGAAGAGGATGTATGCTGAAATGTTCATAAATTTCTTCTTCTTTTGACTTATCCACTTTTTCAATTTGCCCAGTTGGTATTCCTGTGTCTGCTAGTGAATCTTCTTCATCTTCATCCATATAAACTGATTCATACCATTTATTATTTCTTTTCAAATATAAATTTGCTCTTTGTACTTTTCGTACATCCACCAGCTCCTGCCAAATTTTCTTATTCTTTGTAGGTACACCATTAACCAGAATAACGAATGGTTCAGTTTCCAAACTATCTGCATCAATTGTTTCAATATTTTTTTTCAAATCCAATGGCAAATAGACAACTCTTCCTTTTAAACCTCTTTGTAAATCTGAAGGCGGTAATTTGCCTGTTTTGAGCTCCATACGAACTATAGTCTGAAACGGATGGACACATTGAATGAGTATAGACTCATACGTATTTAAATCACTAAGGGGCATATCAGCAACAGACGGCGATAAATATCGCAAAGCGCGCTTAGCGCTTTTATATTTATCGCTGCCTATCGCTGTAATTTATCGCCTGGATAACGCGTTATTAACAACGCGTTACTCCAGAGCGATAAATTTTACATCAAAAGTGGCGTTATGCGGGAATATCGCTGGTAAACCAGCGATATTCCCACAGCGATAGAAGAAACCTTGATGATAGGGAGATGTGGATTCAGCCACTGAATCCACCTCCCATGTCATAGATAGGGTAGTCATGAAAATTAGCAGACGTAGAATACCGGCGATAACAGTAGTTAACGCTGTATTTTACATCGCTAAGGGTGTCCTGGGCCGTATTGTAAATACGGAGTAGGGCAGTTAGAGATCCTTTTCCCTTAGTTTTTGCAGGGAACGCCTACTTTGCATCTCATTAGAGATGCAAAGTGAGGCGTAAACTAAACAGGAGCTCATTCAAGGAAACACGCGATAGCGTGTCCTTGTAAATAATGCGATCAAATTATCGCCGCTTTTCGGCCGAAAACGGCCGCAAAAGCGGCGATAATTTTGTATCGCCTCGTTGTTAATATGCCCCTAAGTTCTGCAGGAATATCAACCAATTCTAAATTATTATGTACAGCTCTAGCAGGCATTTTATTTTCTTCTAACTTGTTATAACAATATTTACAAATACGATGATCTTCACCCAAATCAAAACAATTTTCCAGAAATAAATATGTAGCAAAATCCTTCCACTTAGAATTATTTTCTTTTTCACTTTTTTTATAGAGATCAACCTTCCTTGTTTGATTTTTGTAATGGCTTCTCCGGCAACAAATACAAGTAATATTTGGTCTTTCATTAGAGATGATAGTAAATTTTGTCATTTGATCTTCAAATGTTTTACTAACAGTGGGTTCTACATTCTCTTCCACATTTTCTTCAAACACTGTGTCATTTCCTGCACTTTCTTGCTCTGGACCAAAGTAACAAAACTCAATATCCTCACAAACCTTCTTCACATCTGTTACAGATCCACGGAACAGAGCACTATTCAACTCATGTAACTTTAGTGCTGGACTTTTAGCAAAATACAATCTTCTCACAAACTTTCTCATTTCAGTATGATGAACTGCCAGCATCCTAAAATGGTGAAAAAACACTTTGACAAACTTTCCTAGAAAGACAAGCCAGAGAATGTCCTTGCAAACCAGTATTCTCTCTCACTCTGCATGGATCTAGTCTTTGAAGCACCTTAATCTTCTGTTTAACACTTTTTTTACTATGTTCTCGTAGAAAGTCACGAAATTTATCAATAGATTCCTGTCGTACAGTACAAATACTACTACTACAATTCCAAGTGTACACTGAGGCTTTAGGACGTCTCCCCATAACCTCATCAGCTAACACTTCTTCCTCATTTCTTGGAACCATTTTCTCCTTTTCCATTACACAACCATCCTTAACTTCATATGCTCGACCACTGGTGTCAACTGCATGCAGCAAACTATTACTTTGAAGATAACTCTCTTCATTAAAAAATGGTTCAGTACTTGAACTATGCTTCCATTCTCCTTAGAACACTTTACAAAAGTTTATTTTTCACTTCCCTTTTTCTTTTGCTTTTTGACTTCATTACATTCACTAATTTATCTAATGAACGGATTCTGTTCAAAATTAAAATGAATAGTTTCCTTTTTAACTCCAAAGCCTTTGCAACAATTGTTTTAATATGTTTCTTTTTTTTATAAAATTTGGCTTTCTTCCTATATTTTTTCACATCCTTTAGCAAATTGAACATCACTCTTCTCTCAAACATTTTTCTACGAATGTTTTTAAAATCTATTTTTCTTTTTAAGTCATTCTTTCTTACTTCTGTTTGTACATTAGCATTTAGTATATTCTGTCAATTGTCTGGTTGTTTTCTACTTGAAAAACTATTTCCAGTGGATATATTTCTTACTATTTTTTTTGTCCAGTTGTCTTCAAATATAGATGTTGTTGCTGTTCTTTTCTCTTTCTTGATTTTATAGGCATCTTTAATTTATTTCAGTGTTGTTCAGCAATACCTGAAAGAAACTAAAAAAAATACCTTTATGTAATTTATATATATTACTATATTTTTATGAGCTTTTCAAAACACATCATATGAGCTATCCCTTTCCTACGACTGTAAGTCTTACACAATAAAAGCTACACAAATTAAATCTCTGACAATTCCTGTGTGCACACAGACTCATGGTGTGATTCTAGGCAGAAACCAATATTTGATTGGCAATTTCAAAGCACATTTACTACTGTGGTTGAGCAAGTGATAATTACTGTAAGAGTCTGACACATTTTCCTTATAGTTTAGAGAGGCAGAAAAGAGCACATGTCCTAACAGCTACTTGAGAGCATGAGCATGTGGAACCTGGATGAGTGATTAGACTAGAGCAAAGGAAATGAGCCTTGGTGATGTTGAATGTGGTAGCGTAACACACTACTATCTGAAATACCACACAATGCTGAATACTTAGCATGGGAGTGCAGGAGAAGCAACTGCCTGTGTGATAAGAGCGTGCTTTTGGAGACTGTGTATTGTCAGGTGCAAGAGAGATCTGCATTGACGCTTCCAGAACTGCATGAAGACTGCACAGATGTATGTAAGAGTACATGTGGGGTAAGGGTTAATTGTAGTTTTGAACATGTAGGATCTACCTCACCCATGGCAGGCGTGGAAGGAAAATCTACCCTGTTGTTTTCAAATGTGTTAACATTTGCCTCTCATTTGTAAGATAGTGATTTCTGCTGAATGCAAACCATCACAGTTCAAGAAAACAAGCTGCCCCTTTCCTACGAATGCAAGTCTTACAGAACCAGATCAACACGAATTAAATCTCTGACAACAAATTCCTGTGTCCACACAGACTCATGGTGTGATTCTAGGCAGAAAATGATTTTTCATTGGCAATTTCAAAGCACATTTTGTGCTGTGGTTTTGCAAGTGATAATTACTGTAAGAGTCTGACACATTTTCCTTATAGTTTAGAGAGGCAGAAAAGAGCACATGTCCTAACAGCTACTTGAGAGCGTGAGCATGTGGAACCTGGGTGAGTGATTTGACAAGAGCAAAGGAAATGAGCATTGGTGATGTTGAATGTGGTAGCGTAACACAATACTATCTAAAATACCACACAGTGCTGAATACTTAGCATGGGCGTGCAGGAGAAGCAACTGCCTCTGTGCTAAGAGCATGCTTCTGGAGACTGTGTATTGTCAGGTGCAAGAGAGATCTGCATGGACGCTTGCAGAACTGCATGAAGACTGCACAGATGTATGTAAGAGTACATGTGGGGTAAGGGTTAATTGCAGTTTTGAACATGAAGGATCTACCTCACCCATGGCAGGCGTGGAAGGAAAATCTACCCTGTTGTTTTCAAATGTGTTAGCATTTGCCTCTCATTTGTGAGATATTGATTTCTGCTGAATGCAAACCATCACAGTTCAAGAATACAAGCTGCCCCTTTCCTACGAATGCAAGTCTTACAGAACAAGAGCAACACAAATTAAATCTCTGACAACAAATTCCTGTGTGCACACAGACTCATGGTGTGATTCTAGGCAGAAAACGATTTTTCATTGGCAATTTCAAAGCACATTTACTGCTGTGGTTTTGCAAGTGATAATTACTGTAAGAGTCTGACACATTTTCCTTATAGTTTAGAGAGGCAGAAAAGAGCACATGTCCTAACAGCTACTTGAGAGCATGAGCATGTGGAACCTGGGTGAGTGATTAGACTAGAGCAAAGGAAATGAGCCTTAGTGACATTAAATGTGTTAGCGTTACACACTTCTATCTGAAATACCACACAGTGCAAACCATCACAGTTCAAGAAAACAAGCTGCCCCTTTCCTACGAATGCAAGTCTTACAGAACCAGACCACCACAAATTAAGTCTCTGACAACAAATTCCTGTGTGCACACAGACTCATGGTGGGATTCTAGGCAGAAAACAATATTCCTGGTTGATACCAGTACACCTTTACTTATTTTGAAGACATACTCCATAATATCTGACAAGTTCAAGGCAGTTAAATATCTTCCAAAACATAAAATGTAAAACACAACTTTAAAACAAGAATCTCATTTACATTTTGTTTATCAAAATGCACCACATACATCCCCTCTCAAATTCATAACTCACCTTTAAAAGTAGTTAGTTGAGAAAGAAATGTGGCACTCACACAGCAGGTTATCAGAGCCAGAATCTCTGAACTGTACACCTCTCAGCAGAACCAGTAAATGCCAATGTTCCCCTCTCTTTTTTTCACACATATACATGTTAACTTCAAATCACAGTGCGTCCCACATTTTTTCAAATGGAAACACACATTTCTATTGGTTGCAAATTCCAACCCTTTCCAAATGATCCCGACCCCCCACATGACTTCTGCCTCCTACCATAGCAACAGGTCATGGAACACTGGTGTGAGCAGAGAGGTCAGAAGTTCAGCACACAATGTTTCTGATCCAAAGAGCAAGAGTGCTTGACTTTTCAAACCTAACAGCAAATCTAAAGTAATGTTCTGTGGGTACACATTTTTCTGAACCAATGCAAAACATGCTTTTAAAAATTTAAACTTACAGCCTAGTTTTTAGTGTAGAATGATCTGAAACAGCCAATGAGCTCTTTTTATTTTAAAAAAGTTTGTAAGCCTCCATTTTACAACTATCTTTCTTTTCATGTTGCCATTCTACTGAAAGACACCTTCTGAGTGCATCCAGATCTCCTTGAAAGATGTTCACAGTGTGAATTGTAGGTCATAGCTATGTCTTCTGGAGTGGAAAGTATGCAGAAAAAAGAGGTATTTTCAAAGACCTTGCTTTGCCACATGTAGACATTAAATGGATTGGTCAGAGAGGGTTAAAGTGGCACCAATTAATGCCCTTGGTGAAATCCTTTCTACATCTCCCACAGCCTGACCTTATAATTGTGCACTGTGGTGGAAATGACCTAGGCACTTTATCTGGGGTAGGTCTGGAAATGCTTGTTAAGGACACCTTTGTGCAATTGATGTCACTTTTTCCACAAACTACCTTTGTATATTCTAATATATGCCAAAGGCAAAAGTGGAACTGGTCCAACCAATATTGTCCACAGATTGACAAAGCAAGAAAGCACGTCAATAAGTCTGTTTCTGCTTTCCTCAGAGACTATGGTATGGGTTCTATATACCACAACAACTTGCGTTACAACATGCAAGGCATTTATAGAGGAGACGGTGTTCCTTTCACAGATGAAGGCAACAGAGTCTTCCTCTTGAACTTTAGACTCTGCATCGGTACTTACTTGTAGGTACAAAAAAACACTCAATTAACACAACGGCTCTTTTTAGAGCCAACCAACATCTAAACACTTATACTTGATTTTTTAATCTATTTTTTTAATGTTTTTTTTGCCACCGTGCGCGCACCGTGCGCGCTCCCCGCGATATTTTTTTAAAATTTTTAGAGGTCTTTCATGGTCCCCCTGACAAGGCCTAGGGGGTCACGGACTCTCTACCCTGCCCCCTTTTCACGTTCTCCACTTGTGTTTTTACCTCTCTTCTACCTCTAAAACTCAAAATGGCGGCTGGGGGTGCGTGCGTCCTTCAGGGACCCACTGACAAAGGCTAGGGGCTCAGGAACTCTCTACCCTGCCCCCTTTTCACGTTCTCCACCTTTCTTTTTCCCTGTCACACATACAACACACAAAATGGCGGCCGACACTTCCTGATTTCGACCGATTCGAATGTTGACTGTCATGAATCCACCAATCAGAATTACGCTCGCGCGCATTAGGTTTCACGCACGGTGCGCGTACGGTGCGCGTACGGTGCACGGCTATAGATATGTATGTGCTTTTAACTGCAATTTTCTCAGGAACTACTGAACAGATTGACTCCATATATGCAAAAGGCACATCCCTGACCTGAGGACTACCTCTTTGCCAAATTTCAAGTAATTCTGTTCAGCCGTTCGGGCTGTACCTTAGACTAAAGGTCCTATGGGAAAATGCATGGGGAAAACGCGTTTTGGGACCCCCCTTTTTTCTCGGCCCCCGCTTGACGAATCCCCCCGAGACTTTCAGGGTAGGAGCTGAGCAGAGCGCCCCATTAGTTTTGAAAATTTCACGAGGATCCGTCAACCGGCGCCAAAGTTATTCAAAATAGAATTTTCAGATTTCCTATGGAAACACGGTCCTAACTATAACTATCTACTGGCGACCGCCAGTAGATAATATGAATGAATGAATGAATGAAGAATTTGATTAAGCGCACTGTGACCAAGCGGCTTCCTGGCGCTAAAGACTCTGAACCAGCAAACACAGAAGTCAATCCAGGGGAGTTAACAGGAGTACGCCTGAGAGAACAAGAAAGTTTTCAGTGCAGAACGGAAGTGAGAATAAATAGGAATAGATCGCATAGAAAGAGGAAGACTGTTCCAGAAATGGGGACCCAAAACGGAAAATCTGGTACCTCCCGTTCTGGATTTACGGAAACGGGGGACATTGAGAAGGGCCAGAGAGGAGGAGCGAAGAGTGCGAGTAGGGGCGTGAGCAGAAATAAGAGAACAGATAAAGGCCGGGGCAGAACGGGCGTGAGCCCGAAAAACAAGACAACCCAATTTAAAAAGAGATCTCTGGTGAACGGGAAGCCAGTGAAGGGACTTAAGTACAGGAGTGATGTGATGGGTTTTGGGAAGGTGAAAGATGAGACGGGCAGCCTGGTTCTGAATGGCTTGAAGGCAACGTATTTCATAGGCTGGTATGCCCACATACAGGCTGTTCCCGTAATCAAGACGGGAAGTGATCAAGGCCATGATGATAATTTTGAGGGCATCAGAAGAAAAAAAACGAGAGATTTTTCGGATAAGCCGAAGAGAGAGAAAGCAAGTAGATATAACGGAGCTGACTTGGGCGTGCATGGAAAGATCATGACTAACCCGGATACCCAGGGTTCTAACAGAGGAAACAGGTGCAGGGGGGGGGCAAAGGTAGAGGGCCAGAAGGCATAAGACCAAGGACTCGATAAGCCACCCGTCAAGACCAGCTCGGTCTTGTCCGGGTTGAGCTTAAGGTGATTGAAGCTCATCCACTCAGAAATAAAGACCAGGGTGGAACGAAATTTAGAAAGGGACAAAGAAGGGGAAGAAAGATCAAAGACGAGCTGGAGGTCATCTGCGTAATTATACACAGAGACCCCCATGTCGAGAAGAGAAGTGATAAGAGGATAGATATAGAGATTAAAAAGAAGAGGGGAAAGAGAAGAACCTTGAGGAACCCCACAGGAGACCAGACGAGTGGGGGCAGAAAAACCAGATAGGTGAACCGCTTGAGAGCGTCCCGTAAGAAAATATATATTGATGTCATCAGTGATGTCATTTGAGATGTCATCAGTGACGTCAAGAGTGATGTCACTGACCATGTCATGAGTGATGTAATATGTGACGTCATCAGCAGTGCATTGCGGGTGCGCGAGTTATAGTTAGCTGAACTAACTATAAAGGGGGAATTTCAATGGTTTTGTATGAGTGAAAAGTCCAGCTAACTATAACGCCCCTGAAACCTATGGTTTTTTCAGTGAATTTCTAAGGATTTTTAAATGCTAATTCCTAACTATAACATGCCTGAAACCTATGGTTTTTTCAGTGAATTTAAAAGGTTTTTTAAATGCTAATTTCTAACTATGCGTACAGAGATAGGACATGTGAAGAAAGAAGAAAAAACGCACAGAAAGAAAAAAAAGAAATGCAGAAAGAAGCAACAGAAGTCCTCAAAGACGAAGAAAAGTGCAGGAAGAAGGATAACGTGCAGAAAGAACAAACAGAAGAGCAGAAAGAAGCCTTGTTGCAAAATCATCCTGTACCCTCAACATTTTCAGACGGATACTGGTGATAACTGAGTCTGACTAACCAGTCCTAGAGCCAGTGTTATGTTAAAAGACACTCAGAATACAGTGAAAACACCTACATACACAAGGGAACACTACACGTTGGGGTCCCCCTGCAATTAGCATGCCCTCCTCTGTAAGCCCCTAGTATATAATAGGGCAGGGGGATTAAAACTACCTCTTAAAACGTGCCACAGGGCGTGTTTGCACACGTCAGCTCAGGCCCCGTCCCCTCCCTTCACCACTGTGTAAGCGCACCCTGTGGCCGTTCTAAGTTGAGAGATTAAGTCCCCTTGAATCCTAAGGATCCCTAGGGTCAAATTAGCCCACTATGTACCTCCTGTAAGCACCACAGAGCTGCGTTGCAGAGAGGTGTAAAAAGGGGCGTGGCCTCAGAACACCTATCTGCAACGCAGCTCCCTGGCGCATACTAGAGATACCTGTTGGGCTAGTTGGCCCCCAGGGGCCCTCAGGATTGAAGGGGAATTACTTCCCCAACTTAAAACGCACCACAGGGCGTGTTTGCACACGTCACCTCAGGCCCCGTCCCCACCCTTCCCCACTGTGTAAACACGCCCTGTGGCCGTTTTAAGCTGGGAGATTAAGTCCCCTTGAATCCTGAGGGTCCCTAGGGGCAAATTAGCCCACTAGGTACCTCCAGTAAGCACCACAGAGCTGTGTTGCAGAGAGGTGTAAAAAGGGGTGTGGCCTCAGAACACCTATCTGCAACGCAGCTCCCTGGCGCATACTAGAGATACCTGTTGGACTAGTTGGCCCTCAGGGACCCTCAGTATTGAAGGGGAATTAATTCCCCAACTTACAACTGGCCAGGGGCGCGTTTGCAGAGTGCTGCAAGGAGGGGGCGTGGCCTCCGGCGCGATTTCGGTCTGTTATTTATTTAATTTTTTTAAGAAGGAGGGTTGTGTGGCCCACCTTCTTTTTCTAATTTATTGGCCCTGGGGACCCCATCCCCCAGGGCAAGCCCCCAAATTTTTTTTTTTTGAAAAAAAAAATTTGGAAGGGGTCCGCGTGGCCCCCCCTCCCAAGGCCTTAATCGTTCCCGGGGACCCCAACCCCAGGGCTTGGCCTTTTTTTTTTTTTATTCTTTAGGAGGGGAGCTGCTTTGCCCCCCTCCTCTGGCAACTTATGGCCCCGGGGACCCCATTGTTTTTTATTATCTTAAAAAAAATCTATTTATAGAAACACCTAGGACATGCTGGACAAACCGTATGTACCTATCACCATGACGATTTGCGTGATATTCATTAAAACGCGACTATGCATACAATGAATCCACGTGGAATGTATTTACAGCACTAGTGAAGTTCTGACGTGTCTGACGCCCTACCGTGCCTACTCCTGGCGCCCCCGCCGGTGGGTACTCTCCAAGTAGACACCCTTGTCGTTTATTTATACAAACATGAGTAGCTATTGACAGGCACATTTAATACACACGCACACCAAGTCATTCAAAGGGGATTCGACAAAAATTCGACCAAAACTATGCAAGAAACCCCCCTCACGGTTAGTAAAACACACATCCACCACTGGATGTATAATACTTTTTATTTTACTCTCTGGAAAGGAGACGAACCTCACTTGAGAGTCACAGCGCGCTCCTGGCTGAGCCCAGTGCTGTGTTACACACACCAGTGCCCGCCGTGTGCCACACACCTCTGTGTTGTATTCCACCAGCTAGTGCGTATGCTATGACACCCTCTAGCCCATGTGCACTGTAACACCACCCCGTGAATATGTCATGCCACACTTGCCTTCGCACGGGTTATATTGCACCATCTAACATGCCTTCATCTATGCCTATGTTATAACGCACAGCGCTATGCGATACATATTACAATCTGGGATCCATATCTTTGTCACAGTGCATATGCAACGTTACACTCCCCAGCACATATTTTATATTACAACTTTAGAGACTAGTTAGGTTACACAACACTTCCCTGTGCATATTACACTCCAAGGAGCATATCGCATAGCACGCGCTAGTGCCTGTGCTATCTCGCGCTCTCCAATTAATCTGTCATTGCACACAATGTATTGCATATTATATTTCACACCCCGGTTCATCTTATATCACACTTTTTGGTGCATAGTTTATACCATACACTATATCTAGTTTTCATTTTCAATCGTGCTCTCAGGACTATGATCTATATAACACTGCGTTCACCTACTCTTTTCACGGGCATTACATTTTGCGATGGGTGGCAACAATTTGACCACACTGGGCAGGCAGGAAGGGCAGTGGCAGCACAACAGACTATGGAGGGCAGTGGAAAGGGAGGCAGGGGCAACAAACCAACAATACAGGACTGGCAAGAGAGGCTGTGGCAATATAATAGACCATTGTGGGCAGAAGGAAGAGGCAGTGGTAGTACAACCATACATGCCAACAGACCCGCTTCAGCCAGGAAACGTCCAATGTTTTTAAGCTCAAATGGGCTTTATTTGATCTGTCTCCTGTCTACAATCTCCTCTTTTTCAATGTAACTCAAAGGGGAAAATCAATACCCCAGTTTATTTCCAAAATCTCCCTCTTACCAAGTTCAAAATGTTCGCAAGTATGGTACATTGGATCAGGGTAAGCAGGAGGATTTGGGGAAGGGACATGGACTCAGATAACAGAGGACAGGAGGGACATGGAGAGGTGCACCAAACTGACCCTACAGGGCAGGCATCAGGGTTTGCAGCAGCACAATACACCACATAGGGCATGCGGGACGGGAGTGCAGCACAACAATCCATAGAAAGCAATAGGGAGGGGACAGGACCATGCACATGGACAACAGAGAACAGAGGGGAAAGAGGCAATGGTAGCTAGCTGACCATAATGGACAGACAGGAGAGAAAGCTACAGCATAACAGACCGCGAAGGTCAGGAGGGACGGATCAGGGGCATTACAATGGAACAAACAAGCCAGGAGGGAGGGAATAGGGGTCTGCACATGGAAACAGAGGGCTGGGGGCAAGGGGGCAGGGCAGGAGCAGCAAGATGACCATGGACGTCAGGCAGGATGGGCACTAGAAACAAGCCATACCATGGAGAGCAACAGTGAGACTATCATGGCATAGACACAGACCATGGAGGGAAGGTGGGAGGGGTCAGTGGCAGCTAGCTGACCACACAGGGAAGGTGGGAGGGGCCATGGCAGCACAGAAGACGATGCATGGCAAGCGGGAGGGTTAGTGGCAGCACAATGGCTATGATGGGCAAGAAGGAGGGTGCAGGGGCATGCATAAAGGACCATGGAGGATAGAAGAGAGGGTCAGGACCTGGGCACAGACAAGAGAGTTCAGGGGAAGGGGCCTCACAACAGACCGCGCGGGGCAGGCAGGAGGAGTAGTTGCAGCACAACAGACCGGGTAGGGCAGAAGGGTGTGGCAGTAAAATGGACCATGGATGACAGGAGGAAGGGGATAGGGGCATGGCATGTGGACAGGCAGGGTGGAGGTGGCGGGGACAGGTTACAGTCATCTGACAATGCTAGGCAGGTGGGAGGGGAGTGGCAGCTCAACAGAACACTCAGAGTAGATAGGAGTGGCAGGTCCATGGAACATGGTGGGCAAAAAGAATGGAGCAGGGGCATGCACAAAGACATCGGAGGGCAGGGGAAAGGAGAATAGGGGCAGCAAGCTAAGCACAGAGGCTAAGCAGGAGGTCAATGATGGGCCATAGAATTGGGCAATGGAGGGCAGGAGGAGTGGACTTTACAGCTGGAAGAACATTTTTTCCTTAAAAAACTTCTATGCTTGCCTACCTCGGCCTCTAATGCTCTGAGTCACCGTGAACTATCTGTTAATTACTTACTTGACTTTTTATCCCTTAGGCCTTTGATGACCTGGCGGTCTATATGGCTGAAGGATGAGAAGTCCTTTACTAGATCTATTATCCAGGACTGTCTGCGATTAGATAAATTTGTAGCAATACCCTGGATTAAATACATCGTTGTATGCTTTTCAGATATTTTTAACATGAATATTGTAAAAGATCCTAAAGCAGTTTTATCGATCCCTAATGCTGTGCTAAAAAGGGATTTTCTGGATTTTGCTGGGAGAAAGAGGGCAGTTGCAGACGGTACTTTGTCCACTGTTATGTTTTACAATAGGTACCTATCTATGGAAGGATTTCCTGTCTATTTAACCTTGGTTACTAGGCCCTCGCATAAATTTGTGTTAACAAGACTCAGATTTGGAATGGCACACCATTTGGTGGCCCATCCGATTGCGAGCAAACATCCATTTGGGCCCTGTAGATGTGATGGGATCTCCACACAAAGCACACTGCACTTTATTTTGTTCTGTAAACTGTATACAAATTTTCGTATCGCTTTTCTTGAACCTTTGTTTGTTAAAAATGGAATACGTACAGTTGAGCATGCAATGAAATTAATATTTAATTTGCAATCTGCGGACATCTGTTTTTATACTGCAACTTTTTTAAACAAATGCATCAACTCCAGGAAAAGTATGTGTTTTTAACAAATTGTGTTTTTCTGTGTTTTGACCAATTTATTGTGATTTTTAAAGTGTTGCCAATGTCCACTGTAACTCTCCTTTTGTACTTTTATAATGTGTATTTTCTGTGCTTTTATGGTCATTAATTTGAACCGAATAAAGCTTAATTGAATTGAATTGAATTGACTGGTACATCATGCTAAATGGAGGGCAGCACATCAGACCATGCATGGCAGAAGGGAGGAGGCTAGTCCATGGATTCAGACAACAGAGGATAGGGAGGAGGTGGATAGGGCAGCAAGCTAACTTTTCAGAGAAGGTGGGTATTAGGAACTTTATTGTTTTTAAAACGTGTGTCTGTGCGAACTACTTAAAATATGAACAAGTATACAACATAATCTCACTTTTATTCAGGAAGAAGAGGACGTTGGTGACTGTGACTCCGGGCTCACTTGGCAGAAACACCCCCTGACCCTCCACCCCCCATCGCAAAATGTAATGTCCGTGAAAAGCGTAGGTGGACGCAGTGTTATATTGAACATGGTCCTGAGAGCACGATTGAAAATGAAAACTAGATATAGTATATGGTATAAACTATGCACCAAAAAGTGTGATATAAGATGAACCGGCGTGAAATATAATATGCAATACATTGTGCGCAATGACAGATTCATTGGAGAGCGCGAGATAGCACAGGCACTAGCGCGTGCTATGCGGTATGCGCCTTGGAGTGTAATATGCACAGGGCAGTGTTGTGTAACCTAACTAGTCTCTAAAGTTGTAATATAAAATATGTGCTGGGGAGTTGCATATGCACTGTGACAAAGATATGGATCCCAGATTGTAATATGTATGGCATAGCGCTGTGCGTTATAACATAGACATTGAGGAAGGCACGTTAGATGGGGCAATATAACCCGTGCGAAGGCAAGTGTGTCATGACATATTCACGGGGTGGTGTTACAGTGCAAATGGGCTAGAGAGTGTCATAGCATACACACTAGCTGGCGGAATGCAACACAGAGGTGTGTGGCACTCGGCGGGCACTGGTGGGTGTAACACAGCATTGGGCTCAGCCAGGAGCACGCTGTGACTCTCAAGTGAGGTTCGTCTCCTTTCCAGTGAGTAAAACAAAAAGTATTACACATCCAGTGGTGGATGTGTGTTTTATTAACCGTGAGGGTGGTTTCTTGCATAGTTTGGTCGAATTTTTGTCGAATCCCCTTTGAATGGCTTGGTGTGCGTGTGTATTAAATGTGCCCGTCAATAGCTACCCATGTTTGTATAAATAAACAACAAGGGTGTCTACTTGGAGAGTACCCAGCGGCGGGGTCACCGGGATTAGGCACGGTAGGGCGTCAGACACGTCAGAGCTTCACTAGCGGTGTAAATACATTCCACGTGGATTCATTGTATGCATAGTCGCCTTTTAATGAATATCACGCAAATCGTCATTTAAAATAATAAAAAACAAAGGCCGGCCCCGGGGGATGGGGTCCCCGGGGCCATAAGTGGCCTGAGGAGGGGGGCAACGCAGCCCCCCTCCTAAAGAATTTTTTTTAAAAAGGCCATGACCCGGGGGTTGGGGTCCCTGGGGCCGATTAAGGCCTTGGGAGGGGGGTCATGCGGCCCCCTTCCAAATACATTTTTTTCAACAACAAAAAAATTAGGGTGCAGGCCCTGGGGGATGAGGTCCCCAGGGCAAATAAATTAGAAAAAGAAGGGGGGTCACACAGCCTTCCTTCTTAAAAAAATAAAATAAATAAAAGACCGGCATTGTGCCGGAGGCCACGCCCCCCTCCTTGCAGCACTCTGCAAACGTGCCCCCTGGCCAGTTGTAAGTTGGGGAATTAATTCCCCTTCAATACTGAGGGTCCCTGAGGTCCAACTAGCCCAACAGGTATCTCCAGTATGTGCCAGGGAGCTGCGTTGCAGACAGGTGTTCTGAGGCCACACCCCTTTTTACACCTCTATGCAACGCAGCTCTGTGGTGCTTACTGGAGGTACCTAGTGGGCTAGTTTAACCCTAGGGACCCTTAGGATTCAAGGGGACTTAATCTCTCAACTTAGAATGGCCACAGGGCGCGTTTACACAGTGGTGAAGGGAGGGGACGGGGCCTGAGGTGACTTGTGCAAACACGCCCTGTGGCGCGTTTTAAGTTGAGGAAATAATTCCCTTTCAATCCTGAGGGACCCTGGGGGCCAACTAGCCCACGAGGTGCTTCCAGTAAGCGCCACTGCTCTGCGTTGCAGAGAGGTGGTGCAGGCCGTGCTCCTTTTTGCACCTCTCTGCAATGGCGCTTACTGGACATACCTAGTGGGCTATTTTGCCCCTAGGGACCCTCAGGATTCAAGGGGACTTAATCTCCCAACTTAAAACAGCCACAGGGCGTATTTACACAGTGGGGAAGGGAGGGGACGGAGCCTGAGGTGACATGTGCAAACACGCCCTATGGCGCATTTTAAGTTGGGGAAATAATTCCCCTTTAATCCTGAGGGCCCCTGGGGACTAACTAGCCCACCAGGTGCTTCCAGTAAGTGCCACTGACCTGCGTTGCAGAGAGGTAGTCCAGGCCGTGCCACTTTTTACACCTCTCTGCAATGCAGCTCTGTGGTGCTTACTGGAGGTACCTAGTGGGCTAGTTGGACCCTAGGGACCCTCAGGATTCAAATGAACTTAATCTCCCGACTAAAAACGACCACAGGGCGTGTTTACACAGTGGTGAAGGGAGGGGACAGGGCCTGAGTTAACGTGTGCAAACACGCCCTGTGGCGCTTTGAAGTTGGGGAAATAATTCCCCTTCAATCCTGAGGGACCCTGGGGGCCAACTAGCACACAAGGTGCTTCCAGTAAGCGCCAATGCGCTGCGTTGCAGAGAGGTGGTCTAGGCCATGCCCCTTTTGACATCTCTCTGCAACGCAGCTCTGTGGCGCTTACTGGTGGTACCTAGTGGTCTTGTTGGACCCTAGGGACCCTCAGGATTCAAGGGGACTTAATCTCCCAACTTAAAACGGCCACAGGGTGTGTTTACACAGTGGGGAAGGGAGGGGACGGGGCCTGAGGTGACGTGTGCAAACACTCCCTGTGGCGCGTTTTAAGAGGTAGTTTTAATCCACTGCCCTATTATATACGAGGGGCTTACAGAGGAGGTCATGCTAATCACAGGGGGACCCCAACGCATAGTGTTCCCTAGTGTATGTAGGTGGTTTCACTGTATTCTGAGTGTCTTTTAACATAGCACTGGCTCTAGGACTGGTTAGTCAGACTCAGTTACCACCAGAATCTGTCTGAAACATTTGAGGGTACAGGATGATTTTGCAACAAGGCTTCTTTCTGCTCTTCTGTTTGTTCTTTCTGCACGTTATCCTTCTTCCTGCACTTTTCTTCGTCTTTGAGGACTTCTGTTGCTTCTTTCTGCATTTCTTTTTTTTCTTTCTGGGCGTTTTTTCTTCTTTCTTCACATGTCCTTTCTGTGTAGGCATAGTTAGAAATTAGCATTTGAAAAACCTTTGAAATTCACTGAAAAAGCCATAAGTTTCAGGCATGTTATAGTTAGGAATTAGCATTTAAAAAACCTTAGAAATTCACTGAAAAAACCATAGGTTTCAGGGGCGTTATAGTTAGCTGGACTTTTCACTCGTACAAAACCATTGAAATTCCCCCGTTATAGTTAGTTCAGCCAACTATACCTCGCGCGCCCGCAATGCACTGCTGATGACGTCACATATTACATCACTCATGACATGGTCAGTGACATCACTCATGCCATCACTGATGACATCTCAAATGACATCACTGATGACGTCACTGATATTGATATCTGGTGACCGTGGTGGATACACGAACCATCCCGAGCATGAGCTTCATTCTGATTGGCTGTCAACACTCTAAACAAAGAAGTATTGGCAGTCATCTTGTGACTCTGTAAAATTGAGTCACAAGAAAAAACAGAAGAAAATGATTATAAAAAAAAGAAAAGGGGAAAGGGTAGAAACACCCTGACACCCTAAGCCTGGTGGGGGGTCCCACAAGGATCCCCAGGGTCAGACAAAGCATTTTTTTAAAAATATTTTTGGCCGGAGTCGCGCTGGGTGCGTGAATTCAGCTGAAAATAAAAAAAAAGGGCTGCCGCGCTTTGTTGCTTTTCAGCCACCGGGTGGGCCAGGTCCTGGGGGCAATTTTCTATTTGTGATGCGGGGGCCTGCAGGGGCCCCCGCAGACCTGGGGACCACCAGCTCCCTGGGGCTTGGTTATTAATGTGCGGGGCATGTGGCCCCCGCAGCCCTGGGGCCGCCACCTCCCCGGGGCTTTTGATATAAAATGCATGGGGGGCTCCTGCCCCCATGCTGCCCTGGGGACTGCCACTTCCCTGCGGCAATCTTTAATTAGGAGGGGGGCCTTATGGGCCCCCCAAGCCCCGGGGACCACCACCTCCCCAGGGCTTAAATTCAATTTACGAGTTGTGGGGAGGGGCACCTCCCCCTCCCCACACTGCCCCGGGGACCACATTTCCCTGGGGCAAACTTTAAATTAAGGGTTGGGGTCCGTTGCGGACCCCCGGCCCCGGGGACCACCACCTCCCCGGGGCTTCAATCATGATGGGAGGAGGCGCACCTCCTAGAGCCCTCCTTGGCCCTGGGGACCACTACCCCACAGGGCCGGCTTCAGCAATGTCCCGGGGTGCCCACCCCCGAGGACATTGCAGTTTGCAATGAAAGGGTGGGAGCCCTGCTCCCGCCCTTTCATAGCAAACTCTGCTTCGCTTCATGGAAGCGAGAGCAGGAAAGCTGCTCTCGCTTCCATGAAGTGAAGCAAATTGCTTTTGGACAACGGGAGCTGCATGTTAGCAGCTCCCCGTGACGAAAAGCAATTCTGGCTCCCACAGGAGGTGGGGAGCCGACAGGGATCGGGGGGCATTGGGGCTCCCCCCGCAGTCTCCAACATGATGGTTTGCCCCGGGGGATGCGGATGTGGGGCAGTTTTTTATTTCTCGATTTTGGAGTCACAATCCCATCATGTAACGCCGCTGAGGATTCGCAGATTCACCTTAAATAAATAATTTAATAGGGCCAGATTCACAAAAGTAATCTGAGACAAAATCCTAACTTTAGTACTCCTAAATGCCTTCTGTGAATACCGAAAGTCATAAAGTTAGGATTTTGTCTCAGTTAAACTTAAGTTTTGCTCTTAAGTTAAACTTAAGACCAAAACTTAAGATTAACTGAGACAAAATCTTAACTTTAGTACTCCTAAATACCTTCTGTGAATACTGAAAGTTGTAAAGTTAGGATTTTGTCTCAGATTACTTTTGTGAATCGGACCCATAGTATTTAATTCAGAAGGTACTGTTGCATTTGTGAACTTTTTTTAATGAGTTAGTGGGATTGAAGTTCATAATCATGTTTAATTTCATTGAGTTTGTAGTAATATATAAAAAAATTAAAAAACTTGACTAGTGTATTCTGTTGTAGTACATTGAATTCATGCTTTTGTTTTTGGGATTTGTGATGGGCTCGCAAATCCAATTTTTTTTTTTAAAAGTATGTATGTTTTAAAAATAAATATGATTTACTGTTGGGTTATAGGGTGACTCTAAACAGAGCCCTTGTTATCATTTTGACTTTGTTGAAGCTACATGTAAGTGCGGATGCACAGCTTAAGTTTGTTGAGAAACACTCTGTTTCCTTCATCTGTGAAGTAAACTCCATCACTTCTGTATAGATGTCATCCATATCAAAACGTAAATTGTTGTTATAGATGGAGCCCATCCTTTGGTCTCTAACGTAAGTAGAAACAGCTTTATTGACATTCTTCCTAGATTTCTCAAATTGTGGACAGAATTGATTTGAGCACTCCCATTTCTGTCTTTGGCATATCTTAGAGTATACAAAGACAGTTAGTTTGAGGCAAGAGCAACATCAATTGTGCAAAGTTATCCTTCATTAGCATTTCCAGACCTACTCCAGTTAATGTGCCTAGGTAATTGCCACCACAGTGCACAATCATGAGGTTGGGGGTTGGAGATGCAAAAAGGTTTTATCTAAAGGTATCAATTGGTGCCACTTTAATCCTCTCTGTGCAATCCATTTAATATCTACATTTTGCAAACCAAGGTCTTTGTCAATACCTCTGTGTTCAGAATATCTTTTGCACCAGAAAACATAGCTGTGCCCTACACTCCATACTGTAAGCATTTTGAAGGGATGTCTGGAAGAAATCAAGAGATGTGCGTAGCTCCAGTAGTCAGGTGGTAGAATGAGAGCTTTCTAAAATGGTGGACAAGATGCTATTTTTGAAAAAACAGATAAATGATTGGCAGTTCATGAACATTGTACACTCAAAAATAACATGCATGTTGCTTTCCTAAAGAAATATGTTTCTGAGTGCTTATTATAAAATGTTTGAAAGGTACAGTAGATAGGATTAGCTAATATTTTCCAAAAGTCAACCATACCTGCTATTTGCATTTGTAAGCTACTGTGCTGAACTTGAAAATATTTTGAACTTGTGACCTGCTAGTACAGTTGAATGTTGCAGAAAGTGTTACTGTGGAAACTGGGATTCAGCAGAATGGGGGAAGGGTTGAAATTTTACAGTGGATTTAAAATGTGAAATAGAAACTTTAAATATAAGTGATATGTTATTAGAGTAAGATTTCCCAAATCAGTACTATGTTAAGAAGAGGTGTGTTCTTAAAAAATAATGCTAATATTATAAGTAATAGGTTTTTGAACTCCCATATGGATTTGTGGCTCCATCGCGACATTACACTGTGGCACCGCGCTGGAGTCGCAATTCCAGAAAATTAAAGAACAAGTTTGGGTACTTTTAGAAGACAGTTAGAAAGGGTTAATATGTCTAACCAATAGAAATGTGTTTCACAATTTGAAATGATGTAGAAAGCAATTTGATTTGTTACTTACATTTATTTGTGTGCAAAAAGAGAGGGAAATCTTGCCATTACTGGTTTTACCTTGTTGAGAGGGGTGCATTACATTTGTGGTGTGAAAAAGAAAATCTTTTATGAGTTTCTGATATTTCATATTCTGCAGTACTATTTCAAAGGTGAGTTAAAAAATGAAGGTGTATTATGTATTATATAGTAGTGCTTTACACTTTGTAGTGATATTTTTAAATTTGAAAAGCTTAATTTTCAAACTTTTGAAATAATTCAAGAAATGTGAAGTTACAAATATGCTATGAAATGTAGAGATGTGTATTGTAGTTTTTTATTGTACTACAATGATAATTGAAATAGATTGTGCATTGTAGTATGTTTACATTGGTAGATAGATTAGAGAATATGGTAGTTTGTATTGGTGTACGGAAATGTACAATTGAAGTACACTGCATCATTTTAGGTATCGCTTTTCAATTGGAAGTGTAGTGTATCAAGTTTTAAGGTGTGCATGGACTTGTGATTGAGGTATGTTTCTAATTGTATATGTATTCTGGTACGTCTTATACATTTTATATATGATGGCACTAGTGAAGGGTACAGAGACATGCATACATGCTTTCAGAAATATAGTGAGACTTACAAGAGAGAAACCTGAATAGTTGCTGCATTGTATTTGGCTAGGCCCAATACCCTGAGTAGTATTAGAATGGTGAAGCTGCAGCAGAAAAGTGAGGTTTAAGATATCTTGGTAGAGGAATTACTGATTAGGCAACTTTGTATGAGTCGTTGGAAAGGTACACTTCAAATATACAGCATCGTTTTCGGTGTCTGCTTGAAATGGGAAGTGCAGTCTCTGAAGTTTTAAGGCCTGCATGGTCTTCTGAGAGGTATGTCTGTACTTCCACACGTATTCTCATACATGTTATGCATCTGAAGATGCAAGACATGTACAACACAGGCATAGAACTATTTGTATGCTTCGTTTATATATGGTGTCAGTAGCAAAAGGTACAGAGACATGCATGTATGCTTTCAGGAATATGGTGAGACTTACACCAGAGACATGTGAAGGGCTGCTGCTTTGTATTTGGCTAGGCCCAACACCCTGAGTATTACTAGAATGGTGAAGCAGCAGCAGAAAAGTAAGTTTTAAGATATGTTGGTAGAGGAATTACAGATTAGGCTAATTTGTATGAGTCAGTGGAAAGGTACACTTCAAATATACCGCATAATTTTCTGTGTCTGCTTGAAATGGGAAGTGCAGTCTCTCACGTTTTAAGGCCTGTATGGTCTTGGGTCAGAGGTGTGTCTCTACTTACACATGTATTCTAATACATGTTATCCATCTGAAGATGCAAGACATGTAAAACACAGGCATACAACTATTTGTATGTTTCTTTGATATATGGTGTTACTAGCAAAAGGTACAGAGACATGCATGTATGCTTTGAGGAATATGGTGAGACTTACACGAGAGACATGTGAAGGGCTGCTACTATGTATTTGGCTAGGCCCAACACCCTGATTGTTACTAGAATGGTAAAGCAGCACCAGAAAAGTAATCTTTAAGATATCTTGGTAGAGGAATTACTGATTAGGCTACTTTGTATGAGTCATTGGAAAGATACACTTTAAATATACCGCATCATTTTCAGTGTCTGCTTGAAATGGCAAGTGCAGTCTCTCAAGTTTTAAGGGCTGCATAGTCATCTGAGTGAGGTATATCTGCACTTCCACATGTATTCTCATACATGTTATGCATCTGAAGATAGAAGACATGTCCAACGCAGGAATGGAACTATTTGTATGTTTCGTTTATATATGGTGTCAGTAGCAAAAGATACAGAAACATGCAGGTATGCTTTCAGGAATATGGTGAGACTTACACCAGAGACATGTGAAGGGCTGCTGCTTTGTATCTGGCTAGGCCCAACACCCTGAGTATTACTAGAATGGTGAAGCAGTAGCAGAAAAGCAAGCTTTAAGATGTCTTGATAGGAGAGTTACTGATTAGGCTACTTTGTATGAGTCGTTTCAAAGGTACACTTCACAAATATACCACATAATGTTCAGTGTCTGCTTGAAATGGGAAGTGCAGTGCCTCAAGTTTTAAGGCCTGCATGGTCTTGTGTCAGAGGTGTGTCTCTGTTTTTGCATGTATTCTAATATGTTCTGTCCATCTGAAGATGCAACACATGTAAAACACAGGCATACAACTATTTGTATGTTTCTTTTATATGTGGTGTAAGTAGCAAAAGGTACAGAGACATGCATGTATGCTTTCAGGAATATGGTGAGACTTACACAGAGACATGTGAAGGGTTGCTGCTATGTATTTTGCTAGGCCCAACACCCTGATTGTTACTAGAATGTTGAAGCAGCACCAGAAAAGTAAGCTTTAAGATATCTTGGTAGAGGAATTACTGATTAGGCAACTTTGTATGAGTCGTTTGAAAGTTACACTTCAAATATACCGCATACTGTTCAATCTCTGCTTGAAATGGGAAGTGCAGTCTCAAAATTTTTAAGGCCTGCATGGTCTTGTGTCAGAGATGTGTCTCTACTTATACATGTATTCTAATACATGTTATCTATCTAAAGATGCAAGACATGTAACACACGGGCATACAAATATTTGTATGTTTCTTTTATATGTGGTGTCAGTAGCAAAAGGTACAAAGACATGCATGTATGCTTTGAGGAATATGGTGAGACTTACATCAGAGACACGTGAAGGGTTGCTGCTTTGTATTTACCTACGCCCTACACCCTGAGTATTATTAGAATGGTGAAGCAGCAGCAGAAAAGTAAGCTTTAAGATATCTTGGTAGAGGAATTACTGATTAGGCTACTTTGTATGAGTCGTTGGAAAGGTACACTTCAAATATTCTGCATACTTTTTGGTGTCTGTTTGATATGGTGAGACTTACACAGAGACATGTGAAGGGTTGCTGCTTTGTAGTTACATGTTTAGTTCTTATGATGGGTTCCATAATATGTAAAGTCTCATTTTCTAAATATTTATGTATTATGGAGACTTTAGCAATGCAATTGAAAGCATTTGTTTATTTATAGATGAGAATATTTATATATAATAATTTTAATAATATATAATTGTCTTTAAAAACTATTTTAACATTTCTTTTTTTAGATATTAACAAATATTAATAAGAATGATTGAGTATGGCACGAAAAGAACAAAAGAGAAAACAAGAAAAAAACAGCCCGATTTAAACAAAAGAGAAAAACAGAAATTGGATGGAGTTCAAAATATTACATTGAAGAAAAAGTCTTCTGGTAAGAGAACTAAAGAGTTTGTTGAAAGACTTTTAAGGAATGTAAAAAAAAATGAAAATGTTGAAAACAGAAAGCAAAGTTGTACAACGAATCGGAAGGAAACGAAAAAAGGACATATTAATAGAAAATCATGTTATGGGAAAACAATCCATGTTTAAAGAAGGTTGAAAGAATATAAGGACATAAGGAAGAGAATGTATAGAAGTAGAGTAATACAACATTTATTGAAAGATTGTGGAACATATAAAAAAAAAAGATCAGTAGCTTATAAGAAGAAGCAATAGATTGAAAGTGTGTTAGATAAAGCTTTTGAATTGAAATTAAAATTATTTAAATTGGTATTGAAAAAATGAAAACATTGAATGAAACAGTGCACTTTATGAAGGAGAAAAGTAAAAGAAAAAGACTGGTTAATAGAAGTAACTTTTACAAAACATTTTCTGGTGAATGGAAGCACAGTTCCAGTACTTTTATGAAGAAAGCTATTTTCAACAAAATAATGTAGCTCTTGCAGTTGATACCAGTGGTCGATCTTATGAAATGAAAGATGGTTGTCCAATTGAAAAAGAAAAAATGGTTCCTAGAAATGTGGAAGAAGTAATAGCTGAAGAAGTTTAAGGGAGACGTACACAAACTCCAGTGTATGAGTGGGATTGTAGTAGTATTTGCAGTATTTGACAGGAATCTATTGATATATTATGAGTTTTCTTTCGACAATATGCCAAAAAAGTGTTGAACAGAAGATTAAGATGTTGCAAGGACTAGTTCCATGTAAAGTAAGAAAATATACTAAGTTGCAGGGTCATTCTCTGGCTTATCTTTCTAGAAAAGTGTGTGAAAGTACATTTCACCATTTAAGAATGTTAACAGTACACCACTCAGAAAGGCGGACGTTAGTAATCAATCAATCAATCAATCAATCAAAGCATTTGTATAGCGCACTACTCACCCGTAGGGTCTCAAGGCGCTGGGGGGGGGGGTGCCGTTACTGCTCGAACAGCCAGGTCTTCAGCTTCTTCCTGAAGGAGAGGTGGTCCTTGGTCAGGCGTAGGTCGGTCGGGAGGGAGTTCCAGGTCTTGGCAGCCAGGTAGGAGAAGGACCTCCCTCCTGTTGTCGCTCTTCGGATGCGCGGGACGGCGGCAAGGGCGTGGCTGGCTGATCGGAGGTGGCGTTTGGGAGCGTAGAAGTTGATTCGGTTGTTGAGGTAGATCGGGCCTTGGTCGTGGAGGGCTTTGTGTGCGTGGATGAGGAGACGGAAGGTGATTCTTTTGTTGACGGGGAGCCAATGCAGGTCTCTCAGGTGTCCGGAGATGTGGCAGTTCCGTGGGATGTCGAGGATGAGTCTGGCTGAGGCGTTCTGGATCCGCTGGAGTCTCTTCTGGAGCTTGGCGGTGGTACCGGCGTAGAGGGCGTTGCCGTAGTCCAGTCGGCTGGTGACGAGGGCCTGGGTGACGGTCTTCCTGGTCTCGGTGGGGATCCACCAGAAGATCTTCCGTAGCATGCGTAGGATGTTGAAGCATGCCGAGGAGACGGCGTTGACTTGCCTGGTCATGGAGAGGGAGGAGTCCAGGATGAAGCCCAGGTTGCGTGCGTGGTCCGTCGGTTTGGGTGCGGTGCCCAGGGCGGGGGGCCACCAGGAGTCGTCCCAGGCGGAGGGCGAGGGGCCCAGGATGAGGACCTCCGTCTTGTCTGAGTTCAGTTTCAGGCGGCTGGTCGTAATCCACTCGGCTACATCTTTCATCCCTTTGTGCAGATCGGCTCTGGCGGCGGCGGGGTCGTTGGTCAGGGAGAGGATCAGCTGGGTGTCGTCGGCGTAGGAGATTATGTTGAGGTTGTGTTGGCGTGCGATGGCCGCGAGGGGGCTCATGTAGACATTGAAGAGGGTGGGGCTCAGCGAGGATCCTTGAGGGACGCCGCAGATGACTTTGGTGGCCTCTGACTTGTACGGTGGTAGGCGGACTCTCTGTGTCCTTCCGTCGAGGAAGGAGATGATCCAGTCCAGTGCCTTCTCCTGGATTCCGACGTTGCTGAGGCGCTGTACTAGGGTGCGGTGGCAGACCGTGTCGAATGCCGCGGAGAGGTCTAGGAGGATGAGGGCCGCTGTGTCTCCATTGTCCATCAGGGCTCTGATGTCGTCGGTGGCAGCGATGAGGGCGGTCTCGGTGCTGTGGTTGGCTCGGAAGCCCGACTGTGAGGGGTCGAGGGATCCATTAGTCTCGAGGAAGGCGGCCAGCTGCTTGTTGACGGTCTTCTCGATGACTTTGGCTGGAAACGGGAGGAGCGAGATGGGGCGGTAATTCTTGAGTTCGGTGGGGTCCGCAGTGGGTTTCTTGAGTAGAGCGCTGAGTTCTGCGTGCTTCCAGCTCTCGGGGAAGGTGGCGGTGTCGAAGGAGGTGTTGATAATGTCCCGCAGGTGGGGTGCGATGACAGCGTCTGCCTTGTTGAAGACGTGGTGAGGGCAGGGGTCGGTCGGAGATCCGGAGTGGACGGACTTCATCATGCGGACGGTGTATTCGGTGCTGATCGGAGTCCAGGCGCGGAGGGTGGTGGTGGGCGGCGTTGCTGTGGTCGTGGCGTGCGTCGGATGAATGCTGAAGCTGTTGTGTATGTCTGCGATCTTGTTGTGGAAGTAGGAGGCGAGGGAGTTGCAGAGGTCTTGCGATGGGGTGATGTCGTTGTTTCCGGCGTTGGGGTTGGAGAGCTCTTTCACGATGTTGAAGAGTTCCTTGCAGTTGTGTGCGTTGTTGTCCAGCCGGTCTTTGAATGCAGTTTTCTTGGCGGCGCGGATCAGTTGGTGGTGCTTCCGGGTGGCGAGCTTGAGGGTGGTCATGTTGTCCGGTGTTCTTTCCCTTCTCCAGCCTTTCTCGAGGGCGCAGCAGTTCTTCTTGGAGCTCTTGAGTTCGTCGGTGAACCATGGGGCCTTCTTGGCCCCATGGATTGTTCTACGTAAAAAGTCCTGCATTATCTTTAAGTGAAATTAATGCATCTGTTTTGCATGGTTCAGTATCAGATGTAAAAAGAATTTGTGATGATATAGAGTTTTGTTTCTTTGGTTCACAGGAGGAGTGTAGAGAAACTGACAGCTTGATATGTGTAAGAGTTGAAGAACAGGTGGAAGTTATTAGTACTGACAAGTTTGTAGAAGAAATTACAAAGTTTAAGATAGTTTCTTCTGAAAAACCAAACTCTGTTTGTGTTTATTGTCTACATACTCACTAGAGAAGTCAAACTAGGAATGTTGATGTATATTTAAAAAGTGAAAAGGAAAGAAATGATAAGTGGCAGCAATTTGGTGCTTATTTGTTGGTGGAAGGTCGATTTGAGTTGGGTACTGATCAACGTATTAGTAAATATTGTTACAACCAGTTAGAAGAGAACAAAATGCCAGTTACAGCTGTACATAACAACTTAGAGTTGGTAGCTATTTCTCCGGAACTGGCAGATATAAATGCCTATGAGTCCATTCTTATTCAATCTGTGCACCGGTTTCAGGCCATAGTTCGTATGGAGCCTAAAACAGGTAAGCTTCCTTTAACAGATTTGCAAAGAGGTCTGAAAGTAAGAGTTGTGTACTTACCTTTAGATTTTACGAAAAATATTGAAACTGTTGGTATACACAGAGAGGAAAGTGAGCCTGTAGTTATTCTAGTTAATGGTGTACCAACAAAGAGTATAAAAATATGGCAAGAGTTAGTAGATGTTACCAAACTTCAAAAGGCTACATTATATCTTGCACAGAAGAATGTTTACTATAAAACCGTAAATGTGGAAGAACAGGAAATATGTTTAGAGGATGAAAGAGAAATTCAATGTGAACAAATAGAAAAAGTGGACAAGTCTAAGACTGAAGAGATTTATGAATATTACAGTATACATCCTCTACATTCAAAAGAAGTGATTGGAAACAGTATTGAATCATTTCAAATGACTAAAGCAGAGGGAACTCCCATGAGTGTATGGGAAAAAAGTTTAGAAGCTAGTTATTTTCCAGAGGTGTTTCCCACTGGAGAAGTTGGACAATATGATGAACGAACAGTACAGATTCCAGCTTCAGAATACCGCTCGACTAGATTGTACTCAGAAGATCCAAGATTTTGACAGTGCATTCCATATATATTTCATCTTCTGTTTGAAAATGACTTGTCTGCACTTTCATATGCAGTGAACCAGGAGTTCATCTTACACATGTTTCTGCAAAGGAATTCATGTACAAAGTTCAAGAAAGAGATGATCATTTAGAAACTCAGTTAATTAACTTGATGGCATGTTAATGTGGTACCAATGAGTATTGGTATCGTCGTCATGGAGAACTTAAATGTATGTTAAGAAACCTGGGTACCCCTACATGGTTTGTAACACTTAGCTGTGCTGAATATGCATGAGACGATTTACTTGAATTTCTATGCAAAGTAAATTCAAATGTAAAAAACATTGAATTGAAGACAGCTGGAGAACTCTGTTCCTTGGATCCTGTAAATGTGTGCAGATATTTTAACCATAGGTTTCAAGCTATGATGTCTTTTATCTGCAATACAAATAATCCACCTCTTGGAGAAGTAACTGATTTATTTTGGAAAAAGGAGTATCAAGCCAGAGGTGCACCTCATAGTCACATGCTGTTCTGGATCAAGAAGGCACCAACATTTGGAACGGATACTGATGAAAGTCTTTTGTCTTTCATTGAAGAGTATGTTACCTGTGCCATTCCAAAGAAGGAGGAGAAAACAACTTGAGACAACAAGTTTTACGGTTTCAAAGTCATTGATGTGGAAAATATTGTCGACGAAAATACAAGTCAAAGGGAAAATTTTATACAAAATGTCATTTTGGATTCCCAAGTAAAATAATTTCTAAAGGAAGAGTAAATAGTTTTATGTCAGCAGCAATGTTTCCTCTAATTTTATTTCTCTGTGTGCAGCAGTGTAAGGTCCCTGTGCGCTGAAACCAAGACTATGTGTGCCAGGAACCAGACAGCGCGTAGGGGTGCAGTGCCAAATATCACTCCAAACTTTTGCTTAAAAAAGTGAAAAGACGGTGCATTTCCACACATGCAGCACCACATGAATGGTCTTAAAGCAGGTTTTCAATTTAGATACACATGCCATGACATGAATTGGTTACACAGGCAAGTACACTTTGGGTTCAGAAAAGCACAGGACTCCAATGGTGGTACCGTAATACTATTTTACTAAAGAGCACTGTTCATAGGGTGGGGAAATATTAGGAGCCTATACAAGATCACATATATACACAATTACATAACATATTTACAATTTGATCTGCAAGCTGCGGAGTAATGTCTGGATAGGCCTTCAGAGATAGTTTGTGAGATGTGTGACATACAGGAAAACATGGAGTGTGGGCCGTTCACACAAGTCAGGTACCATCACTGTTGATAGGAGCATGGCTGCGGGCAGATTGTGAGCCTTTTTGAAAGTATTTATGCTAATCGCTGCAACAGTTATGCATGTACAAGGTGCTGCACATGAATACGTTCGCAAAGGCATGCAATCAGCTCTGCAGCTGTGTACTATTAACAAAAGAAATGCAGAGTCTCAAACACGACGCGTGCTTTCATAATCCTGAGTTTTTAAACAACCAAAAGGCTGATGACCTTATTCTTGTTGAATTTTTATGGTGCCTAAAATTACTCTAATATGACCCTTGTATATGTTTTAATATTGTTGTATAAGATGTTTGTAGTGTACTTTTATGTTTTTTATTAACCGAATAAAGTGAATATGGCTGACTGAGAATCCTGAGTGTGCGCTTCTCTAGACAACACATTCTAAAAACATACAGTCTGCTAGCATGAATGACATGGTATTCCTACACCTTGTAATCCCCATTGTTTTATGGAACATTTCCTGTATACTGATTAACACACATATAAGCCTTCATTTCTGTGTAATATGTGCATGTTGTAAAGTGCTCTGACATCATTCACTGGTATGAGAAGCACTATAAAATAAATGAAATATATATGAGAGAGGGTCTATGGAGAGATGAGGGGTACTCTTGGAGAGTGGCAGTGGGTGAACTTGTGGAAAAGAGAGCTATGAGAGGAGGAAACAAATCAGCCCCGTAGCTGTGCACAATTAAGAAAAGAAAAGCAGTGTCTCAAACACAGCGTGTTCGAGGCACTATTTTCTTTTTTTTTAACAGTGCACAGCTGCGAGGCTGATTGTGGGCTTTGAGTTAGTATTCATGTTAATTGCAGCGCCCGTGTGCACTGCAATTAACATGAATACTAACTCAAAGGGTCACAATCAGCCCCGTAGCTGTGCACAATTAAGAAAAAAAAACCAGAGTATCAAACACAGCGTGTGCTAAAGCACACGTCGTGTTTGAGACACTGTTTTTATTTGGATGTAGAAAAAGGTTTAGTAAATGGGGCAATGTGAAACGTGGTTGAGTTTGTAAAATATCAAAACAGAGATGGAATAGAATTCTTAAAGACAAAATGTGATCGGATTAAAGAGGTAACACAGATTGGGCATTGTGTTGTACGTTGTGTGCTTGTAAAAGACTTGTACGTTCGCAGAAAACTGTTTCCTTTGTCTTTAGCATATGCAGTGACTATTCATCTATTCATAAATCTCAAGTATAGACAGCGCTTTTGTGAATATTGGAAGCACAGTGTTCAAAGAAGGAATGGCATATGTAGCATTATCTCGAGTAAGAACATTGTCTGGTTTGTATTTGATAGATTTTGATGACAAAAAGATTAGTGCTGATGAAAATTGTGTAAGAGAGTATAATTATTTAAGAAGACTTTATGCTCCTGATTTAGGTGAATACCCTAAATATGAGAAACGTCCCAAAAAGGAAATATGCCAAAGATGGAATTGAGGTTCAAAAAAAGAAAATACATTTACAGAAACTTGAAAGCGTAAAGAAAAAGAAAATGGAAACTGTTGATGAAATTGTAGGATATCAGTTAGAAAATAGTTCTGGTATCAACTGCTATGCTCATGTGATTTTGAATGTTGTGTTTTAAATCTAGAAGAGCTTTATTGTGAAATTATGGGAAATCATAAAAAAAGATTTTGTTCTTTATTACATCATGTATTTCAACAGTTGGTAACTGACAGAACTAAAATACATACCACTTCTGGAGTTCGTCATCTTTTGGAAATATGTAGTGTTTCACTGACATTTACTCTTAGTGTACAACAAGATGCACATACATTTTTAATGGTTATCCTTTCAGTGTTAGAAGATGAAGGAATTATGATTGAAAACTTATTTGTACTTAGTTACAGTTGGGATCATAAATGTGAAGAGTGTTCTTTTACTACTGTTACTGACATACAAACAGAACGATTCATATACTTGACAATACCAGCCTGCGAATTGGTACCTTTTAATAAATTAATTAAAACAGCCAATCAGGACATGAGAAGTTCACAATGTAGATCAGAGATGTTGTCTACATTACATATAGAAAGATTTGGAAAATATTTCATTTTAATGCTACAACGTTGTAGAACAAATGGAAGAAAATTGGAAACAATTTTTTTTGTAGCAAGTCAAATATCTATTTCAGGAAAACTTTCATAGCAGTGTCTATTATTTTCCATGCCGGACCTACTACCACATCTGGACACTATACTGTATATGTAATGATGCCCACTAGGAATTCAAACCTAGATTTTCTTATGAATTACCAAATTCATATTTAATATTTTTGAAGCCAACATTTTGAATACATTATTCAGCCTATTGGGAAGATGTGAACACAAAATAACAAATGTAATATTGGATTTTTTTTAAGTGAACGTTTTAAATACATTATTTGACCTATTGGAAAGACATGAACAGAAAATGGACAACATTGAAACAATTACTATTTATAATTAGACTTTGGATTATTATTGGTGCTAATTGATATTGCATTTGGTAATTTTGTTTAAAAGTAAATAATGTATATATTTATTGTTTATATTGTACCAGATATAAATGAGAATATACATTTCAGCAAATATAGTTGAGAGAAATAATAGAGTTAATGTACAAGAAGGATGTAATTAACAACATATAGATAGATAAACACATAGCTAGACAGATTGTTAACAATTCTCTACGCTGATTTTTTTTTTACAATCTCGTTGATTGTTTTTTTTCCCACTGTTTATTGATGATACTACATTGAAATCACTGAGTATGGTGATATTCAGTATAATCTAAGAACAGCAAAATAGGGAAACTGAAAATGTTACATAATTCTAAAATTATATTCTGTTCTTAAAAATATGATATTATAGTATGTATAATACATTACATTACATTATATAACAGTTTTTCTTCTTCTTGTTTAGAGTAGGTCATGGCGAAGTTTGAAAAGAGTTTTAATACTGTTCACTAATATACTACTCTAAAATACTTTCAAAGACTGATGTATCTAAATTATTAAAAAAGGTAAAGGTAAGAACACACAACATAATATGCATCATAACGTGAAATAATGTTTAATGTTCATTTAAATGTTATTTATTTCTAATAAAAATAATGTTAATCCTTTAGAGTATATAAAAACTTTCAGATAACATCAGCCACTTAGTGATCTTTTCACACAAATAATACTCATGGTGTAATATAATCTCTATAGCTTACGTTTAGCAGTAGTGGAACAACTCAAGCATTATCTTTGCATTTTTCATTTCATAGAGTCAAAACCCATGCACTCATTCAATAACCCAGACACTATCTCTGCAGTCATTCAATCACCAAAGCACTACCCGCGTAGTCATACAATCTCCCAGGCAGTACTGATACTCTCATCCATTTACTCAGCCACTACCCATGAACTCCTCCAATCACCCAGGCAGTACTCCTGCAATCATGCTATCAGCCAACCACTATCCATGCACTCATCCAATCACTCACATACTTTTATTGCACTCATTCATTCTATCAAATAGTATCTATGCAGTCATTTGTGCATTCCTATAGTACCCCTGCACTCCTCCAATCAACGAAGCTGTAGCCCTGCATTCAAACAATCACCCAGGTACTACTATTACAATCATCCTTTCTCTCAAACAGTACCAATGCACTTTGTAATCACTGATTCACTAAACATGCACTCCTCCAATCAATCGGACACTACTATTGCACTCATCCATTCCCTCAAACAGTACCAATGCACTCATGGTTTCACTCAGGTACTTCCCATGCACTCATCCAACCACCTAGGCACTACTCCTGCACTCATGCAATCAGCAAAGCACTACCCATGCACTCATGCAATCACCCAGGCACTACTATTGAACTCATGCATTCCCTCAAACAGTACCCATGCACTCATTCATGCACTCAGGTTCTACCTATGCACTCCTCCAATCACCCAGGCACTACCCCTGCACTCATGCAATCAGCCAGCCACTACCCATGCACTCATTCAATCACTAAAACACTACTATTGAGTCATCCATTCCATCAAACACTAGCCATGCACTCATGCAATCACTGATTACTTCCCATGCATTCCTCTAGTCATGCATGTACTACCCATGCACACATCCATGCACTCAGGCTCTACCCATGCACTCATCCAATCACTCAGTCACTACTATTGCACTCATCTTTTCCTTTCAACAATAGCCATGCATTCATCCAACCACTCATACACTACCCATGCATTCCTCTAATCACACAGGTACTACTCATGCACTCATCTATGCACTCAGGCTCTACCCATGTACTCATCCAATCACTCAGGCACAACCCATGCAGTCCTCCAATCACTCAGGCACTGCTATTGCACTCATTAATTCCCTTAAACACTAGCCATGCACTCAGACACTACCCATGTTCTCCTTCATTCACCCTGGCAGTATCCATGCAATCAGAATTTACCCATGCACTCATTTAATCACTCAGACACTACTGTTGCACTCATCCATTCCCTCAAACACTACCCATGCACTCATCCATGCACTCAGGCACTACCCATGTACTCCTCCAATCACCCAGTCACTACCCATGCACTCATCCAAGTACTCAGGTTCTACCTATTCATTGCTTCATGTACTTAGGTACTACCCATGCACTGCTCCAATGACCAAGACACTACCCATGTACTCATTCATCTACTTAGGCTCTACCGATGCACTGATGCAATCACTCAGGCACTACTGCTGCAATTGTCCATGCCCTCAAACACTACCCATGCACTCATCCATGCACTCAGGCACTACCTATGCACTCATCCAATCAACCAAACACTACCTATGCACTCATCCATGCACTTAGGCCCTACCCATGCACTCCTCCATTCACCCAGGCACTACCCATGTACTCATCCATGCACTCAGGCTCTACCTATTCGTTGTTTCATGTACTCAGGCACTACCTCTGGTATGCTCCAATCCCCCAAACACTACCCATGTACTCATTCATGCAATCAGGCTCTACCGATGCACTGATGCAATCACTCAGGCACTAATATTGCACTCATCTATTCTCTCAAATACTACCCCTGCACTCATGCAATCACTCAAGCACTACACATGCAGTCCTCCAATCACTCAGGCACTACTATTGCACTCATGCATTCCCTAAAACACTAGCCATGCACTCAGGCAGTACCCATGCACTCCTCCTTTCACCCTGGCAGTATTCATGCACTCATCCATGCACTCAGACTCTACCCATGCACCAATTGAATTACTTAGACAATACTGTTACACTCATCCATTCCCTCAAACACTACACATGCACTCATCCATGCACTCAGGCACTACTCATGCCCTCCTCCTCAGATCACCCAGGTACTACCCATGCACTCATCCAGCCACTCAGGCTCTACCTATGCACTGCTTCATGTACTCAGGCTCTACCCATGCACTGCTCCAATCACCCAGGCATTACCCATGCACTCATCCATGTACTCAGGCTCTATTTATGCACTCATCCAATCACTCAGGCACTATCCATGCACTCATCCATTCTCTCAAACACTAGCTATGCACTCATCCAATCACCCAGGCACTACTTATGCACTCATTCAATCATCCAGGTTCTACTCATGCACTCATCCAATCACTGAGGCACTAGTGTTGCACTCATCCATACTCTCAAACACTACTGTTGCACTCATCCAATCACTCAGGCACTACTCATGCACTCCTCCAATCACCCAGGCACTACCCATGCACTCATGCATTTACTCAGGCTCTACTTAGGCACTCATCCAATCACTTAGGCACTATCTATACACTCATCCATTCTCTCAAACACTACCCTTGCACTCATCGAATCACTCTGGCACTACCCATGCACTTCTCCAATCACCCAAGCACTACACATGCACTCATCCATGCACTCAGGCTCTACCCATGCACTCATCCAGTCACTCAGGGGCTACTAGTGCACTCATCCATTCCTTCCAACAATAGCCATGCACTCATCAAATCACTCAGACACTACCCATGCACTCAGCTAATCACGCAGGTACTACGCATGCACTCATCCATGCACTCAGGGTCTACCCATGCACTCATCCAATCACTCAGGCACTACCCATGCAGTCCTCCAATTACTCAGGCACTACTATTGCACTCATCCATTCCCTTAAATACTAGCCATGCACTCATCCATGCACTCAGGCACTACCCATGTACTCCTTCATTCACCCTGGCAGTATCCATGCACTCACCCATGCACTCAGAATTTCCCCAGCTCGTCACGACGCCGACCCACATCGCCGGACACACGCTAGATGCCATCTTCTCCTCAAGCCCCCACGTCCATTTCAGCCACGCCTCCGAACTCACCTGGACAGACCACCACTGCATCCACTTCTCCTTCCAAAAACCCCTCACACACCACCGCACACTACAGACCCCCCGCCGCTGCTGGGGCAAAGTCACTGAAGAACAACTACAGACAAGCCTCGCACTCAACCCTCCGACGAACCCCACCAACCCCGATGAGGGTACACTCACCCTTGAACGCTGGATGAACGACTGCACCAACACCGTAGCCCCGTTGAAAAATCCCACAAGCAGAGACACCAGCAGAAGAGTCAGCTGTTTCACCCCTGAACTCCTCGACTCCAAACGCACCTGCCGGAAACTGGAAAACATATGGCACAGCAACAAGACGCCAGACAGCCGCATTGCCCACAAAGACACCATCCGCAACCACCACCACCTCATCATGACTGCCAAAAGGACCTCCTTCACAGACCGCCTTGACAACAATGCACACAACAGCAAGGAGCTCTTCACCATTGTGAAGGAACTCTCCAACCCCAGCTCCAACGCCAACGACATCCCACCATCGCAAGCCCTGTGCTACTCCCTCGCCACCTTCTTTCACCGGAAAATCACCAACATCCATAACAGTTTCAGACCCCGGACGACCCCGGGCGACCCCTGCCGACTGCGCCGCACCGAACCCACCGCACCCCACCGCCCATGACACCCTGACAACCTGGGCCAACGTGAGCATCGAGGACACAATCAAGACCATGGGAACAATCCACTCCGGATCCCCGTCCGACCCTCTCTCGCACCACATCTTCAACAAAGCCAGCAATTCCATCGCACCCCACCTGCACAAAATCATCAACCTCTCCTTCAAAACCACCACCTTCCCTGAGAACTGGAAGCACACAGAGATCAAGGCCCTACTGAAGAAACCCAAGGCGGATCCGAGCGACCTCAAGAACTTCCGACCCATCTCCCTGCTTCCGTTCCCAGCAAAGGTCATCGAGAAGATAGTTAACACCCAGCTCACTCGTCACCTCGAAGACAACAACATCCTGGACCCGTCCCAATCAGGATTCCGCAGTAACCACAGCACCGAGACCGCCCTCATCGCCGCCACAGACGACATCAGGATCCTGCTAGACAACAGCGCGACGGCGGTCCTCATCCTCCTGGACCTCTCCACTGCCTTCGACACCGTCTGCCACCACACACTATGCACGCGCCTCCACGAACCAAGGATCCAAGACAAGGCCCTGGACTGGACCACCTTCTTCCTCTCTGGCAGAACTCAGAGAGTCCGCCTCCCCCGTTCCGATCCGATGCCTCCGAGATCATCTGCGGCGTCCCCCAAGGATCTTCCCTCAGCCCGACGCTGTTCAACGTCTACTTGGCACCACTAGCACGCATCGCCAGACAGCACGACCTCAACATAATCTCCTATGCCGACGACACTCAGCTGATCCTCTCCCTCACCAAGGACCCCCTCACTGCCAAATCCAACCTCCACCAGGGAATGAAGGCCGTCACAGACTGGATAGAGGATAGCTGCCTCAAACTGAACACAGACAAGGTGGAAATCCTCATCCTCGGGTCCAACCCCTCCACATGGGACGACTCCTGGTGGCCCACGTCACTGGGGTCCCCCCCGGCCCCAACCGACCACGCACGCAACCTGGGAGTCATCCTCGACTCAAAACTCTCCATGACCAAACAATTCAACACAGTCTCCTCCACCTGTTTCAACACCCTCTGCATGCTCCGCAAGATCTACAGATGGATCCCGACAAACATGAGGAAAACAGTCAGCCAGGCCCTAATCAGCAGCAGACTCAACTACAGAAACGCCCTCTATGCCGGAGCCCCGCTCAAACTCATCAACAGACTACAGAGAATCCAGAACGCCTCTGCACGTCTGATCCTCAACGTCCCACACTGCGCCACATCACCCTCCACAAAACCAGCCCAGCCTATCTCAACAGTCAACTCTCCTTCTACGTACCCAACAGGAAACTCCGCTCCGCTGACCACGCCCTGGCCATGGTCCCACGCACCCGGAGAACAACTTCTGGGGGCAGATCCTTCTCCCATCGCGCCGCCAGGACCTAGAACACCCTCCCCCTCTACCTGCAACAAACCGAAGACCTGCTGACCTTCAGGAGACAACTCAAGACCTGGCTCTTCGACCAATAGCAGCAGCTCCCCCCTTTAGCACCCTGAAACCCTCATGGGTATGTAGTGCGCTTTACAAATTATTGATTGATTGATTTAATCACTCAGACACTACTGTTCCACTCATCCATTCCCTCAAACACTACACATGCATTCATTCATGTACTCAGGCACTACCCATGCACTCCTCCAATCACCCAGGCACTACCCATGCACTCACCCATGCACTCAGGCTCTACCTATTCGTTACTTCATGTACTCATGCACTACCCCAGCACTGCTCCAATCACCCAAACACTACCCATGTACTCATTTATGCAAACAGGCTCTACCGATGCACTGATGCAAGCACTCAGGCACTACTGCTGCCTCAAATACTAGCCATGCACTCATCCATGCACTCAGGCAGTACCCATGCACTCATGCAATCAGCTAAACACTACCCATGCACTCATCCATGCACTTAGGCTCTACCCATGCACTCATCCAATCACTCAGGCACTACTATTGTACTCATCTATTCTTTCAAACACTACCTATGCACTCATGCAATCACTCAAGCACTAGCCATGCAGTCATCCAATAACTCAGGTACTACTATTGCACTCCCCCATTCCCTCATACACTACACCTGCACTCATCTATGTACTCAGGCACTACCCATGCCCTCCTCCAATCACCCAGGCTCTACCCATGTACTCATCCATGCACTCAGACTCTATGCATAAACTAATTTAATCACTTAGACAATACTGTTGCACTCATCCATTCCCTCAAACACTACCCATACACTCATCCATGCACTCAGGCACTACCCATGCACTCCTCCAATCACCCAGGCACTACCCATGGACTCATCCATGCACTCAGGCTCTACCTATGCATTGCTTCATGTACTCAGGCACTACCCATGCACTGCTCCAATCACCCAGACACTACCCATGCACTCATTCATGCACTCGGCTCAACTGATGCACTGATGCAATCACAAAGGCGCTACTGCTGCAATTGTCCATTCCCTCAAACACTACCCACTACCCATGCACTCCTTCATTCACCCTGGCAGTATCCATGCACTCATCCATGCACTCAGACTCTATGCATGCACTAATTTAGTCACTTAGACAATACTGATGTACTCATCCATTCCCTCAAACACTACGCATGCATTCAGGTACTACCCATGCACTCCTCCAATTACCCAGGCACTACCCATGCACTCAGGCTCGACCTATGCATTGCTTCATGTACTCAGGCACTACCCCTGAACTGCTCCAATCACTCAGACACTACCCATGCAAAAATGTATGCACTCGGGCTCAACTGATGCACTGATGCGATCACACGGGCACTAATGCTGCAATTGTCCATTCCCTCAAACACTACCCATGCACTCCTCCATACACTCGGGGACTACCCATGCACTCATCCAATCACCCAAACACTACTCATGAACTCATCCATCCACTTAGGCTCTACCCATGCACTCATCTAATCACTGAGGCACTACTATTCCACGCATCTATTCTCTCAAACACTACCCATGGACTCCAGCAATCACTCAAGTACTACCCATGCAGTCCTCCAATCCCTCAGGTATTACTATTGCACTCATCCATTCTCTCTGACACTAGCCATTCACTAATCCATTCTCTCAAACATTACCCATGCACTCATTCAATCACTCAGGTACTACCCATGCACTCCTCCAATCATGCAGGCACTTCCCATGCACTCATGCATGCACTCAGGCAATACCCAAGCACTCCTCCGTTCACCCAGACACTAACCCTACAGTCATGCAATCAGCCAGTCACAACCCATGCACTCCTCCAATTACCTAGGTACTATCCCTGTTGTCATCCAATAACCCAGGCAGTCTTTTTGCACTCATTCATTCCCTCAAGCAAAACCCATGCACTCTTGTATGCACTCAGGCACTACCGATGCACTCCTACAATCACTCAGACACTACTCTTGCACTCATGCAATCAGCCAGGCACTACCCATGCACTTATCCATTTACTCAGGCACTATCCATGCACTCATCCAATGACCCACACATTACTTCTGTACTTATTCATTCACTCAGGCAGTACTCATGGACTCATAGAAGGATTTACATATTACACTTGCAGCAAATCATACAACGCATACAAGTTTGTCTATTTTCAACCAAATAGGCGTTCTAAAAAGAACCATTTGTTTTATTTTTACATTTGTTTGTGTTTTTTGAACTCTTTTATTAATTTTGTTGGTGTCTTTTTAACAAAAAAATCAAAAAAATCAACAGGAAGAACTGAAAAAACTTTTCCAAACATTTTAAAATTATAAAGTCATTGCAAAAACAAAAAACAAAAATTATCAGCGGTGGTTCTTTGCAGCAACAACAACAGCTTGAACAGATTGCTGTCCAGCACAAAGTAGATTTGTGCACATTATGCAGTGCTGCTCAAGTCCAGTGAACTCTGGAATAATTTGTCCAGTTTGGGTGGATGTGGAAGAACCTGCCAAAGTGCTAGGCCCTGCGACCTGATCATCTTGCTCACTTTGTTGGAGTTGGCGACGATGTTGTTCTCGCGCAAGATGATTCGGGTGTATAGTCTGTAGGTGCTTCATCATTGATGAAGTTCCGCAGGAATATGTTTTCTTGGATCCCGAGATAGGGATATTTTCACAAATAGTGCAGGTCACCTTTTATGCATTCATCTTCTTCTCTCAGGTGGTATAGAAAAGAAAGCCCACATAATACTCTCTTTGCACTGCTTGATAGGTTCTTCCACTTCCACTTCTTCTGCAGGAATGTGGTGTGGTGGATTAGCAGAAGCCATTTTCTTAGTGAATAAATAAAACACCAAAAACAATTAAATAAAGAGGAGCAGAAAACACAAGTGTTGTGTCTTTTGAAGGTGCTGCTGGAAGAATGAAAAAATTGGGTGGGGTTCTGCAAGTACTAGAATAGAAAGCTTCTTACCAATTAAATGCTTTCTTTTGAAGTCACATGGGATTCGCGTGCCCGGCGCGCAACCAGCGTATACCAGACGCGGTTCCCGAAAAATATATTTAACAATAATATACCTTTATTCCAGTCACAGATATAGTAAATTTACAAATGTGTATATTAATCTCTTGGTATAATATATATATTAAAATTATATATATATACTTTTAAAACTAAATACCTTGCGCTGAATTCGCGTACCTGACGCGAACCCGGAAATACTTACGTGAGGTTACGCGGGTCCGTCTCGGATTCCATAACTTCATTATAAGAAGTTTAATCTTCACATTATTTATGTAAAATCAGTTTTATAACTCTTTCAATAAAGTGTATACAATAGATTTAATAAATATATAGTGTATATCAAGTATTTAAATTTCGTAAACATAAAAAATGAGAACCACGCACCCATCGCACACTGAACGCGCATTGTGCACGACTTAACAAATATGGCGGCATGCTACTTGGATTCACGCACCCACCGTGACTGGTACATGATAGGTACAGGAATCTCAATTTTTTCTTCAAAAAATAGATAAATATGTCAATCCATATTCTAAAAGCGATAAAAAAAATCACATTACCTCTATAAAAGCTTAACAATTTTGAACAAACGTTTTTAATCCGTAATTTTACAGAAATTGTTGAAGATATACTGCCATTGCTGTTCCACTCTAAAAATTTCAAAATAAGTTGGAAAACCTTAGAAATTCACTGAAAAAAACATAGGTTTCATGGACGTAATAGTTAGTATATAACATTTAAAAAATCTTTGAAATTCACTGAAAAACCATACATTTCAGGGATGTTATAGTTAGTAATTAGCATTTAAAATACCTTAGAAATTCACTGAAAAAAACATAGGTATTGGGGATGTTATAGTTAGGAATTAGTATTTAAAAAACTTTGAAATTCACTGAAAAAAGTACAAGGTTTCATGGACGTTATAGTTAGGTTGACATTTCACTCATACAAAACCAGAGACATTCGGCAGATAACTTGCGCCCCCGCAACACTGCTGATGACATCACATATTACATCACTGATGACATGGTCAGTGACATCACTGATGACATCTCAAATGACATCACTGATGACATCAATGATGACATCATCCAAGTGATTATCTGATGCATCTCCTCATACCCTATTATAACCTTTGATACACCCACTTTAAAATACAGACTACTAATCTTGAAACCATAGATACACCAATACCAGTTAGTACATACCCGCTCACTGATTCGTAGGTCTACACACACATCCACTCACTAACCCATACAGTCACTCATCAATACAGCCACTGATATATACACTTGTACACCCTTACAGACATTCACACACCACCACTCACCCATAGAGTTACTCAAACACCTGGTCAGTCACCCAAATAATCAATCACACTGCCATTTACTCACCTATACAGTTATACAAACACACCACCTCTCTTATTCATACAGATAGTACCATATACTTACTCTCTTGTACAATCACTGACACAAGCACACACTCATCCATGCTGCCACTCTGACAATAACTAACTCTCACATTTAGTCACTTATATACTCCAATGCGCACATATACTGCCTTTCACATATGTAGTTACTTCCACATATACCACTGAGACATTCATTCACTCACCAACATAGCCGTACACAAGTCACTCACCCATACAGCCCCTCGCAGATGCACTCATGAACCCATACACCCACTGAATCACCCAACCACATATCCATGCAGGAAGTCGCACACCCACACAGACACTCAGGCATCCATAGAGGTAATCAGACAACCAATCATTAACCCATATAGACACTCATATAGCTACTCAGCAACCCATGCAGCCACTTACACACCAACTGACAGACTGATACTGACATTTACACAGATTAGTCATCCTCCCATGCGTTCACTAAGACACGTTCAATCACTCACTTATACAGTCAGTCACGCACCCACTAAATCATCCAGTCAGACACTCATACACTGACTCATTCTTCAATACACCTCAGCATTTATATATAACATTCTTAAACTTTTTAGAAACACACAGTCACTGGATGATGTCATCAGTGATGTCATTTGAGATGTCATCAGTGATGTCACTGACCATGTCATGAGTGATGTAATATGTGACGTCATCATCAGTGTATTGCAGGGCTAACTATAACGGCTGAATTTCTCTGGTTTTGAAGGAGTGAAATGTCAATCTAACTATAACGTCCCAGAAACCTGTGTTTTTTTCAGTGAATTTCAAAGGTTTTTTAAATGCTAATTCCTAACTATAACGTCCCTGCAATTTGTTTTTTCAGCGAATTTCTAAGGTTTTTTAAATGCTACTCCCTAACTATAACGCCCCTGAAACCTGTGGTTTTTGCAGTGGATTTCTAAGGTTTTTTAAATGCTAATTTCTATCTATGCCTACATAGGTAGGACATGTGCAGAAAGAGGAAGAAAGGCGCAGAAAGAAGCAAGAGAAGTGCAGAAAAAGGCGAGAGGTGCAGAAAGAGGAAGAAAGGTGCAGAAAGAAGCAAGAGAAACGCAGAAAGAGGCAACAGAAGTCCAGAAAAAGGAAGAAAGGTTCAGAAAGAAGCAAGAGATGTGCAGAAAGAACCAACAGAGTTGCAGATAGAGGCCTACTCTGACTGTACCTTACAACAGATTCATACAAAGTACCCTAATCACTGATCCTTCTTTGAAGATGTCTTGACCCTCACCTTTCTCATGAAGGTTCACTATTAATTGACTGCTCAGAATGTTAGGCCTACCAAATATAAAACAGCAATCCTAAGCATATCACTGTTGTACGTCTGACCATATTTGGGAAGGTATGCATGCGTGTCTATGCTTTTACCTAGTGACATGTTAAATGAAAATAAACATACAAACACTTGAATTTCAAACAACATACTCTGTAAATGTATGTAAAAACAGGTGTATGCATTTCTTTCTGCTCACAATACAGGGCACATGGGTATTCAATAGTATATTTGAGGGGCTATATAACACATATATACATAAGACATGTCTGTCTGTGCAACTGAATGACAGAGCAGAACTGAGAAGATTTGACCACCTATAGGAGACGTTACCTACTTTTTAAGCTACCATCTTCAGATGCAGAACACATGTAAGAATACATATACAAGTAGAGATATACCTCAGTCACGAGAGGACGAAGACCTTTAAACGGGACAGCTTGTACTTCCCATTTGAGTACAGAAAGAGGCGAGAGAAGTTCAGAAAGAAGCAAGAGAGTTGCAGAAACTGGTAAAAGAGGTGTAGAAAGAGTGAACAGGGGTGTACACAGAGGCAAGAGAGTTGCAGAAAGAGGGAAGAGAGGTTCAGAAAGAGGCAAGAGGGGTGCAGAAAGAAGCAAGAGAGGTGGAGAAAGAAGCAAGAGAAGTGTAGAAAGAAGCAACAGAGGTGCAGAAGGAGACAAGAGAACTGCAGAAAGAGGCAAGAGAATTGCAGAAAAAGGGAACCAGGGTGCAGAAACAGGCAAGAGTGGTGCAGAAAGAGGGAAGAAGGGTACAGAAAGAGGCAAGAAGAGTGCAGAAAGGGCAAAAGAAGTGCAGAAAGAAGCAACAGAGTGGAGAAAGAGGCAAGAGAAGTGCAGAAAGACACAAGAGAGGTACAGAAAGAGACAAGAGGAGTACAGAAAAAAGCAAGAGAGGTACAAAAAAGATAAGCGAAGTGCAGAAAGAAGCAACAGGGTGCAGAAGGAGGCAAGAGAAGTACAGAAAGAAGCAAGAGAGGTGCAGAAAGAGGCAAGAGGAATGCAGAAAGAAGCAAGAGAGGTGCAGAAAGAAGCAAGAGCAGTGCAGAAAGAACTAACAGAGGTGAAGAAGGAGGCAAGAGGGGTGCAGAAAGAGGTAAGAGAAGTGCAGAAAGAATCAACATAGGTGCAGAAGGAGACAAGAGAACTGCAGAAAGAGGCAAGAGAGTTGCAGAAACAGGCAAGAAAAGTGCAGAAAAAGGGAACCATGGTGCAGAAACAGGCAAGAGTGGTGCAGAAAGAGGGAAGAAGGGTGAAGAAAAAGGCAAGAGGGGTGCATAAATGGCAAAACAAGTACAGAAAGAAGCAACAGGGTACAAAAGGAGGCAAGAGAAGTGCAGAAAGAAACAAGAGAGGTGAAGAAAGAGGCAAAAGGAGTGCAGAAAGTAGCAAGAGAGGTGCAGAAAAAGGCAAGAGAAGTACAAAAAGAAGAAACAGGGTGCAGAAGGAGGCAAGAGAAGTGCTGAAAGAGGCAAGAGAGGTGTAGAAAGAGGCAAGAGGAGTGCAGAAAGAAGCAAGATAGGTACAGAAAGAAGCAAGAGAAATGCAGAAAGAAGCAATAGAGGTGCACAAAGAGGCAAGAGGGGTGCAGCAAGAGGCAGAGACGTGCAGACAGAAGCAACAGAGGTGTAGAAGGAGGCAAGAGAAGTGTAGAAAGAGGCAAGAGGGGTACAGAAAGAAGGAAGAGGGGTACAGAAAGAGGTAAGAGGGGTACAGAAAGAAGCAAGAGCTGTGCAGAAAGAACCAACAGAGGTGCAGAAGGAGGCAAGAGGGGTGCCAAAAGAGGCAAGAGGGATGTCAAAATGTGCAAGAGAGGTACAGAAAGAAGCAAGAGCTGTGCAGATTGAACCAACAGAGGTGCAGAAACAGACCAGAGGGGTGCAGAGAGAGGCAAGAGAATTTCAGAAAGAAGCAACAGAGGTGCAGGAGGAGGCAAGAGAACTGCAGAAAGAGGCAAGAGAGTTGTAGAAACAGGCAAGAGAGGTGCAGAAAAAGGGTACGGGGTACAGAAAGAGGCAAGAGAGGTACAGAAAGAGGGAAGAAGGATGCAGAAAGAGGCAAAAAGGGTGCAGAAAGAAGCAACAGAAGTGCAGAAAAGATCAAGAGAAGTGCAGAAAGAAGCCACAAAGGTGCAGAAAGAGGCAAGAGGAGTGCCGAAAGAGGCAAGAGAAGTGCCGAAAGAGGCAAGAGAGTTGCAGAAACAGGCAAAAGAGGTGCAAAAAGATGCAAGAGCAGAACAGAAAGAACCAATTGAGGTGCAGAAACAGGCAAAAGTGGTGCAGAAAGACACAAGAGCAGAGCAGAAATACCCAACAGAGGTGCAGAAAGAGGCAAGAGGGGTGCAGAAAGAGGGAAGAGAGTTGCAGAAAGAGGCAAGAGTGGTGCAGAAAAAGGGAACAGGAGTACAGAAAGAGGCAAGAGAGGTACAAAAAGAGGGAGGAAGGATGCAGAAAGAGGCAAAAAAGGGTGCAGAAAGAAGCAACAGAAGTGCAGAAAGGATCAAGAGAAGTGCAGAAAGAAGCACAGAGGAGCAGAAAGAGGCAAAAGGAGTGCTGAAAGAGACAAGAGAAGTGCCGAAAGAGGCAAGAGAGTTGCAGAAACAGGCAAAAGAGGTGCAAAAAGATGCAAGAGCGGAGCAGAAAGAACCAACTGAGGTGCAGAAAGATACAAGAGGGGTGCAGAAATTTGCAAGAGAGTTGCAAAAACAGGCAAAAGAGGTGCAAAAAGAGGGAACTGGGGTGCACACAGAGGCAAGAGATGTGCAGAAAGAACCAACGACTTGGTTGCACTGGGGGAACATTGCTGCCGTCAGCTAAGCAGCTGTGGGTTGACTGTCTCCTCGGGCGTGATCCCTGGTCTCTCAAGGGGGTCTCCCGCAATGGATTCTGAATAACTTCTCCCTCCCTCTCCCTCCTCCTCATTGTGTAAATACCTTTGCCCCCCATTTTCTTTTCTTGGCCTCGGTCTGGCGGATGGCTCCAGAGCTCTGGAGAGTTACACCAGCACTCCTAGCCTCACGGTGGGAGGGTGCGGCTTGCGAGTGATGTCGTAGCGGAACTGTTTGCTTCCTAGTCAGCACCGGCGACTACTCTACAGTGGTGCCAGGAGGCGAGTGGATTATGGTGGGGGAGCAAGCCCCCAAGGTAGGGCGCAAGGTGGTCAGATTTGATGTAGAAGCCGAGTCTGGGAAGGAAGGTAGGGACTTTTCCAGATAGCCGGGGTCCTTCCACCCCTTTTGTTCATATTGGAGCTACCAGAGGGTGTTAAACGGACCGGGAGGGTCGGCCGAGGACAAGGGGAGAGGTCTCCGGGGAGAGCCGTCTCCAGCGATCGTACAGATGAATAACTTCCCCCCCCCCACAGATATACACCACACAAGGATAAGATTTAGCGTTCTTTATAGGTGATTTCTTAAGGTACGGTGAAATGGTACAAGGAGGTCTGGACTCAGGGGTCCCCTCGATTCGAGTCTCTTGGTTTGGGGAAAGGGGGTAGCGGGACAGTCTGGTTACCAGTCTGGTAGCTGAGATGGTATGGTGGATAGCTCACAATCCTCGAGCTCGGTGTTCTAGCTTGGACGGGCCGCGGCAGCGCCAGCAGGTCCCGGTGAAGATGGTCGTTACACGGTCCGCGGCAGCGCCAGCAGGTCCCGATGAAGGTGGTCGTTACAACGGTCCGCGGCAGCGCCAGCAGGTCCCGGTGAAGATGGTCGTTACACGGTCCGCGGCAGCGCCAGCAGGTCCCGATGAAGGTGGTCGTTACAATGGTCCGCGGCAGCGCCAGCAGGTCCCGACGAGGATGGATGTTGCAGAAGGCCGCGGCAGCGCCAGCAGGCAGGACGATGGTTCACAAGGCAGGGCTACGGCAGCGCCAGTAGTCCGTCAAGGATGAGTTCTCTCGGTGTCTCTAGACTCCAGGATACAACTGCCTTCCTGCTCTGGAGCTGCCCTAGTTATAGGTCTGGCGCCCTTTGATGTCCGGACCCTCGCACTTGGAGGTCGGGGGGTCCGGGATGAGGGAGTTCAGACACCCAGCAGGGCGTGGAGCCAGCGCCTGGGGGAGCTGGAGGGTGATCGGCACCTGGCGGGGGAGAGCCCTCGACGCTTCTTTCTCCCATTGACCTGCCAAGTGGTCCGTTCACCCCCTGGGTGGATGGTGGTGCCGGGATGTCGGGGCCGGCCAGGCCCAGGGTTAGGGTCGGGCTGAGGCCGCGCGGTCTCGTGGCGCAGTGTCCAAGATGGCGGCTGATCCGGCCGGGGGAGCCGGTAGTGGTTCGGCCCCATGATACATGGATGTCCGGGGGCAGGAGTTCCGTTGGGAGACGGGGTGCGGGTTGCCCTTGGGGGTAACACCTGGGAGTCCGGGGTTTGGGCCCTGTCGTGCGGGGAGGGAGCAAGCCCTTCATGTGGCCTGTCCAACATGCGTCCCCCCAGCTGAAGGCGGGGAGAGTCACCCATCCTCTTGGGGACTCTCCTCGTCGAGGCGGAAAAAGCGTGACAGGCCATCTGCGTTGGCGTGGTCTTGGCCCGGTCGATGTTCCACGGTGAAGTCCATTCCCTGCAGGGAGATGGACCAGCGCAATAGTTTTGGGTTTTCCCCCCGCATCTGCATTAGCCACTGCAGGGGTCGATGATCGGTTTGCACCCGGAAGTGGGTACCGAAGAGATAGGGCCGGAGCTTTTTGAGGGCCCACACCACTGCGAAGGCCTCCCTCTCGATTGTGCTCCAGCGCTGTTCTCGGGCCAGGAGGCGTCTGCTGATGAAGGCCACCGGCTGGTCAAGACCCTCGGGGTTCAGCTGGGAAAGAACCGCCCCGATGCCGTGGTCGGAGGCGTCCGTTTGTACAATGAATTCCCGACTGTAATCGGGGGCCTGGAGCACAGGGGCGGTGCACAGGGCGGCCTTCAGCTTCTCGAAGGCCGCTTGACAGTCGGGGGTCCAGTTAATCTTCTTCGGGTGGTTTTTGGACGTGAGACCCGTGAGGGGCCCCACAATGCTGCCATAGTCCCTCACGAACCGCCGGTAGTAGCCGGTGAGTCCCAAGAAGGCTCGGACCTCGGTCTGCGTGACGGGGGGTTGCCAGGACTGGATGGCAGCAATTTTGAGTTGCAGAGGGGCCACCAGACCGCTTCCCACCTGGTGTCCGAGGTAGGTCACGGACCCTTGACCAATTTGGCACTTGCCGGCCTTAATCGTGAGGCCGGCCCGCTGGAGGGCCTGCAGGACCTCTTGGAGGTGGTGGAGGTGGTCGGACCAGTGGCGGCTGTACACAGCGATATCGTCCAGGTAGGCGGCGCTGAACTCTTCGAGCCCCGCCAAGACCTGGTTCACTAGACGTTGAAAAGTAGCTGGGGCATTCTTCATGCCGAAGGGCATGACCTTGAAGTGGTAGTGGCCATCGGGGGTAGAAAAGGCGGACCGTTCCTGGGCCCGGGGGGTGAGACCGATCTGCCAGTAGCCCGCTGTCAGGTCGAAGATGCTGAGGTAGCGGGCGGCCCCCAGGCGGTCGATCAATTCATCCGCTCGGGGGATAGGATGAGCGTCGGTCCGGGTGACAGCGTTCAAGCCCCGATAGTTGACGCAGAATCGGAGTTCAGGAGTGGTGCCGGGGGCAGCGGCTTTGGGGACCAGCACGACCGGGCTGGCCCAGGGGCTGTCCGAGGGTTCGATGACCCCGAGCGTGAGCATCTTGGATACTTCCTCTTGGATGCAGGCCCGCACCCGATCTGGTACGCGGTAGGCCCGGTGCCGGATAGGGGGACTGTCCCCGGTGTCCACGTCGTGCAAGCACCAAGGGGTGATCCCTGGGGTGAGGGAAAACAGTGTAGCAAACTGCAGCAGGAGGTCCCGGCAGCCCTGGCGTTGCTCTGGGGTGAGGGCATCGGAGAGCCGGACCCCGTCCACGGAACCGTCGTTCTCCTGGGTCTTCAGGAGATCAGGGAGGGGCTCGGAGTCTTCTTCCGCCCCACTGTCTGTAGCCATCAGGAGGCTGAGTTCCGATCGCACAAAGTGGGGTTTGAGTCTGTTGGTGTGGAGGACCCGGAGGGGGTTCCGGGGGGACTCCATGTCGATGAGGTAGGTGACGGGGCTCTTGCGTTCGACCACTTTGAAGGGCCCCGTCCACTTATCTTGCAAGGCACATGGTTCGGTGGGGGACATCACCCACACTTGTTGACCAGGTTCGAATTCGACGGAGGAGGCATTCTGATCGTACCATTTTTTCATGTCCTCCTGACTGGCCTCGAGGTTCGCTTTTGCTATTTCCCTGAAGCGCCGGGTCTGATTGCGTAGTGCCAGGAGGTACTTGAAGACGTCTGGGGGGGCCTTTAGGGGGGCCATCTCCCAACCTTCTTTGACTAGGCTGAGGGGCCCTTGCACAGGGTGCCCGTACAGGAGTTCGAAAGGGCTAAAGCCGAGGGACTTCTGGGGAACTTCTCGATAGGCGAAGAGGAGGCACGGGAGAAGTACATCCCACTGGCGACGGAGGGGCTCTTCCAATCCCCCAATCATTCCCTTGAGTGTGTGGTTGAATCGCTCAACTAGTCCGTTCCCTTGAGGGTGATAGGGGGTCGTGAATCGGTAGGTGACCCCGCACTGTTGCCAGAGGGACTTCATATATTTCGGGATAAAGTTTGTGCCTCGGTCGCTGACGACTTCTCGGGGGAAGCCCACCCGGGAGAAGATCCCCATTAGGGCCCGGCCGACCACCGGAGCTGTTACAGTTCGCAGGGGCACAGCCTCGGGGTAGCGGGTGGCGTGGTCCACCAGTACCAGGATGAACCGATGTCCTTGTGCTGTGCGGGGGTCCAGGGGCCCCACAATGTCTATTCCTACCCTCTCGAACGGGGTGGTGACCACTGGGAAGGGTTGCAGAGGGGCTTTGAGCTTACGGCCGCTCTTCCCGCTGGCCTGGCACGTGGGGCAGGACCGGCAGTGGTTGAGGACGTCGTTCCGCATCTTCGGCCAGAAAAAGTGGGTCACCAGGCGACTGTAGGTTTTGTCCTGGCCCAGGTGTCCAGCCAGGGGAACATCGTGGGCCAAAGTTAGTAGGAAGTCTCTGAAACGGAGGGGCACCACCAGCACTCGACTGGCCCCTAACTCCGCGATTCTTTGTTCACTGTATAGCAGGTCGTTATCCCAATAGACCCAATGGGTTCCGGTGGAGTCCCCTGCGCTCTGGGCGCTGGCTTACTGGCGGAGTCCCTCGAGGGAGGGGCAGGTCTTCTGTTCCTGGCGAAACTGTTCCTGGGTGGGCCCCCCTTCTTGACGCCACTGATCCAGGCCGGGAAGGTCCTGGGGCTGGGCGACCCCTTCGGGCGTTGGCTCTGGGGGGTCGGTATAGCCGTTGTCCTCTACTGGAGCGACCGGGGGAGGAGGTGCTGGCCATTCTGGTTCTTCTGGTCGGGGGACGGCACGGGCGGCCATGGACCGAGTGGTTACGCAGGCCCAGTCCGGGAGGCCCAGCATCCCCAGGTGCTCTCTTCTTTCGACGGCAGCCCACGGGGAACTCTCAAGGTCATTCCCCAGGAGACAGTCCACGGGGGCATCATCCCGGACCGTCACCTTCAACATGCCGGAGACCCCTCCCCATTCGAAGGGGACGCAGGCCATCCGACACAGACTTTCGGAATTGTCGGCTGAGCGGACGGGGCAGAGAATGTTCGGCAGGATCTGCTCTGGTTTCACCAGGTGACAGCGGACGGCCGTCACACTGGCCCCTGTGTCACGTAGGGCTTCGGCCCGGCGCCCATTAATGTTCACCCACTGGCCATATTTCCGGGTGTTGGCGGGTAGGGGAGCCCGCGGGACCATGTCTTTTCCCCCTAGGCACGCTAGAACCATGGCGGCCGGTTCCCACTCTTGTTGTGCCTGCTCATATTCTTCCTGTTCCTCGGAGATTTGTTCTCCCCCCAGGGCGGCGGCAGCTACCTGGCGGGGCTTTGGCGTTTGGTTCTGCGGGCAGCTCGGGTCATTGGCGTAGTGGCCGACTCGCTGGCATCGGTGACACGTGACGTTGGCTCGGAACCCCGGGCGCATCGGGGGGTTGCCCCGGCCGGCCGGGGGCGGGGTGCTGGCCGTGGGAGTGGCCGGGATGGTGTCTCTCCCTCGCCCCTGGCCTCCTCCTCGGGGACGGTGCTGACCTTGGTGGTTTCGGTTTTGCTCGTGTGGCCCTCTCCGGCCCACTCGGGTGCTTTCCCACCGGTCAGCTTCGGCGGCGAGTTGCCGTGGGTCAGTCAATTTACTGTCGAGGAGGTGCTGCCTGAGCTCGACGAAGCAGCTGTTAGACAGGTGCTCCCACACCATAAGATTAAAGAGCTGCTCGTAGGTCGTTACGTGGCTTCCCTTGATCCAACCCTCGAAGGCTCGGCTGAAATAGTTGACGTATTCCACCCAAGTTGTACCCGGGATCCGGGTGCAGTCTCGGAACCTCTGGCGGTACATTTCGGGTGTGAGCCCATATCGGGTGAGGAGGGCAGCCTTCATGTGGTCATAGGATGACATCTGATGATCTGGGAGCTGTAGTAGGGCATCGCGGCCTTCGTTGACGAACCTCCCCCATAGGCCGGCTCCCCAGTCACTCCGATCGATCCGGTGGGAGGTCATGGCGATCTCGTAGGCTTTGAACCACTGTTGTATGTCGTCCTCTCGGACATACTCTCGGACAACATCCTTGGGGATGTGGACTTTCTTCTCGGTTGCTCCCGGGGTGTGCGGTCGCTCAGGCACCCCCGGTTCTTTATTCTGTTTCCGAAGTTCTATTTCCGCCAGTTTGCGCTCGTGTTCGAATGTTAGTCTTTTTTCTTCGAGCTCTCTCTGCCTCTGTTTTTCTTCCCGTTCTTCTCGGAGCCGCAGATGTTCTAGATTTAGTTTTTGCTCGGCTAACTTTAGTTCACCGTCCATCTTGAGTCGTGCCATTTCCAACTCATGTAATCTGGTTCTTTCTCTTTCTTGGATCTCTCCCTGCGAGAGGCCCGTTCCTCGCTCCTCGGGAGCTGTGGCGTTCCCCTCTGGTGCTACACCGTTTTGGTCGGGGGATCCGGCGACCCCGGTTTCCGCCCACGACTCAAGGGCGTGCTTCAAATCGTCTTTGGTACTCAGGCCGGTGGTAGCAATGCCTAGTTCCATGCAGAATTGTTTAAGTTCGCGATGGCTATACTCTTCCAATTTATCCATCTGGAATTTCTCGGTGGAACCGCTCTCTTTGGTTGACATCGTGGTTTTGTCGTGGGGTGAGCTACTCTCTGTACGATTACGCGTTGATTCGGATCGCGCCGCTGGCCACCAATGTTAGACGGACCGGGAGGGTCGGCCGAGGACAAGGGGAGAGGTCTCCGGGGAGAGCCGTCTCCAGCGATCGTACAGATGAATAACTTCCCCCCCCACAGATATACACCACACAAGGATAAGATTTAGCGTTCTTTATAGGTGATTTCTTAAGGTACGGTGAAATGGTACAAGGAGGTCTGGACTCAGGGGTCCCCTCGATTCGAGTCTCTTGGTTTGGGGAAAGGGGGTAGCGGGACAGTCTGGTTACCAGTCTGGTAGCTGAGATGGTATGGTGGATAGCTCACAATCCTCGAGCTCGGTGTTCTAGCTTGGACGGGCCGCGGCAGCGCCAGCAGGTCCCGGTGAAGATGGTCGTTACACGGTCCGCGGCAGCGCCAGCAGGTCCCGATGAAGGTGGTCGTTACAACGGTCCGCGGCAGCGCCAGCAGGTCCCGGTGAAGATGGTCGTTACACGGTCCGCGGCAGCGCCAGCAGGTCCCGATGAAGGTGGTCGTTACAACGGTCCGCGGCAGCGCCAGCAGGTCCCGACGAGGATGGATGTTGCAGAAGGCCGCGGCAGCGCCAGCAGGCAGGACGATGGTTCACAAGGCAGGGCTACGGCAGCGCCAGTAGTCCGTCAAGGATGAGTTCTCTTGGTGTCTCTCGACTCCAGGATACAACTGCCTTCCTGCTCTGGAGCTGCCCTAGTTATAGGTCTGGCGCCCTTTGATGTCCGGACCCTCGCACTTGGAGGTCGGGGGGTCCGGGATGAGGGAGTCCAGACACCCAGCAGGGGGTGGAGCCAGCGCCTGGGGGAGCTGGAGGGTGATCGGCACCTGGCGGGGGAGAGCCCTCAACGCTTCTTTCTCCCATTGACCTGCCAAGTGGTCCGTTCACCCCCTGGGTGGATGGTGGTGCCGGGATGTCGGGGCCGGCCAGGCCCAGGGTTAGGGTCGGGCTGAGGCCGCGCGGCCTCGTGGCGCAGTGTCCAAGATGGCGGCTGATCCGGCCGGGGGAGCCGGTAGTGGTTCGGCCCCATGATACATGGATGTCCGGGGGCAGGAGTTCCGTTGGGAGACGGGGTGCGGGTTGCCCTTGGGGGTAACACCTGGGAGTCCGGGGTTTGGGCCCTGTCGTGCAGGGAGGGAGCAAGCCCTTCATGTGGCCTGTCCAACAGAGGGCGATTTTAGCTACTGCCTGGAAATCAGGAGGAGGTGTGGGAAACCTTTGTTATATGGTGAGGGGTGAGGGCCAGGAAGTAAAAAGTGACCCCTCAACCAAAGTGTGCAGATACACTCTCCGAACAAGGGCGGTACAACTCCCTCCTAGCATCGGGCTGATTATCCAAGACCCCCCTCTACAGCTACTGTAATCGTTTTGGAAACACAAAGGAAGGGGGGGAGAAAGATAAGGCAAAGGAAAAGGGAGCAAAAATTGAGCCCTCTGCATGCACTAAAAGCCCTAGAGTTAGAGGGAGAGGCAGAGAAAAGAAAGTATCAGCTCCTAAAGTAAAGATTACACCCTCTTTAAAGACTTATTATAAAGTTCTTACCATCCCCCCCCCCAAACTGTAGTCACTATCAAGGAAGGTGCCTACCCCATTACTGCTAGCAACGCCGACTATGCCAATAATGCCGCTGGAAGCGTCACAACCTCTCTCTAAACTCTCGGTCTACAATCAATCGGTAGAGGCACTGTTCAAGGACTCTAGTAGCCCCCAAATGTCTGTTCACCCTGTGGTTCCTATCTCAAACCGCTTTAGTGTGTTGGAGCCGCAAGATGCCTAGCCAGGTTCTCGCTTTGAACTAACGCAACAAGCAACATCTTTCCAACACCCCTCTATAGCGAGCCCAGGTTCTTTGGCAGATATCCTCCTAGCACTTAAGGAAGAGATGGGGAATAGATTTACAGTCTCTGAGACCAACCAAGTGGCAATTCAGGCTTCTTGTGTAGTGTTAGCCCAGAAGTTGGAAGAGGTATCTTTAAGAACAGACACTCTGGAGCAGGAGATCCTGAAAATCAAAGAGGCACTTAACACATCTTCAACAGAAATGGCTAAGTTGGCGAGTCAAAATAGGGAAATGAATGAAGACCTGGAGCATCTGGAGAACCACTCTAGGAGAAACAATTTGAGACTGATTAATGTCCCCGAAGCCCTTGAAGGTTCCGATATTAGGGGGTTTGTGACATCATTATTGAAAGAGACAGTCTTAAAAAATTCCCCTAATGTAGATCTGTCTCAAGAGATAGAACGGGTGCATCGAGCCCCCTATAAAAGAAACCCTGCAAAACAGAAGCCTAGCAAAATCCTGATAAATGTTCTCACGTATACTGTTAAAGAGGCATTTCTATCAACAGCACTCAAGGAAGGCACATTAACATCTAAATCTTTTTCTAACTCTTTTTCATTTGCTATCAGGTCAGACGTATGTCACACCACCGCACATAAACAATGGGAGATGGGCAAACGAATGGAGGAATTGAACAAACTGGAGGTAGGGCACAACTGACGTTCCCAGCATCACTTCATACCATGTTGAACAATCACATGTATGTCCACCGCTCGGTAGAGGAGGTAGATGATCTTATTGATAAAATCAAGAAGGGAGCAGGGGTATAGGAGAGGAGCAATGTTGAAGTAAGGGAGACCCTGAGGGACCAGGGAAAGGAAAATGTAATGGAGCAAAGTATCTTTTTTCTTGGACCGAGGGACTGAAGCCCATTAGGTTTACAGCCTAAAATAGTAGGGAGGGTTCCCGAGAGGGTTGGAGGGGCACGTGGGTGGGATCAAATAAAAATAAAAATCCTCTATCACATTATCAATCTCAGGTAGCCCGTTTAGGGTTTTTCTTGTCAGATATTGATATAACTAGATGGCCCCTTTCAAGAGATGAGCCTCCTCAATGGGAGTTAGAGATCTAAAATTCCTTTCGTGGAATATCAACGGTCTGAGATGTCCCCGCAGGCAGGGGTTAGCGATGAAATAGTTAGAGCAAAGCCCAGCCCAGATACGCCTAATTCAGGAGACTCATTTGAGCCATTCAGAGAGTCGTACCATATTTCCTAGGTACCCTTGGATAACATATTTTTATATTTCAGAACAGACAGTCCACTGCAAGGGGGTGGCCATTTTGATAAAACAGGAGGCGGGTTGCATAATTAAATCATTTAAAATGGACCAAACTGGGAGATGGACAATAGCCAAACTAGACTTTGGAGGACCAGAGTTAGTATGTGTATCCTTTTACGGTCCTAACACCGATGACCCCACGTATATATGTACATTACAATGGAATTTGATGGAAATAGTCTCCCCTTTAATAATCGGGGGTGATTTTAATGTGCTTCTTGACCCCCTGAAGGATAGATCAAACCAGAGTCACAACGTAGGGGCACCCCGGGTCCGTCAGGTTCTAAATAATATGATACACGATCTGGAGCTTTCTGATCTGTGGAGGGTAAAGATGGGTAACATGGCTTTACATTTCATAGTGAGAAATACAGACACTTTTCAAGAATTGACTACGTTCTGGCTGATAGGTCTACTGTAGATGACATGACATCAATAGCCATTCAGCCTAGTCATATATCAGATCACGCCCCTGTTGTATTTTCCTTAGCAGGGAGCCGGTATAACTTAAGACCTAGATGGACACTCAAAAGATCTATGTTGGCTGAACCAGAGATAGCTAGAGAGCTCAAACTTGTGTCCCAAGACTATTTTTCAATAAATACTGGTTTAATGTCTATGGACTATGTGTGGGATGCCTTTAAGGCATACTTGAGGGGCTTTTTACATAGCTCTATCTGTACTAAGAATAGGGAGGAATCACAAGAGCTACGAATGCTGGAGGATAAAATCTCCCAATTAATCAGGGGGCACCTGAAAGAATACAACAAGTTCAGAGGAAACGTGAAAATGCCCGCCAGGAATATAGGATAAGGCTTGATCAGAAATGCAAAGCACAGTGGCTGACAAAATCTATGCAGAATTTTGAATATAGAGAGAAGGCAGGAGCACTCCTGGCTTGGAAAGCCAGAGCAAACTGGGCAACGCATCACATAAATGAATTAATTATAATTGAAAATGGGGAGACATCTAGTAGATTGGTGGACATGCAAGCTCGGCGGCTCTCTTTATTTTCTGAGCTCAATAAGGAGGAGATTATACCAAATACTGAGATCCTCAAAAATTGGCTGAGGGAAAAATCCCTATTGACTTTAACAGCTGAAAGTTGTTAAAGTCTAGATGCCCCAATAACTGAGGATGAGATCAGAGTGCAAATTGGGAGATGTAAAACTAATAAATCAGCAGGTACAGATGCACTCCCAAGCAAGGTATATAAACTTCCGGTGGAGGAGCTGGTCCCAAATATGGGTATCCTATTCAACTCGGTCTATCAGTCAGAAGGCCAGGTACCTAGGTCTTGGAAAGAGGCAACTATAGTGCTTATTTTGAAACATACTAAGCATCCCTTATGGGCCGACTCCTACAGACCGAACTCCCTGCTGAATGCTGACTATAAGATCTTCAAGAGCATTCTAGCAGGGAGGCTGGTTAAAATTGTTCCACAGCTGATTAATGCTGACCAGAAAGGATTTATCCCTAAAAGGTATATTCAAGAACAAACACAGCTACTCATAGGTAATATAGACCTAGCTACTGCCCGATCTGAACCCTTGGCCGTAGTGGCACTAGATGCGGCCAAGCCGTTGCTGGGTATATATTTGGGAAGTGTTAAGGTCGATGGGCTTTGGGTCTACCTTTATTCAGACTCTGGAAAAATGCTATCAGGGGGCTTCTGCTAAAATTCTATTGAACGGGATCTTAACATCTAGCTTTAATATTTTTAGAGAAATAAGACAGGGCTGTCCCCTTCCACCCCTGCTATTTAACATCTATATAGAACCCCTGGCACAGGCAATAAGAGCAGATAATCTGATTACACCCTTTAAATGTTACCATATAGCAATAAGGTTGCCTCATACGCGGATGACTTACTGCTATATACTGATAACCCTGCAGTGGCAATACCAAGGGTTGAAACCCTGTTAGAGGAATTCGGATCTGTGTCGGGGTATCTAGCCAACTCCTCTAAAACTGAGGTGATGTGCAGGAACATCGACAACTGGAGGGGGAGAACAAGTCAAGATTTCAAATACTTGGATATTATAATTGTCAAGGACATTGAGAAAATCCCACAGATTAATTTAAATAGGACTATAAAAGAAGTTGACCGCTAATTAGCTAGGTGGAAAAACCTCCATTTAACAATCTATGGAAGGGTTAACCTAGTTAAAATGGTCATCCTTCTCAACCTAACATACCTCTTTAATGTCATCCCCTTAATTTTCCAAAACTAGACATCAGCAAAATTTAGAGTAAGATCGTGAGTTTTATTTGGGCCTAGAAAGGCGCCAGGCTGGCTTGGAAAAAGCTCAGGTGTAGGGTAAGTAAAGGTGGGTTGGCTCTCCCGGATATTAAGTGGTACTGTGTAGCCTTCCAATTTAAAAATATCCGGATGTTGCTCATGAAGCCAGGCGAGTCATCTTTGGGCAGACTTTTGGCTGAAATGGCAAGACAGGATGGTGGCGACGACTTCTTGTACAAATTTGGGTCACCAAGGTACTTCAAAAAAGTGCTACTAAAAGTTCTGAAGTCTGCACTTAGCATGTGGTATAAGGTCAGAAGCAGATGGGGGATAGGGTATTACTCCGAGTTTGCCCCAATCTGGGAATCCCCAGGGACCCTGCTATGCCTTAAGGGTAGTATCACAATACCAATTAGAAGCGCGGGCGTAACTATATGGTCAGATCTGTTAACATCAGAGGGGGTTCACCCATGGGAGGTTTCAAGAGCTAGGAATGGAAGTGGCGTTTCTAGATTTAAATACATGCAATTAGAATCTTGGTTTGTAGCTGAGAAGAGGGAAATACATGGTGACTGGGAGTTGGAGCAATTCCGTCAAGACGCAAACCTTAAGAACAAGGAAATATCAAAATGGTATAAGAAGTCCTTGGAGGCAGATGAGAAGGAGTATCTCCCACAACACTCAGTATGGAACGAGGTCCCTCTCGAGTGTGATATCAAAGAACTATATAAACCTTCTTTGAAGCTTTTATATAAGTACATCAAGCAGCCAATGTCAAGAAGAATCATGTTTTTGTTATCAATTGGCTATATTATACCCCTGCCAGGATAGCAAAGTTTGCTCCATTCTCTACATCTAAATGCTTAAGGTGTGACCTTACTAAAGCCAGTGATCTGTACATCTTTTACGAGTGTCCCAGAGTGAGCACCCATTGGAGGGGAATCGAGAAGGCCCTCTGCGGTATTTTTGGAGAGAAAATCACCTTAAATGTGGCACTTGTGTTTTTTGGGGGATGATGGCATGATAAGTAAGAAGATGAGGCATTCACAAAGAGGTTTACTGCTTTATCTTGTTTTAATAGCTGAAACTAATGCACAATAAATGTAAATGGTTGGCCGTGCTATGCCTGTAAACATATTTATCTTTGTTACAAAGTGCTAGTGCATATATATTCTGTACATAATGCGAAAAACCAGACATTAGAGATAGCCTTTAGATATAGCACCAAAATGAATTCATAAATCACCATTTGGGTGCTGATTCCGATCCTGTAAAACCATATGACTCCTACCCGGGAAATCCTCCTTACAAAGCAGCAAGTACGATTTGTACAGAAATACCATTTCCGTACGAATCGTAAAAAACTACGTGCGACGAAAAAATACCCACAATTCCGATCCGGGACATCGCGTACATGACGTCCGGACGGAGTCAGGCAGCGTTCTATGGACCAGCAAGTACGATTCGTGCCTACGTCACTCCGCACGGATCATTTTTTACGGCAGCCAAAAACTCCCGGGAAATTGAGGACGACACGGAGAAGGAGCAGCGGTACGCGATGGACAGCCATGGACCCCATCCTACATATTATCCCGGCCCTCCTAGCCTACGACCTGGTGCACTGAAACCGCCGCGCACGCAGCAGAAGGTCAGCACAACACCCAGGGGCAAAGGGGGGGCGAGGGGCAGAAAACATAACCTCTACCTAATTTTAAAAATACCATATACTGGCCATACATTACCTCCAGGGTCTGGTCACTTCGGGGGGCGTGTCAACCAATCAACGCGTACCCGTCACCACTACAATGGTGGTACGGCCCGTAACCACGCCCTCAGAGCGTGGGTACGGCGCGTACTCCTACATCACCACAACAATGGTGGTATGGGCCGTACCCACGCTTTGAGGGTGTTGGTACGGCCCGTACCACCATTGTAGTGGTGATGTAGGGGTACGCGTGGTACGGGCTGTACCCACGCTCTGAGGGCGTGGGTACGGCGCGTACACCTACATCACCACTACAATGGTGGTACGGGCCGTACCCATGCCCTCAGAGCGTGGGTACGGCCCGTACCACGCGTACCCCTACATCACCACTACAATGGTGGTATGGGCTGTACCCACGCTCTGAGGGCGTGGGTACGGCCCGTACCACCATTGTAGTGGTGATGTAGGGGTACGCGTGGTACGGGCCGTACACACGCTCTGAGGGTGTGGGTATGGCACGTACTCCTACATCACCACTACAATGGTGGTACGGGCCGTAACCACGCCCTCAGAGCATGGATACGGCACGTACTCCTACCTCACCACTACAATGGTGGTACGGGCCGTACCCACGCTCTGAGGGCATGGGTACGGCCCGTACCACCATTGTAGTGGTGATGTAGGGGTACGCGTGGTACAGGCCGTACACACGCTCTGAGGGCGTGGGTACAGCGCATACTCCTACATCACCACTACAATGGTGGTACAGGCCATACCCACGCCCTCAGAGCGTGGGTACGGCGTGTACTCCTACCTCACCACTACAATGGTGGTACGGGCCGTACCCACGCTCTGAGGGCGTGGGTACAGCCCGAACCACCATTGTAGTGGTGATGTAGGGGTACGCGTTGTATGGGCCGTACACACGCCCTGAGGGTGTGGATACGGCCCGTACCACCATTGTAGTGGTGATGCAGGGGTACGCATGGTACGGGCCGTACACATGCCCTGAGGGCATGGGTACGGCCCGTACCACCATTGTAGTGGTGATGTAGGGGTACGCGTGATACGGGCTGTACCCACGCTCTGAGGGCGTGGGTACGGTGCGTACACCTACATCACCACTACAATGGTGGTACGGGCCGTACCCACGCCCTCAGGGCGTGTGTTCGGCCCGTACCACGCGTACCCCTACATCACCACTACAATGGTGGTACGGGCCGTACCCACGCCCTCAGAGCGGGGGTACGGACCGCATCACTCGTACCTCTAGGACACCAGTACATTAGTGATACAAGGCGTACACACGCCACGAATGTTGGCTTAGGGCCTGGTGCAGCATATAACCAGTATATTGGGGTGTGTTCATGGCCAGGACAGCAGTGTACAGCACCAAGGGTGCGGGTGGGTGGGTGGGTGTCTGCCTAGGAGTCCCAGCAGTGGACAGAGACATGTGAGGGGTGGGTGCCTATCACTCCCAGCAGTGGATAGAGACATGTGAGGGGTGGGTGCCTATCACTCCCAGCAGTGGACAGAGACATGTGAGGGGTGGGTGCAGAGGAATACCAGCAGTGGACAGAGACATGTGAGGGGTGGGTGCCTATCACTCCCAGCAGTGGCCAGAGACATGTGAGGGGTGGGTGCATAGGAATACCAGCAGTGGACAGAGACATGTGAGGGGTGGATGGATATCACTCCCAGCAGTGGCCAGAGACATGTGAGGGGTGGGTGCATATCACTCCCAGCAGTGGACAGAGGCATGTGAGGGGTGGGTGCATATCACTCCCAGCAGTGGACAGAGACATGTGAGGGGTGGGTGCAGAGGAATACCAGCAGTGGACAGAGACATGTGAGGGGTGGGTGCAGAGGAATACCATCAGTGGACAGAGACATGTGAGGGGTGGGTGCCTATCACTCCCAGCAGTGGACAGAGACATGTGAGGGGTGGGTGCAGAGGAACACCAGCAGTGGACACAGACATGTGAGGGGTGGGTGCAGAGGACTCCCAGCAGTGGCCAGAGACATGTGAGGGGTGGGTGCATATCACTCCCAGCAGTGGCCAGAGACATGTGAGGGGTGGGTGCAGAGGAATACCAGCAGTGGACACAGACATGTGAGGGGTGGGTGCAGAGGACTCCCAGCAGTGGCCAGAGACATGTGAGGGGTGGGTGCATATCACTCCCAGCAGTGGCCAGAGACATGTGAGGGGTGGGTGCATATCACTCCCAGCAGTGGACAGAGACATGTGAGGGGTGGGTGCATATCACTCCCAGCAGTGGCCAGAGACATGTGAGGGGTGGGTGCATATCACTCCCAGCAGTGGACAGAGACATGTGAGAGGTGGGTGCAGAGTACTCCCAGCAGTGGACAGAGACATGTGAGGGGTGGGTGCAGAGTACTCCCAGCAGTGGACAGAGACATGTGAGGGGTGGGTGCAGAGGAATACCAGCAGTGGACAGAGGCATGTGAGGGGTGGGTGCCTATCACTCCCAGCAGTGGACAGAGACATGTGAGGGGTGGGTGCATATCACTCCCAGCAGTGGACAGAGACATGTGAGGGGTGGGTGTGTATCACTCCCAGCAGTGGCCAGAGACATGTGAGGGGTGGGTGCAGAGGAATACCAGCAGTGGACACAGACATGTGAGGGGTGGGTGCAGAGGACTCCCAGCAGCGGCCAGAGACATGTGAGGGGTGGGTGCACATCACTCCCAGCAGTGGACAGAGACATGTGAGGGGTGGGTGCAGAGGAATACCAGCAGTGGACACAGACATGTGAGGGGTGGGTGCATATCACTCCCAGCAGTGGCCAGAGACATGTGAGGGGTGGGTGCCTATCACTCCCAGCAGTGGACAGAGATATGTGAGGGGTGGGTGCATATCACTCCCAGCAGTGGCCAGAGACATGTGAAGGGTGGGTGCATATCACTCCCAGCAGTGGCCAGAGACATGTGAGGGGTGGGTGCATATCACTCCCAGCAGTGGACAGAGTCATGGGGGTGTGTACATCATGATCAGATGAGCACAACTCCATGGGTGTATGTACGCATTCCTAATGTTCGACTATGTTGATAGTGCCATAACAACACATCACTGACAGCAGTGTCCCACTCCCATGAGGATGGATGTCTTTCCCCCACTGCATGACACAACACATGTGGGTGTGAGGACAAATGACACATGCATACCCACCCCTGGCGGATGCAGCACAATACACACACAGAGATCATGCCACAAGACTGTATACTCATGTCAATGCCCACTACTCTAAGAGAGCCAAAGGGAACACACACTGTCATGCACATCCCAGGACTGATAGGAATGTACAGGTGCTGGGACAGCCACCAAGATGTTGCCTCTCATGGAAGGAATAGGGTGGAGTTCACACAGATAAAATGCCCACAATTGTCAGTCAGGTGCCCAAATACCCTGCAGAACAAGTACCAATTGTGTGCTAGCCTGGGATAACACACATGCATAGTGCGGAAAATGGTGAATGTCGCCATAAGGCATTACAACATACTCAATACACAAGTACAGTGACTAGCAAGGATGGCAAAGACGATGCAGCCGGAGACATTGCTGAGCAGGCATGGCCATAGTTGAAGGGATCCGTCACCAACAAAGGAAATGTAGACACAGGTCAGCACAACAAAAGTGCAACTCCCTGCAGGGAAGATGTCAGGTGCCACAGAGGAAGGAACACTCCTTGGGACAATGTCTTCAAACACAAATAGCACACACGAGCAAAGATACTTTGCAGAGACCTTGTGATGGCACGCAGATACCATGGCCCACCCCATGAGCATCAGACTGCAACTTTTTCCTGAAACATAACACATTACCACAACCCCAACTCCGGGACCATCAGCACCCACATCAATACCTGAAATGCAATAGTGTTCAAAGTGAAAAGAAAATGCTTTATTCAGCATTAAATGAAAATGTATAAAAGGACACTATTTACAAAGGCACATGGCCAGTCCAGATCAGAAGTCCTTGGGGGGACACATGGCCACGCGTCTCTCCTAGCTTGCCTGCACATTAGAACCCTCAGGTTCGTCGACTGGGGGGGGGGGACATCATGTGGGGAAGGACCAGGCACCGCAGGGACAGGAGTTGTAAGGGTAGGTGTGGTGGATGCAGGGACGGACGCCTCCACCACAGGGGGTGGGGCAGCGCCAAAGGTGAAGGTCAGCTCGGCGCTGCACACTGCTGCCAGGTTGTCCAGCGTATCCCCTGCACCCGAAGAAAACCCAGGCTCAAAGAAGGGGGTGGGTCAGAGTGATGGGGTGCAGCGCTACTGGGGGAGGGGTTGGACAGGGGGGGGGACTCAATTCCCCTACCCGTGGAGTGCCGTTCTCGTTTGCGGGCTGGAGAGCCAGAGGGGCTGAGGCCCAGCACAGCCAAGTAGGCCTCCTTGTCAGGTTGTGTGGTAGGGGAGCTGAGGGGAGTGCCTTTGGAGGGACTGGGTAGTGCAGCATGCGGACTCGGACTGTGGCTGCGTGTATGCCTGTGTGCCCCAGACCCAGTAGGTGTGCCTTCATCCCCCTGAGTGTGCGTGCCAGGAGGAGTGCGCTTGCCCTTACGTGGTGGTGTGCTGCCTGTGTCTGGTGGGGTGCGTGCTTGGGAATGTCTGTGTGTGCTTGGGACAGGTATGGGAGTGGGAAGTGTGGATGGTGCAGGGGTAGGGGGGGACAAAGCACTGCAGGAGACTCACTGCTGCCGTCAGTGAAGAGTCCATGGACCTCAGCAACATCCGTTGGTCAGACATCGCTGATGACATGCTCTCCATGTACGACACCATCTGTGTCATCATTCGGGTGTGGGCATGGAGGACATTCAGCATCGATGTCTGCCAACCTGCAACTGCCACAGAATGTCCACAGACTCTGCAGTGAGGGCAGCAGGGGGGACAGGGGCAGGGGGTGCGGTGCCTGGCACGAAGGAGACACGGTGTTGCCTAGCACGGACAGAAGGGACCGGAGCAACTGGGAGGGCGGTGATGGAATGGAGGGGGCGGTGACAGATGTAGTGCTGCTGCCAGGTGTTGTAGCAGCCTCCGCCCCCTCGAGGAGTTCAGCCTCGGACCCGTCAGCCTCGTAGTCAGTGTTGTCACTAGACAGGTCCTCCGCCTGACTCCCCTCGCCCTCTGTGCCACTTGCTCCCGCAGACTCGCCAGCAGTGGTGGCAGCGGTGCTGGATCCCTCCTCCACGTCCGTGCAGGTGTCTCCCTCGGTGTCCTCCGATGATGCTGTGGGCAAGGTGAAGATACAGAAAATAATCTAGTCACCTGTATACAACAGACACATGAGTCCAAACAAAAATGTCACAGTGCATATCAGGAAATGCATCATGAGTAACATCTAGAATAGTCCGCACATATGTAACCCTGCACTCCCCAGTTGGTTGACCCACCATGCCACTTGGAAACAATGGAGATTATGACACAACAGCAAATAACTTGATATCGAATTATACTGAGAAGCTAGTGTCTGGGGACAGTTGAGCACAGCAAGACTATGAAGGCATGCCACCTCTTGTTCACTGTGAACAAAACTGTATTGGTGCACCCAAGGCCAAATAACACACCTCAATGCTGAAGGAGTCCCCACACTCTGAGACCTGTGAGTACTTTGGAAACCCTAACCAAAAACATTGCAATCCCTTGGGACTCACAGCACTTAACACAATGTACATGTTTAGAATGTGTGAATGTGCCCCTTTGTGAACAGAAGACACATCTGCCTGTATGACAGAAGTCACACAATGAGGTGCACACAAAAATACATTTACACAGTCATTGTATGAGCTGCCAGCAGAATTCTAATAAGCCACTGTAAAGAAGAAATGGGGTATCAGTAAGTACATATACATGGCACCACGGTGGTCTGGATGACTTGACACTCATAAGTTGGTATCAGCAACAACCAAGGACTTACCCAAATGCAAACACACTGTGTGAACATGGATATGTATAATCTGAAAACAAGTGGTAATCGAACTGTGCCTTTCTGTAAAATGTGCCAGCGTGTCCACGGAAAGTGTAAAAGTACTTTCTTTTGCACTTCCCTGGGAGACATCTGTCATGCAGGCACATTATTGTCCTTCACAACAAACTAGCAAAATGAAGCATATGAAAAATTGAGACATGTTGACAAGTGTAGTGAGTGCCAAGGTACAATATTTCTTGACTAAAAACTTGAATCATGCCACCTGTCACATGGCCATCCGTACCATGATGACACAGTTGGCAACACATCTGACCCACTGCCTGTCATATGGAGTGGCACACATGTCGAAACACAGGACAATGCATTAGCTAATGGGCCTGCAATGTGTCGGGATAAGGAGCACCTGCACTGAGGAGACACCCTCATGGCAAGCAAGAATGTCCACACAGATGTCAGCACACACAGACCAAACTACGTAGCATCTCGACTACACACTGGTGGCAAAAATGGATGAGCATGAGCCCTGTATTTTAAATTTTGACACATGCTGCAAAGCACAAACATTAGACCCAGCACAACATGACTGGGTCACTGCATATTGAGTGTCTGTCCAGACAATTATCACACAGAGGTCAGACCTGGCAAGGAGACATAAGGTTTGGACATGTAGGCCTTGCCCGCACAAACCCCCCATACCTGAGACAATGTTATTGAGACAGATCAAGAAGTTACACCTCTTAATCTGGGTTTACTAAAATGTGCATCAAGAATTCCTAAATGTACTCCACATCACCTTGTGGGGCTGCCAACACATATTAGTGACAAACAACCATCAACAGATAGTTGTACATAGACACACAGGCACTGCCCAGTGTGAGGATGCACAAGCAAAATTGGGTCAGCCTGTACAATGGGCACATGTAGCACACTTTAGATAAATACAAATGAGGCCAGGGAACAATGCCACAGAGGCCAAACTATGCTGAACACACAGAGAATGGGCACAGTGTTGGATGACACACATGATTCCGAGGCAAGGGTTTCTTAGGGTACTGTAGTGGGCACAATGCTCCATGGTCCTGGAATTATCTGACTGTAACATGAGCTACCGTCCCGGCACTATGCATATCTCCCACTCATGCACATCATGTCTGAGGCCACAATATCGGTCATGCATGCTGCAAGTCTGTTCATTTGAAAACTCACACTTCTATGTTGAGACTCAGCATCAGTGCCAACTAATATGGACCCCCAAATGACTGAACAGGACAGGGCACAGGCAAGGTAACAACACATGTCTCAGACCCCCCCCCCCCCACATGATGCAGAAAGCAATGTGCACCTGGATTAACTGCCAGCCTAGATGACCATGTGCAATAGTGATTACACACAGACCAGGGAACACATGTCAAGGAGGGGAAGGGAGGAAGAACAGCACCGTTTGACTTTGGGGAACAGGATATGCACTGCACAAATTAACCCTCGCAGTGTATCCAGGCGACTGAACACTTCCAAAAGCTGGTGACACACAACAAACACACATGTACCTACCCCCTTCCTGCTGCTGCAACTCCTGGAACCGCCTATCCAAGTCAGGGAAGACCACCGCCAGGACACGCTTCATCTGGTGGGTCAGGCGTCGGCCCCCGCCGTGCTTGTGTAGAGGTGAGTCCTTCAGCTGCCACCGAGCGATCCTCCGGGTCCAGCACCAGATGTCCTACCAGAGTTTCCTCACCTGGGCTAGGCGCCGAATGCGACCCTCCACCGATCTCACGGCCCTGACGGCCCGCTTCCATATCTCCCCCTTGGCGTAGTCAGTTACCTGTGAGGATGACAAAGTGAGACAACATCACTACACCTGCTCCATGTCACAGAGACACACATTTGAACAACTTTGATATGTTGAACAAGGCATAGTATGCTGGCAAAAAATAGCACCTTTGTCATAGGGACATTAGCCTCTGTGGAAGCCCCAATGCACTACATGGCATTGAAAGTACACAGGTGGCATGAGGGGTGCAACACACTCCCTGATCATGGCACACGCTGTGCATCACATGCAACACTAGGCTGATGGACAGCACCTGCAAGCAGTCACATGCCCCAGGCCACTGACGCAACCTCAGCAGAGTACACAGACACACACAGGCACAGATCAATCACCTGCCATTGGCAACAGCGGATACAAACCTCACTCTGCAAATGTGCCACTTGCCTCTGGGGTGTGACAGGTGTGGTGCTAGCTCAGCAAGTCAGACACTCCGCACGGCTTACTTCTCACATCAGATGGGTGGAGCTGTTGCCTCCTACATGCAGCTGTGGTGCAACACTCCACATAGACACTCACCCACATGACAAGGAACATTCACACACATCAATGTCCAGGGGGCATACACATCATTTGGACACTCTCACCACAGCTCCACTCAACTCACACACATCTGTGGGTACAGTCACCTGTCACACCGGGGTGGCCAGGGAATCACCTCTGGACTATAGAAAAAAAATTGCCCAAAGGATTGGGCAGGCTGAATGTGCCATGCACTATGCAGTGAATGTCACAGTGAGCACAATGCAAGTGAGGAGTGCACACAGGAACTACATCATGCTCTGCATGGGAGACATAAGCCATTCCCCCCCTGGGATCCACTCTAAACAACATTGCATGTCTGTCACACCTGGACACAATGCCAGAAGTGACAGTCAAAAAAAAGGTGCACAGTCAAAGGTAGTGGAGTCAGCACTCACCTGCTCCCCTGGTCTCCCATACAGGCTGGTGTACTGTGGGAGGATGACATCCAGCAATGCCTCATTCTCCTCATGGGTGAATGGCTGGGCCCTCTCCACAGACCTTGACATGGTGCCAGAGGAAGCACAGGCAGCAGCAGTGGTGTCGAGTGAAAGGTAGTGCAGGCAAGTGCCCTCTCATGGGTTCTGGCTGACTTATATCTGCCTTGCTGGGCTGTTTCATTTACAGGAGTACAGAGTGATTGGTCAGTCTCATTTGAATCCTATGTTTCCTCCAATCCCTTTAAACATACACCAGTGAGTGCCTTTGCATGGTTCAAAATTTGAGCATAATGTGAAGTCAACAACCACTTTGCAACATTGTATTTAGTTGCCAACTGCCTTTTACAGGCCACATGATGGAAAATTTGAACTTGAAAATCGGTATCCATGACAACCAGCGTGCATTTAGGCCCTAATACTTGTCCCTCATGTGTCCCTATGTAATTTAGCTATCCACACACAGGTACGGTGCGTTTCACACGTACCCCTACGGCACCAGTTGCACAGTGCGTTTGACACGTACGTGTACGACCAGTGTGGACACGTACGTGTACGACCAGTGTGTACACGTACATGTACTACGGTCGTACACGTATGTGTACGACCAGTGTGTACATGTACGTGTACGACCAGTGTGTACACATACGTGTACTATGGCAGTGTACACACTGGTCATACACGTACGTGTGCACACTGGTCGTACACGTACGTGTACGAGGAGTGTGGACACGTACGTGTACGAGCAGTATGTACACGTACGTGTACTACGGTCGTACACGTACGTGTACGACCAGTGTGTACACCTACGTGTACTACAGCAGTGTACACACTGGTCGTACACATACGTGTACACACTGGTCATACACGTACGTGTCCACACTGGTCGTACACGTCGTACATGTACGTGTCCACACTGGTCGTACACGTACGTGTCCACACTGGTCGTACACGTGTCCACACTGGTCGTACATATACGTGTCCACACTGGTCGTACACGTACGTGTCCACACTGGTCGTACACGTACGTGTCCACACTGGTCGTACACGTATGTGTACACACTGATCATACACGTATGGGTACGAGCAGTGTGGACACGCACGTGTACGACCAGTGTGTACATGTACGTGTATGAGCAGTTTGTACACGTACGTGTACTACGGTCGTACACGTATGTGTACGACCAGTGTGTACACCTATGTGTACTACGGCAGTGTACACACAAGTCGTACACATACGTGTACAACCTAGTCGTACACGTACGTGTCCACACTGGTCGTACACGTACGTGTCCACACTGATCGTACACATACGTGTACACACTGGTCGTACACATACGTGTCCACACTGGTCGTACACATACGTGTATGACCAGTGTGTACACATACGTGTACGAGCAGTGTGTACACCTACGTGTACTACGGTAGTACACGTACGTGTACGACCAGTGTGTACACCTACATGTACTACGGCAGTGTACACACTGTTCGTACACGTACGTGTACACACTGGTCGTACACGTACGTGTATTACACACTAGTCGTACATGTACGTGTCCACACTGGTCGTACACATATGTGTACACACTGGACGTACATGTACGTGTCTAACTAGTCGTACACGTACGTGTACACACTGGTAGTACACGTACGTGTGTACGGTCCGTACACACACCCGTACTCCGGCGGGAACACCAATGTGATAATATGGACCGTTCACACACCCTCAGAGCGTGTGTACGGTGCATTTCACAGCTTACACAGGTGATAGGAGGCGCACACGAATGGAATGGAGGTGTCAGACTCGTGCACGGCTGTACATCAAGTCATTGTCATTGCAGTCCTTCATGTGCAGGGCCTAGGTGTGTCAGGCAGTGATATGGCACATGTCTCCTAATGTTTTAGCACAATAGATGTGTGATGACCTGTGTACACATGTCATGTGTGATGGGGCAGTATGTGGCACACTTCCCCTTCCCACTTTGCACATGTGTGCATGTAGTACAAATGTGTCAAACACTGCATCACAGGTATGGCACAGTCACCAACACCCGCAAATGTCCCCTGATGCCAGGGACAGGGACACTAACACCTGACATCTAAGTACCAGCGTGCCCCGATGTGACTATGACCTGTGTGTGTCATGTGTTTCCATGAGCTTGCTGTTGGTGTTCCGTCAACTGCATCTGCTGTTGCTGCATCCAACATGTGTCCCTATGTAATTTAGCTATCCACACACAGGTACGGTGCGTTTCACACGTACCCCTACGGCACCAGTTGCACAGTGCGTTTGAAACGTACGTGTACGACCAGTGTGGACATGTACGTGTACGACCAGTGTGTACACGTACATGTACTACGGTCGTACACGTATGTGTATGACCAGTGTGTACACGTACGTGTACGACCAGTGTGTACACATAAGTGTACTATGGCAGTGTACACACTGGTCGTACACGTATGTGTCCACACTGGTCGTACACGTTTGTGTACACACTGGTCGTACACGTACATGTACGAGCAGTGTGGACACGTACATGTACGAGCAGTGTGTACACATACGTGTACTATGGTCATACACGTACGTGTACGACCAGTGTGTACACCTACGTGTACTACAGCAGTGTACACACTGGTCGTACACATACGTGTACACACTGGTCGTACACGTACGTGTCCACACTGGTCGTACACGTCGTACATGTACGTGTCCACACTGGTCGTACACGTACGTGTCCACACTGGTCGTACATATACGTGTCCACACTGGTCGTACATATACGTGTCCACACTGGTCGTACACGTACGTGTCCACACTGGTCGTACACGTACGTGTCCACACTGGTCGTACACGTATGTGTACACACTGGTCGTACACGTATGGGTACCAGCAGTGTGGACACGCACGTGTACGACCAGTGTGTACACGTACGTGTATGAGCAGTTTGTACACGTACGTGTACTACGGTCGTACACGTATGTGTACGACCAGTGTGTACACCTATGTGTACTATGGCAGTGTACACACAAGTCGTACACATACGTGTACAACCTAGTCGTACACGTATGTGTCCACACTGGTCGTACACGTACGTGTACACACTGGTCGTACACATACGTGTACCCACTGGTCGTACACATACGTGTCCACACTGGTCGTACACATACGTGTACGACCAGTGTGGACACATACGTGTATGACCAGTGTGTACACGTACGTGTACGAGCAGTGTGTACACCTACGTGTACTACGGCAGTGTACACACTGTTCGTACACGTACGTGTACACACTGGTCGTACACGTACGTGTATTACACACTAGTCGTACATGTACGTGTCCACACTGGTCGTACACATATGTGTACACACTGGACGTACATGTACGTGTCCACACTGGTCGTACACGTACGTGTACACACTGGTAGTACACGTACGTGTGTACGGTCCGTACACACACCCGTACTCCGGCGGGAACACCAATGTGATGATATGGACCGTTCACACACCCTCAGAGCGTGTGTACGGTGCATTTCACAGCTTACACAGGTGTCTCCTAATGTTTTAGCACAATAGATGTGTGATGACCTGTGTACACATGTCATGTGTGATGGGGCAGTATGTGGCACACTTCCCCTTCCCACTTTGCACATGTGTGCATGTAGTACAAACGTGTCAAACACTGCATCACTGGTATGGCACAGTCACCAACACCCGCAAATGTCCCCTGATGCCAGGGATAGGGACACTAACACCTGACATCTAAGTACCAGCGTGCCCCGATGTGACTATGTCCTGTGTGTGTCATGTGTTCCCATGAGCTTGCTGTTGGTGTTCCGTCAAATGCATCTGCTGTTGCTGCATCCAACATGTGTCTGTGTGTAGATGGGCATGGCACACATATACACACACCATGCCACATGTGGATTCAGACGTTACGTGTGTCTGGATGCTTCAAAGATGATTTTATGACATGAAGACATATCTGCGCCGTATCCATGTCTGTGTTTTCGTTTTTCACGTGTACCCCTTCATCGCTATGTGTGTGATCTGTACATTTCCAATGACATGTGACCTGTGCGTCTAGCTTGCCGCCAGCAGTCTGTATGAGATGACATCCTTCAAATGCAGATATGTGAATGTATGTCACTCCTGTGATGTCTCTGGCTGTTCACTTACACTGGCCCACAGCTGGTTTCGGGCCATGTCATGTAGAACTTGACTATCAACGGGTGTAGCTGGCTTGTCGTAGGAGTATCACCTGGCTGGCATACGTGTCCTGGATGTATTGCACAGACCTGACTCTGTATTTAGCAGATGTGTAGTAGCAGTTGAGCATGTGCTCAGTTCATTGACATGGATGTTGTTATGTACTAACTCTTCGTTATTCCTTCCAATTTTCTGCAGGGAACCGCCTCTCCCCCGACCAATGCCAGACTTGGGTGCCATGAGGGAACGTGACTGCATAAGACGTTACCGCTTCTCGCAACAGTTGATTGAGAACTTGACCGCAAAGCTTGAACAACACCTCCAACCGCGACACAGGTATCCTACTGCGCTAACCCCCAAGATGAAGGTGATGGCAGCCTTACATTGTTTTGCCACCGGTACGTTTCAATTCACCATAGCTGATGTGGGTGGCATGTCACAGACCATGTTCAGCCGTGTCCTGCATGATTTTTTAGAAGCCATGTTGGAGCACCTGGATGAATTCATCCATTTTCCAACTCGTGAGCAGTTGACAGGTGTCAAGGGTGAGTTCTATGCCCCGGGAGGGATGCCCCATGTAATTGGGACTATTGATGGGACACATGTGGCTTTGGTACCACCACAGGCACAGGAGGTCGCCTATCGCAACCGTAAACATTACCACTCTATAAATGCCCTTGTGGTGTGTCTTGCTAACATGCTGATTTCCCATGTCTGTGCACGTTTTCCAGGGTCAGCACACGATGCCTACATCATGAGGCGTAGCAGGGTGCCAGAAATTATGCTGGGGCTGCACAACGAACAAGCATGTCTTGTTGGTGGGTATACTCTGTTTGTCATTTGTTTAGCGCTATTTTTGTATCTTACGGCATCTCCTGACCCACTTCTTTACATGATGTTTCCATGTAGGGGACTCTGGCTATCCCAACATGCCATGGCTGATGACGCCTCTCCGCAACCCCAGAACAGCTGCAGATCACCGTTACAACAACGCACATGGGCAGACCAGGCGAGTGATTGAGAGGACGTTTGGCCTCCTGAAGAGCAGATTCCGGTGCCTTCACAAGACAGGCGGGTCCCTCCCATATGCACCGGTAAAGGCCTGCAAGATCTTCCTCGTGTGCTGCATGCTGCACAACATGGCAGTGGAGAAGGCTGTGCCACTCATCCTGGATTCGGATGAGAAGGAACATCCACCCGTGGAGGATGAAGGGCTTGGTCAGGAGGCAAGTGAGGATGAGGAGAAGGAGGACGACAACATCAGGAGTCAGCTCATACGCAACTTCTTCTCATAATGGTGAGTCCATGGGTCTGAGTGTGCACGCCTGGAGCCTTGTGTGGCATGTTTTGCAATGTGTGTGTCCAGCTGACTGTATGCTAAGTGACTTAGATGTGTGTTCAGATGTGTCACTCGAGTGATAATGTCCTTCCAGACATTTTAGCTTAGACACTCAATTTTAATATAGCATGGTGACACACTTATTCCTTTAGACTAAATGACCATGCATGCGGATGACAATCTTTTCCCTCACTTCTTGTGTGTCTGTCATCCCCAGGTCGTTTTGCATGCTGTCTGCTCATGTCATTGTTGGCCTCCCGCTATTCCTCATGAGTATTGCAACGTGTGCTGAATCAGCGTCCCATGCTCGGACATGGTGAAAAGTCTTTTTGGTTAAGGATTGCTGCACGGCATTTTGGTGTTGGTAGGTGTTTGGAATGTGTGGGCACTGCTCCTGTGCATGTTGTGTTACTATACATACATGTCAACTCACCATGGGGCACATGACATGTTGCATGACTCCCATGTATTGATAGTCACCCTTCGTAACAGTCATCTGTGATGGGACTGTGGATTCTGATGAAGGCATCAATGTGTGTACAACTTCCCTCTGAAACATAGGGGATGCTACGGGTGGGCATAGTGTGGGACATCCCCATGAGAGGATAAATGGGGAATTGCAGCCCCTCCATGTGCAGCAGGGGGTGTTTGGCTCACACCCTTCACTTGTGTGCCAGTTCAATGGATTTACAGCATCTGTGTTGTGAAGGGGGTGTCCAGTGTAGGTCCCACATGTTCAGCCAAATTACCTGTGAGTCTGTTCATATTGATGCATTTCCCTAGGTGTGAACCTGAGTAATAAAGGTGTTCCTCACCCTCCAAGGTGCCTCATCTCTGTCAATGCAGGTCTCTTGCCACTTTGCATGCGGCATCTCTGGCATAGTTGTCAAAGATTGTGCATATGAGTCTATGTGTAGTTTAGCAACATGCATGCAGTTCTTCAGGGATTTGAATATCCATTGTGCATGATGTCCATGGTTATGTATGTATTCGGGCATGTTGGTGACCACAACAGGCCGTCAACACCTGCTGAGGGTGTGTATCCTGTGCGCAGCTCGTCCTTCAGTTTCATGATCTGGTGTCAGTCATCTTTGGTGATTGTGCATCCATGGTCTCTGGGTGTGCCATGGGAAACCGGACACTCCTTCCTTTACATACGCCTGTTGCAGTATTCCTTTCTGACATCCTTGTCTTTGTGTGCAACTAGTGGCATAGTTTCCAGGACATGCCGCCTGCTGCAGCGGCCCCTGCAGCAAGGGCACACAAAGTTTACAGATTCGGCAACACACACACCTCAAAGATGCTCCTCCCTTCCTCCCTCCACCCATTCATTTGGCTGGCATCAGCTTGTCTGGGCCACTGTTGCGCCCACGCGGTGCCAAAGGCTGGACCGTCAGCGCATGCAACTTGCACATTGCACGACCCTCATGTCCGTACATGACCCACATCACACTACAGTCTGATGTTGCAGCCACCCTCCAAGCATTGTCCATCCAATGGCTACCGCCTGCTCTCAGGCATACCCTGGGCGCACACACAACACCTTTGCATGATGAGTGTGCAACTCCAACTGCCTACACAGCGCTGCCCCGCCTTCCAGGCCCTGTCACACCAACCAGGTCATGTCCCTCCTACTCCCCACCGGCTCCGTACACCAGCAAGGCCATGGGAGGGGGACTTAAGCCTTCAGCATGTAGTATAGTGGTATCATCTGGCACATGGCCCAGGTATCATCTCTCAGCGTGTCAATCTTCAATGTGTCCAGGTCCCCCTCACCGGCATCACATGCGCACAGCACCTCATCATCAGCTCGTATGCCATTGACAGCCAGCTGCTCCTCACCCTCACCAAAGACGCAGCCATTGGCAGTTCCAACATTCAAGAAGGCATGAGATCCATTGATGAATGGCTGAACATCAGCCACCTGAGGCTGGACTTGTACAGGACTGAGGTAATCATCGGAGGATTGTCCCCTTACAGGTGGGTCAACTGCTTGTGTCCCACCCGCAAGAGCCCTGCACATGCACCCAGTGCCCACGCACACAAGATGGTGTGCATCATGGATTTGTCACTCACATGTGCCATGCTAATCACCAGCATCTGTACCTCAGGGTGCAACACCCTCTGTATGATGCACATGATCCACAGATAGATCCACTCCAGGGAAAGACAGACCATGCCCCAGGCCCACGACACCAGCCGTGTCAACTACTGCCCCACCCTCTACGGAGCAAGTACATCCTAACTCCCGGGAAACTTGTCCACATCCAGGCCGCATGTGCACACCTCAGCTTCAACATCCCGCGCCCCAGCCACATCACCGTCCACCAGAGATAGCTGCAATGGATCACTGTGTGCTGCAGGATGACCTTCAGACTCCTCACCCACACTCAGGAGGCAGGCCACAACCCCAGACCCCAAACCAACCTTGGCCGTCTGTCATCCGAGACTCCGTTGTGCCAACTCCGTGCATCCAACCTTGCCCTGGCCACCATTCTTCACATCCACCATAGTCCAGCACGTAGGACATAGTTCTCCCACCTGGCAAGACATACCTGCTACTCCCTCCCCGGCAACATCCACATGAGCCATGACCTCTACACCGTCAGGATACTCTTCCCAATTGGTCTGTCCGCACAGTAATGCATGCCCCCCCTCAGCAGCTTGAGGCCATCACGGCTGAGTATTGTGCTCCATGTCTGTATAGTATGATACATTGTGACCCATGTGTGTCCTGTCCCAGACTCAGATTCCAGGGTATGGATGACTGGAGTTAGTTCAACACTCATGCATAGTTTGACATTTCCCCACACGTAGGTTGTGTACTCAAGCAAAATGAATGCAACATGTAATTGTAGAAAATAAGATTTATTCTCTGTGGGGGGCCTGTTTAGTGTGGACAAATAGATGCTATACAGTGTGCATGGAATCCAAAGTTCACAGGGGGAGATGGCATCCTTGTCAGTTGGAGTTATCAGAGTCCAGACCACAGTGTTGGTCATCATTGGTCAGACTGTGACCAGCAAGTCCATGTGGCAGAGAATGTCATTGGATGAGGTGCTGCTGTTGCGCATGAGGGCCAGGTGCCAGGCCAGGTGACCTGGGAGATGTGGATGGTCCGCTGCCTCTCACGGTCTTTTCCGTGGACGACCCACCTTCCTTGCGGGACCCTCAGATGCAGGCCTTGACGATGCTTGGGACGCTCCGTCGGACGAATCCTCCTCCTCCTCCCTCCCTGTGGCTGGTGCTGGTCTTCGCCTGGTAGCACAGGGAGGGTTGCCCATGTTGTTGGCGATCCCACGGAGTCTGTTTGCACCGCCAGGAGCTCAGCCAGTCTTGCCTCCATCCGTCCTTGGTGTTGTTGTTGACTGGCGTGTTGCTCGGCCTGCTGGTTCTTAATCGCGTTGAGGGTCCCCACTACCTGGCTGATGCCCCTGGTGTCACGCCGTATGTCACCAAGATGTGGCATATGTGTGACATACTGGTTCCCTCAGCTGGCTGGTCAGGTTCGCGCCTCCGCCTGCCTCCACTCCCACCACCCCTGCCCACACGAGCATGGCCTGCCGTTGTGGGCACATCGGGTCTACGGGACCCCTGAGGGATGGCATTTGCAGGGTTGTCTGCCTCCTCCTGGGTGGCTGGAGAACCTTGTCCCTCCAGGTCAGACTGGCTCAGTTGTTCTGTGCGGGCAGGGCTCCTGGGTGTCTCCTGGGATGTGGCAAGAATGAGGGTGGTGGTTGGCACAGATGTACCTGACGCAGGTGCTGCAGGGGCTTGGGCACCAGAGGGTCCAGGTTGGTTGGGGTCATCCACAGAGTGCTGAGAGTCGTCGCTGCCGGTGGGATCATCTCCCTGTCGAGCCTGGGCCTGTGATTGTTCCCCCCCAATGTTGGGGGGAGATCCATGACGTTGCCCTGTGTGTGAGACAGAGACAATGTTAATGCTGTTTCATGCGACATCCATGTTTCATACATGTTCTGGTTGCCACAGTTCCTCAAGGTAGTTGTATGTGCCTAGCATTCACATCAATGTTCCCTTGTGGATGGGTATGTTGCAGGGGACTGATTGAAATGTTATCCAGGGTCTTTGACATGTCGCATTTGGCCTTGGATGCTTTTTTGGCTGTGGCTTGATCTTGTTGTGTCACATGTCCATTGTGAGAGTGTGTGACTCCATTGGCTGTGTGTTTGTTTGAGGGGTGAGTGATCGTCACTCAGCCCGACGCTGTTCAACATCCACATGGCCCCCCTCACACAAGTGGCCCGCCACCACAACTTCAAAGACATCTCCTACACCGACGACACCCAGCTCATCTTCTCCCTCACCAAGGACCCTCACACCGCCAAGACAAACATCCACAAGGGTCTGACGGCCATCGCCGACTGGATGCGGAGCGGCCATCTGAAACTGAACTCGGACAAGATGGAGGTCTTCATCCTGGGACCCACACCCTCACCCTGGGACGACTCCTGGTGGCCGATCGCTCTGGGGACATCACCGACACCCACCAAACACGCACGCAACCTAGGATTGATCCTCGCATCCTCCCTCTCCATGTCCAAGCAGGTCAATGGCATCTCCTCCTCCTGCTATGACACCCTATGCACGCTCCGCCAGATCTACTGGTGGATCCCGACTTAAACAAGTAGAACAGTGACACAGGCCCTCGTCAGCAGCTGACTGGACTACGCCACTGCACTCTACGCAGGACTCCCGTGCACACACCAACGGCGGCTACAACGCTTCTGAAACGCCTCGGCACAACTGATCGTCAATGCCCCCCCGCCACAGCCACATCACCCCCCTCCTGAGAGACCTGCACTGGGTCCACATCGACAAGAGGATCACCTGTAGGCTCCTCAGCCACGCACACAAGGCACTCCACACCGCTGGACAAGCCTACCTGCACATCAGCCTCAGCTTCTACACCCCACCCGCCAGCTCCGCTCCGGCATCCTCGCCCTCGCAGCTGTCCCCCGCATCCAACGTACGCCCGCCTGCAGCAGATCCTTCTCCTACCTCACCTCAAAGACCTGGAAGACCCTCCCAACCCACCTACGACTGACCCAAGACCTGCTTGCCTTCAGGAGACTCCTCAAGACCTGGCTCTTCGAGCATTGGTGGAACCCCCCCCTGCGCCTTGAGACACTGACAGGTAAATTGCGCGCCTTACAAGTACCCTGATCGATTGTTGATTGATTGACGCTGCCTGCTGGTGGGTGTGGTGTGATTTGGCTGTGGGTCTCCCAGGTGATGTATCTGTCCCACCATGGCGCATGCTGCCATGTCAGTGTGTGTGAGTTCCTGCCCTAGATTTCTGAGCTTGTTGTGTTTGTGTTCGAGTTAGCAGTTGTCACAGGAGGGCCTTGTGCTGCCTACAGCAGGGCAAGTGTCAGCTACCTTGTCAGTACTTTGCCAGTCCCTGTGCATTGCGCATGGTGCATGGGTATGTACCTGGGCCATATGGGCTGAGGGCAATGGTGTCTGTTTCTGAGTTGTACAATATGTTTAGTGATCCCCACCCTCCCAGCATCCCGGACATTCTGTCTTGGGTTTGTGGTTTGTGTAGGCTGGGACATGGCATGGCCTTGCTTTGTGAATGGGACATACTCATGTTAGTGGCCTGAGCGTTGTTTAGAGTGTGGTTGTGTCAGGTGAGGGCTTGGGGGTAGGTGAGTGCATTTGTAGTTGGGGTGTGGATGCCATTCCCCCCATGTTACGTGAGTTGTTTGTGTACTCACCAGGCTCTCGAACTCCTTCGACTCCGTGTACTCCCACCGGCGGAAGCAGGGCCATCACCTTCTCCTCCCTTGGATGGTAATGTACCGGTCTGCGGGGCAGCCCACCTCCTGTGATGTTACTCTGGGCGTATTCCTCGTTCTTTTTGCACTTGCCTGCCCTGCGCAGATCGTACCACCTGGCTTGACATTCATTCCTGGTCCTTCTGATGGGCGCAAGAGCATTCACCCGATCAACGATCCTCTGCCACAGGCTAGTTTTTTGGGATATGCTGGTCTGTCTGACCAATGTTCCAAAGAGCTGTGGCTCGACTCTGATGATTTCGTTGACAAGGATGTCCAGCTCCTTCCTTGTGAACTTTGGATTCTTGTCTGTGGGCATGGTGTGGGGTGTGGGTGTGGATGGTTGTGGGTGTGGGTGTGAATGTGTAGGTATGTATGTGTAGAGGGGGTCTGTGTGAAGGAGGTTGTGTGAAGGTGTGGAAGTCAAGGTGTATGGGTGCAGTTGTTTGTGTGTGATGTCTGTCAGCAGTGGGTCTGTTGCAAAGGCCCATGGTTTGTGATTGTGGGACCTTTTTATTGGTCCATTTGTGGGTGTGGCTGTGTTTGAACTTTTGGTGGGTGTGTTATACGAGGTTGTTGTGAGTTTGGGCCTTTGTTTGACTGTTTGGATGTGCCAGGTCAGTCTTTTTGTTGTTTTTTTGTCCTGTAGACGTGTTTTGTGGTGTTGTGCGAGTCGAATTAACGGTCCTTGTGCTGTTTTACAGTGTCCTGGTTCAGTAGGAGTCTCTTTCTCGTATGTAAGGTGCGTCCCTGGCTATGTTGTTGTACAGTGATCATATATGCAATGGTGTTGTACGAATCGTACATACGCGATGCTGGGGTACGGTGTTGGGGTACGGTGCATCCAAGTACGGGGCTGGGGTGGGGGGGTATGGCGCAGTCAAACACGGGTGCTGGGGTATGGCGCGTACATACGCGGGTGCTGGGTGGGGGGTACGGCGCGTACATATGCAGGTGCTGTGGTGGGGGTATGGCGCTTACATACGCGGGTGCTGGGGTACGGCGCGTACATGCACGGGTGCTGGGTGGGGGGGGTACGACCCGTACACACGCGGGTGCTGGGGTACAGCGCATACAGGCGCAGGTGCTGGGGTGGGGGGGTCCAGCACGTACATACGCGGGTGCTGGGGTACGGCGCGTACATGCACGGATGGGGTGGGAGGGCCGTACGACTCGTACCCCGGGCCCAAGTGTACCCGGGGTAGTGGTCGTACAAAGTTTGCTCCGTACGGGATGTTTTCCATACGCTTGTGTATTCGGGACGCCGGTACGGATCAGACATGTGCGCTCAGACTTAAGTTTTACGACTCGTACGTAAATCTGTCCGGGGACGTCTCGTAGACTTTTCCCAAAGCAATTCGTATGTATTTTTACGGTACGAATCGTACTTCGCCATTTGTACGGGACTTGTACGACTCGTACGTAAAAAAATACGGATACGAGTCGTACGGGAAAATATTTTACCCGATCGGAACCGGCACCTTGATGGGGTGCGGATTCAGAGAATGATATCAGCCTAATGTGCAAAATGAAGAGTGCAAATGAGCAGATGTTAGACCTGTTTATAGCCTAGTGCAAATGGTTATACAGTACATCAAAGATTTGGTGAGTCCTTCCCAGTTTTCTAAGTTCGATTAAAATCACCAAGTAAAAACCCCACTGACTCCAAGTAAAACCGATAAAATCAGGTAAAAACAGGGCTAAAACCAGGTTAAAATCAATCGAATAAAAAACTGAAAATTATGGATCTCTACAACTCATATACAGAGGGAAACAGATGCAAGGACATATATTCATTATTTACAAGAAATTATGTATATCCTCCCCCGTATTAAGGCCATTTGGCATCTTGGCATCAAGTTGTAGGATATATTCCGTCTCCAACTGCCGTAATTTCTTTTCGCTGTTGCCTCCCCTTATTGACCTTGGTTCTGCATATATTACAAAGTAGCTAAAATCACTCAGGTTATTTTTATGAACAAGCTTAAAATGCCGAGCAACTGGGTAGCTGGGGTCAGAATGAACTATCGCACGTAGGTGTTGCAAAATGTGATTAAACACCAGCAGCTTAGTGCTGCCTACATATTGCAAATTACAGGAACATTCAAGTACATACATCACAAATTCAGTTTTGCAAGTGAACATTCCATTAATTTTAGAAGGAATATGTCCAAATGCATTGGTGTATTCCTGTTTGTTGACCCCAAATGTACATGCTTGACATGAGCTACACTTATAAAACCCAGTCCTATTTGAGAGCCAGTGTCTAGGAGTCAGTACCCCAGGGCTGGTTTTAACCAGTGCATCCCTCACAGAGGGTGCCCTTCTGAAGGTAATTGCGGGTACTTCTTGCAGAATTGGCGAAAGAGTGATGTCAGTTCTTAATATTGGCCAATTCTTATAAATAATGCTCCTTACTTGTTTTTCATGGCAGCTATATGTGGTTATTAATCTAACCGTTTCATCCCTTTTGTGCAGATTAGCCTTTATCTCAATTTTAGAGGGAGTTGTTTCTTGGACTGTATTAGTTTTTTTTTTTTTCTTTTTTTTAAAACTTTGTTTATTGAATTTTGTACCAAAACATTACAGTCATACAATAACCATAAGCGATATTCAGTGGCATTTCAAGTCATAAATCATCACAGCAGAACATCCATTGCGTTTCCAGGGTGCATGTGAACAGCAACACATAAGAATGGCATGAGTCTTAGCACAGGGACATGGGGCAGTAACAGCTGGCAGTTGGGTAATACACAAGTTAAGCGTTCAAAGAAAGCGTGGGGTCCCGCAGATGGAAGTCCCCCATGCATTATACCGCACCCAAGGCGTGACCGCTACCCATATACCACGTGTAACAGGCATGCAAACCAATCAACATAGCGTGGGGATCGCGGAAGAGGGATCAGAGTGGCTGCCCAGGGAAAAGGGGAAGCCAGGGGACAAGGGAACACAACCCCCACCCCCGCAGTTCTGCAACAGTTCATCCGTCACCCTGCACAGGATGTGCGTCAAGAGCACCAGAAGCAGAGTCGTCGTTGGCCAGAGGGGGAGCATCCTCCGTCAGGGCTCCCGGGTACTGCAGTAGGTAACATTTTAATGGCCCCCAAACATCAGCAGGGCGGGATCGTACAGGGAGCAGGTCGGAGTATGTCAGAATCTGCTCTTGGCAGTAGACAAGGTCTTTAAGCCATTCCTTAAATTTCGGGGCCCTCCCCCGACCCCACCGGCAAGCTATACGCCGTTTCGCCAACAGCAACGCCGTTGTGACAAATTTGCGACTCGCTCGCGGAATATGTTTGGTATATCCCAATAGCACCTGCACCGGCTCAGGCTCAAGGGGCAGGTCTACCATCCGCGAAACGGCGGAGTACACTTGGGTCCAATAGGTCTGAATAGCAGGGCAGTCCCAGGACAGGTGTAAAAAGTCTGCATGAGGAGCATGACACCTCTCGCAGGTATCCGAATTCTGCAGCTGAAATTTGTACTTGGTGACCGGTGTGCAGTACAGGCGATTCAGGAATTTAAAGTGAATGACACGGTTGCTCTGTCTGTATGCAACAATATGACCACCTGTCATCCCCCAGCTCCAGCCCCAACTCCCGCTCCCACTCCCCACGGGCCCGTGAAGTGTCGAGTGCAGTGTCAGAGCGAACTGTGTGATACAGTGGGAGGGCGAGGATGCCTGTAGGACTCTATGCAGTGGACCAGTGATTTCGGGCTCAGCCGGAAAAGTCTGCAATATGGACCGCATTCCATGCCTCAGTCTAATGTAGATGAAAAGCTCCAGAGGGGTAGGCGTGTACCCGTCAAAAAAATGTTCCCGGTCGCGGAAGCGCCCAGCAGAGAATAGATCTCCCCACCTCTGAATCCCCAATTTGTGAATCAAGTCTTGGAACAATCTCTCTTGTAGAAGGGGCAGCTGCGGATGGTAGGCAATGGGGAGAAGGGGCGAGTACAGGAACGAGCTCGCCACTCGCTTAGATATCTCCAGCCACGCCCTCACTGTACCCTGCAAGGCGTTATAATTTGTGGTATTATGAGGAAGTGTACTATGCAGTAGGCCACGCAGGGGTAGAGGAGCCGCCAGCCAGTCCTCTGCGGCGAGTTGGGGCATAAATGCAACGGGGTGGAACCAATAAAACGCATAGTGCGCTTGAGCGCAATAATAATATAACTCCAGGTCCGGTATATCCAAACCACCCCGCGAGTATGGAGAAGTCATCACGGCCCACTTCAGCCTAGGTCTCTTCCCACCCCACACCAACCGAGTCAATTCCGAACGCAAACGAGTGAAAAAATGCCGGCCCGGGGGGAAGGGAATGTTCATAAACAAATATAAAAGTCGGGGAGCACTACCATCTTAATCAAGGCGGCACGTCCTGCCATCGAGAGGGGGAGCGTAATCCAAAGGTCCACACAGGAGGAGACGTGCGTCAACGCCGTACCGTAATTTGACCGCATTAGTTCCTCCCTGTCACGAGAAATCTTAATGCCGAGATATTTTACGTCAGACTCACACCATTCTATGGGATAGTCAAGGGAGAACGTCCGACATCCATCCGTCAGATGGAGGATCTGAGACTTTGACCAATTGATTCGTACGCCCGACATCTCTCCGTATGTTATGAATTCCCGGAGGATCGGGTTCAGGTTATTTTGGGGGTCACGCACATACAAAGTAATGTCATCTGCATAAAGCGACAGCAGTAGCTGTCGCTGCTCGCAGAACAGCGCCCTGTGTTGATGACGTTGTCGCAACCGCGAGGCGAGGGGCTCCAGCGCCAGTGCAAATAAGAGAGGGGATAAAGGGCACCCCTGCCTGGTCCCACGGGCGATTCCGAAGGGCTCCGATGTCCTACCATTGATTAAGACCCTGGCACAAGGGCCACCATAAAGGATAGCTATCCAGCCCAGGAAAACCAGGGGAAAGCCCATACTAGTCAGCACCGCTACCAGGTAATCCCACTCTAGGGAGTCGAACGCTTTCGTCGCGTCCAAAAAAACTGCCACCATCTGGAGGCTGGGGGCCACATTCTGTAAAGTTGCAAATAGCGTGCGCAAGTTGTGCGACGTTGCCCTACCTGGTATAAAGCCCGACTGATCCGGGAGTACCAGTCCCTCCATGAGGAGCGTCAACCGGTTAGCCAGAGTTTTAGAAAGGATCTTTGCGTCACAGTTAAGGAGGGACAGAGGCCGATAGGAGTCAGGGGAGGTCGCCGGTTTGCCCGGCTTCAAGAGGGAGGTAAGTAAGGCCTCTCTCATGGTAGGGGGAAGTTTCCCCAGCGTGTGGGCTTCCTCAAACACCACCTTCAAAATCGGGGCAAGGATATCTATGTATGATTTATAAAACTCGATCGGGAGCCCATCGAGCCCCGGGGCCTTCCCCGAGGCCATTTGCATGATGGCCTCGCGAATTTCGTCAATCCCAAGCGGTGCCATGAGGAACTTCCTTTGTGCATCAGAGAGCCATCCCAGTGTGATCTCCCCCAAATATTGACCTAGCTCCGGCTGTTCAGTGTGAACGGAGGAGTATAGTTCAGTATAATGAGCAACGAATGCTTGCATGATAGACCGGGTGTCCCTGTGGAGCTCCCCCGAGCTACCCTGGATCTCGAGGACTTGGTTGTTAAAACGAGGCGGCCGGATTGCCCAAGCCAGGAATTTACCCGGCCGCTCTCCCTCCCCGTACCTGCGAGCCTGAAAGTATTTCCCCCTGAACCGAACCTCTCTGTCCGCAGTTTCTTTATAGTCGGACAATAGTTCGCGGAACCGGGCCTGCGCCCCAGCATCAGTGTGAAACGTGGGGGCGGTCTCCAAGTCCTTAAGGTCAGTCTCAAGCTTACGGAGGTCGCTACGCAGAACCCTGAGGACTCCCACCCCTTTCGAGATGCACAGTCCTCTAATTGTGACTTTAAAAGCCTCCCACACCACAGCAACACTATCCACCGTGCCACCGTTGCGCTGGAAGAAGCTCTCAATCTCCTGTGCAATTTCGGACCGGAAGACGTCGTCTAGCAGGGCAGTGGGCTGCAGTCTCCATGACATCGGGGAGCCAGCGAGGTCAGTCAATTCGACGCTCAGCAGGACCGGGGCATGATCGGAGTATGTGCGAGCAAGGTGTTTTACCCAGCCTATCATGGGAGCAATTCCCGGGGAAACTAGGATGTAGTCCAGTCTCGCCCACGTGGAATGCGCGGCAGTCCAGTGCGTGCCCTCCCGTGTCGCCGGGTTCCTAGAGCGCCACGTGTCCAGCAAATGACGCTCAGTAAGGAGGTCATGCACATATGCCTGCGAGCGGGAGTAGTGGTGTGGGCCGGGATTCGCCCTATCCCTCTCGGGGTCAACAGCAATGTTAAAGTCACCTCCCCACACTAGGTAAGTGGAACCGATGCGTAAAATCTCCCCCAGAGCGTCTGGAGGCAAGACGGATCATCTGTGTTGGGACCATAATAGCACGCTAAAGTGAGCGTGTCCACGCCCATGCGTCCCCAAACAACACAATACCTGCCCTCCCGATCCATCCGTTCGCCCATGTGCACAAAAGGGGTATGCTTCCTAATAAGGATGGCCACCCCACGCGAATAGGTGGAGTAAGAGGAGAAAGTACGGTGCACAGCCCAACGTGACGCAAACAACACAGGCCGGGAGGGGTCCAGGTGCGTCTCCTGAAGGAAGGCTACCCCTATGCGATGCCTATCCAGGTATGCCAGGACGTGTCTACGCTTTCTATGGTCTCCCAAGCCCCTCACATTCCAGGTCAAAAAGTTAAGTTGCCCAGTAAAGTCCCTACGTGTCTGCGGATCACTCATGGAAACAGAGAAGACTCAAATACAGCAACACAATGCAACCACCGCCCCCCGAACACTGTGAAGAAGTCAATGCCAACATCGCCACATACCATTCAAGACTAGCATATTTAACAAATCCCCAACTCCCCCCCCACCCCCCACCCACAGCAGCATCCCAAACATGCTATCTGGACAGTCCCCCACCCCCACACCCCGAAGCAAACCCCCTCTATAGCAAGTGCCATATGGGAGCCACATGTAAACTTAAAGTCAAGTGGGTAATACCCTTGGGAGGACAGTCTAGGTGAAAACACAGTAACCCCTCGACCCAGAAGAGTGCGCCCAGCCAGGGGCCGAGCCCTCTCCATGGACAAAGGGCGCCCAGCGATACGAAAGAGTCCTGAGAGTCTGGTACAAGCTAAAGAAGTGCTGAACTCCGATAACATCCCCTCACAGTTAACACAACTAGGTCCATGGGTCCCCATACCAAGTCTCACTATGGCAGACACGTGCAACACCTTACCAGCTGACAAGCAACAGTCTCAGTGGCGACAGGACAACGATCCAGCACCATCATCCTGATGCCGGCGAAGAGGGGCAATCCAGGTCACGTTTCTTGATTCGCTTCAAGAACTCCTCCGCCTGTTGGGGTTTAGTGCAAAAGATTTGTTTCCCTTGATGAGTGATGCGCAGGCGGGCCGGGTAAAGAAGCGCATAGTCAATTTGTGCAGCTCGCAGTTTGTGCTTGACCTGGACGAATTTCTTCCGCTCCTCCTGAACCACCGGGGTGAAGTCTGGGAATATGGTGAAGGCTGTGCCGCCGTAGGATAGGGTCTTCTTCTCTCTCGCCGTCCGAAGCGCGACATCTCGGTCACGGAAGTTCAGCAAGCGTGCGATAATAGGGCGGGGGGGAGCCCCCGGCGGCGGTTTCAGGGCAAGAGATCTGTGCGCCCTTTCGACGATGAACTGAGGTGATAGGGAGTCCGTGCCCACCACCTCTCGCAGGAGACCCTCCACATAGTCCTCCATCTTGCCCGTGTGGGTCGATTCTGGAATGCCAATTAAACGAATATTGTTCCTCCGACTGCGCGCTTCCAAGTCCTCATTTTTGGCTGCTATTACGTGTAGGACTTTGTCCATGCGCGCCACAGTGGCAGACAGTTCCGATGTGCGATCTTCGGTGTCCGAGATATGCCTCTCCGTCTCTGTGAGGCGTTCGCCATGGCTGTCAACCTTATGCACAATCGAGTCCATTCGGGACTGCATGGAGTCCATTTTGTCCACTATGGTCGCTAAACTTTGCCCCATATCCAGCAGTATGGACTTGACATCCTCCCCCGGTGGGGCCTCCACCGACGTCGACCCCCCCGCAGCAGGCTCCGGCTGCGACCTGGTCGGCTTCTTGGACTCGAAAGTGAGGCGAGGCTGACGACTGTCCGGCTTCCCCATGGCGGCGCTGCCAAGCTGCCCACAGCAGGATCGAGGGCGCGTCCGGGCGAGCCGGGCCGCAGGTCAGGCCACGAGGGCAAGAAGCAAAAGGGGGGAATGTGGCAGTGCAGGAGAGGGGGGAAACCTCCAGACCGTGCAGCGGGTCACAGGATCATCCACAATCCCACCATTCGACCCCCTCCACCTGCTATGGGGGACCCCGCTGGGGACCAACCTCCGCTCCAGAGCCCGATCGCGATCACCCAAGCATACCCCTCATCTCCTCAGCAGGCAGCTCCTCACCTGTGCGTCCGGGGCGACCTCTGCGCGGATCGCCAGTAAATAAGAGCCAGGCAGGCGGAGGGAGGAAGGATCCGGGGCGAGCCCCACAGGTAGGCACCGCGACCGCGACTCGCCAGCCAGGGGGAGAAGGCATGCACCTCTGTCCAGCGCCTCCAGGCCAATGGCCCCCCTCGCAGACCCGCCACTCCCTAGCGCGGGCTCCACGAAGCAGGCACCGGCACAGGAGGGCCCCGTACCTCCGTCGATCCGCCGATCCGCCGGTCGGTCAATCGCACCCAGTGGGCAGGCAGCCAGGCATCAGCGGGGGGGGCGAGAGATCCTCACACACCGAGGCGAGCGAGGCAGCACCGCACCGCAGCAAGGATCAATGAAGGGCAGGACACAAAAGTGACGCAACGGCGGCGTAAATGAGGCGCAAGTCAAACATAAATCTGCCCCTAGATCTTTAATTTCTTTAAATTCCTGAAATGAAGCCTTTCTGTAACATAATGGATCATTCAGATGTCATTCTGCTTCCTGCATGTGCGAATCTCGAGGCCAAAGAACTATGGGGCCTATGCATCAACAATGCCATTTGCGATTCCTTATTAGCGAAAAATAAGGAATCGCTAATAAGGAATAGCAAAAGGCTATGCATGTAGGAATCGCTATTCAAATAGCGATTCCTTAATATTCCTTATTACCGAATCGGTAATACCGAATCGGTAATAAGGAATACCTACCCATTCATTCCTATGGGCTTGGAGGCCCATAGGAATGAATGTAAAGCCAGTCTGTATTAGCGATTCGGTATTACCGAATCGCTAATAGCGGGAGCACTTTCAAGGGTGCCAGGGTGTCAAAAGGACACCCTGTTGCACCCCTGAAAATGATATGTGCACATATGTTGCACACACACATGCTCTAAGGGCATGTGTGTGCGCAACATGAAACTTTGAAAAATGCACAAAAGTGAATTTTTCAAAGTGTTTGCAAATTACCATGCAGTTCATCTTCATGGTAATTTGCTCCCCCTATTAGCGAAATCGCTAATTTTTTAACTTTGATGCATTGCATTTAAGGAATCTCACTTTGGGATTCCTTAAATGCAATCGCTATTTAAGGAATCGGTATTTAAGGAATCCCTATTTAAAGAATCGCTATTTAAGGATTCCTTAAATAGCGATTTCTGCTTTTGGGTTGATGCATTGGGATTGGGTATTTTTTACTTAATACCGGGAGCTATTACCGAATCGGTATTTTACCGACTGGATTTTGGGTTGATGCATGAGGCTGTATGTTCCCTCCTTTATCTGCCTTGTTCACAATTACATTCCCATTATCCTTGATTTTGTGCATTAGTTTAGAGTACTGTGTTTCTGAATAACTCCTTTGATTTTGCTTACGCAGAACCCTGTGGTTAGGTTTTTTCAGATCTTCGATCACACGTCACTGAAAGTGTCTATCGCATCCTTTGGCATAAGGGGAATGAATGTAGATGGGGGGCGAAAAGGACTACCAGCTGCGCAACTACTTTGAATTCTCAGTTCTTGCAGATCTTCTTGTGTGTCTAAGATGGTTTCATCAATATTCCCAGCCAATGCATACATTGATCTTAGTGTGGTGATGTCATACGCTTGAAGGGTTTTTCTAGGTTGATTTGAAGCAATGATGGTTGCAGCAGTGTCAGTAACATTATTCAACTTGAAATGCTTTATTGGTTTCAGTTTCCGTATGAATTTGAATACGTCGATGTGAAATTGCACATATTTAAAATCATTCTTAGGAAAGACGGACAAACCTAGTGATAGCAGTTGTGTTTCTGCAGTACTTAGTTCAATTTCTGACAAGTTGATCACAGTGTTTTCGGTGCACGTTGAATTGTTAATTGTTGGGGCCATTGTTTTCCTCTCCCCTCTTGCCCCCGTTGCTACCTCCTGCATTTGCACCTCTGCTTGCTGCGTTTGTTTCACCTACGCCATTTTCTTCTGGGGCGGTCTCGGTCGCAATGTGTGGCTACGGTCTTCGATTAAAAAACCCAATTCCTCAGAAGGGTTGAAATTAGTTGGTAACTGTGCCTGCTGAATGGACAAACTGCCTTCATCTGAGTCAGTACTGCTGGCCATCGAGCTCAGATCAGTATCGGATATTTCTGCATTTGTTTGATTCGGTGCAGAACTCACAGGATGTTTAGGGACTAATGCTTACCTTTTTACAGTGTCAAATTGTTTTAGAGAACGTAAAGACTCTGCCTGTATCATAGTCCCTTTTGTCACAGGCGAATTTATTTTTCGTGCTTTTATGGTTTACTTGTGTTTGTTAAGGCATACGTTGATTTCATCTCTGCCCTTTTTGACCAATTCCTGTTGTTCTGATGCATCCAATTGATGATTTTTTTTTTCGATTAGTTTTAAAATATCCATTCTGTCTATCTCAGCATATTTAATGAGTATTGAAACCATGTTCATGGAAGTCTCCAAGTTGTTTGTGGCCCATTCTTTCAGCATTAGGGCATTGGGGTTCTCAAACGATGGTGCAATGAGTACCCGCAACCCCCGTGGTACTCTGCCTGCTTCCTTATATTTTTTAAGTGATTACTTCTCCCACCACTTGGTTAGTTTGGCACGGAGTAATTTTTCTAATTTCTTCAAAAGTGTTTAAACATCATTATTGCTCCCCATACTCGTGTTTTTATCTGTGCTGGTCTCATTAGTGCCCGGCAAGTTTTGAAATAAGGCATCCGCCACGGCCTCCAGGTCTCGTAGCACGTCTGCTATGGTTGTCATGTTAATACAGTATGCAATGATAGATATGCACAAAAGATCCTTGCAGAATGTAGGTTTTCTGTAGGATCGCGTATGTTTTCAACACAATCTCCTCACCCGCAGCTATCAGCATTCAATGAGCTCACACGGCATAACACATTTGGGGCCCGACTGGGTCGTTGGCATCCTCCGACTCCTCGGGTCCACCGGAACTCCCAAGGGATAGGCCAATTTACAGCTGCTCACTATTCTTTTCGCTTGCTGACTGCGGGGGGCTGGCACGGGAATACTCCTTCCGGGTCAAAGCAACTATCACGGATGCGATGTGGGCTGCAGCCGGCAAGCCACTTCAAGAGGAGAGGGTCCGTTTTTCAAGCGAAGACAGCCGTACTTCACCACAAATTAAATGATGAAGCCTCAGTCCTAAAACAAAGTCCCATCCACGGAAATCAGGTACGGACCACAGCGTATTTAAATTTCAAGTGTTTTATTGCAAAATCCACAGCATGACGCGTTTCGACCGGGTCTCCCTGGTCTTGATCACATGACATGCCTGGACCTGTGACATTTTTTTATAGTGACACCTTGAATGTACAGCCCCTCCCACTCACACGATAGAGCTAAACAAAATGTATGTATATATATTTACTGAAAAAACCATAGGTTTCAGGCACGTTATAGTTAGAAATTAGCATTTAAAAAAACCTTAGAAATTCACTGAAAAAAACATAGTTTTCAGGGACGTTATAGTTAGTTGAACATTTCACTCATACAAAACCAGAGAAATTCCCCCGTTATAGTTAGTTCAGCTAACTTTAACTCGCGCCCCCGCAATGCACTGCTGATGACGTCACATATTACATCACTCATGACATGGTCAGTGACATCACTGATGACATCACTGATGACATCTCAAATGACATCACTGATGACATCACTGATGACATCATCCAGTGACTGTGTGTTTCTGTAAAGTTTAAACCTGTTTTATATAAATGTGAAGGTGTATTGAAGAATGAATGGGTGGATAAGTGTCTGGATGAAGGATTTAGTAGGTGTGTGACTGACTGTATAAGTGAGTGATTAAATGAGTCTTACTGAATGCATTGGTTAGTGACTAAACTGTCTGAATGTCTGTATCAATATGTCTGTCGTTGTGTAGGCTGCTGCATGTGTTGGTCAGGATCTTCATGAGTGTCTATATGGGTTATTGATTTGTTGCCTGAGTATTTGTGTGTGGGTGGGTGGGAGGTGTGTGACTCTGTGCATAGATGTGTGAGTGGTTGATTTACTGGATATATGGGTTCAACAGTGCATGTGGAAACAGCTGTATGGGCGGGTGAGTGTGTGTATGGGTGTGTGGGTGAGAGACTGGATGTCTCAGTGGTACATGTCCAAGTAATGACATATGTAAAAGGCATTGTATGTGAGAGTTGGAGTATATAAATGACTATACGTGAGAGCCAGTGATTGTGAGAGTAGCTTTATGGATGAGTGTGTACTTGTATCAGTGATTGTATAAGAGGATAAATATGTATTAGTATATGTTTGAATAAGTGAGGTGGTGTGTGTATAACTGTTTAGGTGAGGAAATGGGAGTTTGATTGATTCTTGGCATAACTGACTAGGTGTGTGAGTAAGTCCATGGATGAGTGGTGTTGTGTGAGTGTCAGTATAGGTGTATGAGTGCATATAATAGTGTTGTATTGATGAGTGACTGTATGTATGAGTAATTGTATGGGTGAATGAGTGGATGTGTGCGTAGACCTAGGAATCAGTGAGTGTATATGTAGTAACTGGTATTGGTGTGTCGTTTTTGAAAATCGGTACAAAAGGGGGTGGTGATGGACGGAGCATCAGAACCAATCAAACACTCACACCCAGTCAAAAGATCTGGGTTTGATCCATCACCGTTCTTTAGCCCACTCTGCCACCCCAGTTCAGACATGGCCATATGCAAATCAGTCTGACCCTGTGCCTCATGGGAACAGTCCAGCCCGAACTGCCAAGCCATGCCTTCCCTGGACCGGAAACAAGCTTCATAGGACCGGTTTCTGGCATTTCAGCCGTCTTCAGCCAGGCTTGCTTGAATCCAGTGGCAAAGTGAGCAAGGGACTCACGTCTGAGCATACCCTGCCAACTTATGGCGAACTAAGCGGTACAAAAGGTTTGATCCATCACCGTTCTTTAGCCCACTCTGCCACCCCAGTTCAGACATGGCCATATGCAAATCTGAATGTCTGTATCAATATGTCTGTCGTTGTGTAGGCTGCTGCATGTGTTGGTCAGGATCTTCATGAGTGTCTATATGGGTTATTGATTGGTTGCCTGAGTATTTGTGTGTGGGTGGGTGGGAGGTGTGTGACTCTGTGCATAGATGTGTGAGTGGTTGATTTACTGGATATATGGGTTCAACAGTGCATGTGGAAACAGCTGTATGGGCGGGTGAGTGTGTGTATGGGTGTGTGGGTGAGAGACTGGATGTCTCAGTGGTACATGTCCAAATCAGTCTGACCCTGTGCCTCATGGGAACAGTCCAGCCCGAACTGCCAAGCCATGCCTTCCCTGGATCGGAAACAAGCTTCCGAGGACCGGTTTCTGGCATTTCAGCCGTCTTCAGCCAGGCTTGCTTGAATCCAGTGGCAAAGTGAGCAAGGGACTCACGTCTGAGCATACCCTGCCAACTTATGGCGAACAAAGCGGTACAAAAGGGGGTGGTGATGGACGGAGCATCAGAACCAATCAAACACTCACACCCAGTCAAAAGATCTGGGTTTGATCCATCACCGTTCTTTAGCCCACTCTGCCACCCCAGTTCAGACATGGCCATATGCAAATCAGTCTGACCCTGTGCCTCATGGGAACAGTCCAGCCCGAACTGCCAAGCCATGCCTTCCCTGGACCGGAAACAAGCTTCCTAGGACCGGTTTCTGGCATTTCAGCCGTCTTCAGCCAGGCTTGCTTGAATCCAGTGGCAAAGTGAGCAAGGGACTCACGTCTGAGCATACCCTGCCAACTTATGGCGAACAAAGCGGTACAAAAGGGGGTGGTGATGGACGGAGCATCAGAACCAATCAAACACTCACACCCAGTCAAAAGATCTGGGTTTGATCCATCACCGTTCTTTAGCCCACTCTGCCACCCCAGTTCAGACATGGCCATATGCAAATCAGTCTGACCCTGTGCCTCATGGGAACAGTCCAGCCCGAACTGCCAAGCCATGCCTTCCCTGGACCGGAAACAAGCTTCCTAGGACCGGTTTCTGGCATTTCAGCCATCTTCAGCCAGGCTTGCTTGGATCCAGTGGCAAAGTGAGCAAGGGACTCACGTTTGAGCATACCCTGCCAACTTATGGCGAACAAAGCGGTACAAAAGGGGGTGGTGATGGACGGAGCATCAGAACCAATCAAACACTCACACCCAGTCAAAAGATCTGGGTTTGATCCATCACCGTTCTTTAGCCCACTCTGCCAACCCAGTTCAGACATGGCCATATGCAAATCAGTCTGACCCTGTGCCTCATGGGAACAGTCCAGCCCGAACTGCCAAGCCATGCCTTCCCTGGACCGGAAACAAGCTTCCTAGGACCAGTTTCTGGCATTTCAGCCGTCTTCAGCCAGGCTTGCTTGAATCCAGTGGCAAAGTGAGCAAGGGACTCACGTCTGAGCATACCCTGCCAACTTATGGCGAACAAAGCGGTACAAAAGGGGGTGGTGATGGAGGGAGCATCAGAACCAATCAAACACTCACACCCAGTCAAAAGATCTGGGTTTGATCCATCACCGTTCTTTAGCCCACTCTGCCACCCCAGTTCAGACATGGCCATATGCAAATCAGTCTGACCCTGTGCCTCATGGGAACAGTCCAGCCCGAACTGCCAAGCCATGCCTTCCCTGGACCGGAAACAAGCTTCCTAGGACCGGTTTCTGGCATTTCAGCCGTCTTCAGCCAGGCTTGCTTGAATCCAGTGGCAAAGTGAGCAAGGGACTCACGTCTGAGCATACCCTGCCAACTTATGGCGAACAAAGCGGTACAAAAGGGGGTGGTGATGGACGGAGCATCAGAACCTATCAAACACTCACACCTAGTCAAAAGATCTGGGTTTGATCCATCACCGTTCTTTAGCCCACTCTGCCACCCCAGTTCAGACATGGCCATATGCAAATCAGTCTGACCCTGTGCCTCATGGGAACAGTCCAGCCCGAACTGCCAAGCCATGCCTTCCCTGGACCGGAAACAAGCTTCCTAGGACCGGTTTCTGGCATTTCAGCCGTCTTCAGCCAGGCTTGCTTGAATCCAGTGGCAAAGTGAGCAAGGGACTCACGTCTGAGCATACCCTGCCAACTTATGGCGAACAAAGCGGTACAAAAGGGGGTGGTGATGGACGGAGCATCAGAACCAATCAAACACTCACACCCAGTCAAAAGATCTGGGTTTGATCCATCACCGTTCTTTAGCCCACTCTGCCACCCCAGTTCAGACATGGCCATATGCAAATCAGTCTGACCCTGTGCCTCATGGGAACAGTCCAGCCCGAACTGCCAAGCCATGCCTTCCCTGGACCGGAAACAAGCTTCCTAGGACCGGTTTCTGGCATTTCAGCCATCTTCAGCCAGGCTTGCTTGAATCCAGTGGCAAAGTGAGCAAGGGACTCACCTTTGAGCATACCCTGCCAACTTATGGCAAACAAAGCGGTACAAAAGGGGGTGGTGATGGACGGAGCATCAGAACCAATCAAACACTCACACCCAGTCAAAAGATCTGGGTTTGATCCATCACCGTTCTTTAGCCCACTCTGCCAACCCAGTTCAGACATGGCCATATGCAAATCAGTCTGACCCTGTGCCTCATTGGAACAGTCCAGCCCGAACTGCCAAGCCATGCCTTCCCTGGACCGGAAACAAGCTTCCTAGGACAAGTTTCTGGCATTTCAGCCGTCTTCAGCCAGGCTTGCTTGAATCCAGTGGCAAAGTGAGCAAGGGACTCACGTCTGAGCATACCCTGCCAACTTATGGCGAACAAAGCGGTACAAAAGGGGGTGGTGATGGACGGAGCATCAGAACCAATCAAACACTCACACCCAGTCAAAAGATCTGGGTTTGATCCATCACCGTTCTTTAGCGCACTCTGCCACCCCAGTTCAGACATGGCCATATGCAAATCAGTCTGACCCTGTGCCTCATGGGAACAGTTCAGCCCGAACTGCCAAGCCATGCCTTCCCTGGACCGGAAACAAGCTTCCTAGGACCGGTTTCTGGCATTTCTGCCGTCTTCAGCCAGGCTTGCTTGAATCCAGTGGCAAAGTGAGCAAGGGACTCACGTCTCAGCATACCCTGCCAACTTATGGCGAACAAAGCGGTACAAAAGGGGGTGGTGATGGACGGAGCATCAGAACCAATCAAACACTCACACACAGTCAAAAGATCTGGTTTTGATCCATCACCGTTCTTTAGCCCACTCTGCCACCCCAGTTCAGACATGGCCATATGCAAATCAGTCTGACCCTGTGCCTCATGGGAACAGTCCAGCCCGAACTGCCAAGCCATGCCTTCCCTGGACCGGAAACAAGCTTCCTAGGACCAGTTTCTGGCATTTCAGCCGTCTTCAGCCAGGCTTGCTTGACTCCAGTGGCAAAGTGAGCAAGCGACTCACGTCTGAGCATACCCTGCCAACTTATGGCGAACAAAGCGGTACAAAAGGGGGTGGTGATGGACGGAGCATCAGAACCAATCAAACACTCACACCCAGTCAAAAGATCTGGGTTTGATCCATCACCGTTCTTTAGCCCACTCTGCCACCCCAGTTCAAACATGGCCATATGCAAATCAGTCTGACCCTGTGCCTCATGGGAACAGTCCAGCCCGAACTGCCAAGCCATGCCTTCCCTGGACCGGAAACAAGCTTCCTAGGACCGGTTTCTGGCATTTCGGGAAGGCATGGCTTGGCAGTTCGGGCTGGACTGTTCCCATGAGGAACAGTGTCAGACCGATTTGCATATGGCCATGTCTGAACTGGGGTGGCAGAGTGGGCTAAAGAACGGTGATTGATTAAACCCAGATCTGTTGACTGGGTGTGAGTGTTTGATTGGTTCTGATGCTCCGTCCATCACCACCCCCTTTTGTACCACTTTGTTGGCCATAAGTTGGCAGGGTATGCTCAGACGTGAGTCCCTTGCTCACTTTGCCACTGGATTCAAGCAAGCCTGGCTGAAGACGGCTGAAATGCCAGAAACCGGTCCTAGGAAGCTTGTTTCCTGTCCAGGGAAGGCATGGCTTGGCAGTTCGGGCTGGACTGTTCCCATGAGGAACAGTGTCAGACTGATTTGCATATGGCCATGTCTGAACTGGGGTGGCAGAGTGGGCTAAAGAACGGTGATTGATTAAACCCAGATCTGTTGACTGGGTGTGAGTGTTTGATTGGTTCTGATGCTCCGTCCATCACCACCCCCTTTTGTACCACTTTGTTCGCCATAAGTTGGCAGGGTATGCTCAGACGTGAGTCCCTTGCTCACTTTGCCACTGGATTCAAGCAAGCCTGGCTGAAGACGGCTGAAATGCCAGAAACCAGTCCTAGGAAGCTTGTTTCCTGTCCAGGGAAGGCATGGCTTGGCTGTTCGGGCTGGACTATTCCCATGAGGAACAGTGTCAGACTGATTTGCTTATGGCCATGTCTGAACTGGGGTGGCAGAGTGGGCTAAAGAACGGTGATTGATTAAACCCAGATCTGTTGACTGGGTGTGAGTGTTTGATTGGTTCTGATGCTCCGTCCATCACCACCCCCTTTTGTACCACTTTGTTCGCCATAAGTTTGCAGGGTATGCTCAGACGTGAGTCCCTTGCTCACTTTCCACTGGATTCAAGCAAGCCTGGCTGAAGACGGCTGAAATGCCAGAAACCGGTCCTAGGAAGCTTGTTTCCTGTCCAGGGAAGGCATGGCTTGGCTGTTCGGGCTGGACTATTCCCATGAGGAACAGTGTCAGACTGATTTGCTTATGGCCATGTCTGAACTGGGGTGGCAGAGTGGGCTAAAGAACGGTGATTGATTAAACCCAGATCTGTTGACTGGGTGTGAGTGTTTGATTGGTTCTGATGCTCCGTCCATCACCACCCCCTTTTGTACCACTTTGTTCGCCATAAGTTTGCAGGGTATGCTCAGACGTGAGTCCCTTGCTCACTTTCCACTGGATTCAAGCAAGCCTGGCTGAAGACGGCTGAAATGCCAGAAACCGGTCCTAGGAAGCTTGTTTCCTGTCCAGGGAAGGCATGGCTTGGCAGTTCGGGCTGGACTGTTCCCATGAGGAACAGTGTCAGACTGATTTGCATATGGCCATGTCTGAACTGGGGTGGCAGAGTGGGCTAAAGAACGGTGATTGATTAAACCCAGATCTGTTGCCTGGGTGTGAGTGTTTGATTGGTTCTGATGCTCCGTCCATCACCACCCCCTTTTGTACCACTTTGTTCGCCATAAGTTGGCAGCGTATGCTCAGACGTGAGTCCCTTGCTCACTTTGCCACTGGATTCAAGCAAGCCTGGCTGAAGATGGCTGAAATGCCAGAAACCGGTCCTAGGAAGCTTGTTTCCTGTCCAGGGAAGGCATGGCTTGGCAGTTCGGGCTGGACTGTTCCCATGAGGAACAGTGTCAGACTGATTTGCATATGGCCATGTCTGAACTGGGGTGGCAGAGCGGGCTAAAGAACGGTGATTGATTAAACCCAGATCTGTTGACTGGGTGTGAGTGTTTGATTGGTTCTGATGCTCCGTCCATCACCACCCCCTTTTGTACCACTTTGTTCGCCATAAGTTGGCAGGGTATGCTCAGACGTGAGTCCCTTGCTCACTTTGCCACTGGATTCAAGCAAGCCTGGCTGAAGACGGCTGAAATGCCAGAAACCGGTCCTAGGAAGCTTGTTTCCTGTCCAGGGAAGGCATGGCTTGGCAGTTCGGGCTGGACTGTTCCCATGAGGAACAGTGTCAGACTGATTTGCATATGGCCATGTCTGAACTGAGGTGGCAGAGTGGGCTAAAGAACGGTGATTGATTAAACCCAGATCTGTTGACTGGGTGTGAGTGTTTGATTGGTTCTGATGCTCCGTCCATCACCATCCCCTTTTGTACCACTTTGTTCGCCATAAGTTGGCAGGGTATGCTCAGACGTGAGTCCCTTGCTCACTTTGCCACAGGATTCAAGCAAGCCTGGCTGAATACGGCTGAAATGCCAGAAACCGGTCCTAGGAAGCTTGTTTCCTGTCCAGAGAAGGCATGGCTTGGCAGTTCGGGCTGGACTGTTCCCATGAGGAACAGTGTCAGACTGATTTGCATATGGCCATGTCTGAACTGGGGTGGCAGAGTGGGCTAAAGAACGGTGATTGATTAAACCCAGATCTGTTGACTGGGTGTGAGTGTTTGATTGGTTCGGATGCTCCGTCCATCACCACCCCCTTTTGTACCACTTTGTTCGCCATAAGTTGGCAGGGTATGCTCAGACGTGAGTCCCTTGCTCACTTTGCCACTGGATTCAAGCAAGCCTGGCTGAAGACGGCTGAAATGCCAGAAACCGGTCCTAGGAAGCTTGTTTCCTGTCCAGGGAAGGAATGGCTTGGCAGTTCGGGCTGGACTGTTCCCATGAGGAACAGTGTCAGACTGATTTGCATATGGCCATGTCTGAACTGGGGTGGCAGAGTGGGCTAAAGAACGGTGATTGATTAAACCCAGATCTGTTGACTGGGTGTGAGTGTTTGATTGGTTCTGATGCTCCGTCCATCACCACCCCCTTTTGTACCACTTTGTTCGCCATAAGTTGGCAGGGTATGCTCAGACGTGAGTCCCTTGCTCACTTTGCCACTGGATTCAAGCAAGCCTGGCTGAAGACGGCTGAAATGCCAGAAACCGGTCCTAGGAAGCTTGTTTCCTGTCCAGGGAAGGCATGGCTCGGCAGTTCGGGCTGGACTGTTCCCATGAGGAACAGTGTCAGACTGATTTGCATATGGCCATGTCTGAACTGGGGTGGCAGAGTGGGCTAAAGAACGGTGATTGATTAAACCCAGATCTGTTGACTGGGTGTGAGTGTTTGATTGGTTCTGATGCTTCGTCCATCACCACCCCCTTTTGTACCACTTTGTTCGCCATAAGTTGGCAGGGTATGCTCAGACGTGAGTCCCTTGCTCACTTTGCCACTGGATTCAAGCAAGCCTGGCTGAAGACGGCTGAAATGCCAGAAACCGGTCCTAGGAAGCTTGTTTCCTGTCCCGGGAAGGCATGGCTTGGCTGTTCGGGCTGGACTGTTCCCATGAGGAACAGTGTCAGACTGATTTGCATATGGCCATGTCTGAACTGGGGTGGCAGAGTGGGCTAAAGAACGGTGATTGATTATACCCAGATCTGTTGACTGGGTGTGAGTGTTTGATTGGTTCTGATGCTCCGTCCATCACCACCCCCTTTTGTACCACTTTCTTCGCCATAAGTTGGCAGGGTATGCTCAGACGTGAGTCCCTTGCTCACTTTGCCACTGGATTCAAGCAAGCCTGGCTGAAGACGGCTGAAATGCCAGAAACCGGTCCTAGGAAGCTTGTTTCCTGTCCAGGGAAGGCATGGCTTGGCTGTTCGGGCTGGACTGTTCCCATGAGGAACAGTGTCAGACTGATTTGCATATGGCCATGTCTGAACTGGGGTGGCAGAGTGGGCTAAAGAACGGTGATTGATTAAACCCAGATCTGTTGACTGGGTGTGAGTGTTTGATTGGTTCTGATGCTCCGTCCATCACCACCCCCTTTTGTACCACTTTCTTCGCCATAAGTTGGCAGGGTATGCTCAGACGTGAGTCCCTTGCTCACTTTGCCACTGGATTCAAGCAAGCCTGGCTGAAGACGGCTGAAATGCCAGAAACCGGTCCTAGGAAGCTTGTTTCCTGTCCAGGGAAGGCATGGCTTGGCAGTTCGGGCTGGACTGTTCCCATGAGGAACAGTGTCAGACTGATTTGCATATGGCCATGTCTGAGCTGGGGTGGCAGAGTGGGCTAAAGAACGGTGATTGATTAAACCCAGAACTGTTGACTGGGTGTGAGTGTTTGATTGGTTCTGATGCTCCGTCCATCACCACCCCCTTTTGTACCACTTTGTTCGCCATAAGTTGGCAGGGTATGCTCAGACGTGAGTCCCTTGCTCACTTTGCCACTGGATTCAAGCAAGCCTGGCTGAAGACGGCTGAAATGCCAGAAACCGGTCCTAGGAAGCTTGTTTCCTGTCCAGGGAAGGCATGGCTTGGCAGTTCGGGCTGGACTGTTCCCATGAGGAACAGTGTCAGACTGATTTGCATATGGCCATGTCTGAACTGGGGTGGCAGAGTGGGCTAAAGAACGGTGATTGATTAAACCCAGATCTGTTGACTGGGTGTGAGTGTTTGATTGGTTCTGATGCTCCGTCCATCACCACCCCCTTTTGTACCACTTTGTTCGCCATAAGTTGGCAGGGTATGCTCAGACGTGAGTCCCTTGCTCACTTTGCCACTGGATTCAAGCATGCCTGGCTGAAGACGGCTGAAATGCCAGAAACCGGTCCTAGGAAGCTTGTTTCCTGTCCAGGGAAGGCATGGCTTGGCAGTTCGGGATGGACTGTTCCCATGAGGAACAGTGTCAGACTGATTTGCATATGGCCATGTCTGAACTGAGGTGGCAGAGTGGGCTAAAGAACGGTGATTGATTAAACCCAGATCTGTTGACTAGGTGTGAGTGTTTGATTGGTTCTGATGCTCCGTCCATCACCACCCCCTTTTGTACCACTTTGTTCGCCATAAGTTTGCAGGGTATGCTCAGACGTGAGTCCCTTGCTCACTTTCCACTGGATTCAAGCAAGCCTGGCTGAAGACGGCTGAAATGCCAGAAACCGGTCCTAGGAAGCTTGTTTCCTGTCCAGGGAAGGAATGGCTTGGCAGTTCGGGCTGGACTGTTCCCATGAGGAACAGTGTCAGACTGATTTGCATATGGCCATGTCTGAACTGGGGTGGCAGAGTGGGCTAAAGAACGGTGATTGATTAAACCCAGATCTGTTGACTGGGTGAGAGTGTTTGATTGGTTCTGATGCTCCGTCCATCACCACCCCCTTTTGTACCACTTTGTTCGCCATAAGTTGGCAGGGTATGCTCAGACGTGAGTCCCTTGCTCACTTTGCCACTGGATTCAAGCAAGCCTGGCTGAAGACGGCTGAAATGCCAGAAACCGGTCCTAGGAAGCTTGTTTCCTGTCCAGGGAAGGCATGGCTTGGCAGTTCGGGCTGGACTGTTCCCATGAGGAACAGTGTCAGACTGATTTGCATATGGCCATGTCTGAACTGGGGTGGCAGAGTGGGCTAAAGAACGGTGATTGATTAAACCCAGATCTGTTGACTGGGTGTGAGTGTTTGATTGGTTCTGATGCTCCGTCCATCACCACCCCCTTTTGTACCACTTTGTTCGCCATAAGTTGGCAGGGTATGCTCAGACGTGAGTCCCTTGCTCACTTTGCCACTGGATTCAAGCAAGCCTGGCTGAAGACGGCTGAAATGCCAGAAACCAGTCCTAGGAAGCTTGTTTCCTGTCCAGAGAAGGCATGGCTTGGCTGTTCGGGCTGGACTATTCCCATGAGGAACAGTGTCAGACTGATTTGCTTATGGCCATGTCTGAACTGGGGTGGCAGAGTGGGCTAAAGAACGGTGATTGATTAAACCCAGATCTGTTGACTGGGTGTGAGTGTTTGATTGGTTCTGATGCTCCGTCCATCACCACCCCCTTTTGTACCACTTTGTTCGCCATAAGTTTGCAGGGTATGCTCAGACGTGAGTCCCTTGCTCACTTTCCACTGGATTCAAGCAAGCCTGGCTGAAGACGGCTGAAATGCCAGAAACCGGTCCTAGGAAGCTTGTTTCCTGTCCAGGGAAGGCATGGCTTGGCAGTTCGGGCTGGACTGTTCCCATGAGGAACAGTGTCAGACTGATTTGCATATGGCCATGTCTGAACTGGGGTGGCAGAGTGGGCTAAAGAACGGTGATTGATTAAACCCAGATTTGTTGACTGGGTGTGAGTGTTTGATTGGTTCTGATGCTCCGTCCATCACCACCCCCTTTTGTACCACTTTGTTCACCATAAGTTGGCAGGGTATGCTCAGACGTGAGTCCCTTGCTCACTTTGCCACTGGATTCAAGCAAGCCTGGCTGAAGACGGCTGAAATGCCAGAAACCGGTCCTAGGAAGCTTGTTTCCTGTCCAGGGAAGGAATGGCTTGGCAGTTCGGGCTGGACTGTTCCCATGAGGAACAGTGTCAGACTGATTTGCATATGGCCATGTCTGAACTGGGGTGGCAGAGTGGGCTAAAGAACGGTGATTGATTAAACCCAGATCTGTTGACTGGGTGAGAGTGTTTGATTGGTTCTGATGCTCCGTCCATCACCACCCCCTTTTGTACCACTTTGTTCGCCATAAGTTGGCAGGGTATGCTCAGACGTGAGTCCCTTGCTCACTTTGCCACTGGATTCAAGCAAGCCTGGCTGAAGACGGCTGAAATGCCAGAAACCGGTCCTAGGAAGCTTGTTTCCTGTCCAGGGAAGGCATGGCTTGGCAGTTCGGGCTGGACTGTTCCCATGAGGAACAGTGTCAGACTGATTTGCATATGGCCATGTCTGAACTGGGGTGGCAGAGTGGGCTAAAGAACGGTGATTGATTAAACCCAGATCTGTTGACTGGGTGTGAGTGTTTGATTGGTTCTGATGCTCCGTCCATCACCACCCCCTTTTGTACCACTTTGTTCGCCATAAGTTGGCAGGGTATGCTCAGACGTGAGTCCCTTGCTCACTTTGCCACTGGATTCAAGCAAGCCTGGCTGAAGACGGCTGAAATGCCAGAAACCAGTCCTAGGAAGCTTGTTTCCTGTCCAGGGAAGGCATGGCTTGGCTGTTCGGGCTGGACTATTCCCATGAGGAACAGTGTCAGACTGATTTGCATATGGCCATGTCTGAACTGGGGTGGCAGAGTGGGCTAAAGAACGGTGATTGATTAAACCCAGATCTGTTGACTGGGTGTGAGTGTTTGATTGGTTCTGATGCTCCGTCCATCACCACCCCCTTATGTACCACTTTGTTCGCCATAAGTTGGCAGGGTATGCTCGGACACGAGTCCCTTGCTTACTTTGCCACTGGATTCAAGCAAGCCTGGCTGAAGACGGCTGAAATGCCAGAAACCGGTCCTAGGAAGCTTGTTTCCTGTCCAGGGAAGGCATGGCTTGGCAGTTCGGGCTGGACTGTTCCCATGAGGAACAGTGTCAGACTGATTTGCATATGGCCATGTCTGAACTGGGGTGGCAGAGTGGGCTAAAGAACGGTGATTGATTAATCCCAGATCTGTTGACTGGGTGTGAGTGTTTGATTGGTTCTGATGCTCCGTCCATCACCACCCCCTTTTGTACCACTTTGTTCGCCATAAGTTGGCAGGGTATGCTCAGACGTGAGTCCCTTGCTCACTTTGCCACTGGATTCAAGCAAGCCTGGCTGAAGACGGCTGAAATGCCAGAAACCGGTCCTAGGAAGCTTGTTTCCTGTCCAGGGAAGGCATGGCTTGGCAGTTCGGGCTGGACTGTTCCCATGAGGAACAGTGTCAGACTGATTTGCATATGGCCATGTCTGAACTGGGGTGGCAGAGTGGGCTAAAGAACGGTGATTGATTAAACCCAGATCTGTTGACTGGGTGTGAGTGTTTGATTGGTTCTGATGCTCCGTCCATCACCACCCCCTTTTGTACCACTCTGTTCGCCATAAGTTGGCAGGGTATGCTCAGACGTGAGTCCCTTGCTCACTTTGCCACTGGATTCAAGCAGGCCTGGCTGAAGACGGCTGAAATGCCAGAAACCGGTCCTAGGAAGCTTGTTTCCTGTCCAGGGAAGGCATGGCTTGGCAGTTCGGGCTGGACTGTTCCCATGAGGAACAGTGTCAGACTGATTTGCATATGGCCATGTCTGAACTGGGGTGGCAGAGTGGGCTAAAGAACGGTGATTGATTAAACCCAGATCTGTTGACTGGGTGTGAGTGTTTGATTGGTTCTGATGCTCCGTCCATCACCACCCCCTTTTGTACCACTTTGTTCGCCATAAGTTGGCAGGGTATGCTCAGACGTGAGTCCCTTGCTCACTTTGCCACTGGATTCAAGCAAGCCTGGCTGAAGACGGCTGAAATGCCAGAAACCGGTCCTAGGAAGCTTGTTTCCTGTCCAGGGAAGGCATGGCTTGGCAGTTCGGGCTGGACTGTTCCCATGATGAACAGTGTCAGACTGATTTGCATATGGCCATGTCTGAAATGAGGTGGCAGAGTGGGCTAAGAACGGTGATTGATTAAACCCAGATCTGTTGACTGGGTGTGAGTGTTTGATTGGTTCTGATGCTCCGTCCATCACCACCCCCTTTTGTACCACTTTGTTCGCCATAAGTTGGCAGGGTATGCTCAGACGTGAGTCCCTTGCTCACTTTGCCACTGGATGCAAGCAAGCCTGGCTGAAGACGGCTGAAATGCCAGAAACCGGTCCTAGGAAGCTTGTTTCCTGTCCAGGGAAGGCATGGCTTGGCAGTTCGGGCTGGACTGTTCCCATGAGGAACAGTGTCAGACTGATTTGCATATGGCCATGTCTGAACTGGGGTGGCAGAGTGGGCTAAAGAACGGTGATTGATTAAACCCAGATCTGTTGACTGGGTGTGAGTGTTTGATTGGTTCTGATGCTCCGTCCATCACCACCCCCTTTTGTACCACTTTGTTCGACCATAAGTTGGCAGGGTATGCTCAGACATGAGTCCCTTGCTCACTTTGCCACTGGATTCAAGCAAGCCTGGCTGAAGACGGCTGAAATGCCAGAAACCGGTCCTAGGAAGCTTGTTTCCTGTCCAGGGAAGGCATGGCTTGGCAGTTCGGGCTGGACTGTTCCCATGAGGAACAGTGTCAGACTGATTTGCATATGGCCATGTCTGAACTGGGGTGGCAGAGTGGGCTAAAGAACGGTGATTGATTAAACCCAGATCTGTTGACTGGGTGTGAGTGTTTGATTGGTTCTGATGCTCCGTCCATCACCACCCCCTTTTGTACCACTTTGTTCGCCATAAGTTGGCAGGGTATGCTCAGACGTGAGTCCCTTGCTCACTTTGCCACTGGATTCAAGCAAGCCTGGCTGAAGACGGCCGAAATGCCAGAAACCGGTCCTAGGAAGCTTGTTTCCTGTCCAGGGAAGGAATAGCTTGGCAGTTCGGGCTGGACTGTTCCCATGAGGAACAGTGTCAGACTGATTTGCATATGGCCATGTCTGAACTGGGGTGGCAGATTGGGCTAAAGAACGGTGATTGATTAAACCCAGATCTGTTGACTGGGTGTGAGTGTTTGATTGGTTCTGATGCTCCGTCCATCACCACCCCCTTTTGTACCACTTTGTTGGCCATAAGTTGGCAGGGTATGCTCAGACGTGAGTCCCTTGCTCACTTTGCCACTGGATTCAAGCAAGCCTGGCTGAAGACGGCTGAAATGCCAGAAACCGGTCCTAGGAAGCTTGTTTCCTGTCCAGGGAAGGCATGGCTTGGCAGTTCGGGCTGGACTGTTCCCATGAGGAACAGTGTCAGACTGATTTGCATATGGCCATGTCTGAACTGGGGTGGCAGAGTGGGCTAAAGAACGGTGATTGATTAAACCCAGATCTGTTGACTGGGTGTGAGTGTTTGATTGGTTCTGGTGCTCCGTCCATCACCACCCCCTTTTGTACCACGTTGTTTTTGAAAATGGTAGTCTGTATTTTACAGTGGGTGTATCAAAGTTTCATATTAGAGTGTGAGGAGGTGGATCAGATTTTCACATGGATGAAGTTGTCAGTGATGTCATCAGTGATGTCATTTGAGATGTCATCAGTGATGTCATCAGTGATGTCACTGACCATGTCATGAATAATGTAATATGTGATATCATAAGCAGTGCATTGCGGGCGCGCGAGTTATAGTTAGCAGAACTAACTATAACGGGGGAATTTATATGTTTTTGTACGAGTGAAATGTCCAGCTAACTATAACACCCCTGAAACCTATGGTTTTTTCAGTGAATTTGTAAAGGTTTTTTAAATGCTAATTTCTAACTATAACGTCCCTGAAACCTATGGATTTTTCAGTGAATTTCAATGTCTTTTTAAGTGCTAGTTTCTAACTATGACGTCCCTAAAACCTATGGTTTTTCAGTGAATTCCAAAGGTTTTTTAAATGCTAATTTTTAAGTATAATAGTAGTTATACCTATGTTTTTTGTGGTGAAATTGAAGATTTTTTTAAACTGTTAATTTGTAAATATATTATTTATTAAACAATATTATATACTTTTCTGAAAATTGTATAAAAATAATTTAAAAAAATGAAAACTGAAATATACTGTCATTATTTGGTTTAATTTTTTTATTTTAATATATTTATATGATTATTTTTATTTCTTTTAAAAAAGAAATTCTGGAGTCACGCACCCAAAGCGTACCTAACACGACAGGTGTGTGTATTAAAGCCGCCATATTAGAAAAGTCGAGAAGGATCCGCGTATGGTGTGCAACGGGTGCGTGTCTTCCAGTTAGGTGACATACGTATAATATTACGTGGTGTTCACGATAGGTATGCAACCGATGCGCGACTCCTGCTCCCACTAATTCGTGACACATGCGCATTATGGTATGCAACGCTTGCACGGTGGCGGGCCCTGCGTGACGTCATATGTGGGGCGCGCTCGGTGCGCCGTTCCCGCTAAAGTTTTTATTTATTAAAATGATATGTAAGTGTCTTTAATGTACATATTAGGGCAAGAAATTATCTAAGGTATTCATAAAAATAATATATTTCTACTTGTAATAAACTAATATTATTTTTAAGTATATTTTCGCTGAGTCGCGTAGGGTGCATTCTTCGTGAGCGCAGGGTGCGCGACTCCCATGTAACCTTAACAAAAAGGATTTGATTGGTTCATAGCATTTCCCACTGTAACTATTGAAGGACCCCACCCATTTTAATCATTCTTCTTGGACCATCTTCAGAGAAGCATCTCTTCTCCAACTTGAACCGGTTTGGTTTTTTTTTGGTGTTTTTTTGTCAAGTCTGAACAAAAATGGCTTCTGGAGAGGAGCAGCAGGTACAACTACTTTCAGAAGAAGTGTTGGAGGAAGACTCACCCAAAAAGAGACCAGAGTCTGCTGTCTGGAAGTTCTTCTCTTTTCCAGACGGACAAAAGAAGATGAATGCAACAAAGGTGACATGCTTGCTGTGTGGGAGGGTCCTGTCGCGAGGCAGTGAGAAGAAATACTCCTGTGGTACAGTAAGTATGTACAAGCATTTGCGCACCATTCACTCTTGCTCGGGAGGAAATGAGGCGAGCTGTGGAAAATCCAGCACCAGCAGTCGCTAGCACCTCAGGAGCGTCACAACCAACACCTCCTATGGACATAAGGGCAGAATTTGCGTTTTTGGAACAGCACTGCGTGAAGTGCAAAGATTATCTGCTACCGCGAGCAGTCGATGGATGCAGTTTGTGCACCACCGCTGTTAATTTTTTTTTTGTTGTTGTTGTTTTTGGAATGAAAATAATTCCAAAAGTTACCTGTTTACTTTGTTCCTTTTTTTGTTCAGTTTTTGAAAAAACATTAAAAAAAATACAAAATTGTTAAAAAAATACAAAAGAAAAAAGAAGAAAAAAACATTTCTTGTCAGAACTACCTTATTCGGTTAAAAAAAGAACTATAATTGCATGGTAATGTCTGAAAGTTTGGTTGAATGTATGTGTAGAGCATGATTGACTAAAAGAATGCATTAGTAGTGTATGGTGAATTTATAAGGGCAGATGTATGAGGAAGTGCTGTAGTGTGGTACCGCAAGTCCTTTTGCTGCACTGCGCTGCAGCACTTCTGAAGCACAGGGATGCAACATATTTACATGAATATGTCGCATCTCTGTGCTTCCCTCTGCACTGGAGCACAAACTGTAGCCATGTGCTAGCACTGGCACCCTTGCACCATGGTGCAAGGATGCCTGCATCGGGGGCAGATTGTTTTTGTGCAGGAAGGAACACCTTCCTGTACAAAAACAATCACTAAAGGCATTTTCCTCCTTCAATGCGTGCTAGAATGCAGCATGCATTGAAAGATGAGAAAATGAGGAGAAATGAAAACATTTCTCCTCATTGCACCTTGCTACGCCACCTCTAGGGTGGTGCAGCATTCACACAGATGTCCAGATTTATGTTTTCTTGTAAATCTATAGATGTGTCTTGTTCCATGGGTGTTGTGTGGGAACATACACAGCAACACCCATAGAACATCCCTTCAACACAAAGTGCTGCGTATGAAGGAGCCGTATTTACAAGGAGAGGAAAAGCCATGCAGGGTGGCTTTTCCTCTCCTTGTAAATATGGAGGTACCCCAGCTCAACCATTACGTCACAAAAAGTGATGCACTAGTGGCGCAGAGGGCTTGTAAATCTACTCCATAAGTGCTTACGTATTGACAGAATACTATGATAAGTACATAGTGCTGGATGGGTGATTGAGGAAGTGCATGAGACTGACAGGAGGAATCCTAGACTATATAGGTACTACTTCAGTATTTAGTGGAGTGTACCAATAGTATATGTATAGGCTTAGATGTTTGTTGGGATTGTGCACAGAATATTGTACCTGTACTTGTGTTAGTAGCTAGGCCATTCCATAAGTACATGATTAGTAACTGGAATGATTACAGTGCTACAAAGAGAGTACATGGAGAATTTATAAGTGCTTATGAACTGGCGGAGTGATAGGATAAGTAGATAGTGCTGGATGGGTGATTGGAGAAGTGCATGGGACTGACAGGAGGATTCTTAGCCTGCATGGGTACTAACTGGGTGTTTGCAAGAGTGTATCAATAGTATGTATATGGTTACAGCTCTTTAAGTATTTTGTACAGATTATTATACATGTACTTGCATTAGTGACTAGGCCATCTCATAAGTACATGACTAGTAACTGGAATGATTACAGTCGTGCAAACAGATTGCATGATGAATTTATAAGTGCTTAGGTATTCGTCAAGTGATGGGATAAGTAGATAGTGCTGGATGGGTGATTGCAAAGTGCATGGGACTGATAGGAGGATTCCTACACTGCATAAGTACTAACTAGATATTTAGAGAAGTATACCAATACTATGTAGCTGGTTGAAGGTCTGCATGCATTGTGCAGAGAATATTGTAGGTGTGCTTGTGTTACTGACTAGGCCACTCCATAAGTACATGACTAGTAATTGGAATGATTACAGTGCTGCAAAGAGAGTGCCTGGTGAATTTATAAGTGCTTAGGTATTTGCAAAGTGATAGGATAAGAAGATACTGCTGAATGGGGGATTGAGGAAGTCCATGGGACTGACAGGAGGATTCCTAGGTTGCATAGGTAGTACCTTAGTATTTACAAGAGTGTTATAATAGTCTGTATGTGGAAAGACTTCTGCATGCACAGTGCAGAGAATATTGTAGGTGTACTAGTGTGAGTGGCTAGGGCATTCCCTAAGTACATCACTAGTAATTGGAATGATTACAGTGCTGCAAAGAGAGTGCCTGGTCAATTTATAAGTGCTTAGCTGTTGGCGGATTGATAGGATAAGAAGATAGTGCTGGATGGGTGATTGAGGAAGTGCATGGGAGTAACAGGATGATTCCTAGGGTACATGGGTAGTAAGTGCGAATTTGCATGAATGTATAAATAGTATATACCTGGTTGGAAGTCTGCATGCATACTATACAGAATATTGGAGTTGTACTTGTGTTAGTGGATAGGCCACCCTATAAGTACATTACTAGTAATTGGAATGATTACAGTGCTGCAAATAGAATTCATGGTCAATTTATGACTGCTGAGGTATTGGCGGAGTGATAGGATAAGAAGATAGTGCTGGTATTGGCAGAGTAATAGGATAAGTAGATGGTGGTGGATAAGTGATTGGAGAAGTGTATGGCATAGACAGGAGGATAGCTAGACTGCATAGTTAGAGTGCTGGTAGTTGACAGCAGGGTGAGTTCATAAGTGCTGGTGTTTTTGTACAGTGATTAGATAAGGACATAGTTCTACTGAATGATTAGAGTATTGCAAGGAGATCATCTGAGAAAATGCATAACTGCTTGGGTACTGAGAGAGGTATTGAAGTTGTACATGCTAGTAGTAAATGACTTAAAAACTGCATGACCACTAGCATAGTGATTGGTGGATTGTATGGTTAGTACCTGAGGTATTTTAGACATTAATAAGCACTGAATAGTTTTTTAATGGTGTGTATGAATAGTGCCTGGATGAATGTAGTAGTGGATGGATAGTGTTTGGATTACTTAACCTAACCTTAACTGTAGTAGACATCAAAATATTCTAATTTTTTTTTGCAGTTGTTTGTTATATTTCAAAGTTTAAAAACTTTTTAACTTTAGAATTAGGATCTGTAAAAGAGAAGCCAAAATACAGTTATAATATATAATATTGTCATTTTATAAATACAACATAATTTAAGCATAATATTATTTATTTTGTTTGCCTTTTTTGCTGTTCTCAGACTATATAGAATTTCTCTATAAATGGTGATTTCAATGTTACTCATCACATAACAGCGGGCAAAAAAAAACAATCAAGAAGATTGTTAAAAAAAAAAACCTGTGTCAAAAATATTTTCAACATACTAAACTATCTCTGCACTTTGTATAAAAATAACATAGCATATAATACAGATCACACATATATAAAATGCTTCTTTGTAAGAGAATTTTGTTACTACAAGATAAAAGAAGCAAAACAATAATTCAATCAATAATTCTTCATAATTTCCATATACTCTAAATGATGTTCTTTAAAATATATGCTGTCAGAATATCCCAGAAAAAGTGCTTAATTCACATTAACATCTTTCCTCTAGGCCAAATGATATTCCTGAAATTCTTTATACTGAAATTGTCCAAAGTAATCGTATTGATACAGTTTAACATATTATCAATAGGCCGAATTATGTTCTTAGAACTTTGGCTTTAAGAATATTAGGTATGAATTTGGTAATTCATTGGGCAAACGTTATCTAAAAACTAAATGAGCATCATTACAATATGTCCATCCTTTATTGCATTTTAAATAGACAGTGTAATGTCCAGATGTTGTAGAAGGTCCATTGTGGAAAATAATTGCTACTGCTACAAAAGTTCTTCCTGATATTGATAGTTGAGTTGCTACAAAAATTTGAATTAAAGTTTCCAATTTTCTTCCATCAACTGTACAACGTTGTATCATTAAAATTATATATTGTCCAAATGTTTCTATAAATAGTGTGGCTAACATTTCTGATTTGCATTGGCTACACTCCATGTTTTGATTTGCTGCTTTAACTAATTTGTTGAAAGACACAGTTTTACAGTCTGGTATTGTTAAATATATAAATCGTCCAGTGTCTATGTTAGTGGTAGAAGTAAACCCACAATTTTCACATTCATGTTCCCATTTATAACGAAGTCCAAATAGATTTTCAATTTGTTTTCCTTCCTCTTCTAATACTGCAAGCATATACATTAGAAATTCCAGAGCATCTTGTTGCACATTCTGTGTAAATTGCGTTGAACCAGAACATATATCCAAAAGATTACGAATATCAGAAACACTTTGTATTTTAGTTTTTTCAGTTCTCAATTTTTCAAAAATAGAACGCAACAAGGAACAAAACCGTTTTTCATGATTCTCCATAACTTGCTGTTGCAGATATTCTAGAAAAAATACAACATTTACCACTACATTAGCATAGCAGTTGATACCTGAACTATTTTCGAACTGACATCCAACAATCTCCAATAGTGTCCTTTTTCTTTTTGCTTGGAATTTCAACATTATCCTGATTTTTTTTCTACTCTGTAACTTCACTACAGATATTCTCATACCTTCTTTTTCGACCTACTACACGCTTTTCATATACAGGATATTCACCTAAATTGGGAGCATACAGTCTCCTCAACCGATTATACTCTCTTACACAATTTACATCTGCACTAATCTTTCTCTCATCAAAATCAATCAAATGCAATCCAGATAAAGTTCTGACTCGGGACAAAGCAACATATGCCATACCCTCTTTAAATACGGTACTTCCAATATTTACCAAAGCACTGTCTACATTTAAACCTTGAGATTTATGAATAGTCACCGCATATGCCAAAAAAGAGGAAACTGTTTTCTACAAATATACAAATCTTTAACAAGCAAAAAACGAGCAGAACAACGAGCAATTTGTTTTACTTCTTCAATATGATCAAATTTGATTTTCAAATATTCAATACCATCTTTTTTTTGATAATTAACAAAATCAATAACTTTTCCCATTGCTCCATTTACTAAACCTTTTCCACATCCAAATTATGCCGTAAAATAACCCGACAGTTTACAAATACATATAAATTCTTTTCTAAACCAGCAGTTTAAGATATAGATTTTTCTAAAGAATCCAATTTTGTTTTCAGTTTTTCTGACAAAATAATAGTAATTCCTTCATGCTCTATTTTATCAATGGCTTCCATTTTTATTATTTGTTTATTTTCCAGCTTTAAAAGTTCTTCATTAATTGTACAACACTCTCGCAGTGTTGGCATGAGGCAGATTATAGATTTATTTTCTGCAATTTTTTTGTATATTTTTTGCAGGAACTAAATTTTCATTTGGAAACAAGCTGGTAAGTAACCGACATTGCAAAGCTTGTTTGCCATGTTCTGTCAATACTCCAATTCTTATATCTTGAAGAATGGTTTCATAATCTTCATCATTTGCTTGTCGCATTTTTTAATGAGTTCTTTGTACTCAAAGTATGACCAAATGTTAACATTTCCAACAGTTCCCAAAGACTTTCTGGTGTCTTCATGCACAAGCGTTTTAAATACTGGTTGCCCTTTTACAGGAGTAAGTTGCAGTAGATCACCAAAAACTATCACATGTTTTCCTCCAAATAAGACATCGTATTCTGTTTTTAAAATTTGCTGCATTCTTAAATGCACAAAGGCAAGCATTAAGTTTGAGAACATGCTCACCTCATCAATAATCAGAAGTTTCATTTTTTTTAGCACTCTTGAAACTTCATAACAAGCTTCTCCAGATAGCTTGTGTTATTACAATTTATTTTCATGTTCTACAGGTGGCATTAGTAAATGATGTAATGTAATTCCTTTAATGTTGTGTGCTGCCAATCTAGTTGGAGCAGTTACAACACAAGACAAATGTGAGTCAGTTGTTTTCCGCAGATAAGTGGTCAAAACTTTAATCAAGAAACTTTTTCCTGTACCAGCTTGACCACTGATATACATTTGGATAGGTTGAAGTGATGTGCATGTGCATTCTTTCTTTTCATGAAGAAAACCATGGTCAATCTGTTGTCTAACTTGCTGATATATTTCGTTCTGTTCAATATTTAGCTGCTCTTCCAAGTTTCCTAAGTCCATAATATCTTCTTGAGCTTGATGCATTGCTGTTTCCACTTCATTCATGGTGATTGCTGCTTAATTTTCTAGAATTGGTTGTTCTAGTGGATCTTGACTTAGGGTACCAGAACTTTGACTGTCTTGAGAACTGTCTCCAGCAATCTCAGCTGCAATAGTAGCTTCTTGATCAATTTCTTCATTCAACATTTTGAGATAATGTGCAAAAACTGGGCATTCAATGCTATCTTTACATGCATTGAAAGAGTCTTCATACCACTGAAAATCTGCAAGTAATTCCAATTCTGTACACCAAGGCTTGAACAGTTACAAAAGTGCTAAATAGTAAACTTCTCTTCTATCAGCAGTCTCACAACTCAGTTTCCTGTGATTAATCAGATTTCCTTTACTATGTTTCACCAAACATTCTTCTGAACCAATCACTGCATATTTTCCTTCATTTATGTTTTCTGTAGTATTTTTCTTAAAACTGTAAAATTGCAGCACTTCATAGAGACATATGTTCTCAAGATGACGACTTCTATTTGGATAGTATGTATCCAACATGTTTGTTTTGACAATATCTGTACTTCCTGGTTCCTTTACTGCTAAATATTCAATTTCTTGTATAAGTTTAAGTACTCGATTTTGTGCTGCAGCAAGACCTAGACTCACCCAAATGATCCCTCTTGACTTTGAATATAACCTTGCAGACGACAACCGATCCAAACATTCGTACTCTCCAATCTCTCGATGGGATAACATCTTCAAACTAAAACTGTACAATTTCTTACTAAGACTCTTCTTGTGGGAAATTTCTTCCCACATTTCTTTCAACTCCGTCTTTTCTAATTTTGTTATGTATGATGTTACATACCGAGCAACAGCAATGGAATTGTCCGCAACATACTGGATATCCATATTAGCATTACACATTGAGGGAATAACTGGATTATAATCATTGATATACTTTGATTCTTCACTTCTTCTCAAATTGTACGTATTTTTGGGAGATTTTCTAGTGTTGGTATGTCTCACTGCGGACATGAAACTGTTTACTCTTCCTTTGGATATTACTGGACGTGGAAATCCAAAACGACATTTGGTATAAAACTTTTCCTTCGATTTGTATTTCTGTTGACAGTATTTGCCACATCGATGACTTTGAAATCATAACACTTGTAGCCTTAAGGTGTTTTCTTCTGTTCTTTTTGGTATAGCACATCTGACATAATCTTTAATAAAAGATAAAACAGTGTCATCTGAATTAGTTCCAAATTTGGGTGCATCCTTGATCCATAACAACATATGTATATGAGGAACACCTCTAACTTGATACTCCTTTCTCCAAAATAAATCAATAACTTCTCCAAGAGGAGGATTCTTTTTATTGCAGATAAAAGACATCATAACTTCAAACCTATGGTTGAAATATCTGCATACATTAACAGGATCCAAAGAGCACAATTCTTCAGGTGTCTTGCATTCAATACTTTTAATATTTGAATTTGCTTCTCAAAGAAATTCAAGTAAATCATCCCAGGCGTATTCAGCACAGCTTAGGGTAACAAACCACGTAGGAGTTCCTAAGTTCCTTAGCATACATTTCAGTTCTCCATGACGACGATACCAATACTCATTAGTACCGCGCTGACATGCCATCAAATTAATCAGTTGCGATTCTAAATGATCATCTCTCTGATGTACTTGATCCATAAATTCCTTTGCAGAAACATTTTGAAGATGTGGTCCTGTTTTTAATATGTGGTTGACTGCATGTGAAAGTCCAGACAAGTCACTCTCAAACAAAAGATGAAATATATATGGGATACATTGTCGAAATCTTGGATCTTCTGCATACAATCTTGTTGTCTGATATTCTGATGCAGGAATCTGCACTGATCGTTCGTCATATTGACCACCTTTTCCAGTTGGGAACAGCTGCGGTAAACAATGAGCTTCCAAACTTTTTTCCCATACACTCATGGGAGTCCCCTTCGCTTTCTTCATTTGGAATAATTCAATAGTATTCCCCATCACTTCTTTTGAATGAAGTGGATGTACACTATAATGTTCATAAATTTCTTCACTTTTGAACATGTCAACTCTTTCAATTTGACCACTTGACGTTTCACTGTCATCTCCTAAAACTATTTCTTCTTTCTCTACATACACATTTTTGTAGTAATCATTGTTTTTTATAAGATATAATGTTGCCTTTTGCACTTTCCTAACATCAACTATTTCCTGCCAGATTTTCTTACTCTTTGTAGGAACACCATTAACTAGAATAACTAGTGGTTCACTTTCTACATTTTCTACACCAATAGTCTCAATATTTTTCTTTAAATCGAGAGGTAAATATACAACTCTTCCTTTGAATCCTGGCTGTAAATCTGTAGGAGGCACTTTACCTATTTTAGGCTCCATGTGAACAATAGCCTGAAATGGGTGCACACATTGAATCAGAATAGACTCATACGTGTTTAAATCTATCAGTTCTGGAGAAATAGTTACTAACTCTAGATTATTATGGACAGCTCTAGCAGGCATTTTATTATCGTCTAATTTGTTATAACAATATTTACAAATACTCTGATCAGTACCCAAATCAAAGCAATCCTCTACCAACAAATAAGTTACAAATTCCTTCCATTTATCATTATTTTCTCTTTCACTTTTTAAATATAGATCAACAGTCCTAGTCTGATTGCTATAGTGAGTTTGTCGGCAACAAATACAAGTGTAATTTGGCCTTTCACATGAAATTACCTTAAACTTTGTAATTTGTTCTTCAAACTTCTCTGTACTACTATTTTCCACATTTTCTTCAACATCTACTTCTATCAATGTCTCACTTTGTCCACTCTCTTCTTCAGGACCAAAGTAACGAAACTCTATTTCATCACAAACTTTTGTAACATCTGACAGTGTTCCATGCAAAAGAGCACTGTTTAGGTAATTTAAAATTATTGCTGGACTTTTAGCGTAATACAATCTTCTCACAAATTTCCACATTTGAGAATGATGTACTGCTAACATTCTAAAATTATGAAAAACACTTTGACATTCTTTTCTTGAAAGACAAGCCAGAGAATGACCTTGCAAACCAGTATTTTTTCTTACTCTGCAAAGATCTAGTCCTTGCAACATCTTAATCTTTTGTTTAACACTTTTTTTACTATAGACTCGTGAGAAATTGCGTAAAATTTCAATAGATTCCTGTCGTATACTACAAATACTACTACAATCCCAAGTATACACTGGAGCTTTAGGACGTCTCCCTAAAACTTCATCAGCTATCACTTCTACATTTCTGGGAACCATCTTCTCTTTCTCAATTTGACAACTATTTTTAAGTTGATAAGCTCGACCACTGGTATCAACTGCTAGCAATAATGTATTGGTTTGAAAATATCTCTCTTCATTAAAAAAAAGGCTCTGAACTTGAACTGTGTTTCCATTCACCCAAAAAAAATCACAATAGTTACTTCTGTTAATTACTCTCTTCTTCTTACTTTTGGCCTTCATAAAATTTATTGGCTTATCAAGTGATTGAATTCTCTTTAAAACTAATATGAATAATTTCCTTTTTAATTCAAAAGACTTCTCAACAAAAGTTTCAATCTGTTTCTTCTTTTTATAAAATGCTGATCTTCTTTTTATTTCTTCACATCTTTCAACAAATTAAAAACAACTCTATTGTAAAACATTCTCGTTCTAATTTCTTCAAACTGATTCTTTCTCCTTTTACCATACATTGATTCTTCAGAATGCATTTTTCCATTAACTTCTCCTTTTTTCTTTCTATTCTTCTTTGTTGTTGGGGCATTCTTTATACGTTCCATGTTGTGCACACTGTTTTTATCCATTGAGAGTTTTTTTAACAAATTCTTTTGTTCTCTTACCAGAAGACTTTTTCTTTTTTACCACATGTTGTAGTTCATCTAATTTTTGCTGTTCTGTTTTCTTCAAATAATACTCCTTTTTTGTTGTTTTATCTTTTGTGTTATTCTAGTCATGGTAAGTTTGTTTTAATGATGATGAACGATAGCTGTAAAAAAGTTTTTTATATATGACATTATTCAAATAAATGTATAAAATATACTATTGTTTTACTAAAGAAACACGTTGTATATAACATTGTACATGGCTCCTACTTGGGTAATTGCAGAAGTGAATCAGTACTCTGCATGGGGTTAGGGGACTGGATAGATTGTGAAGATTTGACTGTAGCACTGCGTGTGTTAATGCCTGAGTCATTGTACATGAGCATAGACAGTGACTGGGTAGGTAGTGTGCTACTAGTTGACAGCAGGGTGAGTTTATAAGTGCTTGTGTTTCAGCACAGAGATCAGATAAGGACATGGTTCTGTCAGTATGATTACAAGAGTGGACAGAGAGTTGTGGTAAATATTTCATTACCGGTACTATTTTTTATGCGGTAAAGTCTAGTAAGAATAACTCAGTAAATATAAGAGGCGGAATCCGTGGTATTAGAGGTTCTAAAAGGCTTTATTCCTCTACAAAGGAAATACAATTCGAACTGCAGGCTTCAAATTCCATCACCACGAGAGTTCAGGAAGGAAGGCAATACATTATTGACAGATAATCAGTTTTATAAGAAATGCATTACAGTGGAACAGATGCAGGAGGCGTAACAGTTGATAAGATAGATAAAATATGCATACGTAACTAAAAAAAGGCGGACATATAGGCGTAACTCAGAAAACGTCATTATACATGATGTCACAAGTGGGTGGATCCATAAGAGAATCCTGCAATGTCAGCAGAAATATTTGACAGAGGTGCGCGCGCAGCCGCATGACGTGTGATTGACGTGCAACTAGAGGGTGAAGGGGACTTGACATTTAGCTCTACATGTGGAGACAGAAGTCTGGGGGGTCATGTCAACCTAATCCAAAATCATATCTAATATCTTATGTTTAAAGAACTGTATTATCCAAAAGGAAAGGTCTCTCGGACGGAATCTATTCTATACTGACTGTTAGTGCGTGTACAAGCGTCTAAGTGTCTACGTGAGATGCGAGGGGGCAGGAATCTTCCATGGTAACAGGGGCTATGAATTACTTGCATGAGGACAGCGAGGCCTGGCCCTTTGCACGGTAGCTGGAAGAATGTTTACCTAAACTACTAGACAGGAATGCATCGGATGAGGAGCGGAGCAGATAATCTTGAAGGTGAAATACAGTTTTTGGCAGGCAACAGGCTGGATCATGCACCGTTAGCCGCGCAGGGAGTAGGACAAAGTTCATGGGTACAGATGCAGGCTCGGACTGGAGCTTTCAGAGGCAGAGAGCAGGAAAAGGCTTGATGGCAGAATTCAGGGCCTACTCGCCTGAATCTGTAAAATGTGGAAAGTGAACCACATAAAGTCGGTGGCCTTTCATACTTAGGAATGGAATATCTGACCCATTCATGGCAGATCTGAAAGAGGACATGTTGACGGTGGACGCACATGTATTTGCGTCTTCATAACTGGAACTGGAGGGAACATACATGTACTTATAGCATGCACATGGAGCCGTTGGGGTCTACGATAGGGGACATAGCTGATCACAAAATTCATATTTCCTCATTCCCTCCTTGTCCCCTACGGACCCTCAGGAGATATCGATCTTCATCAATCCATCGATCTGTTCATATAGCATCATTTGTTCTTCTTTCTTCTTCCGGGATTTTGAACGAAAATTTGGATGCGGGATACACGATGTGGCACACAGACCACAAATCGCTGGCCCACATTGTAGACATAAGCAGCAACTGAATAGTATGAGAAAGCCAATACCTAGGAAGGATAGGATCCTCCATCCCCAGGCTGACAACACGCTCCAGAACCAACCGGACCAAGTCCAGGTGCCTGGACTCTGGTGTATCTGGCTTATAATCTTATGAAGGCGGGTTATGGCTTTATATACTGACGGCGAATTTTCTGGTATGAAAATGCAGCAACTTGATCCGATGACCCTACAAGCTCCGCCCCTATCGGCCAGGATGACGTCAAGGACAAGACGATTTTGAAGCACAACAATCCGCATAGCAGACTGCTCTTCTGTTAAATTGCCCAAGGCGGAAGTAGTCTCGTTCACTACTGCTTCAAGGGTTCTAGTTAATCTACGTATCAGTTTACTATTAGTGACTGTACCTATATAGGGAAAGAAACCTTTATTGAAATCTGTGTATTGCTCCCATGCCGTTTCAGTGTAATCGACAATCGGGAGATCTCTCTGCTGTCTATTGTGTACTAAATGGGTATTTCTATGATAATCAGGAGGAGCTAGGAAAACAGGTGGCAGAAGGAATGCTATGTAACAGGTACCATCCCAATCTAGAGGTAGACGTATATATGCGGTCTGGCCACATATGAAGTAAGAATGACGGGAAGCTCTAAATGTAGACTTGCCTTGATCACTGAATTTTATTACAGTGGCGCATTTACTATGGCCCATGTGTATGGAACCATTCTTTCTTACACATAATTCCCCTTTAACTGGGAATACTGACATGGCGGGCAAGATTGGTGTAGCTTCAGATTCAACGTTCAGGATCATGAGGTTAAGTGTAAAATTACCTAATCCATATACTTCATTTTCTAGATCAGTTCCTGTTCTTTTGGGAAGTCCCTCCTTGTTAGGGTAGCAGACTTTAAGCAAAACTAGGTTCAGGTTTCCCCATACCCAGTTGTCTTGATAAACTACTGAATTTGAATCTAAGGAATTAATCAAACTAAACCATGCTCCACAGGAGCCATTGTGTGTGAATGGATATGGAAAGAGGGGCAAAACTCCCTTATAGTTCTGATAGGGAGGGAGTCGGCCACATATCCAACAATTGGTAGCATTGCTGGTCTGATGGGAATGATGTAACATACTAATAAAAGTGTTGTTGCGCAGCGCAAATCTATAAGACAACTCATGCGGAGGTAATTCACTAAAAGAATGTTCAGCAGTAACATTGTAGGCACGCTTAGAAATAGGGTAATACATATGCAGTAGTATACTAGAAATGATGATCAGAAGACTTAGAAAAAACAAAATTAATAATGTTACTGTGCAGTGACTACGAAGTGATTTACAATATGCATGCTTTTTAAGTTGCATCTGTCGATTTCTTTCTCTACTCCGGTCTAGAGGATACATGTCAGAGACAAATTCAACCGATTCACCTTGGAGAGGACTTAAACAATCAAATTGTCTGACTTGCTAGACCTTAATTTCAGTTTATAAAGTTCCGTTTTTGTCTGGTCAACCAAGGGGAGCTTTGAGTCTGTCTGTGAGGGAATGCAGGGCTGAGTGTTCACACTGGACGGTAGTCCATAAAATTTCTTGATATGACTCGAGTGCAACCACCCTTTACGTCCCTCGATCTTCACGGCTGTCCTTGTTGTTAGTAGAACGAGTTTAGGCGATTTCCACCTAGGCTCCAGTTGGGTCTTCCGGTCGAAATTCCGTACCAGAACCAGATCACCTGGAACCACGTCATGGGGCTTCACCTCAGTGTTATCGGGAAAAGCTGCAGCTACCTGTGAACGACAAGATTGTAGTGCAGACATCAAGGAAGCCAGGTAATCTGTCAGCATATTACAGTCAACATCAGTGATTTTGCGAGGTATAGGCGTCCCCCACATATTTGGTGGTCTACCGAAGATCACCTCGTACGGGGATAGCCCTGTTCGAGAATGTGCTACCATTCTCATGTAAAAGAGCGCAACTGGTAAGGCTACTATCCAATCGACACCTTTTTCTCTGCATATTTTGGACAATCTAATTTTCAGGGTTTGATTATGACGTTCCACGAGACCTGCTGCCTCGGGATGTCGGACACAGTGGAATTTCCAGTGGTAACCTAACAAAAGTGAAACGTGTTTCATTAGTTCGGATGAGAATGGCTGGCCGTTATCTGAGTAGACAACACGTGGTAAACCATATCGTGGGAAGAATTCTCAAACTAGCTGTTTGGCAGTAGTGGGGGCAGTGTAATCTGAAACCGGGTAGGCTTCTGTCCAACGGGAAAGAGCACAGACAACTACGAGAACATATTTGAATCCTCGACATCGTTCCATCTGGATATAATCCATCTGGAGGACTTCAAAAGCATGATCGGGAGGTTGAAATCCACCCTGCTCTACGGGGATGCTTTTACCTGGATTAAACTGACAACATATCATACAGGTACGTACTTTCTGTTTGGCTGCTGCTCGCAAGTGTTTGTTGAACCAAATGTGTTGAATGCTGTCTAGCATAGCTTTTTCTCCTAGGTGCGCTGGACTATGTATTGTGTTAATGATGACTTGAACCATGGAGTCGGGAAGAAACCATATAGATTTTTCCTTCGTCATCCATCCTTGATCCGTTTGGATCCCTCCTAATTCAGTCCATTTCTTTATTTCTTCTGGTGTAGCATGTGTCTGTATGTCAATTATATCAAGGGCGGGATCCTTAACTGTCATGCAATGTGTTGGTGTCGGAACTATTGTTTTTGTCGCGTCAGTTGTATGAGTCTGGTTCTGAGCAGTCTGTTTAGCTGTTCTGTCAGCTAGGTCATTACCCTGAGAAATGATATCGGTAACTTTTGTATGAGCTTTGCATTTCATAATCGATATTGCAGTAGGTAGATGAATCGCGTCTAATAGGGCTTGAATGAGGGGTCCGTGTTGGATGTGGGCACCGTGAGAAGTTAAATAACCTCTCTCTCGCCACAGTACGCCGAAGTCATGGACGACTCCGAATGCATAACGTGAATCTGTGTATATGTTGACTTTCTTATCTTTGGCTTGAATACAGGCTTGTGTCAGAGCAATGAGCTCTGCTGCTTGAGCTGACAAAGTGTTAATACAATTTGTTTCAATGACTTCAGTGTCTGTTGTGACTGCGTAAGCGGCCACTAACTCTCCTGTACTTGTTCTCATACATGAACCATCTACATACAATGTCAGGTCTGGATCTGATAAAGGGATGTCTGTCAAGTCTTGTCTGGGTTTCGTCGTGATAGTAATGACTTCAATACAATCATGTGCTAATGGATCTGTTCCATTTACTGGCAAAAGTGTGGCAGGATTTAACGTATTACAACGTCTGATTTCTATGTGTGGCTGAAACAATGTTAATTCGTAACCGGTGAGTCTCGCTATAGTCAAGTGTTGTGTTTGTGTGCGGTTCAAGAGAACCTCTACTGCGTGTGGTACTTGTACTGTCAATTGATGTCCTAACACTATGGCATCGCTTTGTCTAATTGCTAAAGCTGTTGCTGCCACTGATTTCAGGCACGCAGGAAGAGCCTGAGCTACTGGATCTAATGTACTAGAGAAATAAGCACATGGTTTGTGTGATCCTGCTTGTTCCTGAGTGAGTACTGACAAGGCAGTACCTTCGCGTTCTGTAACAAAGAGTGTAAACTGTTTACTGTAACATGGTGTTGCTAAAACAGGTGCTTGGCACAAAGCTTTCTTTAAGCTTTCAAAGGCATGTGTATGTTCTTGAGTCCAAGGGAGGACAGTCGATGTGGCTGCCTCCTGTGTTGTCAACTGGATGAGTGGTTTTGCTAGAAATGCATATTGAGGGATCCACTGCCTACAGTATGAAGTGAGACCTATAAAAGCCCGCACCTCCTTTTGTGTCTTGGGTGGTGGCATGTTAGCGATTAACTGGATGCGATCAGGTGTAAGCTGTCTTCCCTCCTTGGACAGCGAGTGCCCAAGGTAAACAACTCGCTGGACACAGAATTGCAGCTTAGAAGGGGACACCTTGTGCCCCTTGTCGGCCAGAAATTTTAAAACCGTCAATGACGCTTTTTCACATTCAGGTTCGCTTCGGGCGGTGATCAGCAGATCATCGACATATTGAAGCAAGGCAGTGTTAACTGGCATGTGGATACTGTCAAGTTCTCGTTTCAGTGCTTGGCTATAGATGCTGGGGCTTTCTGTAAATCCTTGAGGTGCGCGTGTGAATTTAAAACTTCGTCCATTTAAACTGAATCCGAACAGATATTGACTTTCCGGATCTATTGGGACGCTAAAGAAAGCATTCTTGAGATCAATTACAGTGAAGAACGTTGCTTCTGAGTCAATAGCTGTTAGTAATGAAGAGATATCTGGGACCACAGGGTATTGTGGTACAATACATTTATTTAATTCGCGCAGATCAATAACTAATCGATATACTGGTGGTGCTTTTGGATCCGTTCTTTTTAGAATCGGAATTATCGGGGAATTACATACATTGGAGTCGGTTTCGACAACCACTCCTTGTGCAATGAGCTCGTCAATGATTTGCAGCAAAGCCACAACAGCATCTGGTGGTAACTTGTATTGTCGCATTCGTGGTAGTACTACTCCTGTTTTTAGTGTGACTCGATATGGTGTAATGTTCATGCAACCAACATCAGTGGGGCCTTGTGCCCATAAATGTGTAGGTAAACTCTGCAGCCGGTGATCCATGTCTCTGGACACGTAGTGACCTTTAAAGTCACGTAAAAATAGTCGTACTCCTTCCGGAGAACAACATATTATAGCTCCTAGAGCTTTCAATGTTTTTATACCTAACAAGTTTTCTGGACATGATTTAGTAAGCAATAAATCTGTAGTTCGTGTCAATGGACCAACCGTGAGTGGAAGAGGTTGTGTTACGTCATTAATTATAGGTTTTCCTGAGAATCCAAGGGAAATATTTTGCGAGCCTGAGAGGGGTGCCCCTGGAACTTCACTGCGTCGTATAGTTGTTCTGCTTGCCCCTGTATCAAGTAAAAACTTTCTGTCTTCCCCTAATAGTTCACTATGTACATAAGGTCCCTCTTGATCTACAGGAACCTCAATAAGGGGTAAGCCAACTTCCCTCTCCAGGCTATTTCATGTGTATCGCTGATAATCGGGATAATCTGCTTGTGCATACTGATACATCTGTTGCGTTGTTGCTTGTGTGGCAGCAATAGGCTGCGCTTGAGGTGGTGCTACGGTCTGTTGTGGAGCTGCCTGTTGCGGAGCTAGTTGTTGCGGAGCTGACCTAGGTTGTGCATGCTGAGGGATTTGTTGTTGATTCTGATCCTGTCTAGGTGGACGTGGTCTTTCCTGGGTTCTTCCTGTGGCAATATTATGTTTCAGGACTGGACAATCGTGTATATAATGACCTTGTTGTTTACAATAGTTGCATGTCCCTTTCGTTGGACCTGCGGAATCACCCTTTTGATGACCATCAGCTGGAACTGACTGAGCAACAAGCATTTTCATTTTTGTATCTTTCATACGTCTTTGTTCATGTTCTTGTTCTTCTCTAATTCTATTGTGGTGATATTGTAACATCTGTAGCATCTGTGACGGGGTGTTTCCTTGCCAGGTACTCTCGAATTTCAATACTCTATTCTTAACTTGTGGCAGGGAATTTTCAACTAATTTTGTCACAAACAGATGTGGATATGACTCGCTACTTGCTTTTATGCCACTATTAATACCAAAACATTTTTCAAATCGGGAATAAAAATCACTAGTGTCTTCATCTTGCTTTTGTTTACAGGCTGAGATTGCACCCCAGTCCTCCTTTTTCGTAGTTAATAAACGTGGCAGTACCTGCACTAGTAATCCTGGTAGTGCTGTAGTCTTTTCCCCAAGCCCTGATCCTGCAGCTCGGGCCTTTTCTTCGTTTTCTAATGCTGTCCAATCTATCTTTTGGTCTCCCACCTCCCATTCCTTTTCTTTGAGTTTCTCGTAAATACCGGCAGGCATTAATACTTTTAATATTTTCATAATGTCGGGGTAGGTATACTCTCCCATGAGTAACATGTCTTTTATCTCACGGTGGAAACCTGCTGGATCCTTGTCATGGCTGGGTACTACTTTCTTCATTTCTAATAATTCAATTTTAGTTATAGGCGTGTACACAAACACGCGTGTAAAGTTATTACCTTCACCTCTGATTGGGTGTACTTCGCGTAACGGATTCAGTCTATCTATGTGATACATTTTTCTTCCCATAATGGGAACCGGAACGTGTTCTGGGCACACGAAAGTTATATACTGGTTTCGAAATTCTAGAATTTCTTTAATCAAATCAGTACCTGACCCTCTCCATTTATTCGTGAGTAATTCGGTCAATATGTCAGGTAAGGGTCCTGGATCGGAGTGTTGGCTTTTATATAATATAAGGAGGTGTTGAATCATGTATATACTAGCTAAACACTGTTCGTATGGGGCAAGATTCAGAAACGTGTGTGCTAGTGCATCATCATTGTATTCGCTGGGACTGTCAGCCCATTGTACTGCTGACCTGGCTAATTCTTGTTCGTCCATGGAATCGAGCATCTGGTATCCCCTTCGATCTCGGAGTAATTTATCAACGGCTTGGAATAGGTGTTCAGGGGACCTTGCATTTAACATAGGGGTTTGAAAATGTCTATTACATTCTGGACGCATCGGACGTATTGGATCATTAAAGCCTCTAGTATTATTATGGGGTCTTCCTCTACCTACGTAAGCTATCGTTTCTAATTGTTCTGATTCTTGCTCCTCCTCGTCCTCTGATTCAATTCTGTCTGCTTCTCGTCTGTCTTTATGTATTCGTTCTACTTCCTTGCGGATCTTTCGATACATGGCGATTATACACGCCTGTTTATCATGTTTCTCGTCTGATATGTTCTGACCCCATTTGGCAAGTTTTTGCATGGTATCATGATCTGCCCCAGGCCTGTTTTGGTTCCTAATCATGCAATTTATGAAAAAACGTAGTAGTTGTCTTTGTACATCCACTTTCTGGTATTCCATAGCTTCGTTAATACTTTCTGGACCTCGCCCTGTTTGGACAAAGTGATATATATTGTCTAGGTGTTCAACCATTCCTGGTATCGTCATTAAATATAATGTAGCTCGTCGTATACGTAGTGATGATATTAGCAATCTGTCCTGTTTACCTGGCACTGGATCGTATCTACAATCCACAAGATGTTCTTTAAACATGTCGGATGTCGCTAGTTGGGGTGTACGTTGGAGTGCTAAATCTCTAAGGGTCTGTTTATTTCGCGGCGGTGTGGCAAACATGTCTGTCGTACCTCCTGTAGCACCATCTGAGGTGCTGGGCAAGAAAGGATTCGTTGGACGTAAGATAGAAATTGTAGATGCGGGAAAAACAGTAGAAATGGATGGACCTGTGGGGATGGGCGTAGGAGTTTGTTGTTGCGGGGATACAGACGGATGGTCTTGACGTTGAACACCATCGTCATGCGGTGTGTGTGGTATGGTATTAGCATACTCGGGAGCTACGTCATCTAAATAGGAGGAAAGGAAAACGTCTGGCACTGGGCGCGGTCCAGGCGCGGACGGGCGTAGACGGGCTTGCCTTTGGACCGAAACGCCAACCAGATGGGAGGAGGCATCGCCATCATCCACAGGAACACCATCCGTCTCACGACCAGCACCGACAACACCCTGACCAGCGCCGAACACCTGCATTTCCAGATCCACACCAACCCGAAGACCACCCTCAGAGGCACCCTGATCTACCGACCCCCTGGACCACGCACACAATTCAGCGAGGACATCGCCGACTTCGTCAGCCCGCATGCCCTCCCCTCCGCTGACTACATCCTCCTGGGAGACCTCAACTTCCATCTGGAGAACAACAACGACCGCAACACCAGCACCCTGCTCGACAACCTCGCCAACCTTGGACTCAAGCAACTGGTGTCCACCCCCACCCACCTCGCCGGACACACACTCGACGCAGTCTTCTCTTCCAGCACAGACATCGACTTCAGCCACGCCACAGAGCTTCAATGGACGGACCACAGCTGCATCCACTTCACATTCAAGAGAGCGACGACCCACCAACACCAGCAACAGGCCGCCCGCAGAAGCTGGAACAAGATCACAGCAGACCAGCTCGCCACCTCCCTGAGCCAGCACCCTCCTGCCAGCTCAGCGAACCCCAGCCAGGCCGCCGACAACCTCACGACATGGATCAGCAACTGCGCAGACGAACTCGCCCCACTGAGGACCCCGCCTAGCAGACCCGGCAGCAAGAAGGCCCCATGGTTCACCGACGAACTCAAGAGCTCCAAGAAGAACTGCCGAGCCCTCGAGAAAGTCTGGAGAAGGGAACCGACACCGGACAACAGGACCTCCTTCAAACTCGCCACCCGGAAACACCACCAGCTGATCCGCGCCGCCAAGAAAACAGCATTCAAGGACCGGCTGGACAACAACGCACACAACTGCAAGGAACTCTTCAACATCGTGAAAGAGCTTTCCAACCCCAGCGCAGGAAACAACGACATCACCCCATCGCAAGACCTCTGCAACTCCCTTGCTTCATACTTCCACAACAAGATCGCGGACATACACAACAGCTTCAACAACCAACCAACGCACACCATGACCGAACAACCACCCCCCACCACCACCCTCCACGCCTGGACCCCGATCAGCACCGAAGACACCATCCGCACGATGAACTCCATCCACTCCGGATCACCGACCGACCCCTGCCCTCACCACGTCTTCAACAAGGCCGACGCTGTCATCGCACCCCACTTGCGAGACATCATCAACACATCCTTCGACACCACCATCTTCCCTGAGAGCTGGAAACACGCCGAACTCAGCGCTCTACTCAAGAAACCAACAGCGGACCCCACCGACCTCAAGAACTACCGCCCCATCTCGCTCCTCCCGTTTCCAGCCAAAGTCATCGAGAAGACCGTCAACAAGCAGATGGCCGCCTTCCTCAAGACGAACGGATCCCTCGACCCCTCACAGTCCGGCTTCCGAGCCAATCACAGCACCGAGACAGCCCTCATCGCCGCCACCGATGACATCCGAGCCCTGATGGACAATGGAGAAACAGCGGCCCTCATCCTCCTAGACCTGTCCGCGGCATTCGACACGGTCTGCCACCGCACCCTAGTACGGCGCCTCAGCAACATCGGAATCCAGGACAAGGCGCTGGAATGGATCATCTCCTTCCTCGACGGAAGAACACAGAGAGTCCGCCTACCACCGTACAAGTCAGAGGCCTCCGAAGTCATCTGCGGTGTCCCTCAAGGATCATCTCTGAGCCCCACCCTCTTCAACGTCTACATGAGCCCCCTCGCGGCCATCGTACGCAAACACAACCTCAGCATAATCTCCTACGCCGACGACACCCAGCTGATCCTCTCCCTGACCAACGACCCCGCCGCCGCCAGAGCCAACCTGCACGAAGGGATGAAAGAGGTAGCCGAGTGGATGACGACCAGCCGCTTGAAACTGAACTCGGACAAGACGGAGGTCCTCATCCTGGGCTCCTCACCCTCCACCTGGGACGACTCCTGGTGGCCTCCCGCCCTGGGCACCGCACCCAAACCGACAGACCATGCACGCAACCTGGGCTTCATCCTGGACTCCTCCCTCTCCATGACCAGGCAAGTCAACAACGTCTCCTCGGCGTGCTTCAACATCCTACGCATGCTACGGAAGATCTTCTGGTGGATCCCCACCGAGACCAGGAAGACTGTCACCCAGGCCCTCGTCACCAGCCGACTGGACTACGGCAACGCCCTCTACGCCGGTACCACCGCCAAGCTCCAGAAAAGACTCCAGCGGATCCAGAACGCCTCAGCCAGACTCATCCTCGACATCCCACGAACCAGCCACATCTCCGGACATCTGAGAGACCTTCACTGGCTCCCCGTCAACAAAAGAATCACCTTCCGCCTCCTCACCCACGCACACAAAGCCCTACACGACCAAGGCCCGAGCTACCTCAACAGCCGAGTAAACTTCTACGCTCCCATACGCCACCTCCGATCAGCCACCCACGCCCTCGCCGCCGTCCCCCGCATCCGAAGAACGACTACAGGAGGAAGGTCCTTCTCCTACCTGGCCGCCAAGACCTGGAACTCCCTCCCGACCAACCTGCGCCTGACCCAAGACCACCTCTCCTTCAGGAAGAAGCTGAAGACCTGGCTGTTCGAGCAGTAGCGGCACCCCCCCCCCCCCCCCCCAGCGCCTTGAGACCCTACGGGTAGGTAGCGCGCTTTATAAGTGTCCTTGATTGATTGATTGATTGAGCGGCATTTTTAGATCTGGTTACCTAATCTTGAACACACTTAATACAGTAAACACAATAATGAACAGTCATTCACACCACAATGTATAGAACGTATTAAAACATTTAACACTTAACAGTTTAACGAATAATGATAACTAATAGAAAACTAGTTACTGACATAATACTGACACTAAATAATACTTATTTATATGCAAGACATACTAGATATACTGCTAAACAGTACAGATACACTGCTGAAACAGTGCAGACCGGATTTGTGTACCCAAACCCGTCTTGACCGGCACAGACTATGTGCACGTTAAATGCCTCCCCGGCAATGGTACTCACCGGGTAGCTCGGAACGGAAGGCCTCGGAACTGAACTGAAACTGGACCGGACTGGACTCGACTCGACTGGACTCGGAACTTCGGAACCTGGTGGGCCTCTGTATACCTCGGATCTTGCTCTCTCAGCTAGGCTCTGGTTGGGATACTTCGCACTTCTCACCGCCTCGTCTGGGTGTTGATCGCAGCCTCAGTCGCCCCCGCTTGGCCGGAGGGAGATACAGGAAATCCTGCGGGTACGCGTTTTTGTCCGTTCAGCTGTGGCAGGAGACCGGGCCTGCAACGCACCTCCGGCGCGTGAGATGGTAAAGTGTCCCTATTCGGGCGCCAATTTATGTGGTAAATATTTCATTACCGGTACTATTTTTTATGCGGTAAAGTCTAGTAAGAATAACTCAGTAAATATAAGAGGCAGAATCCGTGGTATTAGAGGTTCTAAAAGGCTTTATTCCTCTACAAAGGAAATACAATTCGAACTGCAGGCTTCAAATTCCATCACCACGAGAGTTCAGGAAGGAAGGCAATACATTATTGGCAGATAATCAGTTTTATAAGAAATGCATTACAGTGGAACAGATGCAGGAGGCGTAACAGTTGATAAGATAGATAAAATATGCATACGTAACTAAAAAAAGGCGGACATATAGGCGTAACTCAGAAAACGTCATTATACATGATGTCACAAGTGGGTGGATCCATAAGAGAATCCTGCAATGTCAGCAGAAATATTTGACAGAGGTGCGCGCGCAGCCGCATGACGTGTGATTGACGTGCAACTAGAGGGTGAAGGGGACTTGACATTTAGCTCTACATGTGGAGACAGAAGTCTGGGGGGTCATGTCAACCTAATCCAAAATCATATCTAATATCTTATGTTTAAAGAACTGTATTATCCAAAAGGAAAGGTCTCTCGGACGGAATCTATTCTATACTGACTGTTAGTGCGTGTACAAGCGTCTAAGTGTCTACATGAGATGCGAGGGGGCAGGAATCTTCCATGGTAACAGGGGCTATGAATTACTTGCATGAGGACAGCGAGGCCTGGCCCTTTGCACGGTAGCTGGAAGAATGTTTACCTAAACTACTAGACAGGAATGCATCGGATGAGGAGCGGAGCAGATAATCTTGAAGGTGAAATACAGTTTTTGGCAGGCAACAGGCTGGATCATGCACCGTTAGCCGCGCAGGGAGTAGGACAAAGTTCATGGGTACAGATGCAGGCTCGGACTGGAGCTTTCAGAGGCAGAGAGCAGGAAAAGGCTTGATGGCAGAATTCAGGGCCTACTCGCCTGAATCTGTAAAATGTGGAAAGTGAACCACATAAAGTCGGTGGCCTTTCATACTTAGGAATGGAATATCTGACCCATTCATGGCAGATCTGAAAGAGGACATGTTGACGGTGGACGCACATGTATTTGCGTCTTCATAACTGGAACTGGAGGGAACATACATGTACTTATAGCATGCACATGGAGCCGTTGGGGTCTACGATAGGGGACATAGCTGATCACAAAATTCATATTTCCTCAGAGTGACAATGTGATTGGGGCACTGCATGAGTACTACCAAGATTGTTACATGAGTCAATCAGTAGTGTACAGGGGGTTAGGGGCCTGCATAGATTGTGCACATTTGACTGTAGCACGGTGTCTCTTAATGCTAGAGTCATTGTAAAAGTGCATAGACAGTGACTGGGTAGATAGAGTGCTGGTAGTTGAGAGCAGGGTGAGTTTATAAGTGCTTGTGTTTCGGCACAGAGATTAGATAAGGACATGGTTCTGTCAGGATGATTGCAAGAGTGAACAGAGAGTAACAGTGTGATTGGGGCACTGCATGAGTACTATCTGGATTATTACAAGAGTGAATCAGTAGTCTATAGGGGGTTAGGGGCCTACATAGATTGTGCACATTTGACTGTAGCACTATATCTCTTAATGCCTGACTCAATGATTCTACAAGTGGATAGACAGTGACTGGGTAGATAGAGTGCTGGTATTTGAGAACAGGGTGAGTTTATAAGTGCTTGTGTTTTGGCACAGAGATTAGATAAGGACATGGTTCTGTCAAGATGATTGCAAGAGTGAACAGAGAGTGACAGTGTGATTGGGGCACTGCATGAGTACTATCTGAATTATTGCAGGACTGAATCAGTAGTCTACAGGGGGTTAGGGGCCTGCCTAGATTGTGCACATTTGACTGTAGCACTGTATCTCTTAATGCCAACTCACAATGGTAACCTGGGCAAGCCGTGAACATGAGCTAGCAACGGCATGGTACCCCAGCCACACAATAGCCGAATGTGGGGAGAGGTGGCAACCAGGCATGTGTGAAGGATGCAGGAGAACCATGATTGGAAAGTAAGTACACAATGCCAAGAGTAGCGGAGATGTGCTGGACAGACCACAGTATGCACAACACACCCATATCCATGGCGACATACACCTCTGGTGTATGGAGTGTAGTGGACAGTGGACGCAACCATGTCACCCCAGACAGTGGGGGAGTTTGAGGAAATGTTTCCAGTTACGTCCCCCCTTAAGCATGAGCGGAGTAGGATGGCCCAGCGTATGCCAGGCCAGCGTAGAGGTGTGAATAAAAAGCACGTAGCCCTGGGCGTGGTGCTCTTCCAGAAAGCCCAACGTCTCTGCCAGGGCAGTGCCTCTCACCACGCCACGAGGCCGACGCCGTCCTCATGAGCGGAGTTGCCTGCGATCCTGTGCGCCTGCCATACCCCAGCCCGCTGGACCCTGAACCCGTCAGGCCGGCCCCTGCGCAGCCAGGCCACACTGATCACCTTCCGACACCGGCGTATGTCAAGGAGGGCCCACCACGTGCCTGCACAAGCTCCAAGCCCAAGGCCCGCGACCTTGGCAGCCTCCTCAGACCATCACGGCCTCCACGACACAGGCCCACATTAGTCCTTTCTCGTTGGCATACTCTACTGCCGCCTCCGGCCTACACCACAGTCAAGTAGGTCACACATTTGGAACTGAGTCTTGATCATACATTGTCCGTGTACGCACAAGAAGGAAGATTCTACTTCACTGTACTCCCTTTGGTCAGGTGGCAGCAACCATGTGCATAGCATCCCAACGACAAGTGACTGTGGGCCCTTGCTGACCGCTGACCCAGGCCTACATCGCGGTCGAATGGGTTACACACATTTCTTAATTCAGCCTTGAATTATTTATGGTAGACTTGATGTCATTGTACAGGCCTCATCGCAGACTGCATCCCCTTTCAGCCCAGGTGCCACTATGTCTATTCCCAGAGACCCATGGACACTTTCTGGTTGGACTTTGGTGGCAATTGAGTCCATGGACTTGGGGATGTCGTTGCCATCATGGTGTTGATGCTGACTTTGTGGCAAAAACGAGGCCGTGGCATTCCACCCCTCCATTTGCTGCTCCCGGACGGCTTCCATCCTCTGCATCATGCCCTGGAGGACACCTTCCACTGTCCCCCGCAACCCTCCGCAACATACACCTCGGACATTGATGAGGAGCCCCTCAGGTCGCATGGCCCAGCTGACTGCACCGCAAATTACCGTCCCGTGGCTGGGTGCCTGTACCGGCCGCAGTGCATCCGGGGCCACTAACTCTGTGCTGGTCATGTCCGGGACCCCTTCTTCTGAGATATTGGATGGCCTCTGAAGCGATGGCCTTGGGGTCATCAATGCCATGTGTCTGTGGCTCTGCGCTGTCTGCAGCCTCCGGCCTCAACTGCGGCCCACCAGGGCTCACACACCAAATCGAGTCCTGACTGGCCTGGACGTCGCATCACCGCAGGAGGCACATGCCACCATCGCCAGGACCGACTGCAACCGCAAAATGCCTGTATCGAAATGGTCATACTGGCAGACTGATAGAGTTGCTTCCACATGTCGTGGATGCCATCTTCTGCCTGATCCCCTGCTCAGCACTCCAGGTGCCACTGACTCGGTGCACCACAAATCATCATCCATCACTGTCTTGGTTATGTACTGTGGTGGGTTCACGTAGCAATGTCACCTCAGGCAGTCTGTGAGACCTGGGACGTCGATGACGAAGATGATGCCGGTGCGACACATCCCCCACTGCAGACATTCTCTTCACATGAGCGTGCCCAGCTCTGGTGCCCCAGACTCAGCGCACTGCAACTCACGTACACTCCTGTTTGATCATTGTGTGCCCTCTGGACTTGCTCAGGCTACCTACATGATGCTCCACAGTTGTCCCTATAATGCTGGTGTTGTCTGTTTCCGTATTCCTTGTGCTAACTGTTGTATTTGTTGCCAGCACCAACAACTCCCTGAGGGCTGGCACCCACCCCACACACATCCAGCACAGGCGTCACTGTACTTGTGGTCCTGCCAATAAAGGGTCTGGGCGCATGTGCCCGTAGCCAGTTCGACATAATATCTGTGTGTGTCCCTGTGGTCTTGTTGTATGCATGGGGGCCCTGGGCCCTACGACATTACATTGTGCTGTGTACAGCGGACTCAGACATGTCACCGCAGGCAGCAGGTTAGAGCTTGGACATGTAGCTTTGTCGTCACCCACTCAATTCATGAGGGATGTGGACTGTGCTGTCGTAACCCAGAGCCAACGTGGGTGTGTGACTGATATGTGCGTGCCCCTGGGCATGGTTCTGTACTGGGAATGTGCATCTACGTGTGTCTCTATGGCAGTGTGGGTCTCCTTTGTGGGGTGTAGGTGGTCCCTGAAGGGTAATGGACACCCACGTATGTGTTCTGTTACGCCTTCCATGGGTTCGGACCACACCTGCACCTGTTGGACCACCTCCTTTTGGCGTTTTGACACCTGGCATTGGTGTGCCATGTGTGGGTCGGTGAAGTGTTGTGTGCCAGCCGTGCTTGCGGGTGCTTCATGCTGTGTGGTCCATTGCAGGAGCTGGGTTCTCCTCTAAGTGGTTTGTCCGCCCTGGTCCTGGTGGTGGGTTGCATGGAATGTCCATGGGCTGTTGTAGGGCGTCGGTGTCAAAGGTGTGGTGGTCGTCTCCGGCATCACTGATGAGTTTTCTGGTGTGACCTGCTGGAGGTGTTGTTTGTCCCTCTGCAATGTGAAGGGGAGATGCATGTTGACATTGTGTTGACATTTATGTTGGCGCATTGTTCTTGTGGACATGCATACTGTGTGACAATGTACATCATGACTGTTTAGGCGGTGCTGGCAATTTGAGTTGGGACCGTGGACATTTGGACTACATGACTGATGTTAGGTTGTACCCGGTAATTGGCATCTCACAGTTTCCTGCTCTGTTCAATGTGACTGGCCTGTTTCTGCGCATGGGTGGACTCAGGTGTGTCCCCTGTTCTGCAGTGTCAGTGTTGCACTTTGTGCCACATTGACATGGGATGTGATGGGATTGCTATGTGTGTGTGCTGCAGTGTGCCACGGGGATGGGGGCCAGTTCCCTGGATATTTGTGGTTGTGCAGTGTACTACACATCGTTGCGCATGTGTGCCATTGTGCCATCTCCCCCCCAGCCCCCCAGTCCCTCTTAGATCCTCACCCTGTTGCTGTTGTGTCAGGTCCTATCGAGCTGTGTCAGGCAACCCAACTCCTTGCACCGTCTCCACACTGATGACTGGCCTCCATTTCCTAGAGCTCCTCCAGTGGCGCAGGACTCCCACTCCTGTCGCCTTTGCTGCCTTCCTGTTGGCAGCGGGTTTGTGCCTAGTTTAGGTTTCCACGTCATGCCAGCGCCGCTTGGCCTCCTCCATTGGCCTCCTCGGCACTCCATTTGCATTCAGGATAGTCTGCTTGTGGGTCAGTTGCTGGTAGTGTTTTGTCACCTTCGTGACGCTGGTCTTGTTTTCCTGCGGTCTGCCCCCGTCTTCCTTTCCCCCTTCTCCTTGGCCTTCCCCGACCCCGTTGTTCCTTACTGGTGGTCTGTGGGGGTTGTGGGGTTCACGTTGGCCTTAGCGCCGGGAAACCTACGGGTAGCTGTGCGCTTAATAAGTCTATATATAATAATAATAATAATAATAATAATAATAATAATTTGCGCTGGATCAGGGTGCATCCATGTTGCTACGTCCCCAAAACCACCAGGGAAAATGACTGGCTCACCGAACACACGCTGGGCTTCCATAAATGTGGGAGATGTGGTGTCTGTAGATGGGCTTTACAGAACATCAAAGAATTCCGTGGCCCGGACGGGAGGCAATACCAGATTAAGCATAACATCATCTGTGTGACGCGCTTTGTGGTATACATAATTGTATGTAAATGCGGAAAACTATATGTGGGGAGCACCATTCGGATGCTTAAGGATTGCATTAGCAAACACGCATGGGCACTAAAGCAAGGTGATGTCAGATACCCCATGGCTACCCATGCCATGATTTGCATGGAACAAGGTCCATATAAACAACTTATATTCTTTGGAATTGAACAAATCACACCTCACCACAGGGGCGGGGACAGGGAACTGACATTCAGCCGCGCAGAAGCGACCTGGATCATGCGTATGAAAGAGGTTGAGCTCGGACTCAACACAGACCATGAGCTACCATTTTTTCTAGGCGACTAATACCATATACAGCACGAACCTGCACACACTAGCATTTGCACGACTGGACAAGGACGCTATGACTTATATACCTATTGTTAATACACCTTGCGCTCTTCACCCGATATTGTATAATCCTGCACCTTGGCATTTTTGTGATTCTATTGTTTACCTTTGGAGCAGTGTATGTATCTGCCCACTGCTCTCATTCACTTATGATGGCCATTCTACTGTTGTTTCTACATGGTTCTTTGTATTCAAACAAATAGTGCTGCTCTGTATGTGACCTGGTGTTAATGTGTGCGTTCATTGCCTTCCCAAGCAGCAGTTTTTGTGGCTGCTCACTGCTCCCGTGTAGTCATGATTTCTTCCTCTTTCGCCCATCAACAGTTTTTGCCTCAGACTTATTAACTATTGCTGCTCTGTAATTATTCAGGGAATAAACCAGTGAGCCCTTTAACCTTGGATATCTGATAATTGGCAACCCCTTTGTATTAAAACTGTTTTTCTTGCTCTTTACTTTGTTCTTTCCTACACCACGCTTGTGTTTATTTTATACATATACCGCTTTCTAAGAAACGGGCCGGACACACTCACTTTGCATGTTACACTCGCGCACTTTTTTACTCACTTCCGGGTTTCCATCCGGAAAGTAGGTCAGCGGTGCAGCCCTTTAAGACCGTTCATAAATACACAGACCTACGAGATAACCTCACTTCCGTTTAGCTCCGCAGGTCCTGTGAATCCGCAGCATACTCGCTGTCTGTGGAACACGCTTACTTCAAGGGAAGAATCGCTTGGATACCACGTCTTCACTGTACTTAGTACAGGACCAGTTAGATTCATCTGCCCTCGGACACGCACCATGTGCCACTGTCAAACTCCATTGGCACTAATTTAGATGTCTGTGATCGTATCAGAGTCACGCCTCATCAAACCTTCCCATCGCTCACTACCCTTTTGGTTACCATAACTTGTCTTATTCAGGCCCCTGCCTAGCTAGGTTGTTGACATACCTCGCCAATTACCGTTTCATTCATTTTTAATGGGGCAGTATTTGATGTTTAAATCATCATCTGACAGACTGCACTACTGCTCAGTCTCACCCACGCAAATTGTTGCCCGTCTGCCCGTTTTACTTTGTTACCTGACCTTACTAGATTGCCTGTTACTCCATATGTTACACCCCCCTTTTTGGTATACTTACCGTCTCCACTTTTGGCCCCAGCTCATCATTCGTGGTACCATCCACCTTTTTGCTGAGGTCCATCTTCTGGAAATACTCACCCATCTCTGCCAGGACGGAAGTGCAACCGGCGCTGAGGTGAGCTGCCTCACTTCCATGTACACACCCTTACCCCTCAATTGAGTCCACATCTAGATGGGTTACTTACTGGGTTATCACATATTTTTTTACCTACAGATTGTTCTCCTTACAGCCCATTTGTCCAAAAGGTAAGAACACCTCCTTTAGGTTAGCGAGATTCTTCATTATTAACTCTCAAGATACTCTCGATTGAATCTTCTCCCTTTTTCCCTTTCCGCTTTCCCTGCTGTTCCTAGACTATTTTAAAATGCTTTATACCTAGGGTTAATGTACAGAGAATCATAGTATCATACTGTCTGCATCAATTTGATCTAACCAATGAAGACCAGTACTTGTGCTTTGTACATAACGCAATCTGTTAAACAATAATATTTGTGGTAATATCAATAATAATTTATAGTTGTGTATACGTATTATTATACGACACACTGACATTCCATGGGTTCCCTTGTGATTTACAGATCTATACCGTTATCATTTCATTATGTTCTCAAATGCTTTGGATTTGTCACTCCGGGTGATTGTTGCACATTAGTCACAATGGTCACCTAAGATATACATTAAATTTGAAGCATGGATTAATATCTTACACCATGCCATTGTACATTTTTTTGCCCTGAAGAAGTTGTGGGTCTTAACCCTGACGAAACACGTGTTGGCTGGGCATACCAACTTCATTAACCCCTTCAGTGCACATGACGAGCTGGACTCGTCATGGGCCGCGGTTGCGCTGTGCCCATGACGAGTCCAGCTCGTCATAGACCCCGCCCGCTAATGCAACGGCCGGCACAGGGCGGGGAAAGGGGCGGGCACTGAAGGGGTTAAACAAAGAAACAACACAACACTGGATTACTGTTATATTGTTGTGTAAATGATCGCTTGTACTGTAGATATACAGCATTTGTGCTGCAGATTCCTATCACGTGTGCACAGGCCACCTGTACTAATTATTCAGTGACCTTGTGTCCTTTTCGGGGGTTCAGGGTTATTCCCCCCGCCTGTGGCACCGTCTCCTACTGGCAATTAATTCACAAGCACGTACAAACGAGTAGGTGCCATCGCATTCCGCACCACTGCAAACCCTGTTTGTCTCTTATCCTCTTGGACTAGTGGTAGGGGCTGCCCCAATGTTGTGACACAAAACTATTCAGCTATTGACTGACACTTGTACCAGTTGTACCATCATGAATAGAGATAAAATAGCAGAAGAGCTCTTTTTAAATTTAGCGAAAGGCGACACAGTGGCAGCAAGTATTAAGAATACTAACCAGTCACGAAAAGAAGGACTGAGGGGAAAATTCATGAAGCTAGAAAAACTTAAAAAGAATGAGAATAGTAATTGGTGATGGTGGGATGGTATTACTCTGAGGCAATATCTTAGACTAGACAGAATACCGAGAGGGCTACGCGCATAAATCTTCCCTACTTATGACGAATTGGATGATGACCTGTTGAAACTCTGGGAAGAATCAATGACCTCCAACTCCAAAACGCTGATAGGCATACTCATTGAAAATGCAGATCGCAAGGTAGCAGCACTCCAGATAGAGATTAACAAGCTAGAGGGGGAAATCAAGGATCTCAGCCTACCAGAGGCCACCGAAAATACTTTGTCATCCTCAATGAAATTTTAGCCAAACACCAGGAAGATATAAAACAACGTAAAGCAAGAAAACTCTAGCGAGAAAAAATAGACTACAGGGAGGGGAGGGTTTTCACCTTCGCTAAAAAGTACGATCAAATCATAATGAATGATCAAGATAAGCTAAAAACAGGTAGACAGCAAACAATCTCTATCTCCTCAAGCTCCACCTGCCTGAGTGTACCGATGTCCAGTGACGGGGAACTTGATATCGCACCAGGGGAACCCTAACGCACACAGATCTGAAAAATCTTTTTTAAAAGAAGTCCAACGTATAAAAAAGGGCAACAGGGTACAGTCCAACAGTGGACAAGAACAAAGAAAACCAGGAGAGGCAAGAGAGGAGGGCGAAAACGAGTACAGGAGAAACTGAGGTCAGGGGACAAGAACAACTGATAGACACACAAGACATGGAGGGTGGACATTATCAATTTATCCTCCCTCACCCTTACTGAGGACATGATATCCCTTCTCAAGAAAGGTTTAGGCTTTTGCCCTGTCAACAGAGGTGATGTCTGTAAAGCAAAAATTGATCTTTTTAAATTTATCAGAAATTTAAAATTGAAAACATTGTTTGTGAATAATCCTCTTGTCAATAAAAACACTAAGAACATCCCTTTGTGCGTGTGTCAGATGTACTCAGTATACAAGACTTGTATGATACTCAGTTACTATTGTCCATCACGAATCAGGAAGCAACACCAGATGACATGAGCCAACTCCTTTTGGACTTCAATGTTGACACAGACTATTTGATAGCCAGTGGATTGAAATCCAAATCAAAGTGGACACCTAACTTACCAAGGGGTAACACAATAGATACTTTCTACAGATTAGTCTTACAAGATATTGATAAACATGAAACCAAAAGCACATTAGGCAGGAGACTCAACCAGGACAACCTCACACAAGGAGAATGACAGGCTCTTACACTCTTAGCCACAGACGCTTCCGTCATCATCAGGGAGGCCAACAAGGGAGGCAATATTGTGGTCATGATCAAACAGGACTACAACAGGGAGGTCCGGGGTCAACTCAGCGATAACACCTGCTATGAAGCCCTTACTACTAACCCCATAGGGACACTCACCTTCCTCATCAATAAACACCTTAAGACCTGGCACACAGAGGGACTCCTTAGTCAAGAAGAATACCTTTATCTAAAAGTGGAAAGACCTAGATTTCCGGCACTATACACTTTGCCCAAGGTACACAAGAACCTTCCTTTCCCTCTGGGTAGACCTATTGTGTCCTGCATTGGAGACCCTTCAGGGAGAATAGCAGAATATGTAGACATGTTTCTGCAACCCATAGTACAACATTTTCCTGCCTACATTAGGGATACTAAACACATCCGTAGTTTACTCACTGATCTCACTTGGCAACATGATATCATCCTGGCCACACTGGACGTAGTTTCCCTCTACACCAACATCAATCCACGCATAGGCTTGCAGGCCATGGAGTGGCGTTTTAGCAAGAAACCAGCAACACAAAGGCAGCACACCAGAATGCTCTTATCCATGACAGAACTCAAACTGAATAACAATTGCTTTATGTTTGAGGGTCAATGGTATAAGCAAATACGAGGAGTATCCATGGGCTCCAAATTTTCACCCTCTTTTGCTAAACTCTTCATGGGGTATTTCGATGCAAAATGGATCTGGAGTGATAAGGGCAGTCCATTTAACCAATACATTGTCTATTGGGGCAGGTATATAGATGATTGTCTGCTACTTTGGTCAGGAACGGAGTTGGAACTACAAGAGTTATACCAATACTTAGACACCAACACATTAGGGGTACAATTCACCCATCAACACAGTAGGACACACCTACTGTTCTTGGACGTGGAACTCTACATCCAGGAGGGGTCAATACATAGCAGACTGTACCGTAAGCCCACTGCATGCAATGCTGTTCTGCATGCGACAAGCAAAAACCCTACACATCAAATCAAGGCCATCCCCTCTGGGGAATTCACCAGAGGAAGGAGAAACTGCAGTCAGGATACAGGGCCCGATTCACCGAACAAACTTAAGACAAAATCCTAAACTTAGTACCATTTTGGTATTCACAGAATGCACTTACTACTTCTGGTATTCACAGAATGAACGTATACTTTTGCGATTCACAGAATAAACTTACTACTTTTGGTATTCACAGAATGGATTTACGACTACTAACTTTACGTCCGCACTCGGGCCGGAAATTCCGGCCGGGAGGCGGAGCTTCCGGGCCGGAGGTGGGGCTTCTGGGCCAGAGGCGGAGCTTCCGGCCCAGAGGTGGAGATTTTGGCCATGGCTAAATCTCCGCCACTGGCCGGAATCCCCACCTCTGGGCCGGAAGCTCCACCTCCTGCCCGGAAGTCCCGCCTCCGGGCCTGAATTTCCGGCCCGAGTGCGGACGTAAAGTTAGTAGTCGTAAATCCATTCTGTGAATACCAAAAGTAGTAAGTTTATTCTGTGAATCGCAAAAGTAGTAAGTGCATTCTGTGAATACCAAAAGTAGTAAGTTTAGGATTTTGTCTTAAGTTAATTCTATGAATCGGGCCCACAGAGTTTAGCTCCTGCCTATACACAATGAAAAAGAGGTTCAAAGCCAGCAAACCACCCTGGACAAGGCGGAAAGACGTATCTTGAGTCTTCCTCGTAAAGAGACTTTAAAAGAGAAGGAGAGCAGGAACACATCTACACAACCCGTGAGACTCATCACTAATCACATTGAGAAAGCAGACGTTTTGACTAAGAGTATGCACAAACATAGGAACATTTTAAGAGCAGATAAGTCCATAGAAACATTCACATTATGCAGGCCACTCGTCACATATAGGAGGGGCACCACATTGAGAACTATCCTAAGTCCCACTGTCCCCAAAACCACCAGGGAAAATGACTGGCTCACCAAACGCACACTAGGCTTCCATAAATGTGGGAGCTGTGGTGTCTGTAGACGGGCTTTACACAACACCAAAGAATTCCGTGGCCCGGGCGGGAGGCAATATCAGATTAAACATAACATCATCTGTTTGACGCGCTTTGTGGTATACATAATTGTATGTAAATGCGGAAAACTATATGTGGGGAGCACCATTCGGATGCTTAAGGATCGCATTAGCAAACACGCACGGGCACTAAAGCAAGGTGATGTCAGATACCCCATGGCTACCCATGCCAAAATTTGCAAGGAACAAGGTCCACATAAACAACTTATATTCTTTGGAATTTAACAAATCACAACTCACCACAGGGGCGGGGACAGGGAACTGACATTACGCCGCGCAGAAGCGACCTGGATCATGCGTATGAAAGCAGTTGAGCTTGGACTCAACACAGACCATGAGCTACAATATTTTCTAGGCAACTAATACCATGTACAGCACGAACCTGCACACACTAGCATTTGCACGACCGGACAAGGACGCTATGACTTATATACCTATTGTTAATCCACCTTGCGCTCTTCACCAGATATTGTATAATCCTGCACCTTGGCATTTTTGTGATTCTATTGTTTACCTTTGGAGCAGTGTATGTGTCTGCCGACTGCTCCCATTCACTTATGATGACCATTCTACTGTTGTTTCTACATGGTTCTTTGTATTCAAACAAATAGTGCTGCTCTGTATGTGACATGGTGATAATGTGTGCATTCATTGTGTTCCCAAGCAGCAGTTTTTATGGCTGCCCACTGCTTCTGTGTAGTCATGAATTCTTCCTCTTTCACGCATCAACAGTTTTTGCCTCAGATTTATTAACTATTGCTGCTCTGTAATTATTCAGGGAATAAACCAGCGAGCCATTTAACCTTGGATATCTGATAATTGGCAACTCCTTTGTATTGAAACTGTTTTTCTTGCTCTTTACTTTGTTCTTTCCTACACCACGCTGGTGTTTATCCATTTCCGCTTTCCCTGCTGTTCCTAGACTATTTTAAAATGCTTTATACCTAGGGTTAATGTACAGAGAATCATAGTATCATATTGTCTGCATCAATATGATCTAACCAATGAAGACCAGTACTCGTGCTTTGTACATAACGCAATCTGTTAAACAATGATTTTTGTGGTAATATTAATAATAATTTATAGTTGTTTATACATATTATTATACAACACACTGACACTCCATGGGCTCCCTTGTGATTTACAGATCTATAGTGTTTTCATTTCATTATGTTCTCAAATGCTTTGGATTTGTCACTCCGGGTGATTGTTGCACATTAGTCACAATTGTCGCCTAAGATATACATTAAATTTGAAGCATGGATTAATGTCTTACACCATGCCGGTGATGGCATTTCGTGCTCATGAGCGACTAGAGGAGACCTTGGCACAAGTCCAGCCTGTTTTTCAAGGCGGACTCATCAATGCTAGGTCCTTGGGCAAGCACAAATATGAAATTGCTCATATGATAGATTGCTTGGCCCTAGACATATTATTCGTAACAGAGACCTGGGCTGATGTGGCATCTGATCCCGACTTTATCACAGCCATACCTACGGGATACAAAGCTATCAGAGAAGATAGGTCTGCTAAGCGTGGGGGTGGGGTTGCCATTATTCTCAGGGATCAGTTCCCGGCAGCTCATCATTCCATCTCCTCCCCCCTCTATGAAGGCCTCCACTTCTCGCTCACACTTCATTCCAAACTAACATTTAAGGGAATTCTTCTCTACCGCCCACCTGGCCCTCGCACTACGTTTTTAACTAACTTGGACAGTCTATTTGAATCAGTTATTTTAAACTCCGATTTCACCATTCTTGGGGATTTTAACTTTCATTTAGAGGATGCAGGTAACAAAGACACTGCAGAGCTATTGGATAGCCTTGGTTCCTTTGGACTCTCTCAACTGGTGCAATCCCCCACACATACAGCTGGGCACACACTAGATGGCGTGTTCTCCTCAGCTCAGGGTCTTATGATCAAGGAAACGCTTCCTTTAATTTGGTCAGACCATTCCCTAATTAAATTCACGCTCCCCATTCCCAGTGAAGGTAAGGAGGTTGCTAGTAAACGTTTTGCTTCTGCTGGGCTAGCATGGAACAAAGTAGACTTACTGTCCTTTAATGCTCTATTAGAAAGCTCCTATCCCTCCCTACAGGATCAGGCAGACCTGGCCGTGGATAGCTACACTAATTGGATACTGGATGCAGTGAATGCTTCAGTCCCACAAAGAACTCTCTCAGCTAACAGGTCTACACCTTCCGCCCCCTGGTTCTCCGATTGTCTCCGCCTAGAAAAACAGCACTGTCGTCGTTTAGAACGACGGTGGCGGATAAACTATGATGAGCCACAGAAATTAGCATACAAAACAGCATTATCAAAATATAAAAAACTTCTTATATCTGAAAAAAAAAGATATTTCACCTCTCAGATCGAGTCTGCTGCCAACTCCTCCAAAGAACTGTTTGCAGTAATTAATAAGCTCTCGACACCCATTAACTCAGGCAGGAGGGTCAACCAGGAATTCTGCAACGAGGTGGCCGAGGTTTTTAAATCCAAGGTTTTAGACATCTTTAATGCTTTTAGGGAGGTTTCTGATTCTAGCCCATTATTATGCCCAAACAGCCCAAGCATTAACAAGCACCCACCATTTGTGTTTTCTGCAATCTCGATAGACACAGTGAGAAACTATGTCCTCCTAGCTAAATCCGGCTCACCTCTAGACCCCTGCCCCCCGAGGGTCTATCAAGAACTGGCAAACTCGGTGAGTCCTCAACTCACCGATATTTTTAACCTGATGTTCTCCTCCGGTGTTTTCCCGATTAGCTGGAAGCAGACATCCATTCTACCTTAACTAAAAAAAACAACTCTTGATGCGACCAACCCCACCAACTATCGGCCCATTGCCAGACTGCCGCTGCCAGCAAAGATAGTGGACAAAATAATGAACGACCAATTGTCCCTATTTATCAATGCCAATGGCCTATTGGATCACACCCAATTTGGCTTTCGCAAGGATCATAGCACGGAGTTGGCATTGATTAAAGCCTCCAAGGAGATCAGGGCAGTTATGGACGGTGGAGGTGCAGCAGCTTTGGTGCTCCTCGATCTCTCTGCGGTGTTTGATACGGTGGATCATCGCCTTCTGCAGAGATGTTTGGAAAGGCTAGGATTAGGAGATACAGCACGAGCACTTATAGCCTCCTTTCTCACTGATCGAAGATCCACCGTATCCATGGATGGTCTCAAATCAAATCCTTACACCCTTCCATGTGGTGTCCCGCAGGGTAGCTCTCTGAGCCCCACTCTATTCAATATATACGTCTCTGAACTAGCGCCCCTTATTCGGGAATTTGGTTTCAGCCTGACCACCTATGCTGATGACACCCAGATTGTGGTGGCAGCTTGCAAATCCCAACAATCTCCGGCCGCGCAGTTCAGGAGTTGCATGAGTGCAATTAATAAGTGGATGACAGCACACTGCCTGAGACTCAACTCCAGTAAAACGGAAGTCTTGATCTTCGGCAGTGTGCAGCCCCCCTGGAAAGATCTGTGGTGGCCTGTCGAGTTGGGCTCCCCGCCCAATCCGGTGGTTAAGGTAAAGAACCTGGGTGTGCTTATGGATGCTAAACTCACTTTCCATCACCACACTAATGCGGTAGTGTCGGCATCGCATTTCCTCATTAAAAAAAATAGGAAAATCTTTCCTTACATCCTCAATCACACCAAGAGAACAGTAGTCTCTTGCCTTATCTCATCCAGGCTGGACTATTGCAATGGTTTGTTCCTTAACGCCCAGAAGCAACACCTGCGCAAACTACAGATGATTCAGAACTCAGCAGCTTGTCTCATACTGGATATCCCTAAACATCACTCAGTCGCCAATGAAATCCATAATCTTCACTGGCTTCCTGTACCCCAGCGCATCGATTTCAAAGCCTTGTGCATAGTTTTTAAGGCCTTGCATGGCATTGGTCCGTCCTTCCTACAGGATCATTTTTCTTGGTATTGTCCCACCAGACAGCTGCGGTCCACTAGAGCTCGATTACTTGCTGTCCCAAGAATCTTCAAAGCCCACTGGGGTGGACGCAGTTTCTTTTACGTAGCGTCTAAACTGTGGAACACCCTTCCCTTTTTTCTCAGGAATGCCAGCTCCTTGACGATTTTCAGGAAACAACTGAAAACTTGGCTCTTTCAGCATTAGGGGCAAGGCAGTATTGTGTCACTGTTATGTCTAGCGCCAAGACACCCCCGGGTATACGTGCGCTTTATAAATTCCTGTAACATAACATAACATGCCATTGTACATTTTTTTGCCCTGAAGAAGTCATGGGTCTTTACCCTGACGAAACACGTGTCGGCTGGGCATCCGATCTTCATTAAACAAAGAAACAACACATCACTGGATTACTGTTATATTGTTGTGTAAATGTTTGCTTGTACTGTAGATATAAAGCATTTGTGCTGCAGATTCTAATCACGTGTGCACAGGCCACTTGTACTAATTATTCAGTGACCTTGTATCCTTTTCGGGGTTCAGGGTTATTTCCCCCGCCTGTGGCACCATCTCCTACTGGCAATTAATTCACGCGCACGTACACACGAGTAGGCGCCATCGCATACCACACCACTGCAGACCCTGTTTGTCTCTTACAGCCCTTTGGTACCTGACCTCGTTAGTACTGAGTCAGAGCAGTCCAACGCTTACTCAGGAATGATTTGTGGGCTAGAAAATTAGGGGCTTATTTACAAGACCCTTGCGCTGCCGGTCGATCCCTTTTTGGGATGCACCGGCAGCGCATCTTGATGCCCCATATTTACAATGGCACGAAATCCACCCTGCATGTCTTTTCCTGTCCTTGTAAACACAGTCCCTTTACACGCAGCACTTTGCGTGAAAGGGGCATTTAATTGGTGATGCTGTGGGTGTTCCCATTCAAAACCCATGGAACCTGACACATTTCCAGATTTATGAGAAATCGTAAACCTGGAAATGCATCAGAATGCTATGCTTCCCCAGGGGAGGTGTAGGGAGGAGAAATGTATTAATTTATCCTCGTTTTCCCCTCTTTCTATGCGGGCTGCCTTCTGCAGCACACATAACAAGAAGAAATCACCTCTTGTGATTGTTTATGTGCCGGAAGGTGTCCCTTTCTACACATAAACAATCAGTACAGAAATTACGTTTTGCAACTTGTATGTCTGCTAATGCAGCACACATAGAAGTCGAAAAACACCATTTCAGATTGTTTATTTGCAGGAAGGGACACTTTCCTGCACATAAACAATCCTCCCCATGACGCAGGCATGCTTGCACAATGGTGCAAGGGTGCCTGCGTCAACACATGGCAGCCAATTGTGCACCAGCGCAGGGAAGGATAAAAGGTTCTGTCATATCATTGTAGATATGATGCATCCCTGTACTTTGGAATTAACGCTTGCAGCGCAGCCAAGTGGCTGGCGGTACAGTGCTGCGTTAATTCGTTGTAAATAAGGCCCTCAGAACTCTGCGCGCACATAATAACACTTCATAAATCAATATCCAGCCAGTGTTGTCACTTTAAACAAGCACTTTAATTCACACACCAGTAAATATTAAACATACAATTTAAATGAATACCAGGCAACTTTAGTCCATTTTTACTAGAGGTCTGTGTGAGTCGTTAAATAATGAACAGCTCCATGTTAACACGCTTGTCATGGAGTTCACAATATAAAAGTTCTTCCTATTGCATTTGTTAGAGTGTTCACAAAGTATAACCCTTCCTAGTACCACATTTGGAAAGGGTTCTAGTTTAACATAGTTTTTCTCACTTATGAGAAATGAGTTGCAGTTGTGTTAGCCTGCCTGAGATAGGCGGGATGGGCACAACTGCTCCCCAATAAAATGCCTGTAAAGCAGATCAGTGAAGGGGTTGAGCTAAAGCCGTGGGCCGTTTGTGATCCGTAAAATGCATTTTGCCATGTAAAAAAGGCAAAATGTGACTCAGTAACTTGTTACCGAATCTCATTTTGCTTTTGCGATTTGGTATTAGAAAGGGACGTGTTTAGGGCGTCCCTTCCTAATACCGAATAACGCATATGTATTAATATTTTGCGACTGGAATGTGGTTGCGAAACATTCATAATTTACCAACTCCGTACAGGAGGCGGTAACCCATTCGCAAATGTCACCAGCAGGCCACCATCCCTGTGATTGTAGCCATTCCTAAAGGGTCACAAATTGCGACCTGCCGCATGAATATTGATGAGGCAGGTCCATTTGTGACCCAGTGGGAATCGGAAACAGTGTCTGAGACATTTGTATTCATAGCTGTTTGTGATTTCCCAATTGAGAATCGCAAAGCTTCGCAATTAGGAAATTGCAAACTGACTTTTTGGTACATGTGGCCCAAAGTATTGAAATACTTCAGCACCTTAAGACTTTTAGCCAGTTTATAGAAAATTGTGTTCTGACATGCACAACTGTGTCCAGTTTTTCTAAATGTTCTCGGAGGACACCCCTCCCCTTGCGATCCTTATTATGGGAGTGTGGGCCACCAGCCACACTGAAATGGTGTGCATTATGCCTACTTAGGGCCAGATTTACAAGCCCCTTCCGCCACTTTTGCGTCATTTTTTCCATGTTAAAAATGACGCAAAAGTGGCGCAAGGGGCTTGTAAATCTGCCCCTTAGTATTTATGTCAGAAACTCAGTCCTTCCCCCTTCCCTTGCGATTAGAAATTCGTTCAGGTTTACTGATCCCAAAAACAGCCTTTCACACCATTTCACTCCACATGTCCTTACACGCAATGTTTTTGCTGTTAAAAATGCTACTTCATACTACATAATAGCTTTGGGCAAAAAAATCTGACACATTTTTTGCTTTAAAATACTTTTTTTATATGTAACTCTGATAAAAACCACTGGTTCTCAGTTACAAAGCCCAAATGAGATGTCTCTATACAACATAACTAAATTCATATAATCATAAATATACAAAATATTTACTTACATATATATAAATACATCATCTCGAAAAACCTGTATACATTTGGCCATTTTTTGGATTAGGAATCATATTGAACCCAAACAAGGACACACTTTACTATATTAGGCTTAGGGACGAAATAAAAAAAGCAGGCGTCCCATTTGTCACTAGTTTAAAAGATATTATGGGGAGGTACCAACATAAACAGACTGTAAACAAGCAATATTAGAGACAACACATCTTGCTTCCAATGCACACAGTAGGCATGTAGTGGTGCCGAATACCAAGGGCGTCAAATAACTAAATGGAAAATCACCATAGCCAGAGGCACAATAGTCAATGTTGGTGCAACCATCCACCCTATGCCGAGGCTCAGCCTGTATTATTTATCTCCAGAACACTGGCCAAAGCTGCATTTAGCCAGATGCTAAAAAGACAATGCAAACTGCAGGCAGCCTTTTGTATCAAAAGTACACCCAAAGTACTGCTACGTTGCCCAGTACAGTGTGGTACTTTTCAAACTGTGAGGCAAGATATGCTGGGACACAATGGGAAATTCAGGCAGTGCAAGCCTGCTCCAGAAACAGAGGACTGGAACTTTCTCAGCCATTTCATATCATCTTTGAAAAGCAATAGCTTTTTGATAGTGTGCATGGCAAATGTGTGTTTTTTATGGGGAAAACTACCATCAATGCAATGTCTGAAATCTTAAATATTTAATATGAGATGATGAAAAGTAACAATGTCCATGAGATTTGCCAAAAAAATCTCTTCCCTTCTCCACCAAAGTCTGAAACACATTTAAGCTCCTTCGCTTACCATATATTTTTAGTCACCTTTACTGTATTTATTGTGATTAAAACAATAACAGAGAATGTAGTTTTGGGGCTTTTTTTCAGGAAGCCCACCCTAATTTCTCAATTTAAATACTTGGCTCACCTGCATAATACCTGATATTTAATTAATGTATTAAAAATTTGAAAATCACTACAAAGTATCATTTTTTATTTCTGCATTTATTTTAGAAAATGCTCTTAAGCCCTAGCGCTATTTTAATATTTCCATTAGATTTGTGAGAATGTTTTGTTGTTTGGATGGAGAGTGAATTATTTTACTCAAGGGGGCTTGGCAAAAAAAACTTTAGACTATTGATTAATTTGATATTCTAGCCTATGACCACGTCATACATCCACCTAATTATTCCTTCAGAAGAATTGTTTAACTTTTCATACATAAAGGGGCAGATTTACAAGCCCCTTGCGCCTGTTTTACGCCGCCGTTGCATCACTTTTGTGACACAGCGGCGGCGCACAACCAGCGCCATGCTGCGGGGTATTTACAATGTGACGCATCTGGGAGATGCGTCACGTTGTAAAGCCCTGCGCCAGAAGCAGGCGTTCTGGCACGGGGGGGCGTTCCGGCGCAGGGACGCCTCCTAAAAGTGGCTGAGTGAAATCTTGTAGATTTCACTCAGTCACTTTTAAGGCCATGCTGCGTCAAAACCCTGCGCCTGCTTGAAGCATGCGTAAGGATTGACGCAGCATGTTACGGATAGGGCACCCCCGAGCCTTGCCGGAGCTGCGTCGCGCTTGCGACGCAACTCCAGCAATGCGCCGCCTTTCCGACAGGGGAATGCGTCACGCATCTGCCCATCCGAGTGCCACGGTGCGCCGCATTATAAATGTGGCCCATCAGTGGTGGCGCACGGATGGGCAGATGCGCCGCAACTCTTCTGGCGCATCTCTGCTGATTAGCAGAGATGCGCCAGAAGTCATAAATCTGCCCCAAAGTGTATATTTACAACGTACATTTAAGTAGCAAGTAATCAAAGAGACTATCTTAAATATCTAAAAAAAAGATGAAAAACTATTTTCAGTTATTTTTACTCATTAATTTCTGCCTGCTGTGAGCGTGTTACAAATTTGGCTACTTTTATTTTCTGTATATTTACTTATTTTAAATACTGTAAAAGACCATAGCTAGACTGATTATTCGCATAAAGTGAATATATTCAAGAATGAACGTTACAAATATATCCTCACACTATCCTGTGCAGATGGAGCCTACAACATTCCCTACTCATTTTTATTCCACTATTTTGCCTATAAAGGTATTGGGCTGAGACTTGGGCTTGAATTCACTCATTTAATAACCACGGCCAGGCCTCAATAGAGGCTTTTTTACGGAAATTTCAAAGAAAAAAAAATGGGTTCCAGCAGCGGTGCGATGCAAACCAGGACCGGGAACAGAAATCACGTGATCACCAAAGCACTTCTAACGCTTCAGTGTGCCCAATCTTTACCCAAATTCTAATGAAGCCCTTTGACCTTTCCTTGATATCGCATACTTTCACGTGACCGGAAGAGCAACGTTTAATGCACAGAGATAGCAGCAGTCTTCTTTTAGCCGTCATTACAGAACATCTCCACCAGAGAGTTGTGATCCGCTTGCATTTCAGAACCCTTCCTGTGATAATCGGCGTCCTTCTTCTGCAGAACTTGCCTGATGCTTATTTCTTTTCCTGTGATGGGGTCGTGCAGGGCCGGGCAGGTTGGGTTGCACTGGGGCCACGGGCAGTTGTCGATCAAGTGAAAGGAGCAGCCGCGAGCAGGTGCCTTGACCGTTTTGTTGTTTTCAGAGAGACTCCGCTCCCAGCATTGTAAAGCTCTAGCCACAGAATGACCTTTCACCTGGGTCTGCAGCCAGTTGCTGTTCAACAAAACAAAGGAAATGAGTAGGTTGAGTTCTACAGTAAAGAACACATTGCATATTGCTCACAATAACATATGTAATAATTCATTTGGTGAAATATATAAAAAGCCAATCAGGCAACTCTAGTGTAATACAATGGGGGCTTGGGGGGCAGCCGAGCACGGCGAGGTCTGCCCCCCGGGCAGATTGGGAAAGGGGGGGATTGGCCGGCGCGCGGTCATTTTGTATATTTTTGGGCTACATTGGGACTAGCTCAATTGTGGCCCAATATTTGGGATGTAGCCCAAGGGGCATTTAACCGATTTTCACGCTTTCCCAGCCACCATTTTAGGTTTGGTGACCTGGTGGCTGGGAGCGCAGTGTCAGACAGGTTTTTTGTCAGACTTAGTGGAGCTTTTGCTTGGTGGTTGCACGTCGTTTACTAGCAGTGGATTAAAGATGGCTGGTGGCGATTATCGCATACTTGAAGCACTGAGGCTTCTTAGCGAGGCTGGGCGTATGGATCTGGTGATCCCTGACGTGTCGATGGCCCCGCGCCCGGTGAGGCGTGCGTCGGCTGGGGTGGCGGTCGCAGTCGTGGCTTGCTCGCCCCCCCGGAAAGCCGGTATGTCCAAGGTGAGTGCCGGGGGCTGCGCGTATGTCAGGAGCGCGGCCCTTGGTGTCAGTGAGGCGGCGGGCGTTGTCGCAGGAAGTGCGGGGGTGGGGGCGTTGGTTAGTGGCGGTAGGCAAGGCAGTGTGGCTTGGCGGGGGAGCGCGTGTGGCGTCTCCCCGCCGGGTAGGCGATCCATTGGGGGCCGCTCGTATGCCAGGGGAGCGGCCCCGACGAAGGTTGCGGAAGAGATGCTTTCCGGTGGGGGCAGCGTGGATAATAGCGGAGCGGCCCCTGCCGGTTTGCAGGCGGAGTTGCAGCAGGGCAGCGCGGTAATGAAAAGTGCTGCCCGGAATGCTGCGGAGGGGCGGGGGGGAAAGGGGAAGTGTCCGGGGACTAAGGCTGAGGCTGGAATGAGAGCCCGAAGGGGGAGCGCGTTGCGTGGCTCCCCTCCGAGGTCTCATACAGAGAGGGGCCGCTTGTATGCTAGGAGAGCGGCCACCAGTATGAGGCCAGGGCAGGCAGTCCAGTTGGAGGCAAGGGGGGGCTGGGGAGCCAAGTGGGCGAGGAATACACGGAGGAGGTAGGTGTTGGGGGTGAGCAGGCCTCTCTGGCTGCTGGGAGGAGGGGTGGGGGGTCTGGTGTGGTGCAGGCTCTTGGGGCAGGGGTTGTGGGCTCCACGGGTCAAGTGGGTATGGGGGTTGGGGCCGGGCAGGAGGGGGGTGGGGCGGAAGGGGGGATTCCCCTTTGTTGATAGAGTCAGAAGGGAGCGAGCGGGACTGGGCGGGCCTGGACATTTTCTCGTCGTGGTCAGAAGGGGTGTCTAGGGTGCAGGGGAATAGGAAGTTGGAGGGGTTTGGTCTGAGTGTGGGTCCTGGGTTTGTGGGAGGGGGGTGAAGTCCTTTCGGTGCGTTTAGGTAGTGGGGGGTGCGGAGGGAATTGGGGTGTGATGCAGAGGAGGAGGAGGTGGGGCCGAGTTTTCGGGGGGATCTGGGGCAGGGTTTTTGGAGTGGAGTGAGGGGGAAGATGAGGTGGGGGACGTTGAGGAAGTGGTAGATCTGAGTGCAGTGGGGCGGGCTTGGGTAGCTAGCACTTTGGGCGCAAGTAAGAGGGGATGGGATGGGAGGCAGAAGAGAGGTAGGCCCAGCACACCAGACCGTCCTTTTTTGTTGCAGGCAGTGGACCGACGACCTGAGCATTGCTGGGTGCCAGACTTGGTAGGGCTGGGAGCGGCCCAGTGGCACCAAGGAGAAGGGAGGGTGGAGCCTCGGGCGGCATACCCAGTACCGGCGGGGGATCCCGGCGTGGCTGGCATAAGTAGGCCCGGGACGGGCTCGCCGGCCCCACCACCAACGGGGTCGCAACGCCCCGGGGGACAATGCGGACGACGGAGCAACGCTGAAGAGGAGTTTTGTTTTTCTCGTAGTGTTCATTCTGCACCACCAGCGGGGAGCGCTGGGGGTGTGAGGCAGGAGGAGCTTGATTATGAGGACGATAGTATGGAAGAAGGAGAGGTGTGGGATGTTGAAGAGGAGGGAGTGTGGGGGGGCGAGTAATGTTGTGTCTAGTGTCTTCCAGGTGTCACGACGCCAGGCGCTGCCCACGGGTTGGACATCGAGATGGGAGGCCAGCTCGGCCCCTCGGCCAGGACGCAGGGTGGAACGGCGGACGGAGTCCTTGGCGCCAGGTAAACGGTCTTTGCTCGGGCGTCCTGTGATGGTGTCCGTGGGTGTGGGTGGGGCTGACAGAGAGGAGGGGGTTGGGGGTAGGTTGAGCAAGGGTGCTTATGTGGTGGATGTGGGGGTAGGAACTGAGGAGTCAGGTTAGAGTGCGGGCAAAGGGTCAGGTAAGGCAGCCAGAGACATGGAGATCATGACAGACAAGAAGGTGACGGCGGACAGCCAGATGGGGGAAGGGCGACCAAATTGGAGAGTAAGGAGGTGAAAATAAAACGTTTGCCATACATGGGGGTTACCAAACCGTTGGGCGCTCATTTGATGTTGTCCACCAAGGAACGGATTTGGAAAGGGGAATATGTGGAGATGCTTAAACTCCTCCATAGGGAGGTGAGGGCAAAAGAGGGTTCGAAAGAAGAGGAATTTGAGTTGGCTAAACGGCCTAAGGTGCCGTTGACGATTGAGAATTGGACAGCAGCGTTTCTCATTTACGCTAGTGTGTATTGCGAAAAATTCCCGAAGAGTTCAGTGGCCATGTTTAAATACATGGATGTGATCAGGAAGGCGCAGATTACGGGGGCGGCTACGCCTGGGCGCAGTACGATGAAGAGTTCCTGGCACGCATGGCGTGGGACCCGGAGGCGGAATGGGGAGAGGTAGATACGGATTTGTGGCAGCATACGATGGGGCTAGCTGGGTTTGGCAAAACCATCTTTACGGCCAGCGGGCTCCCGCTTGTGTATCGGCTCTTTTGAGGAGGCCCCACCCGCGGGGGGTGTGGGGGGAGCAGGCAGGGGGCAGGCAGGGGCAAAAGGGGCTTGCTAGGATTATAATAAAGGCTTGTGCACCCGGGAGTACTGCCGTTTCTGGCACGATTGCTCCGGATGTGGAGGACGTCACGCGTTGGTCAATTGTTGGGGCGGACAGGGGCAGTTGCAGGGCTCACAGCAGTGGCAGTCGGGAGTTTTTAAGGCAGGGGGTCAGCAGCAGCAGCCAGGAGGGGATCGAGGGGCTAAGGGGCCTGGGCCAAAGGGCACGTACTCCAGTTAATGTGGATAATTTGCTGGCAGCCTTGCAAGGGTATCCAGAGAGGGAGGCTGCGGAGCGGTGGCGACTGGGGTTTCTAGAGGGTTTCAGACTGAGGTACGAGGTTCCATGGGTGAGGAGGTGGGCGGACAATCTAAAATCGGCGAGAGAGCACCCTATCAGGTAGTGCAAGACAAGCTCAATAAGGAAGTGCGTGAGGGCCGTTGCAAAATTTAATTGTGTCACCCATTGGAGTGGTGCCTAAAAAAGAGCAGGGTCAGTTTCGCCTCATTCAGCATTTGTCGTGGCCGGAAGGGGGTTCGGTGAATGATTTCATCGACGAACAGGAGGCCACAGTATCCTATTCATCTGTTGACGTAGCCATGTCACTGGTGGTGACCGCGGGCGCAACAGCAAAAATGGCAAAGTGCGACATAAAGTCGGCTTTCCGGCTGCTTCCAGTTCACCCTGATGACTGGGATCTTTTGGGCATCCAATTTGGCGGTCACTGGTACGTGGACAAAGCATTGCCGATGGGCTGCTCTATGTCATGCGTGCTTTTGGAATGTTTCAGCATGTTCCTACAATGGTTGTTTACGGAACGGACGGGTCACCAAGGAGTTACGCACTATCTAGAGGGCTCTGGACAGTTTCAATGAGATCATGAGGGAACTGGGCGTGCCGTTGGCACCGGAGAAGACTATGGGACCCAGCACGGCCCTTGCCTTTTTAGGAATTGAATTGGATTCACGGTTGATGGAGGCATGCCTTCCTGCAGACAAAAAGCAGCAAATGTTGGGGCTGCTGGAAATCATGTTGGCAAAACCAAAGATCATGGTTAAAGACATCCAAGTACTGCTGGGTCACCTCAATTTCACCTGTCGGGTGGTCAGAGTAGGGAGGACGTTTTTTAGGCGACTGTGTAGGGCATTGGCGGGGCACAGGCCTCCACATCATCATGTACGTCTGTCTGGCGGGGTGCGGGAGGACTTGAGGATGTGGCAGTTTTTCTTGCAACATTTCAACGGGATACCTTTGATGAGGGAGGCGGACATGGTGTGGGACGTACAAATATTTACGGACGCGGCAGGGAGTACTGGTTTTGGTCTTTACTGGCAAGGGAGGTGGTGTGCCAAACATTGGCCGGAGGAGTGGTTGGAAGGGGGCAGGAGCATAGCCTTTTTGGAGTATTTCTCCCTGGTGGTGGCAATCACGCTTTGGGGGGAACTTTTTGCGCACAAGAAGGTCACTTTCAGAATTGACAATATGGCGGTGGTGCACATTGTCAATCGACAGTCTGCCAGAGATGAACAGGTCCTGAAGTTCTTGAGGATTTTCGTATTGGGGTGCTTGAAGCATGATATTGCTTTTCGCGCGGTGCATGTGCCAGGTGTGGACAATGACATTGCGGATGCTTTGTCTCGTTCACAGTGGGGGAGATTCCGTGGGCTTGCCAAGGACGCAGACAGGACCCCGACCAGAATGCCGCACCAGCTGTGGTATGTAGGCAACACAGGATGTTGCAACTGGTTCTAGGCTCCTTAGCCCACTCCACGAAGACAGCGTATCGGGCGGCATGGGAGGAATTTTTACGTTCCGGTGCACGGCGGCGGGCCTCTTTGGCAGCTAGACAGGAGGATGTTATTCAGTTTATCTTGGACTTGGTGGAAAGGGGTCTTACAAAAGTCACGATGGAGGCAAGCTAGCGGGAATTGCTTTTGTCGGGAAATTGTTGTGGGGCTACGCCCCCTCCGCGGGGGGAACTTGGAGCACGTATTTTGGAGGGTTGGGCGCGGGAATGTGGGCGCACTACCCGGGTGCGGAATCCTGTGTCATGGGAGCTGTTGGAAGGGGTGATTGGGGTGTTGCCTGGGTTGTGTTTTGATGGGGGGAAGTGACACTTTTCTCCACGCTAATGTCCTGGATGTTTTTCGGGGCCTTTCGGATCTCGGAGTTGTTAGGGACTAAAGGGGAGCAGGGCTTGTCTTGGAGGGAGGTTTCTTTTAGTGCAGATAAGGTTCACATATGGCTGAGGAAGGCGAAGACGGATCAGAGGGGCAGGGGAAAATGGGTATCTTTGCAAAAGGGGCTAACTTCGCAAGTTTGTCCTTTTCAGTGGGGTTTGAGGTGGAGGTCTTTTTCCGGGGCTTTGGAGGGTTTGGTCTTTGGACCTGGGGACTGTCGGTGCGTCAAGGCTTCCCAGCTTTCAGTGGTACTGGGGAAAGCACTGGGTAGGCTGGGGATCGACGGGAGGGATTTTGGAACGCATTCTTTTCGGATTGGTGCAGCTTCAGAGGCTCACTCTAGAGGCTGGGAGCGAGGGGACATTATGAGGTTAGGCAGGTGGTCTTCGGATTGCTATCAGCGTTATGTGCGCAGCGTACCTGGGGGGTTATAGCGTGTTTGTTCAATTTTTTCCTGTTGTTCATTCCTGTTTCTCGTTGCAGGTTCGGTGATGGGTCCCCTCGCCAGGGAGATGTCCATTTGGATGGTCGGCCATTCTTTTGTGAAACGGGCACAATTCCAGGCCCGCTCAAGCTACTTTGGGGAAAGTTTGGGGTTTAATAAAGATTTATTTTTGGTTGGTTGGCAGGGTAGGAGCGGTATGCGGTGGAACGAGCTATTACATGTTCTCAACGGGATTTTGGTGGCTGGTAGGTGCCCGGATATGCTGGTACTACACTTAGGGGAGAACGACATGGTCGGGCTTGGCACTTATGCATTTCATGAAAAGGGACTTGGCTTTGATTAAAGCTCAGTGGGCTGGGTGTTCCATTGTATGGACTGAGTTTGTTCCTCGCAGGGTTTGGAGAGGGGCGGTCAATCCGGGTCCGGTGGACAAGGCCAGGCATAAGTTGAATGCCGAAATGGTGAGATTTTGTCGGCAGTCAGGGATTTGCAGGATTGCGCATAAGGATATTCGGTATGACACGCCGGACTTTTTCTGAGATGATGGGGTCCACTTGTCCCGGCTCGGTATGGACTTGTACCTTTTGGAATTGAGGGAGGTGTTGGCCAGGTTGCTGGGTGTTTACCAGCGTTGAGAGGGGAGTGAGGCTGTTGGGGTGGGGGGCAGAAAAAGGGGGAGGCGGTGTCTCCGCCTACACTCCCCTTTTTCTGTGTGGCGGGGTGGTTGACAGTTGGCCGGGATTGGCTGTAGTTTTTTGTTATATGTTGGTAGTTTGTGAGCAGGGAAAGGGTAACCAGGTAGGATACGTTTAGATTAGAGGTTGGTTAGTTACAGTAGCACAAAGGCAGGTAGGGATTAGGGTCAGGGGAGGCTAGGATTTGGAAAGGCTAGATTGTGTAGGATCGGGTTATATTATGGTTATGGAATGTTATGTTGTATTTTGTGGGGTGGGGGATCTGATGTGGGGATCGTAGGGGTGGGGGGATGAACAAGGGGTCAGGAAATTCTTGTATAGTGAGGTTTTAGTTTTGGAAGGTAGAAGCCAAGGGATGAAATTGTGATATGCACCTGTTTCAATAAAGCAGCCTTTTTCACACACAATAAGTTGGTCTCGTGTCGGCTTGCCCCCCACCCCTTTATCTCCCAATGGGGGCTTGGGGGGCAGCCGAGCACGGCAAGGTCTGCCCCCGGGCAGATTGGGAAGGGGGGGGATTGGCCGGCACACGGCCATTTTGTATATTTTTGGGCTACATTGGGACTAGCCCAATTGTAGCCCAATATTTGGGATGTAGCCCAAGGGGTATTTAACCGATTTTCCCGCTTTCCCAGCCACCATTTTAGGTTTGGAGACCTGGTGGCTGGGAGCGCAGTGTCAGGCAGGTTTTTTGTCTCCACCCTCCCTCCCCAGTTTTAGGTTTTGGGGGGGGGGGCGTTTTTTGATGGCTTTCTACTTTTCGTTTTGGGGTTTTTTGTTGGCGGCATTTGTTGGAACAGGTACAAAGGGGTGCCATATGTTGTATGTGTCGCTTGGAACAGGTGCAGGCGGGTTGGTTGACAGTTGGCCGGGATTGGCTGTAGTTTTTTGTTATATTTTGGTAGTTTGTGAGCAGGAGCAGGGAAAGGGTAACCAGGTAGGATAAGTTTAGAATAGAGGTTTGTTAGTTACAGTAGCACAAAGGCAGGTAGGGATTAGGCTCAGGGGAGGTTAGGATTTGGAAAGGCTAGATTGTGTAGGATCGGGTTATATTATGGTTATGGAATGTTATATTGTATTTTGTGGGGTGGGGGATCTGATGTGGGGATCGTAGTGGTGGGGGGATGAACAAGGGGTCAGGAAATTCTTGTATAGTGAGGTTTTAGTTTAGGAAGGCAGTTGCCAAGGGATGAAATTGTGATATGCACCTGTTTCAATAAAGCGGCCTTTTTCACACACAATAAGTTGGTCTCTTGTGTCGGCTTGCCCCCCTTTTATCTCCCAATATAATACAATGCTACTTTCACTTACATAATAGTGTATTGATGAACAATAATGCATTTAGTACATTTGCTTACTGATGGACATAACTATCTTTTGTTTGATATTCCCCCACATTTTTGCCTTAACCCCTTCCCTGCGGGGGTAATTCCCCCGCGGTGCGGGGGGGCGCAGCGCCCCTGTGCTTGTGATGAGCTTGGCTCGTCATGACTCACAGTGGAGCTGTGCTCATGACGAGCTGAACTCGTCGCGACCCCGCCCACTGATTAATTCTCCCGCACAGACGGGGAAATAATCGCGCGTGGGCGGGCCGTGGCCGTTATGACGAGCTCAGCTCGTCATGAGCACAGCTCCACTGTGACTCATGACGAGCTGAGCTCGTCATGAGCACGGAAGTGGTTAACAATTTTTGTTGACCTTAGAACTCTGTGCACTTTACCCCTACTAACCAATGGTAAAGTGGCTGTGCTCCCCCTTTAAACACAATGAGATTGGTATATATCTGATTAGCATATTTAACTGACAATATGTCCCTACACTATGGTACCGCTGAGTACCCAGGGCCTATAAGTTCAATGTCAAAAGTGCGCACCTATTATGCCATGCTCTACAGAGACAATGTGAAGACGTCTGCAGGCCAGCCACCACTGACCTGGCTGTGCAGGTTTTAACTGTAAATTCAAACTGTTAAAATAACTCCTTTTGACATGCCTAATACTTTCTTGTCATTAATTACGTCACCAATACGTAGATCTTTGTAGGAAAATGGGTGGTTGGTTGACTGGGGTGTGAGCCCTGGCCTAGCAGCAGTCACAATCCTGGTCAGGGTGATGCACAAGACAACCCTAAACTAACCTGTTCTCTACCCTCTGTTAGCTTGGCAGAGAGCAGTCAGGCTTAACTTAGAGGCAATGTGTAAAGTAATTGCACACCACTTCAAACAGTAATAAAATGAAAACACCACATAAAGAGGATCCCAGATTAGAAAAATAGAGTGTTTTTCAATAACAAAAATCCAATTACTAGAGCTGGAGATATGCAAGTTTAATGATTTCAGTAAAAATGGTGCCAAAATGCACCAAGTGCCAATTGTGGACACCGCACCAGACCGAGACAAAGTCACAGTTTAGGCCGACTGCGATGAGACCCAGTTAGGCCCGCTGAACAAAGTACACTGAATCCTGGTTTGCGGAGCGATCCGAGAGTCCGAGTTGCGCAGACTTTGCGAAGCATTGGTTCTGAGGTGCTAGGAGGCTGTGGTACGAGGGCCTGCACTGTCATCGAGGATCCTGTCAACGAGGGCTTGTGATGCAAAATCCAGCATCGAGAATGCATCGCGTAGTCGGGGCGATGCGTCAGTTCCAAAGAGCTGCGAGGCTGCGATTTAGCATTCGGCGTCGTTGAGGCTGATGTTTACGTGGAATGCAAGGGTGTGAGCCGAGGATGCATTGAACAGTGGGACTTCTGAATAGGCTGCGAGTCTTAGGCCCACTTAAAAGGGCCCAGGACTGCGGTGGCACCACTTGGAAGGGCAAACACACAGTTGGCAGAGTCCAGGTGTTGGGGTCATGGTTATAAGAGCCTTTTGCCCCTGAGGCTCAAGTCAGGAGGCTAGCCAACTAGACCTTGGAGTCACCCGAGGTCCGTGGTTCAACAGATACAAGACCAGTCATTCTCACCCAGGCAAGAGGGCAGCAGGTCAGCACAGCAGGGCAGCAGTCCTTCAGAACAGCAGTCCAGGAGAGTGAGGGAGTGGAAGTCCTTTCACAAGCACATCAGTCCTTCTTCCTGGCAGAGTACTCACAAGTCCAAAACTGTGCTGAAGAGTTGGTGTCTGGGGTCCAATATATATATATTTTTTTAGAGTTTTATATAGCGCGAACTAGACCCGAGACAACAGGTAGCAGAGCGCTTTACATAGCACCAGTTTCGTTACAGAAGGACACATTCAATTTTTGTTAAGTGCTACGCAAACAAATGATGGACAGAATGTTGAATAAATCATACATTCACTCCCAGTCAAAAGATCTGGGTTAAATCCATTGTTCGTTTGCTCACCATGCCACCCTAGTTTAGACCCAGCCATATGCAAATCAGTCTTGACCCTGTGCCTCATGGGAACAGTCCAGACCAAACTGCCAAGCCAGGTCCTCCCTGGACCGTAAACAAGCATCCTGGGACCGGTTTCTGGGTATTACCCTTCATCAGCCAGGCTGGCTTGAATCCAGTGGCACAGTGAGCAAGGGACCCACGTCTGGGCATACCCACCCCACTTAGGGTGAAAAGTGCTACGCAAAGAAATGATGAACAGAATGCTGAATAAATCATACATTCACCTCTGTTAGGCACGGGGAGATTAAGTGGTTTGCCCAGAAACAAAGGATGTTGAGCGTTGTTGCCGAGACTCGAACCCAGTTCCCCAGCTTCGAGGTTGACTGCTTAGCCGTAAGGCTACATCCTCTCCTTTATACCTGGGCCTTTCTTTGAAGCGAGAGAAGCTTCTAAAGGTTTCCCTTTGAACACCCCAGGCATTCCCTTCCCTAGCTCAAGACTAAATACAGGGGGTATGCAGCTCTTTGTGTGGAGGCAGGACGCAGCCTATTCAAGTGTAAGTAGGGCTGGTCCCAGGCCCAGCTTCGCTCTCCCATCCTAACAGAATTGTAACTAAAAATTCCACTTCACCTTAAGATAGTATTTATCATTACAATTCTAAAGACACGAGACATGAACTTGTTACGTGCTCCCATTAGGAAATTACAGCTTATTAAATGTAATAAGGTAACTCCAGTGTTATCCTATGGGAGAGGTAGGCCTTGTAGTAGTGAAAAATGAATATGAGTTCTTCACTACCAGGATATTTAAAATTAAGAAGTGGATGTCCTACTTTTTAAATAAACTTCACCCTGACCTATGGGCTGTCCGGGGCCTACCCAAAGGGTGACTTACATGTGTCCAAAAGGAAGGTTTGGGCAGGCAAAAGGTTTACTTTGTCAGGTTGACATGGCAATTTAAAGCTGCACATACAGACCGCAGTGGCAGGCCTGGGATATGTTTAAAGTGGGTGTGACAACCAGTGCTGCAGGCCCACTAGTAGCATTTAATTTACAGGCCCTGGGCTAAGATAGTGTCACTTTACTAGAGACTTATACATACATTAAATATGCCAATTGGGTATACACCAATACTACCGTGTTTTAAGGAGAGAGCAAAAGAACATTAGCATTGGTTAGCAATGGTAAAATGTGCAGAATCCTAAAGCCAGCAAAAACGAAGTCAGCAAAAAAAGCCTTATTACCCATAATGGCAGGGTGCATGATATTTAAAATTAATACATGTCAAAGTTTAATATCAAAAATGCTCTTACAGTGAAAATGCCCTCAAAGCTATTTTCATGGTAGCAGGTTTGACTATTCCATTGGAAAACACTGGGATGCAATATTAATACTGATCCTGGATTTCCGGAATGGGACCAACTAGAGAAATAATTAAACAACTATGAAGAAATAACTTTTAAAAAGTTACCTTTGCCCTGGATTATGTCCCTGGAAATTAAATCTGCAAATTGTTCTCCCACTTTTGCCAGCCAGTAATTAACATTAAAATAGGCATGAATTAGGTGTGAACTTGCTCACAGAAGCAAAACAATTGGCTGACCTGAATTGACAAAGACGACACCTCTGAAACTGACAGAATATTCAAGGGGGGCAGGGAGAATCTTTGTTAACATTAAAGTGTCAATTTCTGCTTGAATGTCATATTCTGCTTAACAGATCTGCTGGGGGTTTTCATATGACACTTAGACACACTTCAATGAGGCCTCTACTGTCACAGGCACATTTTGGTTGACCCTTGGCCCGGGCCCTTTTGTTGTCTTTCCAGCCAGTCAGGCCACAATCACAGTGGGCCTCTTTTGACATTCCATTGTTATTGCATGTTTGACAGGTCTGCTAGGTTTACATATAGCATTTGGGCCTCACTGCAAAGGAGACAAATAGAATGACAGAACAATTTGCATGTATCCAGTGTCTGGTTAATGAAAGGTCAGCTTTGTTATACTAGACTTCTGTCTCTGCAGTTGTTGTGGGTAGAGGGACTGCATCAAACTGGATTTTGGTGTTAGATGTGAGAGGACACTGAGATCACCAGTGTACACACCCACACACTCTCTCAACCCTTAGATGCCAGGTTTAGTGTGGCTGAAGACTTTGCCCATTTTGAAAATGCCTAAAGTGGGTAGGCTTAGACCCAGACCCTTCACCCCATTGGTTAGGGCCTCCCCACGGTCATTCCAACCTGCTAGCTTGTGCCAGGCATAAATGTGACACCTGCAGGCACCCACTTCAGAACACTCTTGAACCTAAGGAAGATAAGAAGAGGACTGAAGCTGCTGTCTGCAACCTGAAAAGAGCCCTGGAGGACTTGCCCAGCTCAATCTCTTGTACATAGGACTAACCCTGGGCGGACAACTACGCTACGCTTGCGTAGTTTGTGTAGTTTGTGCTACTTCACTCTACGCGAATTGCACGTAGCACAGTGCAAAAACCCATAGCGTAGTTAGCATTTTTTGCTCACTCGCGGTCCTCAACGTTAAGTTGGCGACCGCGAGCGAGCAAAATGACATCCCAGCGAGACTTTTTCCTCGTTCGCGATCAGCAACATCAAGTTGCCGATCGCGATCGTGGAAAATAAACCACCCGGCGAGACTCTCAACGCGGGGAGGTCAGGTTTCTCATTGCGAGTGGTTGCGTATGCTCGCGACCGCTGGCGATGAGAAACTACCAGTCCGCGTTGAGAAAGCTGCCGCTCGAGTAAAAATCTACTTGAGCGGCAGAAAACTACAGCTCGCACTGTGCAAGATGCCGTTTTCAATGACTGCACAGTGCGGACAAGCATCCGGCAATGTGCAATCATCGCGAACAGCGCACTATGCAGTTCGCGTAGTGCTACGCGTATCTCGCGTAGTGCGAAGTGCACTTTGCGTAGCTACACGTAGCGCTACGACACGAACTATGCCCAGGGTTACATAGGACAAAGAAGTGGACTCCAAGGGTCTTAAGGCCAACCTCCTGTTAAACTTACAGAGACACAAAAACTGCAAGAGGCCTTTTCCTGCAACTACCCAGCTGACTAGTGGTAACTGGACTGGACTCTCCTGTTGGCATCTGACTGCCACCCTGTGAGTCTCTAAATGACTCCCAGGAGATCCTGGGAAGCTTTAGAAGTACACTGCAATGGCGGAATGGGATTTAAAGGAATAAAGTCAAAAGTTAAAATCTTTGAACAGGATGAACGTGGTTATGGTAGCCGAATGGTTCCACCATCATGGACAGTCTCCAAGTCTGCCGAGGTCCTGCTGTACTGCGACCATTGACTATCATTAGCACTTTTTTGCTTCTTGGTGCTGTTTCTACTTAAAACTTAAACAATTCATATCTCCAGTTTTCCTCATTGTATTTCTGTAGTTTTAGTGTCATTTTGTTTCTTAAATTTCACTCTATTTTTCTAATTCATTTTCTGATTATTAGTGTTTGCTTTATGACTTTGTTAATGTTTTAGTACTGCATAAATACATTACACATTGCTCTAAGTTAATTCTGCCTGCTGAGTGCCCTAGATAACAGAGTGATTGAGCTCAGATTAATTTAGCAAATTTAAGGGTTCATCCTGACAAGGGTTGTGATTATTCTTTGAGGTGGGTAGCCATTCGCACCAACTAGAAATCTCTTTGTGTTCATTGGGAGCGGTACAAAAAATACAGAATCTAAATTCACATCTGGAGGGCCGAGTACTAAAAAATAGATTAAATATTATTGTATTTTAAGCATCTAGCATATAGGGAGTCCTAACTATATAGTGATTATTTTGGTGAATGTTATGATTAAGTCTTTTGAATGTTACGAGTAGGAACATTGGGAATCTGGAAATCCTTGATATGATGATTTTCGGTGTACCAGGCAATATAAAGTTTAGCCTCTCGAAGCACTCACCGCATACTGAAAATAAACTGGGTTATTGTGTCTACCTATTTGTTGTTGTTTTTAATAGCTACTCACCAGAACACTTACATATAATTCTGTATCTTTTAATATATATATTTATACATCAAGTGAAATTATTATCCCTTATATTCATCTTTTCTCTATTCTTATTGGTTTTCTAGAGTGTCTTCTTTTCTCAGGAACATATTTATATAGCTTTATATAGCATTATGTCTTATATTTGTGTACATTTTCATTTATCGTTTTCTTTTGTGTTCCCTTCTTTGCCTTCCCTTTCTCTCTCCTCCCCCCCTTCCCGTAATTCCATCTTTTATGGCCTCAATATAAAGTCAAATATTTGTTTTTGCATGGATCTGTTTATGTGTTTATTAAATTATATAATATGATTAATTATTCAGAAAGTTTTATTATATGCTTATATATAACAATTTTCTTATATATTTATTGTATGATAATGCAAACAGTTATTATACTATGTGTATTCTTTTGTAAATTTCAATAAAAAATTGAACCACAAAAAAAAAGAAAATAAACTGGGTTAGTGGGTCTTTTGCAGTGATTTGGGACCAGCACTGTGTCACACCATAAGCCTGCTGCTTTACCTTCCCCGATGATAGCGGCCCTGTGGGTGGTTAATCAGAGGGCGAGGGACCAGTTTGCACCCCTGTGGCTCTACTAGGTGCCATTCGATATCAGGGCTACACACAGTCAGGTGAGGGCTGTATAATTGTGGTTTACCCTAGCAACAGGTGGGTGGTTTAAATGAAATTGAATCAGACAAGTATGTGGACTAAACTTGCCCAAACAGTACCTCATTCAGTATTAGAGTGAATGTGGTCAGTATTGTTGATTAGAGTTGCCCTGACAGCGTTTGACTTAAAGGTATCAGTTGGGCTTACAGTCCACAGTTAATTATGAATACTGGAAATTTGATCACTTAGAAATTAGAAGAATATGAATTGTGAAACAGTTCCTGAGACTTTCTTGATGAGTACAGATTTTGAACTTAGACTCCTGACTCAGTTTGAATGAATACATGTTTTCAGCATAGACAACATGTCTCGCTCGAGGCCGCTGTGCGAATCAGCTTTTTCAAGGCTGTCTATCAGAGATCGGTTGTGCTATAATGTTTGTGCAGCAGCTGATGGAGAGTGCCACATTGTGAAACAAGCATTGACATAGCCAATAGGTCTCGCCTTTGGAACCTTATAAGTGTTTAGCCGGAGCTATTGACTTTACCAATGTCTTTAAGCTATGTTGTAGAGCATTATGGCTGCTATGCAGCATGTTGAAAATTATAAAAAAGGCTTATAAGCATTTTTGTTACTTTACATATTATAAGAAGACATTATGTACAACTGAACGACCCTATTAAAAAAAACAATTAACATTAAAAATGTCTTCTATTTTTTTGTCCTTGCAATGCTGGCAACTTCTTCCTGCCTGTTCTAATGCTTGTTTGTTATAGCTTTTTTTTGTTATGGGAGGGGATATAGACAACGGGAGGGGTGGAGGTTGGGAAATAGTACCTGAATCACAACATGAAGAGCGGATTGACACTAGGGGAGAATCAACAGTTGCTGGACTCCGGGGGCAGACTGAGGTGGTGCTAAGTGATGTTGAGGTGGTGTTGAGGTAGTGGCGTGCTGGTGGGGAGATGATGGCCAGGTGATGCTGAGTGATACTGAGGTGGTGCTGAGGTGGTGCTGAGGTGATGCTGAGTGATGCTGTGGTGCTTGCCATGCTGAGGTGGGAGCGTTGCACAGGTGGTGCTGAGTGATGCTGAGATGGTGCTGTGCTCAGGTGATGCTGCGCTTATTCCAAGCTGGTGCTGTGCTGATGCGGAAGTTGTGCTGCATTGGTGCTAAATTGCTGCTGAGGTGGGGCTGAGGTGGGGCTGTGCCTGTGGTGGTGCACTGATGCAGAGGTGGTGCTGTGCTGATGCTGTGCTGTTGTGCTGCACTGGTGCTAAGGTAGTACTGTGCTGGTGCTGAGGTGGTGCTGCTCTGATGCTGAGTTTGTGCTGCACTGGTGGTGGTGCACGGATAAGGAGGTTGTGCTGTGCTGATGCTGAGATGGTTCTGTGTTGATGCTGAGGTGGTGCTTTGGTGATGCCCAGGTGATACTGAGTGATACTGAGGTGATGCTGAGTGAAGCTGAGGTGGTGCTAAGTGATGCTAAGATGGTGTTGAGTTATGCTGAGGTGGTGGTGCTGTGCTGGTTCTCAAGTGGTGCTGAGTAATACTGAGTTGGTGGTGTGCTGAGATGATGCTGTACTGATGCAAAATTGGTGCTGCGCTGATGCTGAAGTGGTGCTGTGTTGGCGCTGAATTGCTGCTGAGGTGAGGTTGCGCTGGTGCTGAGGTGGGTTTGCGCTGGTGGTGGGCCAGTGATGTGGAGGTGGTGCTGTGCTGATGCTGAGATGGTGATGTGCTGATGCTGTGGTGCTGTGGTGGTGCTCAGGTGGTATTGTGCTGATGCTGAGGTGGTGCTCCACCTTCACTGAGGTGGTGCTTTAATGATGCTGAGGTGGTGCTGTGCTGATGCTGAGGTAGTGCTACGCTGATGCTGTGCTGGTGTTGAGGTGGTGCTGCACTGGTGCTGAGGTGGGGCTGCGCTGGTGCTGAGGTAGGGCTCTGCTGGTGGTGGGGCAGTGATGTAGAGGTGGTGCTGCGCTGATGCTGCAATGGTGATGTGCTGATGCTGTGGTTCTGTGGTGGTGCTCAGGTGGTGTTGTGCTGATGCTGAGGTGGTGCTCCACTGATGCTGAGGTGGTGCTCCACTGTTGATGAGGTGGTGCTGTGCTGATGCTGAGGTGGTGCTGCGCTGATGCTGTGCTGGTGTTGAGGTGGTGCTGCACTGGTGCTGAGCTGGTGCTGAGCTGGTGGTGTGCTTGAGCAGAGGTGGTGCTCCAGTGGTGCTGAGTGATACTAAGGTAGTGCTGAGTGATGCTGAGGTGGTGCTGAGTGATGCTGAGTTGGTGCTGTGCTGGTGCTGAGGTGATGCTGCACTGTTGCTCAGGTGGTGCTGCCTTAATGCTGAAGTGATGCTGTGTTGGTGCTGAGGTGATGCTGCATTGGTGCTGAGGTGGAGCTGCACTGGTGCTAAGGTGGTGGTGCACTGATGCTGAATTGGTGATGCACTGGCAGTGGTGCACTGATACGGAGGGAGTGCTGTTCTGATGCTGAGGTGATGCTGTTGTGGTACTGAGTGATGCTGTGCTGGTGCTGAGTGATGCTGAGTAATGCTGATGAGGTGGGGTTGCGCTGGTAGTGGTGCACTGATGCAGAGGTGGTGCTGTGCTGATGCTGAGATGGCATTGTGCTGATTTTGAGGTGGTGCTGTGCTGGTGCTGAGGAGGTGCTGCGCTAATGCAGAGTTGGTGCTGCACCTATTAGGAGATGGTGCTGTGCTGATGCTAAGATAGTGCTGTGCTGATGCTGAGGTGGTGCTCTGGTGATGCTAAGGTGGTACTGCGCTGATGCTAAGGTGTTGCTGAGTGATGCTGAGGTGGTGTTAAGTGATGCTGTTGTGGTGCTGAGTCATGCTGTGGTGGTGCTGAGTCATGACAAGGTGGTGGTGCTGTGCTGGTGCTCAGGTGGTGCTGCGCTGGTGCTCAGGTGGTGCTGAGTGAAGATGAGTTGGTGCTGTGCTGAGATGATGCTGCACTAATGCTGAGGTGGTGCTGCACTGATGCTAAAGTGGTGCTGCAGTAATGCTGATGAGGTGGGACTGCACTGGTAGTGGAGCACTGATGCAGAAGTGTTGCTGTGCTGATGCTGAGATGGCATTGTGCTGATTTTGAGGTGGTGCTGTGCTGAGGTGGTGCTGCGCTAATGCTCAGTTGGTGCTGCATTAATTAGAAGGTGGTGCTGTACTGATGCTAAGATGGTGCTGTGCTGAGGCTGAGGTGGTGCTCTGGTGATGCTGAGGTGGTGCTCTGGTAATGCTAAGGTGGTGCTGCGCTGATGCTGAAGTGTTGCTGAGTGATGCTGAGGTGGTGTTAAGTGATGCTGTTGTGGTGCTGAGTCATGCTGTGGTGGTGCTGAGTCATGACAAGGTGGTGGTACTGTGCTGGTGCTCAGGTGGTGCTGCGCTGGTGCTCAGGTGGTGCTGAGTGAAGATGAGTTGGTGCTGTGCTGAGATGATGCTGCACTAATGCTGAGGTGGTGCTGCACTGATGCTAAAGTGGTGCTGCAGTAATGCTGATGAGGTGGGACTGCACTGGTAGTGGAGCACTGATGCAGAAGTGTTGCTGTGCTGATGCTGAGATGGCATTGTGCTGATTTTGAGGTGGTGCTGTGCTGAGGTGGTGCTGCGCTAATGCTCAGTTGGTGCTGCATTAATTAGAAGGTGGTGCTGTACTGATGCTCAGATAGTGCTGTGCTGAGGCTGAGGTGGTGCTCTGGTGATGCTGAGTTGGTGCTCTGGTAATGCTAAGGTGGTGCTGCGCTGATGCTGAAGTGTTGCTGAGTGATGCTGAGGTGGTGTTAAGTGATGCTGTTGTGGTGCTGAGTCATGCTGTGGTGGTGCTGAGTCATGACAAGGTGGTGGTACTGTGCTGGTGCTCAGGTGGTGCTGCGCTGGTGCTCAGGTGGTGCTGAGTGAAGATGAGTTGGTGCTGTGCTGAGATGATGCTGCACTAATGCTGAGGTGGTGCTGCACTGATGCTAAAGTGGTGCTGCAGTAATGCTGATGAGGTGGGACTGCACTGGTAGTGGAGCACTGATGCAGAAGTGTTGCTGTGCTGATGCTGAGATGGCATTGTGCTGATTTTGAGGTGGTGCTGTGCTGAGGTGGTGCTGCGCTAATGCTCAGTTGGTGCTGCATTAATTAGAAGGTGGTGCTGTACTGATGCTCAGATAGTGCTGTGCTGAGGCTGAGGTGGTGCTCTGGTGATGCTGAGTTGGTGCTCTGGTAATGCTAAGGTGGTGCTGCGCTGATGCTGAAGTGTTGCTGAGTGATGCTGAGGTGGTGCAAAGTGATGCTGTGGTGCTGAGCCATGCTATGGTGGTGCTGAGTCATGACAAGTTGGTGGTGCTGTGCTGGTGCTCAGGTGGTGCTGCGCTGGCGCTCAGGTGGTGCTGGGTGGAGCTGAATTGGTGCTGTGCTGAGATGATGCTGCACTGATGCTGAGGTGGTGCTGCACTGATTCTAAAGTGGTTCTGCAGTGATGCTGAGTAATGCTGATGAGGTGGGGCTGCGCTGGTAGTGGTGCACTGATGCGGAGAAGTGCTGTGCTGATACTGAGATGGCATTGTGCTGATTCTGAGGTGGTGCTGTGCTGAGGTGGTGCTGCACTAATGCTGAGTTGGTGCTGCACTACTTAGAAGGTGGTGCTGTACTGATGCTAAGATAGTGGTGTGCTGATGCTGAGGTGGTGCTCTGGTGATGCTAAGGTGGTGCTGTGCTGATGCTGAAGTGGTGCTAAATTATGCTGTTGTGGTGCTTAGTCATGCTGTGGTGGTGCTGAGTCATGACAAGGTGGTGGTGTTGTGTTGGGGTGCTCAGGTGGTGCTGCGCTGATGCTGAGGTGGTGCTCTGGTGATGCTAAGGTGGTGCTGTGCTGATGCTGAAGTGGTGCTAAATTATGCTGTTGTGGTGCTTAGTCATGCTGTGGTGCTGCTGAGTCATGACAAGGTGGTGGTGCTGTGTTGGGGTGCTCAGGTGGTGCTGCGCTGGTGCTCAGGTGGCGCTGAGTGAAGCTGAGTTGGTGCTGTGCTGAGGTGATGCTGCACTGATGCTGAGGTGGTGTTGCACTAATGCTAAAGTGGTGCTGCATGGGTACTGAGTTGCTGCATGTGTAGGGCTGTGCTGCTGCTGAGTTGGGGCTGCACTGGTAGTGGTGCACGGATGCGGAGGTGTTGCTGTGCAGATGCTGAGTTGGTGCTGCGCTGGTGGTGGTGCTGTGCTGATGCTGAGATGGTGCTGTGCTGATGATGAGGTGGTGCTGCAGAGGTGCTCAGTTGGTGCTATGCTGATGTTGAGGTGGTGCTCCACTGATGCTGAGGTGGTGCTCCACTGTTGATGAGGTGGTGCTGTGCTGATGCTGAGGTGGTGCTGCGCTGATGCTGTGCTGGTGTTGAGGTGGTGCTGCACTGGTGCTGAGTGATACTAAGGTAGTGCTGAGTGATGCTGAGGTGGTGCTGAGTGATGCTGTGTTGGTGCTGTGCTGGTGCTGAGGTGATGCTGCACTGGTGCTCAGGTGGTGCTGCCCTAATGCTGAAGTGATGCTGTGTTGGTGCTGAGGTGGAGCTGCACTGGTGCTGAGGTGGTGGTGCACTGATGCTGAATTAGTGATGCACTGGCAGTGGTGTACTGATACGGAGGGAGTGCTGTTCTGATGCTGAGGTGATGCTGTTGTGGTACTGAGTGATGCTGTGCTGGTGCTGAGTGATGCTGAGTAATGCTGATGAGGTGGGGTTGCGCTGGTAGTGGTGCACTGATGCAGAGGTGGTGCTGTGCTGATGCTGAGATGGCATTGTGCTGATTTTAAGGTGGTGCTGTGCTGGTGCTGAGGAGGTGCTGCGCTAATGCAGAGTTGGTGCTGCACTTATTAGGAGATGGTGCTGTGCTGATGCTAAGATAGTGCTGTGCTGATGCTGAGGTGGTGCTCTGGTGATGCTAAGGTGGTGCGGCGCTGATGCTAAGGTGTTGCTGATTGATGCTGAGGTGGTGTTAAGTGATGCTGTTGTGGTGCTGCGCTGGTGCTCAGGTGGTGCTGAGTGACGCTGAGTTGGTGCTGTGCTGAGATGATGCTGCACTAATGCTGAGGTGGTGCTGCACTGATGCTAAAGTGGTGCTGCAGTAATGCTGATGAGGTGGGACTGCACTGGTAGTGGAGCACTGATGCGGAGGTGTTGCTGTGCTGATGCTGAGATGGCATTGTGCTGATTTTGAGGTGGTGCTGTGCTGAGGTGGTGCTGCGCTAATGCTCAGTTGGTGCTGCATTAATTTGAAGGTGGTGCTGTACTGATGCTCAGATAGTGCTGTGCTGAGGCTGAGGTGGTGCTCTGGTGATGCTGAGGAGGTGCTCTGGTAATGCTAAGGTGGTGCTGTGCTGATGCTGAAGTGTTGCTGAGTGATGCTGAGGTGGTGCTAAGTGATGCTGTGGTGCTGAGCCATGCTGTGGTGGTGCTGAGTCATGACAAGTTGGTGGTGCTGTGCTGGTGCTGCGCTGGCGCTCAGGTGGTGCTGGGTGGAGCTGAATTGGTGCTGTGCTGAGATGATGCTGCACTACTTAGAAGGTGGTGCTGTACTGATGCTAAGATAGTGCTGTGCTGATGCTGAGGTGGTGCTCTGGTGATGCTAAGGTGGTGCTGTGCTGATGCTGAAGTGGTGCTAAATTATGCTGTTGTGGTGCTTAGTCATGCTGTGGTGGTGCTGAGTCATGACAAGGTGGTGGTGCTGTGTTGGGGTGCTCAGGTGGTGCTGCGCTGGTGCTCAGGTGGCGCTGAGTTGGTGCTGTGCTGAGGTGATGCTGCACTGATGCTGAGGTGGTGTTGCACTAATGCTAAAGTGGTGCTGCATGGGTACTGAGTTGCTGCATGTGTAGGGCTGTGCTGCTGCTGAGTTGGGGCTGCACTGGTAGTGGTGCACGGATGTGGAGGTGTTGCTGTGCAGATGCTGAGATGGCACTGTGCTGAAGTTGAGGTGGTGCTGCACTGGTGATGTGGTAGCCGTGTGCTGGTGCTGAGGTTGTGCTGTGCTGATGCTGAGTTGGTGCTGCGCTGGTGGTGGTGCTGTGCTGATGCTGAGATGGTGCTGTGCTGATGATGAGGTGGTGCTGCGGAGGTGCTCAGTTGGTGCTATGCTGATGTTGAGGTGGTGCTCCACTGATGCTGAGGTGGTGCTCCACTGTTGATGAGGTGGTGATGTGCTGATGCTGAGGTGGTGCTGCGCTGATGCTGTGCTGGTGTTGAGGTGTTGCTGAGTGATGCTGAGGTGGTGCTAAGTGATGCTGTGGTGCTGAGCCATGCTGTGGTGGTGCTGAGTCATGACAAGTTGGTGGTGCTGTGCTGGTGCTGCGCTGGCGCTCAGGTGGTGCTGGGTGGAGCTGAATTGGTGCTGTGCTGAGATGATGCTGCACTGACGCTGAGGTGGTGCTGCACTGATTCTAAAGTGGTTCTGCAGTGATGCTGAGTAATGCTGATGAGGTGGGGCTGTGCTGGTAGTGGTGCACTGATGCGAAGAGGTGCTGTGCTGATACTGAGATGGCATTGTGCTGATTCTGAGATGGTGCTGGGCTGAGGTGGTGCTGCACTAATGCAGAGTTGGTGCTGCACTACTTAGAAGGTGGTGCTGTACTGATGCTAAGATAGTGCTGTGCTGATGCTGAGGTGGTGCTCTGGTGATGCTAAGGTGGTGCTGTGCTGATGCTGAAGTGGGGCTAAATTATGCTGCTGTGGTGCTTAGTCATGCTGTGGTGCTGCTGAGTCATGACAAGGTGGTGGTGCTGTGTTGGGGTGCTCAGGTGGTGCTGCGCTGGTGCTCAGGTGGCGCTGAGTGAAGCTGAGGTGGTGCTGTGCTGAGGTGATGCTGCACTGATGCTGAGGTGGTGTTGCACTAATTCTAAAGTGGTGCTGCATGGGTGCTGAGTTGCTGCATGTGTAGGGTTGTGCTGCTGCTGAGTTGGGGCTCCGCTGGTAGTGGTGCACTGATGCGGAGGTGTTGCTGTGCAGATGCTGAGATGGCACTGTGCTGAAGTTGAGGTGGTGCTGCACTGGTGATGTGGTAGCCATGTGCTGGTGCTGAGGTTGTGCTGTGCTGATGCTGAGTTGGTGCTGCACTGGTGGTGGTGCTGTGCTGATGCTGAGATGGTGCTGTGCTGATGAGGAGGTGGTGCTGCGGAGGTGCTCAGTTGGTGCTATGCTGATGCTGAGGTGGTGTTGAGTGATGCTGAGGTGGTGCTGAGTGATTCTGCAGTGGTGCTGAGTCATGCCGTAGTGGTTCTGAGTCATGCTGAGGTGGTGATGCTGTGCGGGTGCTCAGATGGTGCTGAGCTGGTGGTCAGGTGGTGCTGAGTCATGCTGAATTGGTGCTGTGCTGGGGTGATGTTTTGCTGATGCTGAGGTGGTGCTGTGCTGGTGTTGAAGTGGTACAACATTGGTGCTGGATTGCTGCTGAGGTGAGACTGTGCTGGTGCTGAGGTCGGGCTGAGCTGGTGGTGGTGCACTGATGCGTAGGTGGTGTTGTGCGTATGCTGAGATGGCTCTGTGCTAATGTTGAGATGGTGCTGTGCTGGTGCTAAGGTGGTGCTGCGCTGGTGCTGAGGTGGTGTTTCGCTGGTGCTGAGGTGCTGGGCTGATTCTGAGCTGGTGCTGCATTGGTGGTGATGCACTGAGGAGGAGATGGTGCTGTGCTGATACTGAGTTGGTGCTGGTGCTGAGGTGGTGCTGTGCTAGTGCTGAGGTGGTGCTGTGCTGATACTGAGGCACTGCTGTGCTGAGGTGGTGCTGTCCTGGTGCTGATATGGTGCTGCACTGGTGCTGAGTGATACTGAGGTGGTGCTGAATGATGCTTCTGTAATGCACAGGTAATGATGAGTGATGCTGAGGTGGTGCTGAGTGATTCTGCAGTGGTGCTGAGTCATGCCGTAGTGGTTCTGAGTCATGCTGAGGTGGTGATGCTGTGCGGTTGCTCAGATGGTGCTGAGCTGGTGGTCAGGTGGTGCTGAGTCATGCTGAATTGGTGCTGTGCTGGGGTGATGTTTTGCTGATGCTGAGGTGGTGCTGTGCTGGTGTTGAAGTGGTACAACATTGGTGCTGGATTGCTGCTGAGGTGAGACTGTGCTGGTGCTGAGGTCGGGCTGAGCTGGTGGTGGTGCACTGATGCGTAGGTGGTGTTGTGCGTATGCTGAGATGGCTCTGTGCTAATGTTGAGATGGTGCTGTGCTGGTGCTAAGGTGGTGCTGCGCTGGTGCTGAGGTGGTGTTTCGCTGGTGCTGAGGTGCTGGGCTGATTCTGAGCTGGTGCTGCATTGGTGGTGATGCACTGAGGAGGAGATGGTGCTGTGCTGATACTGAGTTGGTGCTGGTGCTGAGGTGGTGCTGTGCTAGTGCTGAGGTGGTGCTGTGCTGATACTGAGGCACTGCTGTGCTGAGGTGGTGCTGTCCTGGTGCTGATATGGTGCTGCACTGGTGCTGAGTGATACTGAGGTGGTGCTGAATGATGCTTCTGTAATGCACAGGTAATGATGAGCTGGTGCTCAGGTGGTGATGCTTAGTTTGTGCTGGACTGCTGCTGAGGTGATACTGCACTAATTCTGAAGTGCTGCTGCACTAATGCTGAAGTGGTGCTGATTTGGTGCTGGATTGCTGCTGAGGTGGGGATACGCTGGTGCTGAGGTCAGGCTGAGCTGGTGGTGGTGAACTGATGCAGAGGTGGTGTTGTGCTGATGCTGAGATGGTGCTGTGTTGATGTTGAGGTGGTGCTGTGCTGGTGCTAAGTTGGTGCTGCACTGGTGCTGAGGTGGTGTTGTGCTGGTGTTGCGCTGGTGCTGAGGTGCTGGGCTGGTGCTGGGTTGGTGCTGCATTGGTGGTGGTGCACTGATGAGGAGATGGTGCTGTGCTGATGCTGAGGTGGTGCTGTGGTGGTGCTGTGCTGATACTGAGGTGCTGCTGCATTGAGGTGGTGCTGTCCTGGTGTTGATGTGGTGCTGCACTGGTACTGAGGTGGTGCTGAGTGATGCTGAGGTGGTGCTGGGTGATGCTGAGGTAATTCTGAATGCTGCTTTTGTGATGCTCAGGTGATACTGTGCTGGTGCTCAGGTGGTGCTGAGTGATGCTGAGGTGGTGCTGCACTGGTACTGAGGTGGTGCTGCACTGGTGGTGGTGTACTAATGCAGAGGTGTTGCTGTACAGATGGTGAGGTGCTGTTGTGGTGGTGTTGAGTGATGCTTTGCTGGTGCTGAATGATGCTGTGGTGGTGCTGAGTAATGCTGAGTTGATGGTGCTGCGCTGGTGCGTAGGTGGTGCTGAGCGATAGTGAGTTGGTGCAGTGTTGAGGTGTTGCTGCACTGATGCTGAGGTGGTGCTACGCTGATGCTGAAGTCGTACTGTATTGGTGCTAAGTTCCTGCTGAGGTGGGCCTTTCCTGGTGGTGGTGCACTGATGCAGAGTTGGTGCTGTGCTCATGCTGAGATGGTGCTGTGGTGATGTTGAGGTGGTGCTGCACTGGTGCTGTGCTGATTCTGAGTTAGTGCTGCACTGGTGGTGCTGCACTGATGAGTTGGTGCTGTGCAGATGCTGACATGGTGGTGCTCAGGTGGTGCTGTGCTGATGCTGAGGTGGTGCTCAGGTGGTGCTGTGCTGATGCTGAGGTGGTGCTGAGTGATGCTGAGGTAGTGCTAAGTGATGCTGTGGTGGTGCTGAAACATGCTTTGGTGGTGCTGAATCATGCTGTGGTGATGCTGAGTCTTGCCATGGTGCTGGTGCTCAGGTGTTGCTGAGCGATGCTGAGTTGGTGCTGTGCTGAGGTGATTTTGCGCTGATGCTCATTTGGTGCTGCACTAATGCTGAAGTGGTGTTGCATTGGTGCTGAGTTGCTGCTAAGGTGTGGCTGCACTGGTGTTGAGGTGGGGCTGTGCTTGTGGTGCACTGATGAGGAGGTGGCGCTGTGTCTATGCTGAGATGGTGCTGTGCTGATGTTGAGGTAGGTGGTGCTGCACTGGTGCTGAGGTTGTGCTGTGCTGATGCTGAGTTAGTGCTGCACTGGTGGTAGTGCAGTGATTAGGAGGTAGTGCTGATGCTGAGATTGTGCTGTGCTGATGCTCAGGTGGTGCTGTGGTGGCACTCAGGTGGGGCTGTGCTGATGCTGAAGTGGTGCTGACTAATGCGGTGGTGCTGAGTGATGCTGTGATGGTGCTGCCCTTGTGCACAGGCAGTGCTGGGCTGATGCTCAGGTGGTGCTGAGTGATGCTCACTTGGTGCTGTGCCTAAGGGATGCTATGCTGATATTGAGGTGATGCTGCACTGATGATGAAGTGGTGCTGCATTGGTGCTGAGTTGCTAATGAGGTGCGGCTGTGCTGGTGCTGAGGTTGAGCAATGCTGGTTGTAGTGAATTGATGCGGAGGTGGTGCTGTGCTGAGATGGTGGCGTGCTGATGTTGAGGTGGTGCTACGCTGGAGCTGAGGTAGTGCTGTGGTGGCGCTCAGGTGGTGCTGATGCTGATACTGAGGTGGTGCTGCACTGGTGCTCAGGTGGTGCTTCACTGGTACTCAGGTGGTGCTGAGTGATACTGAGATGTTGCTAAGTGATGCTGAGGTGAAGCTGAGTGATGCTTTGGTGGTGCTCAGCTGATGTTGTGCTGGTGCTCAGTTGGTGCTGCGCAGGTGCTGAGATGATGTTTCATTGGTGCTGAGGTGGTGCTGCACTAATGCTGCATTGGTGTTGAGTTGCTGCTGAGGTAGTGCTCTGCTGGGAGGATGCTGTGCTGATGTAGAGGTGGGTTGCGCTGGTGCTAAGTAGGTGCTGTGCCGATGGTGGTGCATTGATGCAGAGGTGGTGCTGTGCTGAAGCTGAGGTGGTGCTTTGGTGGTGTTGAGTGATGCTGAGGGGATACTGCACTGGTGCTGAGTTTGTGATGAGTGATGCTGTAGTGTTGCTGAGTAATGCTGTGCTGGTGCTGCGCTGATGCTGAGGTTGTGATGCTGCACTGATGCTGAGGTAGTGCTTAACTTGTGTAGGTGTGGTGCTGTATTGATGCTGAAGTGGTGTGGTGTGGTGGTGGTGCACTGGTGCTGGTGCTGAGATGGTCCTGTGCTGGGGCTGAGGTGGTGCTGTACTGATACTGAGGTGGGACTGTGGTGATGTTGAGTGATGCTAAGGAGATGCTGCACTGATGCTGAGGTGATGATGAGTGATACTGTGGTGTCGCTGAGTAATGGTGTGGAGGTGCTGCGCTGACGCTGAGGTGGTGATGCTGCACTGATGTTGAGGTAAGTGCTGCACTGGTGCAGAGGTGGTGTTGCGCTGGTGCTGAGGCGGTCCTGCACTGGGGCTGGAGTGGTGCTGCACTGGGGCTGAGTGATGCTGTTCTGGTGTTGTGGTGGTGCTTAGGTGCTGCTGAGTGATGCTCAGGTGATGCTGCAGTGGTGTTGCTTAAGTGGTGCTGAGTGATGCTGACTGGTGCTGAAGTGGTGCTGCACTGATGCTGAGGTGGTATTGCACTGTCCACTTGCAGGATATATTGTTAAGTGACCTCACATTTCATGCTGCGTTTGGAGAGCACGGGAGACATCCCTTGATATTGGTTCTATTTCACCAATAATTGCAACCCAAAAGAAAGCATCAAAAGTTGAAGGTGCGCACTTTAAAGCTGCTTCCATTTTTATAAAACGGGGCAATAACAGCATGTTTACCTCTTTAATCGTATCTAAATAATCATGATGTAAACAGGTTGATCCTACTGCCGTCTTCATAAACTACACTTCCATTAAGTAAGTATGTTATTTATGGTTTGGGCATTTGAACTAATGAAACCAAAAATGTTATAGGATGAAAAACAACATAGCCTCTGGCCGAAAAAGCGCTTGTGAGAGGCAAACAAGCCCAGGCAAAAGAAAAAGTAGTGCACCGAAAGTAACATATGGCCGATAATGGAATGACCCATGTAACAGGGCCAGTCTTCAGGGCGTGACGAAAACAGCAAACAGAGGGTCAAATGTACACTATTCACCAACAAAAACAAAAATTTTTGAAAGGCACATGAATGAATAAATCAAAATGTTTGGGCGTGCTGAAAGCTAATACGGTAGATGCAGCACGTCTTGCAAGACAGCGCATGCGCTGCCTATGCGAGACCTAAAAAAAGATGGTATAGGTTTGCAATTATAATTTGATTTTAAAATCTACCTGGCTTGCAGATCATCAGGAAATGCCATATTTTTAAAGCAAGGGAGACCAGAATATTTCGAATTAAATAAGAAAACTGATCCCGACATTTTATAACATTTTTCAAATTGTTGCACCAATATGTCTTGAGAACGAAGGTAGTTATCTGCTTGAGTGTTTTTTCAAGTTGTTAACCAAAAAAAATTCATTTGTGTAGCATACTATTAGTGTGTGATAATTTCCCCCCACTTTCAGATTACTGTACAAGCTGGCAGATAGCACCAGAGAAATCGAGAGCTGAATGTTCAGGGGCTAACAAGTGCAGAGCAGCTGTGTTTTGAAAGGCAATCTTTAGGATGTTAAGTTCCTCCACAGAAAAGTATGCATGACCTAACACTCTAGAGATGAGCAGGCATTCACTCATGTTAAGTGACAGCCACCGTCACGGGAGAGGGGAAATGTGTAGAGCAGCTTTACCTCACCTTTTCGTAATCAACACGTGGGACAAGCACGCTGGTGCAAACACAGCTCTGTAAGAAAAACGCATTGACAGGGTAGGTTAGGGTTACAGCTCAAGAAACATTTCCATCAATCAAAATATATATGCAATGCATGAGACTCGCAATGGAATTTCACTCCTGCACACAAGGGTTGACTCACTTGAGACCATACGCGCTCCCAGTTGCAAGAAGAGCGCACACACCAGAAGCGCTTACTCCAAAATAAGGGTTGCACCTACCACAACAAATCTGCTCCATAAATGATATAACTGTATGTTGTGAGTTTTCTTTAAACAAAAAAACAAAAAATATTCGTCAGTATAAGCACAATTATAAAAAATTGTAGATCATCATTGTGGAATGAGTGGTACCACCTGGTGGAAATCCCTGTCAAAGACAATCCTATGGGGATGGTGGAAAGCTCTAGATGATGGAGAAAACGTGCAGGCGGGAATCTCCACCTGACTCCACCAGTACGGGGATGAGCGGGAAGAGCTAGATCCTAATCGGTGTCCACCCATGTAAATAACCCCCTTCCAGTTTTTCGGTCCACTCCAAATGCAGAGCCTACAGTGTAAAGCCAACAAAGGTAGGGGATACATGACCCAGGATTACACCAGCATTTGCTGTAGCAATCTTAGGTGATGTTTGTCAGACCACTAGCTGATCTCACAAGACCCCTATCAGGCAGCAGGTCCTTATAGACTCCGTCTCCCATAGGGGAAGGGGCGTGAGCGTCCTCTATTAGGGCAGTTTAGATATTTTTCCAGCCAGTTCCTTGGAGGGTTGGAGAAATGGAAATATAAGGAATTTTCCTCTCATTTTCTTTACTATCGTTCTGCCCTGGACATTACTCCCAGGTACTATAACAATTCCAATGAGAATGCAATTTTTTATGTAATGAGGCCTATAACGCCTTAATATTTCATTTGCTTTATGTCGCATCATTTGTTGAAACTTAGGGCCTGATTTAGTTTGGTGGATACAAGACATCTGTCAAAAAGCGGTGGATATTTCACCATGGTAGTCAGAGTGTTTGAATGTGGGGAGAGACCATTGCTCACAAGATAAGAAGCCCTGAATGGTTCCCTTCCTCAAAAATGGTATAAAATATCATATAACTTTCTGGCTATCTGAATACATGTTTTAGCTCATAGTGTTTTTCCACATTTAATTGTTTGAAAACATTATTTAACCACAAAATACAGGATCAAAGGGCCTAAAATTGAGCAGTGAGGTAAATCCCCATTGATATGGCCTCCTGATAATTATCAGGCTTGTTATCTGTGTAAAGTCACTGCAACATGCAATCTTGACAAAGTTTCTCATGGCAGAATGTCTCTACTGTGGTACAAATTTGGGGGCAGATTTACAAGCCCCGTGTGCCACTTTTGCGCCACTGTTGCTTCACTTTTGTGACGCAGCGGCGGCGCAAAGCTAGCACCATGCTGCGACAGATTTACAACGTGATGCATCTAGGGAGATGCGTCATGTTGTAAAGCCCTGCGCCACATTAAACCCGCAACAGGTTTAATGTATGCAGGGTGGGCGTTACGTCGGAAAAAGCCTTGGAAAAGTGACGCAGTAAAATCTTCAAGATTTCATGCAGTCACTTTTCCGACACTGGTGCATCAAATCCTTCTAGCAGGCGTAAGGCGTTACACACCATGTTAGGGATAGGGCAGGTTGGAACAGTGCTGGAGTTGCGTCGCGCTTGCGACACAACTTCAGCACTGCGCCAACCTTACGCCGGCAGATGCGTCACGCATCTGCTTGTCCTTGCGCCACGATGCACCACATTATAAATGCGGCGCATCTGCGGTGGCGCAAGGGCAAACTTGCGTGATGCATCTTCCCTGGCGCATCCCTGCTGATTTGCAGGGATGCTCCAGGGAACATAAATCTTCCCCATGGAGTTTAAACTAGTGGGGTTACTTTGAATAATGTGTAATTGACTTCATTTGTTTTCATTGGTATCGCATAATTATACAAACATATATACAAAGGTAGTCAAGTTTCCTGGCTTCACTGGAGTACTTCTGGAACAAATAAGGGAACTGCCTGTTGTGAATATTTTATTATAATTAGATACTCACTATCAATATCTGTGTGACCCAAACAGATGGGGTTCCCCAAACAAATGGGATTCCCTATGAGACTTGCCTCAAACACTGGAAAAAGATTGTTGGTGCAAGGATCCATTGGGTTTATTTTTGTGGTGGAGATTCTTTCGCTACGGGCTACCTTTCTCCAGGCACTAAAAAGGTGAAGTGTGTTAGAAGTTTCTCAAGCACTTGTGTGATGTTGTCATGAAGGTGTCAATGACATCCATTAAGTGCCCTGTACACCTAATGACATGGTTGCTTCAGAGCTGCTGTAGAATTTTACATGGAGGTTTTTGCTAAGTCATACATGCACACGTGCAACTGAGATGCCCTCTTATAAGCCAAGGTGAACAACTCATAAATGCTGAGACCAAAGCAACCAATACTCTGTTATTCTATATCTTCCCCAAACAGGTAGGGATTGCTAGGAGTGCAGCTAGGACCAGAAAGTAAAATTTGAGAGGAGACCCACCTCCACCCACGCTTGACTACAGTCTCCACTCTGCTTGATTTTTGTTCCAATCAGACAGGAATTTGGACTACGCTTCTCGGGTGATTCACAATTTTGGGAGGGTGAATATTTTCTTTCAATGGGCAAGTGTTTCTGTTTCTAATTGGCAAATAAAGGAATTTTGCAACCCTCTGCCAAGCATGCCTTCACTAATTGTTTTTAATAATCATTTTGGCTAACCCTTTTCAACCTCTGTTGTGTTTCGATTTAGATACCCGTATATAGGTTTCCCTGAATCATGTCCTTAGATAGGCACACCTTGCTTTGCCCTTATTTAGGCATAGAATCCCAGTCCTTATTTAGGCATTAGCCATGCTAACCAAATACAGGCATGGTCACCTACATCCGTCCATCCCACGTCACAATGAGTTCTTAAAAACCAGACCCTTAAGCCGAACGGGACTTTCCCTAGCTAGGATTATTGATTTCTCCAAGACCTCATCTATTATGCATGAACTACTATTCCTTTGGGGTTCATCCATAACGTCTTCCTCTGCCTGACTTTACGTCAATGCTAGCATTCCTAAGCACCTTCCAGGTATAAATATACCTTCCCTTCCCTTACCATGGCAAACCACGGCACTACTCAGCACAACTTGATTGCACGGTTCGCCACGGCAAGTTTGGAGGAGACCAGATCCCGGCCTGATGCACTGACCAGATGCTGTCATCCCTGCTCGTAGAGAATCCAGCTTACAGTGTTCTGACTCCCTTCACGGGGTGTTAGAGTTTGAGACCCGGATATAGATTCCAACCTCGCTCATTCTAAAAGTATGGAGCCGACTGGAACCTAGAGGGACTCTTGGCATACTAAACTTAGTATATACTATACTATAGAAACCAGCACCTACTATTACCTCACACTGCACTTAGGTTAGGTACACCGGGGTAGGACTATTTTAGAAGCATCAGACGAGTATTCACGTTTTAGCATGTGTTATTTATGTATCTGTTAGCCGATGGGCCACCCAACCGTCAGATGTATTAGCTCCCTCACAATAATTTGCATAGTGGGTCATCACTACTCTTGATCCTGTACACAATAGAAGAAATTGTGAATACCAACATATTGTTGCTGCTCACTGAAGAAAATAATTAAAGGGAACATTGTCCATGTCTCTCCTACAAGTCGAGTGTTCAGAAATGTCTGGGCTTAGATCTTCCTGGGTGCGGCATGCCCAGGCCAGAATAACACACCTACCCACATCATCAATTACAAAGAAAAATCTTGATGTTTCCAAATGTTTTGAGACGTTTCTTGTCACTGGCAAAAGAAAATCACATATTTTCTTGCACAGTACTTTTTATATATATTTTTTTAAATCCACACATTTTGCAACATTTCAGTTATTTTTCTCACACCTTTCTTTGAAATCTAAAAATCCTGTGCATCATTACAATTCCCAACATGTGCAAAAAAGGAAGACTCATATTTGGTCTGGAAATCTTTTGTTGAAAAAAGTTAGAAAGGCATAAATGCTAACTGCACCAAACATAAAAAACGAAGACTTAGCATTGGTGGGTAGGGAAAGCCTCAGCGGTTAATGAGGTAAAGCCAGACCTGTTGGCATTGCCAATGCTTGTATATGTGGACATTTTTAGGTTACAGCCTTCCAGACAGTGCAGCTCTCTGATTTGCTAACGACATCTTGGGGACATTCAGACATCTGACCTTGAAATGTATTCCACCTGTTGCTTATCATTGGCTTTGAGATTTGTAACTCACATTTTCTGGCTTTCTATTTGCTGCCTTTATTTGCTTTAGTCTGTCCAGCTGGAGTTTGTCCCTCTCGTTGCCCAAACCTTGTTTACTGTATTCTTCCACAAATTCGCTTTCTGCAAACATACAAACTCCCTTTCTGTAAACATGCCTTTAAATCTTGTTCTTATCTTGTCACATCTGCTGTGCATTCAAATGTGGCAGAGGTCAAATGTCAAGCTCTCTTCCGAGTGAGTTTGGGGTTTACTTTTTTTCCTCTGACTTCAAAGTCAGAGAATTTATGTGACATTAGCATCCATGTAAGAGAAGAGGGTGTAGGATGTTTTATTTTTCTAGCACGCACAAAAAATTAACTGTGCAGATGTTTCAGAATATATCAGAATTTGTACAAATGAAGTGCTTTTTTGTAATTCTGAAGTATGGTGGAAACATATTTGAATACAAACAAAACATCAAAACACTAGGTGATGACATTTACACACATTATTATTTCTGTGCAGTAAAACCGTATTTTGGTGCAAATGTAATGGTCATTTCAACTGAAAACATATTGTCTGTAGAGATGCTGTGCTACTACACCATGCATACTCAACACTACGTCACACTATGCTATGCCACTCCACGACACTCTACTCCACTCTACGTCCCTTCACTCTAAGACATTTTACGACACGCCACTACACTCTACGCCCTCCAGTTCACACCATATACCACACTCCAATCTACCCCACCCCACTTCACTTCAATTGCTACAATCTACCCCTTCCCACTACAATCTACCCCACCCCACTACAATCTACCCCTCCCCATTACAATCTACCCCACCTCACCCCACTCAAAACTACCCAACCTCACTTCCATCAACACCACCCCATCCTACTCCAATCTACCCCACCCCACTCCGATCTAACCCACTCCTCTACCATCTACCCCACTGCATTCCAATTGACCCCACCCCATTTTATCCATTCCATTCCACCCACCCCAATCTATCCCACCCCACACCAATCTATCCCAGTCCACTTCACCACGATCCAATCTACCCATCCCTCTACAATATACCCATGCCCACTACAATCTACCCCTCCACACTCCAATCTACCCCACCTCACCCCACTCCAATCTGCCCCACCACACTCCCATCTGCACCACTCTGTCCTAATCCAATCTACCCCACCCCACTCCCATCTACCCCACCCTCATCTACTCCACTGCACTTCAATCAACCTCATCCTATTTTATCCACCCCAACCCACCCTAATCTATTTCACCCTACACCAATCTACCCTAGTACACGCCACTATAATCCAATCTACCCCACCCCACCAACTCCAATCTACCCACCCCACTCTAATCTACTCAAACCCACTCCCCTCTACCCCAAACCACTCCCATTTACTCAACTCTACTCCACACCAATCTACCCACCCCAATTTACCCACCCCAATCTAACCAACCCACTCCACTCCCATCTACCCACTCCACTGCCATCATCCCCACCACTCTCCCTCCCATCTACCCAACCACACTCTCATCTACCCCACTCCACTCCAATCTACACCACCCCACTCCCATCTAACCTACTCCCATCTACCACACTCCACTCCAATTTACCCTACCTCAATTTACTCACCCAATTTATCCCAACCTACTCCAGTCTACCCCGATCCACTCAATCTACCCCATCCCACTCCTTTCTACCCCACCCCATTTCCATCTACCTCACCACACTCCCATCTACCCCACTCCACTCCAATTTACCCCAACCCAATTCGCCCACCCCACTCCACTCCACTGCACCCTAATTTATCCCACCCCATTCCAATCTACCCTGACCCACTCCACTATGATCCATTCTACCCAACTCCACCGCCCTCCACTCAAGTCTACCCCACTCTTCTCCAATCTACCCCACTCCACCACACTTCACTCAAATCTATCCCACTCTGCTCCAATCTACCCAAGTCTACACACTCCAATCCAGTCTACCCCACAGCAATTTACCCACCCCAATCTACCCCAATCCACTCCACTACGATCCAGTCTACCTCACTGCACCGCAATGGCCTTCTCTGAAGGGTCACCCAACACTTTTTGCCTTCCTCCTCCTCTTTTTCTGACCATCTTTTGCTGGCTTTAGGACTCTGCATATTTTACCACTGCTGAACAGTGCTAAAGTGTTTGTGCTCCCTCCCCTAAACATTGTAATATTGGCTCATACCCAATTGGCATATTTAATTTACTTATAGGTCCCTAGTAAAGCGCATTACATGTGCCCAGGGCCTGTAAATTAAAAGCTAATAGTGAGCCTGCAGCACTGATTGAGCCGCTCACATAGGTGGCCCTTTACCGTGTCTCAGACCTGCCATTGCAGGACCTGTGTGTGCAGTTTACTGCAACTTCAACGTGGCGTTTAAAACTACTTACCAAGCCTTAAACTCCCCTTTTATTCACTCCTAAGGAAGGCCCTTGGTAACCCAAAGGGCAGGGTGCTATTTAAGTTAAAGGTAGGACATGTACTTTTATGTCTTTTATGTCCTGGTAGTGACAAACAGTTAAATTCATTTTTCACTGCTAAGAGGCCTGCTCCTCTCATAGGCTAGCATTGGGAGTACATTCAAATACCTTTAAGCTGCAATTCCTGATCAGAAAGGAGAAGCTTTTTCATGCTTCATATCTTTAGAATGGTAATGATAAATCTTCTTTACTAGTAAAGTTGGATTTAACATTACTATTTTAGATATACCACTTTTAGAAAGTAGACATTTCTCTGCTCTCAATGCTCTGTGTGCCTTAAAGCCTGTCTTTAATACATGTCTGGGCTAGCTGACCGTTCCCCTTTGTGCATTCCTTCTAGAGAGCCACAAACACAGGAAGGGCTGGATGTGATTGAACACCCATCTGCATTTATCTGCATTCTGATGGGTCTTCCTGAGCAGATGGGAGGAAGGCAGTGGCATAGCAAAAGCCCCAGTGGTATGGGGGGGTCACCTGAGCTTCAGGGAGCCCCCTCAGTCACTATGCACGGGCAGCGGGCTGCTTGCCTGAAAGCTCATGAGTCGGTCTTGAGAGTGGGGGAGGTCAAAGCACTTTGCAAGAGGGCCCCCTCAAGTTTTTTCATGCTCGACTGGTTATCTGGAAGGACTGCTACCTCTTTGCTGCCCTGCTGCCGCTGATTTCTGACTCTTCTGAAGGAGAACTTAACTGTGCCTTCCATTAAAAGTGATCTCCAAGGACTTGTTTAGCTTGCCTCCTGTTCTTCTGAAGTTTTAGGGGCACAAAAGACTTCCTGGAATTCTGCTGTGGCCGTTGGACTCTGCTATCTGTGAGTCCTGCCATTGCCTGAGGTGCCCCTCCAGTTCTGGGCCCCGGAAGTGGGTTCTGCAGCTGATTTTTGCAAAAACTAACACAAAGCCCAACAAAGCCTCACCGCAGAGCTGACAGCTCCTGGGAACCAACACCAGACAACACAAAGTCTCACCAGAGATCCATCGGAGGCGATGACGCAAAGCCTCGCCACACTGCTGACAGCTTCTCGGAACCAACGCATCACAAAGTCTTGCCCCACAATTTTTCGAAACCGATACTGGACAAGCCTCGCCGCACAGCTTCTTGAAACTGACACAGGACGATGTAAAGCCTCCCCATGCAGACAGCGCCCCAGGGTCCAAGATACTGTGTGCAACAGGTCCACATGGGCCCGCACTCCATCGCGGTCGGTCAGAACTTTTAATTTGTAGCGGTCCCTTGCGACCTCAATTAACCTTTTAGTGCTTCCTGCTCCTAGGCGCTATCTTGCATTCATTCCTTTAAAATTCAGATCTCGACTTCTGATTTTAGCAACCTATTTTTATACGCCTGAATGGAATCACGTGTTGTGGTGTATCCACTGTGTTACTGTGTGTGTGTGTGTTACACAAATACTTCACACATTGCCTCTTTAGATAAGCCTGCCTGCTCTGTGCCAAGCTCCCAGGCGGTGCTGCAGCAACAAATGATGAACGGAATGCTGAATAAATCAAACATTCTCCCCCAGTCAAGAGATCTGGGTAAAATCCATTGTTCTTTTGCTTACTACGCCACCCCAGTTTGGACCCAGACATAGGCAAATCAGTCTTGACCCTGCTCCTCATGGGAACAGTCCAGCCCAAACAGCCAAGCCTGGTCCTCCCTGGACCGGAAACAAGCATCCTGGGACAGGTTTCGGGGTATATCACCCCTCATCAGCCAGGCTAGCTTTAATCTAAGTAGCACAGCAAGCAAGGGACCCATGTCTGGGCATACCCATCCCACTTAAGGCGAAAAGTGCTGCAGCAACAAATGTTGGACGGAATGCTGAATAAATGAAACGTTCTCCCCCAGTCAAGAGATCTGGTTTAAATCCATCATTCGGGCTGGACTGTTTCCATGGGGAGCAGGGTCAAGACTGATTTGCATATGGCTGGGTTTAAACTGGAATGGCATGGGGAGCAAAAAAACAATGGATTTAGGCTGAGATCTCTGTACTGGGGTGAATGCTTGACATTGTTCAGCTTTCTGTCCATCAATTGTTCTTTTTTGCATTTGTTACCCCAAGTGGGCCGGGCATGCCCAGACGTGGTTCCTGTGCTCTCCATGCCACTGGAGTCAAGGTAGCCTGGCTGATGAGGGATAAAACCCCGAAACCGGTCCCAGGATGCTTGTTTCCAGTCCACAGAGGACTTGGCTTGGCAGTTCGGGCTGGACTGTTCCCATGGGGAACAGGGCTAAGACTGATTTTCATATGGCTGGGTTTAAACTGGAATGGCACAGTGAGCAAAACAATGATGGATTTAGGCCCAGATTGTCCAGCTTTCTGTCCATCAATTGTTCTTTTGGCAAGCTACCAGGGGGTAAGCACAGATTATCTTGGTGTGTATCTGACTTACCCTGACTAGAGTGATGGCTTCTGTCTGTCATAGTAACTTATTGTACATTACAACTCTGCACTAAGACCATTACGTGTTTTCTCCTGTTCTCTTAAATTGGTTATTTTTCCAAATGTACTCCTGCTTATCTTCAACAACTTGGGACTCTGTTTGGTTGTTGCACTTACCTTGGCAGGCAGAATGGAAGTGGATATTAGCTGCCTGTCACCCTGCAGTAGGATGGAGCTGAGGAGGCCCTGCAAGGAGAGGGAGCTGCCTGTGAAGAGATGTTCAGATAGCTTGGACCCAAGGCTGGCCCTGCATGCATTTGAGTTCAAACACAGGGAAGCAACAGCAACAGGGAATTCTGGGGAGGACTTTGAGGAGGAGGACCCATTTGCATTTTTAGAGGAATCAATTCCCTGGTACCACATGGAGGATCCGAAACCAGAGGCCTAAAAGGGTAGTGGTCCTGTGAAGGAGGAGCAGAACAAATGACTGAGCACATGCTCCAGTGGAAAGAGGCGACCCCATGGATAGGTAGTCTCTTACTGAGTCTATTGCCTGGAGCAGTGTCACTTCCCACACCCTGTCCCCTGCAGAGCTCAAGAACAGACGGCTGAGAGGGACCTGAGGCTACAGCTATCCCAGCTGGCTGTAGAGAGAAGAACTGAGGGTGAGAAAGCCCTGACTGAGGAGAGGATGGCTGAGGCTGAAAGGGCCTTTGCCAGAGAAAATCTTGCTCTTCAGGATAGTAAATTGGTCCAAGAGCGTAGTTTGAAAGTTCTGGACTTACAAGCACAGCAAGTGGATGCCAGTGGTGGCAACAATATTATTGAGTCCAGTGTTCAAGATACCATTAACATACCCAGAGTTTTGGTGCCCAGCTGCAAGGAGGAGGATGACTTACATCAGTGGTTGCAGGGGTATGAGAGAGCTCTGGCAGTGCGCAGGATCCCTGAGGAGGAATAGGGAACTAGCGCATGTTCAGTTATTGTTCTCCAGGGCTACACCAACACCTGTTGGAGTGTAAGTTCTCTGACCGTAGGAAACTTGCAAAGGAGGCAGACTTCTGGGTGAGTTCCAGAGGTTCTTGAAAGGCATTTGGGAGTGACCCTAAAGGGAGTGACTCAGGTTTCCCAAATGAGGGCGGGAGAGGTTCACAGTAACCCAGACAAGTCCCAGTGTATTGGGAGGGGTAAAGGGGGTGGGGTGGGCAGAGGCCCAGGGTGTCCTATACCCAGTCCCAGAGCCTGGATAGTTCCCAGAGGGAGCACCAGGAGGGATATCTAGTCTGTACCGAGGGACCCTCTACTGCTGGGCACCCCATAATGTCAGGAGAACTTGGGGGTGGGGGGGGCTGACACAAGCGGTCAAACCAGTTCTGGTTTCTGGCAGCACCACTTCACAGAAGATGGTGGTGCAGAAGCCCAGATAGAGGGACAGGGGGAGGAAGGACCCACCCCTGACTCCTGTCCAACCCAAGGGTACAGACCCTGGGCTGGAAGACTGGTTTCAGGATACCATCCCTGAACTGGTGGAAGGTGGAGTGCAGAAATAATGCAAGGCACCTGGGGCTACCGCACCCCACTTTAAGATGCCTCAGAGGTTAGGAAAATTTCAGGAGCCCATATGGAACTCCTTGCCAGCCCCAAGGCTGGAAGAGAAACTTAACCAATGGTCCTGCTTAGGGCCTCGACTAAGCAGTGGATGGCTTGGGGCCTGGCTCTTGACACTGACAGCTGTCACTGGCCTCTGCTGGTTACTGTCCTTGTGGACAGAGTTTTCCTTGGGTTGGGGACAGACGTCAGACCCAAGGGGTGTAATGGAACACATCAGTTTGCTGGCCATGGTGGTACTGTCTGCCTACTGGGATGTATCTGTGAGCAAATTAAAGTTAGGCGCTTCACAGATGGGATCCACAGGTGAGGAGAAGCTTAGTGGGCCATATGAGAATAGACAGAGGGATCCAACTGGGCTCAGAGAGGCGCAGAACTTGCAAATACCCCTGCAGTACTGGGCCATTGTCCACGTTCTCTAGCCTTAGGCAGGGAAGTCCATCAAGGTATTGATTAGACTACCATGGCTTTAGGCCGCGGGGGTTGTGTTTGAAAATGGCCGTCTCTGAAGGGTCACCCCAAAACATTTGCCTACCTACTCCTATTTTTCTGACCTCATTTTTGCTGGCTTTAGGACTCTGCACATTTTACCACTGCTGAACAGTGCTAAAGTGTTTGTGCTCTCTTCCCTAAACATTGTAATATTGGCTCATGCCCAAATGGCAGATTTAATTTACTCATATAAGTCCCTAGTAAAGTGCATTATATGTGCCCAGGGCCTGTAAATTAAATGCTACTAGTGGGCACCCCCTTTTGTACCGCTAGTGGGCCTGCAGCACTGATTGTGCCACCACACAAGTAGCTCCTTAACTATGTCTCAGGCCTGCTATTGCAGAGCCTGTGTGTAAAGTTTACTGCCAGTTCGACTTGGCATCTAACACTACTTACCAAGCCTTAAACTCCCCTTTAATTACATATAAGTCACCCCTAATGAAGGCCCTTGGTAACCCAAAGGGCAAGGTGTTATGTAAGTAAAAGTTAGGCCCTGTACTTTTATGTTTTACATGTCCTGGTAGTGACAAACAGCTAAATTCGTTGTTCACTGTTGTTAAGCCTACTCCTCCCACAGGCTGGCATTGGGAATTTCTTAAAATATATTTAAGCTGCAATCCCTGATCAGAAAGGAGTAGCTTTTTCATGTTTCATATCTTAGGAATGAGCACAGGTTATTTTGGTGTGTACTTGACTTCTGACAGGAGTGGAGGGTTCTACTTGGCTGGGACACATAATTTAGCCAACCAGAAACCCCATTTCTAACAGCACCCCACTCAAATCTACCCCATTCTGCTTCAGTCCACCCCACTTCACCACGCTCCACTCAGATCTACCCCACTCTGTTCCAATCTACCCCAGTTTACCACACTTCACTCCAGTCTACCCCACTCCAGTCTATTCTTCCACACTCTAATCTGCCCCACTTCAATCTACCCTACTCCAATCTATTCCAATCTACCCCAATCCACTCCACTCCATTTTACCCCACTCTACCCCAATCCACTCTATGCCAATCTACCCCATTCCGTTCTACCTCAATCTACCGCACTCAAGTCTACCCCATCCCACTCAATGGCACTAACATTTAGCCATGCTGAACAGAAGCCACACTGGTGTACATAATGGCAAAAACACATTGCCAAAGCCAATAGCTCTCACATAGGCGAGACCTATTGGGTTTGCCAGTGAAGGTTGGATTACATGAAGCTGACCTAAACAAGATCACATAGGGCTCAAGAACAACAGCTTTAACTGCAAATTACCTATGCAGTGTGCTTTGATGCACCTTGCACGTCTAGAGCCCCTTGTCTCTCTATTAGTCTGGAAGAGACAAAGCTCTGGTCAGCAGACCTACAAGCTGGCTTATTTTTTTTTTTTTTTTTTTTTTTTTTTTTTTTGAAACCGTTTATTGCATCCATAAAAAGGTTACAGGTATGGGCCTACAACCGCACGGCCGGCCGCTAAAGCATCACAAATATAGTACATACAGACAGTAAAGGTCTCTCAGCGGTGTACAGTAGAAACACAGGAGTAATCAACGGTGCAGGCCTCACGGCGTCCTGCCACAGAGTACGGTTTCATTTTAAGGACTAACAACATCAACAAAAAAACCACAACCGCAAGGCAACCCGAGATTCAAGATGACAACACTTGCTCCATAGTGTGGGATCCAGACTGGCAGGAAAGATCTGAAGAGGGGGATGGGAGGAGATCAAGGACTGGGGGGCCGCGTGCCCGCGGCCGAGCAAGAGGGTCCAGCTAGGGAGACGGAGCAGGCGAGGCAGCCGGCAGCTGTGGTGGCTCACAAATGCCCCCACGGTAGGCGTTCCAGGGGCCCCAGATTTTCACCCACGCCCCAGGCTTACCCCTCGCCACATACACCACCCTTTCACGGAACATACACCAATCCATGTGCTCTTTCCAGGCCGACACCGCAGGGGGCCTCTGGGATCCCCACAATTGAGCAATATCACGTTTCGCTATCATGTATCCCAGAGTCACCCACCGCGTCTGCGGAACCGAGTAGTCATTCGGTTCCCATACATTCAACAAGCACCTCCTCGCTTCGGGCAGCAGCGCTACACGCGTGACCACACGCAGGACCTCATGCACACCACGCCAGAATCGCTCCACCTTCGGGCACTCCCACAGTATATGCATAAAAGTCGCCAACGCACCGCATCCACGCTTACACAGTCCGTCCATGGCAAAACCCATACGTAGAAGCCTCGGCCCCGTCACGTAGACCCGGTGAAGAATCTTGAGCTGGACGAAACGAAGGCGAGCCGGGATGGCCACCTCTTTCGGAGAGGCCACCGCGGACATCCAATCCTCGTCGTCCAGCTCCAGCCCGTCGGCCACCCAAGCCTCGCGTAGACTAGTTAACAGGCACGATCTATCATTAATCAGCTTCTTGTATATGAGGGAGATCGTGCTGTCCGGGACATGGCCATCCAGCACTCTGTCCTCCAGGGGGGAAGACTCCGGGATGGATGCAACATCCGGGAAGACGGAGCCCAGCGCATGGCGGACCTGCAGGTACCGAAAGTACTCACTGCCCTGCAGCTGGAACTCCGCCTGCAGCGTCTCAAAAGTTTTGAATCCCCCCCTCGTCCAAAGATCCCCCACTGTGCTGATTCCGATCGTGTCCCACTTCTCGAAGCCCTTCGATGTCCACAGGGAGCCCAGTCTCTCAGAGGCATACAGTGGAGACGCCCGGGTCAAACGGTCCTTCCACCCCATAGCTGCATTAGCCGCGTGCCAAACCCGCACCATTACACGCGTCGGTCCCGTCAGACGGGAGTCAGGCGCACCAGAGTACAGCGCTCGATTGTAATCGCCACCGGGCAGGAGCATCTTGTCCATCTCGAATGCCGGGTTCAGGGCGGGCCCGTAAAGGCCATGATTAATTGCAGCTAGCTGGGAGGCCCAGTAATACCGTTTAATGTCCGGGAGGGCGACCCCTCCATCGTACCACGGGAGCGTCAGTTTAGCCAGGGCAATACGCGGCCTCCCGTCCCAGAACAGGCGCCGCTGAAGGCCCTCCACCTCACGAAAGTAGCGTGCCGGGACCATATCCATAGTGTTCTGGAGGGCGTAGAGGAAGCGCGGCAAGGACATCATTTTAAACAAGGCCGCTCGACCGAGCGGCGAGAGCGGGAGACGCCGCCAGCGCACCACATCCTCCTTCAAACGCTGGAGAGGGGGCAGCAGATTCCGCTCATAGCGGGCCTCCGGGTCAAGAGTGATATATATACCCAAGTACCGGAAACCCTGGGAGGCAATCTGGATCGGGCAGTCCCGCGGCAGGACCGGAGCCTCCCCGGAAAGCACGTAGACGCAGGATTTCGCCCAGTTAATGACTAGGCCTGAGTTGCGACCGAAGGAGCGCAGAACATCAACTAGGACGATCAGGGACTTGCGCGGGGAGGCGAGATACAAAAGGATATCGTCCGCGTAGAGGGACACGCGGTCCTCGTGCTCGGGGGTCCAGCGGAGACCACGGATGGAAGGGTGCCACCGCAGCCACTCCGCCAGGGGCTCCAGGGCCAGGGCGAACAGAAGAGGCGACAGGGGACAACCCTGTCGCGTGCCCCGCCCCAGCGCGAACGGGGTCGACACACGCCCGTTCACCACCACCTGCGCCATCGGGCCCGAATATAGTAATTTGACCCAGCTGATGAAACCCGGGCCGAACCCAAACTTCGCGAGCATCGCCCAGAGATATGGCCATTCGAGCGTATCAAACGCCATGGTGGCGTCCAAGGACGCCAAGATGGCTGGCTCCCGCACAAATGGGACACGCGCGAGCACGCCGTGCAAGCGCCGTAGATTAAGAGCCGTATTGCGGCGTGGGATAAAGCCCGATTGGTCTTGATGGACCAAATCGCCCACCACGCCAACCAACCGGTTAGCCAACACCTTGGCGAGGATTTTGGGCTCCGCGTTCAAAAGCGAAATCGGCCGATAGGATGTGACCCGTTCACGGGGCTTCCCCTCCTTGTGGATTACCACAATTGTGGCCAGACGCTGGTCCGGCGGGAGGGAGCCCTGCGAGTGGGCCGCGAGGAACATCGCTCGCAGGTGGGGTGCCAGCACATCCGGGCGTAACTTATATAGCTCAATGGGAATGCCATTGGGGCCCATGGCCTTGCCGGATGAAATCGAGCGAATAGCCGAGGCAATTTCGTCCGAGGTGGGAGGGACGTCTAGCGAATCTCTGTCTTCCGCCGTAAGGGAGGGGAGTGCAATATCCCGAAGCAGGGCACGGGAGTCCGCCTCCGAACAGGGAGAAGCAGGGGAGTAGACTCCGCGGAAATAATCCGCGAAACAGGAGACAATGGCTTCCGGCTCCGTGGCACACGCACCATCCACACTCTCAATCAAAGGCACCACTCGGCTCGCTCTCTCTCTCCTATCCAACCACGCAATCAATTTACCGGCCTTATCACCCACATCATACAAGCGCCCCTGCTGCTCTCTACCAAGGCCCCTGGCCGCCTCCGTGACGAGGGCCCGGTAGGCCGCCTGCTTTAACTGCAGAACATGTAACTTGGCGTCTGTTACCCCGTTCCCCAGGTCACCCTCCAATTCCGCAATCTCGGCCTCCAACCGGGTCACCTCCTCCCGCTCACGCCGCCGGGCACTGGCAATAAAGGAGAGGGCCTCCCCTCTAAGAACCACTTTGAAAGCCTCCCATAGGGAGATGGCAGATGGGACCGACCCCACATTCTCCTCAAAATAGCGCTGCAAGGATGTGACCAAGTCGGCACGAATGGTGGGGTCGCGCAGATACCAGGCGTTAATCGGGGCCACCCTGCCATCCCCCCTCGGGAAGACATCGAAATGCAACAACAATGGGGAGTGGTCTGAAATACCCCGTGCCAGATGGCGCACCTCTCCCACCCTCCCCGCATGGGCCGCTGGGACAAGGATGTAATCAAGCCGCGAAAGACTACCATGGGCCCCCGAGTGGAAGGTGTATTGTTGCAATACGGGATGCTTTAAGCGCCAACAATCCACCAGGCCCAGTGTGTCTAAAAGGCCAGGCAGCCACGCCTGTGCCCGGGGGAGGTCCCTAGGGGGATGGCGATCCATAGATCCAGAAACAACCGCATTAAAGTCCCCTCCAACCACCAATAGGCCACTCGGAAGTTCCAGAAGGAGGCGCCCCAGGTCCGCAAATGTAGTGGCCTGTAGCCCAGGCGGGACGTACACCGACACAAAACTGAACACTCTACCCTCCATACGTCCCGCCAGAGCAGTGTAACGTCCCCTCTCATCGTGGTGCACCTCATCAATCTCCAACGGGAGCGAGTTCCTAACCATAATACCCACCCCCCGCGAGCCTGAGGTGAAGCCAGAGTGGGCCGCCAAACGATATCCCCTCCGATTCATTGCATGAAAGGTGTTACCTATAAGGTGCGTCTCTTGCAGAAAGACAACATCTGGGGAAATACGTTTTAAATACTGCAGGACCACACCACGCTTAATCCTATCCCCCAGGCCGTTAACATTCCATGACAACACAGTCAAGTCCCTACCCCCCATCGTACGTCGAAACAATCGGTCGTCCCCCACCGAGCAGTCTAAAGACAACAAAACAGTCGCAGGATTGCCTTGCGGTACAAACAAACAACACACCCCCCCCACCCCCCGGTCCCAACAAAACTCCCCCCTCCCTGCACCCCTGCATGAGCCCAGACAGCCCCCCCAAAGTGCAGTGTGCCTGTCGCCCCATAGCTAAATACTAATTAGTCCCCCAGAGGAGGAGGGAAGCCCCCAGCAGACCCCACATGACCTCCATGGGAGGGGAACCTACAGAAGCAGTATGTGGTGAAGGAACAATGTCCCGAGTAAGGCAATACAGTCACCCCTCAATTCTGAACCAGCGGGCCCCCCTCGCCAGCTGCGCTCCCCCCACCCCCTCGGCCCCGATCCCCAGGCAAGGTGTCCAACCAGTCCCCAGCCGCCTCGGGCCGGTCGAAGAAGTGCGTGCGACCATCCACCTCCACCCGCAGCTTAGCCGGGAAGAGCATTGAGTACTTAAGATTTAGGTCCCTTAAACGACGTTTGATGCCAATAAAGCTCTGCCGCTGCTTCTGGACTGCCGGGGTAAAGTCTGGGTAGAAGTTTACGTCCATGTTGTCCAACCTGACCGGTCCCTGTTGCCTGGAGGTCTGGAGGATGGCATCTCGGTCCCGAAAATTAAAGATTCGGGCAATAAGGGGCCGCGGCGGGGCACCGGTCTTAGGGCGGCCCCCGGGGACCCGGTGGGCACGTTCCACCGCAAAAAACTTACTCAGCCCCCGGGGCCGGAGATGGGTCAGGATCAAGTCTTCCACGAAGAGATCCGCCGCCTCCGCCTCACGTCCCTCCGGCACACCAATAATGCGGATATTATTCCTCCGGGCGCGACCCTCGGAATCCTCCAGTCGCCGGTCCATCAGGGCGCTCGCCTGGCCAAGCCGGCGCACCTCCTTCTGGAGGGCCACCACGTCAGTCGTGAGGCTCGTTGTGGTGTGGGTCAGGGAATCGACTCGGTCGTTCGTCTTTGACAAGTCCGCCCTCACAAGGCCCACATCCACCAGGACCGAGTCAATTTTTTGCGACAAGGTATCAAAACGCTGGTCCACTGAGGCCTTCAGTTCAGCGATGGCGCCCATGACGTCCCGGAGGGTTAGATCCACTGGGTGGGCAGGTGTCTCCGTCGGTCCCACCGGGGATGACCGCGTTGTCTCCGGAGAACCCCTTTGGAGCGTGTAGCGGTCCATACTATTGGCCTGGTGCGCCGTGCCACGGCGGGTCGTCTTCACCTTCGCCCGGTCGCCATCTTGTTTGGTGGCCATGCTGGCCCTTCCACCGTCGCGCCAAGATCTCCAAACGGGCCGTCACACCAGATCACGGGTGTCAAGGGGGCGACCACAGAGCCGCGGGTCGACCCACCGCCGGCGGGCCAGCTGGGTACCTGGACAAGGCCACACCACCGCACCCCGCTCCGCAGCCCGACCTCGCCAGAGAGCAAGGAGGGCGCAAAAGCGAAAGTGAAAGTGCGGGGTGCGCGAGCAGCCCAGCCCCGCTCGCCGCTGTTATTCACCTTGTCCCCGGATCGCGCCACTACTCCAATCCGGGGGGCCGGCGAGGAGAAGGCCGCAACCTTCAGTCGATGTTCCCACCGGTGTTCGGGGTCCGATTCGAGCCCAAAAAACGGGTAGTGCCTCAGCTCGGGTTCCCCGACACAGTCCCCTTAACAAGGACAGGATATTTCCAGGATTTATTCAGGAGGTCGCGGAGGTCCTCGGGAGCCTCGCACCTACGCGGCCATCTTGGTTGCGCGCTAGGCTCCTCCTCCAAGCTGGCTTATTTAATGTGTTTCAGCACACTGAAAGTCACTCACAAGCCTTTTATCCATACGTGCATACCACAGCAAATAAGAATATGAGATGTTCAAGCCCATGGAAAAATGAAACAACGTAAACATTTTCATTTTTGTACCGCAAGAAAGTGTTCTTTAAAAGTAGAAAAGTTCACCATGTGGTGTAATGTTGGCTATGAATTGGAGATGATTCATCAGTACAGAACACTGGTACTTACGGGATGTCTCTTAGCGAGCTTTTAATTTCTCGTCCCATGGTTTGTATGCCGTTCCATTGCCTCTCTGACCACAACTGAACTCCAAGGTGAATGTTTTCAAGTTTCAACTGCTGCTCGTCAAAGAGCCACTGGATCACAAATATGGGGGCTGAAAGAAAGCATGAGTCATCAAAGTGCATAACGGGTCCTACACAAACCTATTTACTACTGATGCTGACAGAGCCGGGGCCAGTGTGTGTGCTACCAGACAGAAAGTGACGTTGCAGCAAGGAGTTATTTGTGCTGCATGTGGTGGAGATTGGAACTAGTTTTGGGGGGATGGAGTAATTTTTCATCATTAGACTTTGAGTAAGAAAGAGAAAGGAAGAAATGGATAAGGAAGGAGGAGGTGAAATATAGGGAAACTGTGACAAAGAGATAAAGCAGTGCTGGAAAAGAACATGTAAGAGTGAGATAAAGAGGCAGGGAGTGTCTGTGATGGATTAAGGAGGCATAAGGTGGAATCAAGACTACACAGCCTTGGTATTGAGCATCCCTCACCCCAACATTGAATTGTGCCGGCTGCGGGCTTCTAAGCAAAACTTCGGGCCCAGGCACTTATTCTTTTACAAATTAAGCACTGCTCTTATTGAACAATCTACTGCATTCTAGGAGATGTGTTGGACCACATAAGGGACACCAGTTGACTGAGACATGATATTAAAATGGATGAAGGAAATCCAGTACAGAAACACTGCGTCTTTTTTGCACACTTGGGATATGTTATGTATCCCTTTTCAATACAGACCTTTACAATGTATCTTCAATAATGGATTACCCAGACAGCTGTAGTCAGGTGCATTTTCCTCCATAGACCAATTTTCTTTGGAAATTTCAGAAGCAGCGTAATTTAGACTCCACCCTGTTTACGTCATGTACATACATCTATACACCTATATACGACTTTGATATCCAAAGTGTGGTCTAATTGTATTACCATATGTGGCACATTTACCCAAAATAATGATGAAATGTAATCCTCATGATCACTAGAAGACTGCATTTGACTAAGTAATTAACTGATGTCATTTTGTACAAAGCATATTCCTGTTTAACATTGACTTTTGATTCCATTGATTTATTATATTGCATTGTGCATCCATTTTGACCCTCAAGTTAACATAGCTTGATATTAGGCCTTAGCTGAAAAGTTTGTTTTAACCTTGCCAGTACGATGCTCTCTTCGCTTTGCGGGTGCATTATCGAGGTTCTCGTTAGCTAGTGAAAGGCTTGTTGTTGTGTATTAGACAACTATAGAGAGACCTGGCAGAAAAAGGTTGGCAACGATTGTGAGGAACTGATGGAGAGAGAAGGCCTTCTGTTTGTGGTGTATCAGGAGAAAGGGACACTCACAGGCAGCAGCTATATATCTAATTAATTGGAGATGGGAATTTATAGAGTATATCGCCTCCCTTCTAACAAAGTTACCTAGTTAGTTCTCAGTTGTGGGAGATATATATTGATGTTCTTGAAGACACTGTTTGTATTTATTTGGTGATGGAGACACCAATTAACTGCAATTAGGGAGGCCTTCCCTTGACCCTGAGAGGGAACAGAACTCTCTGCTGGGTTTTCCCTGAGTGTAAAGCTTCATGCTGAACGCTTCTTTATTTTTCCTGAACTTCTCCAGAAGTTCGACTTTAGGCTAACACCTTCTATGCTCCCGACTTGGAATCCCCTTTAGAAATGTATGTTTAGATTAGGAAAGTGAAGTTTCTTTATGGAACACCTTATTGCGACAATTGGTTTCCTTTGCATTGCGGCTGTTACTAGTTTGCATCTTATTTTATTACAATTTAACTTACCAGCACATTTTGGCCGACAAATGATATTGCTATACCTTCCAAATGTAGTTCTACTTTGCACCCATATTGGTTGGATTAATGTTTAAAGTAAACCCATATATTTGAATAAACTGATTCCTAGTCTTCTTTGTGGAGTCATATTGGCTTCACAAATTTGGAAATGTCTTTCTGATGTTAACTCCCTTACAACGCTTCAAGTTGACTAACAAAGGTCCATAAAGGTAACATATTCGATGAATTTACTAAGAGAATGAGGTGCAGATATCCGCGCGCCATAATTTCTTCCACAACTGTAATACAACTATGGGAAAGTATCTTGCGCCCAAAAATCCAACTTACTTTTCAAGGAGGGTTGCAGGTTGTCGCCCATTAAACACTGCCACTCATCATTTTTCTTGAACTGCTGCCTGCATGTGTCTGGAAGTATTCCGCCCCAGAGTCTGATAAGAAAAGTTACATGTAGGTAAAACAAATGCACAAGGAGAATAAGAGTTATCAAAGGGTGACCAAACCATATGGTATATGAGGAAGTTACCAGAAGATACCCTGTCACAGAGAGCAATTGATTCAATTCTCAAATTTGTTAACCATCTAATGCATTCAGATAGCCGTGCTCTTCATGTCATCAATAAAACAAACAGATCGAAACGAGGATATCACATTTCAATGTTTTGTTCTTGGTGATAACGGGTTATTTGGAAGGCTTAAGTACAGAATAGATTTTCCAAAGATATTGTGAACATAGCCACCACGTTTAAAGGGAATATCCAGTTGAATAAAAGGCATCCAGTTTGCTTTACCCACTACTACACCCCCAACAATCACCAGCAGCAAGGAATCTATTAAGCCCCTTAACTTAATGGTGCCTGCTTGGGTATAAGATCTCAAGTGACATCAGTCACACCACCACCACAAATTTCTCTATCTAATGATTTCAAACTAGCAGTGCTTAATCTGAGCAGGTGGGTGCAGGTGCGGTGCTTCTCTCCAGCACTCACTTTTCAGGACAGGCACTTACTTTTCCACAGCAGAATCCGATCCAAGAAAGAGTGGGGAAAAAAGGGGGAAAAGAGGAGAAAGAAACACATAGAAAAGCAGTGACTTCTTGACTGAAATTGCCCACTGGATGAAGACTAACTGTCTAAAGCTGAACACAGACAAGACGGGAATCGTGATCTTCGGGAAGAGCAAATGATTGTGAGACTCCACATGGTGGCCAACAGAGCTAGGACCAACACCCACACCCTCCACCCACACCAAGATCCTTAGGGTCATTAAAGGCAAACTCAGCATGACTGTGAAGATATTGAGGAAGATTTACAAAGGGCTTCCCATCTGTACCCAGAAAACCGTGATGGAGGCCCTAGTCACTGGTACTGGATTAAAGAGGTATGAGGTGGAATCAAGGCCCCATCCTGTGACTTCATCATTCTGACATTCAATAGAGCCACCAGCCGGCCTCTGAGCAGAATTTCAGACAATAGCACTCATTCTTTTACAAAGCACTGCAACCTAGCATCAATACAATGGCAGGAGTGTAGGGTACGCACATTTTCAAAGGGGTGACCTGCGTATTATCAAACATGGAAATCCTAGGGTCTGCACAAATACCAGAGGTGCCAGTAAGCGAAAATACAAAAAAGCAAAAAAAGCACTACCTCCAAGTTGTAACCTGAACCGGTGCGGTAGTGGTCAACCTATTTGGTAAGAATTGATAATCAAAGTACATCTAAGGGCAGATCCCTTTTAGGACGTAATCCCTCACTCACCAATGGTGACATGCTTCATCATAGGGACTCTCCTCCCAAAGGAAAAACCTAGTTCCTTTGGGGGCTACAACCCCCTCACTGAGAGGGAGGAGCTCAGGGATGCTTTGTTTTTGGTTTTTGAGGATCGACTAAATCCACATACGATGAGCAAAGATATATGAGTGAGGATGCAGCGCAAATAATAAAGAGTTTGTGAATGTGTGAAAAAAAGTGATAATTAAAACTGGCTAGGAGGCATCAAAGCCATACTTTAATCAAGAGATGCCTACTGTCAGGGTTAAAAAAGCAGTGCACCTGCGGTATGGATTTAAACCGCTATGGTGTAAGTTTAGGTGGTCAACATGTTTCAGCCCTAGAAGACCCAAACTGGATCAGGCTTTCGTCAGGACGTTGCAAAAGAAGCTACTGCTAATAGTAAAGTGAAAAAGAAACTGAAAAGGATATGTGGCCAGAGCAATGTCATTGGCCTCTATCAACAACTGCTGATACCTGTAATGGAAAGGAAATGACACACATCAGGTATATACAAATATGTATCAGCAATGTGAATACGCACAGAAAAGGATCTGCAGAACCAATAATTTGAAGTCAACACCTTACCCGCCAAGGCTGGGTACAGGACCTCACCTCTACCTGGTAACCGCTCAGGAAGGCAGCACCGCTCTACAAAAAATATTTGAAAGTTGTAGAGTGCGAGTATGGATAGGTAAAAACTCAAAAGAACTTGATCGTGTAGTAGTAAAAGTAACTGCTTGCATCGATCGTGAAAGATTAACTTTGTGTATAGAGCTATTAATTTGTAATAAAAAAGGAGGGGTTCACACATAAAGATATCAGTGTTCAATATTCGTCACAATGAATTTGATACGAAAAATCAAACATCATCAGACTGCTACTCAAGCAGCCCTTCACCCCAATCAACAGTGAAAGGTGACACAGCACCATAACAATTATACTGATAACACATAGTTCAATATTCATCTTGAAATATGGGCTGACACTAAACTTAGTGTTTTATCATGATTGCAAAACATAATGGAAACGTAGTGTTAGTACCTAGCGGTTTAACACATTGAATCAAACAATGGCCCCAAACCAACGCGATTTTACTTAGGACCTAAAACCCCTTAGTCACATTGTAAATAAGCAAAAGGGCACCAACACACTCACCTATCCGTCGGTACTACTAGACCTGGAGAGCCTGCTGCCGGAGGTGAGTGCTGACCGAAAAACATGGTCTTAAGTACCCCTCTCAATCAATCCTTAAGCAGCATCAGGTGGTGCTCAAGGTGCTTCGTTGCGCATGCTCAGTGATGTTGACGTTAATGCGCCTGTGCGAAGCGAGACTACTGCATTCAGCGCATGCGTCTCATTGGAAAACATGCAATTCGTCAAATCGGAGGTACTGCGCATGTGCGCATATGAAGTGTACGTTTAAAGTGAAAAGCGCGTGCTATTACAAGCCCGGCAGGGTAGTGTTAGCAAAATAACTCTACGGTAAAGTTGGGGGGGGGAAGAAAAGAAAAAGCCTTGTCTCATAAAGGGGCCCCACGTGGTAGACGGTATCGTGTGTCAAGGCGCTCCATCGAGCTAGCTCAATGATATAGATGTTAGTACGCCTGCGCGGAGCGAGAGTGTTACATCGCTGCTCTAGTTTCATCCCTGCTCGCTCCTTTGTGAAATTTTTAATTTTGTCAGAGCATTTTGCTTTTTAACAATTTGTGACTGTATTGCACTGTTATTCTGCTATTTTTATTCTTTCCTCTCCCCCTTATGTCCGCACTGCTTGCACCTTAAAAACTGAGACATACAAGACTCACCATTAGGGTAATTTCGCGCCGCTTTCTCCCCCGACCGCCATCTTGGTTGTGTGTTCGTGACGCTCCCTAGACGCCTCTGGGGTTAGCGTTCTAGTGTTGACGCCGGTCCTCTGGCAAACGCTATTTAGGGGACTAGGTAATTGCGCTGGGACTACAGATAGAATCATTTTACCACTGCTGCTGCTCTAGTTTCATCGCTGCTCCCTCCTTTGTGAAATTTTTAATTTTGTCAGAGCATTTTGCTTTTTAACAATTTGTGACTGTATTGCACTGTTATTCTGCTATTTTTATTCTTTCCTCTCCCCCTTATGTCCGCACTGCTTGCACCTTAAAAACTGAGACATACAAGACTCACCAATAGGGTGATTTTGCGCCGCTTTCTCCCCCGACCGCCATCTTGGTTGTGTGTTCGTGACGCTCCCTGGACGCCTCTGGGGTTAGCGTTCTGGTGTTGACGCCGGTCCTCTGCCACACACTATTTAGGGGGTTAGCATGCGAGCGCGCAGCATACGCGTGCAGCGTCGCGCTGGAGGAGCGCCAGAGGAAAGCCCGTCTGCGCCCGTCCGCGCCAGGACGGGCCCAGGGGCCAGGTTCCTTTGCTCGCCTCTTCGTTATACTATGGATACTCTCCGTACCCTATTCACAGGCACCATGGGGCTGGATACTGTTACATCAGCCACACTGCAGAAAGAATCTTTGTTGCGGGAAGTAGGTGTACCTTCACGATCTCTATGCCTGTCACACCCTCCGAAACCTTCTGGGTTAGTAATTGCCACGCTTAACACGCGTTCCCTACAAAAACACCATCTAGAGGTTTTTACACTTCTTGCTGCTGGCGAGATAGATATTCTGGCCCTTACAGAGACCTGGTTAGGTCTTTCATCTGCACCAGATATTTTGGCGGCACTTCCTCCGGAGTATGATGCGCTATGGCACAATCGCCCTAATGACTGTAGAGGGGGGGGCGTTGCCTTTCTGTTTAAAAAAAGACTTAAGGTAACACAAGTGGTGGCTGAAAATTGTGACTGTGCAGAGCTTCTTGGCATAAAGATTTCGCTTAAAACCTCCTGTATTCTGCTGGTAGCTGTGTACCGTCCACCCCAGAGTTCGCCAGATTTTAATGATAATTTTCTCGAACTCATGGTTCATCTGTCCTCTAGATATAAATCCATTGTGGTGGTAGGGGATTTTAATTACCATTGGGATAAGATACCTAGGGACCCCACAGTGGGCGAGTTTGGAAATAACCTCTCCTTATTCAACCTACAGCAATTAGTAGTAGGACCTACACACGAGAAGGGCCATACACTTGACCTAGTGTGGTCCTCTATACCCCAGACTGAAATACTTGAAGTTAGCCCCTGTATATGGTCGGATCACTTCTTGATCAAGTGCTGTGTCCCAGGAGATCTCCCACCCGCTGGGTCGAGCCCATTGTGGAGGAAGATCCGATCATGGAAAAAGATAGAGGCAGACTCCTTACTTGCCACGCTGTTTTCCACCTCACCCCCTATGGTAAAAGAACCAGATCTGGACTCGGATACCACCGCCTTCATGGCCTGGATCCGCGCCGCCCTGGACAAGTTGGCTCCCGAACGGTTAGAAAAAACCAGAGCTAAAGGAAAAGGAGCACCATGGTTTGATGCTTCTTTAAGAGAACAAAAACAAGTTCTTCGCAAGGTGGAAAGAAGGTGGAGACTTAATTATAATTCTGCGGAGGCAGAAAACTATAAAAAGTCTCTTTCACAATACAAGACGTAGATTTTGGTGAGGAAGTCAGCCTTCTATGAAAACAGGATCAGAATAGCCACAAATAAACAAAGGGAAACCTTTGCCATTCTGAGGGAACTAACGCAGCTGTCTGGGAAGGTTTCTGCTAGTAACCAGCCTGACTGCAATACCTTTCAAAGGTTCTTTCTCCAGAAAGTTCAGGATATCATTAAGGATATCACAGCGACCTCAGTCGAGTCTTCGCTGTCCCCTTGTTCGGCTAGTCAAGAATTGTCAGGGACAGTGAGTGATTTCCCCAGCATCAACTTGGAGAGCCTGGTCATGTTAGTTGGCCAAGTTAAGTCAGGGTCCAGTACGGACCCATGTCCCCCGAGGTTCTTCCAAATGGCCTTGCCGGCCATTCAAACTCAGTTGTTGAGTCTCCTGAATGAGTCATTAAAGGGGGGCTATCTCCCAGTTCAGTTTAAGGAAGCTAGGGTCTCCCCTCTGCTAAAGAAATCAGGCACAGACACCATGGCCTTAAAGAACTATCGGCCTATCTCACAACTACCTTTTTTGGGTAAAATCCTGGAAAAGCATGTCCTGAATACTTTGGCTAGCCACCTGGAGGATCATGGCTTACTCCACCCTAGGCAGGCGGGCTTTCGACCCCAGCACAGCACCGAGCTAGTAATAGCCGCTGTCACGGATGAGCTGAGAATCAGGGCAGATAATAAACAGCCATGTGCCCTGGTTCTTCTAGACTTGTCAGCAGCCTTCGATACGGTCAGTCACTCCATCTTACTGAACCGTATCTCAAGGCTGGGAATTTCAGGACAAGTGCTTAAATGGCTGGAGTCCTTTCTGACGGATCGCACCCAAAGAGTGCAGTTGGGGGACCAGCTATCCGAGGCATGTGCTGTGACCTGGGGTGTGCCTCAAGGGTCCGCTCTTTCGCCTCTACTCTTTAATATCTATTTACAACCTCTGGTGGAGGAGCTAATGCATAGGAACTGTCAAATCTTCAACTATGCCGATGATACCCAGCTTCTGCTCCAGCTGGAAGACTCAGGGGAAGCACAGGAATCAATCAGGAACCTGCTTCGATTCACTGTAAACTGGATGACAAGTAACATGTTGAAAGTAAATGCTGAAAAGACAGAGGTTCTGGTCATCACAAATCATGCAAACCCCTGGTGCGACCTGTTTTGGCCTCCAGAACTTGGTACAACTCCCATTCCGGGTAGGGTGGTGAAAAGTCTAGGACTAAAGATTGACGCTGACCTCTCCATGGCCCCCCAAGTCTCAGCTGTGGTGGGGTCCTGTACGGGGGTGTTGAGGCAACTGCGCAAGTTAGTCCCTATTCTTTCTGCCTCCTCCCTGCAGTCCATTGTGTCTGCCACAGTCGTTTCAAGGCTAGATTATGGCAATGCCCTGTATCTTGGCCTGCCACAGAGGCTGCTGAGGAAACTGCAGGTAGTGCAAAATGATGCTGCCAGGTTAATCTACTCACTACCTCGGAATTCGCATGCCACCCCTCTCTTACGGAAGCTACATTGGCTGCCTATTAAATCCAGAGTGCAGTTTAAGTGCCTCTGCATAGCTCATAAGGCAATTTTTGGCAAAGCCCCAGATTATATTAAACAGCGTCTGAGGAAGTAAACTCCAGCCAGAACCCTGCGCTCGGGTACGGCCTCCAACCTCTGTCAACCCCGATTTAAGTTACAATCAAAAGGAGGGAGAGCTTTATCTGTACTCCTTCCGCAATTGTGGAATGAGTTACCAGCTAGCTTGAAGGCAGACCCGCAGCTGCTGTCCTTCAGGAAGAACTTGAAGACTCACTTGTTTAACAAATAATTTCCTCACCGTATGTAGGACGGCTGGCGGAGTGATTTGGGCGCAGTTGGTTATGTTTCTCTCTGTGTAAGCGCTTAGAGACCGATGGTGATAGGCGCTCTACAAATTGATTATAACATAACATAACATAACATTCAACGGATGTTCCACACAGGCAAACCCACAATTCGCTAAATCAGAGGTGCTGTGCATATGCGCATAAATAATATGCGTTTAAATTGAAAGGTGCGTCCTAATACAAGCCCAGCAGGGTAGTATTAGCAAAATGTCTCTATGATAAAAGAGCCTTGTCTCATAACTAAAGGGCCCCACATGGAAATGAAAGGCCCTGAGAAGGGCTGAAGTACAAAAACAAGCTATTCATGTGAGAACTATACGTGGAGAAATGGAATGAATAGAAGGTATCATGTCTTAAATTGCCATACCAAAAGCAAAATAACCTTCTATTAGGAATCACGATGACTGCAGGGTAGCATCTGGACATGGTTCCGTACAGAGTTAGCGTACTATAAAGAGACCCAGGGAATATCATCGTTAAGACCAGACTGGTGAGTGTCTAGTTTGTAAACCCAGCGCTGTTCCTTCTTAAACAGAAAGGAAGAAATGTCTGTCATATGTGTGGGAATGAAAGGATGTTCTAACACAGTCCATTTTAGATCTTGGGGAGTGTGGCATACAGTCACAAAGTGTTGAGTCAGTTTGGTAGAGACTTTCTTGCAACGGACAGTGCTCTTATGTTCTAGAATGCGTGTTTTAACTCTCTGTGTGGTCGACCCCAACGTACCGGAGTGAACAGGGGCAAGTGATAAGATAGATTAAATTACTGCTGTTACAGTTTGTATGATCAGTCAAAATCCACGGTCTCGATGTGCCAATGTCAATCTCAGTAGTATGTGCAGTGTGTGCACATGCAGCACAGCTACCTCAAGGGAAATGACCACGTACAGCCGGTAGATCCCACAGTGTATCTTGATGGTGCATGGTGGTCTCACGTGGGCGAGTGTGTATGAGTCTATCTCTGATGTTGGTACTGCGTTTAAAAGCAAAAAGGGGACGTGGTAGAGGTGTTGATTTCTTCTTTAGGGACAAACCTCTGAAACATATTGATGGGATTGAAACCAACACAGGCTTGAGGAACAAATCAACGTTCAATCCCCTCCCCAACCAGGTTCCACCCCAGGTCCTTACTTTTGAGAAGGCTGTGATAAGTCAAGTTTCCAAATTGTGTACCAAAAATGTCAGACAGTACCAGAATCTAAACAAAAAAGAACGGTGCGCCATGCAGTCCCTGGCCACAGACGATACAATTACAATCAAGCCGGCCGACAAGGGCGGAGTCATTGTGGTAATGGACTCCTCTACATATCGTTCTGAATGTCTCAGACAGCTGGGGAATACCAAGTTCTACAAACCTCTACGGGAGGATCCCACCAAAAGACTGGAATTAGAGATCAAAACCATGGTGGAGGAGGCGGTATCTAATGGTTGGATTACGGGACAAGAAGCTGGGTTTCTCATTAAGAGTCACACAGTCATCCCCTACTTTTATGCACTACCCAAGGTGCACAAGGCCCAGAGACCTCCTCCGGGACGCCCCATCATCTCCGGTTTGGGGATGAGACCCTATCTAAGATTGAAGCTCTGCTCTTGGAGAGGGTTCCTGACTCTATTCACTCCAGTATCTTTCATTATGAACTGTGCTCGGATTGCTATGAAAGAGAATTTCCTCAGGTTTGAGGAACAGTTGTTTTTACAAGTTTCCGGTACTTCTATGGGCAGTGTGTTCGCCCCAAGTCTAGCGAACCTCTATGTTCATAGCTTTGAACAAGAACACATTCTGGGCATTCTTAATCCATACAGACATCACATACGTTGTTGGAGAAGTTATATTGATGACGTCTTTGTCATATGGACAGGGTCAATGTCGTCCATCAACGACTTCCAGGGCTGGTTGAACACCCGTAATGCCAATCTGAGGTTCACATGTGAGTTTAGCAAAGTAGGTTTGCCTTTCCTTGATGTCTTGATTTTTCCGGCTGATGGAGGCCTTAGCACCGAACTCTACAAGAAGCCCATGGCAAAAAACTCACTTCTGTTATTTGACAGTTTCCATCCTAAAGCTTTGCGTCAAAATTTGCCCTTTGGGCAATTTTTACGCATTAGGAGGAATTGTTCAACGATGGATAAATACCATGAACACGCTAAAGTACTAATGGATCAGCTCGTTAACAGACACTATCCCAAGAAATTGGTGAAACAATCTTTAAAACGTGCGGCGAACAACAACCGGGCTGCGTTGCTTGAACCTAACAGCCCCAAGGAGGCGACGAACAGGCTAACCTGTGTTAACACATTTTGCAGTTTCTCCAATCAGATCAAGAAATGCATTTTGACAAATTGGAAGATATTAAACATCGGAACAACACCTCTACCACGTCCCCTTTTTGCTTTTAAACGCAGTACCAACAACAGAGATAGACTCATACACACTCGCCCACGTGAGACCACCATGCACCATCAAGATACACTGTGGGATCTACCGGCTGTACGTGGTCATTTCCCTTGCGGTAGCTGTGCTGCATGTGCACACACTGCACATACTACTGAGATTGACATTGGCACATCGAGACCGTGGATTTTGACTGATCATACAAACTGTAACAGCAGTAATTTAATCTATCTTATCACTTGCCCCTGTTCACTCCGGTACGTTGGGATGACGACACGGAGAGTTAAAACACGCATTCTAGAACATAAGAGAACTGTCCGTTGCAAGAAAGTCTCTACCAAACTGACTCAACACTTTGTGACTGCATGCCACACTCCCCAAGATCTAAAATGGACTGTGTTAGAACATCATTTCATTCCCACACATATGACAGACATTTCTTCCTTTCTGTTTAAGAAGGAACAACGCTGGGTTTACAAACTAGACACTCACCAGTCTGGTCTTAACGATGATATTCCCTGGGTCTCTTTATAGTACTCTAACTCTGTACGGAACCATGTCCAGATGCTACCCTGCAGTCATCGTGATTCCTAATAGAAGGTTATTTTGCTTTTGGTATGGCAATTTAAGACATGATACCTTCTATTCATTCCATTTCTCCACGTATAGTTCTCACATGAATAGCTTGTTTTTGTACTTCAGCCCTTCTCAGGGCCTTTCATTTCCACGTGGGGCCCTTTAGTTATGAGACAAGGCTCTTTTATCATAGAGACATTTTGCTAATACTACCCTGCTGGGCTTGTATTAGGACGCACCTTTCAATTTAAACGCATATTACTTATGCGCATATGCACAGCACCTCTGATTTAGCGAATTGTGGGTTTGCCTGTGTGGAACATCCGTTGAATGTAACACTCTCGCTCCGCGCAGGCGTACCAACATCTATATCATTGAGCTAGCGCGATGGAGCGCCTTGACACACGATACCGTCTACCACGTGGGGCCCCTTTATGAGACAAGGCTTCTTCTTTTCTTTCCCCCCCCTACTTTACCGTAGAGTTATTTTGCTAACACTAGCCTGCCGGGCTTGTAATAGCACGCGCTTTTCACTTTAAACGTACACTTCATATGCGCACATGCGCAGTACCTCCGATTTGACGAATTGCGTGTTTGCCAATGAGACGCATGCGCTGAATGTAGTACTCTCGCTTCGCACAGGCGCATTAACGTCAACATCACTGAGCATGCGCAACGAAGCACCTTGAGCACCACCTGATGCTGCTTAAGGATTGATTGAGAGGGGTACTTAAGACCATGTTTTTCGGTCAGCACTCACCTCCGGCAGCAGGCTCTCCAGGTCTAGTAGTACCGACGGATAGGTGAGTGTGTTGGTGCCCTTTTGCTTATTTACAATGTGACTAAGGGGTTTTAGGTCCTAAGTAAAATCGCATTGGTTTGGGGCCATTGTTTGATTCAATGTGTTAAACCGCTAGGTACTAACACTACGTTTCCATTATGTTTTGCAATCATGATAAAACACTAAGTTTAGTGTCAGCCCATATTTCAAGATGAATATTGAACTATGTGTTATCAGTATAATTGTTATGGTGCTGTGTCACCTTTCACTGTTGATTGGGGTGAAGGGCTGCTTGAGTAGCAGTCTTATGATGTTTGATTTTTCGTACCAAATTCATTGTGACGAATATTGAACACTGATATCTCTATGTGTGAACCCCTCCTTTTTTATTACAAATTAAGAGCTCTATACACAAAGTTAATCTTTCACGATCGATGCAAGCAGTTACTTTTACTACTACACGATCAAGTTCTTTTGAGTTCTTACCTATCCATACTCACACTCTACAACTTTCAAATCTTTTTTGTAGAGCGGTGCTGCCTTCCTGAGCAGTTGCCAGGTAGAGGGGAGGTCCTGTACCCAGCCTTGGCGGGTAAGGTGTTGACTTCTTCAAATTATTGGTTATGCAGATCCTTTTCTGTGCGTATTCACATTGCTTATACATATTTGTATATACCTGATGTGTGTAATTTCCTTTCCATTACAGGTATCAGCAGTTGTTGATAGAGGCCAATGACATTGCTCTGGCCACATATCCTTTTCAGTTTCTTTTTCACTTTACTATTAGCAGTAGCTTCTTTTGCAAGGTCCTGACGAAAGCCTGATCCAGTTTGGGTCTTCTAGGGCTGAAACATGTTGACCACCTAAACTTACACCATAGCGGTTTAAATCCATACCGCAGGTGCACTGCTTTTTTAACCCTGACAGTAGGCATCTCTTGATTGAAGTATGGTTTTGATGCCTCCTAGCCAGTTTTAATTATCACTTTTTTTCACACATTCACAAATTCTTTATTATTTGCGCTGCATCCTCACTCATACATCTTTGCTCATCGTATGTGGATTTAGTCGATCCTCAAAAGCCAAAAACTAAACATCCCTGAGCTCCTCCCTCTCAGTGAGGTTCAGGTCACAACTTGGAGGTATGGCTTTTTTTGCTTTTTTGCTTTTTTGTATTTTCGCTTACTGGCACCTCTGGTATTTGTGCAGACCCTAGGATTTCCATGTTTGATAATAGTTGTTTGGGGATATAATCCTTAGTGGTCTTTAAATGTATTCCCTTGGACTCTCTCCTTCGAACTGTTTTGTTTGTCAGACCTGCGTATTACCCTGAATATGCCAACCAAACACTGAGAATTATGGCATCAGCTAAAGAATTGTAATTTTAAAGTGTCAAAAAGTATGTTTTGAATTGCCGATGGCGTTTAATGACATTGGTATTTTCAGTTTTTACCTGCACAGCTAAAAAATGTGTCATTTCATAGTGAGAGTTTCCATACCCACTTTTGCTTAAAACCGTGATAAAATTCTGTAAGAAAGGTTTTTGCCGAGTTCTGGGCCAGATTACGGCATGAGATTTTGAGGTGGGCTGCTAAAATGTTGGGTGGATTTGTTGCTGTAGAGCAGTAATACTGCTGGATACAGAAAAGAAAATGTTGCCCATCTTTTTTCAAAATGTGCTTGCAGGAGAACCCTATGGCTGAATCCCACTGTCAGATAGAAGATCAAATGTGACTGCTGTGCTTACTTAGAGCAGTGTATACCTAATATTACAACATTCACAGTCCACCTCTGCCTACACATAGATTTTTATGAGAAATGTATTTTTCCGAGAGCACGTACTGTAATGCTGGCTAGAGTGCTCCTAAACTTAGTTGTACATGAGTAGCCTCCCTCAGGTCTCACTCTGAGTAGTAAGTCAACATGTTTTGTGCCTTTTAGTGGCCATAAGGATCGTAAGGATCCGTGGCGCTATGCCAGGACAGAAAAAGTGATCTACCCCACAAATATATCAAAGTGGTGCTCCTAATGTGCTACCTCCTGTACATGTGGTTCACTATCCAACAAGGGACGCGGAGGATGAGAGTAGGTGCAACTATGTGTCTGCACTCTTCTAATCTCTAGCAAGACTGAGCGCAGCACTTCTGCTTCACCCGAAGAGGCAATTAGAAATCCTTAGTTAGGTTGGATCTTTATGACCACTAAAAGGTGCGAAACATGTTGACTTACTACTCAGAGTGAGACCTCAGGGAGGCTACTCACATACAACTACGGGGTACTTTTTGACCCTACTGTAGTGTACTCACTACCAGGGTTCCTTATGACTCTATTGGTAGCATTCACCTGTAAAAAGGCTTTTAGTTTGACAGGGTGGTCCAGTTATTAAAGAATAGTTTGTGACCTCCCCTATCAGTTTTAATCCACATTTTCACACTCACTACACCACCCCACTTACAATCTTTCTTGCACTCATCATATAGCTTTTTACAACAAAAGATCACCGCTAAAGTGACCCTTCGGGGGACCCATTGGGTATTGCAGTGCCTGCCTAACGAGGAGCAACCCCTATGAGAAAGCTTGACATCCCCTTGGGGATGTGTGAGGGCAACATGAGACAGTCTTATTGACTGCCCGGTGCCCTTACTCTAGTCCCACACAACCGGTCTAGATTCTTTTCTCCTTCTCTAGGAACAGCAGCCCTAATTTTGTAAATGTGAAAAAAATAAGTGCCAGGGCTCTCTTCAGGAAGCCACTGCAGTGTGCACCACACACTGCCCCTGCGATACTGCCAATGATAGTAACATCACAGCTACTAACCTTTACACTCCTACAAGTCTGACAATTCAGACTATTTCATGGCCCCGAAGCTATAATGGCTTGGGCGGCAGGTAATAGTCATTTTTAATGTATATTGCATTAATAATTAACTGCTGTTGTGCTTATCTGTAGATTAGCCAGACAGTACTGCCTTGTGGCAGACTGTCACAAGCTGCAGTGTTGACAATTATGTGTCGGTGCTGAGCACCGGAAAACACTGGCTCAAGTTAAGTACTGATTACAGGCACTTCTCAGCAAACTCACGATGTTTCCAGAGGGAGGATACCAGTGTTTCTCAGAAGGAGAACTTATTTCAGCAGGGAGCACAACTTACTCCATTACTCGAAGCATTTTCAGCTGCGTGCTACTGGCTAGGGCTTTGCTTTCTGAGATCCTTGGGATGCTGTGGTACAACCATGAAAACCCCAAGGACCCTTTGTGCAGTCAGCCTTGGAGAGATGGGTTCTTTTCTTCTAAGGTACGCACTGAAGACCCTCCAGGGGCACATGGCAAGGCTTAACACAGTGTATAATCTTAAATTTGTGAAAGGTTTAAAAGAGAACATCCACACTGACACAGGGTAAGCCCTGGTACACAGGGTGGGACTGGTACAGAATATAGGCCTCTGCATCAGATTAGAAGTGGCCTCCATGGCGAATCGGATAGCTAAAAAAGTTGCCCACTTTTGCAAATCAGGTTAGTTTTAAACTTGTAAAGACACACTCTAAAAGTGTTTTGCAAGGCATGGTAGACTGCATGCGTTTGTGCTTGAGGCAGACATTGTTCGTGGTAATAGCAGAGAAACCAGTCCTGCAGACTATAAAACAGGCTCACAAACAGCCACAAAAAAACAGCCCACACTCTGCCCTGTCAGAGCAGCCCTTATGACACTGCTGGATTACCTTTCAGGCACGTCCGGCCACTGGTGGTACAAACACCCGCTCCCTTCCTTAGCACCCGCACGGGGCACAAAGTTAATGAGGGGAGCATGGTAAGCAGCGTTCTGGTCCATTGCATTGGACACTGGCTCGTCAGTAAATAAAACAAATAACATCTTAGCTAAGCTGCTTCTTACCTCAACTGTTTGAAAGAAACATATGTGTTTTTTTAAAATCACAATTTCTAACATCATGGTTTCAGGGTGCTAGAAAGGCGACAAACAAAAGTTATAGAATATACTTTCTATGCTCACAGTGAGTTAAAAAACCTCTAGGCGCTCGCTTTTGTATCATATCTCACAGTGCCTATTTAGTGAGCACTCATCTCAAGCTACATTCGTCATTCACCTTTTACACCAGAATTTATGGACCTCATCTCATCGGGACATATTAAACGGAGGGGATATTTCCAACAGGTCATGTAGCAGGAAGAAACAAACAGGCATGTTTAAAAGAGTATCTTCGATACAGGGATGACAACAAACCATTGGGCCAAATATAGAGATATATGCGTATTTTGGAGTGGAGGGCAGGACATTCCCCGAGAGAAAATGGTGGCAGGTTGAGAAAAAAGCGGGTATACCTACTTGGGAAATGGTAGCTTTGTCTCGATACTGAGGTGTGGTCTCATGAGAAAAGATGCAGTTTTTCACATGCAGTGGTTCATTTATACAGTGGAGGCTTTCCTATATATTTGTGTCTTTACAGTTTACACTGACATCGTAACTTTTGATGGAGGGCAGAGAAGCATGTGGTGCCAGCCATGGTTAAGTCTCCCGAACCCATTTAGTTAGCTCTCTTCTGATTATAACACTGAACCCAAATCCTATTGAAAGGACTTGGAATTCACATCATATTACCCTAGCGAGGGGTGCCATTTTTAACAACCTGCAGTAAAGTAGAACTACAGGAAGAATTAAGTATGTATCGTGTGAGGGAAAAAAGCATAAAAGAGTGAGATACATCCACACAAGGGGGCAAATGCATCAAGCTAATTACCGGTCGCAAAGGGGCCGATTCTGTGAATCGGCCCCTTTGCGACCGGTAATTAGCCTTTTGGGATGCATCAAGCCCAAATCCATTCGCAAAATTGGTAATCGCAAAATTTGCGAGGATATGAGAGAAGGGTCCAAAGAAATACCCCCTTTTTTTGTTGGGGCTGAGTTCTAAAAGACACCTAATGCCTGGAGCTGGTCTAGCCAACTGGACAACTGGATTCCATCTGGCTGCACTGGGCCAACAGGTAGAGCTGGGTTAGTGGACGGGGAAGGGCCTATTCCCTATCAATGACCAGCAGCCGCGGCCCATGCAGGTAAGAGTGGTGAGGCGGTGGGGCCAGGTGGAGGGGGGTTTCAAAGGACGATGACGAGGGAAAATTATTTATTTATTTATTATTCCCTTGTCATCGTCCGAAATCCCCCCAACCCCGCCCCACCGCTCTTATCTGCACGGGCCATGGCTGCTGACCAGAGGCATTCAACCGTTAATCAAGAAGCGGTCCACACTGCCCCCAGTGACCCAGCACACTGTGGATCTGGATTTAGTGGTGAGAAGAGGGGAAGAATGTTTCAACAAGGTCCAGGGGCCCCAAACGTCTCCTGTTAGCCCCAGTCCCAATTATGGACCTTGGTGATGAGGCGTTGTTCATGGGCCATCAACAACTCCCACACTGGCCTCAGCACCCGTGGGCTGTGGTACTTGCGGCCAGACCAGGTTCAGATGTCAAACACTTCCCACAGTGACCTCTCACTCTTCCCCCTTGCTCTAGGAGAGCAGAAAAGGGTGAAGGATGGAAGCATCAGTGATTGTTAAACATCTCTGAGAGATCATTTTCATTGGCTGTCAAGTAAGATTGCTTTACAAAGACACAATATTCTCTGAGTTAGCTTTGAAAAACAATTGAAGCTGAGCACTGGCTGCAGGAAACCCCAGAAAGAGTCCTTGTTGTCCCTCCCACCCGTTGTTGTTTGCCCTATCACATCCGCACCGCTCCCACCACAAAAAAACATTGACAAAGCAGAATAGTTCTTGTATATGCAAGAGCTATTTGGCTTTTCCAATTTTTTTTTTTAGCCATAAAGTACAGCAGTGCAACACCTGCAGCATGGTTGAAAGTTAAAAAAAAAAAGGGTGAGAATGCAGCCAGCGTTGACCACATCATAGAGCTTTTATGCTTGTAAGTCATGCTACACAACAGTGCACAGCAAAACAAAAGGGGATGATGGAAACAGTGCACAGCCGCTGCTCTTGCTCTACAACATGGCTAAGAAAAAAATACAATTGAAAAAAAAATACATCTCGCATAAGTGAGACCTAATGGAATTTGCCAATGCTTGTTCATTCTGGAAAAAAATCCATCACCTTTCTTCTCTCCTCTCGTTACTTTTTGTTATTCTGTTATTTCATTCCCTCTTTTCTCTCTCTCACTTTAGGAATTTTTAGCACAATCTGGCACCACTGCCTCCTTTCCAGACGTAGTTTGGCAGCAGAAACGCTATTTTGCTTTTTCCCTGCCAAATTACATCAGTTTGGGGTTTAAGTGAAATATAGAATAGAGTGGCAATCATACTTGCTTTTATTTCAAGCGTGTTTGCCATTCAGTGATTTCTCTTCCGAGTGGATGCTTACTTCAAGGATTGTATGATCTTCCCACCGCACATTTCCTCCCAGCAAACATTCCAAAACTTGAAATATCACATTTGAAGGGGCCCTGAAGTGTACCTGAGGCCTTTCTTGATGGTATCTATTGGGGTGCAGTACAAGGCATCGATACACTGAGATGGGTTGATTGGTTTCAGGTCTAGGAACCATCCAGAGTCCACCACGCCGCGTACCTGCACAGACTCTACCACCATCTCCTCCAAGGCCGCGGCCACTCGGTCGATGTTCAGCAGCACCCCAAAAGCACCGGCACTGTAGGGAGGACAAGAACTTGATTAGGGTGTGGGCCCCATCTGTCACACTCTGTGTAGGCTACTTACTGGTGTACTTAGGAAAAACGAATAACAATATGGGGGGAAAAACACAACTCTTGCTCTGTAGTTGGGTATTGGGCCTCCAGAGCAAACAATAAATACAAGGCAGCCTCAAAAATTGACCATTGTTCTTTTCCCTACATTAGAAATACTTCATAGTATTTCATACTTATATCAGGGCACATATTTGCATTAAGCCAATGTTTTCATCAACTGTATAAAAATGAATCAAGGGTGCTTACAATATGAGAACTGTATTGATGTCCATGCAAGATAACCGAAAATATAATTTTATCTTTTTCAATTATTCTATTAGAATTGCAGCCTTCCCTGCAGATCCGCCCTTTCTAGGAAAACGTATAAGAGCTGGCTCTTTTCTGTGCTAGCTGCCACCTTCTGGAAGACGAATTACCATATCAAAAACAGGCATATTGATCCACTTTCAAGAAAGTACTAAAAATATGGGGTTCAACTTACAGAAACTGGATACATGAACAGACCTTCCAGGTAACATTTGAAAAGCTTTTCCACCAAAATATTGCGATTTAAATATCGCCCTGCCAAAATATTGAGTACCAGAATAAATCGAAGGTAATTGCATACTATACCAAATATATGTACTTTGGTGATATATATGCTTTCAAGGTGCATAGATGTTGAGTTAAACTAGTCATGCTATATTTACCAACGTAAACTTACCTTTACAAGATTCTGGTAGTCAATATTTGTGTACTCTATATTGTCAGATGAACGTTTGCAAAAATGTATGTATTCCAGAACTCAAAGCACACCGAAGATTATGTCATGGAGACCTACACAAATTATAGATTTCAGGGAGTGTCATGGTCCACTATGCATTCCCCAGTGGCTTGCCAGTAAGATGGGCAATCTGCTGCATTATGCAAGGTGAAAGGTGGACATGCGTGTTTTCAAACTAGCGGTTCTCATGGGGAAAACATTTTTGGCAGTGGAGAAATCTATACTCCAGGAGTCCTTTGGAATATAGTCTTGATCCCTATTTTTTGTGTGCTGATTTACTCCTGTTCTTGTCTATAGAGTGTGCAAAATTACTTCCAAAATATATGTGGATGCCTATAAATGTTTGTGATTTACTCCAATGAACGATTTGTAAAACTCGTAGGTTGCTTGCAAGAATATATCCGATCTGCGGGGGAGAAGTCATGTCCCCTATTCCTAATTCTATGAATGACGGGGGGGCTTACTTTACAAAGTGATGAGGGCATAGGGACAAGTATTTCTTAGGAGCCCTCCGCCGGCACAGCTGATGACTGGGGTTGCCTAGTGTTGATTCTGCCTCATGCCTCTTTCTTCCACCACCCTACACTTCCCATCTCTTTATCTCACTCTTGCAGGTCCTTTTTCATCTTTGTCTCTGTTTTCCTATGTCGTCCTCCTTCTTTCCCCCCTTTCTGCATTTCTCTTAGGTGTGTAACTATCTTCTACAAGTTGAATTATAGTACTGCATACAGAGGCTGTGAATATCGTGATTCAAGAATATCAGGGGCAAAATATCGAAGAGTAAAATATAGCTATATGTGACCAAGACCATGGACGTGGTTGAAACGTGTCGTCCTTGTCTGTCCTAAGAAAATAAACTGTTTTGACCAACCGAGTGGGCTCGCATGGATTCTTTCAACAAGATCCCCTTGCTGTGCGAGATATATATATATATATATATATATATATACACATACATATATATATTATCTACTGGCGGTCGCCAGTAGATAGTTATAGTTACAACCTAGTTTCCATAGGAAATCTCAAAATTCTATTTTGAATAACTTTGGCGCCGGTTGACGAATCCTCGCGAAATTTTCAAAACTAATGGGGCGCTCCGTTCAGCTCCTACCCTGAAAGTCTCGGGGTGATTCGTCAAGTGGGGGCCGAGAAAAAAGGGGGTCCCAAAACGCATTTTCCCCATGCATTTTTCCATAGGACCTTTAGACACAGCTACAGCCAGAACGGCTGAACAGAATTACTTGAAATTTGGCAAAGAGGTAGTCCTCAGGTCAGGCATGTGCCTTTTGCATATATGGTGTAAATCCGTTCAGTAGTTCCTGAGAAAATCAAAAGTAAAATCATATACATATCTGGGCGGAGCCTAACCACACATCCCATTGTGAGATCTGATTGGCTGTCAGCACTTCATCCAAGAAGTGTTGGCAGCCATCTTGGGATCAATATACATGATAGCACCTCATTAAAAAGCATTGCAGTTAAAAGAAGGTTTTAAGACCTTAGTTACATTATAAATCATTTGTTGATGGTACCATGCTCATTTTAGGAATTGTAGTATGTTCTAAGGTGATTTTACCATGTGAAAAAGCCTTCTGCTGGGATATCATGAATCATGTTTGAGAGAAAACTATTTTCACATGCTTTTCCCACAGAGGTTTGGAAGGTGATGATATAAGCTAAACTGAGAGCATATTTTCTGTAAATTCACATTATCTTTCTCAGTCATGTGAGAATGAAGTCTGACATTCTCAGTAAAACATGTACATCCAACAAGGGCAGAGACTGTCAGTTGATTCCTTTGTGTTCTACTGCAGCTTCCCAGAGTGTTCCAAAGAACAACTAGAGCGCTAACAGTCTTACTTATGACAAAGGTATGGCACACCTGAAGCCATCTTGATTGGAATAAAGTAGTAACATTTAAAATATTTAATTTAAAAAGGAACAAAATGAGAGGGTTCATTTTGCCATAGAATGTATGATTAGTGCTGCAGAAAGAAAAATTAGGGCACATTTTGAGTGACTTCTCAAATCCTCTTCTATTTCATTAACCCCTTCGCTGCTGCGGACATTCCGCTGCAGCGCTGGGGGGGGCAGGGGGGCAGCGCGGCGGGCCTGTGCTCATGACGGAGCCGCTCCGTCATGAGCCACAGTTGAGCTGTGCTCATGACGGAACGGTTCCGTCATGACTCCGCCCATTTGCGTTGTCGCCCCGCACAGGCGGGGAAACAGCGCCGCGCAGGCGGAGCGGCCGCCGGCAGGATTGTCATGACGGAACCGTTCCGTCATGAGCACACGACAACCGTGGCTCATGACGGAACGGTTCCGTCATGAGCAGGGAAGGGGTTAAAGAATTTTGACATGCAGACTGAAACATGCACTTTCAATACCAGCAGCAGACTTCCCTGATGAGCAGTAGCTTTACTACAGTGATCTAATGAGCAACTAGAGTGCTAACATTCTGAATTTATGGCAAATGTGTGACACATCTGAATGCCTTCTTCATTGAATCAAAGTAAAAAACTGACAGTATGCCTACTGAGGAGACTGCAGTAAATGAGGAAATTAGGAAACTTCATAACAAGTCTCCCAAGATGGCCACCAGAGACAAAAGAGCCCAAATGTAGCACAAATATCACCGAGATGTAGCCCAAGTATAGCCCAATGACAAAAATCCCTGAGTGTTTTAAAGAACAACTAGAGCGCTAACAGTCTTACTTATGACAAAAGTATGGCACACCTGCAGCCATCTTGATTGGAATAAAGTGGTAACATTTAAAACATTTAATTTGCAAAGGAACCAAATGAGGGGGTTCATTTTGCCATAGAAATTATGACTAGTGCTGCAGAAAGAAAACTTAGGGCACATTTTGACTTCTCAAATCCTCTTCTATTTCATTAAAAAAGTTCTGACATGCAGACTGAAACATGCACTTTGAATACCAGCAGCAGACTTCCCTGGGGAGCAGTAGCTTTACTACAGTGATCTAATGAGGAACTAGAGTGCTACCATTCAGAATTTATGGCAAATGTGTCACATCTGAATGCCTTCTTGATGGAACCAAAGTAAACAAGCATTGAAAATGCAATAGGTCTCGCCCTCGTTTAAGTTAAAGCAATTCTGTTTGTAATCAGGTGGCTTTTTAGCTTTGCTTTTATTAGTGTTTTTCAAAATTTCATGTAAATAAGATGCATATCTGTATATGTATGCATGCATTTATATTTGTATTTATATAGATATGCAGATTATATATGTTTATATATGTATGTATATACATATATACACACATACATATATATAAATGCATATATGTGCATATGTGTGCGTGTAGAGAGAGGTAGAGAGAGGTAGAGAGGTAGAGATGTAGAGGTAGAGACGTAGAGGTAGAGAGGTAGAGGTAGAGAGGTAGAGGTAGAGAGGTAGAGGTAGAGAGGTAGAGAGTAGTAGAGAGACAGGTAGAGAAAGGTAGAGAGGTAGAGAGTAGAGGATGAGTAATAGCGAGTAGAGAGTAGAGAGAGAGTAGTAGAGAGAGTAGTAGAGAGTAGTAGAGAGAGTAGCAGAGAGTGAGTAGGAGAGAGTAGTAGTGAGTAGTAGAGAGTGAGTAGTAGAGAGTAGTAGCGAGTGAGAAGTAGAGAGTAGTAGAGAGTAGTAGAGAGTGAGTAGTAGAGGGAGTAGTAGAGAGTAGTAGAGAGTGAGTAGTAGAGGGAGTAGTAGAGAGTGAGTATTAGAGAGTGAGTAGTAGAGAGTAGTAGAGAGTGAGTAGTGGAGACTGAGTAGCAGAGAGAGAGTAGTAGAGAATGAGTAGTAGAGAATGAGTAGTAGAGTGAGTAGTAGAGAGTAGTAGAGAGTGAGTAGTAGAGAGTAGTAGAGAGTAGTAGAGAGAGAGTAGTAGAGAGTGAGTAGTAGAGAGTGAGTAGTGGAGAGTGAGAAGTAGAGAGAGAGTAGTAGAGAGAGTGAGTAGTAGAGAGTAGTAGAGAGTGAGTAGTAGAGTGAGTAGTAGGGAGTAGTAGGGAGTAGTAGAGAGTGAGTAGCAGAGTGAGTAGTAGAGTGAGTAGTAGAGAGCAAGTAGTAGAGAGTGTGTAGTAGAGAGAGAGTAGTAGAGAGTAGTAGAGGGTGAGTAGTAGAGAGTGAGTAGTAGAGAGAGTAGTAGAGAGTAGTAGAGTAGTAGAGAGTGAGTAGTAGAGAGTAGTACAGAGTGAGTAGTAGAGAGTGATTAGTAGAGAGTAGTGGAGAAGTAGAGAGTGAGTAGTAGAGAGTAGTAGAGAGTGAGTAGTAGAGTGAGTAGTAGGGAGTAGTAGGGAGTAGTAGAGAGTGAGTAGTAGAGTGAGTAGTAGAGTGAGTAGTAGAGAGCAAGTAGTAGAGAGTGTGTAGTAGAGAGAGAGTAGTAGAGAGTAGTAGAGGGTGAGTAGTAGAGAGTGAGTAGTAGAGAGAGTAGTAGAGAGTAGTAGAGTAGTAGAGAGTGAGTAGTAGAGAGTGAGTAGTAGAGAGTGAGTAGTAGAGAGTAGTAGAAATTGAGTAGCAGAGAGAGTAGTAGAGAGTAGTATAGTGATTAGTAGTGAGTGAGTAGTAGAGAGAGAGAGTAGTAGAGAGTGAGTGGTAGAGAGTAGTAGAGTGAGTAGTAGAGTGAGTAGTAGAGTGAGTAGTAGAGAGAGTAGTAGAGTGAGTAGTTGAGAGTGAGTAGTTGAGAGTAGTAGAGAGTGAGTAGTAGAGAGTGAGTAGTAGAGAGAGTAGTAGAAAGGGGGGAGTAGAGAGAGAGAGTAGTAGAGAGAGAGTAGTAGAGAGTAGTAGAGAGTGAGTAGTAGAGTAGTAGAGAGTGAGTGGTAGAGAGTAGTAGAGAGTAGTAGAGAGTGAGTAGTAGAGAGTGAGTAGTAGAGAGTAGTAGAGTAGTAGAGAGTAGTAGAAAGTGAGTAGTAGCGAGTGAGTAGTAGAAAGTAGTAGCGAGTGAGTAGTAGAGAGTGAGTAGTTTAATTTAAAAGGAACACAATGAGGAGGTTCATTTTGCCATAGAAATTATGATTAGTGAGGAAAAAAGAAAAATTAGGGCACATTTTGAGTGACTTATCAAATCCTCTTCTATTTCATTAAAAAATTCTGACATGCAGACTGAAACATGCACTTTCAATACCAGCAGCAGACTTCCCTGGTGAGCAGTAGCTTTACTACAGTGATCTAATGAGCAACTAGAGTGCTACCATTCAGAATTTATGGAAAATGTGGGACACATCTGAATGCCTTCTTGATGGAATCAAAGTAAACAAGCACTGAAAATGCAATAGGTCTCGCCCTCGTTTAAGTTAAAGCAATTCTGTTTGTAATTAGGTGGCTTTTTAGCTTTGCTTATATTAGAGTTTTTCAAACTTTCATGTACATACCATGCATATGTATGCATATATGTATATGTTTGCATGAATTTATATTTATATAGATATGCAGATTATATTTATATGTTTATATATTCACTGAAAAAACCATAGGTTTCACACACGTTATAGTTACGAATTAGCATTTAAAAAACCTTGCAAATTCACTTAAAAAACCATAGGTTTCACACATGTTATAGTTAGCTGGACATTTCACTCGTAAAAAAACAATGAAATTCCCCCATTATAGTTAGTGCAGGCAACTATAACTCACGCGACCGCAATCCTCTGCTGATGACGTCCGATATTACATCACTGTATTTAGACACTTATTTACCCATGTCTTCTTCCATTAATCTTTAGATATACATATATTACAAATATTTATTTTTCATAAAGACACATATGTCATCAGTGATGTAATATCTGACGTCATCAGCAGAGGATTGCGGTCGCGTGAGTTATAGTTGCCTGCACTAACTATAACGGGGGAATTTCATTGGTTTTTTACGAGTGAAATGTCCAGCTAACTATAACATGTGTGAAACCTATGGTTTTTTAAGTGAATATATATATATATATATATATATATATATATTGTCAAGGTACTTACATCACATGCTCCTTGCTTTAACCCCCTAAACCAATCACTCCCTAAAAAGTGCTAGTACAATACACACATCTTCATTAACATGACTAAAGTCAGAAGCATTACTAAATATGAATTTTACATAATATAGAACAACTCTTCTAGGAGCATCCTTATAAACAATGGACCTGATTCACAGAGGACCTCCGCACTCGTAGCGGAGGCACCGCAGTTGTGGGGGATGCTCCCCACTTGGGGGGGGAATTGCCACAATGAGAATTCTCATTGCGGTGATTCTGCCCGAGTGCGTAGATTCTCCAGTGACTGTGGGGCTTCCACCACGAGTGCAGAGGCCCTTTGTGAATCAGATCCGAAGAGACTTAAACATGGGTGACAACTTTTACTGCACTTGGAGCCCAGGGCCCAGCAACATTTTATTTATATGGGCTTGTGGATCCTAGGCCGCCTTAAATGCAGAACACAAAAGTGTTCAGAAGACAAGTCTGTTTACATATTTAGAGATAAGAATCTTTGGCCAGATGTACGACCCTTTCATTTAGCGCTTCGCAATTCGCAACTCATTGCAAGTCGTAAATTGCGAGGCACTAAATGAAATGTACAACAGTGTTTTTACACTGTTTTGCGATACCCAATGGGGTCGCAAATTGCGAGGCTCATAAATTTTGATGAGCCTCTTGCAATGTGCGAGCCCATTGGGAATGCCAGGCCTCCCAGGGATGGTGGCCTGCTGGGCTCAGCAGACCACCATGCCTGGGACTGCTTTTTAATAAAGCAGCTTTTTTTTAAAAATGCTGCCCGTTTTACTTAAAGGAAAACTGGACGCATTTAAAAAAAAAAAGAAACATTCTCGTTTCATTTTTTAAAGGCAGGCAGTCGTCCCTGGGACCACTGCCTGCCCTTAAAAAATATTTTTAGAGACAGTCACAAAGTGGAAGGGGTCCACTGGGGGCCCCTTCCAAATTGCGACTGCATTACCACCCTCTTGAAGAGGGTGGTAATATGCGAGTGTTTTGCGACCGCAGTTGCGGTCACAAAACATTAACACATAGCATTGCGGATGCAATTAGGAAGGGAACGCCACTTCCTAATTGCGAATCACAATTCCTAAATAGCGAGTCGCAAATAAATTGCGACTCGCTATTTAGGACTTGTACATGACCAACAGTGATTTTGCATGCACAAACGGGTTCGCAAACTCGTTTAAACATGCAAAATCACGTCGTACATCTGGCCCTTTGTTTCCAACAAAGGCCTGGTTACAAACTTGTTGCCAATTCAGTTTCAGATGCAAACTCTCAAATTGGGCAGAATTTTCCAATGTGCTATTTCCATATACGCTTTCTTCCAATGTGAGAATTGCTTACTGTGTGCACTATTTGCCAGCAGGATTCCAGCATTTTAAATGCGGAGGGAGTTTGTGTTGACAAATACCCCTACATTTTAATTTCTGTGCCGAGGCACACTCATGGATGTTCAGATACATGCACCTTGGGGCACCCGTTCAGGTTCCGAGGTGCACACATTGGAGCTTCACACTGTTTGCAAGAAGATACTCACCAGGATTTACCTGTCAAAAGCATGTGGGCACATAGAACGGGGTAGGTAACTTGCACATGGGCAGATAACATATGTGCAAGTTGCCTTGTGCTAATTTTCACGTGGGCTAATACACCCTATCTCTGAAGTGACAGTTTGGTATGTTGCCACAATTATGGCAACCACCTCGTTCCAGGACTTCACAACACTGTTTATAGTTCTGGTCTTTCATCTGATAACCGCATGTTTGGTGGGTATTGTGGCACTGTTTATATATCCACTGAACCAATTCGATTACCACACCTGAAAATAATGATTTGTGGGTGAAAACTTCAGGACTGGGGACAATGTCCATAATGACCTGGAATGGTGGTTACCCTAGCAACAAGAAATCACTCATCGTTGAATTTGAAATATACCTAATCTTTAGTTAAGTCATTTGTCACATTTTCTTTCCAGAATTCCACGTTTCTAAATGATGGCAGCTTTTCTGTTTTTCACGGGATAAACGTGGGAGATTGCTAGGGATAAGTTATCCATAGGAGATATCCACCTTACAGAGAAGCACTTTGGCTATTTATTACCCAGTAAACTAGGTTAAGACCCAGGTTTAAAAAGCAAATACAATAAATATGACCCTTAGAAAGGCGACCTTATTACATACAAAAATATGTATTTATGCTAACCGAGCATTTCCTGTTGAAACATATTGAAATGCCTCGAAAAAGAAACACTTTCAAGAGCAACATAAAACAATGATAACTATTTACACTGCTTTGGAGAAAAAAATATATATAAACAGGGAAGAACCTGTTACAATATGAACAAATAGTGTTGTGAATGTTACAGTGACACAACAACATGGTCTGGCAGATTCAGGTAGCATGAGGCTGTACAGAAGTGATTTGGGAAAAGTCACTAAAAAGATTTTCAATGTATGTTACCCTAAATCGCCACAGAGTAGGGGTGCGCATTGTGAGTCCTATGGGGTCATATCCATGCCAGATAACCCCCAACCATGCTAGTGATTTCAATGTAGATTCATTGTGCGTACGTTCATCTCAAATTGACAGAATACAAATCTGTGATGGCACCAGGCCACCTGGACCTATTTTCTGCCATGGAAGCAATGGTACCTACCACTTGAATAGAAACCTGAGAAGTGGTAGGCAATGGCCAACAGGTTGAATCATTTAGAATGTGACCTCAACAACACAATTCAGCGCAACTCTTACCTAACCCCGGCCAGCATCACAATCTTGGCTTGTTTGATTCCTTTCGGAGCCAGATCTTTGATGACCTCCTGGATTATAAGGGAGCCCATGAAGGCATATTCAGCTAGAAGAAACACAATGTATGTGTTTGAACAGACTTTTCACAGAAGAATGCCATGGAATTGTGCAGTTGTGCAGGGTACATACCTTGGCCGGATTTGGCCAGCGTCCCGCTCCACATATCACTCGAGCAGTAGGGAACATACCTACACATAACCAGGTGGTATGGGGAAAGAAGAAAAGCAAATGTGTGACCAGCTGCAGAATGTCTTGAATACCTATCATTATATGAAGTACTCTCTAAGTTTGGAAAAACAAGCATATCATTTCATGTTTTGTTGTGGGTGCAGGTAAAAAAGTCGCTCTCACAGCTGTTTCACACACGCATGCCATGAACTCCAGGGCTTACAGTGTTAGCCTCCCATCACGGCTTAATACTGGAATACCGCTCCAAATAAGCGTCACGCATTTGATCCCAATACTTTTATCATATTCAAAAATATAGATTGTTTGGGGGAGAAGATGGTATATTTTTTTTAATTTGCAGTCAATTTTGAATGGGGTTATCCCCTTCATTCTCACACTCTCTAACCCAGCCACCTTCCTTCTTTGGTTCAATTTGTAGGTGTCACCTGACAGCACTGGTGCTTGGTGACCTATTGTTATGAATTCTTTAAAATACCCATATAGAGGGCTTTGGCTCCAGCCAATGGAGTATTGTTGTCTGACTTCTTGCTATTGGCTATTTGGTGTATGACTTTGCCTATGGAGTGCTTGCATTACAGTGTACAGAGGACTATTTAGCATCACATATCCATACAAAAAGAAAGTGCTTTTTTTATTTCAGTGGAGCAGACTCTTTTTTAATGTTTTAATCAGGATTCGAAATACAAGCCAAGCCAACTGGCTTTGCCAATGTTGTTTATACGTTGAAAGGAGCTCTGCTACGTCTTTCAGTGTTGGTAGTATTTATAGCACAGAAAGTAGAGCAAATGCACGTGCATTTTTGAAAAACCATGATAGAAAGGTCTCAATACTCACACTACGTTGGCGTTCCACCAATAAGGATTTTCATCCGCTTGGGCTGACAAAATGCCCGAACCTGCCGGTGAAAAACGGAAATTGCATTTAACCCACCCCTAACAAAAAAAGCACACAGCTTAATTCAAATCTATAAAATGGGCATATAAGAAAAAAAAAATAGAAAAGCACCTTTTCTTGTTTGACTCCATTCAGAAGAGCTCATAAGGCTGCGGCTGCTTTTGTATCTCATGTCACACGTGTCTTTGCTAAAGCAAAATAATCCACCTGGGCAAAAACAACAATCTCTGTTCAGAACAATGTGCAAGGAAGGGGTTCATACGTTCAGCTACCAGGCAGATCTCGTTTCCAACAAAATGATACAACATATAGATAGTATCTGGGGCTGCTGTCCCACAGTCAGTCGTTCATTGAATCACTGCGTCTTTTAATCACGACTGCCCGTGCTGTGATGTTGCCCTGGTGGCATATAACACAACCCAAATCACCCAACATCATATCAATGAGCGTACAAGGTAGTGCACAATCAGTCAGTCAACAGCATACAATTTGGTACATAATTCAGTGCACAACAAATCACCTAACTGCATGGATGCAAGTCAACATATCAGTACAAAACAAATCACTCACAAGAATAAAATACAGCGTGCACATCAGTACACAATAAATCAGCCAAAAGCATGCAATTTAGTATACAAATCAGTATGCAGCATATCACCCAAAAGCATGCAATTTGGTACTCAAAGCAATACACAGTCATAAATATCTTACAATTTGGTGTATGAATCAGTGCATAACAAATCACCCAACAGCATGCAATTAGGTATACAAAGTATTTAACAGCATACAATTTTTAGTTTGCCCATCAGTACACACTACCTTCTAAGAATATGAGCCAGCGTTTGCTCCCCTTGGCTTCGCGTAAATAGAACCTGCAAATGGTGATTAGGAGTGAGATGAACATATGGTATGAAGTAAATCACCTTAAACATAACAGAACGACAAGAATGTTAGCTCTTACCCAGCTGCGGTCCCATCGTTGCAGGTCACCAAAGTGTTTTTTAGAAACGAAAGCTTCATGTCATCAGCTGGTCGTTGGAAAGGATTCCCAGACTGAGGAGCCATGGCACTGTCCACTTGGGGTGGGACTGCGGGAACAACCTCCTTGGCATTGGCCGCGTACTCTGTGTCTCCACCGGGTTGAGGGCCTTTGCGGTTGGGAGACTTTGAGCTCAGCTTGAGGTTGCGCTTGCTCTGTGACACCACCCCTTCCAGCGCCATCACAAACAACAAGGGCCACAAGATCTTCATCGCTGCTACGCGCAAACGCTGCCTCCTTGTGAAAACAGACCAAATCATTTAGCAAACCCACTTTTACTAACTTTGAGTAAAAATATGATCCTGCAGTATTCTCTCATATTTATTTCACTAAATGTTCCACTGCACCTACAGAACATCCTTTGTTGCTGCACTCTATCATGGCTACATCAGCCAAATGCTTAAAACCCCACACCCACTATATTTCCCAGTCTATGTTTATTAGCCGTTTCCCTTGCTTGCTTGTTTTTTCAGTTGAGTGACCAAAAATTCGTAGTCAAATAGATACCAAAAATGCATATCAGCAAAATTCAAACAATAATTGCTTGTTCTGAAGAACAGCAACATGCATAAAAACAATTACATCCTTAAAAAAACCTTCAATTATTCTGATCCAGAGATTTACCTTGAAGCAGTGTTTCTTGGCTGTTGAAATGAGTCGAAGGGGGAGGCAGGAGTAATGGCAGGTGGAAGGCTAGCCTCCGGTGCCCCGCAACAGACAAGACTAATCTCAGAAGCAAGACTCACTCCAAAGCCAGTGGTCGCCCTTCTGCTCACACCGCTGACGCCAAGTGGACCTTATATTGCCTTCATCTGGAACACATTGCTTCCACCTTGGATTCCTTTGAGCTTTGGCCAAGGTTGAGCAGATGACAGGGGCTGGAGGGAAAAGATACCACACACAGCTCTGAGAATGATTCAAACCTTGCGTGCAGCTCTTTCGTCTCAAGACCCGCCTGCCTTGGCTGTCTACCGCTTGAACCCTATGGTTGATTGGCCCTTTCGTTCTTATAATATGTTCTGCACTTGCATTGTGCAAATGAATTCCCTGATTCCAGACATTAGATCATCAGAAATAACAACTGTCACAACATAGACATGTGTTAAGGTTTCCACATTCCATAGTGCTAAACAATACAGTCGGCACATGTAACTGTGAACACATTGTAACCGTGGGTGTCCACAGGGTAAATCTTTAAGAAATCAGTTTGTTTTCATGGCTCCCTATTATGCCGTAGAGCTGACTATATGATTCGTCAAGAAAGGTTAAATGATGCAGCATAATGTAGCATTTTCTGTGGTATTATTATTTCATCCAGTATTTTGGCATTTTAACACACATTAATACTGTCTGGGCAAAAGATTGACCTCATTAATACCGGTTATACAGCCATCAGAAGCTAAATGAGACCGGTTAACCTTTGTAAAGGGTCTGGCATCACTCGATACCACAGGAGGTACTTGTTTTAGTAACTTTGGTCCTTTGGAGGTAAAAACATTGCTTTTAATCTGCAAATCATGCTGTGGATGGTGGATTATGTGGCAAATGTGGTCAATCCATAACGCCGTGACCACACAATTACTTAATTCCAGTGACCCTGACTGTGAATGCGGTCAACAAGGATGCGGTCCGTCGGCTAAACTGCCGACTTTGGTGCTGGAAACTAGGGTTCGAGCCTCGAGGTCGCGTCCACATCCTGTGATTCTGGGCAAATCACTTAATCTCCCCGTGCCTGGCTGTGTAATGTAAATACGGTGCTCATGTAAAGCGCTCCAATACCTTCGGGTCGAGTTCGCGCTAAATAAATATGCAAAAAATAAAAAACACAATAGATGGTTTCTGTAAACCAGAATCTAAAACATGATGCTGAGCAATCCCTTCATTAAATAACAAATATGAGCAGGCCGTACATACACCATTTTATGCAACATTTGGATAAGATTAAGAGTCAATAGAACGCGTGTATAAACGGACAAAAGGGCCAATTAATTGTGAAAATCATCACTCACCAATGTCTTTACAATATTTAATACCGCGCGATATCCTGAATGGAAGAACAACCTTGCACAAGTACATTTTCTCACATCACCACCAGCTGAAATGGTAAAATGAATATTTCTGTCCTGTCAAAGAGGGAAAAGTAGAAGATGGTTCCGTCCAATTACCTTTGTCTGCGGAGGTACAACCTGTCCCTACGGGAGCCTGCGAGGAATGACCATGACGGGAGAGAAGTTGCTCTCTGAGGAAGAAACCCACTGCCCGTTTGAGACTGGCGTGCATAGTTGTGGGATAGCTGTAGGGTGACTCATCGATCTGTAAAGGGGACGGCGTGGCCCTTCTCTCCTGTAACTCCTCAATGAGAGGCAGGCAAGACATCAGCTTTCACTGCGGAACTCCATGTGTCTGCAGCGCGAGACGCTACGCTGGCGCGGGAGCACTTCCGCGCAGCGACACCAGGGGGCGGACCTCTTTACTCAGCAGCCAAGATGCCCCAAGAGTGAACGTGTGCTTTACAAATACCCGTTATGTGAATGCGTGCTTTACCAATACACCTTATGTACATTATAAAGAGATTTTTATTATGTACTCGTCCAATTACAGCGATTGAAGGACTATCACTACTATTTACACAACTTGTTGCCACTTGGTACTACTGCGTAATTCTTAGCAGATGCCTACCAGTCACAACATGTTGCATGGCATATGGGTAGCCAAGCAAAGGATTTTGAATTAGAGGGTTGTTTTGGCTATGAGCCCCACTAAGCAAAATCGGGCACCCGCTCCAAAACGTCATGGCAAGGAATGGGTGAGTGGGAGGTGCCGAGCAGAGGACATGCCGGGGCGTGTGGTGAAGTTGCGCTTGCTCTTTCTGAGATCACTCCAGAAGTAGTCTTTTTTTGTAGCTCATAATCACCTCTAAATGCGAGACATAAAATAACACATGCAGAAAAACAAAAATTGACCAACAAACACTGTCCCCCATAATCAGGATGTTGTAAGCCCAGGGCTTTAAGTGGGCAGGGTCTTGCCAGTGCTGAGCACCGGCAGTTCTGAAAAGCAGGTGCTGAGACGGGTCACTTTCGGGCTCACCATTTTCGCCCTCACCCTTGGGGGTGGAAACAATCCTTACTCTGGAACAGTGCCACCAATCACTGCCTTTGGGGTAACTTCAAGTTCTTGCACAGTCTCACCATTTCAGAACTGAAGCATTTTCAATATTATAAACAACGAACAAAGCCATAGTTGTTGCTTATTTATCTTATGCAACTAACAACCATTGGCAAAGCCAACACTCCTGGCTTGTTGTAGGTGTAATGTTACTTGTTGTATTATATATCTGGGTGCAGTGATAGAAGCAGCGAAATACCAGTCGGGCGGCATACTATGCTAAACACAGATTTTTAGCTTAGGTGTTTTAAGACACACCCTTAATTACATCAGCCACGCCCCTTTGAGAGACCCCTCCCCAGTTTTTTCATTCCACTTAAAGCCCTGTGTAAGCCCCTCACACTGGTGAGCCCCCCTGCAACTGCACCGGTTGCACTATTTATAGCTGTGACCATGAGTAGTAGGCAATCTCTTCTTCATCTTCCTCTTTCACCACTTCCACCCCCATACCAGACATCGCTCCAATCTTGGCAGGGGCTCTCTGTCCCTTTCAGAAACAAAACGGCAGGTGAGCCCTTGACTCAATGCTTATAAGGAATATGAGCCAGAAGACATTTTTGTAAAGTAAGACAGTCATAATTGTGATGCGCCTGCTTCAGTAATGATAGCCGCTAGCTACTTTCTTGCAAGTAGCTACTTCTTCTGCCTTTTGTTAAAAACTTGGGTCCCCACTTTGCGCATCTCCCCCCCATCATCTCTCTGAGGCCCGAGCTAAGGTGTCTCTTTTGCTTCACTATTTCTCTACCTTGGGCCATTGATCTGTTGACCAAAGCAACACTGGCACAGCAAAGGTGTATCAAGCCCTAATGTAAGCTAGGAAGGTAACTAGGTAGCTAGTGCATCATGCCTCTAGGTCACGGTGCCACTACACCTGCAGTACCAATGATACCTGCAGACTGTTTCCTCCACGCACGTCACTGGACAATCACTCATAAGCTTAAGGCCCAAAGAAGGCTATCCACCCCTTTGTGTAAACAAAAGAAGAAAAACCACACATCTTGCCCCTTGTTGCTTGGGCCCTGTGTCCTGCTCAGAAAGGGTGGCAGGGGCTCTAATGCTAGCAAGGAAATTCCACATGTAAACAGAGGTCAAAGTGGACCGGACCAATGGGAACTAATGTGTCCATGCTTTTTTATTTTACAAAAACTGTTCCCCTGCTTTTTAGGTCTCGCCAACTAGACAGTTACAAAAAACATATTGTGAGCTTACCAAGAACATACAGGGGCTTGGAGCCTGCCTGTACCTTATCATTGGCTGGCTTTCCCGTCACTCTCATTTATTTGCTTCGTATTTGTATCCAACATTGTCAATCTTGTGTCTGTCCCTCCCATTGAGAATAGCCTTTTTACAATCTCTTTTGATTGGCTTACTTTTATGGTTGCACTACTTGATTTTCAAGCACTACTTTTTGTTTTGGGTTAAGCACTCCATGCGAGGGCAAATGTTGTCCCAGCTATCTCCCTCATGTACTTCTTTGCCCCTGCACTCCGTGTTGGTCTTTGTCACCCATGCATTTCTCCCCACTCCCTCTATGGTGCACTCGTCCTCATGCACTTCTTCCTCCTTGCTTCTACCCCAGTTCGCTCCATATTGCTCTCTTGCCTGTTTACTCCGCCCAGTGCTCCATTTTGCTCTCTCCCCCGTCGTCTTCTTTTCCCCACTTGCACCCTCTGTGTTGCTTCCCTAACTGTGGCCCTCATGTTGCTTTTACCCTCACATGCACCCCTTGTTACTTCCATCCTCGTGCCACTTCCTCCCACTCCTGCCACTGTATTGCTTCCCCATCCAGTTTAAAACAAAACCTCTTTCCTACATTGTCTTTTTAGTAACCGATTATTCATTTGTGGTGTGGGTGCCTACAAAATGAGCCAAAGGCTCTTTTTAAAATTCTTTAGCCGTGCTGCGCAGCTTCGCGGATGCTGTGCAGGAAGGCTAAAAGCCATTGGCAAAGCCTAAGTCCCAAAGACAAGACCTATTAGCTTTTTTCCAGTGCTCGTTGTTACGAAACAACCATCTCTTAACCGTTAATGCAGACCTTGAGACACCTCTGGCTGAAAGTGAAGAGGAGACTAGTCTCCTATGCTGTGAATCTTAGGCAGGGACAGAGAGCTGAAGAAAAACAGGCCTTATCACCAGGGTGCCTGCTACCTGAAAGAAAAGTAAATATCCGCAATTGGTTAATCACCATATGTAAAGGCTGCTTGGGAGCCAGTAGAAACATCAATTGAGGTAGTCACTTGAAGCTTCGTGGTAACAAAGATATATTCTTTTTGAGAGGTAATGTAAGGGTGTTATCAGATGAGTTTCTACAATGCAACTTTTCAATGGACACATAAAAATGTTGCTATTGTGTACAGTCTGGTCACAAATTTTTAAAATATATAATTTGAAAGCACTTTTATCCTAAACACTAATTAATTTTGCTGAAGCCTGTTTCACACTGTCTGTAGTACAATTTTAATATATTGATGCATATTCACATTGCTTTTTGTGATAGGTTGGGACCTCATAACATAATATGTGCAAATTTACCATTTATGAGACTAGCAGACTATGTGTCACTAATTACTCAAAGAATAATATATAGTTTGCTGAAATGTAGATTAATAGCATGTTTTAATTATCTTACTCTGTATTTGCATCTAAAATGTTTTAACTGTATGATAATCAGTCAGTCAATTAGTCTTTATTCGATTCACATCATAAAAGACATAATAGACATATTAAAAGACAATTCATATATAAAAGAATACAATGTTTTAACTGTATGATAATCATAAAACATATGTAATATATCAATAGTTTGGTTGCCTCAAGACAGGCATGTGCCAGCTTCTAAAACTTCCATCTTGTAGAGAGAGTTAGGTGTCAGAAATAACTTATTGTAGAAAAAGTGTGTGTTGTGATAGATGATCAGGAGGTCAAATGGCCCTTGCGCCATATTTTATCCCAGGTTGAAATAGGAAGGTGATGTTCTAGATCTTCTTCACATGGCAATTCAAAATTAATTTGAGGTTTGTTCTTGACATATATTATAAGCTTTTGCTACCTGTAGGAAGCTTTAATTTCCCCCAAAAAATTGTGAGTATGAGCTGCTTTGCTCTGTACTTCTAGAACTGAAGGATAATGCGAAGTCTGCCTAATAATTGCTCTTAATGAATCATATATATGACAAAAAAAAATCATGGAATCTCACTCACCAATACATTTATTAGGTCGAGCATTCGAGACCTCTTGTATATACTTTAGTATATACTTTAGTATATATGCTTTAGTATATACTTACATGTGTGTGTACTTTGTGGGCTCTGGAGATCTGCCCTAGGACTTGTCTGCTTCCGCTTAGGGACTTTTTTCTGTTCAACTGCCTCTATTTAACTGTCTTGATAGAAAACGGCCAGCAGAGGTCAGTAAAATACCACAATTGCTTTCTGCTGAGGGACTTTATTTTTTTTAATTGTTTTGGCAATTGACTCTATTTAACTTTCTTGATAGAAAACGACCAGCAGAGGTCAGTACAAAACCAGAATCACTTTAGTATTCTCTAGATTCCAGTCCATAGACATTGTCCTCCACAAGCAACCGGAGACAATAATAATTTTTTCAAATCTTGTATTTTGAGTGATATGACAACCGAAGGCCCTGCTTTTATATTGAAAACATACCATTTCCAGCTGAAAGACAATATTTCTCTCCATGTGTACCGATACCTGGCGTGTCACACAGTTTGGTGCTTACTTTCCCTCCAAGTTAAAGAACAGTAGATGTTTCAGCACCCAGGCTAATGTGCTGCATAGCTAAATACATATAAGGTCCCAAACTGTTCAGTTTCATTTTTTTAAGGGCAGGCAGTGGTCTCTGGGACCACTGCCTGCTCTTAAAAAATATTTTCCAACATACTCACAAAGGGGAAGGGGTCCTCTGGGGACCCCTTCCCCATTGCGAGTGGTTTACCACCTACTTGAAGTAGGTGGTAAACTGCGAGTGTTTTGCAGTTGTAAATGCGGTCGCAAAACACTAGTACAGAGCATGTTGACTCGCTATTATGAAGGGAGACCCCTTCTTAATAGCGAGAGTCGCAAATGCTATTTTGCAAGTCAGTGACTCGCAAAATAGCATTTGTACATTCTATTACCCTTTTATTGAGTCTGCAAACAGGAGGTTCTCCCGTTTACGGCCGCAGTAAAGGGTCGTACATTTGGCTCTAAATTATAGTCTTATTCCAAGCAAATCCATAGTCTTTAATCCTTTTAAGCAGTGTTTGTTCAATGGCATGGCTTTAAATATGTCAATATATAATTAAAAATCAGAGACAATAGAAAAAGGGTGCAGATCCAGGTTTGGAGCATTATCTTAAGACAGTTACACGCCCCTTTCATAGGTATCTGCTAACCAGATTCAGATTTAACTTAATTCATCTCTCTCTGGGAGATTTTCCTAAATGGGGATTACCGGATAATGCTGAGCCCTGCAAGTGTGACAATTTTTCATTACAAAATACTTTGCATTTTGTCATGTTCTGCGAGTATTACTCAGACATTAGGAAAAAGTATCTGTTTCCAGTGTTAAGGGATGCAGGGTTTGTCCAGGTTAGGCCAGCACTTATTTATCTGCAACTGTTGAGCAGTCCCCGGATTATTTTTCATGTTGCAAATTTCCTAGTGGCAGCCGTGCGGATCAATAAAACAAAGAATAGAGTAAGCCCATTGGGAGCTGCAGTTTGTTTATGAATGCTGAAGTGATTTATTTTTAGCTTACTGTATATGGAATTGATCGCTATTTTTATGTGTAGTATCTAGAATGGATTTTTTTAGGAAATTTTAATCTATTTTAATGTTGGATTTGCACAAATGTGATTAATATTGTATTCATGTCTTTTTATGATTTTAAATTATCGATTAAAAGTATGTGACTGACTGACTGGGTGCAGATCCTAAAAAAATGTTTGGATGGAAGAGTATGGATAATAAATTTATAGTAACAAATCACCCACATAGACAGAAACGCTTACTTCCTCATCAGTGAACTCATATTCAGTCATAGCATTGAATCTACAAAATTTCTCTAATGAAAGATTCTAGAGAAGGTATGAAAGGTAAATGGAAAATGGGACAACCTTGTCTTGTTCCTCTTTTGAGGGAAAAATAAGATGACTGTATACAATTTCCAATGCTGATGTTTTGGGAGACGTGTAAAGTAGTATTAAATAGGGTAACATTTTGGTGCCAAAGTCCTACAATTGTAAAGCCTTCAGCATGAAATCCGGTCTGGTGTTATCAAACACCTTTTTAGCATTGGATGTAATAATGGCTCTCCAATTTGGTGGAATGTTGGCATAAAAATCAACTTGTCTAAATTGTCACTCCTGCCCTTAACTGACGCCCCACTAGAAACCAAACTAGAATTCCCGCTCACATGGGCTGATGGCGCGGTAAAATACCTGGGTGTGTGGCTGACCAGAGACATGCAAGAAATCTTGCGCATGAATTTTGGTCAGTTGCTAGACTGGCTGGAGCACAAATCAAAGTTTTGGTCGGCTCTGCCCTTGTCCCTTGCTGGTAGAATAGCCATGACAAAAATTATTGTCCTCCCCAAGCTCCTATATCTATTTGCAAATATCCCCATCCCCCTAACTCAAGCCTTTTTCAAATCTCTCAGTTCCATTATAATAGCCCTGGTGTGGACTGGGAGGCAGCCATGGGTGGGTTCAGAGCTGCTGACGCATCCGCTCTCACGGGGAGGGCTGGGAGCTCCTGACTTCGAACTCTATGCACTGTGTGCACAGGCCCAATACCACCATTTCTGGGTGCCTCCCATCCCATTTCAACTGCACGTGGCAATTGAGAAAGATATGGCAGATCCTGTCCCACTGCAATGTCGCACTATACAAGCCCTATCATAGAAAAACCGGTGAGGTGAATACAGTCGAGACACTGCGTTGGGCCTGGGAGGGTCTAAGGAAGCGCGTTGAAGCCCCATTGCTATATGCACCCTCCACCCCACTTCCATATCACCCACTCTTCCCTGTTCTACAGGACAAAGGTACCATTGCACACGCCTGCGCCGTGGGCCTAACCACATTAGGTGACCTCTACCTGCAGGATACTTTCCGGGAGACACCACAAAATCAAGAAGGTAATCCAGTACCGATTTTAGAATTACTCCTACACTATCAACTCAGATCTACCTGCAAAACACTGCACCCCTCTTTTCCATCAGCCCCTGCCACAATGGTGCCACTTGAACACATACTAGTCACCCCGTCTCCTCGTAAATTGATTACCAGGTTATACAACCTAACGCAATCAAACACCCCCTTTGTCGCCCCAAAGGCTCTAGCATAGTGGAGAGTGGACCTCAATGAATCACCTACAGATGAACAATGGTCATTCTGCTCCTCCCAGCTTAGATATTTATCCCCAAACTACAAGTTGAGACTTATTCACTTTAAATTTGTACACTTGGTTTATCGCACTCCCCTGCAATTACACAAAATAGGACTACACCCAAAAGCGGACTGCTGCAAATGTAAGCAAGAGAATGCAACTTTCCTGCATGTCGCGTGGACCTGCCTATCCATAGCCCAATTCTGGGAAGGGGTATATGCAATTATTTATGCGGTCACAGGTGTCTCATTGAAATGCACACCGCTGGTAGCCATTTTGGGTTATGTAGAGGAGATCCCACCTGAGAAACGCAGACTCAGGGCTATGATGTTGCTACTTGCTAAACGTAGACTGGCCATACACTGGGGCACCCCAAGAAACCCCCAAAATAGATACTTGGGTGCAAAACATCTCCTACTGTCAGGAGCAACTGGCTGAGTTCTGGGACCTTAAGCCCATGGCATCCCGCCCAAAAGATATCTGGGAGACATTCGTGACGTGGCTCAGGGAGAAAGACATTGCAACATAAAACACTTCTGCGCCAGCCACAGATACATAACCATTAACACTGCCCCACTCGTCGACCTGTTGCACACCTCCACCTGCACGCAACTCCCGTAGGTGCTGCACATTCAAATGTGTCACACTCTTGTGCCAAAAGTACTCGATGTATGCATGACTGTGTTAAATGAAAATGCACGAGAAGGATTGCAAGGTCTAATGGATAAACTCAAAACACTGTAATTTATGTACATGTTATGGACAAACTTAACGCATATGACACTGGATGTGCAATAACCGTAAGCGATGTAACTTAACCTCGTTTTGCACTGGTCTACTACTGTTTTGTGTAGAACTATAATCCTGTAATGGAACTGTATGGCTCGATACTGCCTAAATGTCTTTAACATTTATATGTCTGAATAAAACAATAAAAAAAAAAAAAACAATAATATTGATGAATAATCTTTAGTAAAATAATATTCAAAAACGTCAGGGTAAAAGAAAAAAAACAACACTCGTTTTACTTCCCCTTTCCTGCTGAGTCTTGGGAGTGGGGCCTGGGGGTGACGGCACTGAGGGGAGTGGTAGTGCACTCCCTTCGCTGCGCATGATGGGTTGGCCAGCTGTCTCAGGCCGGCCAAACCATCATGCGTGGTGATCCTCTCTCCAACCCCAGCTGTATTGCTGGTGTTGGAGAGAGCAGGCACAGACTCCCAGTCCTGTAATGGTATGCTTTGTAATGGAAGGCGTTGTAGTGACATGCGTTGGAGTGGCATGCGTTGTAATAGCATGCTGTTTAAAGGCAGTTGCGTTGTGACAGTTGCGTTGTAAAAGCAGTGTGATATAATGACTGCGCTGTAATGAGTGTTTCCCATTGAGTATGTCAGAGGGATCTGGGAGAGATAGGGCTTTGAAGGCTAACTATTGCAGGATTCTACGGGAAGGGGTGAGTGTAGGAATTGAAGCAGGCATGGTATTGTTAATGAGCTGTTGGGGCTTCTGTATTTTGTCATGGTAGAAGAGGTTGACAGCATTGTACTTTCTGTGGAGTGAGGAATAGATGGGTATGGCAGGGGTTGATGCAGTGCTTGATTGTATTGAACAGTGTTCACTTCCATTGGTTGCTTCATTGATGGTGTTGGAGTAGCACTTTGACTGATATAATGAACTGTCTACATGTTCAGGGACTTCAAATTTAAGAGGTCCTCAGAAGTTCTGTTTTTTCCAGGTTTTTTTCTGTCTGCATATGGATTGTTTATTGCCAGAAAGGTCTTTAGTATACCAGAATGCTGAAAGTTTTGGCTTGCACTTGCATGTTCCTTTTGGGGCATGGATGTTCACGTAGCTTTCAGAAAATTGTTGAAGTTGGTTAGAAGGGTGTTGACATTGGACATGGAGTTGAAAGGGTGAGAGCTGAGTTCAAGCATTAGGTTGTCTATGGAGATGTCTTTTACAGATCTAAATTTCTGGTCTGTTTTTGTGTTGATCTTGGTTTGTTAGAGATCTCTAAGCATGGAGATAGGGATGGCAAAATGGTCGGTCCAGTCCACGGGTATGGGTGGTATGCATTGGATTATTGGTGATGTTCAGAAGACATGGTCAAGGATGTGGTCTTTGGAGTGTGTTGGGCTTGTGTCAGGCTGTACCACATTGATTGTATCAGTGAGGTTGAAGGGGGTATCTTGTGTTTTTTTGAGCTTGTGTTGTCTGGGAGGCTGACGTTACCCAAGAAGGTGGTGTGAGCATGTTGGAAGGACGAGGTGGTGAGGAGGTCTGAGAATTCACCAATGAAGTCTTTGTTCTACCTGGGGGGCCAGTATCTGAATATGTGGATGTTTGAGTTGCAGAGAGCTGGAATGGCATGTCAGCAGTGCCATGGAGTTAGTGTTTCTTGCTTGCTTAGGGTGCAGGACCAGGAGGAATTATGGAGAACAATGAGGCCTTCTCACTTCTGATGTGCGTGGTCCACACATTGGATGCTCTAGCTGGTGGGAAGGAGGACTTCTAGGATGTGCAAAGATGTGAGTGTGAACCATGTTGCTGTGATAAGGAGGGTGTCAAACTAGTTATAGGTAATCAGGTCAGAGATGTCTGGTGCAAGGAGTACTGCAGAGTGAGAGTTGATGAGCATGAGTTGGAATATATGTTCTGTAGTCTGAAGGTGTGTGGTAGTTAGTGGGATTTGTACAAGGTTGGGTCTATGTGTTGTGCAAATACTGTGTGACTGTATGAATCATCTATATCTGGTGTGGGTCTGGGTGTGGGATTGTTCTGGGTGAAGCATATGATTTTATCTTACCATATCAGTTCAGGTATAACAGGGGTCCTGGTCAATGGCCTCTCATGTGATAGAGAAGGGGGTGAAAGGGAGGGTAGTGTAGCACTCACTCTGGATTATCACCAAAGAATTATCACGCAAGATAATGAGTACGGTGCACATGATGGGTGAATGTTCACCCAACATTCATAAGTGAGGACCCCGAAAGGGAGTGCCCGATGTAACAAAATACATTAATCTGGCACACGTAAAAAATTATATATAACAGTTATAATGATGTACTCTTCAAGCGCAGTTTCTTCAATATTTGTTCTTAACAAGTTGTTTATTATGATTCCAAAGCATAGCCAACATGTGTATCAGGGTAATCACGACTTCATCAGTGCTGATTATTTATTCAATTGTCAATAGTTAATTGAAGGTAATATCCATCACCCCACCCCTGGAATGAAAATGGCAGAAGTTCAGTGGAGGTAATGGATGTGTGAATAGATAAGTACATGATAATATTTTCCCCTGGAGTCAAGGTGTGAGCGTTCGAGTATGTACTTGCTCCGGTGAAACCCAAAATTCGGGTGAAGCACCTGTAATCTGGAGCTTAGAGTTGAACCTTCGCTTCGAGTATGCAGACTCTTCTGGCGGGCGGGGTCAGTGCCATGTAAATTCAGGTATAACAGGGGTCCTGGTCAAAGGCCTTTCCTGGCCTTCACAGGCCCAAACAGGGGATACTCTTGTCTGTGTCTGGCCTTAGCTGGGGATGCCCGGGTAATGGGACACCCTGAAGAGTTGACTGAAGTCGGGAGAAGGCAAGATGTAATATCACTCTCTGTGTAGATGGATGATGGGAAATCAAGTGATGTCACTTCCTGTTCAAATGGATGATCAGAAATGCAGTCGTGTCACTCCCTGCACAGTTGGATAATGGGAAATGAGGTCCTCTTGCATGGTTCCCCCTTTTTAAAGATGGTTTTGCAGGGAAACCAGTGATGTCACCTTTTGTGTAGATGGCTGATGGTGAATCCAGTGATGTCTCTTCATGTGCAGATAGATAATAGGGACAGTTCTACCTCCCCTAGTGGCCTGCCCCTCCTCTAATTAATTGTCTTGCTGTTGGCAGTCCAGCATAGGCCTCATTGTGCAAATACCTTGCTCCTCTGACTTCTGAGTCCATAAGGCAGTAATTTCTTTGTCTGTGTGTCCTTGCATGCGACCTTGTATCTGCAGAGCTGCCTTTAAAACCCATTTAAATGCAGTCTAAATTCCATATTTTGTTATACAGTTACCTCAGAATTCCCAAAGGTAACATCTTTAGATTCTTGGTTAAGGCAAATATAAATTATAACCATTTGTGATGTATGTTTCTGGCTAAATGTGCTACTCTTTTTCTTCAGAAATATTCCCACGTGTAAATGTCCAAGCCCCACTGTAACACTGCATTTACATATCATTCTGTCTTTACCACTCATGGACTTTAAAATTGTTACTCTCCATAACATGTCCTGGGCAAGAAACCAGAAAAAGTGTTCAAAGTTGTCTTCAAATCTTGTTAATTGTAACCAAAGATTAATGTTCCTGTGTGCCCTTCATGGTATGCCTTTTCACTAGTCTTCTAGCAATTTCAAAGGGAACAGACTCTGTGTAAAATTGCATATGGCTGGGTCTGAACTGGGGTGGCGAAGTGAGCTAAAGAACAATGATGGATTCTACCCAGATCTGTGACTGGGGATGAGTGTCTGAAAAGTTGCAGTGCTCCGTCCTTCATCTCTTTGCGTTTGTTCTCTAAATTTTACCTAGTTTCAACCAATATTCCTGCTCAACAATCTTTTAAATACTTTTGTTACCAATTTTTCCAAATGATGCTCCTGTTTTTATATCTTGCCATGTAGTGCCATGCTACCCCCCCACCGTTTCCATGGGGAAGCCAACCTTTGGCCATTTTGTTGTTATTACTGGTGACTAGCCCCTCAATAGTTGCACTCCTGGCTACAAGCCTGATTCCACACAGCTGAGAGAAATGCATTTACAAACATACTGTTGCCGCATAAAGAGAACATTAATTAGGGAGAACATTGCACAGCAGCAGTTGGAGTGGGTTAGTGGACTGGGTATGCAGGGCCACACTGGGAACCAAAACCGTCCCTGGCAAAGTGCTTGGCCGCCCCCCTCCCCGAGGGGGGTTGGGGTGCCGCCGAGCTCTTTGCCAGGGCCAGTTTTCGGCCGATTTTGTTACAGGGCTGATTTTGCAGCAATGCTGCAAAAACGGCCCTGTAACAAAAACGGCCCCCAGAGGTCCATAACCATCCCCCACCCATGCGGCGCACCGGGGGATTGCCCGCTGCCCGCTACGGCCAGTCCGGCTCTGTGGGTATGTTGCAGTAATCAAACGTTCGAGCCTTTGTGGTGTGCTCCCTGCATCTTTCAGAATAATGTTCATGTTGCGCGTTGTTTTGACTGCTACCTCCCAATAGCAGTGGCAATGTCAATTGATGCTGGGGTCTGTTCTGCACCATATATTATTCTTTGAAGCATGCACATGTATGTGCTTTTTGGCTCATTCGCAAAATAGTGATGCATCTTATGGTGAGCTAGCTGCTGCCATCGAGCTCAATGGACAAAGTTCTGGAGAAGAGGGTGAGTTTTCGCAAGCACTAAGAAGTCCATAAGAGGGGGCAGAGACTAAATTAATATGTGAAATGGTTGTAGGTGATGCAAGTAACACAATCGCTCCTGCAGAGAAAGTAGTTAGTGATCCTTGGCAGGGGTTGGAGGGCAGAGTGGAGGTCTGACATTAGTTACCAGGTTCATGAAAATATTAAATGGACACCCTGGTAATTAATGTCCACTCCAATGTTTGGACATGGGAGACACTTGTTTTTTTTTTATTGCAGGACATGTCTTATTATTAACGACATAGTAGCTAAACCTGCACCTAAAACAGTGGATATGGCCACCCTTAACCCTGCTAAGGCTGGAAAATCCAATGCTGATGCCAAATTAAATGGTTTTTAAAAAAAACATTTTTTATTGCTTATTAACAAAGGAAAAAAAAATTGCACGTTTCACGTCACCAATGTAAAGTACAATATTCCAATAACCCTGGGACTTCATCATTCCGATTGTGTAACAAATAAATCTCCAATTTCAATTACCTTTCTTACATTTTTCTCACATGTCTCCAACTGTCTCTTCCTCCTATGTTTCCCCAGACTGCGCCTTAGGAGGCTCATAAATGTATCCACGAAATGTATTCCACCCTCCCCATACTTTATTCCATTTGCTCGGGCACCCTCGGTTACTATACACTATTTTTTCAGTTATCATAACACCATCGATATCATTGCACCAAGCTGTAATCGTCGGTATTTCCTCCGAACCCCATCTTTGTGCGATGTTCCGCTTTGCAACCATTATCCCCAATGTAACCCACACCTGAGCCAGGAGTGTAAGATCATTTGATTCCCAGACGTTCAGTAGGCAACTCTTGGGTTCTGGTAGCAGTGATACCCCCTCCACCTGTGATATCGTCCTCATAACCCTGGCCCGGTATTCCGCAATTCTTGGACATTGCCATAATGTATGAAAAAAGGTCCCCTCATTCCCACACCCCCTCAAGCAGTACGGATGAGAAGCTTTCCCAATTTTACAGAGGAGGACTCTGGTGTAATAAGTACGATGCAGTATTTTAAGCTGTACCAGCCTAAGTCGCGAGGCTATGCCCACCTCCCGCGGAGATGCCGTTGCATCATGCCAATCAGCGCCATCCAATTCTCCAACATATCTGGACCACTTTTCCCTAAGTGCCTCAGTGGGGTCTGGTAAATTATTGACTAGTTTTCGGTAGGTGAAGGAAGTAGCTCGCCTGTGCATATGATCTGTTAGCAATCTATCTTCTAAAGGGGTAGCTTCCGGAACCTTAACTCCCGCTGGTAAGGCGGCTTGTAACACGTGCTTAATCTGCAGGTAGCGAAACCTTTCTGACGCTGCCAGTTCGGATTGGTCCTGAAGACGCTCGAATGGGATTATTTCCCCTTTACTCTACAATCGCCCACTGTGGAGATGCCAATTGCATCCCATTGAGCGAATCCCTTACTATTCCCTTACTATTCCTCGCCCCAGCCATTTGGTGTCCCATAAGGGAGTGAGTTGGGTATAACACCCCGCCAGCCCAATTTAGCATGTGCCTTATGCCAGAAAGCGATAGTATGTTTTGTGGGACCAAGCAGAGAGGGGGGGTCGCCTCTCGTTATATAGCGCCAACATCACACCTTCTACCCCAAGTTCGTGTCTATCAGCTTTAAAGGCAGAGTCTGTTTGTGGGGCATGTATCCATTGGTTAACTATCTTCAATTGGGCAGCCCAATAGTGTAACTGCATATTTGGGAGCGCAATTCCCCCGTCATACCATCCCTTTACCCGTTTGCCCTGTGCAATCCGTGCCGGTTTTTTCCCCCATAACAAACTGGAGACCTGCGCTTCTATTGCCTTGAAATAACATGGGGGTACCAGGAATGGTGCATTTTCTAGTGCATAAAGGAATCGAGGAAGTGCCATCATTTTAAAAAGCGCCCCCTTACCCAGGAGCGTCAACGGCAACGTGCCCCAATGTGTCACATCACGTCTGAAGCGCTCCAGATGAGGTATGAGATTCAGCTTATAGAAGGCCTCCGGACTTGCAGTTATATTAATTCCTAATTATTTAAATGTGTCATCTGCAACTTGCAGTGGGCAGTCCTTGGGGAGCCGAGGGGGCGGTCCACTTAAAATAATCAATACAGATTTAGACCAATTTATGCTATACCCAGATGCACGACCAACAAGCTCACAGATGTTAAGTAGTGCCTCAATTGAACGACTGGGGGAAGCCATATACAGTAGCACGCCATCTGCGTACAATGAGATGCGATCCTCCCAATCCGCCGTCCATCTCAGTCCCCTAATCAGTGGTTCCCACCTAATCCATGCCGCCAATGGCTCAGCCCTGGACAGCCCTGACGTGTGCCACGTGAGAGTGAGAAATCCCGTTGAAATGTGCCTGTTAGCTGTCACATGTGCCACTGGGTTAGTATACAGCAAACGTATCAATGCACAAAACTTGAGACCAAAGCCCATGTGGGCAAGCACCGCAAACAGAAAGGGCCATTCCACCATATCAAACGCCATGCGGGCGTCTAGGGAGAGGATGACTGCTGGTTCTTGTATATGTGGTATGCGAGCCATCACCCCATGTAGGCATCTCAAGTTTAATGCTGTACTTCTGCCCGGCATGAAGCTTGATTGGTCTGGATGTATCAGTGCCCCTAAGTGTGGCGCGAGTCGCATCGCAAGAAGTTTCGCCAGAATTTTTGCCTCCCCATTAATTAAGGATATGGGACGATACGAGGTACACTCCTCTGGGTGTTTTACCGGTTTTGGGATCGCTACTATAGTGGTCAATCTTTGATCTAATGGAAATTCGCCGTTCTGCAAACTGTTGCGAAACATATTAAGTAGGTAAGGTGTAATTGTTCCCGCCGTTCTTTTGTATAATTCTACTGGTATACCATTAGGCCCCATGGCCTTCCCGGATTGCAGGGAGCTGATCGCCAATTGCAGTTCTGCAACCGTGAGATCAGCTTCGAGTTGGAGGGCCACGTCAGGTGTAAGTTTGGGCATGGCGATATCTCTAATATATGATTGCACCTCTTCCATGGACATATTAGAGGACGATGTATAAACCTGTTGGAAGTGCCTCGCCAACATCTGTACTATTGTTTCTGGGTCCGTTACTACCTGTCCATTAGCCGTACGGAGCTGAGCTATGCATTTCTTACCCTCCTCCCGCTTATCCCACCATGCCAGGAGTTTACCGGCCTTATCACCAGTTTCATAAATCTTGTGTTGTGTTGCTGTCATACGTGTTCTAACCGTGTCTTTGAGATACTCCCTGTATTCTTGTTGTCTGAGGGTCAGGCGTTGGGTCATGGCTTGAGAGGGGTCGAGGGCGCATTGCCTTTCTGCCTCATGCAGTCCAAGTTCTATGTCATTTAATTCTAATTGTTTATCACGTTTGTGACCAGTGATAGTTGCATTTGCTTGCTCTCCTCTGATCACAGTCTTGTACGCCTCCCAGAGAACAGTAGGAGAACTAACTGATGACACATTGTCCTGAAAGTAAGTCTGGGTCGTAGTAGTGATAGCCTTCTTGATTTTAGGGACATGTAGATACCCCGGGTATATGGGGTAAATGCGCTGCCGTACTTTGTGACTACTTGTGTACGTTAATAACACTGGGGAGTGAACCGAAATGCCCCTCGGTCTAATTTCTACTGTCGCCACATTTCTTAGACACTCAGGAGAGGCAAAAAAATAATCTATCCTAGAGAGTCTATTGTGGACTCCTGAATGAAAAGTGAATTGATGCTCGTCAGGGTGTTGGTATCTCCATGTGTCAGTGAGTCCCAGTGTTTCTATAAACCCCCCTACTGGGGAGACCCTACGTGTTTATGTTCTAGCTGGATATCAGTCTATGGCCATATCGATGGTGTCATTAAAGTCCCCCCCAATCAATAGTTCGCCCTCTGGCAGATCCAACAAAAATTCACCAAGTGCTGGGAGTGATACAGCGTGAAGGGCCGGAGGAATGTAGACCGACACAATGTTGATTAACCTCCCTTCCCATTGACCAGATATGGCCGCAAAGCAGCCATATTTGTCCATTTTCATGTGATGTACTATCAATGGAGACTGTTTTTTAACGAGGATACCCACCCCTCTTGAGCCAGAGGTGAACTCCGAGTGCGCAACCATTTTAAAGCCCCATCGATCCATTGCTTTGCAGGTGGAACCAGTTAGATGCGTCTCCTGCAATAAAGCCACTGCGGGAGCACAGCGTTTTAAACTATGCAGGACTAGACCACGTTTTATTTTGTCCCCCAAACCATGGACGTTCCAGGTAACTAGTGTAAGGGGGACCACCTGTGACGTGGGGTGCAGCTCGTGCTCCGGGGTACGTGGACTATGTGGTGTCATTACTATCATCCTGGGTTCATAGTGTCATGAATTTTCCGGCACTGCATACTGCTTAACCACAGCCCAGGAACCGGTCGCGTCCTGGTCTGGTGATGAGTGCGAACCTTTTGTGAAACATGCTTCAAAACAAACCCTAACTTTAACCCCCTGACCTGAACCCTGTCCCCCGCCCACCTCGCTGCTTCCCTGCCTAGCGGACTTTGAACTACCCGCCTCCCCAACTTAGCAGAGTGCTTTGTTCCCCAAACCATGTACTTGCGTGTAGGGGGAGAGCTACGACCGACTGCTTCGGGTCCCTCCCTTGAATGAATCCTGCCTGCCTGTAGGTGATCATTCCATGAGAAAGCTGTTAGTCCCGGCATTACATAGAACAAATTGCTGCCATATGCTCCAATCTGTGCCAAGTTCATGCCTACTCCTCTCGGCACCTTCATTAGGAATCCACACAGGTCCCTTCTTCCCAGGTAACAATCCAGGCGGAAGTCTATATCTTTGGCAGTATTAATGACAGTCTGAGTTCTCCAACCTGTGCGGCGAAATCCTGTCCGCCGTTGTCGCTATGGTCAGCACCTCCGATTCACCAGATCCCCCGGACGTCCGTCTATTTCTGCACCCTTGCCGGTTGGCCCCTCCAGGCTTCCTCCATCCCTCAAGCCATTCCTGGGCCTCCTGCGGAGATGTGAAGAACCACGTCTTTCCGTCCGCTTCAACTCTAAACTTGGCCGGGAAGAGCATGGCATATTTCAAATCTCGACTACGCAGTTCTTTTTTAACTTCAGTGAAGTCTCTTCTTTGCTTCGCAACCGCCGCTGTGAAGTCTGGGTACAGCATCACTGTACAGTTGTCTACCCTAAGGGGAGGTGCCACTCGGGCCGCCTGTAGGATCGCGGTCCCTGAAGTTGAAAAATCGGGCTAGGATAGGTCTGGGTGGCGCGCCCGGCCGCGGTCTCCCACCGGGTACCCAGTGCGCGTGTTCCACTGAAAAGAAATTAGACAGTCCTCGGGGCTGTAGCTTGGTCTTGATCAAGGTCGAGGCCCTGTCCTCTTATGCTTTCCGGCATTCCCACCAGGTGAACGTTATTACGCCTAGAGCGCCCTTCTTGGTCGTCCAGTTTGACTTCCATCTGTCTTTGGGCCTGCTCTAGTTTGTAAACTTGACGCTGCAGCACTGCTGTATCCGATGAGAGTGTCGCCGTGGTGAACTCTACATCTGACAGCTGGGTACTTATTTTGGAAACATCCGCCCGGAGCAGGGAGATATCAGTGGATATAGTTCCCATCGAGGTCTGCATTTGGGTCAGCATGACCATTATATCCTGCAAAGTTACTTCCTTGGTGTCTGCGGGCTGAACACCATCATTGTTACTCTTTTGTGTCACCGTATCGGTGGTCAGATCACCTCGGTAGGCATATTTGTCCAGCTTGCTTTGCTGCGAAGCGCGCTGGCCCTTACTGCCCATGATATGAGGATCCTGCGCCGATCAGGTGGCCGCTCCAGGCAAGAGGTAGTCGCCGCTGCCTGACTGCGCAAGCCCAGATGCGCACAGCCTTTCGGTTTTCCCTACCGCCTGCAGCTGCAGGATAGCATGGCTCGTAGCGGTGCCCGTCTTCCCCTGGAGACTCTCTTGTAAACAATGGTGGCCAGACCATGACTGGGGTGGATCTAATCACTCCTCAACCCCAGCCAGAAGATAGCTTCAGCACAGAGCACCAGGAGGCAATGACACTTCTTGTGTGGGCCACCAACCTGCCGACAGAACAGGAAATGGGGTTTTTTTGTGTCCGAGGTCCCCCCGTCAGAGCCTTCAGGTTCGTGCTGGTTGTGGCGTGCCCAGGCTCCCAGAGTTCCTGGATGTTGGCCCTTCAGTGCCCCACTGCCCTACTGAGCACTCCTCGCTGCTCCTCAGTTCCTTATACCACCATCATCTATTCTTTTATTTCAGGTCACAGTCTGTCACAGGCCGCGCAAGAACCGCGCAGTACCTGTCTCCATGGAGTCCGCCGTTTACTTTATTGCTTTCGGCAGGGTTCCTCCTCATTTCAGATGGGACCCGACCCAGCCCGCATGCATAATCGAAATCGGGCACCTCCGCCCGCCAGCCGGGGATGTATGGGGCCCTTTAGTAACTTGGCTCCACCACGTCAACAGCACCTGCGCTGCCCGGCTTACCCCTGGGTTTTGAGGCGCTCTGACCATCCGCCGCCGGGCACCGCCACGCAAGGTCCCAGTTTCAATGTTGTATCCAGGCCGCGGACCTCTCGCTCGGCGTTGCCGCTTTTCGGGACCACTGAGAGCGCTGGAAGTAGCAGCGAACGTCACCGCTGCTCTCCGGTCCTCATAACTGGAAGATATCGCAAAGCAGGCAACGGATGAATGACAGGATTTACAGAGAGAAAATCCGTCGGTCTCGGAGCTCTCTCAGGCGGTGGCCATCTTCGTTGGCCGCTAGCCACGCCCCCGACCAAATTAATTTTGATGCTAACTGTGCACTTATAGTGTCAGACGTTTTTAACTTAGTAACAGATTCATAAATTGCTCAGCACCTTTAGCGATGTATTAATGGATTGCTTCAAGGAAGGCCTATTTTCTTGTGCTTTATTAATTGTGCACTAGATTAATATCAGGTTTCATATTTCACTAGTCTGAGAACTTGTCAAGCTTGAAAGTGACTGCAGGAAACCTCAATGCAGTCACCTAATTCTCAACGGTAGGAAAGTGCCTCTTTTGACATGGTGTGCCCCCACTTTTTGCCTGGTGTTGGATGTGATTTTTTAATTGAACGTGCACTGGGTCCCTGCCAACCAGGTTCCCAGTGCCAGATCTCGTTCCTAAAACTATACAACGATTGGCACAACTTCAGCAACCCCTGTAAGCTCCTAGTAAATGGTACCCCTGGTACCCAGGGCATTGGGACTGAAAAGGGTCTACTGGGGCTGCAGCACAAATTGTGCCATCCCAGAGACCCCTCACCAAGACTATGCAAACTGCCATTGCAAGCTGCTTGTCTTGGTGCAGAGAAAACCGAAGAGTCGAAATGGCATACAACACTGTGTGCCATGCCCTCATACATGGCATGAGGTATAGGTAAGTCACCCTTACCGCAGGCCTCACAGCCATAAGGCACGGTGTACTATATCCCATGTGTGGATGACCCTGCAATATCTGAGCCATTCTTGGATATGTTTAGTGCACAGGGAAGCCATAGAGAGTACATGGGCTGGATACATGTTGTTACAATTTTCCTAGCTCCAGGATGGCTTCACTGTACCCTAAGACGTTTGGTACCAAATATCCTTCCCTAATAAATCCTCACTGATGCCAGTGTTGGATTTATTAATACATGCACACAAGGTACACCTTAGAGGGTCCCCAGAAGCCTACCAAGCACTGGTGTGGTCTCTGTGAAGCCTGTCAATACCAGACATGCTTCTGACCTCATGGGGTGAGAGCCAGTGGTCTCAGAGGCCAGGAACAAATCCTGCTCTGGACGGAGGTGCTTCACATCTCCTCCAGGCCGAGAAGCTTCAAAGGGGATGACACCTTTGAAATGTGACCCTGGCATCTCCAGATTGTGGAGGATGCCAACCCCTCTTTCCCGTGCCACATTTGTCAGGAGGAGAGGTCGGGAAATTGTTAAATTAGGAGGTGAGTCCCCATTCAGCCAGCACCACCCCTAAGGTGGAGCAGGTGATATAGATCCCCCTTTTCATTTCCCTCCATCTTGGTTTGAGAGGGAATTAGCCAATTAGGGTCAGGGTAGTGCCCCTTCCCACAGGAAGTGGTCAATTAGAGGGCATAGACATCTTGAAGGTAGATAACCCATTGGCTGCTACCGTCCACCTCCCTTAATGCCTCTAAATTTAGTATTTAGGTGGCATCCCTGAACCCTGAACTTACATTCAATGGACACAAAGAGGGTAAGGACAAAGAAGAGCTGCTGATCCAAGAACTGAAGCCCAGCTGCAGAACATTGGTGCTAAACCCTGCCTACTGCATAAGGACTCGATGATCATGTGTGCTGTCTGATCCTGCAACTGTGAGGCCTCCAAGAACCCCAGAGCACCTCCAGCATTTGACACATCACCAAAGAACTCCCTTGGAGTAGAGGTACTACTCCCCTGAGGTTTGCAGGCTCCAAACCCGCAGAATCCTGTTTCCCAACTTGCTGCTCCATGGCAACTCCAACGCAGCACCTAAACCTAAAGTGGTACACCAGCCCCAGGGGATCAAATATATCTCCCCTCCAAGTGTGGAGACCCCAGGATCTACTGGAGCCGTGCCACACCAAGACCCATGGTACTGGACCCTCTGCAGCCTTCACCACGACGAAGAGACCAATCCTGGATTCAACTGCCCAGGAAACAAGCACCATCAAGGGACGTTGATACCCCTGAGATCCACTTCATGAGTGGGCCAGCTGTCCTGGAATCGCCTCTCCAAGCTGCCTGCTCCTGACCGCGTAGACATCTTGAGGCACGCCGCCCAGCTGACCTATCTGCTCTGCACCCAGCCCAGCCTGGGTACCAATGAACCATCTGTGTTCTTATGGTCCTGAGGCCCTCGTGTACAGCTCCCTCAAGTGAGAGCCCTCGGACTTACCTTTAAGTCCTCTTGTGCAGTGTGTTTTCAGGTGGCCCCCTTCTTTGTAGCAGACCAGCTACCAACGACCCCAGCACCCTGCTTCTAGCCAAGTCTGGGACACTCCTGAGAATCCGCTGGCGGAACATTGGGCCTGGCCTTGCTACTTACCTAAATCCCGAAGGTGAACCTGGAAATCCAACTGTGTGATTTTATATGCAATTTTCTATTGTATCCCATTGACGTCAATGGTGCGTAATTGCGCAAAAAAGTGATCTATTTTGCAAACTTGGAAGGTTTCAAGGGAATTGAACATAAACCCAACCAACATGATCAACTACTTAGGCTGGAAACACACCCTTATTACCTGGCCATGGGAACATGAAACAAACAGGGCACTGCATTCGTCCTTATTGCTAGACAAGCTTCATGTGTCATTAACACAACAAAAACAAAGAAAATTCATATTTAAAAGTACTTACTGTAGAACAAAGTTCTTGGTCTGAAAAATAATATAAAGATTTGTGTTATTTTTATAGATTGGTCTCGCATTTATTCTTGAGTGTGTCTCATTTATTGTTTCTGTGAGTACAACAAATGCTGAGCACTACCCTCTGATAGGCCTAATTGCTCGCCCACACTACCACAAATAGAGTGTTAGTATTATCTACTTTTGCCTCTCTATACCAATCTAGGTCTAACTGGATTCTCTGCACAGTGCACTTCGTTTTAGTGCACTATATAGAGAGCCAGCTTCCTACATCAACGGATTACTGCATCTGCAGGCATATGGTTATCAGTTTCTTACCATCCTTTACAAAGTGTTTTTCTTCCTGAACAAACACACCAAAGTTACCAGTACCATCCAGCCGAGCTACACCTGATGGATGGTCAAAAATGGATTGCCTTCTGACACTCAATGAATAAAAAAGAAAGCTTTACTTATCAGTGACTCACATACGCATAGCCGTGGACAGTAAATACACTTGTAAGACAGCTTTTTTTCTTTTTTTGCAGGTTGATGTAGCGCGAACCAGACTTGGGCGGGTTTACACGAGAACCAGTTACGTTACAGACAAACACATTCATTTTTTGGTAGGCGGGGGTGGGTGGGGGGGGGGGATGGGGTATAAGTAATACCGAGGATCGAACCCGGTTCCAAAGTCGGCAGCTCTAGCAGTAAGGCTACATCCTCTCCCTGTGGCAAGTGTAGGCCATGCAATTAAGAATAGAAGTCTTTATAGCCGGGTTATGGCTTCGTCGGGCAAACTAGGAGTGCATCAAATAAATACCCCAGGAATATCACAGCCACAAGAGAACCTTCACAACGTTACAATCTGATGAGCATAACAATTAATACATCAAATAGTAACAAAGTCATTTACAATAGTGGCATAATTCGGAATTGCTTCCTAGATTCAATTTCATTGCCACTGATGTTTCTTCCTCGACATACCCGCCCTATTAAAATGCCATTACCTTGCTCTGTTGTCCTTTATTTCCCGAAATCCAAAGCCTTTCTGTGTTGATGGGCTTCCGTTTGTTTAATTCTATTTAAGAACCGCTCATATATATATGACAATCAATAGCAAACCTTCACAATAAGGATGTGCAAAAGTCCCTCGGGCGATTCAGTGACCTCTCTGCGCGCGAAGGCTCAGGGGGAACGTGCTGTGATGTCTTTAGAACATTGAGTGCCTGACGCCTCAGGCTGAACGTTTTCTGACGTCTTTGGATCACCAAGGACATTCTGTGAACACACACTGCCTGGAACCCTCAGGCTGAGCGCTTTATCACGTCTTAGGGTCACCAAAGACATTCGGTGACCTCAAAGTGCCTGACGCTGAGTGCTTTCTGACATCTTTGGATCAACAAGGAGATTTTATGAATTAACAGTGCCTGACGCCTCAGGCTGAGTGTTCAGTGATGTCGTGGCTACACTGAGGGGATTCAATGATCTATTGTGGTGGATGAAGCCACAGGCTGCGTCTTCTCTGAAGTCTCGGGATCCCTTTACTAATCTACAGGATTTATTACAAACCTGTCATTTTACTACAAAAAGCCCTTTTGCACAGATATTGAACATATTCTGCAATTGGCGTCGTCAGCATTGTCGAGTTCAATTTGTGTGAGGTACAGACAGTTTCCAACAGAAACCTTTTTATGTTTTTTAACCAAGATAGTTGGCCCGTGTCCCCTTTGTCAGTCTCCGCGTGGGGCACATAAAATTAAAGATGTCTGGCTACCCAGGCACTGAACTAACTGGACCTCGGAGCTAAGAAGGAGAGATCCCGTGAAAGCAGAAAAGGTTTTCGTCAAATGAGACCAGACCTGGGTCTCAGAGGAGGAAGTGAAGGTTCACACGTCATCTGGGTGACTGACATACCAGCCCCGCTCTTCTGCAGAGGAGACAATGTTTTTTCCCCTCCCTGTCTAGATTGTAGGTAGGCATTGGGGCACAATTTTGACTGAAGCAAGGGATTCTTCCATGCCCTGCAGCTGCCAACACATACATGCGCCTGGGCCAGGCTGTTTTCCATTAAGTAGAGTTAAAATCAGTGCTTGAAATGGAAACATAGAAGTGCAGGTACTCTGTAGCAGAGTACCTGCTTGTTTCTGAGAAGTGCCGGTACTCTCCAATTAAAAGTATAGCATTTCTCTTGAGAAATGCCGGTACTCTCCCTCTCAAAATAAAAAAGTGCCGGTACTCCATACCGGACAGTACCGGCCCATTTAAAGCACTGGTTAAAATGTCACATCGTGCAGGACAGCGCTGTGGCTGCAACAGCATGCCGTGGTGCAGACCTCACCCACTCATGTCCAAAGTCTCTATTGCCCTGAAAGAGTCACTATCCATGAACCTTTCAGCCCTCCTGTCAGTACTTCTAATGTGATATCCCTGCACATTGACAACATATAGTGCAAAAAGCATGATTGGCTATATTTACATCAGATAAAAATAGCTATGTACAAATACCAATAAAATGATATAAATAAATAGCGAGATATAAGGATGGAACTATTAAAAAAAGGTTCTATTAAATTGGTCCATTAATTATGATACTATTTCAAACTTCTTCATATTCAACAATATCGATATGCTATAGTTTGGTTTTATTTCTGTGCGACATTTCCCATGAAAACATAATTATAGCAATTTCTTAGATATAGGATGTAATTGTATGCAATTATTTGAAACATAGGTGGCCTTAAGTTGGCAAGGGTATGCCCAGACGTGGTTCCCGTGCTCACTGTGCCACTGATAGCAAGCTGCACCCGAATGACAAGCAAAACCGATGTTGGGTTGCTTGTTTTCTGGTTCACAGAGGACCTGACCTTAAAGTTCAGGCTGGATTGTTAGCTTTGGAGAAGGGTCGAGACTGATTTGTATATAAATAGCTGGGTCCAAACTTAGATGGCCTGGTGGGCAAAAGATTAATGGATTGGAATGCTGCCCTGAGTGATCGCCAATGGTTAGGCTTATTGCAAGCATTCCTGTCCTATCATCTTTTGTTTGTTTGAAGTTGAAGGAGTGTGGACAATTATATCTCAATCTTCGGGTTGAATCATTAAATAACCCCCGCCATTTGTCACATGGACCTTTGTTCGTTGACAAGGACAAGTTAAAAGGAGCAGTCAACAACATCAAGTCCTTATAAACAATAACATCATTAAAGACTTTTGTTCAGTCAATAAAGAGAATTTGTGTGAGTTAAAGGTTTTTAGTGATCCATTCTTAAGTTTTTATTATTCTTCAATTCTTACGTTTTTATTATTTATTCAATAAGTATTAGTCTTTAAAACATTATCAATAGAGATTTATATCATCCAGTAATCAGTATTTTAAAATAAGGAAAAATATGATATTGTTTAGTATGGCAGTTAAAATTGAAATGATACAGCAAACGTGTTCCATAAAGGAATTTCCCTAATCTAAATTAAATTAGAATGGAATTGAATAATGTGTCAGGTCAAGAAATCGATAACAAGACTGGAGAAGTCGGAACATGGCGGGGCGGGGGATCAGAAGGGAGGGGCCGTCTAGACTAGAACTTGCGAGCTGCTGTTGGTAGTTATTTTAGTTGCTAGGCTGTCGAGAGAACGGCCACCCAGTTACTAAACGGGGAGTTTAGCACTGTTTGTATACCTGTTTGGGGATGCACCGGGATTAGCACATACCTGATCCAGGAGAGGGCGGGCGGATGCACTCCACTAGATCTGCGGCCCTGGCATTATGCGTGGTGATATTGTGCTTCAAAAACTAGCTGGTTGTACAAGAGGGCTCTGTCACTCCCTTTCCTGATAATGTCATGAGGCTAGAATGTATATGCTATGCACAGAAACTCAGCTCATGGTTATATATTACGATGCTCACTGATTGATTATGATGTAATGTGTGCTTTTACCTGCAAACTTAATAAACAGATTTATAAATAAAAGAAATCGATAACAAGTTATGATGAGAGAATAAATGCATAAGCATAAAACATTTGCGTTTAAAGCAATAAGAAACTGCTTATGCTGGGAAATATTTGCAGCTATAAATCAGAAGAAATCTAAATTAAAGAAAATAGGCCCAAAGGTAATATCTCAAAAAGAGAGATGTAGTCTCAAGAAACCCAGGTAAGAATCTACAGAAAATGAGAGCACCCTACTCTAGGAAGACACGCCAATATACAACAAATAAATGATATCCCTCTAGACCTCTATTTCTTTATCATATGTTATGTTATGTTATGTTAGAACTATATTTCTTGAGCGCACGGCTACCCAGAACGGGTGTCCCGGCGCTTTGGCTTATAAAAAGCTCAAACCTGGGGCACAGAAAAACATGTAACTTCAAACAGAGCCATTTCTTTCTTTTTTCCACATTTTTATTTTGTTTGTATCATTTTTAAGTCATTAATTTTATATGTTTCCTTGTTTTTGGCAATTTATATCATTTGTGACATTTATCAATGATTACATATAACTTCATAACCAATCCATACCATTTTTTTGTAAATACAAATATTTTTCCTAAAAAAATATAGAATATCTGCAACAATGTAACTCAAGGGAAAAAATGTTTTTCCTTTCCTTATCAATAAAATACAACAAAGAAATAATCACAACCATTAGAAAAACAGGAATAAACAAACTCACCATCCCCCAAATTCACACACACCTCTTCTCATACCTCATGCACAACTCTTGCACTCAATACAAACATACCATCAGCCCCATACCCAGACTGCATACACAGCTGAAACCATCGGGGTGAGAAACTCAACCCTCAGATGCTATACTGTGTGTTGGGGCGTCACACACCACATCGGTCAACGCACGTTTCGATGGCCTATATTCCTTTACTTGCCATCTTCTTCAGGACCTGCTATTTTGTAATTTTGTAACGGGCAGGATGAAGGGGGGAATACAAAAGGTTTTTTGCTCTGCTCTGAAATGATAAAAATATTGTTTTTAATAATATTATTATTTACAAAAAGCCCCAACGGAGAATTATTATTATTGGTTCTCCTAAATAATTATATATATTGCTAAACAAATGCGTCTTACCATAGCATTCTCATAAGATAGATAGACCTTCACCGGTGATAAACACAAGAAAAGAAAAGAAATTGTGACACCAATAAATGTGATAAGACCATATAATTTTCCTACATTTTAACAAAAAAATTTTGGAGGCATGTTGTTACCAATTGTCCTCCTGATTTTATTTTTTCCAGGATGTATATCACTATTTTATAAAAAAAAAAAATTAAAAAAAAGACCATCAGGATATCTAAATCTAGGTTATCGAATACAGACAGTTTGGTAAAACTTAGGGAATACACAGCCTAATAGATAGGCCCATAGCAATGACATACTTTTAAAAGGATAGCGACAAAGCTGCGGCTAATTACCTTATACTTAGTATATTTCAAATATTGTTGCACCTGTAGTCCTAACAGATGACGATGGCTTTACAGATGACGATTTTTCAGCACAGATAGGTGAAACCATTAGTACTAATCAGAGAATCACATTATCTAGCACTACAAACAATGAATGGCAAGGATTACTCAACCTAAAGAAAAAATGTAAGAGAATGGAGTCGCATGCGACATTCATGCTTGAATATCTTCGTGCTGGAGTAATCCCGTCTGGATTACGAGTACGTAACGTGCCCATGCTATTTGTAGAATTACGTAAATTTCTTGAGAGGTGGTCACATATTAGTAATAGGTGTTCCAGAGACTGGATGATTCTAATTGTAGAAACAGCGAGAGAATTAGCAGCAGCCCTAAACTTGGAAATACAAGAACTGGAAGACAAACTTAAGACAAGCATAGCGGTAGAAGAGGCTAAGCTTAAATTAGATAGCCTAAATGCCGAACTACACGACTTTGAAGAGTATATAATAAAGAAAAAGACTGATAAGCTTAAGAAAGATATAAAATGGTTTACCCAAGAAAATGCATACCCATACCTAAAGACTAATTATTATCAAGAATGGCAAAATGAAAATGAGCCACTAAGTTATGGGTACAACAATAAAAGAAAAGTCCTTACCTTCTCAGATACCAATTCTCCAGAATCTGATGGAGACGCCCCAAATGACTATGAGGGCCACTATCAGGCACCACAAATACAAAGAGGTAGGGGCAGAGGCTATCAGCAATACTATCAAACATCATCCCCTTTTTTAGGGAGAGGTCGTGGTCAAAACAGGATCCTTTATACCAAGACAGACAGGAGAGGGTACCAACAGATGGACCCTCCACCTCCTCAAATGTATATGAGGACCAGGAACCATCAGTACTGGAAAACCTAAACCAAAAGGGTAAGACAGATACTATACCAATTTTCAATCTGTCGACACACAATATTAGTCATGACGAAATAGCCATTCTTAGCAGAGGGTTGTCCTTTGTACCCAATACCTATTGTAATAAATTTAGGCTCACCCAAGATATCTTTTCCTTCTTCAGGAAAATTCTTTTGAAAAAATTCTTCTCAAACCAAGAAGTAGCAGAAGAAGAAGAGAATTTGTCTGGATGTAAGCCTCAATCTATTTTTACTCCCACCTTGGATATGGTGGGCCCGGAAGTGGCCATATTTGAGAAAACTGTCCTAAATGAAATAAACAAGGTAACAAAATATATTTACAACAGCAAACCTAATATATCAACTACAGAAAGATTAGCACTCCAGAAACTCCAAAACACCCCTAACTTGACTATAAAACCATGTGATAAAGGAGGGGGGATAGTCTTGATGGATACTGCCAAATATGATGAAAAAGTGAATCATATGTTGTCAGTAGTGGAGCACTATAGACCTATTAGATCAGGGGCAATCACTAAATTGCAGGAACAAATCGACAAAGTTACAAAAAAGGCATATGATGATCATTATATTTGTGAGAAAGAATATCAGTTTCTAAATAAAGATAGTACAGTAATTCCAGCACTGTATGGTGTGCCAAAAACACATAAAGATATTCATAATCCACCACTGCGACCAATAGTATCTTCCATTAATTCCTCCACTGAACCATTGTCTAAATATATTGATATGTTCCTGTGTCCCTTAACCACCAAATATGAATCATACATAAAAGATACAGGAGATATTATCAAGAAATTAGAACATGCTCCATTTGATTCCAATTGGGAAATTTTAGTAACATTGGATATCGAAGCACTATATACCAACATCCCACAACAACAAGCCATAGAAGCGGTGAGAGCACTTCTAGACAGAACACCTGGGGAAAGACCAGATGTGTTCATAGTGGAATGTTTGGAAATAGTATTAAAGAACAACTACTTCGATTTCAAAGGGAAGCTATACCATCAAGTTAAAGGCACCAGTATGGGGGCATCCTGTGCCCCAAGTGTGGCCAACGTATACATGGGTGAATACGAACTGAAACACATTTTTAATGAAATGGCCCCATTTTATGAGAATGTTCGCAGATGGTACAGATTCGTTGATGATATCTGTTTTATTTGGCGAGGAGATGATAGTACTCTTTCTATGTTTATTGATTGGCTTAATGCCAGTGATGTTAACCTAAAATTTACATGTCATAAGAGTACCACATCAGTGGAATTCTTGGATATAATCATTAAAGGAGAAATGGGAGAAATTTCTGTGGATTTTTTTAGAAAACCTACATCCAAAAACACTATCTTATCACATGATAGTTACCACCCTAATTGCCAAAAAGACTCCATTCCCTTTGGAGAATTCCTAAGAATCAGACGGAATTGTTCCACCCTTAAGGACTACGACCTCAATGGTGAAGAGCTCAAACAAAGATTACTACAACGAGGATATCCGAAAAGGCTGATTAGGACAGCCTACAAAAGGGCACGATATTACAATCGTGATGCCTTGTTGGCAGGCAGTACACGCCCTAAAAATGACAGAATGGTGTGTGTTATCAATCACTCCTCATTGAATTTTAAAATCAAAAAGATCTTAGACAAAAATTGACATATTTTGAATACATTTGAAGAGCAGGATACCATCCAGAAACCCATGGTAGCATATCGCAGAAATACAAATCTTAAAGACAGCCTAGTTCATACTAGGGAGAGACAAAACAATTTCAACAAACAAACCACCATCACAGGACCTCCCATCTTGGGTAACCATAGATGTGGAACATGCGTCGCGTGTGACAGCGCGATTGTTACCCAAGAATGGGAATACCATGAGAGGAAAGGCAGATTAACGGACTTTACAAATTGTAGAAGCCATAATCTTGTCTATTTTATCCTATGTCCTTGCTCTCTGGGATACGTAGGAGAAACAGTTCAGAATTCGGTACAGTGAACACAGATCGGCAATTAAGACACGTAAAATATTGTGCTCCATGGTTCAACACTGTATTGAAGCGGAATACAATGCCAAGGAACTTAGGTGGCTTATCTTGGAGAAGGTAAGTGATAGATTAGGTAAAAACATAAATGACGTACGTAAAAACCGTGAAACCTACTGGATTTACACTCTGGACACAGTTAAGAACGGCCTTCATGAGGAAATCATTTGGCATACAGGAGACATATGAGACTCCTTGTAGATCAGGAGCCCATATGTCTTAGGTCCATGAATATTTACCTACACAAGTACTGTAAACTATGTATCTAATCCGTCTCATACTGTGTTTATTTTACATACAAAAAACTTTCAAATTCAGAAAATCCATAGAGATCATCATCATTCGCTGCTTATTCGCATTAGGATCTTTCTACTTCTCCTACTCTCCCTTCATTTCATTTGAAATATATGTAAATGAAGAAGCCAGCTAGACATAAGCATTAATTATCCTACGAGGCAGACATCTTTTATTTTTAAGTCGATACAGTGGACTATACATCACAAATAGATTTTTAAGGCCAACATAGAATTGGGCAACCCGTATATTTGCCATGTGTCAGAGTATGGTCGTACTTCTGACCCAATATGTTACGAATGTCGTACTTTTAGGACCACACCCCACTATTTTTGTCGCTATCGCACTCACCATCTTAAGACAGCGCTAGATTACTCAGATTTGATTTATGCATAGTATCCCAGCACAAGATATATGTCTTTGTAGATTGGATTCATTTTGATTTGAGGAACTATGTTGTTAAATATATATATTTTTTTGATAAGGTATATATGTCGCCAAGAATCTTATACACCATTATAAGATGGCGCTATGTTTTCCGGTCATGAATTTTATTTTCTGTGTACACAATAGTATGCTTACTGGTCCGTGGGTCCGACTATATACTAGGAGGGCATTGTAGCTATGAGGAGGAAAAGGGACCCTAGGTCTACCACATAGGAGCTCTGAGACTAGTTGTACATGATGGGATGCCACCTGTACGTATGATTTTCCGGATTTTAGAATAACACGCATGAGGTCGGTCTGTGGACTAATAGGGAAATTTAGTCTCGAGGAGAGATCATAGCTCTATATGTATACATATCCCCATTTAGCAACAACATTCGCCCGTTCAGGATTTCTCAGAGCATCGCTTAGTAGCGCATTACGCTCTATGGTATAAGACAATTTGATTAAATATCTTGGTAATGCCAGCATTTTCTTAGCGTATTAGCAGTTGACACATGGTGAATTCTTCCAATCTTTGTCTCTTTCTTACTTAGCCAAATCAACTAAGAAGAATATATGGGACATCTTTATGGTTGTCTGTGTCTATCAAATGTATTAAAAGGAATATATATGCAGTTCAGCTACATCTCTACTACTAGGTATGTCCATATGAACTTGGTTATGTACCTATTAGGTACTTTGGTAGATCACTGAGAAGATCAGAAGCAATTCTCATGGCCTGCCTACTATATATATATATATATTTTCCTTTGAACAGAGTTGGAACAACCACATTGATTTGACAAAGTGGGCCCACTATATTGGAAACAAACATCGTATATGAATGCTACAAATCGTTTATTGGATGCTATCCAGATTATGGACTATCACAATAAAGGAGTAAGAGTTTTTTTGCAGGTAAATTTGATCACAATATAGCACAAGATTGAGCCTTTGAGCGTGACCCTGTGCCTCTTATTTTTCCTCCTTTTTTTGTGTATAGAACACCATCTGTATGACATATGTCTTTGGCTACTTAGGGGAGCGACTAATTGAAACATGTGTGTTTTTCCCTTCAATGCAGTAACATTGAGAGTGGACAAACTGCATTTTCTACCGGGTGGTGTCAATGCATCTTAGGACTACAGGTGCAACAATATTTGAAATATACTAAGTATAAGGTAATTAGCCGCAGCTTTGTCGCTATCCTTTTAAAAGTATGTCATTGCTATGGGCCTATCTATTAGGCTGTGTATTCCCTAAGTTTTATCAAACTGTCTGTATTCGAAAACCTAGATTTAGATATCCTGATGGTCTTTTTTTTTTTTATAAAATAGTGATATACATCCTGGAACAAATAAAATCTGGAGGACAATTGGTAACAACATGCCTCCAAGGTTTTTTTGTTAAAATGTAGGAAAATTACATGGTCTTATCACATTTATTGGTGTCACAATTTCTTTTCTTTTCTTGTGTTTGTCACCGGTGAAGGTCTATCTATCTTATGAGAATGCTATGGTAAGACACATTTGTTTAGCAATATATATATATATATATATAATTATTTAGGAGAACCAATAATAATTCTCCGTTGGGGCTTTTTGTAAATAATAATATTATTAAAAACAATATTTTAATAATTTCAGAGCAGAGCAAAAAACCTTTTGTATTCCCCCCTTCATCCTGCCCGTTACAAAATTACAAAATAGCAGGTCCTGAAGAAGATGGCAAGAAAAGGAATATAGGCCATCGAAACGTGCGTTGACCGAGGTGGTGTGTGACGCCCCAACACACAGTATAGCATCTGAGGGTTGAGTTTCTCACCCCGATGGTTTCAGCTGTGTATGCAGTCTGGGTATGGGGCTGATGGTATGTTTGTATTGAGTGCAAGAGTTGTGCATGAGGTATGAGAAGAGGTGTGTGTGAATTTGGGGGATGGTGAGTTTGTTTATTCCTGTTTTTCTAACGGTTGTAATTATTTCTTTGTTGTATTTTATTGATAAGGAAAGGAAAAACATTTTTTCCCTTAAGTAATACTGTTGCAGATATTCTATATTTTTTTAGGAAAAATATTTGTAGTTACAAAAAAATGGTATGGATTGGTTATGAAGTTATATGTAATCATTGATAAATGTCACAAATGATATAAATTGCCAAAAACAAGGAAACATATAAAATGAATGACTTAAAAATGATACAAACAAAATAAAAATGTGGAAAAAAGAAAGAAATGGCTCTGTTTGAAGTTACATGTTTTTCTGTGCCCCAGGTTTGAGCTTTTTATAACCCATATGATAAAGAAATAGAGGTCTAGAGGGATATCATTTATTTGTTGTTGTTTCTTTCCCCCTGTTCCCTGACCTGTAGTTATTTGCTTCTTAGGGGGGTTCCTCCTTTTCTCTAGACACGCCAATATAAACACAGTGATTTATTATTCAAAATAAGTAACACATTTTTCGTTTACAGCATTCAATAGGATTTCAGTACAAGTCCTGAGAGTAGGTAAACTCCCCTGTTTCTCACATCTTCACAATAGGCCACAGATACAAGTATTTGAAAAGATACTTGGTCCATATTTTACAGTTCAGACATTTTTTCCCATGAATCATCCTTCTTGGTGCCTCCTCTCCTCCCGGTTAAAACCTCACTATCAGTTGTCTAATACATACCAAATGCCTATTCACTAACTAACAGATGGCTTCTAGTTTAACGTGGAAAACAGGCCTTCCAATACTAGCACAAATTGTTATTAATATGGCATCGACAGTTAGGCTATCTTAAATCAAAACATTATTATTTCTCTTGTATACTTATAATGCCTATGTATGATTACCTATTCCAAAAATCCTATTCAGTATACGTGTTATTTAGCATAGAGGTTTGCCCTTTCATTAAAAAAAAAAAAAATGATTTTCTGAGAAAATGTGTTGTTGGTTGACTAGGATGTGAGCACTGGTCAAGCAACAGCCACAATCCTTTGAAGGGCGAACCACAAATGGTGGGGCTGTTTCATGTATCATTAATGGGTAGACAGATGTGTAAGCCCAGGAGTGAGGGAAAACAGAGAGGTGAACTGTCCCAGTAACTAGCGTCAGTCCCTCTTCTGTCCTGGGGTCAGGGTAGGGGAGAGGTTGACACCCTCCACTGGCCTATATTTCTCCTTTTATGACAGGAAGTCAGGGAGAGGTTCAGTCTCCTCCTCCTCTCCATCACCTGTCACCAACAGCATGGTGACCTCAGACCTCTTATAGTGTGGTTTGAGATGGTTGATGTGGAAGACCCAGGTAGGTGGCCTCTCCCTTCCTCCCAACTATCTCATAAGGCCCAGTACAATGGTCATGATGTGCCATGGCTCCACAAGCATTACCCACACTTTCTGCCTAGGCTGAAATTCTACAGGTCATGGAGGGCCTTGGTCTCCACAAGCAACATTACACACACTTTCTGCCCAGGCTGAAATTCTACAAGAGTAGCCGTCTGATCATACCTCTTCTTCATAACTTCCTGGCTAGCCTCCAAGTTCTCAGAAGCCATCTTCCAGAATTTGTCCTTTTGATTTATGGGGGCTATCATGTAGCTAAACACATCTTGGGGGGTTTCTAGGGAGCTTGTTCCCACCCCTCCTTAACTAGAATGAGAGGTCCCCTAAGAGAGTGACTATATAGAAGTTCAAAGGGGCTGAATCCAACACCCTTCTATGGCACTTCCCTGTAGGCAAAGAGCAGGCATGGTAAGAGGGTGTCCCACTTCCACCTCATGTGCTCAGGCAGGCTCATTATGTTATGCCTATCAGGGTCTTGTTATATCTCTCAACAAGAGCATTTTTTTATAGATGGTAGTATGTGGAAAACTTTTAAATAACTCCACTCTCCTTGCATATCGGCTCCATGTACGCAGATATGCAGTTTGTGCCCCTGTCAGACACCACTTCTTTAGGGAAACCCACTCTGGTGAAATCCCCATCAGGTCCCTCGTCACTGCAGGGTGCAGTTGCAGATCTCAGAGTTATGGCCTCTGGGTAACTAGTGGCATGGTTCACCAAGACCAGGATAAACCTCTTGGGGTCCAAGAGTCCTTCAATATCTATGCCTACCCTTTCAAAGAGGAGCTTTTCCCCTGTCTTCCCATTAGCCTGGCAGGTTAAGCAAGTCCTACAGAATGCAGCTGAGGAAATGTTCATCTGGGGCTGGTAAAAGAGGGAGACAAGCCTGGCAAAGGTCTTGTCCTACCCCAGATGTCCTGCCTGGGGTATTTTATGAGCCAGTCCCAGTAGGAAGGCCTTGTATCATTTGTGGACTATCAACGCCCGTGTTGCCCCTTGCACAGGTGCCTTAAGCTCATTATACAGAAGGTCATTCTGCCAGTATATGAGGTGGTCTCCAGAGGAATCACCGGCTGGCTGGGCTTCAGCTTGCTGCCACCCAGCAGCTCAGGTAGGTCACTAAGGGAGGCAATATCCTCCCCAGTAGACCCTGGGGTGGCCTCCACCAGCCCCCATCCACCTCCACTGTGGGACATTCAGGTGCTGACTTCCCACGCCCCTTGCCCTTCCCTATCTTGGCAGCTGTGTGGGCCATTATTCCAGGCTCCAGACCTCCATGACTCCACTCCTGGGCAGCAAAGAATCTTTTGGTCACACATACCCACTTAGGCAACCCCAGCATTTCCAAGTGTGATACAAGCTCCACTTTCCTCTGGACTGTGTGCTCAAGATCATTCCATTACAGACAGTCCATAGGCATAGCAAGGCTCACAGCAGCTTCCAGAAGCCCTGAGGACCCCTCCACCCAAAGGGGACCAGAGCCACAGGGTAGTGTCTCTCCTGGTTGTCTACTACTACAACCCGGTAGAATGTATTGGGAACTAGCTACTCTGAGGACACCAAATGACACATTATAGTAGTCATACTGGCTCATGTGCCCCGCTGAGCATACGCCCTCTGTCCATTGATGGTATCCCAGTGCCCATACTTGGAAGTATTGGAAGGTATGTGGGCTTTGGGCACAATTTCAATGTTTCCCTCCACTGGGAGACTGTGGCCTCTAGAGGCACGTGGGATCACCCTTGATGTGGTCGTACTCATAACACTCGTACATGTGGACAGATTTACTATCATTCCTACTAGGAAGCCTTTCTTCTGGTAGCCATATTGTGTTTGAGACCCTTTCCGTTGAGAACTGTTGTGGGGGCCTTGAGAGATCTCCTTCTTTTTATCTCCCCCCTCCTTCTTCTGGTGGGTACCCTGACCACCCTTTTGGTAGTCCAACCCAGATTCCTTTTTGGGCACTCGGGCGCTGACCCAGATGTTCACCTCCTCAGCATGCCTCCTGGGGCCAGTCAGTTTGCTATCCACCCGGTGTTGGTGCAGCTCTGTAAAACAGTTATTGAACATGTGTTCCCTCAAAATCATGTTGTACAGCCCAGTGAAATCATCGACCTGTCTGCCCCTCACCCAGCCCTTCAGTGCATTGCTGGAATATTCTAAGAATTCCACCTAGGACTGGGTTGGGAGTTTGTGGCAGTCCCTGAACCTCTTTCTATACTTCTCAGGGGTCAGCCCAAATTTGGTAAGAAGAATGGCCTTCATGGGGGCATACTTGGGCTGGTCCTCTACCTCAAGTGTCAGTAATGTATCCCTACTCACAGTGGGCAAGTACCTCTACAAATTAACTCCCCCAATACTCTCCTGGGACCTTTTGTAACTTCAGAGCTACCTCATACACTAAGAACTATTTAACTATATCACCTCCCAGCACATAACTGGGTACCAAGTCAAAGAGTATGCGGACCCCCACCTCTACAATGGGCATTGTTGGTACGTTGCCACCAATGTTGCTGGACTACATCTGCTTTGCTCTTAGGTCCAGCTCCCTGAGACTGAGCTCACGGGCCATCCTTTTCTCTTTCTTTCTTAGTTTGGCAAGCTCCAGCTTGAGCTTCCACTCCTGTCTCCTGTCCTCCAGCTCCTGTGGGGTCAGGTTCCTGTCACACAAACTGCTCCCTGCCCCATCCCAGAAATCCTGGACATCTGCTGGGGATGAGTTGGGCTCTCCTGGCTGCTCAGGGCCCTGGATCAGGGCCTTTCTTTCCTCATCCTCAGTTTGTTCTCCTTTCTCCTCAATGTCATCTATGTCCTCCTCTCCTGAGGTGGATTGCCATCTTTGCACCTGCTCAAAGGCCCTAAGAGCTACCTGAAGATCCAGTTTGGTAGCCCTCTTGTCTGCTTTCAGTGCCTTTTGCTTGCAGTGTTTCAGTAGCTCACCCCTTTCGAGGGTGTCAAAGTTGCACAGATCCATTTCCATAGTGCACACAGGAAGATAGGGCACTTAAATTTAGAAAAGGGAGAAAGAAGCCAATGGAAAAATAAGGAGGAATTCATAAAGGGGTCACTCTAATGTGATACTATTTATTTTGGATTTTTTGTATAACACAAATTACTGTATGGTACCGTACAAACACAAGTCCTGATTAAAGGTGGGCAGTTAACTCCGCTCCTTCATCGGAGTCTATAGAGTTTTAGAACTCCGCACTCCGTTTGGAGTGCGAAGTTTTAAAAATCTGCGCACTCGAAGCGGAGCAGAGTTTGCTGGTGCCAGGAAGGAGTGAGTCTAGAAGACTTATTTCCCAAATGGTGGCTGGCCGCCAGTCTCCTAGACGCCACTGCCTTCCTTCCTGCAGCTGCTGCTTGGCTGTCTGCATTGGTGACTCTGCTTAGAAGTTAGAAGAAGCCAGAGCCTCTGTTGCTCTGGCTCATAGGAAATTCAATTAAGGCAGGAGCCTCAGCCACCTTAGTGCAGCAGCTAAGCTAACCAGTCCCCAATTCAGTCAGCAAGAACTGCAGTGCGCACTTTGGAAGCACGGTCATTTATTGTCGGTTATTAGTTTTGCTTTGCATTGATCTGTATCGGGATTGCCCCAACATGGATCTTTCTAATTTATTTTCTAGATACTTGTGTTGGAATCCTCATCTGTTTTATCATTACCCCGTTATCTCCAATGTGTATATTTTGATATGACCTAAGTATTTGTGCCCTGAAAAAGGTCTTGGCCGCACTGCAGCCTGTACAGAAACGCGCGTTGGCACACCCTGCGACAGAAACAACAGAATGGTGCACCTAATGAAATCTTCGGTTGTGTTATAAAAATAATCAAAAGAGGAAAAAAACAGTTTGTTGGCAATAAGAAGTTTGCCTCTGTACAAAGAAAACATATTGGAAACACCTAATACAAATGCAATTTAGTGTTCATATGCCAACAAAAAGATCTTTTTTCAGCTTCCTCAAATAGTTAACCTGCAAATATACTTACTTAGGGTCTCCATTCATAGCTTTACAGGTTGTTTCTGTCCACGTTCACGATTTCAACTTGTCTGTATCTTGTGTATGCTAGTTGAATGTGTATGATTGAAGTATGAATGATAAATTGATTGACTGTGATGTATTTTCGGTTATTTTTGTATGTCTTTTAAGGATCTATGATGAGTTGTAGGGCTAAAATCATTGTTGTATTTATTGCTATTTGTTTTCTTCAAAGAATATCAAGTTTTTATTAAAAACAGATTGTTTCTACATTATATACAAAAATATATTTTTATGTTGAATTTATTAAATATTTACAAATATTTGACTGGACTATGAGAGTTAACTTTTCTGTTGGCAATCTCAATCTCCTTGTTTTTAAAATTAATTTTCTGGAATTATTGAGAGGCGTTTTTTGCTTGTATTTAACCTAAGGCAGGTGGTACCTTTCCCCTTTCATTAGGGTTCTTCAGTATTACTAATATGTAAATTCACCATTCGCCTTCACTGAGAAAAATCAAGCTTGTCCATCAATGGTGTAAAACAAGAGGGGAACATAGTTAAAATTTAGTTTCAAGTAATTGAGGCCCATATTTCTTGGGTCGCTTTCAGGATTTAAAAAGGGTAACTAGGATGCTTACCTAGCAGCGGTGTGGCCCAGGGTGCTTGACCCACAACTGCCACATCCATATGGATCAAGTGGTGCCAGGTCTCATATAGAGACTACTTGAAGAAAATAGAAAATTCTAAGTGGGCAGCTTGGTAAAATATTTGTATGTCGGGAGGACCTAGCCCTCCAGATCTCTTTGATGGTTTTAATATTTTCCGTGAAACTTGTGCTCTCTATCAGGCCCAGATAAATGAATGTATTGAGGAATTTGCCTGAGAGTGCCTGAAAAAGATCGAGTAGCCTGGGCTAAACATTTTGCTTAATCACCGCTTCTTTTCTCAACCAGGATATAAAAAGGTTCTGCCATTTAGACAAATCATTTTTAATATCATTGAGTATACAAGGGTAGTTTGCTCCATAAAGCAGACGGATCTGTGGTGTGGGATATTGTTGCAATAGCCATGTTGTGAGAAATAACAATGTACAACAGATATATACCCAGGAATCTACGTTTTGTATTGCTAGACTAATGAGGTGGATCATCGCGAAATGTTTGTGTTTGATTTTGGGTGGTAGGCCAACACTAAGAATTTCAGCCTGAGACCCTTTCATAAACCCCCAAGACTTCCATTGCCCTGGGAACTGACCAATTTGGGTCTATTAACGAGAGGAGGATATAATCGGCTAAAAAGTGGACTGTGTGCTGCTCTACCCAAAAGACAACAAAATGCCAATACTGATCACTTCTTCTACCTCATTTTTTAACACATCACTTTTTTCTTCACAGTTATTGAATCTATCAACATTCATTTGTTAAATGTTGATAGATTCAATAACTGAGAAGAAAAAAGTTTGAGTGGTCACTTTGTTTGGTTCATTGTGATGTGTTAAAAAATAAGATAGAAGAAGTGATCAGTATTGGCATTTTGTTGTTTATTGTGTATTGGGGCTCTGCCTTGCTGATTATGAGTCCAAACCCTGGTTGTTTCAAAATATGCTCTACCCAAAAGGGCATTCCTTTAATAATTACATGTCGACGGATTGTTTCCCCCCAGCGGGTTGACCACAAGGACAAACAGGAGCGAGGAGAGAGGGCACCCCTATCTTGTCCCTCTGGTTAGGGAATTTCTCCTGGCTTTTCTCCATTAACAATTACATGTGCCGTTGGCCGTCTATGACTGGCTCCCATCCTTGACAACCTCTGGGGGCCCAGTCCTATCACTTTAAGAACTTGGGAAAGGAAAACCCAATTGACCCCATCCAATACTTTCTCAGCATGTAAGGATAATATCACCATGGGGATTCCTCTGAGGTCGGCCTTCTCCATTAAATGAAGGACCCTTATAATGTTCGCCTCGACCTGCCTCTGTGGGAAGAATCCTGACTGACCTGATTTGACAAGATATGGTAAGTCGGGCGTGAGCCTTTTTCCCAATCGGGGTTCTATCTTCTGTGTCATTTTCTGCAAAGTATTGTGCTACTGTGTCCCTCAAGTCTTAACTAATTAATCAGTGTTGGAATTGGAATTTGTCATATCTCCATGTGGAGAACCTATGTGGGTACTCTTGTCGCTCCACTTCCCATATTACCATAGCATGGTCCGATATCGCTAATGTGCTTTGTGTAATTGAGCCTGAATTGACTAATATTTCCTCATGCCTCATACCAAGTTGATCTGCTAGTAGGCTCTATGGATATGTGAGAAGAAAGTAACATGATGTCTATCTGGATGTTTGCTTCTCCATAGCTCCATAAGTTCCAAGTCTGTCATCCCCTGTAGCAGTGTCCTGGACATTGTCTCCTGTAGATGCCTATCCTGTGGTGTCTGTCTATTAGTGCATTAGGTGCTAAACTGAAATCACCAACCTCAATCAAACTAGCTCGTTTCCATTCCCCAATTCTCGTCAGGAGGTGGAGTAGTTCCTGGTCTGTGGTTGGGAGCATAATCATCAAGGATATTGAGAGTTAACCCCCGGTGTCAGCTCTCCAGGTAAATATAAAATCCCTCTAAACTGTTACTCGTCACTTTTAGTTTCTCCAATTGAAAATCTTTGTGGAGGCCAATCATGTCCCCACCTTTCTTGGTATTAGTTGCAGTGAAATATTGGGTGGGACATAGCCTATATTTCATTATGTGGTTGTCTGAAGTTTCCAGATGCATTTCTTGCAAATCCAGGACATCTAGGAAGACTTACCTTAGCTCCCTCCATAACTTATGGCACTTGACTGGAGGATTCAGTTCATTTATATTCTATGTTACTGTTTTAACTAATGTTCTAAACCTGCAAGGAGGCCTGATTTTCTATTGATGTGCATTGGGCGTTTATTGGAAAGTACACTTGATGACAAGGAAATTATGTTAAGGGTGGTATTAAACAACAAGCAAAATAGTCTGAAACCCAATTGAAGGCTCCTTTCAACACCCCTCTCTCTATCCCATTTCCCGTTCTCCCCTCCTCAATCATTTGCACCCCTATCTCCGACAAGTACAGGGAAGGAGTAGATGCAACCCTAACGCTATAATGAGTCACATTGTAACCAGCTACTTACTCCTTACAACCCTCACCAACTTGGTCCCCCAGTCACTTTGTGAAGCTTCTCCTGTAAAGTAACCTTAAAAAAAAAAACCACAAAGGGCCATATTATCAAGAACACGTGATAAAATCACACTTAGCGCGTTTTTGTTATCGCCCTCTATCGCTGAATTACATCGCCGGGTTAGCGGCGTATTAGCAACGCTTTGCTAACAGGCGAAGTACAATCCATTGATAGACTGCGATAATGATCATTAGCGTGTGAAATCCAGCGGTGATTTCACAGCGCTAATGAAAAGCTTGGTAATAGAGGAGTGTGTACTTAACCATACAATCCACCTCCCATAGGCAATAATGCTAAGTCAGGTTTTATTCAGGCGTTAGAATCATGCGATAATGGGGGCTTAGCGCGCCTTTTGTCATCGCTTCGCTGTTCAGGGGCAATGTTGTTAATACCGCGATGTTGGTTTTGCCACCATTTCACATGCTATGCTAGGAGGGAACGCCTACTTTGCATCTCATTAGCGATATCTATGAGATGCGTTGCAGATTCGGCCGCTAACATGCACTAACGCCTTGCTAATATTGAGATAATAAAATCGCCGCTTTTTCTGAGCTATGTGCCGAAAACGTGGCGATATATCTCTTGATTATATGCCCCCAAATGTGAATACCACTCATTCTTCTGAGTTGTAACCTATAAGTCATTTAATCAGAGTCTCTTCGTTGCTGGCCACAACATCACTGGCAGTGCAGTACTCTTGGGGGCATATTCTCAAGGATCTATCGCCGAGTTATCCGCACTTTAGCACAGCCAAAGTTGCTATAAATTTATCGCCCCATTCACAGGTTGGTGCTAACAGCCCATATCACCAGTTTACCTGCGATAGCAGTCGCAAAAACATTGCCACATATGATCCTGGCAACTAACGCTAATGATATGCAGAGTGGGCATTCCCGCGACAACACCACTCCACAACATTATCAACGACCAGCCAGTTCGGCGATAAGATCACAAAACATGCGATGAGGCGCGTTAGCAGCAGGATTTTAACACCTGCTCTGACCTGGTGTAAAGTCGGACGACAACCGGCAGCAGCCAAGGGAGCACAGCCCATAGCCAAACATTAAGAACCACAGATGACCCCGAGCAATTGAACATGCAGCCCGGAGCCCCAACAGGGCAACAACACCCACCGCCACCACCCTCAGGGACCCCCCCCCCCCATGGACAAAGATGATGCACATCAACTCCATGAAACAATGAACCAAACAAATGGCCTGAAGTCGCACAATCACAACACCTAACATACAGGTTTGACCAGAAAAAGGGAAATCATCCATTCATATCATATGATCCAAATAAAACGTTTATTACAGAATAAACAAAAAACAACAATTCTGAAGAGGCACGGTGGGTCTTCTCTGAGCATTCTGTAAGTCACAGCCTGCAAGACAGAAATACAGATAAGAAGGTGTGTCATGCGCCCATCAATGTACAGAGAGAGAGAGCGAGAGAGAGAGGGGGAGAGGGGGAGAGAGAAAATTCGGGAGCGAGAGGGAGAGAGAAAGAGAGGGAGAGAGAAAGAGAGGGAGAGAGAGTGCCAACACTGCGGAGCCAGGCCTCACTGCTCACCTGCTGCCACCGTGTGTCTCCAACCATGTGCCATACACTGCAGTCCCCCAGGTCCCTTATCTGCAACAGTTCACAGAGTCATGAATGGCAGAGTCCATACAGTTGCACACGCCATCATCGCTTGCCCGCCCCCGCGGACACAGGCTGCCACACTCCAACCCCTCCCACCGCCCAGCGGCGAGTGCCTGCCCCTGCTCAACCAGGCCTCACTGCTCACCTTCCGATACCGTCGTGTCTCCAAGAGGGCACACCACGTGCCGGTGGGAGCACCAAGCCCGGGGTCTGCGACCATGGCACCCTCCACATCATGCAGCCCTGCACCGCGGGGCACCAGGTCACACCCTTGATTCTGGGTCTTGATTACGCAATGGCAGAGACCATATCAGTGCACATGGCATCATCGCAGGCTGCACACCTGCTCAGCCCTATAGGTGCCACTAACTCTATGAACCGCAAGGCAACGCCACGTGGCGGGATGCCCGCACTGCCCGCTGGCTCAGGCCTACACTGTGGTCCAGCAGGGCGCACAGCAATCCTCACCAGTCCGGACTGCCAGGACGGTGCATCATCGCAGGCTGCACACCCGCTCAGCAGTACAGGTGCCCCTAACTCACTGCAACGCAAGACACCATCCTGTGGTGGTGTGCCTGTGACTGCCGCAGTGTGTTCGGTGCCACCAAGTCTGTGCACCGCTAGCCATTGACCCTTCATGATTGAGTCCCGTGGTGCGGACACCATCATGTCACCCCCGGCACTGGGCAATGTGAGGTGGCAGGGTCCTAGGACCTCATGCATAAATGAGTACCACACGGAGACACCCAGTTAGAGAGCGGAAATGGCATCCAGCACGTGCGCCCGGCCCTTTTTATTGGCAGGGTCACATGTCCTGTGACACCTGTGCTGGATGGGTGTGGTGTGGGTGTAAACCAGCCATGAGGGAGTGGCTTTGGCATGCCGACAACTAGACCTGTGAGCAGCAGATCCCTACAGGGAAGACCTGGGACATGTAGCGTTGTCGTCCCCCCGTGTGAGCGTAAGCGGAATGGGCTGTCCTGGCGTATGCCAGTCCAGCGTAAGAGTGTGAACAATGACCCCGGGGCTCTGGGCGTGGTTCCGTCCTGGGCTGGACAAGGAAGTGACTAATGGATGTGTCCCTGTTGTCGTGTTAGCGCCACCCGCACCCTGATTGGCAATGTGTCACCCTTTGACCCAAGTCCCACAACATGAGCAACATGGACTCAAGGGGAAATCACTGACCCTACATACATCCATACTTCCACACTTGAAGGATCATGGACATGACACATCTGTGTTAACATGAATGTTTATTGCATATTCAGTGGAATGTTGCAGCTGGAGCAGTACAGGGCCATGCAGACCCCACTTCACATTGTTGGCCTGTGGAGGGCCAGCCAGAGTCAGGGAATGACAAGTACATCTGTAGAGGAGTAGTAAGTCCGCAGTCTGATAGCTGTGTCATTGGTGAACAAACAGAATATGGCAGTCCATGTTGATGTCCAAGGTGAGTGTCGCAGAGTGCATCGGGGGACAGTGGAAGGTGATGATGCAGAGGGCAGAACCAAGCAGAAACAGGCCATATGGCAGAGATGATTGCTAATGCGTCCTTCTGACCACGGAGCCAGATTTATCTGCATCTTCATCCTCTGCTTTTGCATGTGCCTCACATGTGGGTGGTGGTCTTCTGTTTTCAGCACTGTGTGGCAGTGACACCTCAGGGGCCGGAGGTGGAATGTCTGCCGCACTGTGTGGCACTGACACATCAGGGGCCGGAGATGTGGATGAAGTGGTAACAGCAGCATGCATCAGCCACAGGCCTTGTGGCAGCAATGCCATGAGGAGGGTCTTTATGGCATTGAGGGACCCAGCTACCTCTCGCTGGTGTGCATCCGTGGCAGCCGCTCTTCCCACCCACATCCGCTCCATGTTCTACATGAGCCTCCGCATGAGTCCCAACTCCTGGGCGAGTTCGCTGGAGGCACTCTGACTAGACAGTCGTTCTTGTCGCAGAGTCAGGACTCTAGCGATGTCAGCCATGGTTTGTTAGAGAGCATGGAGTGGACTGTGGGTGTCCGTTAGGGACTGTGAGTGGTCCGTGATGGGACTTAGACACCGATGTATGGCGTCTAGTTTGTCGGCCATGTCTTCGAAACCCACCTGCACCTGTTCAGCCAGCTTCTCCTGGCACCCCAACACATGGCGTTGGAAGGCCATGTGTTCGTCGTGGGGGTCCTGGGAGGCAGCCGTGGTGGTAGGTGCTGCCTGCTGTGTGTTCTGTGCAGGGTGTGGGTTCTAGTCGTAGCAGCTGGGCTGCCCTGCTCCTGGAAGTGGGCTGCTGAGGCTCTCCACGAGCTGTTGGAGGGGGTCGGAGTCGAAGGTGTGGTGGTCCTCTTCGTCGTCAGAAAAGAGAGGTTCAGACTGCTCTGCAGGAGGTGTTGGATTTCCCCCTGCAATGTGAAGGGGAGATGAAGTTTAACATTGTGTTCACATGTATGTTGATGTGTTGTACATGTTTACATTCAGACTGAATGACAGTGTACATTGTGAGTGTTTGTGGAGAGCTGCCTATATGATGCGGGACAGTGGACATTTTGACAACATCACGGATGTGTGTTTGTACTTGTACATTGTCAACTTACATTTTCCTGCGATGCCATATGTGATTGGCCAGTTTCTGCACACAAGCAGCACCAGTTGTGTTCTCTGTTCTGTTGGGGATGTGTTGCGGTTTGTACCACATCGTTGTCAATGTTGAGGTGCTGGTCAATGTTGAGGTGCTCTGCATGTAATGTGTGTGCTGCATTTTGGGGGAGTCGCACCTGCAGCTCTGATTTGGCTGCCCCTTGGCCCTTACATGAGGTGTGCCTCTGTCTTCTGTGCTTATGCAGTGCTGTGATGTTGCATAATTGGGTGCATTGGTCTCTTGGTGGGAGTTGGGGGTCTGGGGCATGGTTCGTCCGCAGATGTGCTATGCTTACTTGTGCATGTGTGCCAATGTGCCCATCTCCCCCCACCCCCCCGGTCCCTGGTCATTGCTCACCCTGTGGCTGTTGTGTCCGGTCATGTTGAGCAGTGTCCGGTCCCCGGACTCCTGCTACCGTCTCTCCACTGATGACTGTGGACATCATTTCCTCCATCTTGTCCAGCTCCTCCTGTGGCGCTGGACTACCAACTCCAGTCTGCATTGCTGCCTTCCGGTTGTTTGCGAGTTTCTGCTTGGTTTTGCACTTCACATAATTCCAGCGCCTCTTGACCTCTTCCATTGCCCTCTTCAGCACTCCGACTGCATTCACCTTGTCCACAATGTTCTGCCATATTCCATTTTTAGTTTCCAGTGACACAGTGGAGGTGACGAACAGTAGTTGATGGTGTTCTATCACCTCCGTTATCAGGATCCTGTTTTCCTGCTGACTGAACCGCTTCTTCCTACTCTTCTTATCTTTGCCCTTTCCTGACCCACGAAGTCCCAGGCTGGTCCTCCGGGGGGCTTGGAGGGTTCTGGTTGTCCTCTGCACTTCCTTCGGCTACCTCCATTGTGCTTCACTGTTGTTTGGCTTTTGTTTGTGGGTTTTTTCCGACTTTTATGGTGCATTTTCCCGCAAGGGAATTGCAGGCCTGTGGCTGGTTTTCGCTGATTTTTGTATCGTGATTGGCCTCATTGCAGTTTTTTTTGCATTCGTGTTTCACATTTTTGCGGCGTTACGTTGACTTTATTGCGTTCATTTGACGCATTATCGTGAACCTATCGCATGGTACCGCCGGCTTGAGAATAGCACGTCAACACAGAGTTATTTTCCCGTGATAGACTGTGATGTGCAAAGTTGCATTAAGCTAATTTTGCGGAGATTATCACACGTTCTTGAGAATATCCCCCCTGGTCCCTAACAGTAATTAAGTCCTAGTGAGAAGGGAATGCCATATGTTTTGGGTTCACTAGCTCAGATGCAGATATACATTGTAATTAGTATTGTGACACCATAAGTCGAGCCTCCATTCATGTATGCATTGTGCAGTGATTTGCTTCAGGTTTCTCCCAATTTTCCTTGTGTTTCCATTGATGGCTGATCTCCTCTTTTGTCAGCGTCTGTGGAGTTCTCTTGATTGTCCCAAAATTCCCTGAACTTCTTCGGGGTTGTGATCCATGTATGGTTTTAAGTCAATCTGGAACTGTAAAGCAAATGGGAATACCCATCTCTAGCGGATTTGTCATCTATGGACTTTAGTTGTCACTGAGGCCAGTGCATGTCTTTTGTTCAGAGTAGTTTGAGAGAAGTGCTGAAATAGATCAATGTGTTGTTTCTGGAAGGTAAGCTGGCCGATTTTCCTAGGCTCTCTCATAATTTTGTCCTTAAGCTGGGAGGCGTCCAGCTTAACTCTAATGTCTCTTGGTCTCACCCTAGGTGCGGCTCTAAGTGCCCCAATTCTATGTGCTCGTATGATGGGGATCTCATGACTTTGGTTCTCCTTGAATATAAAATGGAACAATGATGTACAGAACTGGACCACATCATCGCCTTTCTCATTCTCCTGGACATTAGGAATGCGGATGTTGTCACACCATGATCTATCTTCTAGATCTGTACATTTCTCCCACAGCATTTTGAGGTCGCCCTCCAATTGGTCTATGGACTTCAGCATTTCTAGATCTTGTCTCCTGGCTATGTTGTGGCCAAGTGATCCCCCACGCTTGAATTTCTTTAGATACTCAGAGATACCAGATGCTGGATCGGCACCTTCAGGGCCCGCATTTGGGTGGTCACCATGTTTGAAAATTTGTTATGTTAATCACCTTAGCAGACTTCTAAGTCTTCTTTTGTGACGGGCGTACCCACCTCCACTTTTTTGGAGGACATTGTTGCTCGTGCCTCTGTCAGAGGTTAAGTGTTTGGCAACGTCGCAGTTGAAAAGAATGCTTGCCCCCAACAGTCATCGATGTTCTTTTGAGCCCTAGACCTCATGTTTATGGGTAGTCTAGTGGCAGGCCCATCGCAGATATGACACAAGTGCCCTACTCAAAAGTCTTAAGGGCACCAGTGTGGTCTGCAGGTTGTTACAATAATACCCAGCCTTTAATTCACTCGAGTCTGTGGGTGTCCAGGGCAAAACATTCTATGAGGCTTGGGTGCTGACTGCACTAATGTATGCATCCAATGGCTAAGCTGACTCCAGAAAGCCTTCACCAAACTCCGACATGGCCACTCCGTCTATGCGCCCAGCAGGCATGAATGGCTATCAGGCACGCCTTGCATTTCAATTTGCGAGGGTGTCACTTACTAGAACATAATAAATAATATAGTCATCAAAAAGAAGCCCACCTGACTATTTATGCTGGCTGAGTTGTCCCAATTTAAGTTACCATCAGCTGTGAGATAACTCTGGCATAATTTGCTGTCTCCACTGGGCCTTGGGTTCCCCAGAAATTCAGACGTGCGTTGATCTCACCTCAAGCGGTCTGTGGCTCACCCGAGGTTGGCCTCGTTATAATTATCACGTTGTGGTTATAGGCCAGAATGGCCTCCCCATTCCTGAGGAAGCGCTTCCTCCCATTCCACTAGGGCTTCCAGGTGAGGTTCTCCAAGGACCTCTACAACTGAGAATTCAAAGTCAACCTCAACTTTGCACTACTGCGAGTTGCATGTGTTCTGGGTCACTTTTGTGTGGAGGCCTTGGCCCCCGAGCTAATCGGTCGGTCGTACTCCATTTTGAGCATTCTTCACATAACTCTGGCTACACATGGCATAAAGGTGTCCATAAATGGCCAGTGTTGGATTGGGAAGACGGGCAGCTGGGCATTGGCCGATGGGCCAGCACCTAAGGGTCACATGTGGGCTGTTTTTTTTAAGCCCTCTGTCATCCTTGCCACAGAACTTTGCTATCTTTGCCAGCCCCCAGCCAGGCCGCTGTTTTGTAAGGGACTTGCGTCAATAGGCCTGCCATCGCAGACTTCAGCTTAGCCCCTGTGGGGCTGCAGCGACACTCAAAAGCAGTGATCCTTCTCCCCTGCCAGGCTGTCAAGCAGAGAAGGGGCAGGGAAGAGTGAAGCAGCCTCACTGGGGGATTCAGTGTCAGGTGATATGGCAGGTGGGCCATCATCACGTCAGCCCCAATTGCCCCCCTCCCCCCCACCAACCCCCCAGCTCCGAGGGCAGCTCAGAAGCTTTGTTCTTTGCTTCCTCTTCCACCTCTGCCAAGCCATAGCCCTGAGGCTGGAGAGGGGCTTGTGGCCTCCCTGCGGGCCAGTTGTTGCTCTAGCTTTAGGGTCATTCTCACCTCACCCCCCCCCCACCCTTGAGTGTGACCCAGCCCAAAAGCACTGTATTTCCCCTGGCCCCTCTCCCACTGGGCCCTCACATCACATTCAGGCCTTGGTGGACTAGGAGGGTGAGAGCATCCAGAGGCTTGACGGGGGGGCAGGTGCTGTCACCTCAGCCCCTGTGTCTTTCTGAGGTGAGTGTAAGATGGGGGCACCAGTGTGTTAGCATAGATAGATATGAGGCTATCTTGACCAGAGCTCCCAACTTTGGAACTCGGGAAGTATGTTGGAGTCCCAGCGTTAGCTCAACACCCTGAGATTCTGAGCAAATTCCTTTATCTCCCGAGGCTGAAAAATAAAAACTAATTTGATCTCCTCTAACGTAACAGGTGCTGATGTAAATAGATCCAATGCCCATGGGGCCAGATCACACTATATAAAACTACAAAAACATTAAAAAACATAACCTGCCTTTGTTTTTTTTTAAATTCTGCGAATGCCAGAGCATGATAATTAAAGACAAATCTATATATAGATTAAAAACCTTATTCGTTTTTAACATTGCTTTTCTGCCTTTGTTAATTTGACGATCCATCACAGAACATTAAGGCAGCTTTAGAATTCAATATAAAGTGCATTTGCCTTAAATTTACTGTTTAAAATACATACTGATTAGGGGAAAAAATACCGGATTCTGGATATAAAAATGCCCATCAGATCAGGTTTTGTGACCCCTTATATTTCATCTTGCCCACCTGGCCACAACTCAGTGCTTCTAGTTTTTACCCATGTTACTAGTTCTATAAGCTACAAAATGTAAAAACTACCAAACCTTTCTATGAACATGGTCCCATGGAGACTAATCAATTGATGTTACATGAAAGGGCACGATCCAGGAATGTGGGCCACTTTTTATAGGGGTGCCCAGGCCTAATTGTGATTCCAATCCGACCCTGTCAATGGCATATTGTGGGCATCCATTGCATAATTCTGGCTATTCCTGGCATAATAGTGGTAAACATTTCGGTTGTTTGTGATGATAAATGAGAATGAAAGACAGAGTCGTTCATTGCGTAACAGTAGAACATTTGAGCATTTTACATAAACGGCAAGCTAATGTTGGATATTAAAACATGTATTCCTGAAATTGAAAAGCTGAGATTTTAGGGCAAAAACTGACTTTTTTCGTTAAAATTATAAGTTTTTGTTTGAAGAAATGAAATATTTTTGGGCCATGATAAACAAGTGTCTGATTACAAGATATGCGTATTTTGTGAAACTGGCCAGCTGATGTTGGAGGAAACGATTATTGCATTTTCAAAACAATTTAACTTAATATTGGATTGATAATTCTGGCTGATTTAAGAAGGCTTATTTCTGATTGTCGGTAGTTAGTTCTAGAGAAGAGGGGAGTGGAGTTGGCCTAACGGCTAGGGTGGTCGACCTCGAATTTGGGGAACTGGGTCCGTCAATGACGCTGAACATCCTGTGATTCGGGGCAAATCACTAAATCTCCCCGTGCCTAACAAAAAAAAAATGAACGTGTCATCATGTAATGCAACTTGTGCTATGTAAAGCGCTCTGACACCCGAGTCGGGTCAAGTTCGCGCTATATAAAACTCTGTAAAAAAAATAATAATAGAGGGCGTTTACTGACACAGCTGTTATTTCATGGCACATTTGAAGGCAGTTCATCTATTATGTTGATTAAGCTTTTTGATGTTATCAGCAGCATTGACATTTGACCGAAGCCTCCGCATATAAGAATGGTATAACCTGTCTGATGTCTTACCCTATACAGTCTCTGTAAATAAAGCACAAACACTGCTGCTCAAGTCTATAAGATCTGTCAACATCTGCTATCAATGGCCTGAAACTATGGGGTTTATACAACATTTCAAATTCCAATAGATTTTCATTCATAACATGAAAATAATATTTGGGATGGGAAAGGAAATTGGCTGTAGAAGTGAAATAAGATGATGTATACTTTTTAAAAATGCTAGGCAGTATGGCATTGCGTTCCCAGATTTTCCAGACCTCCTGCATTGCCAACAGCTCTTAAGTCAATTTTGAGAGAAATTGTGATGAAAAATGAAGTGTTTTGCAACTGTTCTCCATTTTTTTGCCAGAAGCGGGTGAAGACACACACTATCTAGTAATAGAAAGCTTGCCTGACACAAGTATTGGAATATTTCAATAGAGATCCTTCAGAATCAATTTACACGGCAACTGGTTTTCATGGTTTTCTTTTCCCAAAATATTATCGAGGAGAGAAAGCCCCAGGCTTCCTCATTAAGGGTCCTATTCACAATGATAAACGTAAAGATAAAAGTAAATCTACATGTGTGTGAGCACTCTTACACTTTTGAGTATCTATACTTTTTTAGGCTGTTCACCATTTACGAGTGTAAAGTTATTCAAAAGTGTAGACTTATGTCCCCACTCCCTGAATTGGGGTGTAGAACATTATTCACAAATGAAAACTTAATACTTTTAATTGTTCAAACGTAGTTGGAGATCTCCAGCACCTGGACAGAGATTTCTCTATGGTAACATATTGGAAAAAAGTTTCATAGTTATTAAAGTGGATAAAACAATTAGGAAAATATTTTTGTGCTCAATATTATTGTCAATACATTTTATATATTATTTTAAAATGTTACAGCATTATTAACCTAAATTTAAGTTGAAAATGTAATTAAATTGAATATTTAATTCAAAATAGCATTATTATTATGTATTTAAATTAGCAAAGGTGATGTATAGACTTAACTAAGGGCAGTGCAATTATTTTAATAAATATTAATGTTATATTAATTTTATACTTTTAAACGATTCATAAAATATTTAAAAATAAATTATTGTTTATATTTTATTATTAGAACCATTTTAACATAAGAAAATTATAGTTTTAAGTACTTTAAATATTTTAATTTATTTTAACATCAATTACTAAGGGTTTTATTTGAAGACCCTTCATTCATTATTTTCTGAGTGGTTGTTGCAGTACCTGTGAGTGGCCATGTGTGGTGCTGGTCTTACTCCCGCTCTGAGCTGGAGTATGTTTGTGACTGTTTTGGGTTAATTGTTGGATGTAGTGAATATAGAAGGGCATATTGCGAATAGGAAGGGCTTACTCTTTTGTTGGTGTGTGTATGTCCATCCTTAACTCCCCAACCATCCCTTAAGCCCTCTTTACTCCTTTTTTAACTCCTTCCTTTTAGTTGTGAGTATTTCCCATTTTCCAGCCACTACCGTCTGTCCCTCCCACATTTATGTCTTAAAACGTACACCTCACTTGTGTGTGCATGAGAGTTCCACAGTTGGGCTGAGATCTCCGCACAAAAAAGATATGCAAGCGGGAATTGTAGACCTCCTTGCGTAAGTATGTGAATAGCATTTTGCAGTACAATAACAGTACTATTCTAGTACCACTAAACATATTACAAAATGCAGTTTGTCAACAGGCCCATAAATATGCTCACTCTGTCTTATTTTAAGCCGGTATTTATGCTCCATCAGTTTCACCACTTTCAAAATTCAGCAATGGCCACTTGTCACTAGATGGGAAACTTGTGAAGCGGATTCCTGTAAACATATGAAATGATGGAAAGGGAACATTGCATGGTAGCATGAGGCAGCAACTGCATACTGAGCAAATGTACTAATAGAGAAGAACTCTACGTAACATGGAGAGAATGTAGGGTGAAGTATGAGCCAAATTCCTGCATGAGGGAGGCAGCAAATGGAAATATAGAAATGGATAATGACCTCCACCGGAGACATGGAAAGTGAGTTTGGCCTTCAATTATTAATCAAGGTGAACCTACAACCATATTTCAACATGCCTAAACATCTAAATGAGAAAGACCTTTCTAAAGTGAGCAATTAATGCTGCAGCCCTTAAGTATTCTTGACATTAGAACTGCATTGTTGGCATAAAAAAGCTAAGGAGATATGGCAAGTGCCAATTAGTTGAGTGCCTCAAGTTGCTCCTTCCAATTTAGCTGATAGATTATTTGTTTCTCTGTAACTAAATGAGGTAGGGAAGTATGCATCTCATCCTGACACCTCAGGTAGATGCAAAATCGAATGTTGTGTCACTCTCAGGGCCTATTGCACATCCATTACTATGGAAAGATATTAGGATATTTCACATGGGATTCTATGGGGCAGATTTATAAGCCCCTTGCGCTGCCGGTACGTCACTTTTTGTGACGCACTGGCAGCGCATTTCTCTTCCCCATATTTACAAGGTCAGGAAAAGCCACCCTGCGTGACTGTTCCTGATCTTGTAAATATGGCCTGTTACACGCAGCACTTTGCGTGAAAGGGGCGTTACATGGGTGTTGCTGTGGGTGTTTCCACGCAACATCCATGGAACCAGACACATTTACAGATTTACGAGGATTCGTAAACCTGAAAGCGAGGCACAACGAGGAGAAATGTTTTAATTTCTCCTTGTTTTTTTCCTCTTTCAATGCATGCTGCATTCTACAGCACAAATTGAAAGAGGAAACTGCCTGTATTAATTGTTTTTGTGCAGGAAGGTGCCCCTTCCTGCACAAAAACAATCACCCCATGACGCAGGCATCCTTGCACCATGGTGCAAGGGAGCCTGCGCCGGCGCATGGCAGCTGTTTGTGTGCCAGCGCAGGGGATAGAACAGGAATACAACATATTATTGAAAATATGTTGCATTCCTGTGCTCTGAAACACGTTTTCCCCATGTTAGTTTCCATAGGAAATTTTGAGACAGGCTACAGCCCGAACTGCTGAAAGGAATTACCCCAAATTTGGCAAAAAGGTAGTGCTTGGTTCAGAAGGCGACCTTTTTTTTAAATGGTGTAAATCCGTTCAGTAGTTGCTGAGAAATTCCAAAAATAAAAGTCAAAAATTCAATTTCCCATAGGAAACTTTAGGCAAGGCTACAGCGCGAACTGCTGAACGGAATCACCCCAAATTTGGCAAAAAGGTAGTGCTTGATTCAGAAACCGACTTTTTGTAAAATGGTATTAATCCGTTCAGTAGCTGCTGAGAAAATCAAAATATAAAAATATTGATATCTATGGCCAAGGAGGGTTCGCGGACCCTCCCGACCATGAGCTTTATTCTAATTGGCTGTCAACACTCCAAACCAGGAAGTGTTGGCAGCCATCTTGTGACTGGGTAGAACCGAGTCACAAGAAAACCGAAAAAAAAGGTGAAAAAAAGAAGAAAAGGGGGCAGGGTAGAAACACCCTGACACCCTAGGCCTGCTCAGGGGGTCCCACAAGGACCCCCAGGGCCAAAAAAAGCATTTTTTTTTATTTTGGTGAATTTCGCGCTGGGGCCGCTTTATTTAATTGAGGCCCCTGGGTGGGCCAGGTCCCGGGGGCCTTTGCAAAAAATATATGCGGCGGCCCACGGGGGCCCCGCACTTTTAATGCCACGGACTGCACTCTGCTGACAGCGCTGAAACTGGCTAGAGTGCTCACGTCGGCTGCCAGCGCCTCTGACAACTGTGTGCGCTGGCTCCCGGACTTGCCAGCAGCAGGCTCAGTAACAGTTCGTACTCTGGCTGAGAGTGCTTGTGTGCTACAATGTAACAATCTGCCCTGACTCACTACCCAATACGAGACCCCTGGGCAGGGCCTGCCCTTAGCACTCATTGGTTTAACTAGCTGTGGCGCCGGGGGGATGTGACCTCACCTCACGTCCTGGAACGGAGGAGGAAGTGAGGTCGGTCAGAAACAAGCGGCGGGGACTCGACGACTGGAGTTGTGCTGTGTCGTCCCGTGTGCTGTGCCAGCCTGCTGCCTGCGTATTAAAACCCGGCGTTGGACCAGGGACGGCACAGCAGGCATCGACCTCCACTCAGCATCGATCATGGCCGCGCGGCATGAGAGGCATCGGGGCGCTGCGGGGAGACTGCAGATCTGTTTTCATCGTGGAATTCCATATCTTGCAGTAAGTGGTTGCCAATGAGCGACTGCTATTGCTCTGGCACGGCATGGCCCAGCTACAGACTGAAACTAGTTACATTAGAGTCTTTCAAAAGTACGCAATAGATGAAGGCCGGGCCGTGAGAATTATTAAATCACCGTATTCGGGGGAGCCGAACTACTAGCCTAGTGCTCTCAGTGGGGCGCCCGTGATATCATAAACAATAACAATAATTAGACCAGCCAAGGCCCGCATGGATCTGGGAGGGGCAGAGCCTTCCTGCTGAGCCAATGAACTCGGGCTTCGCGTAATTGAGTCATTAATAACCCCCAGGTCTAGCAGAGCCGGCTAGCACGTGTCTTTATCGGTGCTACAGGGATGACCAATAATTGCCGTCACTGGGTTACAGTGGCTTCCGTGGATCGGAGGTGGTGGGGGGTGCCTTGCCTGTTGTTTTCTGGCAAGATGTCTGCCCCGCTGCACTGACCACGCAGGGTGATTGGCCCCAGAGGCGGACTCTCAGGGGTGGCCACTTTGCTTTTCCTTGCCTGCAGCAGTTGCCAGTGTGGGGTTTCCTCTGCACACACGTATCTGCAGGAGGTTGCACTCACTGACAGTGAGTGCGATCAGTGACCAGAGCACTGAATGGGGATGGCAGGTGGGCAGAGGGGTAGCGTTGGAGGGTACAGGACGCTGTTTACCGGTGTCAGGGAGAGGCATGTGTTGCTCTCTACAGTCCCTGCAGGCCCGCACTGAACCTGGATTTCTTCGCCGCATAATTTATTGTTTTATTATTTATATATCAGTGACGCTTTCCTCAGGGGCTTAAAACAGGCCCCCGCAGCCCCCGCGGTGCGGGGTGGCCCCCAAGCTCCAGGGGGCCCCTAAATGCACCATAACTAAAGCTGAAGTGCCGGTCCGGCAGGTTTGGGGGCTGGCTCAGTCTGCTCGCAGGCAGTCCTAGCTGCTCTGGTATTGGTAATAATGTAACAACTGTCAACACATGATAATCGAATTCTATTACAGGACCGGAGGCTTCAGATTATGCTTCTCTTTCATTTACTGCAAACCAACAGCAGCCAATGAGAATCATGATAACATTATAACATAACATTCCGAGAATGCTTATAGTAAGAAAACAACAACCATAGACACTAGCTCTATATAACAGTCCTCAAACCGGAATACTTCCTCTTTCTTTGCTGCTCCTACACAGAGATAAGTGCTCGATTTTTCATATCTTGCTTTGTCTCTTGATTTGTGTTTCAGTAATGTTTGCAGCCTTTATTATGTGGTTACTATGTGTTTAATGGCAGTTTGCCTGATGCTTTGCATATCCAGCGCGTCCCTTTGATTGTGGATTTGAGCTTCGCGCGCTCGTTCGCCTCTTAGCAGCGCACTGCGCTCACGCGCTTTAATGGCCGATCGGAAGGTGGCGGTTCCGCTTATTAAGCGCTCCTCACCTTCCGATCGCCGTCTCCCCTGTGCCCGGTCCATTTCGCCCCATTACTGCGGCGTGCAGTGCTCTCCCTCGTTCGAGCCCGCAGTGTAATTGAGCCTTGCTCCTTTTGGGCTACGCGACGCCTACTTTCGTATTCCTCCTCGCTCCACGCGTTTTTGTCTCGCGTTGGAGCTACAGGTTGTCCGGAGAGAGTGCCCTTCAGCTTACGCCTTCCCAGGCTGCAAAATAGTGGCAGGCCCCCAGCTGTGTGCAGGCTGGTAGGATCATTGAGGCTCTCTATGCACTTTGGGTGTGTTGACTACAGCTTTGCTGAGGAGCATATATAGATACTTTGTTCAAGTGTGTTTGCACCAGGGTGGCTCCCCCTTGACTGATCCCTTTGGGATTCATATATATATATTTATATATTTTGAGGTCTTGACGTGCCGCCTTCTCACTGGTGGACATGGAAGACTGGGCCTACTTTGAGGAGGACGAGTATGGGTACTATGAGGAGGAGCAAGCCCCCCTCGAGGACAACCTTGTGCAGGCTTTGGACGCCTCTGTTCAGGACTCCGTCACTAAGGCGGTGGAGGTGGCGGTCCCTAAGATCGTTAATAAAGCATTGGCTGCGGCATTAAAGCCTATTACAGCGCAGCTGGAAACGTTTGCCAATCGTCATGGCCTGTTGCAGCAAGATACCGTACAGGCGCCTACTTCTTCAGGGGGTAAATCTAAATCTAAATCTTCCAATTGGCCGCATGCCCAAACGATCACCACTCTTCCTCCCCCTTCGGCCAGGGATCACCCATACTCAGGGGCCCCTAATCCTTTGCCTGCGGCATCCAGGGTGGTCACGGATACGGATACCAACACGGACTCCACCAGCCACACTATGTCTCCCAAGAAGAAAAAACCTAAAAAGTCGGGGTGCGCTCTCAATCGCCCCCAGTCTATCAGCCTTCTACACCCTTTGACTTCAATCCACAGGATATAGTGCATCCTAGGTCTTCGGATTGGGCGCCTCCGCCAGAGGTGGCGGACTACATCCATCAGAATTTGCGTCGTAGTTTCGACAGGGATGTCAGGAACCGCCTATGGTCAGAATGCCCCTGTCCAGATGTTCCGGCCAAGGTCGTAGAGACCCCGGACATAGACCCTAACATGTTAGCATTCTTAAAAAAGTTTCAGAAGGATCCTAAGAAGGGCATCGACCACGCTTGGCGCGGATGCCAAGATAAGTTATTAGACACTATTGGCCCGTTATCTAAGATCTTGGAGATGGCTCTGAAAGCCAAATAGTCTGGAGCATTGATTGACCCTGACATACTGGCAGGTTGGACCCAACGTGCTATCTGCTTCCTAGGCAATGCAAATTGCGCCATTTCCGCCGAGCGCAGGAAATCCCTCCTTATGTGCATGGATACTAACCTGACTGAATTGGCTGGGGCTGAACCAGGCCCCCTGGCGGACGGCTTACTTTTCGGGGACTGGTTTGTGATAGACGTCTCCAAGTACGTAGCGACATTCACGAGTTTGGACAAGGCCCAATCAAATATCAAAAGGGTGTTCACTACTGGCCTTTTTGGAAGGGCCGGGCGAGGCAGGGGCCTCTCGCCAGGCTGCCAGTACCATCAGGGTCCCGCGAGAGGTGGTTATGGCCGAGGCCGCGGAGACTTTCAGGATTCAACCAGAGGTGGCACCTTCTATCCTACGAGACAATCCAATCATCGCGGTTTCCACCGCGGTGGCAACAGAGGAAACTCCCGTCCTCAAATTACAGCAGGTAAGCCCAGTGTCTTTGTCTGTGTTTCTCCTCTGGGGGGTCGGATTCGCCACTTTCTTCGCAATTGGCAGGCCCTTACTCAGGACGCTTGGGTTCTTCAAACAGTGCAAGGTTTTCGCATAGACTTTTTTCAAACTCCTTTTCAGGAGTCGACTCCCAAACCCCTATTTTTTCCCAACAAGACGTGCATTTTATAGATCAAGAGTTAGACGAGTTGCTGCAGAAGCACGTGGTGACCTATTGCGAGGTCGACGGTCCCGTAGGCTTCTGCAGCACCGTGTTCCTCGTACAGAATAGGGGTGGGGGGTTCCGACTGGTTCTCAACCTGAAGGGGTTCAATTCCTTTGTCCTTTACCGACATTTCAAGATGGAGGATATCCATCTTCTGGCGGATCTCTTGAGACGGAAGGACTGGCTAGTCCGCCTCGATCTCAAAGACGCATACCTTACGGTGCCCATTTTTCCTCCCCATCGCAGATTTCTACAGTTTCAGTGGCGCGGCAGGCGCCTGGAATACTTTGTCCTACCTTTTGGTCTTTCCTCGGCTCCGTGGTGTTTTACCAAACTCCTGAAGCCGGTGGTAGCGCATCTCAGGGAGCAGGGCATACGTCTTATAATCTATCTCGACGATATTCTGATTATGGCTCCCTCAGCGCACATAGCATCTCTTCACCTGCAGCTGGCGATGTCACTATTAGAGAGTCGGGGCTTTGTAGTGAACAGGGAGAAGTCGGTCCTCACTCCGACGCAATCCCTGGAATTCCTGGGATTTGTGGTCGATACGCAGTCGGCACAATTGCTTCTACCCAAACACAAAATCAGGGACCTGAAGAAGGAATTGAGAAAGACTCTGGACAGGCAGGTAATGTGTCTGAGGGAGATCGCTCGTCTGGTGGGCCTTTTAGCATCCTCCATTAAAGCGATCTTCCCGGGCCCTCTACACTATCGCGCTTTACAGCACTTAAAGATCAGACACCTCCAGAAGGGCATCTCCTATTCAGACCTTGTCCCACTCACGGAGGAAGCCCGAGTAGAGATCCAATGGTGGTTGACCCATGTGGAGGCATGGAACGGTTGGGCGATCTTCGGATCTCACCCCGAGGTGATCATAGAATCGGATGCCAGCAGGTCGGGCTGGGGAGCCCGCTGCGGGGAAGTCACGACGGGGGCAGATGGTCTCGCCGGGAGTTGGAGCTTCATATCAATTGTCTCAAGCTCCTGGCGGGCTCATTTGCGATTCGCACCCTCTCTCCCAGGAAGGTTTCATGCTTTATTCTGTTGAGAATGGACAACATTTCAGCTGTACGCTATATCACCAAGCTGGGGGGTACCAGGTCCCCGATGTTGGCGGAGATAGCCAAAAACTTTTGGCATCATTGCCTAGTGCATCAGATTTCGGTAATTGCGGAATACCTTCCGGGGCGAGACAACGCGGTGGCGGATTGGCAATCACGCCACTTGAAGGATTACAGCGATTGGAAACTCCATCCATCTCTCTTCCATCAGATCCAAGCGCTGTGGGGCCCCTTCCACACGGATCTTTTGCCTCCAGACTGAATTGTCAGTTGGAAGCGTTCTTCAGCTGGAGGCCGGATCCCTTGGCGAGAGCAACGGATGCATTCACTCAGGATTGGTCCCTGAATCTTCAGTACGCGTTTCCCCCCTTTGTTCTGATTCCCAGGGTGGTGAATCAAGTTTCTTGGCAGGGAGGGGAGATTGTGCTGATTACTCCGATTTGAAAATCGCAGCCGTGGTTCCCAGTTCTGCCAGAGATGGCGTGCGACTGCCCGCTCCGCCTCCCTTGCTTCCCTCAGATACTCCAGGACCCTCAGGGAGAGCTCCATCCGCTAGTTCTAGCGGGGCAACTGTCCCTGATGGCCTGGAGGCTTTCCGGCAACAATGGTCGTTGCCAGGAATTTCGGAGCAAGCTTCCACCTTTATTCAACAAGCTTGGGCCCCTTCTACCAGAAAGAGATACGGATCGGCCTGGAAGGCCTGGTTGGGTTGGTGCTTGGAGAGACACCTGGATCCCGTGGAAGCGGATCTCTCTCACATACTGAATTTTCTATCTCAAAAGGCCGCCGAAGGTTTATCCTACAGATCAGTGAATAATTTTCGTTCCGCCATTTCAGCAGGGCATTCGCAGCCAGATGGCCGGCTTGTAGGCATGCACCCGGTGGTGTGTCAGCTTCTGAAAGGAATTAGCATCTCCATTCCACCTAAGACTAGGTATACTTCTTTGTGAGATGTTTCAAAGGTTTTGACTCTGTTTGATGCATGGCCTAGTAATGAATTATTATCTCGTAAACAGTTGTCAGCTAAGCTTGCCATGTTGTTATGTTTATCTTCATGCCGCAGGGTGTCAGATGTTAAAGTGCTTGATTTCCAGGTCTATAGATTACAATGCGTTTCCTTTGAATGAAAAACTTTGTGTGGTCAAATGTCTTAAGGTATATGAGGATTGTACACGATCACTTCGCCCTTCTGGTTGTTCCAGGTTGCTTATTGCCTTACAGAAACCGTTTAAACCGGTGACTTTCGCTACTATTGCCAGATGGCTGAGATTTGTTATGTCAGAAGCAGGCAGTGATGTTAATCTGTTTGGTGCACATTCAGTCAGAGGGGCTATGGCCTCCAAGTCATTCATGCTGGGTACCAGTATACAAGATATCATGAAAGCGGCCGACTGGTCTTCCAGCTCTACTTTCAAGCAGTATTACTATAAACCTGTAGGCGATGTTGCCTCTGTGGTATTACATAAGCGTTAAGCTAGCATAATCTGAAGCCTCCGGTCCTGTAATAGAATAAAAAATTAGCTAGCATTCGCGCCAAGAATTTTCAATTCTATTAAGGACACGGAGGCGAGGATTATCCAGCCCAGGGACAACTGAATATTGGTGATGATTCATGATGTCATGTTACCCACCTGGATTTATCAGTCGATGACAATTATTACGAGTATGATATTTCTGTTTCAGGCGCTTATCAGAAAGGAGAGTAGACCAGATAGTGGTCCTCTGAAGAGTGCGTTCCATGATCTTCACTTTCCAGTTCGACGTTTCCTGGGGTTCCAGCCTCTTGCAGCGGTTTGGATGTTTCGCTGTTGGTTATCGGACTTATGCTAATGGACTTGGACTCTGCTCGTTGGGAAAAGAAAGAGGAAGTGTTCCAGTTTGAGGACTGTTATATAGAGCTAGTCTCTATGGTTGTTGTTTTCTTACTATAAGCATTCTGGGAATGTTATGTTATAATGTTATCATGATTCTTATTGGTTGCTGTTGGTTTGCAGTAAATGAATGAGAAGCATAATCCTCGCCTCCGTGTCCTTAATAGAATTGAAAATTCTTGGCGCGAATGCTAGCTCATTTTTTATTCTTCACGCAAGACACCCTGTGACTGACGTCAGAAGTCAGTGCGTCCAATGGCTAGTACTGAGACAGTCAGTTAGGGTGAGCCTGTTAAAAGGCTGCCGGAAGACGTCCAGCCGCCCATGGGCGTGAGTCGAATGAACGGTAATTAATGTTTGTTTGCTTCTGGCAATACAGCGCAGCGGTAGGCAACTCGCCGCTGTAAATCAAATGAATAATCCCGGACACGACCCATCACTCCACCAGCTGAGAATGACTGTACCGGGGAGAGGATGTGGTCCGTCGGCTAGACTGCCGACTTTGGTGCTGGAAACCAGGGTTCGAGCCTCGGGGTCGCGTCCACATCCTGTGATTCTTGGCAAATCACTTAATCTCCTTGTGCCTGAATATGTAATGTAAATATGGTGCTCATGTACAGCGCTCCAATACCTTCGGGTCAAGTTTGCGCTATATAAAAGATACAAAAAAAAAAAAAAGGCAGGCACCGCTGACCGGAGTGGTTCCAGTTTCAATAGCCCCTCAGAGCAGCACACCATAGTCCAGGCCAGGCGCGCAACACCCATTGGACTCAAAGGGCTTCAGCCCCCCCCCCCCGTCGTGTGTGTTAGCCCGGGTTGAGACAGCTACCCGGGCGCACACACAGCCGCACCCGAGCACTTCACAGGTCTGTAAAAGACCATTTGTATGGTAATGAGGCCTCGCTGTTGTTTCCCCCCTTCTAAGAGCCCCTGCAGCTCCACTCTGCCTATTGCTTAAAGATTCTGCCCCCCCCAAAAAAAATTCTTAGCCCCCCCCATATTTGGCTCTAGTTGCGCCTCTGGTCCAGGCTGTGCAGCTGAACTGACCTGAATGCCCGGCGTTAGACTGATGCGGCCTGCAGGAGAAACCGAGTGGTATTGATAGATTGCGGCCAGTTTACTGAATTGCTGCGCTTGCCTGCCACCCTTGCAGCAACGAGTAAGTGGAGTGCGGTATCTCTGCTTTTATTTTAAATTCAAACATAACTTGCTCTACAATAAATAGCGCACTAATTAGTATAATTTTCCCTGACACCATTCGGCAGACAGTCACACACTCGCAACAATAACTTGAGATGGATGATGAAAAAAACGGCTTGGGCATCGCAATCAATCAATCAATCAGTTACATTTATAAAGCGCGCTACTCACCCGAAAGGGTCTCAAGGCGCTGGGGGGGAGGGGGGGTCAGTGCTCGTAGAGCCAGGTCTTGAGCTGCCTTCTGAAGGAGAGGTGGTCCTGTATGGCGCGAAGGTGGCTGGGTAGGGAGTTCCAGGTCTTCGCTGCCAGAAAATAGAAAGATCTTCCTCCGGCGGTGGCTTTGCGGATGCGGGGTACGGCTGCCAGGGCTTGTCCGGTCGAGCGTAGGGTGCGCGGAGGAGTGTAGAAGGAGACGCGGTGGTTGATGAGTTTTGGTCCGAGGTTGTGCAGGGCTTTGTGTGCGTGGGTGAGGAGTCTGAAGGTGATCCTCTTGTTGACTGGGAGCCAGTGAAGTTTCTTCAGGTGTCCGGAGATGTGGTGGTGGCGGGGTATGTTCAGGATGAGTAGTGCAGCAGCGTTCTGGATTCGTTGCAGTTTCCTCTGCAGCTTGATGCAGCTATGTTCCCATAGTCCAAGCGACTGGTGACGAGGGTGTGGGTGACGGTCTTCCTGGTGTCGGTGGGGATCCAGCGGAAGATCTTGCGGAGCATGCGGAGGGTGTTGAAGCATGCCGAGGTCACCGAGTTGACCTGTCTGGTCATGGAGAGGGATGAGTCCAGGATGAAGCCGAGGTTGCGTGCGTGGTCGGTGGGTTGGGGAGTGCTGCCCAGGGCGGGAGGCCACCAGGAGTCGTCCCATGCGGAGGGTGTAGGGCCGAGTATGAGGACCTCCGTCTTCTCTGTGTTCAGTTTAAGCCGGCTGTCTGTCATCCAGTTCGCTACTTCCTTCATGCCTTCGTGTAGTCTGGTTCTAGCTGAGGTGGGGTTGTTGGTGAGGGATAAGATGAGCTGGGTGTCGTCGGCGTAGGATATGAGGTCGAGTCCGTGTTTTCGTGCGATGTTCGCCAGGGGGGTCATGTAGATGTTGAAGAGGGTGGGGCTGAGGGAGGATCCTTGGGGGACGCCGCAGATGATCTCTGTGGCTGTGGATCTGAAGGGGGGGAGGCGGACTCTCTGGGTTCTTCCGGAGAGGAAGGAGATGATCCATTCCAAGGCCTTGCCTCTGATGCCGGCGTTGCTGAGGCGACGTATCAGGGTATGGTGGCATACCGTGTCGAAGGCTGCAGAGAGGTCCAGGAGTATGAGGGCCACGGTTTCTCCTTTGTTGGTCAGGGATCTGATGTCATCCGTGGCTGCGATGAGGGCGGTCTCGGTGCTGTGGTTAGCTCTGAAGCCGAACTGTGAGGGGTCGAGTGAGTCGTTGATTTCCAGGGCGGTGGTGAGTTGAGCGTTGACGATTTTCTCAATCACTTTGGCGGGGAACGGTAGGAGCGAGATGGGCCGGAAGTTTTTGATTTCGGTGGGGTCTGCTGTTGGTTTCTTTAGGAGGGCGTTGAGTTCGGCGTGTTTCCATTTCTCCGGGAAGGTGGCGGTGGTGAAAGACGCGTTGATGATGTCTCGGAGGTGGGGTGCGATGATGTTGTCGGCTTTGTTGAAGATGTGGTGCGGGCAGGGGTCGGATGGTGATCCTGAGTGGATGGAGTTCATGATGCGGGTGGTTTCCTCGGTGGTGGTTGGGTTCCAGGTGAGGATGGTGGTGTTGTCAGTGACGGGTTCCAGTGGTGGGTTTGTGTTGGTTGTGGTGAAGCTGTTGTAGATGTCGGTGATCTTGTGGTGGAAGAAGGCTGCGAGGGAGTCGCAGAGGTCCTGTGAGGGAGGGATGGAGTTGTTTTCTGCGTCGGGGTTGGGATTACGCTTGAGGAGTGCAAAAACGGTGGGAAAAGCGGGAGGCGGGCGGCGGGAAAAACGAGGAAAAAACGGCTTTGGGAAGGTGGCGAGAAAACAGGGGAAGAAGCGATGCGGACGACGAGAAAGGCGGGAAAAGGACGAGAAAAAAGGCGGAGAAAAACAAGCACAACGAGCAGGGGCACCGGGCGCACAGGGGGGGGGGCACGCACTCGGGGATACAGAAAAAAGGTGGAATTACATTCAACCAGGCAGTCTCTGAGGCAGGCACTCGAGGGTACAAAATAGAAGGAGGGAACCGGGCACTCTGGGGCCACGCACTCGGGGAACAAGGAGAGAAGTGGGAGCGGCAGTCACGGGGGCACACAGGCAGAACTAGGCAACACTGAGGCAGGCAAGCACTGGTGGCGCTGCGGAGGCGGGGGAGCGGCCTACCCTAAGGTCAATTTTGAAATTAATTACACTGTATATGCAGTCGGTAACTGTAGGATATTGTTTATTGGCAGGTCACGCTCCTTTTAATGCACTCATGCCTCAACAATCTTGCTGGATCTGTCACTAACGTGTCCGTCAGTCAGCCCGACTACTCGGAGACTCTTCTGTGAGGCTTGCCCAATGCTGGTCAGTGCTGCCTACGGCGGCCCTCGAGTCTGCAAGTTAGCTGACCTGTTGTCTCTAAATCACACCAAATGTCATACAAATGATTTAAAGTTCACTCGTCCTCCAGGTTAACGTTAACATGCGGTTAATTATAGATTGTGACCTCAGTGGTTGCACACGGATGTTAAAGTCATTCATTTCCGGTAAGGATCACAATCTCTTGTGTTATGCTGAGAGGTTGTTCCAAAGCGCACTAAAGGTGTCTGAAAGTGCCACGTCGAAAGCAGTCAGAGAACAGATTTCTCCAAAGAACACTTCAAAGTTAACTTACCACTAAATATGGAAAACACTGCACTCAGTTGCTCTTCTTTAATTTCACCACTGCCCCTCCTCATCTCGCTTACCGGTCTATGGCACAGGAAGACAGCTCAACTGGCCTCTCCTCCGCCAGGGCGGGCTTGAGTATACCCAATATGACTCTGCAGTATTTTTAGTGGTCTCGTCTCAGCTAGGATTGCCTCTTTTCCATGAAAATAATACTGACCAGGTGCTGTTGTTTTAAGAGTCTGACAGGTCCGGGTTATGATACTAAATAGGATTTTAAACAAAACCATATATTTATTTGTAACATCACTTTTTGCCTTTGTCTCCTTTAATTATTAACCACGAATTGTTAATAGTAGCTTAGAACACATTAAAAAGTGCTTTCTATTTATATGCTGTTTGAAGAAAGTAAGGATAATGGTTACAAATACCGTCTTTTAGTGATTTGGCTTGTTTTTGTACTAACCGAGACATAAAAATACTGTTGGTGCTGGAAGAAAACTAGCCAGGTGGCAACCCTAGCCTCAGCAGTCTCCCCTCCCAGAACATTTCACCACCACCCAGAATGGGGGCTGCGAGCACTGAACCCTTCTCTTGCCGCCATGTGTGTTGCAAGAGCAGGTGCTGAGCTGCAGTGCCTTGTGTCCATCCCAGGTGAGTGGAGCAGCCTTTGAAGGACATTGACTTGACCCAGCCTGCTGAGAGACTGAGTGATGGTATAACCTTCTAGTAGCACTTATTACGCTATGCTATAAAAGTTGCTTTTTAGGCTAGCACAGTAATGAATGATCAGAACAATGAGATAATCTTCTGAGCATCTGCAGTGCCTCCCTTCTGTTACTGAGAACTGCAATCTCGCAGCCTGTCTCCGGTTAGTGCCCTTCCATTTATGGTAAAGCAGTTTTAGGATCTTCTTAGAGTTTCTCATTGCTCAAATGAGTGTAATGTCTAATATTTCCCTCGTCTTCATTGCTTGATTTTGCTCGCGAGAAGTGTCACTCATAGTTGTTGAAAAGTAACTCATAATTACACTGAATTTATGAAAATGTCACACATAGCAATCTGAAACCTTGGCAGCTATGCCCCCTCAGCACAGCAGTTCGGCCTGAGAGCTCCTGATTGAGTTCGGAGGGGGCCCCTCCAGGTACCTTGCAGGGGGGCCCCTTCAAGTTTCGTTACGCCACTGGCTTTGCTGTGAGAAGAGTAAAGCGGATGCCTGTGACTCTCCATTGATTAGAACACAAACATATACTGCCGCCTGCAGCCCTAGCCCCCCCCCCCCCCCCTTCTGGCTGAAGCCCTTAAGGCCCAAGACATCTCTCACGCGTCACACCTCGTGATAAATAAAGTAAGCCACGAAGCGTCCAGCATGGAAGACACACCCCCAGACACTGGTGGACAGACAGCAGTCCGGGGAGTCTCAGAGTCTAATGACTGCACTGTCTTTATTTGACCTCTTCAGCACGCAGCAGCAGCAGCACTGCGCCGCACTTCCTGGTAGTTTACAGCCTTCAGAGGCATATCTTCCTACATAGATATTCCAGGCCGGGAGCACAGGCATGCGGCGGGTAATGAAGGGGAGGGGATTACTCTGTGTTTAACAAGGAGAAGGAATGGCATTCGTATATTAATGGCCATGAAAGATAGGTGACAATCCCCAGCCCCATGCAGTGTAAAATCCATCAGCATCGCTTGAAATATACGGCTCAGATGCCCTGCCCTGAAGCCACTCTTACATATCTGCTGACATTGGAAACTGCAGAGGTTTTTAGGGCGTACATGAGCTTCAACTCTGACTGCTCCAGCAGCAAATGCAGCCTAGGTCTCACGACAAATCAGAAATGGAAGCAATATTCTATAACTATTTTGTTCATCTTTTATTTTAGGTAACTACATATAAAATAACCACACACGGAAATAAAGATGATAAATCACACACGTTAAAGAAATTGATGGGAAATACAATTTTTTCTATGTTGACATTATGACACCTCAATTGCTTATTGAAATAACTGCAAATGTTTTGTGTGTAACTAGAGAGAGACAAAATGTTATCCTGGTTGGCACAGGGGGGGATGTTAACTTCTGTATTATAATGCTATGATGTCCCAGCCTGCGACTGAAACCACTGTCAATATACACATTGTTTTAAAATTGTATTGCAGTAGAAGATGGACTGTCTTAGATTATTCAGAGAATGTGTGGCTATTGCAAAGAAAGGGTTAACCTATTTCAGGGGTTTTGCAGCGGTTTCAAGATATTTTAGAGCTTCTCGTTGCTGAAGAGGGTGTGATATTTATCTGCACTTCATTGCCTGGTTTTACTCTAAGTACCCATGGGGCAGTTCAGTGTGAAGCATAAGTGCACGTAAACCCTGGAAATGTCACACATAGGCTATCTGAAAACTGGGCAGCTATGTTTACACATTTCCCTCCTCTTCATTGCTTGATTTTGCTCACAACAAAGTGTCACTCATAGTCGTTGAACGTCACTCATAATTACACTGTAATTATGAAAATGTCACACATAGCAATCTGAAACCTTGGCAGCTATGCCCTACCGCAGCCCCGGGGACCGCCACCCCCGGGGCTTTTAATAATTATTCGCGGGGGGCACACGGCCCCCCCCCACAGCCATGGGGACCACCACCTCCCGGGGCTTGTTTTTTAAATATAAAATAAACCTGTGTAGGGGGGCTCGAGCCCCCCCCACACACCCCAGAGACCACCCCCTCCCCGGGGCACTAAAATGCAAATGTGGGGGTCCGTTACGGACCACCTCCCCAGGGCTTTGTAGTTGAAGGGAGGGGGACCGCGCTGCCCCCCTTGTGGAGCCCTTGATGGCCCTGGGGACCACCACCCCACAGGGCCGGCTCCTGCAGTGTCCCAGGGTGCCCACCCCCAGGACACTGTTGCTATGACAGGGCGGGAGATAGAAAAGCAGTCACATTCAAGAAATGAATTATTGTACTGACCTGGCACTGATGAGCTTGGTTAGCTTGACAATTGTATCTATCAGGAGAAATGCTAGTATTTATATTTCCATGAACACACTGATGACCATGCAAAGAATATCTCTGCTAGTCAGCATTTGAATGGGGAAAAGAGGAATGTGACAAGAGAGTATGAAACTGAAATTGTAATTGCATTATACAGTGCTTACTACCCCTGAAGAGGTATCAAAGCTTTTACGCCGGGCAGCACGCTGCCCTGGAACCCAAGTTTAATGGTTAGTTCAGTGTTATTGGTTACTGTTAATTATTGGGATTAGTCTTGTGCGTTCAAAGCAAAGCATTTCATGCAGTTGTTTCATATTTTTTTAATGCTGGACTAAAGTAATAGTGGTTGGCTGCAATCATTAGTAGGGAGGGAGGTGAGCTCAAGACCATGGTTGGTGGTATTAATGCAGGAGTTAGAGGAGATTAGGAATTATTAGGTTGCATAGGCATGACTTTCAGCGGAAGGAGGAGAAATTGTGATTTAGTAAATGAGCTATGGGAAATGTGCTGACATAGAGAATAATTAAACATCCATGTGTCAGAGTAGGTTGTGCACAGAGAGAAGAGGTATGCAGAGGATGGAAGAGAATAAAATGGGACATTTGAAGAGAGAATAAAAAGAAAAGGTAACAAACAGAAGTTTTAATTAAAGTACAGTTTTTTTAATGCTGGATTTAAGGAATGTAGTGAATATTTTTGATACAGCATGCAGTTTGAGGATGCAAGAATGTAGAAAGAAATATTATTTACTTGTGAAGATTGGGCTATATTGGGAAAGGTTTTAGTAGGTACTAGATACAGGCACAAACCATCTTTCCGCTGCTAGGCCACTGCCACACCACCCATTCAGCTAAATCAATTGATCAGTTCAAGGGTTGAAAGTGAAAAATAATAGCTGGACGCATATGTCGAGAACATACATGGGAAATAATGGTTGAAAAAGAGATTTTGGTGTTCATCTTTGATTTGACTCAGAGTATTAGTTAGACAGCAGAGTGGGAAATATTTCAAGGCCTCTATTTTGCATTGGCTCAAGATGGAAGATAAGGACAGCTTTGCAGACAGTGGAATTGTATTACCTGTATTCCAGTGACTGGAGGGAAGAAGGGGCAAACACTGGTGTGAGTGAGGGGATGGTGAAAGGACTCCCTTTACAAATTCAATGAACACGTTGTTAGCAATTGGCTGCTGATTAGACTACCTGAAGCTCTCTCCTTTTTATAGCTGCTACAGGTGAGTAGAGGTGGAGCTGTTGGTTGAAGGGAACCCTTTAGGTGAGGCCAAGCATTTGTCTACCTTAATCACACTTCACTGAAGAGCCCTCACACCTCTTTGTGCCTCTGTTGGGGGTGCTCCAGGCTGGAGACAGTCCTCTGTGAGGGGCCTCACTACACAAAGGCTTTGTCTGAAGTGCAGCTTGGAAGATATTTGAAATGAAAACATATTGAAATGTACCTTTCCTTATCAGGAAAGGTAGCTGCCTCCGCCCTGGTGTTTTTGGATATGGGCAATTTTAAAGGCAGGATATTAGTATAAAACTCCCCTCACAGGCATAAACGGTTTCAAAGAAGCCGAACAGGGAGACAGAGTTAAAATACGTCTGCCTCATAGAAGCTGTGAAACACAGCACCTACGAGGTAGCCAAAAAACGGAGGCAGCTTTACATGTTAGCACGTGTCCCTTTCTGCTCACATTATATAGGAAATATATCCAGAACAAAAGTCAGAAAGGTCAGCAAACATGACCATGTAATGCATATCGCCATGTTTCCAAATTGTTGGTCCAAGGCCACCTCTCTGAAAGTCCTCTCTTGGGGAAGGGGTGGCTTACACCGGTCTGTGTCCCTGCAGCTCACAACAGGGGTGTTGCAGTGATTAATAGCGGGGGCAGGGCGGGTCAGTATGGTCAGTGTGTGCGACACAGACCATACAGTCTAAAGTTCCGCACATGAAGTGTTTGTCACACACCCCTCTTAATGTTCAAGTCTGTCTATCACAAGCCCCCCACACACACACTCATGTCCGGGATGAGTAGTGTTTCTGTTGCCAAACACAATAGTAACAAGCAAACAAACTGTCCTACAGAAAAGGAAACTAAAAGGCAACACATTCCTTTATATGTGTCAGCTTCACTCTGGTGCCCCCCTTCCTCTTCACCAGTAACGCCTAGCAGAAGGCCGCCCTCATCATCAACACCCCATCTATCCACTACCCCCACCCCCCATGTTCTACCTTCATAAGTCACACAAGTGCCGCTTATAAAGCAGCTATGAGTCTGTTTACATGGCAGCACTCACTTGGAAGCGGGTCCCGTCGTGCTCGGACCCTCCCTTCTTCCTCTCTTGGCAGCATGATTCTCACTGTTTACCCTCCCTGTGTTGCAGCGTGGAGCACAGAGCTTTTGATCTTTCACCATCAAGTAACTACACACAAACAAAGAAAAGTGTGCATTGACCTCACCTATTATTACTGCCAGACCCAACCTGTGCTACCGAGGCATTGATATCCACAACAAGAAATAACCGTCTTAGTATTGGCCCATGATACTACATTTTACCAGTTTTACTATGACATCTGATATAACTTGTGAAAATCTCTGAGTAATCCACTCTCTGTGGTTGCTGACTTCCCAGAGCTGAAAGAGATTGTAAATGCATGAAAAACCTAGACTTTAATGTATGTTCCTATATCTATAACTACCTTTAGCAAGTTAGAAATCAAGTCTGTGATCAATCTGAATGATTCTTAATACTCACAATTCACAAGCTGTAACATAATGAATATCCATTAATATTATACTTTCAGTCCTGGAAATATACATTCACTTCGCCACCACATGCAATACTTTACTACCATATGTGATTCAAGTGATATAAACAAAGTCTATTAGAATAGAGGATTCAGTGAACTCTTTTAATGGAGTACATAATCCTGGAACAGAAGACTCCAAAACTAAGGGGCATATTATCAAGAAACGGCGTTAAAATTATCGCCGCTTTGGCGGCAGAAAACTGCTGCTAAGGCGGCGATAATGGGCTCGATAATATGCCCTAGAGAATTCCAATAGAAGCCCAGGTTCTGGTGTGAAGGACCACCAACCTGGGCTTCTATTGGAATTCTCTAGGGCATGTTATCAAGCCCCTTATCTCAGCTCTAGCGGCAGTTTCCTGCTGCTAAAGTGGCGATAATTTTAACACCGTGCATGATAATATGCCCCTGAGTGCAAATTAAAGTCTAAATCCTCAGTCTCTAAAATGTATCCAGAAGAAAAGAGTCCTTGATAACTCTGGATGAAAACTGAACTAATTCCAACCTCCTGATGACAAGGTTCCGGCTGCAGCAACTAAGTATCACAATTGCCTATACTCTGAAACACCAGGAACGTATACTCATTGTTCTCTAAGATGACTGCCACCACTGCAAGTCTCAAGAGAGTGTAGTAATGCTTTGAGAAATCTAAATTACCTTAATTACATTTGTGTATTTTGCATAGTGCATTCTCACATCAACTGACTCCCAAGCTCTGCATGTACTGCTAACTTCCTCCATAGAGGAAGACTCTGGCACATTTGAAGTTCGGAGGAGCTCATCTCTGTGCCTGGCTGGCATACATAAGAGAGCACAGTCCATGGATCATGACAACAGGTTTAGAATTAACAAGGAAAAATTATTATGAATTGGTAATAATTCAGTAAGAGAACTAATAGTTGCATATAATCCTTGTGAATACTCTTTTTAATCAGCCAGTAACTCCTGAGGTTTGCCACTCTTTTTTTAGCTCCTGTAGAGATTGCCCTAAGAATTTAGCATTTATTTTTAGTTATGTCAGTCAGAAAAGATCCTTGAGCTGCCTTTTATTTTATTTTTAGAATATGAAGGTCTTTATGAGAAGAAGTGGCATTTTTCTAGTGCTAAACATGGAGTTAATTGAGTTGTTATTGTGAGCTGAGAAACCCTGACTCAATGAACTTTTGCCCAGGCATTGCAAGATCAGTATTACATCTCATTACTACTTTCAATGTAAACATATTGAAAAATGTATTAGACTTATTATGTATCTATATTGTTTCATTCCATTATTCCTTCATTTCACTACTGCTATTGCATACATTTTGTTTGGATGAATTGCCTCCTCAAATTATATGGATGGTATGGAAATTGTTGAACGTTTATGGACTATTCAAGTTTATGGAGAGTTCTGTACATATTTTTACAATGTATACGTTTAATAGAAAATCGGAGGAGTGTGGGTTCTAGCGTCCTCCTCAGACTGGGTACTCACCAATGACTACAACTCACACGAAGCTTAGCATAACACATCGTTATTCTTCTGTGTGTAACCAAGAACCCAACATTCTAACCCTGCAGTCACTTCACTACGCTCTAATGCTTACATCCCCATTCTACAGAGTCCATCAGGAGCCACAATGGTTCCATCATTACAAACCCTCATGACATTATATCTCCCCCTTCGTTAAATAAAAAATGTCAAAGAAATTACACACATATATAGTATTAGAGCTTTTCAATGAGTGTTCGTGGTGCTTGGATGACACGTCCTGACTGTATCTGTGGAAACTGGGGACAGGCAGTAGAAATGTCCATGACTGGCATCGGTGATGGAGAAACAGCATCAGTCAGGGGTTCTGCACTTGTCTTTTCAGACCCAATCTTTACAAAGACATCAGTTCCTGACGAGCGACAAGCCACACGTCAGAAGTACGAGAAGTCTCACATAATGGACTTTCCAGGATGTTGGTAAGTCACAATGTGTCCTTTGCTGGTCACAATGAATGGAGACAAGACAGAGCTTATGCTCCTGGGCCCTGCCAACCCTAACTCCCTCAGCACTCTATGGCCACCCTGCCTGGGCACCCCTCCGGCCCCAAAGGACAGCATCAAGAGCCTTGGGGTGTGGCTAGACAGATCTCTGTCCTTCGGCACCCAATCCACTAAACTGGCAGCCACCTGCTTCGGCCTCCTCAGAGTGCTAAGGAAGGTACTCCATCTTCTACCGATGGAGGCAAAACAAGTAGCCATTCAGGGCCTTATCCAGTCACGACTGGATTATAACAACGCCCTCTACCTCGCCGCCCCTGAGTACACGATACGGAGATTACAGACGGTGCAGAACTGTGCCGCGCGCACTTTGCTTCAGATCCCTCGACGTCAATCAGTCAAAAATGGACTGAAAAAACTGCATTGGCTACCCATTCCCCAAAGAATACAATTCAAAGCCTTGTGCATTGCGCACCAGGCGTTCTGGAAAACGGGTCCTCTCATCACTCGCAACCTAGTGTCACACTACCTCCCCACTAGGAATTTGCGATCCAACCAGACCTTCACGGCCACAATTCCCAAAATAAAAAAGTCCAGAACTGGCGGTAGGACTTTCACCTACAACGCTTCCAAGCTATGGAACACCCTACCCCCCCATTTAAGGAAAAATTCCAATCTCACCTCATTCAGGAAACAGCTAAAAACATTCCTCTTCACTGCTGCCCAATAACACCGGGCTACCTCCTCTTGTTCTGTTGGTTTCTTAGCGCTTGGACGCCCCCGGGCAGCAATCGCGCTCTACAAATCGACATACAAATACAAATACAAATACAACATAAAATGGTTCACCATCGAAAGGATCATCACACTTTCATTTTCTATGCGGACGAACAAACACTCGATCTCCGCCAGGGAACGTGACGTAGCATGTCGACGCTTGTCTGCATAGGCCTTCATTTTCCTCTTGTGATCCAAGTCTTTCATGCATGTCTCTTCCTTGGTAGTTACTCTTCTTTGGTCTATTGACGTAACTTGGTCGTCATGGCTCTCCGGAATTTCAAGTTTGCAGGGTTTTCCCCTGTAATTGAGAGAGGGGTTGAGTGGTAAGCTTGAAGAGTTGAAATTAAGACAGCTTTAAAGTCGAGCTTTTCTAGTACAGCACACTCGACAGCTTTCTTTAGAGTACTCATGAACTGTTCAACAAGGCCATTGGCTTTTGGCTAAAGAGGAGTGCTCTTCTAATGCTTCACATTAAGATGATTGAGAAAGTCTCTGAATTCTCAACTGTTTAAGGGGAGGGCATTGTCAGGCTTTAAGATCGCAGAAACACCGCAGGTTGCGAAGGTGCTGTCTAATCTCTCAATGACACGTTCTTGAGTGATAGATGAGAGATCTTCAATTGATAGTAAATGGGAATATTTGTCAACGATCACCATCAGGTAATTGTATGTTGCCAAGACGACCAAGGAAGCCCACTGCAATTCTTTCCCATGCATGCATTGGCAACTCTGACATGTATAATGAGTGTTGAGTAGTTTTCGATGACAAGCACTTGCATAGATGACAGACCTTTAATTATCTTTCAACTCTCTTGTTGAGAGGTGGAAACCTGACTTGGTCTCGGAGAGCTTGTTTGGTGGCAACAAATCCACGATATCCTTCATGGGCCCCTTCAGTTATCTGTTATCGCAGACTATCCAGAATGATAATTCTCAAGCATTCCTGAGTAACGGACACTTCATCTTTGACATTCTTAAACTTTTGATATTCACTGTCACTGGTAAAAGGTCGAGGGTGCTGGTACAAAGAATGATGTGTAATAATGTCTTTCAGTTTCAGCATGTCACTATTTTGATTTGTGGCAGTGATAATTTCCAACAAAATGGCACCTGAGGTGCTTTATTTTACGATGTAATGTATGCAAGTTTCAACTGTCTTAGAAGGTTGGTCAGGGCAGTGTAGAGGCACTTATGAGAAGAAGTTGGCAGAGTTCAGATTTTTACCTGGAATATGCATGATGGTGTAGTTGAACTCTTGTAATCGCAGACCCCAACGTTCAATGTGAGGAGGCATTTTTGCTTTTGGATTGCCAAAGATAGTCAACAATGCTTGATGATCAGTCACAAGCATGAAGAGCTTCCCTTACAAGAATGCATGGAAGTATTCACAAGCTCACACCACTGCTAAGCTTTCTTTCTTACATAGTGAATAAGCGCATTTAGTTTGGGACAAACTTCGGCTTGCATACCCCACAATTCGGGTGTCTGCTGTGCTGTGCAAGGATGGTGCCCAACCAGACAGGGCTAGCATCAACAACAACCTCAGTATGAAACTTTGGATCAAAATCTGCTATTTCAGTAGAATTTTCAATAGCGTGTTTGATTTTCTGGAAGCTTTGCTTGCATGCACGTGACCAAAGAAAAGAAGCATTCTGTTTCAGCAAATTTCTTAATGGCGCATTGACAGTGGCAAATTCTTGTATGTATCTCTAGAGCAATAGCTGGCCGTCCCAAGGAATGAACATAACATGGAAAGAGTTTGTGGGGGACTGGCAGTTGACAGCGCTTGCACTTTAGCTGGATCGGGTGTCATGCCCCCATCAGAAAAGATATGGCCAAAGAATTTGAACTTTGTCTTAAGGAATTCACATTTCTCGGCATTCAAAGTTAAACCGGCATCAGCGAGCAGCTGGCACACTTGCATGAGAGCTCTGTAATGCTCCATCTGTGCAGCTCTGAAAACCAATATGTCATCACTGTAATTGAAAGCATTCATGAGAGGCTGCTTGATACATTGAATGACATTTTGGAATAGCTCTGTAGCTGATGAAACACCAAAACGTAGTCTCTTTTAACGGAACAGACTGATGTTTAGAAAAGGTTGCAATGTACCTGCAATTCTCCTCAAATTCTAACTGATGATATCCTTTATTCAGATCCAGGCGAGCGAATACCTTTACACCATTTAATTGTGTTCTCATGTAGGCAATGTGCGGGCCTGGATGTCATTCTCTTTCAATTGCCTTGTTCCATTGAAGCATTTCCACACAGATGCATACAGCTCTGTCACTGTTCTTTTTGGGTACTACCACTATGGGAGAAACCCATGCATTGGACCAGTGGAATGCTCAGTTATATCATATTTGAATAAGGAGTCAAGTTATTTTTCAACAGCGTCCTTTAAGTGAAAGGCAATTCCTCTGTGTCTTTGAGCAATGGGACAGACTACATCATTAATGTGTAATTGAACTTTCATAGCCTTGAGTTGTCCCTACCCATGAAACAAAGAGGGGAATTTAATTACTATTTCATGATGAACATTCATCTTATAGTTCACGGATATCAGTCCCATATCAGCAGCTGTGCTGAAGCTGAGTAAGCAGGCTCTAGACGCCATACCTCAAAGTACATGATTAGGTGCTTGTACTTTTGTTTTCTAATGCTTCATCGTTGGTACAAATGAACTTTGACTCTTTAGGGACATCAATGCAGCCCACGTATACACGTTTTTAATGGTGTAAGTAGAGGCAATGGAACAAGTTCAATATATTTCTCCTAGACATAATATGTACTGACACACCCCTATCAATAATGAAAGGATTTGAACAACCATTGACTTTTAGTGTTCGAGCAATGCTTAAATGACTTGGGTGCTTTGTCATGTTGGTTTCTCCTGGACTGGTATTTTTCCTCACAGGCTGCCAGTCCAACATGCGTACACTACTCTGAGGTAAATATTGACATGGCACAACCATCTTCTTCACTTTCACTTGATTTTGATACGGAAGAACAGTTTGCTGAAAATGTCAATAGACTTCATTTGGTGTTAATTTGCCTCAGCTGATGTGGTCGCTTGGCCTTTTGGGCGTGTGTCGAACGAACCTTCTGGAGCATTTGGTTGGCCATTTTGTTTTCACACTGTGAAGCACTTACTTTCTCCTTCACATTGCACACCATCACAAAATAATTCTCATTTCTACAGACTTTGCAGATCTGCTCAATGGTAGGACATTTACCTTTGTGCGGAGACAAACAACCACACCTAAAGCACAACTTCTTTTTCTGTGGAGAATTCAATCTCAGTCTCTCTGCCTTGTGCTTTGGCTTATTTCTCATGACTGACCCACTCTGGGCACCTCCGGCCTCCATATCAGCAACTTGTCGTTCAGCATGCTCTTCAGCTCTGGCAGCCATGAGAACTTCCTCCATACTCACCACTTTCTTGGTCACGATTCCAATCACCACTTTCTGCTTTCCAAACGTCGGAGACCTTTGGAGTTGTTCTGAACCCCATTCAGCAGCTTTGGGGGGTGCTGCTTCTAGTATGGACAGCTCACTCCCTCCAGCGCTGTGGCATGATGACTCTCTTTACCCAGGAATGGTAAGCAGATTACTTTTTCTAGTATCACTTTGCCCTTCAGTGTCTCTTTGTGCTTTCTGACACCTGGTTGATCTCTGCCTAGCAGTGCTCCTATTTGCAGTGTTATTTTGCACTTTGAGGTTCTTTCAAAACCTGGTTGCATTCGCATATAGCATTATCACTCCATATGAATGTATTGCTTTGAGTTACATAGTGTTGCAGTACCTCTTTGTGTGGCCTTCCAGAAGGTTCTCGGCCATGATGTGTAAGCTTCTCTGTCAAACTTTCATTAACGTCAAATGGTTTTCATGGAACTGGGGTTTTGCTTTGACTCCACATATGCCATACGCCGATTCCGCATGTGGCACGCACAAGCAATTTTCTGGCCCACTGCAAATTCTCTGGGAGAGCACTGTCTATCTTTGAGTTTTTATCTCCGATCTCGTCACCAGTTGCAATGTCCTGCCTAGCCCTGGTACTCGCCAAGGAGTATGCCACACATGAGCTTAGCGTACTACGTTTGTATTCTTCTGCATGTTACAGTGGAACCTAACATTCTAATCCTGTATTTACTTCAGCACGCTCTAATGCTTATGTGACCGTTTTACGGAGTCCATCAGGAACCACAATGTTCCTGTCATTACAAACTCACACAACACCTCATAGGCCTCTGGAAAATTTTGGACGTGGAGTCACAAGGTTATTTGCTGATTTTAATATGAAGCAGGTTTTTTTACATTGAAAAATATGTGCGGGGCAACCCTTGCAGCATGGTGTTGTGTGAGACATTGTTAACACGTGATGAACATAGGACATGTTAAGAAATAATTGAAGGGGATAATGGGGACTTATTGTTTAATTGTTGGAATCATGTGAGTCACATACGAGGGGATTGAATCTCTGGATGATCTCTGCTGGGAACTTCCTAGGTTATAGAAGTCCTTACAATGTAGTATGCAGGGATGATCAAACTTGGTGTGGAAAGCGATTGAGAATAAGGATTATTGTAACTTGCCTCATTGTATTTAAATTTGAAGAAGGGATACATGTGTTTGTCATATTTGTGCAGAATTTGTCACCAGGCACTCTGAATTACCTGAAGAATTGTTGCTGGGGATGACTGCATGTTTCTCTAGCCATAATTTTTATAAGTAACAAAAACGAATTCACATTTTGATATGTTCTACATATATCTTAAGATTGAGTATAGGTTAGGTCCTCCGCACGACTTAATAATCAGAAAAATGAAAAGTTCTGTTGAATGATGGTAATAAAAGTTATATTAAAATTTTGATATTGTCCAATGGTTTTCTTCACTGTATCAGTGTATAATCCTAGTTTGGAGGCCATGTATTTGCGTCATGTTGTAATGTGTATTACATTTATGTTGTATATGTTAATTTTGTGTGAGATTTTTAATTCTAATAAGTTGAATTATTATTATTATTTTTTTGATTTTGTAATTTGTTATTTTTATTGTTGTTACATGTGTCAGTGTTTTTAATTGTATTTATTTGTACATATATGTTCTTTATAGCCCTGATGAAGTCCCTTGTGGGGATGAAACTTGTTAACTGGGCTGATTTGATCTGTTTTGTATCAAGAAGATAGAAGAATACATACTGATTGTAATTATGACAATCAATGGCGTTTGAGTCTACTGTATGGACATAATTTTGTTAAGTTGTTAAAATAACACCATGTACTTTGAGGATTTAAATACATTTTTGCATGATATTGGAACTCAGTATTACATTACTGTTAGGAGTGCTTACCCTGACAGTGTATCTATGATTACTGATTATTGAGGTGGTTCTTTGACAGTAGAACCTTGGGGTTTGAACACTCATTTTGATCTGACATACTCTTGTGTACTGATGCAGTGGGGCATATCTTTTATTGATGATGGTTCTGAAATCTTACTTGAATTCATCCCAGACAAAAGGCTTACTTTGGTCTCTGTTAAAAGTTTCCTTAACCCACCTGAATATTTACCATGATTATTGTAGCACATCTATTCACCATTAATTAAATAGTTTGCTCTTTTTTCAAACATGTTTACTATGACCCCAGAGGTGCATTCTTACAGAACACATCCAAGTGTCCTACTGACAACCAATTATTCCCTGGAAGACATTTGACATTTTCAGTTTATTTTCCTCTATATTTTGTAAGAGGTTTGTGGTAAGCTATTTCAATGATCTTTTCAAAGGTTAAGCGAAAAGTGTATTAGTGAATTGTTCCTTTTTATACTAGCGCTTTATGGACACATAGTGCATTAGCAGAACTAAGTTAGTAGAGGGAGTTAGGTATATCTGTAACCAAATTAAAATATTATAATTCGTCAACAAGCAGCAGTGCTAATACATTGTATATTCCTTCCCTACATACATGACCCTTTCGTTTTTACCATTTTGGCCCTCATTATAAGTTTGTCACAATAGGGTGTGATTTTTACCACAAGTGATGAATACCATTATCTCAGGGTTAGGTATTTACCACTTGTGGTAAATACCTCCTACACACCAAATTCCGTTTGTGTTCCCTTTTTTTCTGGGCCTTTTCCCCTGATACATTTTGGCATATGTTTATATTACTTACACAGTGGCAGTAGCCACTGTGTAGTCATGTTTGAGAAGGAGGGCCTCATTTGGAGTTTGATGGACAGGTTACTCTGTTACAAATGTGGCAGATATCCCGTTCAATGTATTAGAAGTGCATTATATCCTATGGTACTTGTACTAAGGCAGGCAGGATATCCACCACATATATGATGGGAGAACCGTCTCCCTCACTCTAAATCAGGCCCTGAGTTTGTATTGAAAAGGCACCTTTTGATTTGTCTATATCTATAACTTTTGACTCCATAGCCAGATTTGGCAGAACTTGGCAGTCTACTTACACAAACACACATAATGAAGGGGGAAGAGGACACATTCCTACCCCAACCTCCCCAAGTAAACTTAAAAAACACACAAGAAAGGTAGGAATGTAAACTTCACACTTATTTAGTTTAAGTAGCATGTGCTATGTGTGGTAAAACTGCCCTCACCACAATTTGTGGCATGCTTCATCATAGGGCTTTCTAACTGACACCTCTGTGCAGACAAACGCCTGGCGTGGAGCAAAGGGAAGGAATAAAGCATAGAGACGGATATACCCGAGTCAGTTTTAGATTTCACAATCTGCACATATAATTTTTTGATCCCTTTATTTTCATGTTTGTACTGTCTTCCCCTTCTCTTTGCTCCACCCTAGGCATTGGTCTCAGCAGAGGAGTCAGTTAGCAAGCCCTATGATGAAGCATGCCACAAATTGTGGGTGAAGGCAGTTTTTCCACACATGCCACTTAAACTAATTAAGTGTGTAGTTTACATTTTGACCTCTCTTGCGTGTATATGAAATCTACTTACTCAGTCAGATCAGTTTTGGCATGCCAAGTTTCTTGAAGATCTGTCATTGAAAAAAAGTTACTGACCAATCTCCACGGTCTCTGGCTGCGCTGCTCACCGTGATCCATGCCGGGTTTTCATGTGCCCTCGCTGCGAGTCAAAATACAGTGATTTTGTGCTCGTACGCCAAGTGACGTCCCAGTCCTGGTGGTTACGATGTGCACACTCACCCCAGCCTCTTTCACGGGAAATGATGATGGCAAGTACACTATTGTTGGCACCTTAACACAGCAACCTGCCGTATCCTCTCTCCCCATTCTTTGGTCTCATGCAGGTTAGTGTCCTTGCCAAGTGGGGGGGCGACGCGCTGTAGTTATATACACAATCCAAAAAGTAGCAAGTTATGCGCGTAGCACCAAACCAAGAGGGCGTGTCGGTAACCAGTGCTTGCTTTACCAGTGACACATCGGGTCCAATCCCATTCCAGCGCAGTGGGCTGAGCAGAGGCACCGCATGTACTCAAACCCCCCTTTTTTGTAGTGCCACAGATCAGAGACTCTGTTGCGATTCACTGTGGGGGTTCGTGCTGGACCTTGCAGTGGATTCATGCATCCACAGAATCCCCCAAAACATTTTTTATTAATTTGCTTCCAAGGCCCCTCACAAGGCCAGGGAGGTCAGGGTGTATCCGTAATCGCAAAAAAAAAGAAAAAAAATTAATTTGGCCCCAAGGCCCCCCACAAGGTCAAGGGGGTCAGTCAATCTCACTCTTGAGATCCCAGACTTGTGATCCTCGGTGGAACCACGGCATGAAATATACGTACATTTTGAGTCTTAATTTCTCCATCAAATCACAAAAATCATGCTTTCTGGATAATGATCTAGCTTTCCATTAAGCCATTTTTCGGTATTACTGTTCAATTTTACTATCAAAAATTGAATGGGGAATCCATGTTTTGAGAGCCCCACCTTTTCTCGGCCCCCACTTGACAGGTCAACCCAAAACTTTCCAGAAAAAAAACAAAATGGATGAGACTTTTTTGGGAAAAGTTTTACACACTGTGCTAAAGTTATTAGCAAACCAAAAAATCAATTTGCTTTGGAAATATAGTCCTAACTATAACTGCATAGTGGCGATGGCCACTAGGTAATATATATATATATATATATATATTACCTACTGGCGGTCGCCAGTAGGTAGTTATAGTTAGGACCACGTTTCCATAGGAAAACCTCAACATTCTATTTTGAATAACTTTGGCGCCGGTCGACGAATCCTCGCGAATTTCTCAAAATAGGTGGGGCGCTACGCTCCGCTCCTACCCTGAAAGTCTCGGGGGGATTCGTCAAGCGGGGGCTGAGATAAAAGGGGGGTCCCAAAACGCGTTTTTCCCATGCATTTTTCCATAGGACCTTTAGAACGAGCTACAGCCCGAACGGCTGAACAGAATTACTAGAAATTTGGCAGAGAGGTAGTCCCTAGGTCAAGGAAGTGCCTTTTGTAGGTTTGGTGTAAATCTGTTCAGTAGATTCTGAGAAAATAGCCTTTAAATCAATATATATATCTGAGCCCGCTTACGGTACGCTTACCGTACGCTTACGGTAAGCGTACGGTGGCGTGCGCGAGCGCGATTCTGATTGGCTCTTAGATCTTAGTAAACATTCGAATCGGCAGAAACCAGGAAGCGGCGTCCGCCATTTTGTCTACCGCACTGAGTGTTATGTATCAAACATGATGGCCAAAAACATGTTACGGGGATGTTTTGACAACTCCCTCTCACATAGTCATGTTGAGGGAGTCCCCAAACATCCCCCAAGAGCAAAAACGGCATTATTTTTTTTTCGGCAATTTCGCGGGGTACGCTTACCGTACGCTTACCGTAAGCGTACGGTAAAAAAATAAAAATAAAAAAAACACTATCCACACTTTCTCCACCCCTTGTGCAAATGGTGGCCGAAGGCCACCATTTGTTCATGGCTTATCAGAGCACAGAAATTTCCCAAAAAATTTCAACAGATTACCTATCACAAGGAAGCGCATAATATGTCCTCCATGTGCGCACGGTGCGCGAAGCGCATCGTGCGTACATGGCCCATCTAGCGTAACGTGGGCACGGCACTAACTGCGTAAAGTGGGTGCGCGGTGCGCGAAGCGCACCGCGTGCTCACTGTGCGCGCACGGTGCGCGAAGCGCACCGTGCGCGCACGGAACGAACTGCGTTAAGTGGGCGCGCACGCCACGAATGGCGTAAAGTCACTTAGCATTTAAAAAACCGTACAAATTCACTGAAAAAACCATAGGTTTCACACACGTTATAGTTAGGAATTAGCATTTAAAAAACCTTGCAAATTCACTGAAAAAACCATAGGTTTCACACATGTTATAGTTAGCGGAAATTTTACTGATAAAAAACCAATGAAATTGCCCCGTTATAGTTAGTGCTGGCAACTATAACTCACGCGACCGCAATCTTCTGCTGATGACATATGTGTCTTTATGAAAAAAAAATATTTGTAATATATGTATAGCTAAAAATGTATGGAAGAAGACATGGGCAAATAAGTGTCTAAATACAGTATTAGCATCAGCAGAGGATTGCGGTCGCGTGAGTTATAGTTGCCAGCACTAACTATAACGGGGCAATTTCATTGGTTTTTTATCAGTAAAATTTCCGCTAACTATAACATGTGTGAAACCTATGGTTTTTTCAGTGAATTTGCAAGGTTTTTTAAATGCTAATTCCTAACTATAACGTGTGTGAAACCTATGGTTTTTTCAGTGAATATATATATATATATATATATATATATATATATATATATATATATATATATATATATATATATATATATATATATATTCAGTGGAAAAAACAAAGGTTAAATTTAATGTTATAGTTAAGTGTATATGTCATTAATGTTTTGAACTAAGAAAAACACAGTTTTGCCAGTTATAATTTAGTTATAATTAGCCAAGCTAACTATAAGTTGTGTCCCTGCCATGCACTGCTTATTTCATCACATTTTACATCACTCATGACATGTTCTACGACTTTATTTATGACATCACTGATGACCTCTCAAATGACATCATTGATGACTTTACTGATGATGTCACTGATGACATTATCCAATGAGTGTGTTAGTTTGTTTTTATAGTTTACATAGAGGCGGGTAACTATCGTGTTATTTTCTACCGAATTTTGTACAGCCTGTATCCCACTAAGCAGCATAAGAGATTACAAAACGCATGTGCTCCTAATGTTCCATAGGTGTGGAGAGGTATTGAACATGTTACAAATATTTGTGTTGATGAGTAACTCTGTGTGAAGGTGAAAGTTGACGAGTTGTGTTCATTATGTTTCAAACAATATTTTTGGTATTGCAGAAAAGGTTTCCAGCAGGCCAAATATACTACATACTAAGGGCCCTATTATGATGTTGGGTGGAGTTTCCTTCGCCTGACATCATCTCGGTCAAGGGACCGACTGATTAGTTAGGATGCGACCGAACACTGTTCGGTCACAGTCCCATACTTTACGATGGGAGCATGTATTCCAGATGACCTACATGCTCCCATTGTAACATACGAGGAGCAGTTCATCCCTGCACCCCATGGCAGGCACCTCAAGGTGCATGCCACTGGATGCAGGGATCAACAGGGGGTGCCTCCTCAGCCTCCAAATGGAGGCTTTGCACCCATGGGGGCCGTGCTTGGGGCCCCCAAAGTCGAGTTCCGACAGACTTTCTGTGTTGGAAAGGCCGGCCCAGAAAGTTTGCTGAAACCCGACATTGTAATTCCAAGGGCAGGAAGAACCACCCTTGGGATTACTGCCCGCATTCCGACTGACCCGTCGGAAGCCAGTCGGAATGACCGGTCAGATTCCTTTCGCGGAGCGTGGAGTGCGGAAAACTTCACAAACTCTGGGAACGGAATAGAGTTCGCCGCCCACGCATACAGTTGTATACAAATTGAACACCGTGTGCAGGATAGGTTACCCTTTCATCTAAGATTCAAAGTCAACATGAACTTGGCTACCTGTTGGAGCCGGCCTCGTGGCGTGGTCCTGTTCCCCCTCGCTAAACCGCACGAGGTCCCATGCACCTCGGGGCTCCTCCATTTTGGATTGTACGTGACTCTACGTCACCACCTACGTGATCCCGCTCCACCCGGCCTCGGTCCCAGCGAGGCCCGACATCAGGGCGCCAACCCCTGGCCCGGGGGATACCACGTAAACACCTCCCCACTCCCGGCGGAGGGCAGTATTGATGGGACCCCCAACCGTCCTTCCACACCTAACTGCGATCGCCCCACAGCTCTCTTGGGCCTGGCGCCTCTCCTGCTGGGCGTCTGGCCGCTCCCGACCCGGCCTCTCTGCCCCCCCCCGGGCGCAAGGGTCCGGACATCAAAGGGCTCCAGACCTATATCTGGGGCGACCCGGCAACAGGACAGCAGTTGTATCCCGGAATCAAGAGCCCTGCTGATCAGATCGCGGCTGACCCTACGGAGAAAGACTCATCCCGGAACCACGCTCTGAGCCCTGCTGACTACGTCGCGGTTCCACCGTGCTTAAAGACCTTCACGAACCTTTGGGGCCCTGCTGACGCTGTCGCGCCCCGACCTTGTTGAACTTGCCATCAGAGCCCAGCTGACCTCGTCGTGGCTCGACCGAAGCGGACCTACCACCGGAGCCCTGCTGACTGTGTCGCGGCTCGACCCCAGCGGAACTACCACCCGAGCCCTGCAGACACCGTCGCGGCTCTCCACGTCTGAGCTGCTTTGAGACCAGCACATGCCGCTCCGGTCCTCGGAGCCTCCTTCGGCCTAACGCAAGGTCTGGCGCAGAGCATTCCCCGTACCAGGCTGGTACTAAGACTTTCCCGCTACCCTGTCCCTACAAAGACATTGAGACTCTTTCTGGATCTCTCGATCCCCCTGTAAATACCTTGAATGTGCTACTGTTGATAAAATACCTAGATAAAACAACTGACACGGAGTCCTGTGTGGTGGTGTTACTGGGCCTAGTACGATCTTAGGAGAAAGACCTCCCCTAGGAGGCTTCTCAGCGGCGCTCGGCTAGAACTTTGCGGTAGGAAGGTGCCCCGGAGTGGTCCCCCTGACCCCCCCCGGTGGTCCTCCCTCCAACATTTGGTGGCCAGCGACGGGATTCGAGCCAGACGCAATCGTACAGGCGAGTAACGCACCCGCTGCCTAGCCAAGACAGAGAACCATGAGCAGCCAAGAAACAACCGTGGCCGCAACCTTCCAGCAAGAAAGGTTGGAGGAATACACCCACAAAGAATTGAAACAATTCTGCAAGGACAAAGGGATCCCAACCACAGGATTGGGCACCAAGGAAGAAATGCAGAAAGCCCTGAAAGCCTGGGCAGAATCCGAGACCACTCCACCCCGAGCCGAAGGGACCTCGGCCCGGGACGGAAACCTGCCACCGACCATGACCCTGACAGATGGAGGGCGAAGCATCCCGGAAGCCGGCCTATCCCCCGAAGAAATGCAAGAACGGGAGAGGGTCCGGACACACGAAATGGACCTCGCACGACTCCGGCTGGACGGTGAACTCCTGCTAGCGGAGAAGAAACTAGCCTTGGAACAACTACGGCTGCAGGAGGAAATCGAAGAAAAGAAACGGCATCGAGAACTGGAAGAGAAACGGCTAACCCTCGAGCACGAGAGGGGCCTCAAGGAACTCGAACTAAAATCCAAAACGGGGGAGACCAGCACCCCCGGGGCACGGGACGCTCTGCCACCAACCGAACCAAAGGTTCATATCCCCAAGGATGTCGTCAAGGAATACTACAAAAACGACGACATCCAGCAGTGGTTCCGGGCCTACGAGGTAGCCATGACCTCCCACCGGGTACACCGGAAGGATTGGGGTGCCGGCCTATGGGGGAGATTCCTCAGCGAGGGCCGGGATACCCTGCTGCAACTCCCCGACGCGGTGATGACATCATACGACCACATGAAAGACCACATGAAAGAAGCCCTACTCACACGCTACGGACTATCAGCCGAGATGTACCGGCAGCGCTTCCGGGACTGCAAGAAGCTCCCCGGTACCACCTGGGTCGAATACGTGGACTTCTTCAGTCGGGCCTTTGAAGGGTGGATAAAAGGGAGCAAGGTCACCTCGTACAACGAACTGTTCGACCTCATTGTCTGGGAGCACTAAGGCAACACCTCCTGGACAGTAAGCTGACCAAGCCCCGGAAGCTCGCCGCCGAAGCCGACTGATGGGTCAACACCCGGGTCCCCCGGAACCCCGTGGGGGAATACCAACGGAGTACCACGGGACCTCCTCGCCAACGGGGCGGGGGAGGGGGGTCCCACCGCAGTCGAGAATTCCCGGCTGGGCCGCCCAGAAGCCCGCCACGAGGCCAAGCCGCCAACCACACGTCTCCGACCATGGTCCGGAGAGGGACCCCCATCGCCAGGCCTGGACCCCGACCAACAGTGACCTGCTTCGGCTGCCAACAGACAGGCCACTATGCGAGCGACCCAGCCTGCCCCGTGAACCGACGGAACGGGACCACTGGGCCCCCTCCCCGACAAATAGCCGCCGCAGCCCTGGCGGAAGGAGAGGAAGAGGAGGAAAGCCGCGAGGACGGGACCCCCGAGTGGGAACCAGCTGCCATGTCCCTCATATGCCTGGGACCCCGAGAAATGGTGCCCCGAGCTGCCATCCCAAGCAACACCCAGAAGTACCAGCAGTGGGTCACCATTAATGGACAATGGGCCGAAGCCCTCCGGGACACTGGGGCCAGTGTGACCGCTGTTCGCTGCCACCTGGTGACACCCGAACAAATCCTGCCGCATGTCCTATGCCCTGTCCGGACCGCGGACAACACCGAAAGCATGTGCCGGATGGCCAGGATCCCCTTCGAGTGGGGAGGAGTGTCAGGCACTCTAAAAGTAACTGTCCGCGACGACGCCCCGGTTGACTGCCTCCTGGGGAACGACCTAGAGAGCTCCCCCTGGGCCCAGGTGGAGCGCCGAGAGCATCTGGGGATGCTAGGGCTGCCCGAGTGGGCCTGCGCCACCACCCGGTCCATGACCGCCCAACCAGCCGCTGCCGCGGACCCAGACGAGCCTACGGGTCAAGAACTGCCACCCTCATCCGGCACGGAGAAACCTGAAGATGCGGACGGACCCCCCGAACTTTCCCCCGATGAGGCCGCCTCCCTCAGCGAGATCCCCGAGCTGGCCCAGTGGCGCCACGACGGGGGCCCCACCCGCGAACAATTCCAGCAAGAGCAGAAGGCCTGCCCGTCCCTCGAGGGGGCCCGACAGCAAGCGGCCGCCCAGGCCTCGGGGGACCCCACGGGAACCCACTGGATCTATTGGGACAATGACTTGCTGTATAGCGAGCAGAAAGTCGCCGAACTGGGAGCCGGCCGGGTGTTGGTGGTTCCTCTCCGATTCCGAGAGTTACTCCTGAACCTGGCACATGACGTGCCCCTCGCCGGACACCTCGGGCGAGACAAAACTTACAGCCGCCTAGTGACCCATTTTTATTGGCCCCGAATGCGGAGAGACGTGGACCACCACTGCCGGTCCTGCCCGACCTGCCAAGCTAGCGGAAAGACTGGGGGTAGAGTCAAGGCCCCCCTCCAACCGTTTCCAGCCGTCCACACCCCGTTCGAATGAGTAGGGATCGACATCGTGGGGCCCCTCGACCCCCGAACCGCCCTGGGACACCGCTTCATCCTGGTACTGGTCGACCACGCCACCCGATACCCCGAGGCCATCCCACTCCGCACTGTGACAGCTCCAGTGGTGGGCCGGGCCCTGATGGGCATATTCTCCAGGGTGGGGTTCCCCCGAGAAGTGGTGAGCGACAGGGGTACTGACTTTATTTCAAAGTACATGAGATCCCTCTGGCAACAATGTGGGGTCACCTACAAATTCACCACCCCTTACCACCTCCAGGGGAACGGACTGGTCGAGCGGTTCAACAGAACCTTGAAGGGGATGATCAAGGGCCTGGAGGAGCCCCTGAGGAGGAGATGGGACGTCCTGCTGCCCTGCCTCCTGTTCGCCTATCGAGAGGTACCACAGAAATCCCTGGGCTTCAGCCCCTTCGAACTATTGTATGGGCACCCCGTCCGAGGGCCCCTCAGCCTGGTCAAGGAGGGCTGGGAGGCGAACGTCCAAGATGCCCCCCCGACGTCTACCGGTACCTCCTGACCCTGCGGAACCAGACTCGGAAGTTCCGGGCCCTGGCAGAAGCCAACCTCGAGGCCAGCCAAGAAGACATGAGACGCTGGTATGAAGAAAATGCCTCGACCATCGAGTTCGAGCCGGGCCAGCAAGTCTGGGTCATGTCGCCCGTGGACCCCTGCGCCCTGCAGGACAAGTGGACCGGGCCCTTCAAGGTGGTCGAGAAGAAGAGCCCCGTCACCTACCTGGTCGACATGGAGTCCCCGAGGAACCCCCTCCGGGTCCTACACGCCAACCGGCTCAAGCCCCACTTTGCCCGAACTGAACTAAGCCTGCTGCTGGCTACCGACGATGGGGGCGAAAGCGACTCCGAGCCCCTACCAGACCTCCTGGGGTCCTCGGGCCAAGATGGCTCCTTGGAGGGCGTCCACCTCTCCGCCACCCTGACACCCGAACAGCGCCATGACTGCCGGAAGCTGCTGCAACCCTTCGCTGCCCTCTTCTCTCTCACGCCCGGGGTGACCCCCTGGTGCGTCCACGATGTGGACACCGGGGACAGCCCCCCTGTGCGACACCGTGCCTAACGAGTACCCGACCGAGTCCGAGCCTGCATACAGACCGAGGTCACCAAGATGCTCGCCCTCGGAGTCATCGAGCCATCTGACAGCCCGTGCGCCAGCCCTGTGGTCTTGGTGCCGAAGGCCGCCGCCCCCGGCACCCCCCCGGAACTCAGATTTTGTGTAGACTACCAGGGCCTGAACGCAGTCACCAAGACCGATGCCCACCCCCTGCCACGGGCAGACGAGCTGATCGATCGCTTAGGGGCCGCCCGCTACCTAAGCACCTTTGATCTCACCGCTGGGTACTGGCAGATCAAGCTCACCCCCGGCGCCCAGGAACGATCCGCTTTTTCCACCCCCGATGGGCACTACCACTTTCGGGTGATGCCCTTCGGTATGAAGAACGCCCCGGCAACCTTCCAGAGGCTGGTGAACAAGGTCCTGGCCGGGCTAGAAGCTTTCAGCGCGGCCTACCTCGACGACATTGCCGTCTTCAGCAACCACTGGGCCGCGCACCTAGGCCACCTCCGAGAAGTCCTGGCCGCTCTCCAAAGGGCCGGGCTCACGATTAAGGCCAGCAAGTGCCAGATCGGTCAAGGATCTGTGACCTATCTGGGCCACCAGGTGGGGAGTGGCCAGGTGGCGCCCCTCCAGTTAAAGGTCGATGCCATCCAGGCGTGGGAGCCCCCCGCAACCCAAACCGCTGTCCGGGCCTTCTTAGGCCTCACAGGCTACTACCGGCGATTTATTAAGGATTATGGCAGTATTGTGGGGCCCCTCACAGAGCTCACTTCCAAGAAACAGCCCAAGGCGGTGCACTGGACGCCCCGCTGTCAGACCGCTTTCGAAGCCCTCAAGGCGGCGATGTGTGCTACCCCTGTGCTACAGGCCCCTGACTACAGTAAGGAATTTGTGGTCCAGACCGATGCCTCGGAGGAAGGGGTCGGGGCAGTCCTCTCCCAGATGGACACCGAGGGCCACGACTGACCGGTGGCCTTCATCAGCCACCGACTGCTGCCACGAGAACAGAGGTGGAGCACCATCGAGCGGGAAGCCTTCGCCGTGGTATGGGCTCTCAAGAAGCTCCGGCCCTACCTTTTCGGCACCCACTTCAGAGTCCAAACTGACCACCGGCCCTTGCGGTGGCTAATGCAAATGCGGGGCGAGAACCCCAAGTTGTTGCGATGGTCCATCTCGCAGCAAGGGATGGGCTTCACCGTGGAACACCGGCCCGGCAACGACCACGCCAATGCCGACGGCCTGTCCAGATTCTTCCGCCTCGGCGAGGAGAACCCCCAAGGAGATGGGTGACTCTCCCTGCCTTCAGCTGGGGTGGACGCGTGTTGGAGCCGGCCTCGTGGCGTGGTCCTGTTCCCCCTCGCTAAACCGCACGAGGTCCCATGCACCTCGGGGCTCCTCCATTTTGGATTGTACGTGACTCTACGTCACCACCTACGTGACCCCGCTCCACCCGGCCTCTGTCCCAGCGAGGCCCGACATCAGGGCGCCAACCCCTGGCCCGGGGGATACCACGTGAACACCTCCCCACTCCCGGCGGAGGGCAGTATCGATGGGACCCCCAACCGTCCTTCCACACCTAGGTGCGATCGCCCCACAGCTCTCTTGGGCCTGGCGCCTCTCCTGCTGGGCGTCTGGCCGCTTCCGACCCGGCCTCTCCGCCCCCCCCGGGCGCAAGGGTCCGGACATCAAAGGGCTCCAGACCTATATCTGGGGCGACCCGGCAACAGGACAGCAGTTGTATCCCGGAGTCAAGAGCCCTGCTGATCGGATCGCAGCTGACCCTACGGAGAAAGACTCATCCCGGAACCATGCTCTGAGCCCTGCTGACTACGTCGCAGCTCCACCGTGCTTAAAGACCTTCACGAACCTTTGGGGCCCTGCTGACGCTGTCGCGGCCCGACCTTGTTGAACTTGCCATCAGAGCCCAGCTGACCTCGTCATGGCTCGACCGAAGCGGACCTACCACCGGAGCCCTGCTGACTGTGTCGCGGCTCGACCCCAGCGGAACTACCACCCGAGCCCTGCAGACACCGTCGCGGCTCTCCACGTCTGAGCTGCTTTGAGACCAGCACATGCCGCTCCGGTCCTCGGAGCCTCCTTCGGCCTAACGCAAGGTCTGGCGCAGAGCATTCCCCGTACCAGGCTGGTACTAAGACTTTCCCGCTACCCTGTCCCTACAAAGACATTGAGACTCTTTCTGGATCTCTCGATCCCCCTGTAAATACCTTGAATGTGCTACTGTTGATAAAATACCTAGATAAAACAACTGACACGGAGTCCTGTGTGGTGGTGTTACTGGGCCTAGTACGATCTTAGGAGAAAGACCTCCCCTAGGAGGCTTCTCAGTGGCGCTCGGCTAGAACTTTGCGGTAGGAAGGTGCCCCGGAGTGGTCCCCCTGACCCCCCCGGTGGTCCTCCCTCCAACACTACCCATGAAGTGTAGGTATAGGGTCAATGTCGCACATAACATAAGCTTGTGTTATATGCATGATAGCAGTAATGATGCTTCATAATATTCTGTGGTATTTTGCACTCACTTTCATAGCTCTAATGCTAAATCCATTTACAGAGCAAATGGTACTTAGGAAGCTTGGATGATGTCATCAGTGATGTAATAAATGATGTCATTGAACATCTCATGAGTGATGTAGTATGGGAGGTCATAAGCAGTGCATGGCGAGGGCAGAAGTTATAGTTAGGTTAGGTCTGCTAACTATAACTGGTACATTTTTGTTTTTTATAGTTCAAAACGTTAATGTTGTCACTGACATATTCACCTAACTATAATGTTACTCTAACCTTAGTCTTTTTCAAATCATTTCTAAGGTTTTTTTGACAAAGACAGATCCTTTCTATCACACCTAACTATAACGTTACTTTAACCTTTGTTTTTTTCAGTGAGATTCTAGTCTTTTTTTAAAAGTAAAATAATATTTTATTACCATACGTAAAGCCAACCCCCCCACCCCACTGTGCACAGCAGAAGTGGTTGACCACAGGGCCTAATGTTTTCTAAAGAGGTGGGGGGCCACGTGGGCCCCCCTACCTGAGCATTATTAGGCCCTGGAGACCCCACCCCAGGTCCTTTGTTTGAAAGGTGATAGGCGCCAAGTAACTCCCCTCCACAGGCCTTATTAGCACCTGGGCACCACATCCGCATGGCCTTTTTTTTTTAAATTAAAAGGGAGTGGGGCACGTGGCGCCTCCTCCCTGAGCCTTATCAGGCCCTGAGGACCCCATCCCTCACTGCTGTTGTTTTTTTAATTAAAGGGGAGGAGGACTAAGTGGTCCCCCTCCCCAAACCTTATTAGGCCATGGGAACCTCATCGTCCAGGGCCACTACCTAAAATAAAGGGGAGAAGGGGCAACGCGAACCCCATCTCGGAGCATTATTAGGCCCAGGGGACCACATCTCTCAGGGCTGGTTATTTTAATGAAAGAAGAGTGGGGCCGCATGTCCTCCCTCCCCGAGTCTTGTTAGGCCCAGAGGACACCATTCCCCAGGGCCATTACTAAAATTAAAGGGAGAGGGGCTGCATGGTCCCCCTCCCAGAGGCTTTTTTGGCCCTGGCGACCCCATCCCCGGGGCCCACGTCATTGAAGGTGGGTGCCCTGGTGTCCACCCAGGACACCCCACTTTACTTTTATTGTTGGCTGCAGGGAGAGTCGCAGAGCATGCAGGGGGAGCCAGCATTGCTCCCACCCGCAGTGAGCTTCTGCTAATGCTGCTCCCTGTGGACAGGAGCAATATTTTGATCTGGTTCCCTGGTCCGCCTCCCCTTTTTGATGGCTTTCCGCCTGACATCATATTGAGGCCCTAAATTATTAAGGAAACAATGTTTCTATGACTATAATACAGTAAACAATATCAAATTCAACTAAATGAATTACAACCATGTTGTACACCAAAAAACGATATTCTGTTCCACAATATTCTTGTAGTTTCAATAGTTTTGAAATATTATTTATGTCACATGATATTTTTAATCCAATATTTTGTCCAAGTGCCAGGGCAGAGATCTTTCTACAGTAAGGAACAGGGAAAAGAAAAACTGTTTATTAAAGTAGAATATTTTAATAAAAATATGTTTATGGTAAAAATTAATATGATTTATTGTATTTTTATAAATTAATTTTAAATGTCAAACAAAATACAGAAAATGCTACAGCACTGTTAACTTTATTTTGAATTAATGTTGTTATTAATTTAATTATATTAAAGTGAACTAACATTATATTTTATGAGATTCATTAAAAAATCCCACCTAAAGTAAAAAAGTAAAATACTTACATGTATTTGTTATGTATTAAAAATCACAAAAAGAAATGTCTGGAATTGATTTATAGTAATGTTCTTTTTTCTTATTAAAGTTACATTCATTTGTAAAATAATTGTTACTAATGTATTTTTATCATAAAATAATATTTATTATTAAATTATGTTTGCATTTTATAACATTTAAATAATTAATTACGGCAGCAGGGGTGAAGGTAAGTAAAGAGTGGTGTGAGTGGAATACTATACACAGGTGGCAATTACGATCCGGTAAAAAATTTCCCCGTACGACTCGTATCCGGTCTTTTTTCCGTACGAATCGTACAAGTGCCGTACAAACTGCCAATTACGATTCGCATGGGAAAAAGACCATACGAATCGCATTGGGAATCATTCCCCACACGTCCTCGGGTCGGAAAACGTGTCCGACACGTCCCCGGACGATTTACCGTACAAATGTGAAAAGTGAAGTCCGACCGCGGAATCACGATCCCTCCCGTGCGTCAGAAGTTACAACCGTATGGAAAAAACACCGTCCGCACCGAACACCCATAGCAACCATGGAGACATGTGCCCGCATACGTGCCCAACACCCCCCCAGCCCCCGTACGTTCGAGTCGTACCCCCGTGTTTGTACACCCCCCGTGTATGTACACCCCCCCTGTATGTACACCCCTGTACGTGTCGTACCCCCGTGTATGTACACCTGTGTACGTGTATGTACACCCGTGTATGTGTCGTACCCCCCTGTGTATGTACACCCGTGTACGTGTCGCACCCCCCCCTGTATGTACACCCGTGTACGTGTCGTACCCCCGTGTATGTACACCCGTGTATGTGTCGTACCCCCCCTGTATGTACACCCGTGTACGTGTCGTACCCCCGGTGTATGTACACCCGTGTATGTGTCGTACCCCCCGTGTATGTACACCCCTGTACGTGTCGTACCCCCGTGTATGTACACCCCTGTACATGTCGTACCCCCTCCTGTATGTACACCCGTGTACGTGTCGTACCCCCGTGTATGTACACCCGTGTACGTGTCGTACCCCCGTGTGTGTACACCCTTGTACGTGTCGTACCCCCCGTGTATGTACACCCCTGTACATGTCGTACCCCCCCTGTATGTACACCCGTGTATGTGTTGCACCCCCGTGTATGTACACCTGTGTACGTGTCCCACCCCCCCCTGTATGTACACCCCTGTACGTGTCGTACCCCCCTGTGTATGTACACCAGTGTACGTGTTGTACCCCCCGTGTATGTACACCCGTGTACGTGTCGTACCCCCCATGTATGTACACCCCTGTACGTGTCCTACCCCCCCTGTATGTACACCCCTGTACGTGTCATACCCCCCGTGTATGTACACCCGTGTACGTGTCGTACCCCCGTGTATGTACACCCGTGTACATGTCGTACCCCCCCTGTATGTACACCCCTGTACGTGTCGTACCCCCCCTCTACGTTCGTGTCGTACCCCCGTGTATCTACACCCGTGTACGTTAGAGTCGTACCCCCACCCACGTATGCATGGAGCGTACCCCCACCACAACATTCTAAGTACGGAGCTCACCCCAGGCCCCAACATCACAACCGCATGTACGAGTCGTACCAAGCCACACACAAGGACAGCACTGTACAACAAAATGGCCCATGTACACACCGTACACACGCTAAAAACGCACGTACACAACCAGGACAAACCAAAACGACACAAGAATACACCATTCGAATGGCACAAAGCCACAAAACATGTCCAACAACCACTAAAACAACACATTCACTGACCTGCAACTGCCAAAAACAAACAGAGGCCCAAAACACCACCACTCCTTATAACACACCCACCCAAACTTCAAACACAGCCACACCCACCAATGGACCAATAAAAAGGGCCCACACACACAAACCATGAGCCTTTGCAACAGACTCACTGCTGCCAGACCCCACAGACAACCTACAGCACCATACTAGAAGCTTTACCACACTTTACACTTGCACACCTTCACACACACACCTTCACAAACACCCCCTCATCACATTCACACACACACCTGCACAACCACACCCACACACCCACACACCCACAACCATCCACACACCCCCCCACCATCCACACCCACACCCCTCACCATGCCCACTAACAAGAATCCAAAGTTCACTAGCCGAGAGTTGGAGGTCCTTGTCGATGAAATCCTCAGAGTCGAGCCACACCTCTTTGGAACATTGGTCAGACAGACCAGCATTTCAGCAAAAACAGCCATGTGGCAGACAATCGTCGATGCTGTGAATGCTGTTGCGGACACCAGAAGGAACAAGCAGGAATGCCAAGCCAGGTGGTACGATCTGCGGAGGAGGGTCCGAGCCAAGATGACGGATGAACACAACCAGGCCAACGTCACTGGAGGAGGGCCGTCCCGCAGACCCATACACTACCATCCCTGGGAGGAGAGGGTGATGGTCATACTGCCGGTGGAGGCAGTCGAAGGATTAGGAGGACTCCGAGACCCGGGTGAGTACACAAACAACGCACCTCACATGGGGGGAACGTCATCCTCAACCAAACTCACAAACAGGCACGCAACCACCCCAAGCTATCGCATGACTCAACCACACTCCATGAACACGCACATGCCACTGGCGCCACCATGCCCCATGCACCCAGCTGGACAATGTCAAGTCACAGGCCACAGAAGACACCAACACATGACACGGTAACCCGGATGGCGGGAGGGTGGGCCCCAAAAATCACATAGTGCAACTCAGAAGCAGACAACAATGCCCCCTGCCCATATGGCCTAGGTCACAGCCAGACAAACAGTGTGTCCCAACACAGGAATGACTTGCCAGCAAATGGCGGACGCCTTGCATCAACACATGGGGGTGACGGCACGTTCTTGCACATGACAGCAGCTAATGAACAGCCAACACTGTGAAAGAGTGGCAGCACACACCACCACAGCAGCAGTGCAGACACAGACACTACACCCAATGGGTGCCTGGAGATCAGAAACAAACTCACATCAACAATCCAAGGGCCATTCAAAGATCTGCTAACAGTGTGTGCACAGTAAGCTGGGCTGAGGTGACAGAGGGTGACACACAGAGGGAGGGAGAGGGGGACAGAGAGGGAGGGAGACACAGGGAGGCGGACAGAGGGAGGAGGCTGACACACAGAGGGAGGGAGAGGGGGACAGAGAGGGAGGGAGACACAGGGAGACGGACAGAGGGAGGAGGCCGACACACAGAGGGAGGGAGAGGGGGACAGAGAGGGAGGGAGACACAGGGAGAGCAAATCAGCCTTGTGGTGTGTGGGAATGTCTGCTCGTCAGCAGGTGGACTGCGTGCATGTAGACAAGGGTGGCCAGTGCCAGCACCCCCCCTCTCCTCCATGGCAAAACACAGGGCCATGTCACAACCTGTGCACGAGCACAACGACAGCTACCTGCATCATATAAGTGTGTGGAACAACTTCATGTGCCCACGTACAGTGCTACACGGAAGGCGCCAATGCACGGCTCGCCACACCTGCCCACTCCACTGCTGACTGCAGTCACACTTGACGCAGCAAGTAAGACTGTGCCACACATAGGTAAAGTCGCCAAAGCTGTGCCCAAGGGACATACCCATGCACAAGTGCACTGTGAGTGGAATGCAAGACAGATCCAAATTCCCAGAGGAAATGTGCCAACTTTGAAACTAATGAAACATGGATGTTGCATGGAACAAAATTAACATTGTCTCTCTCACACACAGGTCAACGTCGTGGTTCACCCCCCAACACTGAGGGGGAAGACTCACAGGACCCGGCTCTGCGGGAGGCCGATCCCACCGGCAGCGACGACTCTCACCACTCTGTGGACGACCCGACCAACCTGGCCCCTCTGGTGTCCAACGACCTGCAGCACCTGCGTCAGGTACAACGGGGCCAAACACCACCCCCACTCCTGCCACATCCCAGGAGACACCCAGGATCCCTGCCCCACCACCACAAAGCAGCCAGTCTGTCCAGGAGGGACAAGGTACTCCGGGCACCCAGGAGGAGGCAGGCGACACCGCAAATGCCATCCCTCAGGGGTCCCGGAGACCCGATGTGCCCACAACGGCAGGCCAGGCACAAGTGGGCAGGGGTGGTGGGAGTGGAGGACGGCGGAGGCGCCAGCCTGACCAGTTGGCTGGGGAACCGGTATATTCCCATGTCCGAAACATCCTGGACACATACCGGCAGGACACCACGGGCATGGCCCAGGTTGTGTCCACCCTCAACGATATGAAGGGGACCCTTGATGAGATCAAGACCCAGCAGGCCCAGCAACATGCGGAGCAACATGCCTGTCTACTGCAACACCAACGGAGGATGGAGAACAGACAGGCTGAGCTTGTGACGGTGTTCACGGGAATTCACAGTACACTCCGTCGGATGGCCGACAACATGGGCAACCCTCCCTGTGCCAGAAGGCGTAGAACATCACCACCCACAGGGAGGGATCAGGAGGAGGAGGAGGAAACATCCGATGGAGAATCCCAAACATCGTCACGGCCTGCTTCTGAGGGTCCCCGCAGGAGGGCGGGTCGTCCACGGAAAAGACCGTGAGGGTCGGCGCTACAGCACCATCTCCCAGGACACCTGGCCTGGCACCTGGCCCACTGGAGCAACATAACATAACATAACACGTGTATTTGTAAAGCGCACGTTCACCACTACGAGTATCATGGCGCTGAATAACAGATGTTTATTGTTACCCAACTCAATGGTACTCATTTTATCGACCTCAGATGGATGAAAGGCTGAGTGGACCCGCCGGGATTTGAACCTGTGACCATGAGGTCGAACACAGGCCCCTGCAGCAGACGCATTAGTCCACTGAGCCACCAGACCCGGCAACAGCAGCACAGCATCAAAAGACATTCTCTGCCACATGGCCTTGCTGGTCACTGTCTGACCAATGTTGACAAAGACTGTGGCATGGACTCTGAGGATTTCTAATGGCAAGGACACCAACTCCCCTAGTGAACTTTGGATTCCACACACCCGGAAAGCCCCTCATGTCAAACCCCCCCCCCCACTAAAATAAAAAGTCACACCATGAAGAGAAGATGCCTGCTGGTTGCATTATTACCTTACATGTGTCTTGTAAAGTCTAAACATGCCTGAGTTCTCTTTTGACTTCAACCATCCACACCCTGGGGCCTGAGTCTGGCACAGGACACACGGGTCACAGTGTATTAGGCAAGACAGACATGGAGCACCATACACACCCGTGATGGGCCCAACCAGCTGAGGGGGTGGCCGCACAACCGTGCCGACAGACATATTGAGTACAGCAACAGTCATGCGCAGAGGTCAGGAATCATGTGGAGTGTCCGGGGGGGCACCCAGGTATGTGTGGACAGGTGGCAGAACCATGTCCTGCAAGCTTGAGTCAGGTGGATGCAGAAAATGGTGGCCTGGCCAACGTTGGATGCATGGGGATGGAACATGTCACAATACCCTCACAGTCATGGACATCATGCACAATACACAGTTTAATCCCACACAAACAGCTTGCATCTTGCTACTCTACACATAGACACATAGCCACTATCATGGAAAACCATGCCAGACATGCCGGATGCACCGTGGCAACACACCAGCATTGACTGAGAAGAGGCACCTTGGAGGCATAGGGACACCTTTATTAGTCATGTATTCGGGATTGCAGAGGCAACTCGAAGTACACATGAACAGTTCATGTGGAGTAACATGTGGGTCGAACACTGGCACCCCCCTTCTGCAGCACAAATGCGTGATAGCCATGGAACTGGCACACAAGTGTCGGCTAACAGCTAAACACCCCCAGCTGCTCACGGAGAGCCTGCCATACACCATTGATCCGCTGATGTGGAAGTCCCACAGCATGTCAAGCCAATGCAAACCATATGTGTCCGAGGGCAGTGTTACACACATTGATGCCATCATCACATTCCACAATCCCATCACTGATGACTGTCAACAAGTCTGACCATCTATTCAGGTGTACCCAGCTGCATGTCATGTGTACCATGGTGATGCGACATGTCTGCAGAGGAACCAAACATCGACAGGGGCAGTGTGCATACATCGTAAACAACTGCCACACCCAATACACCCCTGATGCATCCCTTACCCTAAGGAGACTTCCAAACGTGTCCGTGCGTGTAACGCTGAGTCAGCACACGATGACGTGTCCATGAGGAATAGCAGTGCCACAACAATGCAACCAACAGACGGCATGCGCAAGTACCTGGGGAAGATAGACACACAAGAAGTCAGCCACAAAAAGCACAGCCACTTGCATCTGCATGTACTCGACACATGTATGGATGACAACATGCTAGGTCACAATTATGACTGGGGCAATACAACCATCACTGGCACCATCACTCCAGTGACACACCCACACACACCTCTGACTCATGTGCCATACATGCAGGTGGAGACACACATGGCAACACATGCCACACGGGGACCAATGCGTGCACACTCAGACACTGGTACTCACCACTAAGCAAAGAAGTCGCGTATGAGCCGAGTCCGGATGTCCTCTTGCGGCTCCACATCCTCCACATCACTAGCCCCATTGCCAAGCCCTTCGTCCTCCACGGGTGGATGGTCCTGGTCATCTTGATCCAGGATGAGTGGCACAGCTTTCTCAACTGCCATGTTGTGCAGCATGCAGCAGACCATGAAGATTTTGCAGACTTTCGCCGGGGCATATGGGAGGGCGCCGCCGGTCTTGTGGAGGCATCTGAATCGGCTCTTCAGGAGGCCAAACGTCCTCTCTATCATTCGCCTTGTCCGGCCATGGGCGGTGTTGTAGCGGAGCTGGGCCGGCGTGATGGAGTTGCGGAGAGGTGTGATCAGCCATGGCATGTTGGGATAGCCAGCGTCGCCTACATGGAAAGCACATGGACATAAGCAGGACAGGAGAAGCGGTCGTGCTGGAAGTCTACGCAAAATACAGGACAGACAGACTGTACCCACCAACAACACATGCTCGTTCGTTGCGCAGCTGCGTCATCATTTCAGGCACCCTGCTACGCCTCATGATGTAGGCATCGTGTGCTGATCCTGGAAAACGAGCACAGACATGTGAAATCACCATGTTGGACAGACACACCACAAGGGCATTGATGGAGTGGTGGTGCTTGCGATTCCGGTACGCTACCTCCTGTGGTGGTACCAAAGTCACATGTGTCCTATCTATGGACCCAATGACATGGGGCATCCCTCCCAGGGCATAGAATCCACGCTTGACCCCAGTCAACATTTCAGGGGTAGGAAAATGGATGAAGTCATCCAGGTGAATCAACATGGCCTCTAAGAAATCATGCAGCACACAGCAGAACATGCTCTGGGACATGCCACCAACATGAGCTATGGTATTTTGAAAGGTACCCGTGGCTAGAAAATGTAGGGCTGCCATTACCTTCAGCTTGGGTGTCAGTGCCGTAGGATACCTGTGCAGCGGTTGCAGGTGTGGTGCCAGTCTCGCCGTCAAATCCAGAATCAACCGTTGGGGGAAGCGGTAGCACTGGATACAGTCATTCTCCCGCATGGCAGCCAAGTCCGGAATTGGTCGGGGAAGAGGCGGCGCTCTGCAGTAATTTGGAAGTGACAAGGAAGAGTGAGTGCACCACAATAACAATTAATTTGTACTGAGCACATGTTAATCTGTCTATACACATATGCTACATACGGAGTCAGGTATGTGCCACATGCCCTGGACACGTATGGCTGCCAGGTGACACTCCTACCAAGACCCAGCTACACACGGAGATTGTGAACCTCCACATGCCATGGCATGGGATTAGCTGTTTCCCAGTGCAAGTGAACAGCCAGACGCAACACAGGAGTGACATACATCCACACATCAGCAGAAGTAGGATGTCGATTGCAGAGACTGGTAGCGGAACACTAGAGCCACAGGTCACATGACATTACACTAGGACAGCCCACACACCTTGCCATGAAGGTGTACATGTCATTACTCACCACACATTCATAGAGAGGATGCAGACATGTCCTTGTTACGCTACTCCGTGTCCCATGCATACATACGCACCTCACATCCGATACCACATGTGGCATGGTGTGCGGAACAGTGTGCAATGTCAATCTACACACAGACACATGTTGGTTGCTGCAACAGCTGCAGCTTTTGAGGGAGCTCCAACATGAACCTAATGGGAACCCCCCACACATACATGACATATTCACATCACGCACCGTGGGTAGTGACATGTCAGGTGTGGTAACCCCTGTACCGGGCCTCAGGGGACACTTCCGTGTGTTGGTGTCCGTGCCATGCCAGTGACGCTCATCCCAAGTGTGCAGTACGACATGCACACATGTCAAAGGAGTCAAGGGCATGCCTGGCACACATTGCACCGTCACACATTACATGTGTACACATCTCATCATACATCTGGTGCCTTCTCGACTCAGGAGTAATGTGCCACATCACAGCCTTTCACACCTGTGCCCCACACATGTAGTACTGCCCAGACAATGCCTTGATGTCCATCCATGGACAAGGGTGTCAGCCCTATTCCTTCCTGTGTGCTGCCTGTCACCACTGTGATGTGTGAAATCCACCGTACTGCTGCTAAGAGGGCCTGTGTACACTCCCATATCACCTTGGGAGTGCTGCCGTATGTGTACCCATAGTGATGGTGAGCGTACAGGCATGTGTACGGTCAGTAAGTACGCATTCGCAAGAACACCCATAGTGGTACGGCCCGTACACGCGTGCGTACATTCACTATCACTATGGGTATCCTCGCGTATGCGTACTCGCAGTGGTACGGCCCGTACACACGCCTGTACGCTCACTATCACTACGAGTACGCATACGCGAGGACACCCATGGTGATAGTGAACGTACAGGCGTGTGTACGTGCCGTACCACTATGGGTGTTCTCGCGTATGCGTACTCATAGTGATAGTGAGCGTACAGGCGTGTGTACGGGCCGTACCACTACGAGTACGCATACGCGAGGACACCCATGGTGATAGTGAACGTACAGGCGTGTGTACGTGACGTACCACTATGGGTGTTCTCGCGTATGCGTACTCATAGTGATAGTGAGCGTACCGGCGTGTTTACGGGCTGTACCACTACGAGTACGCATACGCGAGGACACCCATGGTGACAGTGAACGTACAGGCGTGTGTACGTGCCGTACCACTATGGGTGTTCTCGCGTATGTGTACTCATAGTGATAGTGAGCGTACAGGCGTGTGTACGGGCCGTACCACTACGAGTACGCATACGCGAGGACACCCATGGTGATAGTGAACGTACAGGCGTGTGTACGTGCCGTACCACTATGGGTGTTCTTGCGTATGCGTACTCACACGCCTGTACGGGCCGTTGCTATGCATTTGGGGTGCCCTAGGGCCCCGGAACGCACCGTACCTGTGTGTGAAGCTCAAAATTACATAGGGGACACATGAGGGACAAGTATTAAGGCCTACATGCATGCTGGTTGTCATGGAGACCAAGTTTTAAGTTTGAATTTGTTCTGGAAGGTGCACAGCAGAAGTCAGTTGGAATGAATCTACTTTGTTGCAATGTGTTTGTGGGGTTGACATCATGCTGAAGAAAACAACACAATAAGAACCCACTGACTGTGCTAGGTTTGAAGGGATTGGAGGAAACATAGGATGCAAATGTGAGTGACCAATCACTCTGTACTCCTGTGCATGAAACAGGCCAGCAAGGCAGATATAAGGCAGCCAGGTCCCATGAGGGAGCACTTGCCTGCACATCTCTGTATTCCACGGCCCAGCTGCTGCTACTGATTCCCTGGAACCATGTCAAGGTCTGTGGAGAGGTCACAGCCCTTCACCCTGGAGGAGAACATGGCTCTGCTGGATGTGATCCTCCCACAGTACCCCATGCTGTATGGGCGATCAGGGTATCAGGTGAGTGCAGAGTCCACAAGCACAGACTGTGTCCCTTTTTTGTGACTGTGACTTCTGCCATTGTGTCCAGGTGTGACACACATGCTATGTACTGTAGGGGGGGTCCCAGGGGGGAAAATGCCTGATGTCTCCCAGCCAGTGCCCAGAGTCAGGAGGGGTGGGTGCAGAGTCCTCCCAGCAGTGCCCAGAGTCAGGAGGGGTGGGTGCAGAGTCCTCCCAGCAGTGCCCAGAGTCAGGAGGGGTGGGTGCAGAGTCCTCCCAGCAGTGCCCAGACACAGGAGGGGTGGGTGCAGAGTCCTCCCAGCAGTGCCCAGAGTCAGGAGGGGTGGGTGCAGAGTCCTCCCAGCAGTGCCCAGACACAGGAGGGGTGTGTGTCTATCACTCCCAGCAGTGCCCAGACGCAGGAGGGGTGGGTGCAGAGTCCTCCCAGCAGTGCCCAGACACAGGAGGGGTGGGTGCAGAGTCCTCCCAGCAGTGCCCAGACACAGGAGGGGTGGGTGCCTAGCACTCCCAGCAGTGCCCAGACATAAGAGGGGTGTGTGCAGAGTCCTCCCAGCAGTGCCCAGACACAGGAGGGGTGGGTGCCTATAACTCCCAGCAGTGCCCAGACACAGGAGGGGTGGGTGCAGAGTCCTCCCAGCAGTGCCCAGACACAGGAGGGGTGGGTGCAGAGTCCTCCCAGCAGTGCCCAGACAGAGGAGGGGTGGGTGCAGAGTCCTCCCAGCAGTGCCCAGACGCAGGAGGGGTGGGTGTGATGCACAGTGTGAGCCTTGATAATTGATTGTGTCTTTGCCCTCATTCCACCTGTGTACTTTCACTGACACGTACTGCTTTTGCCCTTCCCCAGAGGAGTATGTCCCTATGGCAAAGGTGCAATGCGTTGGCTGCATGACATGCCTTGTTGTAACCAGCTAATTTGTTCTCATATGTGTCTCTGTGACATGTTGCAGGTGTATTGATGTAGTGTCACTTGTTCATCCTCACAGGTAGGCGCCTCTGCCAAGGAGCAGATATGGCTGACCGCCGTCAGCGCCGTGAGGAGTGCGGATGGTCGGAAGCGACGCCTGTCCCAGGTGAGGAAACGCTGGCAGGATATCCGGTGCTGGACGCGGAGGATCGCACGGGTCCTGCTGGGGGACTCACCTGAGAGCCATAAGATCCGCGGGCGCCGCCGACTGAGCCACATCCACAAGCGTGTGCTGCCGGTGGTCTTTCCAGACTTGGAGAGGCGCATACAGGAGATGCAGCAGCAGGAAGGGGGTAGGTACATGTGTGCTTGTTGTGTTTCACCAGCATTTGTAAGTGCACAGTTGCATGGATACACTGCCAGGGTTTAAAGGTGCTGTGCAGATCCAGTTACCCACTGTATAGCTGTGCTCTCCTGCCTCCCTTCCCCTCCTTGCAATGTGTTACCTGGTCTGTGTGTAGTCACTCCTTCACAAGGTTATCTAGGCTGGCACTTTCTCCACGTGAACTATGCCTGTAGCATCATGTGTGGGGGTGGTGTGTAACAGGTTTTGGGACCTTGCCTGTGCCCTGTCCAGTTCTGGTCTTGTGGGTTCCATGTCAGTTGGCACTAATGCTGAGTCCAGACATGGGAGTTAGTCTCTCAATTGTGAGGCCTTACAGCACGCATGTCCTATGTGGTGGCCTGTGACATGATGTGCATGAGTGTGCGGTACGCATAGTGCGGGGATGGTAGCGTGTGTTGCAGTCATTCCCATTCAGGACCATGGGGTTGTGTGGCCACTACTGTCCCCTGGGGCATATTTTCCTAGGTATCATGTGTGTAATCCGAATATGTCGACAATCTCTGTGTCTACAGCATAGGTTGTGCTCTGTGCCATTGTCCCCTGGCCAAATGTATATTGACGTGAAATGTAGTACAAGTGTCCACTGTACAGCCTGACCTGCTTTTCCTTGTTCATACTCACGGTGGACATTGCCTGTGTGTCTTGTTACAATCATCTGATGATGCCCATTTGTACATGATTATTTGGACAGGCGCACCTTGGGTATTTTGTGTGCAATCTTGAATTGTTGCATCCCATGTGTATTTCACCCTGACTAAGAGATGTAAGTGCTTCCTGTGTCTCCAAATAATTGTCTCATGTAGGGGGTGGGTGGTGCGGGCATGGTCTTCATGTCACAACCTGATATCTCCTTGCTAGGACTGGCCAGTGTGTGATGTTTGTCTGGACATGCACTCAAGGTGCAGTGAGCCAGTCATTGTGGGCATGTTTTCAGTATAACCTATGCTGCATGTGCCTCTTGTTCCTGGATATGGTCCCTGCTCATCCCTATTTCCTGCCACGCTGTGTGGTGCAGATGCAGTGCTGGATTGTCCCCAGGGCCTTGCTCCTCATTCAAAATTCCATTCCATCTCATTTGCTATTGTGTCATGCTCTCCATAGGTTTTCAGTGGCATGGTGGGTCAAACAACTGTGTCTTGCATGCCCTACATTTGTACCTTGTTTTGTAGATGTAACTCTTCTTTTGTTTCAGGCTATGCACTGTAACCTATGTAGATTGGACTCATGTGACATATGTATACAGGTGTATGATTAATTTCTGTCTCTTCACCCTGCCCACAGCATCGTCGGGGGACACGGAGGGAGACATGGGCATAGACGGAGCAGAGGGACCGAGCACCAGTGCCAGCGGTGACATCGGGGCTGGCACATCAAGTGGGACTGAGGCGGAGGAGAGTGAAGCCGGGACCTGTCGACTGGCACAACTGAGTATGAAGCTGACGGGTCCGAGGATGATCTCTCCGAGTGGGCGGAGGCTGCACCAGCAGCTGACTGCGGCACTACATCTCGCCCCGCCCCCTCCATTGCCATCAGCCGCCTCCCACTTGCTCGTGTCCCTTCCCAACGTGCCCGGTCACCACATGTCTCCTTCCTGCCAGGCACCGCACCCCCTGCCCCTGCCTCCACTGCTGCCGCCAATGCCGAGTCTGTGGACATCCAGCGGCAGGTGCAGATTGGTCAGGCTGCGATCCTTAATGTCCTCCATGGCCACAGCCAGGTCCTCAACAACATGGAGGCATACTTGGAGGGCATTCATTCATCGCAGGCTGACCAACGCAGCTTGCTGAGGTCGATAGACTCGACACTGACTGCAGCAGTGGGTCTCCTGCAGCGCTACGTCCCACCCCCTACCCCTGCCCCATCCACACTTCCCACTCCCATGCCTGTCCCACGTACACCCAGACGTCAGCATGCACCCACCACAACATACACAGGCACCACACCAGCAGGGAAGGTCCACCGCACACCTCCTGACACGCACACACGGGGTGAAGTAGGCACACCCACTGGGTCGGGGGGCAAACGTGTGACACGCAGCCAGAGTGGGAGTCCGCATTCCACCCAATCCACTCCCTCCAAATCCCCTCCCCTCAGCTCTCCTGGCCACATCTCCCCCAAAGACTCCTTCATGGCCGCTCTGTCCCTGAGCCCCACAGTGACACCACCACGCAAGCGGTCAAGGAAGTCCCCGGTCAGGGTGGTTGATTCCCCCCCCTGTTCACACCCTCCCCCAGTGGCGCTGCGACCCATCCCTCTGACCCCCCCCCCCTCCTTGGGGCCTGTGGTTCCTTCGGGTGCAGGGGATTCCCTGGATGACCTTGCTAAGGTGTGCAGCGAGATCCTGGCCTCCGCCTTTGGCCCTGCCCCACCCCCTGTGGTGGAGTCCTCCATCCCTGCACCCACGACGCCTACCCTTCAACCTCCTGTCCCTGCGGTGCCTGGTTCTTCCCCCCCACATGATGCCCTCACCCCTGTGGAAGACGACGGAATGTAACTGTGCAGGCAAGCTAGGGGACACGCATCCCACTGTGTCCCCCATCCAGCTGTGACTTCTGGACTGCCCTATGGGCTTTGTAAATATTGAACTTCCTACAAACAAGATTTTTTGGTTCATGCTGAATAAAGCAATTTATTTCTTTCCCCTTGGAACACTACTGCTTTGCTGGTATTGCTGTTGGTGGGGCTGCTACATGGTTTTGGGTGGTGTTCATGTGTTGGGTGTGTGGGAAATGTAGTAGTGTGCTGGTCATAGGGGGGACCCTGGGATCTGTGTGCCATCACACGGTGTTAGCTAGGTTTCTGTGTTCATGTAAGCAGTTGCTGCATGGTGAAATTGTCCAAAGGTGTATTCCTTCCTCTGTGTACCCTGCCATCTTCCCTGCAGGGTGTTCCCAATATTTAGCGCTGAGCTGTGTGTACATTAGCTGGGTGTGTGACGGACTCCTTCAACTTTGCACATGCATGCTGAGCGATGTCTCCACCTGCATCATTCGTGGCATCCTTGGTAGTCATTGTACTTGTGTATGTGGACTATTGACATGACTTCATGTGGACATGTTTTCTTTTCTGCACTATGCATGCGTATACTCCCAGCCTCGCACACATGTGTTACATGTACTGCAGGGTCTTTGTGCACCTGACTGAAATTTGTGGGCATGGTATCTGTGGCTACTCCACCCTTTGCGTTCCATGGGCACTGCTGGGAGTGATAGGCACCCACCCCTCCTGCGTCTGGGCACTGCTGGGAGGACTCTGCACCCACCCCTCCTATGTCTGGGCACTGCTGGGAGGACTCTGCACCCACCCCTCCTGACTCTGGGCACTGCTGGGAGGACTCTGCACACACCCCTCCTGTGTCTGGGCACTGCTGGGAGGACTCTGCACACACCCCTCCTCTGTCTGGGCACTGCTGGGAGGACTCTGCACCCACCCCTCCTGACTCTGGGCACTGCTGGGAGGACTCTGCACCCACCCCTCCTGACTCTGGGCACTGCTGGGAGGACTCTGCACACACCCCTCCTCTGTCTGGGCACTGCTGGGAGGACTCTGCACCCACCCCTCCTGACTCTGGGCACTGCTGGGAGGACTCTGCACACACCCCTCCTGTGTCTGGGCACTGCTGGGAGGACTCTGCACACACCCCTCCTGTGTCTGGGCACTGCTGGGAGGACTCTGCACACACCCCTCCTGTGTCTGGGCACTGCTGGGAGTGATAGGCACCCACCCCTCCTGTGTCTGGGCACTGCTGGGAGGACTCTGCACCCACCCCTCCTGTGTCTGGGCACTGCTGGGAGTGATAGGCACCCACACCTCCTGCGTCTGGGCACTGCTGGGAGTGATAGGCACCCACCCCTCCTGTGTCTGGGCACTGCTGGGAGGACTCTGCACCCACCCCTCCTGACTCTGGGCACTGCTGGGAGGACTCTGCACACACCCCTCCTGTGTCTGGGCACTGCTGGGAGGACTCTGCACACACCCCTCCTATGTCTGGGCACTGCTGGGAGGACTCTGCACACACCCCTCCTCTGTCTGGGCACTGCTGGGAGTGATAGGCACCCACACCTCCTGACTCTGGGCACTGCTGGGAGGACTCTGCACACACCCCTCCTGTGTCTGGGCACTGCTGGGAGGACTCTGCACCCACCCCTCCTGACTCTGGGTACTGCTGGGAGGACTCTGCACCCACCCCTCCTGACTCTGGGCACTGCTGGGAGGACTCTGCACCCACCCCTCCTGACTCTGGGCACTGCTGGGAGGACTCTGCACCCAACCCTCCTCTGTCTGGGCACTGCTGGGAGTGATAGGCACACACACCTCCTGCGTCTGGGCACTGCTGGGAGTGATGGGCACCCACCCCTCCTGTGTCTGGGCACTGCTGGGAGGACTCTGCACAGACCCCTCCTCTGTCTGGGCACTGCTGGGAGGACTCTGCACACACCCTCCTGTGTCTGGGCACTGCTGGGAGGACTCTGCACACACCCCTCCTCTGTCTGGGCACTGCTGGGAGGACTCTGCACCCACCCCTCCTCTGTCTGGGCACTACTGGGAGGACTCTGCACACACCCCTCCTCTGTCTGGGCACTGCTGGGAGGACTCTGCACCCACCCCTCCTGTGTCTGGGCACTGCTGGGAGTGATAGGCACCCACACCTCCTGCGTCTGGGCACTGCTGGGAGTGATAGGCACCCACCCCTCCTGTGTCTGGGCACTGCTGGGAGGACTCTGCACCCACCCCTCCTGACTCTGGGCACTGCTGGGAGGACTCTGCACACACCCCTCCTGTGTCTGGGCACTGCTGGGAGGACTCTGCACACACCCCTCCTGTGTCTGGGCACTGCTGGGAGGACTCTGCACACACCCCTCCTCTGCCTGGGCACTGCTGGGAGTGATAGGCACCCACACCTCCTGACTCTGGGCACTGCTGGGAGGACTCTGCACACACCCCTCCTGTGTCTGGGCACTGCTGGGAGGACTCTGCAACCACCCCTCCTGACTCTGGGCACTGCTGGGAGGAATCTGCACCCACCCCTCCTGACTCTGGGCACTGCTGGGAGGACTCTGCACCCACCCCTCCTGTGTCTGGGCACTGCTGGGAGGACTCTGCACCCACCCCTCCTGACTCTGGGCACTGCTGGGGGGACTCTGCACCCACCCCTCCTGTGTCTGGGCACTGCTGGGAGGACTCTGCACCCACCCCTCCTGACTCTGGGCACTGCTGGGAGGACTCTGCACCCACCCCTCCTGTGTCTGGGCACTGCTGGGAGGACTCTGCACCCACCCCTCCTGACTCTGGGCACTGCTGGGAGGACTCTGCACCCACCCCTCCTGTGTCTGGGCACTGCTGGGAGGACTCTGCACCCACCCCTCCTCTGTCTGGGCACTGCTGGGAGTGATAGGCACCCACACCTCCTGCGTCTGGGAATTGCTGGGAGTGATAGGCACCCACCCCTCCTGTGTCTGGGCACTGCTGGGAGGACTCTGCACACACCCCTCCTGTGTCTGGGCACTGCTGGGAGGACTCTGCACCCACCCCTCCTGCGTCTGGGCACTGCTGGGAGGACTCTGCACCCACCCCTCCTGTGTCTGGGCACTGCTGGGAGTGATAGGCACATACCCCTCCTATTTAACAATATGTACGCTTAGAACATACACGTGTGTGGGTTCGCTCCATGGGGGTACGGTTCGTACTTACACTGTTGGGGTGGTGGTACGGTACGTACATACACTGTTGGGGTTGGGGTACGCTCCATGCATACGAGGTGGGGGTACGGGTCGTACTTACACTGTTGGGGTGGGGGGTACGCTCCATGCATATGCGGGTGAGAGTACGGGTTGTACTTACACTGTTGGGGTGGGACATATACGTACGCGGGTGAGGGTACGGGTCGTACTTACACTGTTGGGGTGGGACGTATACGTACAACCTTTTTGTGTGACAGTGAAGGAAAAAATCCATACTTCTATACGCTACCAAAATGCATAAAAATAAACTCCCCCCCCCCTGGTAGACCAATTGTTTCGGGCATTGGCTCTTTGCTGGAACCTTTATCACGTTTCTGTGATGTCTTCCTAAAACCCATTGTTCAGGATACCACCACATATCTTCAAGATACTAAAAGCCTGCTTCAACTTCTGGAAGATATCAGAGTCAATGATACCACGATATTGGTGAGCTTTGACATCGAAAGCTTATATACAAGCATTCCCCAGGATGATACCCTTGAAGTTCTTAGGAGCACCCTTGATGCCAAGGACTGGACATATGGAACACCCAAGAATTTTGTTTTAGAATGTGCCAGATAGGCCTTAAAGAAAAAAAAAATTGAATTTGAAGGTACCCTCTATCTTCAAACGGGGGGTACTTCTATGGGAAGTACATTTGCGCCGAGCGTGGCAGGTCTCTATGTGTTTAACTTTGAGAAGAAATTCATACTCACCGAACAGAATCCTTTTTTCAGATACATTACCTTCTGGAGACGCTATATAGATGATGTCCTTGCGATCTGGCAAGGACCAGAAAACATCCTATCTGAATTCTGACAGTGGATCAATACCTGTGATCAGAATTTGCGATTTACTCACACCAAAGATAAAAACACCATGTTTTTTTGGGATATTGTAATTACAAAGGAAAATAACCGTCTTGAAACTATAACTCATTACAAACCTACAGCGAAGAACAACCTACTGAGGTTTGAAAGTTTCCATCCTAGACCTCTGAGGGAAAATCTTCCATATGGTCAATATTTAAGATTACGACGTAATTGCAGCAAAATCCAAGATTACAAAAAACAAAAAAAAAGCCCTGGATCTCACCACTAAACTTTCATCAAAAGGCTATCCTGAAAGAATTTTCAATAAGTGCCAAAAACGGGCACGTAACCAACCAAGAACGGCAGTACTGGAAAATAGACTCGCAAAAGAAGTTACTTCACCATTGACTTGTGTGACTACATACAACACGGTATCCAACCTAGTTACCAAGTCTATCAACAAACATTGGACAATTCTCAACACCGGTAATTTCAAATGGGAGAAACCATTGTTCTCTTATAAAAAATCCAGAAGCCTAAAAGACACTCTAGTGAACACACGTCCCAAAATATCAGTTCAATCACAACAAACTACTGTCCTCAATGCATGGGGTCTCCCGAACATCACTGGACACTACAAATGCGGCAACTGCAGTGTCTGCCACCTTACAGACAACACAAAAACGTTGGAACTAGAAACTGGTAAGGTGTGGACCTTGAGAACACATACTAACTGCAACAGTACTAATGTAGTTTACAGAATCATCTGCCCCTGCAAACTTCAATATGTGGGCATGACAATTAAACAACAAATCTGCGAGCACCGCAGCACTATCAGGTGCAAAAAATCAATGACAAAGCTCACAGAACATTTCCTAGCCAATGGCCATTAACCAATGATCTAAAATGGAATATCATTGAGCAAATCAAGACAGGAGAGAAAATGCAAGAACGATTGTTTGAAAAGGAACAACGCTGGGTGTATAGACTCTCCACTCATAAAAATGGTCTGAACGATAACATCCCATGGAACTCTGTCCTTCCCAAATAGACGTGCACCAATCTGATTCATTGCTGATTTTAATATTGGTTGTGTTTTTCTCCCGCTATCATGGCATGTGAATGCCCGCTATCATTGCATGAGAATGACTGGTCTGGTTGCCTTTTTGCTTTGGCTGTTTTTGACCTTTGGTCTTTGCCCCATTGGAGACCCAATGGCCAGGATAAGGGCAAAAAAAGTAACCTATGTTGTAGATCCTTAGTTCCCCTTTTTGAACTCGTGGGTACTTCAACTTTATTTACTGATTACTGGGACTTCATGCCTTTTTAGTATAGTTTATGGTCCGCTGTTTACCATACGCGTGCAATTGTTTTATCCCATTCACGCTACTGTGGGATGGGCACTTTGCCTTTTTTTCATGATAATCTCAGCGTGGGATGGGCGTTTCGCCATTTGCTTGACTATCTGCAGCGTCCCCAGACACCAATCACGCTCTCCCTTAATGTGTGAGAAGCTTTTTCCTGGATGAGCATCCGCTATTAGTTCCCCTCCGGGAGCACATGCATCCCGATTGGTTCTTGATCTCCTATTGCCAACTACCAGGAAGTATTTGATTCCCACACCGGCACTCACTACATCTCGATCACTTTCGAGACGCGGTTGCGGGGTACGGTTGTAGGCAGAATAGCTGATCCAAGCTTCCACTAAGTAAGTAAACGCCGCTGTTATGTGGGTGGGCACCACGGAGCGTTTCCTTTTTCGCCGCTTTATCAATTTACATACCATATATCATCTATTTGCAGATTGTGGAGAAACTTGACTACGTAACCTCGGCATCCTCGAGGCACCCTCTCCCCGTATCGATAGTAAGGCTGGCTCCTTACGTTTTTTTTCCCATTTCACTTTAATTTTCGTCCACGCACGAATGATTTGAGAGTGCTCTTTTGTTGTTTATTTCATTTAGTTGCAGTTAAAGAGACACACGTCGGTATGAATTAGGTACTGGCACTGTGTGCTTCCTTTGTGGGATGAATGGCACTCGTGCTAGTCACATGACCACTCACCCCAGTACCTTCCTTGTGAGTGCACTATATCACCTGTCTGTTTCTTTGTGGATAGATGGAGTGATAACGGGTGAATGGAAGCCCGTTTTTGATGTTTGCGTGTTGTATTGCACAACAGAGCACGGTTATACCAATCCACTGAAGTTGGCTATAGAGAATGACTGTTGAGTTAGTCACTCACAACTACGTCATAGTATTATTGATTGACGACTGAGAGGAGCCTGAATCTACAGTTGCTTACATAACATATTAAGTTGTGTATATATTGTTCCTTTCTTTTTTCTTCCACAGGTACATTCCCACTGTAAATACTGGAGGGGATTTTTTAATCTAACCAAGGGTAGGGTACACCTTAGCATGTGTAGACCGCCCTGGTTAGCACCATCGGTCCTGAAGAAAACCTGGAGATTTTTCCCTTAAGGTTGAAACATGTAGACCTACTTCACTTTCTTTTCACTTCACATTTTTTTCGATACCTCAGGTCAATTTAACCTCATATGGTATCCCCAATCCATTTTAACATTGTTCAATTGCTCCATGATTAAAAAAAATTTTTGATAGAGAGTTAAATTTGACCAATTTTTAATCCACCTTAATCACTTCACACCAAACAAAAAAATACCAGCTCCACTGTAGTCAGGTGTCGTAGCACACCCGGATGGCACTCGGCTATCCGGGTGGGACCCCGATGATGAAGCATGTCACCAACTAGGTTCTCTCTTTATCCTTGAGGTATTGAATTACCTTTGAGGGTGTACTCCTTCCACTGTTTGTTAAAATTTGTTCTAGGGGACTAGGAGTACCCCTAACATAGAAACCCTTTCTCTCCCATTGTTTTTCCAACCTATTCTAGGAACCTATAACGTTTGCTAAAAAATGTGTACTTTGCCATTCCTTGATGTGCTTCTCTCTTTGGTGACTGCCAGGGAGATCATGTCCTAATTTGTTTGTGATCATAGCTTTTAATAATTACATTATACCAACTCATCCCACATGCAGAGTACTGAAGTTTTCTTCAACAGTGTTTATAAGAAATTTGTTGATATGGAGGTGTAGTGCTCCATCTTGTCAATTGTTGCAGGGCATATGCGAGTATATTGCACTTTCAGTGTGAAGTACAGCTGGTATGGGTGCATCTTTAAGATCAATGCAAGTCTCTGTAACAGCTGCACAGAGTATTGGAGGAACGATATTCAAACTAAATAGATCTTTGAATTACTTTGAGAATCCTGCCAGTAGTTCTAAAAGAAAGAAATACTCAGTTTACAATCTATACTCTCAATGCATAAGCCCTAATAAAGTTTTAAAACGATATGAAATATTAATCAGTGCTCACAGTAGACATTGCTGCACGATAAAACTTAAGGAATGCCAAGTCCCTGAACTGTCCCAAAGTTGAAGAAGCTCTTACTGATGATGCGGTTTATTTTTGCCTTACATCTCACATTTTATTTTGTTTATGGTCTTTTGTAGCTGGATTGTATCTTCTGGTTTGTGCCCACTCTGTTTTGTGGCCACCTCCACCTATAATTTGGTAGTAACGCTCCAGTTTGTGGCAAAATGTTCTGCATGTATGCTCTGTTTTGCCCTAACATTCAGGGCCTAATTATGAGTTTGATGATCCATGGACAACCAAACTCATGGTGGCGCGGCTGCGGCGGTCTGGCCACCACCACGCCAGTGGTCCAACTGCTCTTTTACAACTTAGGTGGTCAGACTGCCATTGGACCTCCGCAACAACCAGGAAACCGTATTCGCTGGCGGTTACGTGGCTGTCAGGTGCTCACAATATGCTGATGGTGCCTTTCTGGCACTACCATGCATATTACGACTTTCATGACTGCCAGTGGTCTGTCTCATAGAGGTTCTTACTCCATGAAACTGCTGGCGGTCATTAAACAAAGGAGGCCCTGCCCCTGAATGTTGGTACATACAAGGAGGCACATGCTGTGCCCCCCTGTGTGCATGCAGTCCCAGTTCCTGCTTGGCATTGACTTCACGGTCCCACACCACCAAACTCGTAACCGGGCCCTCAGTGTCTTCTTTGGAAAGTACATCCTACAGGAGTCTGAAAACCCACAGACCTCCAGCTGATACCAACTTGCCTGATGATGACTCTGGAGCTGGGACTGGTATACTGTTTTCTCACTGGGTCATTAATCCTGAAACGATTTTACTGAGAGTTTGGTGTTAAATTGGGTTACTGGCCAACCCAATCCAGAACTACATAGTGGTTTGTACCTTCCATTCCCTTCCCATTCGGACATCGTGGTGTTGAACCTCCTATTATATGGCATTAACATACTCTCAACACACTCAATCAGAACCTATTGCCTCGCTACCTCCAGCAGACGTGTCAGAATATTACCCCTTCCCTAACTCTACAAACCCCATCTAACCTCTCCCTATAATAATAGGCCTCAAACCAGAAGCTTATCCCCAAAACACCATGGCAGAATCTTTTCTTCTCCTTAACGCCAAGGCACTACCGCTGCAAAGAAACAGGAATGGTACAGAGAGTGGCTGGGTAAAGTCAACCCAGCATTTTGGGAAAGAAGTTCATGAAAAATCTAGGAACTTAGGAGGAGTATCTGATAGACAATACACTAAGGTTAAACATATAGAGTGCATAGAGGATAATTCAGCCAATGCCAGCAGAATATTGCTGATATGAAATTGAGTACAATCTAATGTTCAACACCTCAATTCCCACATCTACTGATGGAGCAAGGATTCATGAAAGAAACTTGCTTGGATGCAATCCTCTCAAATAACATGTAATAATGTAACCAACAAGTTTTGTAAATACTAGGATTGCATTACTTACAAATATTGTATCTAGGGGAAGCTTTTCTATGTGCATTACTAACAAGTAACCCAAGTGTCCTAAAATGGCCGCCAAAACGCGGGAATTCTATTGCGCATGTGTCTACTGCATCTACGTAGTATGACTCTCTATCGCTTTAGTGGGAAACTTTGCAGCTGTGCAATGGCACTAAATACGGCCTCTTGAAACTCACATGCATATGCTACAGCTTCAACTAAAGCTCGGAAGTTCTATTAAACGCTAATGCAAAAGATTTAAATAAGTAAATGGGGATAGAGTAGAAATAAGTGGTATACAGTGAAATCTCTTGTTTACTTGTTCTAACGTGTCTTTTTCTGACTTTATTATTAGTTCACATTTGGGCCTTGGAGGGTGACTGAAATCCCTACCCACATGATGTTCACGCAGGCGCACAAGAACCTGCTGAAACCCTGTGACAGCACCACTTGAAACCCAGCAAAGGCCACATTGAACTTGGACACCTGGGAAAATGAACTTGTGGACCTGAGAGCATGAAGCAAAATAAAATTGTTGCAAATTTGTATTGAGCATAATGTGAAATGCGGGTGGGAATAAAACTATGGGAAAGTAAATTAAGGGGCGGGCACATAGAACAATGGCCCAAAGAGAAATTATTACTTTTAATATGGTGTGATGAACTCACCTCCTCGCCCTGACCAATCAGAATAGGGGAAAACACAAATATTGACACTTTTGGGGGTGGTACATGAATAAAGAATAGGATAATTGAGGTAAGTTAGCTAGAGAACTTGTCCGACTTGTCAGATCTGTCATTTCTGACTCGTCACTGACCCAACGCGTATGCTGCTCCAGATTCTGTCTGAGACGCTGTCTCAGACTCTGCTGCTGCCAGAAACTCTGCTCGAGAGTTTGAGATACTGATCGATAATCAAATCATTTAGAAGGGATTGCGGAAGAGGGACATTCGAGGAGAGTATTACCAGAGAAGGGTGCAACACTGGCATTGCACATTAGAAGAGGTCACCTTCCCAAATCTGAATCTGCCTGATTTTCTGCTTGAATCCTGTCCTGGAGATTCTATCTGGCCAATCTTTAAGGAGTTGGGTTCATCTTTGACCATAGGTAAATATAATTCCGTGAAATTTGTCTTTTATACCTGCTCTCCCTCTTTCCCACCCTTTTCCATGTACCGTCTTCATTGATCATTTTTGTAACTTTGCTATATTTGACTTTTACTTTACCTCTTGAGTGAAGGTGGTTACTGTAATTGATTCTTGACTCACAAATTATTGATTTAGATAAAGGTTTTCAAAAACTTCTTGAGTCTGTGGTTATTCAAAGTAAAGGTTAGTGTCATTCTACCTTAAACTAACTCAGCAACCTGATTCATTGAGGAGAGTAAATTACTATTATAATAATCAAGTTGGTAAGACTTGGTAAAGGGTAATATCAAAATTGAGGTAATACACAAAATTGATGCCAGCGGGGTTTTACTAGCTTATTGAGTGAATGTGTTTGGGCCCAGGTGAGTATTAGGTATGTGTGTCTGACCAGAGCTGGTAACCATGCTCCATCAGTTTGTCTTGGTAGCAGAGGCATGGTTAGGTTTTAGTTAGTTAGGCAGTGAATATTGCGGATTGAAATTATTGATATGCCTTAACACCTGTTGTTGTTTCGTCGTTATTCATGTTGTCTGAAATTCCCGAGAATATTGAATAGCGGTTGGAAAAATGGAAGCCATACTGCAGTGAGGTTACTTGTCAGGATTCGGAAAGGTGCTGAAAGTTAGGTAAGACCAGAAGCACTGATTTAGGGATTATTTTCTGTATGTAAGTGAGAATAATTGGTAGCAAAGGAGTTCGATGGTGAAACTTTGGTCTTATATCACCTAGAAAGGGTAATACTAAAGGAGTAGCAGGTTCTATGAAGCTTAAGTGAAGAATAAGCGGAAAGGTTTTACTCGTAGTGTGTGAAGAGTACGCGGAAAGATTTACTCGCAGTAAAAGAAATTGACTATTCTTTGAAATTTTGAGAATCTGACAAAGTAGCAAATGTTTTATGTTGTTAATTAATGGAAAATACATGTAAATTAGTGAGAAAATAAAGTTTTGCATTACCTTGTAAAGGAGGGGTCAGTTGCGGATGCTGCACTGACATCTCAAAGAGCCGCGATGCGATTGGTAAGGACAGAGGGCGCGTGACTAACGAGAACATTTGTAAAGGAGGGGTCAGAGGAAAAGAGTGATACTGACGTCACTTAAAACCGCGCCAGTATTGGCTAAACGCACAGAGTAAAACGAATTCTGATTGGTTACAAAACTAAAAGACCCACTAGTATTGGAGAAAAGGTTTGAATAACTGTAAACATAGAAATCTCAAGAATAATAATAGATAACGGATTGTGTATGTACGATCCAACATTAACAGGGAGTCGCCCAGACAGAAATTATTTAGGGTTTGCTTACCAGCAGTACCTGAGAGGAAGATCACACAAAATGTTGGTAAGAAGAGAAAAATGTCATTCATGCAGAAAATAAAGACTTTTTTTTTAAAAGGATAAGCCCATTAAACCCAGAGAAGGAATTCTCATTCCTCCTCTGAGAACTCCTGCATCCTACATGATTGTAAAGAGAGGTTATCATACCTGTGTATGGTTAGAAAATTGGATCGAATACACAAAAGATGATGGAATTTTGGCTTTCCCAGAAAACGGAACATTCAATGGAAGAATTTTACATAATTTACGCGCAAGAATGAATGAGTTAGAACCCCGACCTAGATTAACTCAATATGAGGCACTAGAAGAGTGGGAGACTGAAGCCTTTGAACGAGATAGACCAAGGTGTAACAGGAATTTGAGCAGTTTTTACCCAAATCTCCACGTGAAACCCGAGACAAGCAGATGAAACAATTGAGGCAAGCCAATTTAACTGAGTGATTATATCCTGTATTGATGGCTGATGAACAGGCAGGAAGCAAATGCACAGAAAAGAAAAAACATTTAATGATGACAGGTGGCAGAGAGTATGACGAAGATTATTTAGACGATATATTAATGAAAAGTCCTGCACCATATCAGGAGGGGCCAAGCAGAATTACCCTGAGTGCTCCACTCCTAGAGACATCCATGGTGCCACAAATAGTACATGATAAAACAATGGAAAGGGTACTTCAAGAAAGAGAGAGGGAAGTGATAAATAAAAATAGAAGTGAATTAATACAGAAGATTTCCCAATTAAACACACATCCTAAAGCTCTGACTATACCAGTGACTATAGGTCCTGTTGTCCCATTGTACGGGGAAAAATCAAATTGTCCTAAAACACCTGTCATGACCACACCTATCATTGAGCCTGGAAAAGAGAAGATAATAGTTGACGGCCAAGCTAGTGATTGCGAGTCTGTAATTTCATTAATGGACTTGCTGATAAGAGGGCAAATAAATGACACACCCAGAAGAGTCAAGCCAGGGTGTTCAAAGGAGGTGCGAATTGAGACATCCCCTGGAACAAAGAGTGCCACCATAATAACCCCAGAAGAATTAGAAAGATGGACACGAGACATAGAGAAACCCGATCCAACACCAAAAATACTAGCTATTTTTAAACTAAGAATTGCATTAGAAGAAATGATAGCGGGGAGTGTAGGGCCGGATAGGTTAAATACCTTTAACGAGGAAGAAGTACTGTTCATTTGAAGAAGCATAACACGAAACACAAAAGCATTTCATGAAAAGCTAATGAATCTAGCCTCCGAAATGGGAATAGATGTAGGGAGATCCAAAGTCCTGCAAAAACCTTATAGAGCAGAATTTTGGGATAAAGATTTGGAAAATATGAACATGTCAGGGATAAAATTGCAGGTTAAAGAATTAATGACGATATTGCAGAAATGGGGAGATTTAGACAGATGGAATGCAAGATGGACAAAGAAAAAGGAAGAAGCACAGACCAGTCGAGTAACATCAGAGTATTTAATGAAAGAAACGGAAAAGGCAGAAGGGTTGTACCCAATGAGAGAAGTTCCAGGAGGAGGTTATGTACATGTCCCATGGACAAGACAGGATATTATTTTGTCATTTACAAATGATTTCCCAAAGTTGAGAGAGAAGCCTGTGCAATGGTATAGACAAGCCGAGAGGTTTGTGGAGGTTTCAAAAGTTTTGCTGAAAGATCTGGATGGTCTTTTTGACATAGTGGTGCCTGCTGATTTGTGGACTGAGTGTAAAATCACAGTCGATTGGCCAAATGATGAGTACCCGAGAAACGAGAAAACGGGAGCCCCGTCCGAAGAGGTTATGAAAAAATATAACCAAGTAATTACTTTTTTAAAAGGGAAAATTCCCCCAAAGGAGACAGATTAGATAAAGATAGACAGAAAAACTCAGGAAAAAGATGAGTCTGTCCATGCGTACTACGAGCGCCTCCTACAGGTGTTCCAACAGTATAGTACAGTATAGTGGATTTGAAAGTATTGGGGATAAAGATATGACCCATTTTGAGTATCGATTTGTGATAGGATTAAAAAAGGAAATGTCTGAAATGATTAAACAGCATAATTTGTGTTGGCAAGCAAAGGGCCATAGATGAGATTTTAGAATATGCAAAGTACTGTGGAGATGAAATTGACAATAGACAAAAGATTTTAGAAGAGAAAGTGATGTGGGCTCAAGTTAAGCTGACAGAACAACAAGAACTCCAGTTAACTAACATGGCAGGAAAGCCAGGAAAAGGGCACGGAAATGGTGAAAATAATGGAGGTAATCCTAAAGGGCGACTAAGCAGAGGAGAGGCAAAGAAAAAGTTCCCTTGTCATGGGTGCGGAAAATTGGGGCATTGGAAAAACGAGTTTAAGAATATACAAAATAATAATAGCCCAAATCAAAATTTCAATCCACAGCCGCAGAATCAGGTGATAATGAGTCAACCACAACAGATTGTAAACCTGCAGAGTCAATTGTCACCTTCCCCTTTGCCAAATTTGTGAGTCAGCCAAGTACAGTGCGGACACCGGATTTCAAGAAGGAAGTGGTAAGAAAAATTACCTAATATCACAGTTTCTTTTGCAGGATCCATACTTTGAAGATCAAGATCATTGATGGTGCCTGAGAGGGGGAGATGAGGATTGCGTACTTTTCGAATCCTTACCGGTAGATCAGTCAGGTCCATATATTGATGGAAAGGTAGAAGGAAATGACATTACCTTTTTGTTGGACACTGGTGCTACCCGTTCTACTGTGAGAACAGCAGACATTCCAAACCTACCCCTCTCGGGAGAAGCGATCCAAGTAGTGGGCGTTTCTAATAAACAAATTAGGACCCCATTACAAAACCAATGGAGGTGTGCATTGCGTACTTCAAAGAGATGCACAAGTTTGTCGTATGCGACTCCAGTCCCATGAATTTATTAGGGAGGGACTCGTTGTGCAAAATGAATTGCACCATTTTCTGCACACCGGATGGTGTTGCCATTCAAACCCCAGATGCAGACGGAATATATAAAATCATGCTAGCTAAACAAGGAGCAGAAGTAAATGAATTGTTTTGAACGATAACTCAAGATGATTTACCAGAAGAGGTAAAATTGTCAGTAAATCCGGAAGTGTGGGATTTTACTGGAAAAGAAGTAGGGTTGATGACAGATGTAGACCCTGTCAAAGTGACAGTGAAGGAAGGTGCAGTCTACCCAAACACTCGACAATACAAGATGAGTCCTGAAGTTAAGACTGGTGTTGCAGCAGAAATAAATCGAATGGTAGAAAAGGGTATTTTAAAGGAAATCATGAGTAGTCCCTGTAATTCACCTATAATTGGCATTAAGAAACCAAACGGGAAATATAGGGTAGTACAAGATTTAAGAAAGATTATTAAAATTGTTGTGCCTTGTTGCCCGGTAGTGCCCAACCTTGCGGTAATTTTGTACCAAATGCCATGGAATGCGAGGTGGTTTACCATGATTGATTTCTGCCATGCCTTTTCCTCCATCCCATTGCATCCAGACATCCAGATGGTCATTTTTTATTTTCTTTCAAATTTGAGGATCGTGTTTATGTTTGGAATAGTGTTCCTCAAGGGTACACAGAGAGTCCTCCAATCTGTAACCAGATTTTGAAAAAATTTCTTGAGACCTTGGTAATGCCTAAAGAGTCTGTCCTAGTACAGTATATTGATGATCTTTTGGTCGCTTCCAAAACAAAGAGTGACTGTTTGACTGATTCCATTGCCTTGCTAAACCATTTAGCCAAAGGTGGACATAAAGTGCCTCCTGAGAAACTACAGTTTTGCAGAAAAGAAGTAAAATATCTGGGACACCAGATAGAACAAGGAGAAAGGAGAGTGACCACAGAAAGAATAAAAATATTAAAACAAATGAAGTTACCGCAAACCCAGAAGGAAATACGAATTTTCCTTGGTGTAGTTGGGTATTGCAGGCAGTGGATTATGGGATTTTCCCTACTGGCGAAACCCTTGATACAGATGACAAAGAAACGAGAAAAAGAACAGATAGAATGGGATGACGAGAGCATGACATCCTTTCTGAAATTACGAAATTGCTTGTGCGAAGCACCTGCCCTATTTATGCCAGATTACGCAAAAGATTTCGCATTATTTTGCTGTGAGAGAGATAACTGTGCCCTCTCAGTCCTGACTCAGATACATGGCCTGATGCAACGTCCAGTGGTATATTTTTCTGCTACCTTAGATCCTGTAGCATCCACTTTGCCAGGATGCCTAAAAGCTGTGGCAGCCATGTGTGTAAGTCTGGAGCAAAGTGAGTCAATTGTGATGGGACACCCTGTAAAGGTGTATGTTCCACATGCGGTTGTTATTCTTTTAACAAGAACTCGAACTCAGTATCTTACCCCAAGCAGAATAACAAAGTATGAGAGGATCATATTAGGAGCAGAATATGTGACCATAGTCCGATGTACTGCACTTAACCCAGCTACTTTGTTACCAGATCCTTTGTTGAGGTCCCTTTATAAAAGTGTATGTTCCACATGCAGTTGTTATTCTTTTAACAAGAACTCAAACTCAGTATCTAATCCCAAGCAGAATAACAAAGTATGTGAGGATCATATTAGGATCATAATATGTGACCATAGTCCGATGTACTGTACTTAACCCAGCTACTTGTTACCAGATCCATACAATGAAGAAGTGAAAGATGAACCCGAACATGAATGTCTTGATGTAACAGAACCCAGTACAAAACTACGTCCAGACATACAGGATGAGCCATTAAAAGATGCTGAGCATGAATTCTTTGTAGATGGTTCATGCATGCGCCATGAGGAGGGAGGATTGAGTGCTGCTTATGCTGTGTGTACATTGGCTGAAACAGTCGAAGAATCCTTTTTACCATGAGTCAGGTCTGCACTAGTAGCCAAATTGATTGCTTTAATTAAAGCTTGCAAAAAGGGGAAAAATGGGAGAGTAACCATTTACACTGACAGTCAGTATGGTTATGGGGTTGTGCACGACTTTGGCCAGCTTTGGATGCAGCGAGACTTCCTGACTTCTTCAGGGTCTCCCATTAAAAATGGACAATTTGTTAAAGAATTGCTTGAAGCAATACAATTACCAAAAGAAGTGGCAGTGATCAAATGTGCCGCACACCAGTCAGGACATGACCGTGTAACTGCAGGAAATTGATATGCTGACCAGGTTGCCCAACACTGAAAAATTTCGATGGCAGTAAACAGAAAGATTGAAAATTGTGGAAACAGCTGCCAACTTATGCTATTGTCAGGTTTAGAAACATTGGGAGAAGTAAGAGAACTACAAGATGAAGCAGAAACAAAAGAGAAGGAAGAATGGGTGAAAATTGGTTGTACACAAAGGGAAAAAGATGGTGTCTGGGTTTACTTAGACGACAGACCTGTATTGCCAGACTGCATGCTTGCACCAATGGCTAAAATGTATCATGGAGACTCCCACATAGGCAGAGATGCAATGATCAGACTTTTCAGACAAGATTGGTTTAATCCAAGGTTTAGAAATATTGCAGAAAGATTATGTCAAAGGTGTTTGACATGCCAACAAATGAATCCAGGCAAGAAAACATTAGTCAATATGGGGTAAATTGGAAAGGCTGAAGGTCCCTTTATAAGACTTCTAATTGACTTCATACAGTTACCTGCTTGTCGGGGATTAAAATATATACTTGTCATCATTTGTTTATTTTCAAAGTGGGTGGAGGCATACCCCACCAGAAGAAATGACAGCTTGACAGTAGCCAGATTCATACCTACTACAACAACAGCAGTAAAGTGTGCAGGCTTGCCTAATTGGATACTTGCAAGCTATACAAGCCATACAAAAAGAGTACCAGCACCTGACAAGGAGGAACCTCAACTGACTCAGGCGGTTGAGGGGGCTGAAGGTTGCTCAGCTGAAGGATCCCAAGTAGTAGATCCTGAAGTAGCTGACGAAGGACAACCGAGCACCAGTCAGGATGATTGGATACCTGTAGTACATATATTAGAAATAAGTGTAAGAACAAGGAGCCAAACTAGACAAACTAGTCAGGAAAAGAGTGAGGACCAGATAGGCACAGAAGAAAGTGCTCAAGAAATAGAAGGCACGATTGTTAGGGAACCTGAGCAGGTTCAGATAAGGAAAGTGCCATTTACTCAGACAAAAGAAATCAAATTCATAGATCCAGAGACTGGGGAAGGACAGGTAGGATTTAGAGAAACCGTTTAGGCAGAAGACAATAAAGAAACAAAAAGACTTGAGCAGGACCAGATAGGAGAAGTCACAGAAGTTCAGGTGAAAGTAGAAGAAACACTATTAAAAATTGAACCTTAACAGGGTCAGACTAGTGAAGAAGAACGCATCCAGGCAGGTGACACTGAGTTAATAAGCCCTGGACAAGATCAGATAGAGAGAGATTCTGAAGACGGAAATAACCAAGTTGTGCCACAAACCAACAAGAACAAAAGAGCACTTGAAGAAAGTGAAAGTGCAGTGCAAGCTAAAAGAATCAGAAAAGGTGATAATAGGCCAGGTGTTATCAAAAGATTGAAATATCACCTCAAAACAATAACAGAAGAGCCAGAGCAGGTAGACAAAGTATCCAGTCGGTCTGGGCAAGCAGCCGAAAACCCAAACCGAAGAAGCCCCATAGCAAAATGTATAAATAATAAATTCAAAGGTCCTGAGTGGACATACACAATTCTCGAAGATTTCGAGAATTTGGAGATAATTGAAGAAGAAATTGAAAATTTTGATGCAGAGCAAATTGACGAAGAAGTGAGACCACCCTGAAACTAGTTTCCCCCTCTTTAACTCTGTCCCGAAGTTGAATCACTCAAGTAAAGAAGAGAAATCTTCATATCCCATTTGAAAATGGCTGACAATAGAGCTGCTGGAAAACCGAAATGTTTAAGGAAATGTTGCAGAATGTGTTTATGTAGCATATTTGTAGTACTCATAATATGGTTAGCATTAACAGTGGCCATACCTTATTTAATGGTCAAGAGTGTACAGAATAACACTAATACACATGAAAAGGTAGCTACTATCAAAGGAGATGGAGTAGAATTGAATTAGAAGCACCAGATGAGTCAGATTTACATCACACTGTGAATAAAAATGATAATGATTTAAATGTTTTTACCAACCTGTTAGTACAATATGTAGAAACTATGGAAGTTAGGGAATGTTATGTCTGTATGAAATTACCTGCATCTGTAGCAGAAGGAGTGACCTATCATCATTTACCGTTAACGTATGGTATCTCCTGTAGCGTTTTAGCAAGCTTAATTTATACAACAGGAAAATTGCAATATTAGTATTCTAAAGTAGAAGTGATTTTTTCCGAGGTTCCTATGCGAAAGAGCTTGAACCCTGTTCTTAGTAAGAGAGATTCTGAATTTATGGGTGAATATTTCTTAACCATGAAAACAATAGATATAGCTGAAGCACATAATCACAATTTAACATGTAAATTACGTGAAGAAGTGAAAATACTTTTGAATTTAGTTGAACAAAGGAGACAGGATTTCCAACAAAATTGATGCCAGCGGGGTTTTACTAGCTTATTGAGTGAATGTGTTTGGGCCCAGGTGAGTATTAGGTATGTGTGTGTGACCAGAGCTGGTAACCAATACCAGCAGAATATTTCTGATATGAAATTGAGTACAATCTTCAGCACCTCAATTCCCACATCTACTGAAAGTCTGAGTAGTAAATGATCAATGTTTGAAGGTTTGAGTAGTAAATAGTCAATGTGTTGGTCCCTCTTTATGGGGTCTCAGCAGAATATTTTTAAGTGTGACGGTGGCGTGGGCCAAATACTCCAACATTGTTGTCCATTAAGTTGTAATCCAAAACTCATTATACAGGTAAACTCTAAGGGCAGTATTTATGGCCAAGTAACTCAGTGCAGTGCAGCAAGTCACCTTGCTGCGCTGCACTGTTTGACAGGGAAAGGGCAGAAATGTTCCATATTTAAAGAAACAGGGTGCATTCCTGCCTGTTCCCCTGAGGTGGCGCCCTTTTGGCAGCCTAGTGTCAAAACAATCACCCTTGCACTCTGGTGCAAGAGTACATACGCCATAAGGATGCTTGGTTTTGTGCAGGAAGGGGCACCTTACTGCATACAAAACAAGCTCTTGAGGCTTTTTTTCTCTTCTACGTGTGCTGCAAAATGCAGCACAGATATAAAGAGGAAAAAACGAGGAGAAATAGACATATTTCTTCTTGTTATCCCTTAACTGGGGCAGTATGGGGTTTTGGTGCATGTCCAGGTCTACCACTTCTGGTAAATCTGGGAATGTCTCAAAATCCATCGATGTTGTGTTGGAACACACACGCAAAGCCCATGGAAACACCTCCCCGGTGCAAATTAATTAACTTGAGATTAATGAAGCCACTCAGGGCCATGCAAGGAGGCCTTGTGTTGCTTCATAAATCTAATAGGTGGAAGAAAACTATGAAAGACACAAAAACAGACCAATGGATGAAGAGGGGTGGCCATAACCCCTTATAAGATGGTGTACTAGATGTAAAATGTTAGTAAAATCAAAAGATCTTGGTTAACGTCAGAACTAAAAAAGAAGCAAAAGTCCTTTAATACTTAAATGAATTACACAGATGAAGCAGTCTCCAAATTAACAAATTAAATATGAGCAAAAGAAAGAACTAAGGCTGAAGCAATACAGATCATATTAGGAGCATAGCAAACTTGGGTCCTGATTACGATGCTGGTTGGACCACATTCCGCGGCCCTGTCGGAAGCGGTCGGACCGCTGAAGGCCTCATCGGAAGCGCTCAGTCTGAATGCCCGATTACGATGCATCCAGCCTGTACTCCGACCGACCACTAACAGACTGCCGACTCCAACTGCCTTCCTGCACCTGCCAAATTGGCAGTTGGAGAGGCACAGCAGCCATAGGACAGTACAGGGATATCTGACTTTTGCCCGGATTACGATTTGGGTTTCCAACGACCCAATCGTGGCGAACTGGCCGCCTTCCTCGAGCTGTCAGAAACTAAAGAAAAGGGGTAATGTTCAGCCAATTCCCCTCCTCCTCGACAGACTCCGGCATTGATCTCTTTCTTCAGGTCCCCCCTACACCTCAGCAGCTGCACCCCAAAGTAGACCGTCCTGGGGGGTGGAGTCAAGGTAAGTCTGTATGTGGCATGTATCCCCATTGACTGGACTGTGCACATATCGCCACACTTCAGCAGTGGGTTAGTGGGAAAACAAGGCATGTCCCACATGTGCTATGCAGGTGTGTACAACTGCACGTTTCCTGTGCATTTGTACCCACTTGCAGCAACATGTTCGGGCAGCGGGGCATCGCCGTCAATGAGACCTCCACAGTAGAAGTGGTTGCATTGTAACACAGCAGGCAGAGATTTCCTGGCCTCTGTGGTTGGAATCGGACGGCGGTGGTCGGACAGGTGGTTCGACCTGCATAGTGATCAGGCCCTTAGTGAGGAAGTAAATGAAAATATGGCAGTATCTCAAAACTGTGCTGTGCATGTGTTAACAGGGTGCTGTTGAGGCTTGCGGGAATCAACGTCGCTCCTTGATAAATGCACCACTGTATATGCAGTGTCTGCATGTGATTATAAAGCATGTGCCTAAATCACGTTTGCACATACCCCACCACTTTTTGCACAACCACAGCAGGCTTCTTTCAATGATCTACCAGTGCTTAATTTGAGGCAGTGTTTGCTAGAGGGGCCCACCAGCACTCTTTTTTAGGGTCCGTAACTTATTTTTCTGTATCTGACATTCACCGTCTGCAAGAGAAGGAATAGCATACAAAGTGGAAAGACAAGGGAAGAGAGAGACAGGAAACATTCAGATAGGCAAAAAGTGGCAACCTGCAAGAGTGAGCTAAAGGGACATGGGGTGTCTGATGATGAGTTAAAGAGGCATGAGGTGGAATCGGGACTATGTAACCATGGGATTTGGCACAGTGACATTGGACTGCGCGGGCTGTGGGTTTCTGAGCAGAGCTTTGGGCACCAGCGTTATTCCTTTACAAATTAAGCACCAAACATGTGACATATTACCGTTGTAGCCTATCAGATTATGGACTATGGGCCGATTACTCTGAATTAGCCCCCTATGTGGTTCCTATAAAGCAGGCCTGAGCCCCACTGGAGTAGGTGACCTCTGCTCTCTCCCCACCATTGCTAGAATGTTTAAGCAACCCATAGATGGCATTTTAACTGTGTTTCTACTCTACTATTATGTGCAAAGATTAAGTTAAAACCAACGATCAAGTTTTCAATGAAAAAAGTTGCTTTTACTTATTTAAAAAGTTTTCAGACAGAACGTAGTGGATTCTCATTCTATGGCTAAGCAACCTTATTAACTTTATTGGGGAGGGGATGTACCCTAACTGCCAGAGCTGCTAATTTTAGTACTTGAGACCCAGGTTCGAGTCTTGGCCCCAGCATAACATCCTGGGATTCTGCGCAAATCAATGTCCCCGCGCCAAAAAATGAGTAATATCGGGTTCTCGTGTAAAGCGCTCTAATCCCCTTGGGCCACGTTGGCGCTACAATAAGAAACACAAATACAAAATCTATCAAAAGCCTGTCAGCGATCATGCAACACAATGATAAATGTTCTTGCGGGGTTAAAAGATTTTACAGCGCACGCCAACTTTAGCGTTAATGGGTGGTCGTTGTCTAAGTATTCGGCTGTGGTGTCATTATATCACAGGCTGTCAAGAAAATGCATTTATCAACCAACCAAAACATGGCATTCAAAAAGGAAAATGAAGGCCACACGTGGTGCGAGAGCAGCTGAACACCTGCTTCAGAGCTTCCTTTGAAGTCATCCAACAAACACCTTTGACAGATTGTGTTTTAAGAATGTGAAAATTGCGTTTCTAATGCCTTGCAACAGCAAAAACCGACACACACTGAACATTTTGTCAGTCTGTAACATCAAACTTATTCTTGTGTCACAAAGGTGGCATAAAAAAGGAACTGCATATTTGTTTCTCTTGTGTTTCTAAGTACATGCATTTGCCCTGCTTATCTTTTTAACTGGTGTGCAGGCCTAAAAGAACAATGGCATGTCTTCAAAGTGCCCCAAGCTGGCCGTGTTCCATTTATAAACAAATATTAGTAAGGTTTACGGTCCATATTTTCCAAGAATCTTTAAATTAAACAAGGCGTGTTCTTTTTTTTTTTACAAAATGATCTACTCGTGCTAAAACATCAGGAATGGAGGGAAACATCTGTTAATGATGAATTCAAACACTTCTCATTGTTTCTGCTGCTCACAAAGGACTGTTCCATTTTACATTAGTACTCTTGAAGTTACAATATTATATCAAGTAGGAATTAATCCCTAATCCATAATAATTAAAACCTGATTAATATTTCATAGCCAGAGACAAACTTTATATTACAGAAAATAAGTACACATCAAATATGTCTAAGACAACGATGTTGTAAATAGAAAAGAAATATATATATTCACAGAAAAAAACATAGGTTTCAGGGGTGTTATAGTTAGCTGGCCATTTCACTCGTACATAACCATAGAAATTCCTCAGTTATAGTTAGTTCTGCTAACTATAACTTGCGCGCCCGCAATGCACTGCTGATGATGTCACATGTTGCATCATTCATGACATGGTCAGTGACATCACTGATGACATCACTGATGACATCTCAAATGACATCACTGATGACATCATCCAGTGAATGTGGTTTAGTTTGAAATTTAAATATGTATTATATATATACCAATCTGTATTGAAGATTGAGTTGTTATATAACTGTCTGGATGGAGGATTTAGTAGTAGTCTGACTGTCTGTTTAAGTGAGTAATTAAAAGTGTCTCACTTAATACATGGATTAGTAACTAAACTATGTGAATGTGTGCGGCACTGTCTCTGTTGTTGTATAACATGCTGCATCAGTTGGTCACTAACTACATGAGTGTGTATCTTAGTTATTGATTAGATGGGTGAGTATTTGTGTGGGATTCTGAGTTTGTGTGTGGTTGGATGGGGTGTGTGTAACTCTATGCATATATGTGTGAATGGTTGATTGACTAGGTGTATCGGTTTAAAAGTGCATGTGGAAACAGTTGTTTGGGTGACTGAGTGTATTTATTTGTTTGTTGGTGAGTGAATATATGTTTTAGTTGTACATCTTCAACAAAGTAAAAAAAATAAAAGGCATTGTATGTGAGAGTTGGTGTATATAAATAAGTATGTGTAAGAGTCAGTGATTGTGGGAGTAACTATATGAATGAGTGTACAATTGTAATGGTGATTTTTTAACATATTAACTATAAGTTACTATGTGTTTGAATAAATGAGGTGTTGTTTGATAATTGAGTAAGTGAGTAAATGTAAGTGTGATTAATTTTTTTCATGAGTGAGTAGGATGACTGCATAACCGACTAAGATGACTGCTGATGTGTCAATGTCTATATATGTGTATAAGTGCATTTGATAGTGTTCTATTAATTAGTGACTGCATGTATAAATGATTCTGTTGTTGAATGGGTAGTTGTGTGTGTAGACTTAGGAATAAGTGAGTGGGTATGTAGTAACTGGTATTGATGAGTCAATGGTTTCAAATATGGTACTCTGTATTTTACAGTGAGTGATGAAAGGATATACTAGTGTATGATGTGGTGTATCAGATTGTCACGTGGATGATGTCATCAGAGATGTCATTTGAGATGTCATCAGTGATGTCATCAGTGATGTCACTGACCATGTCATGAATGATGCAATATGTGACATCATCAGCAGTGCATTGCGGGCGCGTGATTTATAGTTAGCAGAACTAACTATAACAGAGGAATTTCTATGGTTTTGTACGAGTGAAATTGAAATGGCCAGCTAACTATAACACCCCTGAAACCTATGTTTTTTTCTGTGAATTTCTAAGGTTTTTTAAATGCTAATTTCTAACTATAACGTCTCTGAAACCTCTGTTTTTTTCAGTAAATTTCAAAGCTTTTTTAAATGCTAATTTGTAACTATAATGTCTCTGAAACCTATGTTTTTTTTCAGTGAATTTCAAAGCTATTTTAAATGCTAATGTTTAAGTGTGATAGTAGTTATACCTATTTTTTTGTACTGATTTTCAACAGTTTTTTAACTGTTTATTTATAAATATTTTATTCATTAAATAACATATTTTTCTGAAAATTGCACAAAAAAAATGTTGTCCCGCGTGATGTCATATACGTGCTGGGGCGCGCTGGGTGCACGACTCCAGCAAAAAAAAATTATGTTCCAAAATGATATATATGTGTCCTTAATAGACATATTAGGACAAGAGATTATCTAAGATATTCATAAAATAATATATTTGTACTTATAATAAACTTATATATTATTTTTAAATATATTTTCGCGAAGTCAGGTGCATGCATCGTGAGTGCAGAAAACCAGGGCAGCAGAGCTGCTGTAGAGCCAGAGGAACCAGGTCAGCAGAGCCGTTGTAGAGCCAGAGAACCAGGTCAGCAGAGCTGCTCTAGAGCCTAAGAAGCAGGTCAGCAGAGCTGCTCTAGAACCAGAGACCCAGGTCAGCAGAGCTGCTCTAGAGCCAGAGACCCAGGTCAGCAGAGCTGCTCTAGAGGCCGAGAACCAGGTCAGCAGAGTTGCTGTAGAGCCAGAGAAACCAGGTCAGCAGAGCTGCTTTAGAGGGAGAGAACCAGGTCAGCAGAACTGCTTTAGAGCCAGAGAACCAGGTCAGCAGAGTTGTTCTAGAGCCAGAGAACCAGGCCAGCAGAGCTGCTCTAGAGCCTAAGAACCGGGTCAGCAGAGCTGCTCTAGAGCCAGAGAACCAGGTCAGCAGAGCTGCTGTAGAGCCAGAGAAACCAGGTCAGTAGAGCTGCTTTCACTCTCTACTACTCACTCTTTACTTCTCTCTACTACTCACTCTCTACTACTCTCTCTCTACCACTGCTCTACCACTCACTCTACTACTCACTCTCTACTACTCTCTAATACTCTCTCTTTGCTACTCACTCTCTACTACTCACTCTCTACTACTCACTCTCTACTACTCTCTACTACTCACTCTCCACTACTTTCTACTACACTCTACTACTCACTCTACTACTCACTCTCTACTACTCTCTACTACTCTCTACTACTCACTCCCTACTACTCACTCTCTACTACTCACTATACTCCTCTCTCCTACTCACTCTCTGCTACTCTCTCTATTACTCTCTACTACTCTCTACTACTCACTCTCTACTCTCTATTACTCACTCTCTACCGTCTACCTCTCTACCTCTCTTTCCTCTCTCTCTACCACTCTCTACCTCTCTACCTCTACCTCTACCTCTCTACCTCTCTACCTCTACCTCTCTACCTCTACACCTCTACCTCTACACCTCTCTCTACCTCTCTCTACATGCACACATATGCACATATATATGCATATATATGCATATGCATTTAAATATGTGTGTGTGTGTGTGTATATATATATATATACATACATATATAAACATATATATAATCTGAATATCTATATAAATACAAATATAAATGAATGCGTACATATACATATATGCATACATATGCATGTTATGTACATGAAAGTTTGAAAAGCACTAATACAAGCAAAGCTAAAAAGCCTCCTAATTACAAACAGAATTGCTTTATATTAAACGAGGGCGAGACCTATTGCATTTTCACTGCTTGTATACTTTGGTTCCATCAAGAAGGCATTCAGATGTGTCACACATTTGCTATTAATTCTGAATGGTAGCACTCTAGTTGCTCATTAGATCACTGTAGTAAAGCTACTGCTCACCAGGGAAGTCTGCTGCTGGTATTCATTCAATGTGCATGTTTCAGTATGCATGTCCGAATTTTTTAATGAAATAGAAGAGGATTTGAGAAGTAAAAATGTGCCCTAATTTTTCTTTCTGCAGCACTAATCATAATTTCTATGTCAAAATGAACCCCTCATTTTGCTCATTTGCAAATTAAATGTTTTAAGTGTTACCACTTTATTCCAAACAAGATGACTTCAGGTGTGCCATACTTTTGTCATAAGTAAGACTGTTAGGGCTCTAGTTGTTCTTTAGAACACTCCGGGACATTCTGTCATGGGCTATACTTGGGTGATATTTGTGCTACATTTGGGCTCTTTTGTCTCTGGTGGCCATCTTGGGAGACTTATTTGTTATGAAGTTTCCTAAGTGCCTCATTTACTACAGTCTCCTCAGTAGGAAATACTTTCAGGTTTTTTACTTTGATTCGGAATGTTAGCACTCTAGTTGCTTATTAGATCACTGTAGTAAAGCTACTGCTCACCAGGGAAGTCTGCTGCTGGTATTCAAAGTGCATGTTTCAGTATGCATGTCAGAAATCTTTAATGAAATAGAAGAGGATTTGACCTAATTTTTCTTTCTGCAGCACTAATCATAATTTCTATAGCGAAATGAACCCCCTCATTTTATTCCTTTGCAAATTAAATGTTTTAAGTGTTACCACTTTATTCCAATCAAGATGGCTTCAGGTGTGCCATACTTTTGTCATAAGTAAGACTGTTAGCGCTCTAGTTTTTATTTAGAACACTCTGGGACATTCTGTCATTGGGCTATACTTGGGCTACATCTGGGTGATTTGTGTGCTACATTTGGGCTCTTTTGCCTCTGGTGGCCATCTTGGTAGACTTATTTGTTATGAAGTTTCCTAATTTCCTCATTTACTACAGTCTCCTCAGTAGGAATACTTTGTTTTTTACTTTGATTCCATCAAGAAGGCATTCAGATGTGTCACACATTTGCCATAAATTCAGAATGTTAACACTCTAGTTGCTCCTTAGATCACTGTAGTAAAGCTACTGCTCACCAGGGAAGTCTGCTGCTGGTATTGAAAGTGCATGTTTCAGTCTGCATGTCAGAATTTCTTAATGAAATAGAAGAGGATTTGAGAAGTCACTCAAAATGTGCCCTATTTTTTTCATTCTGCAGCACTAATCATACTTTCTATGGCAAAATGAACCCCCTCATTTTGTTCCTTTTTAAATTAAATGTTTTAAGAGTTACCGCTTTATTCCAATCAAGATGGCTTCAGGTTTGCCATACGTTTATCATAAATAGGACTGTTAGCGCTCTAGTTGTTCTTTGGAACACTCTGGGAAGCTGCAGTAGAACACAAAGGAATCAACTTACAGTCTCTGCCCTTGTTGGATGTACTTGTTTTACTGAGAATGTCAGACTTCATTCTCACATGACTGAGAAAGATAATGTGAATTTACAGAAAATAAGCTCTCAGTTTAGCTTATAGATCACCTTCCAAACCTCTGTGGGAAAAGCATGAGAAAATATTTTTCTCTCAATCATGATATCCCAGCAGAAGGCTTTTTCACATGGTGAAATCACCTTAGAACATACCACAATTCCTAAAATGAGTATGGTACCATCAACAAATGATTTATAATGTAACTAAAGTCTTAAAACCTTCTATTAACTGCAATGCTTTTTAATGAGGTGCTATCATGTATATTGGTCCCAAGATGGCTGCCAACACTTCTTGGATGAAGTGCTGACAGCCAATCAGATCTCAGGATGAGATGTGTGGTTAGGCTCCGCCCACATATGTATCTGATTTTACTTTTGCTTTTCTCAGGAACTACTGAACAGATTGACACCAGACATGCAAAAGGCACATCCCTGACCTGAGGACTACCTCTCTGACAAATTTCAAGTAATTCTGTTCAGCCGTTCGAGCTGTACCTTGGACTAAAGGTCCCTATGGAAAATTGCATGGGGAAAATGCGTTTTGGGACCCCCCTTTTTTCTCAGCCCCGCTTGACGAATTCCCCCGAGACTTTCAGGGTAGGAGCGGAGTGGAGCGCCCCACCTATTTTGAAAATTTCGCGAGGATATGTCAACCGGCGCCAAAGTTATTCCAAATAGAATGTTGTGGATTTCCTATGGAAACACGGTCCTAACTATAACTATCTACTGGCGACCGCCAATAGATAATATTTATTCATATATATATTCACTGAAAAAAACAAAGGTTTCAGGGGGGTTATAGTTAGGAATTGGCATTTAAAAAACCTTAGAAATTCACACAAAAAAAAAATAGGTTTCAGGGGCGTTATAGTTAGCTGGACATTTCCCTCGTACAAAACCCTAGAAATTACCCTGTTATAGTTAGTTCAGCTAACTATAACTCGCGCCCCGCAACGCACTGCTGATGATGTCACATATTACATCACTAATGACATGGTCAGTGACATCACTGATGACATCACTGATGACATCTCAAGTGACATCACTGATGACATCACTGATGACATCATCCATTGAGTATGTGTTTCTGAACAGTTTTATTATGTTTAATATATATAGGAAAAGGCCTGTTGAAAAATAAGTGGGTGTACAAGTGTGTGAATGGATGATTTTCTAGGTGCGTAACTGACTCTATAAGTGAGTCATTAAATGTATCTTACTGCAGACTAGGGACTAAACTGTGTGAATGTCTGTATGTGTCTGTGTGTTGGTGTATAAGTGGCTGCATGGTTTTTTGAATAGCTATATGAGTGTCTATATGGGTTATTGATTGGTTGTCTGAGTATCTGTATGGGAGCCTGAGTGTGTGTGTGGGTAGGGTGTGTGTGACTCTGTGACTAGATGTGTGAGTGGGTGATTCAGTGGGTGCATGTTTTTAAGAGTGTATCTGTGATGGACTGTATGCTTGGGTGAGTGTATGTATAGGTGTTTTAGTGATTGAATGTATATCTCAGTGGTACATGTGTGAGTAACTACATATGTGAAAGGCAGTATATATGTGTGTAAGAGTATATAAGTGGGTATATGTGAGAGTGTGTGATTGTGAGAGTGGCTGTATGGATGAGTGTGTGCTTCTATCAGTGATTGTATAAGAGCGTAAGAATGTGGTACTATTTTTATGAGTAAGTGAACTTGTGTGTGTATAACTGCATAGGTGAGTAAATGGGAGTGTGATTAATTATTTCCATGACTGACTAGGTGTGTGAGTATGTCTATGGATGATTGGTGGTGTCTGAGTGTCTATATAGGTATATAAATGCATATGATAGTCCTGTACTGAGTGACTCTACAGGTGAGTGAGTGGAGGTGTGTGTAGACCTAAGAGTCAATGAGTGTGTATGTAGTTATTGGTATTGGAGTATCTATGGTTTTGAGAATGGAAGTCTGAAATTTTGAGTCGGTGTATCAAAGGTTATATTAGGGTGTGAGAAGATGCACTAATTTATCACATGGATGACATCATCAGTGATGTCATCAGTGATATCACTGACCATGTCATGAGTGATGTAATATGTGACATCATCAGCAGTGCATTGCGGGGGCGCGAGTTATAGTTAGCTGAACTAACTATAACAGGGGAATTTCTAGGGTTTTGTACGAGGGAAATGTCCAGCTAACTATAACGCCCCTGAAACCTATGGTTTTTTTAGTGAATTTCTAAGGTTTTTTAAATGCCAATTCCTAACTATAACGCCCCTGAAACCTTTGGTTTTTTCAGTGAATTTCAAAGGTTTTTTAAATGCCAATTCCTAACTATAACATGCTGTGACGGGTCGCCTCCCGATAGCCCACCCGACGACCCGTTTCCCGCTCACCTCTCCCCTTGTTTTCCCTTACAGCCGGGACCGGACTCTTCAGGGCTCTTTCCCTTTAACCCAGAGGGACGGCGCCAGGAGGAAACACCCCACGTGATCGGGTCACCTGACCCAGAGGCGGAACTCTTAAACGCGGAAGTAATCAGAGCGGAGAGAACGACGTGGGACGCCGGAGAGAGACGGACGCCAGACGACCTGCTCTGGACCTTCAGGACACGTACTTCCCCAAGCGACGAGGACTCCGGCCCGGAGGCGAAGAAGAATCGCGAGGGCCCGACAATTCCGCAGACCAAGGGACCCCACGAAAGAAGGGAGCCGGACCTCATCCGGCATCGCCAGCAAGCGAGCCATGTCCCTGGAGGGGCATGGCTTAACAAGGTACGGGGAACCCTAGGGGCCTTTTGGAACACCCCTGTCCGGGGAGGGGACCTGGGTACGAGGTGTGGAAACCCACGAAGGGACACTAGCCCAAATACCTAAACGTGCTGTCCCCACACACCCAAAAACCCTCACTCACGGTGGTGGAATAGGAAAAGTTGGGTGTCTCCTCACTTCCCCTACCTATAGGAAACCTTGGTTATCACAACGACGGCATTAACCCCTAGTTCTTTTGTTTTCTTTTGGGGAATCACGGACGGCTTGACGGAAGGGGGAAGAGCTTCCTCCCGTTCCCTTCTCTTCCCGGGACTACAGATCCGAAGATTGAAGCCGGACCACCCCTGACTCTGTTCTGATGAAGGAACCGACGGACAGTCGCTTGTTTATTTCCATTGCCTGACCTTCTGATTTACTTTTTCATTTGGCCGTCAATAAAAGACCTATACCTAGACCCCCTTGTGTCTCACCCTTGCTTCTCCACTACGCCACACGTGGTGTTAGAAGTGGGATCGTAAACGCCCCTACAATGGAGAACCTAATCCAACAGTTGATTCGTGGCCAAGAGAAGCTGGAGTGGGCCGTGGAAAAGCAGATGACGTCTGCCCAGGCCGACAGGGCTATGTTCAAGGACAGCATAACGGGCCACGCAGAACACCTCCAGAAAGTTGCTGACGACCATCAGGAACTGGTTGTACAGTTGCAAAACAAAGCCAGTTCCGGTCCCCACGTCTCATTACAGAAGTACCAGTCCGGAGAAGACCCTGACTCCTTTCTGTTAAATTTTGAGAGGGCCGCCCGGGCGTCAGGGTGGCCTGAAGCCAAGTGGCCCTTCTTTTTGGCTCCACTGCTCACCGGAGAGGCGCAAGCCGCCTACCAAGTGGCCAATCCCCACGGAAACACTCCTTATGTTGAAATAAAACGGGTCGTACTGGATCACTTGGGCCTGGACCCCGAGGCTTATAGGGTCCGATTCAGGAAAGAGCGCGGCTCGACAGTAGATAACCCCAAGACTCTCTACTTTAAATTGAAGGCGGCCGCCGATAAGTGGCTTAGACCGGAGTCACATAATAAAGAAGAGATCATGGAACAAATCTATTTGGAACAGTTCTTAGAAGCCCTTCCCTATCCCATCCAAAGGTGGCTAAAACAACATTCAGGGTTGACTCCTGAAGAAGCAGTCAACATGGCCACCTCATACTATCGGGCACAACCCCGCTCTTACCCATGGGAAACAGAGAAATCCGCTCGAACACCTATTCAACCCCCTAAAACCGAGAAAAAAACACCACGCCTCGGCCCAGAACCCCCGAAACCTCGACCTTACCGCACCGAGCTTGTTCCCTCAAGAGGGCCCCAGTGCTTTGATTGCGGTGACTGGGGGCATATCGCACGGTTATGCCCTCGGAGAAAAGCAACAGAGGAACCAATGGATGTGAGTTATCTTCCCCGCTCCGTCCTGTATTCCGGTGAAATGAGTCCTGCCTTTTACGTAAGTGTACTTGTGAACGGCATACCCGTAAAAACCCTGTTAGACTCCGGGTGTCGCCAATCAGTCATTCGGGGTTCCCTCCTCCCTCCATCAACACACTCCCACCTGGATATGGTCCCCATTAGGTGTGTACACGGGGATGTTAAAACCTATCCCATGGCGACCGTCCCGATAGGCCTACCTAGCGGGAGGGTACTGGACACTAGATTGGGGATCATACCATCGTTACCAGAGGAACTGATAATAGGGCGGGACAACCCAGAGTTCCTTTCTCTTTTACGGGGCCATGTACACCAGCATAGTCCTCAAAGACAGATACCCTCCTCGTTGCTAACGCAAAGGCCGTGGCTTCAGGACGGTAGTTTTCGGTTTTCTCAGCAGAACGATCCTACACTACAAACTGCATGGGCGCAGGCCAGGAACACACAAACCAACTCCCCCATCTTGTACCCCAGGTTCGTGATAGAGAGAGACCTCCTATACAGACAGGGAGAAGAAGAAGGGGCCCTTCAATTACTAGTACCTCAAAGCTTTCAAGACCAAGTCCTATTCTACGCCCACGCCCATTTATTAGCCGGGCATAGGGGAGCCCATAAAACCACACAGATGATTTTACAACACTTCTATTGGCCAGGCATATACTCCCGAGTAACCAAGTACTGTCAGGAGTGTGAGGTATGCCAAAGAAGCAATCCCTACAAACCACCAGGGGTACCCTTACAGCCCTTACCCATTATAGGCTGCCCCTTTGAGAGAGTAGCAATGGATCTTATCGGGCCTTACCCCGCACCAAGAGCGGTTGTTTGTATGCCTTAGTAGTGGTTGACTACGCTACGAGATATCCCGAGGCTTTTCCCCTAAGGACCCCTACTGCCCAAAATATAAGCACGAAGCTGATAGAGTTGTTTTCGCGGGTGGGAATTCCCAGGGAGATATTGACGGACCAGGGAACGCCTTTTGTTTCTCAGTTGATGTCACAGCTCTGCAAGACCCTAGACATCACCCATTTAAAGACGTCTGTCTATCACCCCCAAACAGACGGCTTATGTGAACGCTACAACGCCACCTTAAAGCTGACCTTGAAAAAACTTCTGAGAATAAAGGGTAGAGAATGGGATCTCCTACTTCCTCTGGCCCTATACGCCATACGAAGCCAACCACAGGATAGCCTAGGCTGCTCCCCTTTCCAACTCCTCTATGGGAGAGAACCCCGCAGTCTCTTGGAGATAACCAGGGAAAGTTGGGAGCACGAAACCGAAAAAGAGACCAGGACTTTTCTTGACTATACTAAGAGACTGCGCTCCAAACTGGGGAAACTCAGGGACTTTGCTGACTCCAACCTTGAAAGAGCTCAGCAAAAACAACAAACCCTCTACGACAAAGGGAAGAAGTGGAGGGTCCTCCAAAAAGGGGATTGGGTTCTTGTCATGTTGCCATCTTCCCTAGCGAAGGTACGATCTGAGTGGCAAGGCCCCTTTAAGGTACTGGAGAAGATCGGGCTTACCACCTACCGCATACAACTCACACCCCGTCGTACCCAACTGTATCACATCAACCTTTTAAAAAAATGGTTGGGACCTCTCCCCAAGGAGGTACACTCTATCTAGCCCCTTTCCACCGATTCCTCCACTCTGTGTCACCTGGTGGTGAATCCTGCGCTTTCCCTAGAACAGAAAGCGTCCCTTCAGAGCGTACTACGCCCCTATTCACACCTCTTTTCTGACCTTCCGGGGAAAACCCACATGGCGGAGCACAGTATAGACACCATCCCAGGGAAGCGAGTACGACTCAAACCCTACCGCATTCCAGCAGCCAGAAGGGAGGCTATAAGAAAGGAGGTAGGAAATATGTTAGAGCTGAATGTCATCCAGCCCTCACAAAGCGATTGGTCATCCCCGATCGTGTTAGTCCCGAAACCTGATGGTTCGGTCCGATTCTGTATGGACTTCCATGCGGTCAATGCGATCATCAAGTGCGATGCTTATCCCCTCCCACGCATCGACGAATTGATAGAGAGACTTGGGACCGCACAATATATCACCACCATAGACCTAACCAAAGGATACTGGCAGGTCCCCCTCAGGCCGGAGGACCGGGAAAAAACGGCCTTCTCTACGCCCATGGGCCTGTATGAATTCACTGTCCTACCCTTCGGTTGCATGGGGCGCCTGCCACCTTCCAACGGCTTATGAACAAGGTCTTGGCGGAACATCAACTCTAATCCTCTGCATACTTAGACGACATCGTCGTCTTCAGTCCCTCCTGGGAGGAACACCTCTTACACCTGAAAAACATCCTACAGGCCTTGGAAAGGGCTGGGTTGCACATCAACGCGAAAAAGTCAACTGCAGGCTTCCAGAAGGTCCGATACTTGGGATATCTGTTGGGAGAAGGGCTTATAGAACCCCAGGAGGAGAAAGTTCGGGCCATAACCATGACTCCTTTTCCCCAGACCAGAAAAGAAGTGAGGGCATTTTTGGGCCTTCTGGGCTATTATAGGAGGTTTATACCCCAGTATTCAGAAATTGCAACACCCCTCACGAACCTCCTCCAGAAAGGGACATCAGTCAGAGACCTCACCCATCCCTCTCCAGCCGCCCGAAACGCTTTTCATCTCCTCAAACAAGCCATAACCTCAGGTCCGGTGCTCCATTCCCCGGACTTCACCAAGCCCTTCATCCTCCACACTGATGCCTCCGAGCATGGGTTAGGGGCCGTATTGTCCCAAAGGTCCAAGAATAATCTGGAACATCCTATTCTATTCCTCAGTCGAAAGCTGTTCCCGAGAGAGCAACGATATCCGATTGTTGAGAAAGAATGTTTGGCCCTGAAGTGGGCTATAGATAAACTTTGGTATTATCTAGAAGGCACCCACTTCATAGTGCTCACAGACCATGCCCCCTTACTATGGATGAGCCGCAACAAGGGGAACAACCCTCGCATCCTTCTCTGGTTCCTTTCTCTGCAGCCCTTCTCCTTCGAGGTCAGACATCGGAAAGGGGTTGATAACGGTAACGCTGACTTTCTTTCCCGCATTCCTTTGTTCCCCGACCGGGAACATTCTGGGGATGGGATGTGTGACGGGTCGCCTCCCGATAGCCCACCCGACGACCCGTTTCCCGCTCCCCTCTCCCCTTGTTTTCCCTTACAGCTGGGACCGGACTCTTCAGGGCTCTTTCCTTTTAACCCAGAGGGACGGCGCCAGGAGGAAACACCCCACGTGATCGGGTCACCTGACCCAGAGGCGGAACTCTTAAACGCGGAAGTAATCAGAGCGGAGAGAACGACGTGGGACGCCGGAGAGAGACGGACGCCAGACGACCTGCTCTGGACCTTCAGGACACGTACTTCCCCAAGCGACGAGGACTCCGGCCCGGAGGCGAAGAAGAATCGCGAGGGCCCGACAATTCCGCAGACCAAGGGACCCCACGAAAGAAGGGAGCCGGACCTCATCCGGCATCGCCAGCAAGCGAGCCATGTCCCTGGAGGGGCATGGCTTAACAAGGTACGGGGAACCCTAGGGGCCTTTTGGAACACCCCTGTCCGGGGAGGGGACCTGGGTGCGAGGTGTGGAAACCCACGAAGGGACACTAGCCCAAATACCTAAACGCGGTGTCCCTACACACCCAAAAACCCTCACTCACGGTGGTGGAATAGGAAAAGTCGGGTGTCTCCTCACTTTCCCTACCTATAGGAAACCTTGGTTATCACAACGACGGCATTAACCCCTAGTTCTTTTGTTTTCTTTTGGGGAATCACGGACGGCTTGACGGAGGGGGGAAGAGCTTCCTCCCGTTCCCTTCTCTTCCCGGGACTACAGATCCTAAGATTGAAGCCGGACCACCCCTGACTCTGTTCTGATGAAGAACCGACGGACAGTCGCTTGTTTATTTCCATTGCCTGACCTTCTGATTTACTTTTTCATTTGGCCGTCAATAAAAGACCTATACCTAGACCCCCTTGTGTCTCACCCTTGCTTCTACACTACGCCACACATGCATGAAACCTATGGTTTTTTCAGTGAATTTCAAAGGTTTTTTACATGCTAATTCCTATCTATAACTTATCTCTGAAGATATCATGTTTAATGATTTTGATTGGATTTCTATATTTTTCAAATTCAGTGTGTCATTTCATTAATTACATTTTTGTTAAAAATACTTTTTTATCACCATTTTTAAATTTATTTTTTCAATTAATTCTTTGAAAAATTAAGAAATATTATTTGAACTTAATGGGTTTTTCAAACATATTTTTCAAAATATTTTTTTAACTATATGTGCAAAACTTTATTTTATATATTTTTTTCAATGTTTTTGGATCCACTCACCCTAAGCGCACCGTTCTCGCTCCCTACGCGATAGCATCCGCGCATGGTATGCGGCGGGTACGTGGTTAGTGCGCGATTTCAATGCGACCGGTACGCGACCGGTACGCGACTCCTAGCCTATACGCGACACGTTTGATGCACGTAACGCGACGTTTACGTGCTTCCGCGGTGCGCGGATCCCGCGAAGTATTTAACATTTAAAAAAACATATTTATGTGATTGCATGTGAATATTAATTGAAGACAAACTCTAAACTAGTCTTAAAACTAATATAATTTGACATCTAATCCTATACTTTTTTTTAATTCAATTTCACAGATGCGCGCTGGGGGCGTGCTGCGTAAGCGCACGGTGCGCGGATCCCATGTGACCTGCAAAAAAAGAGATTTGATTGGTTTATTACACTTCCTGTTTTAACTACTAAAAGACCCCACCCATTTCAATCATTCTTCTTTGAGCTTCTTTGGAGAACCACCTCTTTGGAGAGAAGAACATTTTTTAGACTAAGTTTACACTTAGCTCTAATTTTTTTCAACCATAAATGGCTTCAGGGCAGCAGGCATCACCTGCATCACCTCTAACCTCTGAGGATGAATTTTTGCCGGAGTTACCACGCAAAGAACTTTTCTCTTCAGTGGTATGGAAATGTTTTACTTTTCCAGAGGGGCAGAATAAAACCAATGCCACCTTGGTCATATGCAAGATTTGCAAAAGAGTCCTATCGAGAGGGGATCCTAACAAGAAATACTCTTGCGGCACGGCAAGTATGATGAAGCACATGAGGACCCTTCATCCAAACAATCTTGCAAAAGAAGAGTGCCGACGGATGAGAAACACTCCTGCTCCTGCGCCATCCACCTCATCGCAGCCGAGCACATCAAGAGTGCATCCATCAGACCAAACCTTGGTCATCCGTCCTCAATTTCAATTTTTTAAAGTGCTCTGCACTAAGTGCAATAAGACTTTGTGCTATGGCGAGCAGTCGATCGATCTGAACTGCCGCCGCCAAGAGAGTCATATTTGCTAGGTTTTTTTTGTTTTTTTTTATTGTTCCCTAAAGTTCATCCTTTGGTTTCTCCTGTTTTGTTTTTTGTTTTTCAGAAAAATCAAAAAGATCACAAAATTGGTCAGAAAACCCCCCAAAAAAATATAAAAGAAGTTCTTGTACGAACTAACTTTCCTGGTTTAAAAAAAGAGCTAAATTTCTTTGCTACTGTGTGAAAATTTACATGGATGTATGTGTAGTACGTAATTGACTGAAGGAATGCATTAGTAGCGTGTGGTAAATGTATAAGTGCAGAACTATAAGGAAGTGCTGCTGCATCACACAGTAACCTCTTTAGCTGCAGTGTGCTGTAGTACTTCCGAAGCACAGGGATGCAACATATGTACATAAATATGTTGCAAATCTATGCTTCTGTCTGCACGGCTGCTTAAACTGCAGCCATGTGGTGACACAGACACCCTTGCACAATAGTGCAAGGATATCTGTGTCATGTGCTGTTTGTTCTTCTACAGGAAGACACACCTTCCTGTACAAAAACAATGAGAAAATGCATTTTTCTCCTTCAATGTATGCTGAACATTTCAGCATGCATTGAAGATATAAAAATGTGTAGAAATTAAAACAATTCTCTTTGTTGTGCACCAATTGTAGAATGGTGCACCATTCACACACATATCGAGATTTATGATTTCTGATAAATCTAGACATGTGTCTTGTTCTATGAGTATTAAGTGCAATCATGCACAACAACACTTATAGAACCCCCTTTCAACACAAAGTGGTCTAAATGATGAGGTTGTATTTACATGGAGTATAAAAAGTTCACAGAGTGCCTTTTCCTCTCTTTGTAAATATGAAAGAGTGTCTTGCACATTAACTATGTTCCAAAAAGTGACATATTTCCGTTTTTAAATTTCCTTGTGAATGATAAAAGTAAGCACAGAGTTTTGTCTGCAAAGATGTTCAAAGAAGAATGATTGCAATGATTGCGGTCCTTCAACAGCTAAAAACGTGAAACATTATGAACCCCTCAAATCTCGTTTTTTGCAGGTCACATGATATCTGATTATGGTCAGATTTCAAAACTACATAAAAAGAGGGTTTTTAGAAACGTGCTTCAACTTTGTAGCTTCTTGCAGGCCTCTTCATTCTGCATATTGAGACTTAGTTAAACTTACCTTCACAGTAATAGGATTAAAAAATGGTATTCATTTTTTGCTGTTTTTCATTCAAATAAACATTGTTAAAAATTGCTTATTTTAAAATTTGGCTCTGTGAAAGAAAAAAAAATATATAACATATAATAATACATTTTTTACAACACAACATAATTTCCACAAATTAATTTGTTTGCCTTTTTTGCTGTTCTCAGAATATATTGAATTTCACTAGAAATAGTGATTTCAATGGTACTCATCACTTAACAGCGGGCAAAAAAAAAACAATTAGAAAGATTGTTAAAAAAAAAATAACATACTATTCTCAGTAAAATACCAGAAAATTCAAATCATACATATATGAAATGCTTACAGATTACAAAATTTTATAACTTTAACTTATAAAAACTGTAAATGTTGCCGCATTAAAATAATCACCGAATAAATGACCACCAAAAAGTCCATAATTCAAAAATATACCTTTCCTTGAGGCCAAATGGTATTTTTGCACTTCTTCTTTATGTAAATTGTCCAATGGTAGTCCTATTAAATTATAATAATAAATTCCTCAGAAACTGAATTATCTTCCTAAAACTTTGGCTTTAAAAATATTAGGTAGGAATTTTGTAATTCCCTAGGCTAACGTTGTTTGAAAACCAACTGGGCATCATTACAAAGTGTTCAGCCTTTGTCACATTTTAGATAGGCAGTATAATGTCCAGATGTGGTGGAAGGACCATCATGGAAAATTATTGCAATTGCTACAAAAGTCCTTCCTGATATTAATACTTGTGTTGTTACAAACTGCTTTATTAAAGTATCCAATTTTCTTCCATCAGCTGTACAACATTGCATCATTAAAATTATGTATTTTCCATATTTTGTTAAGAATAATGTGGATAACATTTCTGATTTACATTGGCTACACTCCATGTTTTGAATTGCACCTTTCACTAATTTATTGAAAGACACTGATTTACAGTCTGGTAATGTTAAATACAGAAATCTCTCAGTGTCTACATTGGTGCTACATGTATACATGCAATTTTCACAATAATGTTCCCATTTGTAAGAAAGGCCAAAAATATTTCTACACCTTCATTTTCAAAAATGGTAAGCATATACATTAAAAATTCCTGAGCATCTTGTTGGATATTTTGTGTAAATTGTGTAGAACCAGAACACACATCCAAAAGATTACGAACATCTGAAACAGATTGTATTTTACTTCTATCTGTTGTCAATTTTTCATAAACAGAATGCAACAGAGAACAAAATCTTTTTTCCCGATTCTGCATAATTTGTTCTTGCAAACCTTCAAGATAAAAAACAACATTGACCACTACATTAGCATAGCAGTTGACACCAGAACTATTTTCAAACTGATAACCAACAATCTCTTCAACAGTGTCCAATTTCTTTTTACCTGCAATCGCAACATTGTCTTGTTCTTTTCCCTTCTTGACATCTTCAGTACAGATATTCTCTAACCTTCTTTTTCGATTAACCATACGCTTTTAAAATACAGGATGTTGACCTAAATTTGGAGCATACACCCTTCTTAACCTATTATACTCTTTTACACAGTTTGCATCTGCAGTAACCTTTGTCTCATCAAAATCAATCAAAAACAAACCAGATAATGTTCTAACTCGCGACAAAGCAACATATGCCATACCCTCTTTAAATACAGTAGATCCAATGTTCACCAATGCACTGTCTACACTTAACTTAATCCTTGAGATTTATGAGTAGTCACTGCATATGCCAGAGAAAATGGAAATTGTTTCCTACGGACATATAAATCTTTAACAAGCAAAAAACGAACTGAACAACGACCAATTTCTTTAACTTCATCAATGTGATCAAATTTAATTTTTAAAAATTCAATTCCTTGTTTTTTCTGATAATTCACAAAATCCACCACTTTTCCCATTGCACCATTAACTAAACCTTTCTCTACATCCAAATTATGCTTTAAAATTACCCGACAGTTTACACACACATACAGTGTCTTTTCCAAACCAGCAGTTTTAGATATTTTTTTTTCTAAACAATCTAGTTTTGATCTCAACTTACCCGTCAAAATAATAGTGATTCCTTCATGTAGTATTTTATCGATGGCTTCCATTTTAACAATTTCTTCATTTTCCAATTTTAATAATTCTGCGTTAAATATTGAACACTCACGCAGTCTCGGCATTAAGCAAATCACTGACTTATTTTTAGCAATTTCCACGTGCACTTTTGCAGCAACTGTATTTTCATTTGGAAAGACATTGCAAAGTAATCGACGCTCCAAAGCTTCTTTCCCTTTTTTTGAAAGAATTCCAATTCTTATATCTTGAAGAATACTTCCATATTCAGCATCATTTGCTTGTCGCATATTTGTTGTCAGTTCTTTGTATTCAAAATTACTCCAAATGTTCACATTACCAACACTACCAAGAGACTTTCTGGTATCTTCATGGGCAAGTGTTTTAAATACCGGTTGTCCTTTTACCGGTGTCAGTTGCAGTAGATCTCCAAAAACTATGACGTGTTTTCCTCCAAATAACACGTCATACTCTGTTTTAAGAATTTGCTTCATTCTTAAATGCACAAAGGCAAGTATCAAGTTTGAAACCATGCTCACCTCATCAATAATGAGAAGTTTCATTTTCTTCAGCACTCTTGAAACTTCACAACAAGCTTCTCCAGATAGCTTGTGTTATTCCAATTTGTTCTCATGCTCTACTGGCACCATTAGTAAACGATGTAAAGCAATTCCTGTAATGTTATGTGCTGCCAACCTAGTTGGAGCAGTGACAACACAAGACAAATGCGACTCAGTTGTTTTTTGCAGATAACTTGTAATTACTTCAATTAAGAAACTCTTTCCTGTTCCAGCTTGACCACTCACATACATTCGGATAGGTTGAAATGATGTACATGAGCACACTCTCTTTTCATGAAGTAATCCATGGTCAATCTGCTCTTTCACTTGCTGATATATTTGTTTCTGTTCAACATTTAGTTGCTCTTCCAAGTTTCCTAACTGTATTGCATCTTCTTGTGCTTGATACATTGCTGTTTCCACCTCATTCATTGCAATCGCTGCTTCATTTTCAACAATTGGTTGTCCTAGTGGATCTTGACTCAGTGCAGCAGAACTTTGACTGTCTTGAGAACTGTCTCTAGCAATCTCAGCTGCAACTGTAGCTTCTTGATCAATTTCATCATTCAACATTTTCACATAATTTGCGAAAGCTCTGCATTGTATGTTATCTTTACAAGCATTAAATGAATCTTCATAGCTGGGAAAATCTCCAAGTAATTCCAGTTCAAAACGCCATGGTTTGAACATTTGCAAAAGGGCTAAATAGTAAAGTTCCCTTTTGTCAGCAGTGTCGCAACTCAGTTTTCTGTGATTAATTAAATTTCCTTTCCTTTGTTTCACCAGACATCCTTCAGAACCAATCACTCCATATTTTCCATCATTGATGTTCTCTGTAATATTCCGTTTAAAAGTGTAGTTTTGCAGCACTTCATAGAGACACATGTTCTCAAGATGATGACTTCTCTTTGGATAGTATGTGTCCAACATATTGTTTTTCAAAATATCTGTACTTTCAGGGTCATTTTCTGCTAAATATTCAATTTCTTGAACAGATTTCAGTAACCGATTTCGCATTCCTGCAAGACCTAGACTCACCCAAATGATTCTTCTACTTTTGGAATATAGACTTGCAGATGATATCCGATCTGAACATTCATATGCTCCAATTTCACGATGCGATAACATCTTCAAACTGAAACTGTATAATTTCTTACTTAGACTCTTCTCATGAGAAATCTCTTCCCACATTTCTTTCAATTCAGTCTTTTCTGATTTAGTAATGTAAGACGTTACATATCGAGCAACAGCAATGGAATTGTCCGCAACATACTGAATATCCATGTTAGCGTTCCACATGGATAAAATAACTGGATTGTAGTCATTTAAGTATTTCGATTCTTCGCTTCTTCTTAAGTTGTAGGTGTTTTTCGGAGACTTTCTTGTGATGGTATGTCGTACAGCTGACATAAAACTGTTCACTCTTCCTTTGGCTAATACAGGACGTGGAAATCCAAAACGACATTTGGTATAGAACTTATCCTTTGACTGGTACTTTCGTTGACAGTATTTTCCACACCTGTGGCTTTGAAATCGTAAGACTTGTTGTTTTAAGTTTTTCTCTTCTCTGCTGTTTGGAAGAGCACATGTAGCATAATCTTAAATGAAAGACAAAACAGTTTCATCTGAATCTGTTCCAAATTTGGGGGCGTCCTTGTCCCATAACAACATATGTATATGAGGAGCACCTCTTGCTTGATACTCCTTTCTCCAAAAGGAATCCACAACTTCTCCAAGAGGAGGATTCTTTTTATTGCTGATGAAAGACATCATAGCTTCAAATCTATGATTGAAATATCTGCATACATTGACAGGATCCAAGGAGCACAATTCTCCAGGTGTCTTGTATTCAATATTTTTTATATTGGAATTTGCCTCTCGAAGAAATTCAAGTAAATCATCCCAAGCGTACTCAGCACAGCTTAGGGTAAGAAACCACGTAGGAGTTCCCAAGTTCCATAGCATACATTTCAGTTCTCCATGTCGACGGTACCAATATTCATTAGTCCCACGCTAACATGCCATCAGATTAATCAACTGAGATTCTAAATGATCATCTCTCTGATGCACTTTATCCATAAAATCCTTTGCAGTTACATTTTGCAGATGCATTCCAGTTTTTAAAATGTGATTTACTGCATATGAAAGTCCAGACAAGTCACTTTCAAACAAAAGAGGAAACATATAAGGGATACATTGTCGAAATCTTTGATCTTGTGCATTTAATCTTGTTGTCCGATATTCAGATGCAGGAATCTGCACAGGACGTTCATCATATCGTCCACCTTTTCCTGTTGGAAACAAATGCGGGAAACAACGAGCTTCCAAACTCTCTTCCCATACACTCATGGGACTTCCTGTTGCTTTTTTCATTTAAAACACCTCAATTGTATTCCCCATCACCTCTTTGGAATGAAGTGGATGTACACTGTAATGTTCATAGATCTCTTCACATCTGGACATGTCCACTTTTTCAATTTGTCCACTTAATGTTTCACTATCTTCTGCTAAATCTATTTCTTCTTCTCCAACAAACACATTTCTATAGTACTCATTATTTTTTATCAGATACAATGATGCCTTTTGCACTTTTCTAACATCCACTAACTCTTGCCAGATTTTCTTATTCTTAGTAGGAACACCATTAACTAGAATGACTAGTGGCTCATTTTCTGCATGATCTACACCAATAGTTTCAACATTTCTCCTTAAATCTAATGGTAAATACACAA